>NC_058081.1:570371386-571585717 GCF_014858855.1 Bufo gargarizans | reverse complement strand
CCCTGGCTTTCCCTGAATGAGCCCTAGATATGAACGGGCCGGTGGGATCGCTAGTCCTCACCACTGCACTAAGAGGGAAACACCAGGAGAGCAGACAAAACACAGACAAAACACCACCCAGGTGGACGGCAACAATTGTCCACAAAGGTCCAACAGGGATCCGGAGGGTAGCGTTCTAAGGCAACACTCAGAGAACGCAGCAACACAGCTCCAGTGGGTCAGAATAGATGTCCAGGCAGGAAGCTCTATATCTGGCAACCAGAGAAGTGTGAGAGGGGAATATAAGGAGATTGGGAGTGCTGGACAAGGAACAGCTGAGAGAAGGAGCTACGGATCCCTGAGTGAGCCAAAAGGGTTTGTAAAGCAAACCCAGAAAGCTACAATAAGGAAACTTCCCTATCTGACAGAGCGTGCAGCCAACCGCTGCGACCTCCTGACCCCGGGTACAACGGAGTCAGGCGTGGCTCTTGACACCCTCGTGACATCGCCACTCCCATAAGAATGGGAGAGATGTGCCCGTGTGCGCTATAGTGCACCAGATGATACCTGTCCGTGAGGACGGATGTGGCGGTATGCTGGCGGGTGCCTGCTTCTCTGGCGAGGTAAGCCAGCACTGGGACCCATGGCGCTGCAGTGTGCAGGTGACGATCTGCCACCCTTCAGTGAGGTCACAGACCCAATACTGACAAATATTATGACTACACATTTTGCAGGCCCTGGAAATTAATATATAGGGTGATATTAGGTCAACCATAGGAAACAGCAGAGGGGCGCAGGAGGTGGTAATGCACCTCTGGGGCATTACATTTTCCCTTACTTAAAAGTCAAGCTGCCCTAGGCTTGTGCTTAGGTTATATAAATATATTTATATGCTTCAAGGGTACCTGGGAAAATTTTAAGTGCTGCAAGAAAATACAGACACACATAGACTGACATAGAAGACAGTTACCTATAGGCTTCTGGTTGATTAGGGTGTCTATCAACGGTTTTCCCTCTCACAGCGAACCGAACAACCAAATACTATACTAAGTATTACTGCACTAAGTGTTCAATACTCCACGACGTGGCCATAGTCGTGTATGGATCGTTGGTGTGTCGTATACTGTAATCCCTCCACATTCTATGATACACCTGAGCAATGGCGATGTTAGACTTGCTTGTGACGTATATTAACGTCCTCAGAGGCAGTCCATAATAACTAAGCAATAGGTGCTGACTCTCTGGTTAACAATATAATGGCCAAAGTTCATACAAAAAGTGCATATGAGGACACATTGCGGCACCTGCAAGAGAATACACACAATGGGTTAAAGTGCTTGAACGTTGCTGAAACAAAAAGATTAGTACAAACATATAAGGCACATGTTTAATGCAATCAGGTAGTGCAATAATAGAATCACATTAGAGTTCATTCTTTTAAGGCTTCATGCACACGGCCGTTGTTTTGGTCGGCATCCGAGCCGCAGTTTTTGTGGCTGGGATGCCGACCCATTCACTTCAATGGGGCCACAAAAGAAGTGTACAGCACTCCGTGTGCTGTCCGCATCTGTTGCTCCATTCTGTTTTGCGGACAAGAATAGGCAGTTATATCAATGGCTCTCCGTGCCGTTCCGCAAATTGTTAAACGTACATGAACGTCATCAGTGTTTTGTGTATCCGCAATTTGCGCACTGCAAAACACACAACGGTCGTGTGCATGTAGCCTAACGCTGGTAAATAAAGTGCATTGAATGGGAACTTTAAGTGCAACAAAGTATTTTAAACCCAAAAGAGTCTTTGGTAATCCAAAGGAAATAAATTAACGTCATTATTTATAATCCACATGAAGCAATATTTGTAATCCACGTGAGGTACTATTTGTAATCCGTGGGAAATAGCAAAGTTATTTGTAATCCAATGAGTAATAAGCAGATGGCTCACTCTAGTTTATCATGAATGGTGCACAGGTTCAAAAAGACACACCCCTAATTCTGTGCTGTATAAATATATGTTGGATGGAACCGGCACTCAAAACAATAGGAATTCACGTGGGATCGGATTGAAAATATAAAACCTTTATTAAATCATATACTCTATGTGCACTAGGTTAGTTATATATAAAATATAAAAACATAAAAGTATGCAAATATGCAAACATTCAATAAAACACATTCAATAAAAAACATAAATCACAACTGTATTGCCCTCTAGGTTCGCTGTGTCATATGTGGCTGCATCCGTATCCTCCACAATAGGTAGGACTAATGAATCGCAGATATCTATGGCAGAGCGACCTATAATCAGGACCACCTGTATAGCTGTGTTCCAAGTGAAATCAGATACATGCAAATGGCTATGTAGATTACCACCGTGTAAAATGCAGAATATAGCCTAAAGATGTTTCTTTCCACTTTATATAATGTATTCAACTGTTCCTCTGGTATGGTTATCTCAAGAGTCTGAGTGTGTCATCTGGATAAGACTGACAGTCCGGTAGGATTCGTATACTCACACCTGTGTCAATGTTGCCTCAGAGGTGTGGTAAAACTCCACTTGTATTTATATTGATTGCATATTTACTCACTGTGTCCCGTGTAGGCTCACTGTATGCGTCCTGCGGGAGGTTGCTGCTGTGGCGTCCCACGCTTCCACCTTTCTCCGCTATGTTGGTATTAGTTCCGGTTTTGCCGGGATCTCACCTTTAGTCTCGCGAGGATCCTGTATCGAATAATTTTTTCAAATAGTTTTTTCGTGAGTCCAACTACGGTAATTAGTTTGCGTGAGTCAAGTGGAGAATTTCCCCATCTTTGTTAGAATTAGTTTCTCCGTCTTTCAGTACATGGCCATGCACTGTCAATCTGGTTGTCTCACAGGTAACGCTCAGACGCGTTTCGAGATATCCTATCTCTTCATCAGTGGGTAACCTGTGAGTCGCAGTGTCTCGATTCTTATACTCCCCTCTTAATTCGTTAATTATTTTCACTTGTTTCGTTGTGGGATCCAGATCTTGCTCCTGATTGTTTTTTTCCTTTATCATGTGATTTTTTGTCACTTGATCTATTTTTTTCATCCTCATTACTAGGGATGAGCGAACTCGAACTGTATAGTTCGGGTTCGTACCGAATTTTGGGGTGTCCGTGACACGGACCCGAACCGATTTTCGTAAAAGTCCGGGTTCGGGTTCGGTGTTCGTCGCTCTTCGCGCTTTTGTGACGCTTTCTTGGCGCTTTTTGAAAGGCTGCAAAGCAGCCAATCAACAAGCGTCATACTACTTGCCCCAAGAGGCCATCACAGCCATGCCTACTATTGGCATGGCTGTGATTGGCCAGAGCACCATGTGACCCAGCCTCTATTTAAGCTGGAGTCACATAGCGCCGCCCGTCACTCTGCTCTGATTAGCGTAGGGAGAGGTTGCGGCTGCGACAGTAGGGCGAGATTAGGCAGATTAACTCCTCCAAAGGACTTGATTAACTGATCGATCTGCAGCTGTGGATCATTGAGCTGCTGATCCTCAATTGCTCACTGTTTTTAGGCTGCACAGACCGTTTGTCAGTCTCATTTTTCTGGGGTGATCGGCGGCCATTTTGTGTCTTGTGGTGCGCCAGCACAAGCTGCGACCAAGTGCATTTAACCCTCAATGGTGTGGTTGTTTTTTGGCTAAAGCCTACATCAGGGTGAAGCTGTCACACCAAGTGCATTTATCCAGCAATAGTCTGTTCATTTTTTGGCCATATACAAAATCAGGGGCAAGCTGCGCCTGTCACCAAGTGCATTTAACCCTCAATGGTGTGGTTGTTTTTTGGCTAAAGCCTACATCAGGGTGAAGCTGTCACACCAAGTGCATTTAACCAGCAATAGTCTGTTTATTTTTTGGCCATATACTACATCAGGGGCAAGCTGCGCCCGTCACCAAGTGCATTTAACCCTCAGTAGTGTGGTTGGTCAAGCTGTGACACAAGTGCATTTAACCAGCAATAGTCTGTTCATTTTTTGGCCATATACAAAATCAGGGGCAAGCTGCGCCTGTCACCAAGTGCATTTAACCCTCAATGGTGTGGTTGTTTTTTGGCTAAAGCCTACATCAGGGTGAAGCTGTCACACCAAGTGCATTTAACCAGCAATAGTCTGTTTATTTTTTGGCCATATCCCAGTCTAATTCTGTCACTAAATCCATACCGGTCACCCAGCGCCTAAATACTAGGCCTCAAATTTATATCCAGCTAAATCTGTCCCTAGTGCTGTAGCTGGGCGAGTTATTTAGTGTCCGTTCAAGCACATTTCTTGTTCTGGGTTGAAATACAATTCCCAATTTAGCAATTTCATAATTTAGTGGTTCCTGCTATATCAGAGCTATTTGAAATCTATCCCAAAAAGGGTATATAATATTGAAGGTGCACATTGGGTCATTCAGAATAACTTCACACACACCCGCTACTGTGTATTTCCAAGTCTAATTCTGTCACTAAACCCATACCTGTCACCCAGCGCCTAAATACTAGGCCTCAAATTTAAATCCCTCTAAATCTCTCGTTACCCACCGCTGTACTGTTGTTGCTGGGCAAGATATTTAGTGTCCGTCAAAGCACATTTTTTGTTCTGGGTTGAAGTACAATTCCCAATTTAGCAATTTCATAATTTAGTGGTTTCTGCTATATCAGAGCTATTTGAAATCTATCCCTAAAAGGGTATATAATATTGAAGGTGCACATAGGGTCATTCAGAATAACTTCACACACACGCTTCTGTGCATTTCCAAGTCTAATTCTGTCACTAAATCCATACCGGTCACCCAGCGCCTAAATACTAGGCCTCAAATTTATATCCCGCTGAATTTGAATACAATACATTGGGCCAAATAATATATTTGTTGTTGTGGTGAACCATAACAATGAGAAAAACATCTAGTAAGGGACGCGGACGTGGACATGGTCGTGGTGGTGTTAGTGGACCCTCTGGTGCTGGGAGAGGACGTGGCCGTTCTGCCACATCCACACGTCCTAGTGTACCAACTACCTCAGGTCCCAGTAGCCGCCAGAATTTACAGCGATATATGGTGGGGCCCAATGCCGTTCTAAGGATGGTAAGGCCTGAGCAGGTACAGGCATTAGTCAATTGGGTGGCCGACAGTGGATCCAGCACGTTCACATTATCTCCCACCCAGTCTTCTGCAGAAAGCGCACAGATGGCGCCTGAAAACCAACCCCATCAGTCTGTCACATCACCCCCATGCATACCAGGGAAACTGTCTCAGCCTCAAGTTATGCAGCAGTCTCTTATGCTGTTTGAAGACTCCGCTGGCAGGGTTTCCCAAGGGCATCCACCTAGCCCTTCCCCAGCGGTGAAAGACATAGAATGCACTGACGCACAACCACTTATGTTTCCTGATGATGAGGACATGGGAATACCACCTCAGCATGTCTCTGATGATGACGAAACACAGGTGCCAACTGCTGCGTCTTTCTGCAGTGTGCAGACTGAACAGGAGGTCAGGGATCAAGACTGGGTGGAAGACGATGCAGGGGACGATGAGGTCCTAGACCCCACATGGAATGAAGGTCGTGCCACTGACTTTCACAGTTCGGAGGAAGAGGCAGTGGTGAGACCGAGCCAACAGCGTAGCAAAAGAGGGAGCAGTGGGCAAAAGCAGAACACCCGCCGCCAAGAGACTCCGCCTGCTACTGACCGCCGCCATCTGGGACCGAGCACCCCAAAGGCAGCTTCAAGGAGTTCCCTGGCATGGCACTTCTTCAAACAATGTGCTGACGACAAGACCCGAGTGGTTTGCACGCTGTGCCATCAGAGCCTGAAGCGAGGCATTAACGTTCTGAACCTGAGCACAACCTGCATGACCAGGCACCTGCATGCAAAGCATGAACTGCAGTGGAGTAAACACCTTAAAACCAAGGAAGTCACTCAGGCTCCCCCTGCTACCTCTTCTGCTGCTGCCGCCTCGGCCTATTCTGCTGCTGCCGCCTCGGCCTCTTCCTCCGCCTCTGGAGGAACGTTGGCACCTGCCGCCCAGCAAACAGGGGATGTACCACCAACACCACCACCACCTCCGTCACCAAGCGTCTCAACCATGTCACACGCCAGCGTTCAGCTCTCCATCTCACAAACATTTGATAGAAAGCGTAAATTCCCACCTAGCCACCCTCGATCCCTGGCCCTGAATGCCAGCATTTCTAAACTACTGGCCTATGAAATGCTGTCATTTAGGCTGGTGGACACAGACAGCTTCAAACAGCTCATGTCGCTTGCTGTCCCACAGTATGTTGTTCCCAGCCGGCACTACTTCTCCAAGAGAGCCGTGCCTTCCCTGCACAACCAAGTATCCGATAAAATCAAGTGTGCACTGCGCAACGCCATCTGTGGCAAGGTCCACCTAACCACAGATACGTGGACCAGTAAGCACGGCCAGGGACGCTATATCTCCCTAACTGCACACTGGGTAAATGTAGTGGCAGCTGGGCCCCAGGCGGAGAGCTGTTTGGCGCACGTCCTTCCGCCGCCAAGGATCGCAGGGCAACATTCTTTGCCTCCTGTTGCCACCTCCTCCTTCTCGGCTTCCTCCTCCTCTTCTTCCACCTGCTCATCCAGTCAGCCACACACCTTCACCACCAACTTCAGCACAGCCCGGGGTAAACGTCAGCAGGCCATTCTGAAACTCATATGTTTGGGGGACAGGCCCCACACCGCACAGGAGTTGTGGCGGGGTATAGAACAACAGACCGACGAGTGGTTGCTGCCGGTGAGCCTCAAGCCCGGCCTGGTGGTGTGTGATAATGGGCGAAATCTCGTTGCAGCTCTGGGACTAGCCAATTTGACGCACATCCCTTGCTTGGCGCATGTGCTGAATTTGGTGGTGCAGAAGTTCATTCACAACTACCCCGACATGTCAGAGCTGCTGCATAAAGTGCGGGCCGTCTGTTCGCGCTTCCGGCGTTCACATCCTGCCGCTGCTCGCCTGTCTGCGCTACAGCGTAACTTCGGCCTTCCCGCTCACCGCCTCATATGCGACGTGCCCACCAGGTGGAACTCCACCTTGCACATGCTGGACAGACTGTGCGAGCAGCAGCAGGCCATAGTGGAGTTTCAGCTGCAGCACGCACGGGTCAGTCGCACTACAGAACAGCACCACTTCACCACCAATGACTGGGCCTCCATGCGAGACCTGTGTGCCCTGTTGCGCTGTTTCGAGTACTCCACCAACATGGCCAGTGGCGATGACACCGTTATCAGCGTTACAATACCACTTCTATGTCTCCTTGAGAAAACACTTAGGGCGATGATGGAACAGGAGGTGGCCCAGGAGGAGGAGGAGGAGGATGAGGAAGAGGGGTCATTTTTAGCACTTTCAGGCCAGTCTCTTCGAAGTGACTCAGAGGGAGGTTTTTTGCAACAGCAGAGGCCAGGTACAAATGTGGCCAGCCAGGGCCCACTACTGGAGGACGAGGAGGACGAGGATGAGGAGGAGGTGGAGGAGGATGAGGATGAAGCATGGTCACAGCGGGGTGGCACCCAACGCAGCTCGGGTCCATCACTGGTGCGTGGCTGGGGGGAAAGGCAGGACGATGACGATACGCCTCCCACAGAGGACAGCTTGTCCTTACCCCTGGGCAGCCTGGCACACATGAGCGACTACATGCTGCAGTGCCTGCGCAACGACAGCAGAGTTGCCCACATTTTAACCTGTGCGGACTACTGGGTTGCCACCCTGCTGGATCCACGCTACAAAGACAATGTGCCCACCTTACTTCCTGCACTGGAGCGTGATAGGAAGATGCGCGAGTACAAGCGCACGTTGGTAGACGCGCTACTGAGAGCATTCCCAAATGTCACAGGGGAACAAGTGGAAGCCCAAGGCCAAGGCAGAGGAGGAGCAAGAGGTCGCCAAGGCAGCTGTGTCACGGCCAGCTCCTCTGAGGGCAGGGTTAGCATGGCAGAGATGTGGAAAACTTTTGTCAACACGCCACAGCTAACTGCACCACCACCTGATACGCAACGTGTTAGCAGGAGGCAACATTTCACTAACATGGTGGAACAGTACGTGTGCACACCCCTCCACGTACTGACTGATGGTTCGGCCCCATTCAACTTCTGGGTCTCTAAATTGTCCACGTGGCCAGAGCTAGCCTTTTATGCCTTGGAGGTGCTGGCCTGCCCGGCAGCCAGCGTTTTGTCTGAACGTGTATTCAGCACGGCAGGGGGCGTCATTACAGACAAACGCAGCCGCCTGTCTACAGCCAATGTGGACAAGCTGACGTTCATAAAAATGAACCAGGCATGGATCCCACAGGACCTGTCCGTCCCTTGTCCAGATTAGACATTAACTACCTCCCCATAACCATATATTATTGGACTCCAGGGCACTTCCTCATTCAATCCTATTTTTATTTTCATTTTACCATTATATTGCGATGCTACCCAAAGTTGAATGAACCTCTCCTCTGCCTGTGTGCTAGGCCTAAATATATGCCAATGGACTGTTGCAGTGGTGGCTGACATGAAGCCTGATTCTCTGCTATGACATGCAGACTAATTCTCTGCTGACATGAAGCCAGATTGTCTGTTACGGGACCTCTCTCCTCTGCCTGGGTGCTGGGCCTAAATTTATGACAATGGACTGTTGCAGTGGTGGCTGACGTGAAGCCTGATTCTCTGCTATGACATGCAGACTGATTCTCTGCTGACATGAAGCCAGATCCTCTGTTACGGGACCTCTCTCCTCTGCCTGGGTGCTGGGCCTAAATTTATGACAATGGACTGTTGCAGTGGTGGCTGACGTGAAGCCTGATTCTCTGCTATGACATGCAGACTGATTCTCTGCTGACATGAAGCCAGATCCTCTGTTACGGGACCTCTCTCCTCTGCCTGGGTGCTGGGCCTGAATATATGCCAATGGACTGTTGCAGTGGTGGGTGACGTGAAGCCTCATTCTCTGCTATGACATGCAGACTAATTCTCTGCTGACATGAAGCCAGATTGTCTGTTACGGGACCTTTCTCCTCTGCCTGGGTTCTGGGCCTAAATTTATGAAAATTGACTCTTACAGTGGTGGGTGACGTGAAGCCTGATTCTCTGCTATGATATGAAGACTGATTCTCTGCTGACATGAAGCCAGATTGTCTGTTACGGGACCTTTCTCCTCTGCCTGGGTTCTGGGCCTAAATTTATGAAAATTGACTCTTACAGTGGTGGGTGACGTGAAGCCTGATTCTCTGCTATGATATGAAGACTGATTCTCTGCTGACATGAAGCCAGATTGTCTGTTACGGGACCTTTCTCCTCTGCCTGGGTTCTGGGCCTAAATTTATGAAAATTGACTCTTACAGTGGTGGGTGACGTGAAGCCTGATTCTCTGCTATGATATGAAGACTGATTCTCTGCTGACATGAAGCCAGATTGTCTGTTACGGGACCTTTCTCCTCTGCCTGGGTTCTGGGCCTAAATTTATGAAAATTGACTCTTACAGTGGTGGGTGACGTGAAGCCTGATTCTCTGCTATGATATGAAGACTAATTCTCTGCTGACATGAAGACAGATTCTCTGTTACGGGACCTCTCTCCTCTGCCTGTGTGTGTGCTGGGCCTAAATATATGCCAATGGACTGTTGCAGTGGTGGCTGACGTGAAGCCTCATTCTCTGCTATGACATGCAGACTAATTCTCTGCTGACATGAAGCCAGATTGTCTGTTACGGGACCTCTCTCCTCTGCCTGTGTGTGTGCTGGGCCTAAATATATGCCAATGGACTGTTGCAGTGGTGGCTGACGTGAAGCCTCATTCTCTGCTATGACATGCAGACTAATTCTCTGCTGACATGAAGACAGATTCTCTGTTACGGGACCTCCCTCCTCTGCCTGGGTGCTGGGCCTAAATATATGCCAATGGACTGTTGCAGTGGTGGCTGACGTGAAGCCTCATTCTCTGCTATGACATGCAGACTAATTCTCTGCTGACATGAAGACAGATTCTCTGTTACGGGACCTCTCTCCTCTGCCTGGGTGCCGGGGCCTAAATATCTGAGAATGGACTGTTCCAGTGGTGGGTGACGGGAAGCCAGATTCTCTGCTATGGAACCTCTCTCCAATTGATTTTGGTTAATTTTTATTTATTTAATTTTTATTTTAATTCATTTCCCTATCCACATTTGTTTGCAGGGGATTTACCTACATGTTGCTGCCTTTTGCAGCCCTCTAGCTCTTTCCTGGGCTGTTTTACAGCCTTTTTAGTGCCGAAAAGTTCGGGTCCCCATTGACTTCAATGGGGTTCGGGTTCGGGACGAAGTTCGGATCGGGTTCGGATCCCGAACCCGAACATTTCCGGGATGTTCGGCCGAACTTCTCGAACCCGAACATCCAGGTGTTCGCTCAACTCTACTCATTACGTTTTTGCAGTGGTATTAAATTATATATATATATATATATATATATATATATATATATACATACATACATACATACATACATACATACATACATACATACACACACACAGACAAAAATAACTGGCAGCACCACCTTAAAAGCAATAGCAGGTGGGTGCAAAGTCCAAGTACGGTAACTGGATCTTACCCACTTCAATATGATGAAAAAAATTGGACTGCATTTTTTTCATTATATATATATATATATATATATATATATATATATATATATATATATATATATATATATTTTCATTATATATAAACAGGTTTTGCACATATGAGATATGAACAAATAAAAATCGATATTATGTATATATATATATATATATATATATATATATATATATATATATATATATATATATATATATATATTTGTGTAAGGGGCTTACGGTAGTACAGTGAAGAGCCCTGGGAAAGCAGGGAATGAGTGCAGTCGGTTGTGGTGTGCCGAAACCGAGGATGAGGTAGGCCTGAGAAAGAAGAGGGCCCACCCAAGGAAAAGATATGGAAGAAATGAGTTGTAAAAGAGTGGAGTGGTGGGAGGGTCAAAAGCTCAGACCTCAATGATGCAGGAGCCAGGTAAGGGGAGTGCCCTAAATAGGCTGGAGGCGGACCTCAGCCCCTCCCACAAATCCAGGCAATCTGCCTTAATACTTGTGTAAGGGGCTTACGGTAGTACAGTGAAGAGCCCTGGGAAAGCAGGGAATGAGTGCAGTCGGTTGTGGTGTGCCGAAACCGAGGATGAGGTAGGCCTGAGAAAGAAGAGGGCAAAAATGGAAATAACCAGTTTATTGTAACCAATTGATGTATCAATGGCTTAACCCGACATGTTTTGGAAAGCCACTCTTGACTCTTGTGTTGGATTGGGAATGTATTGCGCGTAGCGGATGACTCCCAGCGCCCCAATCCCCTGATGACATGAGTGAGGATGTTGGCACTGGAGGCCGTGGACGTGGCTCCAATGCGACAGGAGTGCCCCGAGTAGTTGGCTGCGTTGAGGCCTAGTTGTGTGAGGGATGACCCGGCATGGGTCATGAAGGTGGTGGTGGTGAGTACCGAACCATGTAGTTGAAGTAGCGGTTGAGAGGGTAGAACTTGTGACGCTGATTGTGAGCATCCAGGACCCTGACTGGAACTGTTGTGCGTGGGGTAATGAAATGTTGACGGGTAAGTGCTGACTATTCTTGGAGTGAGGTAAGGACAGGATGTAGGGAACCATGTGTTTTGACAAGTGGGAGACAAGAAGACAAGGTGAGGTTCGGGTCGTGGAGGCTGTAGTGAATTTCCAGGAACTCAGGAATCCGTAGATGGTCAAGTAAATTGCTGTTTTGATGACGGAGTTGGTATCTGTTCCAAGAGGCGTGGCGTCCAGTAAGTCGGATAATGCTTTGAAGATCCGATTGACTATGGGTAGCCTCTGGGCTGGTCGTGCGGGTTCCGTTTCCTGAATATCTCTGTGTATGGATTTGATCTGGTGCGAGGACATGAAGCTGATATTATTGGGGTGTGTGATTAGCATATGATGTTGACATGCCAGTGAGATATAGTTTGATGGTGTTGTATGACATGATTTTGAGGTGGCAAAAAGAAGCCAACCCCGGAAGAGACTTCATGATAAAAAGGGGTGCGGGATGTTGTGTTCCAACAGGACCTGTTGAATAGTGTGAACGCTCTGTCGTGTGTTCTATGTGTATCGTCTGATAGTGCTGAGCGGGACAAAGACTGGCTATGCCGCATGATGCCTTCTGATCCAGAATGAGCTGTTTGAATGATGGAGTGATGGAGGCCGTGGGTGACGCTGATGGGAGAGCTTGATGAAATGCCTGAAATTTGACGCGAGACAGACTGACAGCTGCCGTATTGCCCACCCCTGGGAAATGGAAACAATGTGAGAAGAAATTATTATTGCAAGTGGCCAACCAAGGAAGTCTCCGCAGAAACCTCACGATTGTGAGAGATTTGGAACGATCCTGTTGATGAACTGGCAGGTCGTATGGTTGTCTGGCTAGCACCGGACCGACATGTTTGCCCCTGAATGACCCCACGCTACGGCAGCCGCCCCGACGGGGTAGAACTTGAAAAGCGCTGAGGCAGCGGAGAATCCCTCTACACCCCGGACTGCAGGAGGCCAGCTGCCCCACAGCCAATCGTTCCCAAAAATGGCCGCGAAGCCTGTGGTAGATGCCGCATCTGACCAGATAGAGGGGGAAGAGTCCGACGGCTGAGGGAGAAACAAGCCCCCGCCACTCCAGGCGGACAGAAATCTCCCCCACATGCCCAGAGCTGCCTGCAGCGTGGGCATCCAGGGACACCCCGTGCGAGTCGTGTAGGAGAAAGGGGAGAGGTGCAGGAGCCGTGATATAAATGAGCGACCCCGAGGTGGATGCGCATGGCAAAGATCAGGGAGCCCAACAGGGACTGCAGTTCTTTGCGGTTGCCGGTGCTGAGTTGAAGGTAGTTGACTATGTGGGCGAGAATGTCCTGGATCTTCCCGGATGTCAAACTGGCTTGCATTGAGGCTGAATCCAACTGGGTACCCAGGAAAGGTGATGACCGTGTCTGGCCCTTGTGTCTTCTTGGTGGCGATGGGTACCCCAGGTTCCTCCTCCGGTATTATGTGCGCCGGGCTGACTTCTTGGTCCTCCAGGCTAACGGTCGACGTGATCACTGGCAATCCGGCCGGCGCCGGTGATGCTGCCGGTGGTGGCCCTGCCAAGGAGAGGGTCGCGGTGACTGATTCCAGCCCCTCCAACCTGGCATTGACTTTAGACATGGATGACATTTAGGGAGGACAGCATGGTATGTATATCCCCTGTGCTGGACTGGCTAGGTCCTTCCCCTGCCTCCCTGTTTATCGATTGGCGTGTGCAGCAGCCGGAAAAGCTCTGCTTTCCTCGCCGTGGCGGGGAAGGGAACATGCAGTCACCTTAACTCTGTCGTTATGCGCGGGTTTGTCCAGGATCTGATGGGTGCTGGACTGGCTAGACCGTCTCCCTGGTTAGCAGTGACGGATCTAGCAGGGGTGCCAGGTAGGGAGAAGTTCTCTATCCCTTCCAGAGACATGGTAAAACAAAACAGTTGATTAGCTTGGGGAAACACAGGATCGTGCTGGCAGGCTAGCTAGGCCGGATGGCGAAAAATTATACTTGCATGGTGACAGATGAGGCCCTGCTAGTTGCCAAGCGGCTTTGAGAGGCTCTACCTATGATTTGGCGCGAGGGGATAATGAGGCCACTCGAGGTAGTGGCAGGATCGTTGGCCTCTCGGTGACTGTAAGACAGGACTAGGGGAAGGGAGTGACAGGTGAGGCCCTCTCTATGCGACATGCGAGGCGGCTTACTAACGAGATGGCGCGTTGGGCAGGTGCCTCCGTACGTTTGAGGCGGGGTGTCGGCCTCGCGGGACCACTAACTACTGGCGAAGCCAAAGAAGGGGGGGGTACCTAGTGGGATGATGGTGGCCCTAAAGCCAGCACGCTGACCCTAACGGGACCGTCCGAAATGTGAGGAAGATTTAGGTAAATGAGCAGGTGAACGTACCTGGTACCAAGAAAAAATTCTCCGGCTACACGGTAGTGTAAACAGTATAGGTTAACCGCCTAAAACACAAGGGGGGGGGGTAGACATGACAAAGTGTGAGAAAATGTGTAAAGCATGTGGTACATGTGCATGACCGGGAGGATCATGGTGGTTGTCCGTGAAATGACAGCTTGCGCCTGGTATGAAAGGGGGGGCCGGTGCGTGCCGTGTGGCCATGCCCAGGTGAAAGTGCGTGTCTGCAATTGGATGGCGCATAGGGACCGTGCCCCAGCCATTCCACCTGTCCATTTGTGTGTGAAGCGGCGACGTGAGTCTTTTATTGTTTTTTTTTTTTTTTTTCCCCGTCCCCTGATGATCTGATTATCAAAAGGGGAATGAAACATGCATCACACTGCCGGTCCAACTGATGAGATTCACATTTGGCACTGAAATCCATTGCAATCCGTGGGACATGCTGAATCCCTGGTGAACACCGGTAAGAAGGATGATTGTGAATATGCAAATTGCTGCTGCATGATGATGGTAGTGCCCATGATGGAGAACAGGGGGGGGGCTGCTGGGGAGTATGATGATGGGGCGTGCTGGGAGGTTCTCTCGTCGTCCGCCGGCGTGCCCCCCGCACCCGATGCGGCCCGCACGGCCGCCGGGACACCGCGCACGCGGCGACGGAATCGCCACGCATGCGCCGAATCCCGGCCGCGCATGCGCAGACCAGGCACCAGGACGCGGGCAGGCGCCACCGGCCGCGCGGCGGGAGGAGTGGTGATCCAGCAGGATGTAGCGGGGAGGGGACGACAGGGCCGTGGTGAGCCCTGTGAAGGTGAAATGAGCCGCCCGTACTGACCGGGGGGGGGGATGAGTGTGTGCGGGTGTGGTGTGCGCAGGAGGCGGCGGGGAGCGCCAGCCTGATGATGACATGAACGGGGGAGGAAGGGGGGGCCTGACTGATGGTGGCCGCATGGAGCGACATCGGTGACTACCCCCTGGCGGCGAACCCATGCGCCCGGAGTCCGCCCGCGGGCGCCGGGATACCGCGCATGCGCCGAGAAAATCGCCGCGCACGCGCCGAGAAAATCGCCGCGCATGCGCAGAACCGGCCCCAGGACGCGGTCGGGCGCCATTGGCCGCGTGCAAGCGGAGCGGCAACAGGCAGGAGGCTGCGGGTCAGGAGGTGAGAGTCTTCCCACGTGAGTGAGACAACGAGTGGAGAGGAGGCCGCAACAAGCAAAGGAAAGTTTGGCTGTTGTTTACCTTGGTGATTTGTCTTCTATGCAGGATTCTGCCATCCGCATGGGGCCATACTATCTGTATGTAAGAGCGCCAGCCTGGTGAAGTGGACATGAACGGGGGAGGAAGGGGGGGGCCTGAATGATGGATGTTGGGGGGTGATCCCACCAGGGAATGGGGCTGGGACCGACAGGGGCTGACCGGAATCTGCTGGGGAGACGTGAGAAATGCCTGAGAACGAGCTGGCGGTGACTGCTGCGAGAAGCCGTGACCTGGGTGCAGCGTGTGTGGGACCAACAGAAAAGGGGGGACCCTGCCGCATGCCGTCAGAGTGTAAGGCCGGAGGTGGTGCAGATGTGAAAGAGAATGCATGCCCAGGTGTGACAGAAATGTTTAGTGACTTGTATTGAAACCGTGACATTGGTGCGCCATGATGAAGAGCTGAACCAGTACTGGGGCAACCGTGAGGCCCTGCTGACCCGTACGAAATAACTCATACGCATTTGTGCCCCTGCAGCCGTGCACATGAACATGAGGAGGAGGAGGGGGGGGGGGGGCATGAATGTGGATGATTGTGGGGTGATATGGACTGAAAAGGAAATGGGGAACGAGCCTGGAAACCACAGGGGTGCTGACCGCAGTGTTGCCTGTGGGAAGATTGCTTGAACGAGACATGACAAAATGAGATGCTGGTGACTGTGAGAAAGGCGTGATATTGCGCAGCGTCTATGAAATGAAATAAACAGAAATGGGGGATTAGGCCAGAAACCATGCCGCATGCTGCAGAGGTGTTGACCGGAATGGTAGTACGGTGTGGACAAATTGCGCATGAACAAGGCGTAACAGAAATGAATACTGGTGACTTGTATGAGAACACAGTGACATTGGTGCAGCATATGCTGAAATGAAATGAACCGGTACAGGGGCACCCGTGAGGCCCCGGCTGTACCGTATGGATGACTCAGAACCCACTGCCTGCAGCCGCAGGGGTGTTGTCCGGAGTGGTGATACGGTGTAGGTAAATTTATACATGAACAAGACATGACAGAAATGAAATGCTGGTGACCTGGGCGAGAAAGCTGTGACATTAGTGCAGCGTTTGGTGAAATGAAATTAACAGAAATGGGGGATTGCCCAGGAAACGACTGCATGCTTGCCGCAGGGGTGCTGACCGGAATAGTGGTACGGTGTAGACAAATTGTGCATGAACAAGGGGTGACAGAAATGAAATACTGGTGACTTGTATGAGAAAACAGTGACATGGTGCAGCATTTGGTGAAATGAATTGAACCGGTACAGGGGACAACCGTGAGGCCCCGGCTGCACCGTATGGATGACTCGCAAATTAACAGGCAAAACGTGACCCCCAGTGAACCTGAGTAAAGCCGGAAAAATAGAACCGAAATGCTCCAAATCCAGAACTGATGGCAACGAAAAACTCCCAGAAATTCAGCGACTCGCAGGCAACTCTCCAGACACTCCACAAGCGACCTCCTCTCTCAAAAGCTCAGACCTCAATGATGCAGGAGCCAGGTAAGGGGAGTGCCCTAAATAGGCTGGAGGCGGACCTCAGCCCCTCCCACAAATCCAGGCAATCTGCCTTAATACATATATACACACACACACACATATACATACACACACACACACACACACAATATAAGATGCTCCAGCCGGAGACTACATATCTATCAGTGTTTTCTATTACTATTAAGTATATACTTTTCTCTCTTTCTTCGAATTATTTGTAATCCACATAGGTATAGAAATAGCAGCACAGGTTATGAGAACCTTTAAGCAAAAGGCGAAAAATGGAAAAGGCGCTGTTAAGCACAACTTGCAGATGCAGCTGATAGTGGGGGGAGTCCTTACTAAGTGTGACCATCCAGGTGAGGACAAAAAACGGGGGGCAACCTAAAAACATACAAAATGCCAACAGGCTCTCACTCTTCAGGCGCAGTCCACGCCGTGGCTCCCAGAAGTCACTATTCTTTAAGGATGATGCTGGAAAAGGCAACTTAGGGGAGGGACTTCAGGTCCTCCTCGTTGCTGGAGCTCGAAAAGCTCATTAAAGATTGGTCCTGCCTTTTGTAGTCCAGTCGTGCTTGAGTGGTAGAGTGCCACTGCCCTTCTGTGGCAGAACTCAGTATCGACCGGGTGGTTATGCTTCTGACCTGGGCCGCACCTTTCTGTCGCACAGGAGCGGATGCTCCTGCCATGCTAAATGGGTCCAGCACCTCCAGCTTCATGGGGGCTGGAAGATAGTCATCCTCGCGTGGTGGCTTTATGGACAATTCCGGGATAACTTTTCTCAACAGTGGCTGCGATTTCCACGATAGCTGTACGCTACCACCGTGGGGCTAACCGAATGCCTATTTACAAATAACTCAGTTCCCGACTTGTCATCCTGCATGAACCCTGTACCTCACTCAACGTTGAACTAAATTACGGTCCCGGTCTTCCTTTTCACCTGTCATGGGGCAGCGGACGATCTAGCAGTCGGAGGACCCATTCCTCAATGGCCTTCCAGTAGTCCCACATGTTGGTTGTGTAGGCTGTCACTTTCAGATGCTCCATGGTATTGAGGGAATTTTAGGCCTCACTCTTTCTGGGCTGTGGAGTGGGATCTCCTGCCGCCTCCACCGCCCCAGCCGGCATGGGGAACCATGTACAAGCTGTGACACTCTTATCTCCTCCACCGCTTTCTGCAGTTCGGGCAGGTCGTCGCCACAGGCCATTTCTCCCTAGTTGGGCTTTGGGAGACCCTTCTTGTCTTGCTGCTCACTCACCATCTCAACTAGAGAAGAAGGCGGAGCTTGAAGGGAGGAGCTTCCATTTCCTCTCCTGGCACGGTGGTATTGCCCCCGGTAGGCAGGGCCAGACTTTCCCGCTCTAGATGGGGCCTTCCTGGAATTTCCCGCGCTGCCTGAGCATGAAGAAATTGCACCATGGCATGTAAAAATGGCAGATTAACCGTTCGGGCGCTGGCGCACACACTCCTGCACCTGTCGCTCCACAGTAAATGCATCAAAAATTTTTTAGGTGTTTTTATAAATCCGATATACGGTTATGGGCACACAGATTTATCTTGTTCGGATCCTGTTCGTGACACCATTTACAGCGCATGGGGGTCAGCAACGGCAACTTTTTGGGCAACTCAGGAATTCAGATAGATTGTCACAGAAATAGATTTTTTTAAAATCTTTTTCTCTGAAGATTTTATAAATTTGATGGTAACCCAAACAAATTTATACGCCCAGCAATTTATTTCCCAGAACCCCACAACTCCATACACTAGACGCCAAGTTGGACCCCAGTAAATGCAGCAGAGATGATGACCTTTTGGGGGCTCTTGCTGCATATGGTTATTATTAGAAAACTAAGATTAATCAGTATTGGAGTATAAATGTCTTGTACCACACTCCAATTTACAGTAATACCATGGCCCATAATCGATTCCAATCAATACTTAAGTTTTTACATTACAACGATAATGCACAATGCCCACCCCACAATGACCCCCAGAACAAAAGGTCGAATCCCTATTAATTTTCAAAGGGAGGGTAAGATTCCGCCAGTACCTGCCCAGCAAGCGGGCAAGGTATGGCATAAAACTGTATAAAATCTGTGAGAGTAGCTCTGCGTATATTCACAAGTTCCGGGTTTATAAAGGGAGGGACACCCAGATTGAACCCCCAGAATGTCCACCCGTCCTAGGAGTTAATGGGAAGATAGTGTTGGACTTACTGCACGACTGCTGGATAAGGGTTACCATCTATACGTGGATAATTGCTACACGAGTCTACCACTGTTCCGGAGATACTGTGGTGTGTGGCACATTAAGCAGAAATCAGAGAGGCCTCTCTAGATCCCTGGTAGGGCAACCCCTAAGAAAAGGAGACAGCCGTGCTCTCCTCAATGAGAACATGTTGGTGGTTAAGTACAAGGACAAGAGGGATGTTCTTTTTGCTGACCACCATTCACAGTAACACCAACTCCCCTGACCCTGTACGTGGTACCACTATCACTGTCCCTAAACCAGACTGCATTCTGGACTACAACAGGCACATGGGCGGGGTTGATCGTTCAGATCAAGTTCTGAAGCCCTACAGTGCAAAAAGCTGGCCGGGCACATTGTACAGATAGCGCTGTACATTGTGTACGTGCTATTTAGATCTAGAGGCCAGACAAGAACATTTCAAACCAAGAAATGGAGGGCCCCAGTACTTCTGCCAGTTACAGTGCCCAAGTTGTACCAGGGCAACATTTCCATGGTGAAGTCCCCCAAACAGCGAGGAAGGGAAGGACCCCAAAAAAAGATGCAGTGTGTGTTCCAAACGGGAGATAAAGAAAGACACCATTTACCATTGCTAAACCTGCCCTTAAAAAACCTGGCCTGTGCATCAAGGATTGTTTCAGAATTTACCACTCATCAATGGAGTATTAATTTAATTTCATCCTTGATGTACCCTGTAGTTTTACCATCTTATATCTCTGATTTAGTACACATAGCTTACATATCCACTTTTCACCAACCACTACATATTCATTTCTGTGAAACACCTGTTAGGTCAAAAGCGCCCTTTCCACCCCTTAAAATGTTTGTACGGGGATGCTCTTTTCAAAATGGGGTCACTTCTTGGGGGTTTTCTGGGGACCTTGAGGAATTTTTTTTATATGTGACATGGCACCTAAAATCCATGTCTGTTTGTTCAAGCCTGCAAAAAACATATTTTGCACTTTGCCTCTAGAGACCTGGTGTCCGCTTATACAGCAGGCTACAAGCACATGTGGGGTGTTTCCATATTCAATATATGGGGTGCATTTTGTCCTGTTACCCCTGTGTCGTTGTAAAGCAACTTTTTCCTGGAAAAAATGGTAATTTTTCATATTCACAGCCAAGAGTTTCCTAAGTCTGTAAAACGCCTGAAGGGTCAAAGTGTTCACTACACACCTTGAAATACTTCTTGAAATGGGGTCACTTTTTGGAGGTTTCCACTGTATGGCCACCTCAGGGTGACTTCATATGTGACATAGCTCCCAAAAGCCAATCCTGCAAAATCTGTCCTCCAAAAGCCCTATGGCGCTCCTTCTCTTTTGAACCCTGCCATGCGCTCATGCATCCGTTTTTGAGCACATGTGGGGGTGCTAACGTATTCACGGGGAAATAGGTAACAAAATGTGGGGTGCATTTTGTCCTGTTACTCCTTGTGAAAGTGAAAAATGTGGGTGTAAAGAAACCTTTTCTGGAAAAAAAATGTATTTTTCATTTTCACAGCCAAGTGTTTCCTAATTCTGTAAAACGCCTGATGCGTTAAAGTGCTCACTACACACCTTGAAATACTCCTTGAGGGGTCTAGTTACTGGAATGGGGTCACTTCAGGGTGACTTCATATGCGACATAGCTCCCAAAAGCCAATCCTGCAAAATCTGTCCTCCAAAAGCGCTACTTCCCTTTTGAACCCTGCCATGCGCTCATACGACCGTTTTTTGGGGGGTTTGTAAAATGGAAAATCAGGGTAAAAAAAAAAATGAGGTTTATTTTTCTTTTAACTCTTGTTATGCTACATCAAAAATGGAAGAAAATAGAAAATCTGCAAAAAAATTACATTTTGAAATTTTACCTCAATTTCCCGTTAATTCTTATGGAACACCTTAAGAGTTAACAAAGTTTGCAACATCAGTTTTGAATAATTTGAGGGGTCTACTTTCTAAAATTAGGACATTTATGGGTGGTTTCCATTACATAAACCCCTGACAATCACTTTATAACTGAATTGGTGCTTAAAAAATGGTTTGGGAAATGTTGCTGAAATAAATAAATGAAAGGACATTTACAAAATGAAGCCAAGATAAAGTAGACATAGGGAAAATGTGAAGTAATAACTATTTTATGAGGTATGACTATCCGCCATAAAAACTGAGAAATTCATATTTAAAAAATAGTGTTTTTCCCAAATTTCTGTCATTATTGGGCTTTTTAATAAAAAAAGTGAAATATATCGACTGAAATTTACCACTGTCATGAAGTACAATGTGTCACGAGAAAACAAACAAACAAACAAACAATCTAAAAATGGCTTGGATAAGTAAAACGTTCCAAAGTTATTACCACATAAAGTGACATGTCAGATTTGCAAAAATCGGCCTGGGATTTAATGTGAAAAGTGGCTCGTAAGTGAAGGGGTTAATTTAGTATAGTCCCTATTTCCTGTTTGTTTTGTTTGTATGTGAAATATTGTGCTGCCATACCTGTTTTGTTTGCTTCCTGCATGCTAGCTTTATGGATGTGCACCTGCGACTATGAATGTGCTAGTCTTGTACTATATCAGTATAGCACAGTACTCTTTACAGAAGTACTGAAATCAATAATAGGTGGTGCTCTACAACTACAGATTGCACAAATGTCCAATGTCCACAACAGAATATGTGGCATTCACCATTAAATCAATGTCCTTTATCAAGAATCCATAACAATAAAGCAAGGACAAGAGAGATAAAAGAGGCGTTACACGCTTCTCCGCGGCCTACATCCTTGGTGCAGTGCACGTTTCATAAATATTCATTTACATAAAACATTTCCATAATTATAGAAACCTAATTATAGAAATCTGATAATAAAAACAAGCAAGTATAACAAACCAGTACACAACATATTCACTCAATTAATGGACATAAATCATTATGGTTGTTCAGACCGAGATAATTGATAAATCTTGCCCTCCAATCAGTGGCGTAACTAAAAATGACTGGGCCTCACAACAAATTTTTGAACGGGGCCCCTCTCCCAGCAACTTCTTTGGAAGTCCTGTGTAACCCCCACGGCTGTGGCTAGTCAAGATCCTTCTCAGACCAGGTCCAGCAGCCACTCCTCCGATTCCTATATGTATATACTGTATGTCATGTCACTGTACAGATGTAGCTGAGCTAAAGTTGACTCTGATAACACGTCACAGTGTTATCTCGGTTATCTTATGACAAAAGCTATTGAAATCCATTGAAACGTCAGTAAACATTTTTTTGCCATTTTTTACTTAAACACCGTTAATTATAAACGTCCGGGAGGCGGTTTTCTATCTCTGAATGGACGCTTCTGGACGTCCATTCAGAGATTGCAGCTGCAAGCTAATCATTCAGCTGCAGATCGGGTTGCCTGCTGTCAGTGACCTTCTAGATTGCTGTATACACAGCGCTCATCGAGCCGGGAAAGTGCAGGAGCTGTACAGCCTCTCTGGGGGGTGTATTTCCCCTGTAACTGGGGCTACTATGTCAGCCCCAGTTACAGGAGAAATCCATAGTGGGGGGGGGGGGGGGGGGGTGAAGTTAAATGTCCCCTAGAGGTCTTGTATGAGCTTATGGGGGACGCAAAGTGTAAAATAAATAAAGTGTTATAATAAAAATATACAAATTGCAAATTTTTGGTAAATTTGGGATTTTTTCATAAATAAAAGTGGAATATATTGACTCAAATGTATGACTAACAATGTGTCACGAGAAAACAATCTCTGAATGACTTGGATAAGTAAAAGTGTTCCGAAGTTATTACCACATAAAGTGAGAGATGTCAGAATTGCAAAATTTGAAAAAAGAGGTTTTGTCCAGCTTGTAGTGGTGGTAATCCAAAAAGGCTTTATTCGATATTCAATAAAATCCAGGTACAAAAATGCAGAGTCTACATGTTTCGGGCACAATTCAATCTCAGCCCTTACTCATGACTGTTTCAGTTACACTGTTGAGTTTACCTTTATAGAGAGGAGGGGGAGCCTCCTCACCTGAGGCAATCAGGCTGAAGATCAACCACTTGGTGTCGATGAGGAGAAAGCCCCTCTCCCACCATGCCATAAAAATATTAGCTATGGAGGGAGAGAACTTGGCCCCCATCGACACCCCCGATGTCTGCAGGGGGAGAGGGGCTTTCTCCTCATCGACACCAACCCATTTTCAGATAGCATAAGATGGTATGGCCGTTACATCGATGACCTGATCTTTATCTGGTCTGGGGATGTGGCGGCCATACCATCTTTTGCAGAATATCTGAACGCGTGTGTGAACGGTATCCAATTTACTGTTTCACACAGCGCCAGGAACATAGAGTTCCTGGATCTCCGTCTCAGGGGGGACTCCGCCACAGCCTCCATATACACCAGCACATATAGAAAACCAACAGCAGGAAATACGTTATTGCATGAAAAATCATGCCACCCTACTCACACCATCAAAAATATACCCAAAGGAGAACTAATCAGGGCTAGAAGAAATTGCAGCGACGAGACAGCCTATGAGACAGAGGCGCAATAAATTATGAGAAGGTTAGCACACAGAGCATATTCAGAAAAAATTATGAAAAAATGCAACAGAGATATTTCAAATATGAACAGAAACACATTGCTGGCTACACATGTGGGAACTAGAGGACAAAAAACTAGAGAGATTTCCAAATGTGAAAAGAAAAATATTTCTGTCACACAATATAGCAATGAATATATCCAAATTTGCAATATTGTTAAAAAGCACTTCCCAGTGCTAGCATGTGACAAAAAATGGGCAACAATGGCACAAAAAGGCATTAAAGGGAGTCTGTCACCACATTTGAGCCTATTAGACAGATCCAATAGCGTTATATGTACCACCCAGAAGTTTAAAACAGTACCTTTGTTGCATATACCGGAGTCTTGTTTCAGCCAAAAATGAACTTTGTAGATTCTGTAAATGCGCCCTCTCAAGTGCCCAGGGCGGCGTCTCAATCTTCCGAGCCCAAGAACGGACCTCCCCAACGGCTCATAACCCCGCCCTCCGTGTGCCTCTGCCCGCCCGTTTACGCTCCTCCTCTGTCCTTTTCCACTGCGCCCCCCTATAGTGCCCCATGTGTTAAAAATTCCCCCCTTATGGCCAGCCCCTCTCTCGTTGTATTGCCCTTTCCTGGCCCCCTCAATAAAAGCAGCAAGGGAGGGGATGGCCACAGAAAGGAGTAACAAGAGCATCTGTGATGGCCTTATATACCAGGTGGGAGATTTGTCTTTGCTATTGAATGGACCTGGCAAATAAGGCAAAACAGGACAAATTGCTTCTCCATACATGAGAATCTTCCCTAGCACAGAGACAGATACTAAGGACCAACCTGGGAATGTGCACTATGGTCAGTGTTTAATGGGTTAATGAGCATCCGACTAGCACTATGCTTCTCATTCCCGTGCCTGCTGTTGCGCTAAGAAAACCCCAGACAGTGGATGCGGGAACCTTCATTAAGCTAATGAATTCTTAATTTGTTTGCAGACGGAGGGGCTGTGTATATAGTGCTTCATTGCCCCGATCATGGGGGGGGGGTCACGTAAGTCAAGGCTGAGAGTCTATATCTACAATGTCTGCTCTCAGTGTCATGAAAGTCCTCATCACCTCCCTGCTTTACACGACTAGCCAAGCATGCATGAGCTAGTAGCCTTACTTAGGACTGACCGTCCTCCCCTTCTGTCTGCACACCTGCTGCAGCAATAACTCCGCTACCACTGCAAACCGCCAACCTATTTTACTATTAGCCTTCTCCACTGAAAATGAGCCGCAATGGGACTGACAATGTGAGGGCACAGAGACTTAAAGCGAAACTGTCGTATTCAGTCATGAAAAAACTGATCTGCAGGCAACATGTGATACAGCAGAAGGAGCTGAGCAGATTGATATACGGTTTTGTGGGAAAATATTTGTTATAACTTGTATTTTATTTGCTGCTTTTCTATGCTTAGGAGTCCAGTGCACAATTTTAGGAGTCCAGTGGGTGGTTCTAATCAGTTACTGGCAGCCTTCCCTGTATATGTGCACTTACACAGCTCTCAAGCACTGATTAGCAGCACCCACTAGACTGTCACGCATCGAAAGAGCAGCAAATAAAATGCAAGTTATACTAAATATTTTCCCACAAATTTAACTGTCATCTCTACACACGTTATATAATGCACAGGTAGGTACCGCACCATCACTTGGTTATACTGCACTGTTACTTGATTATATTGAGGCTTCATTTACACATAGTTAGAATGGTCATCTCCAGGCTCTACATGTACTACAATGCTTGGTAGGTGTTGCACTATCACTTGTTAAGATCAAGACTTTGGTACAATCTCTACTTGGATTATGTCCGGTAGGTACCACAGCATCATTTGATTATATTGAGGCTTAGTTTACACATGTTTAGGGCAGTCATGCTCGGACCGCCACTTGTTCTATTCCTGTTACATACAGCACCGCCACTTAGTTATATTAGGTTACACATGGTTAGTACAGTTATCTCCTGACCTTTAAGGTATATATTGCTTGGTATGTACTGCACCATCATTAGCAGGGTTGCCAACCTAAATTTTTCTTTTTTCTTGACAACTTATCCCAAAATCATAGACAGCCAATATTTATACAGACAAATTGGAAAACTATAATAAATTACAATTAAAAGTAATACATGCCTATAGCTCAATATACTGAAAATAACTCGTTACCAGCATTTACTGCGAGCTGAAAAATGATGATAATTACCACCAATACAATCTAGTCAAGTACCACCAGCCTCAAAAAATCACAGACACATAGTAACAGGTTATAAGGCTGGAAAAGGACATCTGTCCATCCAGTTCAGCTTGTTCTCCTGCAAGTTGATCCAGAGGAAGGAAGAAAAAAAAAAACTGAGGTAGAAGACAATTTTCCTTACTTTAGGGGGAAAAACTTGTTCCCGACTCCAATCAGGCAATCAGAATAATTCCCTGGATCAACAACCCATCTCTAGTAACTATAACCTGTAAGTTCCATAGTCTCACTGCTCTTACTGTAAATAATCCTTTCCTTTCCTCCAGACGCAGAGGATGTCCCCTCGTCACAGTCACAGTCCGGGGGATAAATAGGTGATGGGATAGATCTCTGTACTGACCCCTGATATATTTATACATATTTTTTTAGATTGCCTTAGTCGTCTTTTTTATAAACTGAATAGCCCTAATTTTGATAATGTTTCTGGGTACTGTAGTCCACTCAGTACTTTAGTTGCCGTTCTCTGAACCATCTCCAGCTCTGCTATGTCTACCTTGTTCACAGGAGCCCAGAACTGTACACCATGTGTGGAGTGACACTGGTTTCTACAGCTTAGTTTGATCTACACTAAAATTTCTAAGTCCTTTTCCATGTCAGTGTTACCGAGTGTTTTACCATTTAGTATGTATGGGTGACTTACATTATTCCTTCCCATGTGCATAACCTTACATTTGTCAGTGTTAAATCTCATCTATCCAGAATACAGTGGAAAAAAAAATATTTAATAGCTTTGCTTTCTCCTCATCGCTTTCTGCAACTCAACCCTCATCACTCTGTAAAGCCTCATGCACACGGTCGTGAAACATGGACCGTGTGATACCGGAATGGATTTCTTCTGAGTGATAGATGTATACCAGTGTATTACTTTACTGCGGCGCCAGCAGGAAGCGCACCAATGACGCCGTGCGTTCCTGCACTCAGAAGAAATCCAGGCCGGTATCACACGGTCCGTGTTTCACGGATGTGTGCATGAGGCTTAAAGGGTCGACACCTTCAGATTTATACTTTCTACCATTTATACATTAGAAGAACATTTTAGGGTTAGTTTTACTCTCTTTGGCAATGAATCTCTCTGTCTCTAGTCTCGCTGCTTTTATTTATCTTTTACATATTCCATTTTTTTCTTGTTCCTTACCCTTTTATTCTCATACAGTATGTATATTATTGTTTTTGCCTCCATGTATTTCTACTCACAGGGTAGACATGTTCATGTCTCTCACTTATATTTTCCTGGAGTGTGGGCTTTAGACAGGAATTTACATACAGGCAAATACCTCCCCCTCTCCGGTTTTGACAATCCTTTGTAACCAAAAGACGTTAACTGTGCAGTCATAGCCATCATCCAGCCATGTCTCAGTTATTCCCACTATGTCATAGTTTTCCTTACATATCACTAATTCCAGTTCTCCAGTTTTATTAATTAGTCAGGCTTGTGGCATTAGTGTACATACAATTGGGAGGTTTATGTATTCTTTTTACCCTACACCTTTCCTTCTGAACAGTTCTAGTCCCTCCTTCCATTCCTATCCAAGTTCCATTACCTTGCCCCAGGTCTCTATCTGCATTATCCTCCCCTCCTATAATGTAATTAGCCCCCCCAGTCCCTATTTTTTCCATGAACACAGGAAAATGCCTATGTCCAGAAATTTCTCAACAGTTTGCAACCCTGATCATTGGTCATATTGAGGCTTAGTATATACAGAGTACCGTCATGCCCTGATCAGTACTTGTTTTCTAGTGTAAGTCTACAAGGAACAGGAAGAGGTATCTGAAGGGAGGACAGAGGTGTCTGAAGAAAACAGAGTTTGGGACAGAGGAGTCTTGAGGGAGACAAGTGTGAGATGGAAGACCAAGGAGTCTGGAGAGGGAACTAAGGAATCTGGGGTGGCAGATTATTCTGGAGAGGCAGAGAGAGGGGTCTGGAGGAGGGGAACAAAAAGATCTGACAGCTTCTGATCTCTAGTGATCTGAGTGCATGTAAATGGGGGGTTGATGGAGGCAGGCCAGTTATCCTGTGTGTATGTTCAGCCTCAACGAGCCCACTCTGCAGGGTTTGGGTCATGGGTTCTGGATTTCTCCATTGCTTCTGACTGGAGTCTGTTGCTGGGATTATAGGGCTGTCCCTCGTCTCAGCAGGTAGACTTCTGCTCCACTCGTTACTGACAGTGCTGGCGTTGGAGTAGTACAGGTAATGAGGCATCCACAGGGTGTCTGCTGGCTTTAATAAGACAGAATGAACTGAGCAGGGAATTAACCTGCTTTGATTAGCTCACTCGGCTCTTCTCTGTGCCCGTGTCAGGAATGTTAATATTTTTCCCTCCATGCTGCCAGCGAAACTGACAGAATGATGCAGATATGAGGAAGAGAGGTGGTGCAGCGAGGAGAGGATGGGGACCCACGTCACTGACCCCTGCTGCTCCTGCACCTGTTCTTTTGCTGCCTGTAGCTTGTCATTTTCTGGAGAATTGCAGGGTAAGGTTGCAGAGCTGTTATTTTCTGGAGAGTAATAGTAGGGGTATTGAGGGATTATGTTTAAAGATGATGCCATCTATGTGCAGCATAAATTAGTCATAAAGTCGAGATTAATTCTCAGCAGTTTATCCTTAAAGGGGCGTTGACAATAAAATCATTAAAATGACAGATTTGGCGTAAGTACTAGATTGTATGCCTATCCCTACTGACACATTGGCTGCAGTGACACAGACTCTACATCTCAGAAGAAAAAAGCTGTAATTTCCCAGTCTAAGGAGCCCCAGCATCTCAGTTCACTACAGAGCGACCTGACTCTTTTTAAGGGCATCTAATGGCACCTGTCATTTAAGGGCAAATGAGAAAAAGCTGCTACAAAAGCTCTATACAAAGCCAAGATCACCGTAATGAAGTGTCACCCAACACTAATATCCCACCAACTAGAGGGAGACATAGAAGTCTATAGGGGGATGGGGAAGAGAAGTCTGGAATGTGGCAGAAATTTCTGGAAAAATAGCAGTTGGTGGAATGTTTGCCGGGAGAATGTCCCTCTTCTGCCCTTCAGGCGGCGATGGATAGATCTTTGTTTATGAAATTTTCCTACCTGCTGTTCTCATTCCTGTGGCCTCCCATGTATCACTGCATTAGGCCTTTTCACATGAACGTTTGCGGATTCGCAATACACGGGCGCTGTTCTGTGGGCATTCCGCATCACGGATGCGGACCTATTCACTTGAATGGGTCTGCAAACCTGGAGATGCGGAATGGTGAGGAACGGAAGCACGGAACGGAACCCTACGGAAACACTCCAATTTCACAGAGTCACTAAAGAACCTAAAAAAAAGCCAGGAAACTACCTTAAAATGGCACTTGCTGCTTCAAAGAAAAAAGAATCACTAAAAAAAATTTGTTTTTAAAAATAAAGTAGCGTTAAACCAGCCTTGACCGCATTATCCAAAGCAGCTGTCTGAAGGACCTTTTCTTGAGTTGTGTAGATTAACTCTGAGGTTACCAGAAAGCTTTGCTGCAGACCAGGACCAACCTGGAATGCTCCAACTATCACTTCTTCTGCTGCAGAAATGTTAACTTTCCCACTGAGGAGCTCCACACTTTGCTGCAGTGAACTATGTACAATACACAGCGGGTTTCCTTTCCTGTTAAAAGCCCAAAGTAATGATGGAAGAAGCAGTGAGATGGAAGAATAGGGTCAGCCCTCGTAAGACACTAATGGAGCCATCGTGAAGGTCTGTCCCAGCCTCCACGCTGAGCTCACATGCTGCGAGCCATGGGGATCCAATAACAGAACTCATGTCTGCATCATCTTATTTGTACGTTACGAAAAAAAACTTCCAAGAATTAAACATGAGGAATAGTGAATAATACATGAGCCCTGCAAAGCAGATTTATGGGTTTCCCTCCACTGACTCTTGGCTGCTTCAATCTGTTCATCACCCTCTGCCAGACGTCTGGCTTCTTGTGTCATTGCAGCCTCTTCTCCTTCCCCAGAGTTCAGTGCAGAGATCTCCACATCTATTGGATGAATAACTTGCGGACTAAATCTTTCTATTAAACCTTGATTACTGTAGGAAAGTTTTCATTCCAGGTCAAGACAGCACATGTTTAAGTGTCAATGCTTCTGTCTATAAGGCTGGTCTTACTCTTCTCTGTGGCTGATGTGGTTGTTACAAGAGATTCTGTCTTCTGTGTACTGGGACAGTAGCAGAGGTTGCAATTAGCACCTGGATTCCACTGATGGTCCTTGCAGGGATGAAGAAGGAGTAGATCAGATTATTGGAAGATATAAGAGCACCACTGATCATGGAATTTCCTAAGAGCTTTGAAGAATTATCCTCTTATTGACATCACTTTCATGACAAATCCAAAACAATGGGTTTGTTTCTTATTTTAGGAGAGTAGACAAGTCCTTCTCATCAGTTTGGTCTTCTGTAAATTAAGAATCCCTGGTGCACTGCTGAAAACAGGCCCACAGCTACATACTCCTAGCAGTGACATGTCTTTTAAGGCTAATTAACACAAGGTATGGTAACCAATGAGGACATTTGGTAGTGCAATGAGTGTAAGGCAGTGATAGGAGGGCACACCCTTTCTTTCCTCTGGGCACACTCTGGTTTTGGGGTTCTCTGCCTGGTGGCAGTTGAAGTGCTTTTGGTGTAAATAGGTTTTGGGTTGTAAGGCAGGGTTCCCTTTTGTTCAAAGAGATTGCGTACCACAAATGGTGAGACTAGCGTTTGGTAACCGTTCAACAGCTTTACTTGCAACTTCAGAAGTTCACAACTGCACGTGTTGGCAGAGGTAGGCACAGTTCATATCACACTTGTTACACAGGTAGTTTTCCCAAAGGCTGTGTATGGACAGGTGCAGCTGATAAAGATTCCCTCTGAGGCCCTTTTATATATAACTTCTTCTGAACTTGGCCAAATGGATGCAATTCATCACTCTCTCTATGTGTGTATTTCCAAAGTACCCTTGCAGGGGCAGTGTTTAGATGTGCTGTGGCCCAGGAGGAGCAAAGAGAAAGATGGGAGTGGTAGTGGTTCTGGCAGCGACAATTGTTCACATAAAATACAGTGGCAGTCCCCACACTGATGCTCTCTAAGACTGGGAACTAACAGGAGGGCACATCTTTTCTTCCCTCGAGGCACACCCTGATGTGGGGGGTTACACCTGATGGTAGACGGTGTGATCTATGGTGCTAAGCATTTTGTAATGCAAGGCAGGAGATGTGGGTGCAACAGTCGGTTAATGGTGCTGGAGTCAGTAACCAGGCCAGTGTAGAAAAGAAATAACTCTCTCTTTAATAAAGTGCAGGATTGGAGTAGAAGTACATCCAACAGTTTCAGGGCATAGTTCCAAACAGTTCACATAGTTCCAAACAGTTCACAGTGCAACTCTTCCCTGATAGCACTGTATGGGGGTTGTGGTACTACTTCCCTCTCCCATCTTTCACTCAAAGTCTCTCTTTGCAGAATATCATGCTGGCAATAGGGTTCTTGAGAAACTTATCTGTAATCCCCAAGCTGAGGGATACAAAATTAAGAGATAGCTGGCCAAGCCATGTCAAAATGTGGAAGGGTGTGTTAGCAATGTCCCTCTCACTGCATTAAAGTCTCTGAAAGCCTAAGGCTGGTTTCTCTGTGACTCAGGCCTAGACTTCTTTATGGCTCTGGTTACACTACTGAATATGGTCCAGTTATGCTTGGGTGGGTCATCAGGACACTGGTAAAAGAGGTTAGAGGAATATATTCTGCACTGTTGAACTAAGGCAGTATGGATGGAAACAGGGCCCAGCTCCAGCCCTATATCATATTTAGAGAACACACAGCTATCAGAATTTTGACTGAAAACTGCACTCACAGAAGGGAAGCTCCTAAACACAGTTTAATACCATGCGCATATTCCAATTAGTCATTGAAACTGCACATTGCACGGTATTAATGATGCTTATCGCAAGTCATTAATTAAAATCATATCTAGAGATAAATGTAATACACACTGGGGGCTGGGCCTGTGAGGCAGCATACAAGAACTAGTGAGAGTTTCCTATCAGCATTCCCTGGTCACGAGAATATTCATTCAGCCTGAGAGAAGTCTGGCGTAAAGAATTCCCTGGCAGGAAGATGAGAGAGGACAATTCATTGATCCTGCAAGTAGACACTCACCAAGAAAATGTTATTACTGGTCAGGAATCTGGTAGCAGAAAAGTACAGAAGTTGCTATTATGGCTGGATACTAGATCTATCTGCCGCTGCCAAAAAAATCACTACATTGGAAGAGAACCATGACCCACCGCTAGTTTCAGCAGCCATCTTTCTCTCCCAGACCCAAGTTTAGTTGAGAATATCAACCAAAACTTAAAGGGGTTATCCAAGAATAAAAAATGTCCCCCATATTCCCGGGCCCCTTACACTGAATATACTTACCTGACTCCCCGCTCCTGGTCCCCGCACCGTTTCTTCTGCTTCTCCCCATGCGCAGACCAAAACATCCGGTGTCAGGGGGGTGGGGCAGGGCAATGGCAGGTGGGGACAGGCACGAGCCGCCCTAGCGTCGCTCGCCATGCTAGGGAGGCTCCCCCCTGTACCCGCCTGCCATTGGCTGCTCCCCCCATCATTTTATGTTTGCATGGGAAGAAGCAGCATCGGCGGTGAGGGGACCAGGAGCGGCATAGGGAGCGGGGAATCAGGCAAGTATATTCAGTGTGAGGGGCCCAGGCGTATAGGGGCCATTTTTTAATCTTGGATAACCCATTTAAACCAACACATTTTTTGCACATACATTACTAGCATTAGAATATAATGAACAGGAAATTAAATCTGAAAACAAAAAAAGATTCTACCATGCCATCTGGACCTCTAGCGATCATTAGAATCATCGATCATAACGGTTTAGTCAAATCAGACCCCAGGCCAGAAAGATGAGGAGATGGCTGTTAATAAATTTGTTATATCCTTTACCTCAGTCACATACACAGTACCTTCAAAAAAGTATTAATATCCCTTGAACTTTTCAAAAAAATTTCACATTACACGCACAAACTTAAATGTTATATTTTATTGGGATTTTATGTGATAGACCAACACAAAGTAGCAAGTATGGGTGAAATGAAAAAAAAAAAATGATCAGAGGCTGTAAAAATCGCGTAATGCGAAGTGGGAAAAAACTAATATATAGCACTATATTCTATAGTGTTATATATTAGTTTTTAGAATATTCATAATTTTTTTCCATCTGATAAAAATGATTCCTCCCTGCTTCTTGCTTGTGGGCCAATGAGTCATTGTCCACAAGCAACTTAAGCAGGGAGGATTCCCAATAAAATGCAGTTATTGTTATGGGTGTAATGTGAAAAAATGAGGATGCCGGCCCACAGTCCCTGTATTGGGGATCATTCACTCACAGGGACACTGTTATGGGGGGGGATCTGTGGATGACACATATATAGCATAAGGTGCTATATATGTGTCACCCACAGATCCCCCCCACAACAGTGTCATCCACAGATCCCCACAACAGTGCCATCCACAGAGCCCCGATAACAGTGCCATCCACAGAGCCCCGATAACAGTGCCATCCACAGAGCCCCGATAACAGTGCCATCCACAGAGCCCCGATAACAGTGCCATCCACAGAGCCCCGATAACAGTGCCATCCACAGAGCCCCGATAACAGTGCCATCCACAGAGCCCCGATAACAGTGCCATCCACAGAGCCCCGATAACACCTTTTGGTTAAAAATATTTTTTTATTTGGCTATTCCCCACCCCTCTTGTAATTGTTCCGCTACTTGTGGGCTGCGCGGGAATGAGTTCAGTCACTTTGGTGGGCAATCCCGTCCTGCAGCGCGGGATCCCGCAAGACCTGCCGCTGTAGGTCACGGGCCTCGCGGGATCACGCACCGAAGTGACTAAACTCATGCCCATGTAGCCCGCAAGTAGCGGATCAGTGGAACAAGTACAAGGTGAGTGGGCGGATGATCTGTGGGGTTGCCCAGACGACTAGGCCCTTCACAGTAGTTATTAACCCCTTTCAGCAGTCCCCCGTTCACTGAAGGGGGGACTGCTGAAAGGGATTAATAACTAATGTGAAGGGCCTCCCCCCCTTTCACAGTAGTTATGCCCAGATATGTGCCCCCATTACAGTAGTTATGCCCAGACATGTGCCCCCTTCACAGTAGTTATGCCCACACTGCTTCTAACAGAGGCTCACTAATGGACGCTGAGATTAGATCACCCCATACGAAAGCATTGAATCAATGCTTTCCTATGGGGAACATTATGACCGTGGAGGTCATCATGCAGGGTGTGAGGACGTCCAGCGTCAGATACCAGACCAAAGGTCTGTTTTAATCCAAGAAGCCCTCAGGTGGCTGCCGGCACTAGAGGCTGACTTATTGCTGGAACGTAAACAATGCAGTTTCTCTATAACATTGCAGCTCGATTTGCAAAAGGGACACTGTACGCAGACCACTTCAATGAGCTGAAGTGGTCTGGGTGCCTTTTGTGTCACTTTAACGTTGAAATCTTATTCATATAACAAATATTCTGTGTGTGAACATTGCCTTTGAGTATTTTCATACTATATGAAAATAACAAGAATATATACAGTATTCATCTACTTAAATATACTCAACATTGAAACACCAAAAAGAACAAGCCATAAGGTTAAGCAAATCAAAGAAGCAGCAGACATCAAGCACCTAGCTCCAATCTGCAGCATGCGGGAGGGGCATAAAAGCAATATTGAAGAAAAATCTGATCAAGTCGCAAAGGATGATTGTGTGATACCTCCTGTTCATAGACATGACAGTGTTGTAATAAGTCTCATTATTTTGTGTATTGCAATAACTACGTTATATGATTGCCTGTTTCCAGACACAGTGTTATGTTGTGATCAGGTCCCAGTGTTTAAGAATGTCGAGTATGTTGTAGCCCTAATAGTTTGTGTCACAGTGCTCCTACCTGAATACTGTCGCTCCGTAGCAGCAAAGGAGTTGTAGTTGTTGGGATAAGTAGAGTCCAGACTTGGTAAAGTTTAATGGTTTTTACTTGAATAAACTTGTGTCATCCAAACAATATATGATCTTTCTCTTGGCTCCTTGGCAGGCTAAGGGTAAACTGGCAGGTAAACTTGAATCCTTTGTTTTTTCTCTGCTGTGCTGATCTCTGGCTTAAGTCTGGTTCTTATCTTCAGGTACTGTTTATTATGAGAGTGAGGTAGCCTGTGACAAGTTGTGCTGAGTGGGGTGTCTTCTGCCCCGTTTTACCTCTCGAAGGTACTAAGTCCTTTTAGAGTGTGCTGCTCTCTGAGCTACTTTCCCAAAGCTCCTGCAGCAGTGAGGGGAAACACTCCCTCACCACGCTACTTCACTAATTTGCTACTTCCTACAAACCCTCCCTTAGCAGGAAGCAGGAATCATCACAGATGACATATTTTGCGAGAGAAGAGAGAAGAGAGAAGAGAGAAGAGGGGAGAGGGGAGAGGGGAGAGGGGAGAGGGGAGAGGGGAGAGGGGAGAGGGGAGAGGGGAGAGGGGAGAGGGGAGAGGGGAGAGGGGAGAGGGGAGAGGGGAGAGGGGAGAGGGGAGAGGGGAGAGGAGAGAGGAGAGAGGAGAGAGAGAGAGAGAGAGAGAATTCAGCTGTGGAAAATTAACGTTCTTACTGATATTTTATATCTCTTTCGGATAATTTCCATCGCTCTGCCTGTTAAATTCTTTGAAACCTTTAGATACATTGTCATTGGGGCATCTGTCAGCAGATTTGTACCTATAAAACTGGCTGACCTGTTGCATGTATGCCTAGCAGCTGAAAGCATCTGTGTTGGTTCCATGTTCATATGTGCCCGCATTGCTGAGAAAAATTTCAATAATTGTAAATGAGCCTCCTGGAGCAACGGCACAGGGGCAGTACAGGGAAGAGGTTTGCTTGCAGTTTCCCTTTTGTACTGTGAGCCTCTTTTCTGTACTACTACTGCACCAGATACTGAAGTATACGGCACCAGGGTTGCCAACTGTCCAGAAATTTCTGGACAGTCTGTAAAAAAAAAAAAAAAACTTTTTTCCTGTGTCCGTGAAAAAAAATAGAAGTGTCTGTGATATTTTTGGAGACTGGTGATACTTGACTTGAGTATTTTGGTGGTATTAGGGCACGGTAGCTGCAGAGAGAGAGATTAGCCTCTAGGAGTATTGGCAGCACCCCCATTGCTCCTAGATGCTCATTTGCATATATTAAAACATCATTTTTCTCAGCAAATGTTACGATGTAAGGGGAGGGGAGGAACACCAGAATGACAACAGAAGGAAAAAGACCAGGAACTAGGCCTCGAGGCTAGGGAAAGGGAAATGGACACACCCTATGGAAACCCTAAACCTAGCCCTCACGCCTGTCAGTATGAATAGACCCTGAAGGTGGGAATAGCCGTAGGGTCAGAGACTACTGGTTCCTTCCCAGGTGAACGAACCAACATCTCCCTGAGGCCTAGTAAACAACGAGCAAATGGGAACAACAAAATACAAAGAGAAGAACACTTATCTTAAATAGAAAATGGATGAGTAGGAACTACAGCACACCAGCTCTTCCAACTCCAGGCTGAGAACATCAACCACATGGTATGAAGTGTGAGTCCAGACTAAATAGAGGAGCAGTAATGACAACAAGCTACATCTGAGACAAGAGGGGTGGTCATTACAAGCAACAACACTGCAACACGTGAAAACAGAGGTTGTCAGATAACCTCATGTGCAGCCAGTCTCTCAGATCTTGTAACCTCATATGAACATGGAACCAAGACAGATTTATTTAGCTGCCAAGCGCACATGCAACACGTCAATTCATTTATGTTATAGTTACGTATAAATCTGCTGACAGTTCCTTAAGTACCCCAAGGCTAGTGGTGGAATTGGTCTACCTGACCTTTAGTCATACCATGAAGCTGCCATACTTTCTTATATCTTGGACTGATTTCATAATTGAGGGGGGTTCCCTCTACAAGAACTGCTTTGGACGAATAATTTAGATAGACCTTCGACCCTGCCTTCACTGGCGACAGATGTCTTACAGTTGTAAAATGTTTCTAAGATGTTAGAAAATAAGAGTACCGTTTTTTTATAAGGCCCCGTGCTGACGGTGGATCTGCCGGAATTATGAAGAGGTGCCAGCCTCTTCATAACATTGGCGGTCCACCACCGATTCTAAATGCTTCAGAGCTGTCTTACTTTTAGACCATTTTCTACCCCTAATCAAGGTGTACAAAATGATGAGACAGGCCTGCCAGCCTCTTCCCCACCCACAATTTTAGACCTGCCATGTGCGCCTGAAATAGATCTAATATAGGCCGATTTCCCCCATGTATACTATGCAGTTATAGCCTGTTCTTATGGGTTACTGTTGACCCTGTTACAGTGCCAATACCACCGAAGATGACTGATCTGTGACTGAACTCTGAAGGAAATGACAGTGTGCACCCAAGTGTGATGATTATTATGACATGCTTATAACTTAGTGTGCCATTTGTTATGCTATGTGATGTATGTGCCTAGCAAAGGAGTAGTATAATTGCGTTACTGTGGGTAAAACTCCCTGCATGTATTGAGGTATATGCATAGCAGCATTCTGAAACAGGGATGTCAAATGTAGCAAGTAAAAATGCAAGTAATATTCTTTCAGGAAAGATGTCACCGAGTGTTACAATTATAATGGTGGTAAACTGCAGTTTATTATGTGTAATGCACTGAGTTTATGTAGAAACTGTGCTATGAAATCTTGTCAGGGAGGAGTTAACTGCCAGGGCTGAGCTATGAGTAGGGGGTCATACTTGGAACATATTACTGTAACATGATAAATGGCAGTGTCCTGCAGTCTCTGTAATCATAAATCAACAAAATTTGTAAGTCTGAAAAAAGACATCTGTCCACCCAGTTCAGCCTCATGGCAGCAAAAAGGGACAGCTGGTAGACGCAGCAGCAGAGGAGAGAAAGACAGATAAATACTGCATGGTAGTTAGCTAGCACATAGAGGTAAGTGACACTTGCTAATTGGCACACCACCTCAGAGCATAGATAGGGGCAGAGCCTAGCCCCCAGACCCTTGACTGTCAGTGGACCTGGATGGCCAGGTTGGAGGGAAAAGACCAGCCAGCTTGTTGACCATGTCATTAGTTGCATCTAGATTGTGTGTGCAAAATGTGTTGTGAGTAGATATAACATGATTTAGAGATATCTGAACAGGATTAAACCTACACAGCCTTTCAGGAACCACCGATCACTGCCGGAGGACGAAACACAACCAGCGCTAGGAAGGGTAAGTGACCTCTGTAGCCAGAGACAGTGTGGGACGCCGCACTCAGGCACAGAGCTCCGCTTCCCTCCACAGCTTGGCATACGAATACAATAACAGTTTAGATTGCCTAAAGAATTATAGCCATATGCACATGCCTACTGCTTTACTAGAAACATTAAAATAGTGCAATATTTATCCCGGACTGTGAGGCGACTGACATTTACAAGATTATACAAACAGAGTAATCATCCTCTGCTCAGCGTTTTTTTTTTACCTCTACAAAGGACTACCGCATCATATAAGATATCTTTTATCAATTTTATCTTTTAAACAGTGGCCACCATCATATGGAAAACAGTTTATGAAAGACTCTATAGACTCATTTTTTCCAGACTCATTTTTCCTAGACTTATTTTCCAGATTTTTTCTTGATATATTTTTTCTTGATATTTTACAGGGTACTCATTACCCAGTGGTGATCACCCACTACTCATAATTTCTTTTAACTATACTTCTATTTTTAACTTTCTTCATTTCCACACTTATTTTTATACTTTCACCCATCTTACTACGAGAACTATAAATAAATTATTTAATTGTACCCAGATTTGAGTGTGCCTGCTTACCCTTGTTTTCCCTATGATTGTATGCTCCTGACTGGGTGAGTCAGATTAAGCAGTCCTGCACCTCTATCATTTGCCTAAGCGTTAGAGCTGTCTATCCTATTTATTTACCTAGAGATATGCCTGTGAAGAGTGTACATTAGAGTTTCGCAAGAGGAGATCCAGTTATTTGAAAAAAATTTCCAGAGATATCAAGGCTTTGGGAGGGGGTATACTAAGTTGCTGTGGGCTCCTGTGATATCTGTGTATGCTCCTAGTGAACTGTAAGCTGTTGTTCCTGTCACATTTGTGCCCACCTATTTTCTTCCTCTATCCTTGAGTTTAGAGCCACAGGCGCCACTCAAGGGTTAAAAAAATCCTTCTGTAAGGTTTACACCCCTTACAGGTTGGTGAGAAAACCTAAAACTCTTGACCACCTCCTTCCACACACGCAATGACAGAGCTGAATGCTTTCTATATATACACTTTAGGAGACATGACAGATTTGTTCTTTTGTCCACAAGCTTGTTGATTGTTTCATATTGCAATCAGCAGATTAGTGTCTTCTTTTATATATTTGTGGCATACTTGTGAGTTCAGCTCTGGAGTATAATACAGAATATAACTCAGCGTCAGCACAGGATAAGTAATGTAATTGTTGTACACAGTGACACCACCCGCAGAATAGTGAGTGCAGCTCTGGAGCATAATACAATATTTGACTCAGGATCACTACAGGATCATTAATATAATGAACGTACACAGTGACTACACCAGCACAATAGTGAGTGCAGCTCTGCAGTATTATACAGGATGTAACTCAGGATCAGCACGGGGTAAGTAATGTAATGTAATGTATGTACACAGTGACTCCACAAGCAGAATAGAGAATGCAGCTCTGAAGTATAATACAGGATGTAACTCAGGATCAGTACAGGATAAGTAATGTATGTACACAGTGACTCCACCAGCAGAATAATGAGTACAGCTCTGAAGTATAATACTGGATGTAACTCTGGAGCAGTACAGGATAAGTGATGTAATGTTTGCAGGGTCTGCCAACCTCATTATTTCTTTTTCTTAGACAACTTATCAAAAAAATAATAATGGACAGCAAATATTTTTTTACAATTGATTTGCTGTATAGTGAGTGCAGCTGTGGAATTTTATACAGGCTTTGATTCCACCAGCAGAACAGCGAGTACAACTCTGGAGTATAATACAGACTTCAGGATCAGGAGGGGATAAGTCATATAATGTATTTATACTTTGTGTCTCCAAGCAGTATAGTGAGTGCCGCTCTGGTTTAAAATACAGGTAGTGACCTAGTATCAGTACGGGATAACATATTTATACATTTACTCCAATAGAACAGTGAGTGCAGTTCTAGAGTATTATATAGGCTTTAACTCAGAATCCCTGTGACTGTTGAATATTTACAGTAAATTGAGCTGGATAGAATTGTCTGACTGGATAGTAACCATGTATCTCTCATATCACTCTCAGGCCCCTATTCCTGTAATGCATATAATTCCAGACTGACAAATGGAAGATTATTAATAAAAAAAAGTCCAAAGATATAAATTGTTTTCCGCCTTTTAAAATACTTAAGTTATTAATAACGGCTTGGTACAAAATAAGCTGATATTTTTTGTGTGAACTTTCCTTGTATGAATCACCTGCATTTAATGCAAACTAGATTGTGGTATTAGAATTTATTACCGGAAACATGGGACACAGCTGGAACACCTGAGCCCACCCACTGCAAAGTGAACAAAATAGCAACCATAACCTTAAGGCCTCCGGCACACGAACGTGTGCGCCCTGTGGCTGTGCTGTGTCCGTGGGGCAGCCAACTCACTTCAATGGGTCCGGGATCCGGCCATTTCGCAAAAAGATAGAACATGTTCTATCTTTTTGCGAAACGGAAGTACGGGACGAAACCCCACGGAAACACTCCGTAGTGCTTCTGTAGGGTTCAGTGCTTCCATTCCGCACCATTCCTCATCTCAAAACGGTGCCCGTGTATTGCGGATCTGCAAATGCGGTCCCCAATACGGCAACGGGACACCTACGGTTGTGTACAGGAGGCCTAACCTTGTAAGGACGCAGCTTAGATTGGTTAATGAATTAATGAAGTTTCAATTTTTATATTTTTTGATCTCCAAAGTTTGAAGCCATAACATATATATTTTTTTATGTTGAAGTAGCCAACTGACAGCTTGTTTTAGCGGGTGTAAGTTTTTCTTTTGGCACCAGTAACTGCAAGGCGAAAAACCAGTAATACTATTCATAACTATATCTCTAACATAGTGATTGAATAAAAACCACTGTTTAAGAGATCATCATTGATACTACTATACAAGGCCCAAATAATACCACCACAACATTAAATTATTACCACTCATTAGTGACTCAATAATACCACCATACTGTTAGGAAATAAAAGCCACTATACAATGTCCAATATTACAGATAATACCACAATGCAAGGCTCAAATAGCACCATGCAGGTCCCCTGCATCACCAGCCGCTGCAGCACCAAGCATGATGCCTTTAACAATGCCTTATTTCTTTGGAGCACCCTGGTTCCCACGATACGCAGGAGAAGCTCATACTTTAAGGGAATTTAAAGATTTTATTTGGGCTATATTTAGATTGTACCCGGTATCAGCAGAACAGCAAATGGAAATTCTCATTGCACAATTGGAAGGAGCTGCCTCAGAGAAGTGAAATCCTGGCCAAGCTCAGAGAGAAAAACAGTAATGCAGATATTTGAACACCACTATTGAACCCAGGACTGTGTCCAAGGTCAAGATGAGATTCTTCAGTAAGAGACAGAAGCCTGGTGAGTCACTTAGAGACTTTGCATTATCTTTACAGGAAGCCCTGCAAGCTGTTATACAGGTGGACCCCCATGAAGCAGAGGATCAAGATAAAACACTGAGAGAACAATTCCTTGAAGGTGCTAGTATAGAAACCTTAAAGAGCCAGTTAAAGATGTTAGCTGCACAGCACCCAAGTTCTGCCTTCCTAGACTTCAATGAGCTATTTATCAGTATTCTGGGGAAAGACCCGCAACCAGAGTCTGCTATGCCTGCTGAAATGTCTGTGAATAAGTCAGATATATAGTATCTCCAAAATGTCCCCCTATAGCCAGTCAGGGAGCCCAAGCCCCGGTTCCTGATGCAGTTGCTGCCTTGACAGAACAGATTAACTTCCTAACCAAAAGTCTAGAGAAAGTATGCCAAAAACTAGAACAGTAGGAGAAACCCTTGTTGCTGGAGGATGAGACACCGTCACCAAGGAAACATTTTCCTCCCGATTATAAAGAGACATCCCAGAAACTCTGGTAGACGCCCCACTGACCACTTTAACAAGCCGAAGTGACCCATTTGTAGATACTGTCACAAGGCAGGTCATACAGAAATGATGTGCTGACAGTTAAAAGGTTGACCCCAAGGCCAAGGACTGCCCCTCGGGAGGTAGAGCAGTAGGTCCAAAAGATCCTAGCTGGATGCCCAGATATGTAGGATCCTGTCCAGAAGTGGTTCTCCGAATCAATGGTGTTCCCTTTGTTGCCTTATTGGATACTGGGTCTCAAATCACAACTCATTAACAGACTGCATTTGAGAAATACTGGGACCGTGACCAGCTGACACAGCCACCAGAATCCTGGCTGAGCATTATAGCCAGCAATGGCAAATCTGTGCTAGTGCATGGGTACTGGGAGTCAACTCTTCAAGTGGGAGGGACCACACTACCCCAACAAGGTATCATTGTTGCGCAAGTTAGGGAAGATATCAACCCTCCAGTAGTCCTAGGAATGAACATCCTTAGGAACTGTTATACTGAAATGCCTAAAGCTTTACACAAGTCCATGCCTACCGCTTCACCTGCCTCCAAAAAGGTGATACAACAGACCATCCATGTATTAAGTGCACAACAGAAATTTGCTAATGAGAAAGGAGAGATTTTCTGTGCTCGTATCAAAGGTAACCAACCAGTGATACTGGAACCCAATACTGAAATACTCCTATGGTGCCGAGCTGCTCTTGGAAGTCAAGGTCAAGACTACCAAGCCCTAGTAGAACATATCAACCTAGCGGACCATCCTCTAGTCCGAGCTGCAAGAAGCCTAGTGACCATTTCTAAAGGTAAAATGCCAATTTGTCTCCTGAACTTAAGTATTAGCAGCATAACCTTGACCAAACACTACCCTGTTCCTCAGTTGTTACAAGTCACTTTACAAGATGTTATCAGTGTACCTGCAACTACGACTGAACAGTCTACTCAGAAGCTGAATATTCGAGATCATACTCCAAATACATAATGGTGGACAGAACTCAATGTGGGAGATACTTCTACACCTGAGGAACAGTCGTAAAGGAACATCATCAATCCTTCAGTAAATATCCTTCAGATTATGGAGAGGTCAGTGTAATCAAGCACACCATTCCTACGGGTTCACACCCTCCAATTAAAGAAAGGTAACGGCCTATACCACCAACGATTTACCAATCTGTGAAAAAGATGATCCAGGAGATGAAGGTTTCAAAAATCATCAAAGACAGCCATAGTCCATGGGCTGCACCTCTAGTCCTTGTCCGAAAGAAAGATGGTAACATTCGGTTCTGTGTGGACTACAGAAAGATTAATCAAATTACCCAGAAGGATGCCTATCCTTTACCAAGAATCGAGGAGTCCTTGACAGCATTAGGATCCTCAGCTTACTTTTCTACTCTGGATTTAACCAGTAGGTACTGGCAGGTAACCATGGCTCCTGAAGATCGTAAAAAAAAATACATTTACTACCCCTATGTCCCTATTTGGATTTAACTATATGCTGTTTGGACTTTGCAATGCACCCAGAACTTTCCAAAGATTAATGGAACACTGTTTAGGCCACAAGAACTTTGAAACTGTCTTGTTATACCTAGATGATGTCATCATCTACTCTAAATCCTATGAAGACCACTTAAAACATCTTGCAGAAGTTTTTCAAGTCCTCATCAAGCACAGACTCAAGAGCAAACCCTGTAAGTGCTACCTACTGAAACTAGAAGTTAAGTACCTGGGACATATTGTCTGTTTGAAGGTGTCAAGCCAGATCCAGAGAAGATAGCCACAGTCCGGAATTGGCCTACTCCTACCACAGTAAAAGAGGTGAGAAATTTTCTTAGTTTTGCAGGATACTACAGATGTTTTATCCCTCACTTCGCCCAGATTTCTAAGCCGATACAAGAAATCCTGAGAGGACATCCCAAGATGTACCGGAAAGCCTAGATGCCAATCGAATGGAATGAAGACAGATATCGCTTTCCAACTCCTGAAGAAAAAAAGTTGACCGAACCACTTGTCTTAGGCTATCCAGATTACCAACAGCCATTCCATCTCTATACCAATGCCAGTAAGAAAGGCCTAGGAGCTCTCCTGTCTCAACTACAAGAAGGTAAGGAGAGAGTAATTGCACATGCTAGCAGATCTCTTAGCGGTACCGAGAGAAATGACCAGAACCATAGTTCATTCAAACTGGAATTCCTTGCACTTATGTGGGCTATCACTGGAAAATATTAGGACTACCTCGCAGCAACCCCATTTGTGACCTATATTGATAACAACCCACTGGTGCACCTTAACACAACCAAGTTAGGAGCCTTAGAACAAAGATGGGCCTCACGCCTTGCCAGCTACAACTTTGTGGTCAATTACAGAACAGGCAAGTCAAATGAAAATGCAGATGCCTTATCCCGTCTGCCTATCAGAGAAGACCCTACTGAACAGGAAGTCATATGGGAAGAAGTAGAGATGCCGGCTTTCTATAAAGATTTTGCTCAACAAGATGTTAATCACCATCAAAGGCCAAGGTAAACAAGTCCTCAACTTCCAACAGCAGAGAAATCCAGAACCCCAAGTTGAGAAAGAAAGGTGGATCAAGTTGCAAGCAGAGAGCAGAGTGTTAGGTGAGCTACAAGATTTCTTCACTAGTCGAAGAACACCAGAAAGAATCCGCAGAAAGAATGCAGATCCAGAGCTGCTCAATCTATGTAGACACAGAAAGCAACTCTTCATGCAAAAGGGACTAATGTTGAGAAGAACCCTAGATCCCATTACCATTGATTGGCTGCATCAAATTATATTACCACGCCGAGATTCAAGAATTGTCCTCGAAAAATACCACGACAGGTCATGACTAGAGTTGAGCGAACACCTGGATGTTCGGGTTCGAGAAGTTCGGCCGAACATCTCGGAAATGTTCGGGTTCGGGATCCGAACCCGATCCGAACTTCGTCCCGAACCCGAACCCCATTGAAGTCAATGGGGACCCGAACTTTTCGGCACTAAAAAGGCTGTAAAACAGCCCAGGAAAGAGCTAGAGGGCTGCAAAAGGCAGCAACATGTAGGTAAATCCCCTGCAAACAAATGTGGATAGGGAAATTAATTAAAATAAAAATTAAATAAATAAAAATTAACCAAAATCAATTGGAGAGAGGTCCCATAGCAGAGAATCTGGCTTCACGTCACCCACCACTGTAAGAGTCCATTTTCATAAATTTAGGCCCAGCACCCAGGCAGAGGAGAGAGGTCCCGTAACAGAGAATCTGGCTTCATGTCAGCAGAGAATTAGTCTGCATGTCATAGCAGAGAATGAGGCTTCACGTCAGCCACCACTGCAACAGTCCATTGGCATATATTTAGGCCCAGCACACACACAGGCAGAGGAGAGAGGTCCCGTAACAGAGAATCTGGCTTCATGTCAGCAGAGAATCAGGCTTCACGTCACCCAACATTGGAACAGTCCATTGGCATATATTTAGGCCCCGGCACCCAGACACAGGAGAGGTTCATTCAACTTTGGGTAGCCTCGCAATATAATGGTAAAATGAAAATAAAAATAGGATTGAATGAGGAAGTGCCCTGGAGTCCAATAATATATGGTTAAGGGGAGGTAGTTAATGTCTAATCTGGACAAGGGACGGACAGATCCTGTGGGATCCATGCCTGGTTCATTTTTATGAACGTCAGCTTGTCCACATTGGCTGTAGACAGGCGGCTGCGTTTGTCTGTAATGACGCCCCCTGCCGTGCTGAATACATGTTCAGACAAAACGCTGGCCGCCGGGCAGGCCAGCACCTCCAAGGCATAAAAGGCTAGCTCTGGCCACGTGGACAATTTAGAGACCCAGAAGTTGAATGGGGCCGAACCATCAGTCAGTACGTGGAGGGGTGTGCACACGTACTGTTCCACCATGTTAGTGAAATGTTGCCTCCTGCTAACACGTTGCGTATCAGGTGGTGGTGCAGTTAGCTGTGGCGTGTTGACAAAAGTTTTCCACATCTCTGCCATGCTAACCCTGCCCTCAAAGGAGCTGGCATTGACACAGCTGCCTTGGCGACCTCTTGCTCCTCCTCTGCCTTGGCCTTGGGCTTCCACTTGTTCCCCTGTGACATTTGGGAATGCTCTCAGTAGCGCGTCTACCAACGTGCGCTTGTACTCGCGCATCTTCCCATCACGCTCCAGTGCAGGAAGTAAGGTGGGCACATTGTCTTTGTAGCGTGGATCCAGCAGGGTGGCAACCCAGTAGTCCGCACAGGTTAAAATGTGGGCAACTCTGCTGTCGTTGCGCAGGCACTGCAGCATGTAGTCGCTCATGTGTGCCAGGCTGCCCAGGGGTAAGGACAAGCTGTCCTCTGTGGGAGGCGTATCGTCATCGTCCTGCCTTTCCCCCCAGCCACGCACCAGTGATGGACCCGAGCTGCGTTGGGTGCCACCCCGCTGTGACCATGCTTCATCCTCATCCTCCTCCACCTCCTCCTCATCGTCCTCCAGTAGTGGGCCCTGGCTGGCCACATTTGTACCTGGCCTCTGCTGTTGCCAAAAACCTCCCTCTGAGTCACTTCGAAGAGACTGGCCTGAAAGTGCTAAAAATGACCCCTCTTCCTCCTCCTCCTCCTCCTCCTCCTGGGCCACCTCCTCTTCCATCATCGCCCTAAGTGTTTTCTCAAGGAGACATAGAAGTGGTATTGTAACGCTGATAACGGCGTCATCGCCACTGGCCATGTTGGTGGAGTACTCGAAACAGCGCAACAGGGCACACAGGTCTCGCATGGAGGCCCAGTCATTGGTGGTGAAGTGGTGCTGTTCTGTAGTGCGACTGACCCGTGCGTGCTGCAGCTGAAACTCCACTATGGCCTGCTGCTGCTCGCACAGTCTGTCCAGCATGTGCAAGGTGGAGTTCCACCTGGTGGGCACGTCGCATATGAGGCGGTGAGCGGGAAGGCCGAAGTTACGCTGTAGCGCAGACAGGCGAGCAGCAGCAGGATGTGAACGCCGGAAGCGCGAACAGACGGCCCGCACTTTATGCAGCAGCTCTGACATGTCGGGGTAGTTGTGAATGAACTTCTGCACCACCAAATTCAGCACATGCGCCAAGCAAGGGATGTGCGTCAAATTGGCTAGTCCCAGAGCTGCAACGAGATTTCGCCCATTATCGCACACCACCAGGCCGGGCTTGAGGCTCACCGGCAGCAACCACTCGTCGGTCTGTTGTTCTATACCCCGCCACAACTCCTGTGCGGTGTGGGGCCTGTCCCCCAAACATATGAGTTTCAGAATGGCCTGCTGACGTTTACCCCGGGCTGTGCTGAAGTTGGTGGTGAAGGTGTGTGGCTGACTGGATGAGCAGGTGGAAGAAGAGGAGGAGGAAGCCGAGAAGGAGGAGGTGGCAACAGGAGGCAAAGAATGTTGCCCTGCGATCCTTGGCGGCGGAAGGACGTGCGCCAAACAGCTCTCCGCCTGGGGCCCAGCTGCCACTACATTTACCCAGTGTGCAGTTAGGGAGATATAGCGTCCCTGGCCATGCTTACTGGTCCACGTATCTGTGGTTAGGTGGACCTTGCCACAGATGGCGTTGCGCAGTGCACACTTGATTTTATCGGATACTTGGTTGTGCAGGGAAGGCACGGCTCTCTTGGAGAAGTAGTGGCGGCTGGGAACAACATACTGTGGGACAGCAAGCGACATGAGCTGTTTGAAGCTGTCTGTGTCCACCAGCCTAAATGACAGCATTTCATAGGCCAGTAGTTTAGAAATGCTGGCATTCAGGGCCAGGGATCGAGGGTGGCTAGGTGGGAATTTACGCTTTCTCTCAAATGTTTGTGAGATGGAGAGCTGAACGCTGCCGTGTGACATGGTTGAGACGCTTGGTGACGGAGGTGGTGGTGGTGGTGGTGTTGGTGGTACATCCCCTGTTTGCTGGGCGGCAGGTGCCAACGTTCCTCCAGAGGCGGAGGAAGAGGCCGAGGCGGCAGCAGCAGAAGAGGCCGAGGCGGCAGCAGCAGAAGAGGTAGCAGGGGGAGCCTGAGTGACTTCCTTGGTTTCAAGGTGTTTACTCCACTGCAGTTCATGCTTTGCATGCAGGTGCCTGGTCATGCAGGTTGTGCTCAGGTTCAGAACGTTAATGCCTCGCTTAAGGCTCTGATGGCACAGCGTGCAAACCACTCGGGTCTTGTCGTCAGCACATTGTTTGAAGAAGTGCCATGCCAGGGAACTCCTTGAAGCTGCCTTTGGGGTGCTCGGTCCCAGATGGCGGCGGGCAGTAGCAGGCGGAGTCTCTTGGCGGCGGGTGTTCTGCTTTTGCCCACTGCTCCCTCTTTTGCTACGCTGTTGGCTCGGTCTCACCACTGCCTCTTCCTCCGAACTGTGAAAGTCAGTGGCACGACCTCCATTCCATGTGGGGTCTAGGACCTCATCATCCCCTGCATCGTCTTCCACCCAGTCTTGATCCCTGACCTCCTGTTCAGTCTGCACACTGCAGAAAGACGCAGCAGTTGGCACCTGTGTTTCGTCATCATCAGAGACATGCTGAGGTGGTATTCCCATGTCCTCATCATCAGGAAACATAAGTGGTTGTGCGTCAGTGCATTCTATATCTTTCACCGCTGGGGAAGGGCTAGGTGGATGCCCTTGGGAAACCCTGCCAGCGGAGTCTTCAAACAGCATAAGAGACTGCTGCATAACTTGAGGCTGAGACAGTTTCCCTGGTATGCATGGGGGTGATGTGACAGACTGATGGGGTTGGTTTTCAGGCGCCATCTGTGCGCTTTCTGCAGAAGACTGGGTGGGAGATAATGTGAACGTGCTGGATCCACTGTCGGCCACCCAATTGACTAATGCCTGTACCTGCTCAGGCCTTACCATCCTTAGAACGGCATTGGGCCCCACCATATATCGCTGTAAATTCTGGCGGCTACTGGGACCTGAGGTAGTTGGTACACTAGGACGTGTGGATGTGGCAGAACGGCCACGTCCTCTCCCAGCACCAGAGGGTCCACTAACACCACCACGACCATGTCCGCGTCCCTTACTAGATGTTTTTCTCATTGTTATGGTTCACCACAACAACAAAAATATTATTTGGCCCAATGTATTGTATTCAAATTCAGCGGGATATAAATTTGAGGCCTAGTATTTAGGCGCTGGGTGACCGGTATGGATTTACTAACAGAATTAGACTTGGAAATGCACAGTAGCGTGTGTGTGAAGTTATTCTGAATGACCCTATGTGCACCTTGAATATTATATACCCTTTTAGGGATAGATTTCAAATAGCTCTGATATAACAGAAACCACTAAATTATGAAATTGCTAAATTGGGAATTGTATTTCAACCCAGAACAAAAAATGTGCTTTGACGGACACTAAATAACTTTCCCAGCCACAACAGGACAGCGGTAACGAGAGATTTAGCGGGATATAAATTTGAGGCCTAGTATTTAGGCGCTGGGTGACTGGTATGGATTTAGTGACAGAATTAGACTGGGATATGGCCAAAAAATAACCACACTATTGCTGGTTAAATGCACTTGGTGACGGGCGCAGCTTGCCCCTGATGTAGTATATGGCCAAAAAATGAACAGACTATTGCTGGTTAAATGCACTTGGTGTGATGGCTTGACCAACCACACTACTGAGGGTTAAATGCACTTGGTGACGGGCGCAGCTTGCCCCTGATGTAGTATATGGCCAAAAAATGAACAGACTATTGCTGGTTAAATGCACTTGGTGACGGGCGCAGCTTGCCCCTGATTTAGTATATGGCCAAAAAATGAACAGACTATTGCTGGTTAAATGCACTTGGTGTCACAGCTTGACGAACCACACTACTGAGGGTTAAATGCACTTGGTGACGGGCGCAGCTTTCCCCTGATGTAGTATATGGCCAAAAAATGAACAGACTATTGCTGGTTAAATGCACTTGGTGTCACAGCTTGACGAACCACACTACTGAGGGTTAAATGCACTTGGTGACGGGCGCAGCTTGCCCCTGATGTAGTATATGGCCAAAAAATGAACAGACTATTGCTGGTTAAATGCACTTGGTGTCACAGCTTGACGAACCACACTACTGAGGGTTAAATGCACTTGGTGACGGGCGCAGCTTGCCCCTGATGTAGTATATGGCCAAAAAATAAACAGACTATTGCTGGTTAAATGCACTTGGTGTGACAGCTTCACCCTGATGTAGGCTTTAGCCAAAAAACAACCACACCATTGAGGGTTAAATGCACTTGGTCGCAGCTTGGATGCACTTGGTCGCAGCACCGCACAAGACACAAAATGGCCGCCGATCACCCCAGAAAAAAGTGACTGACAAACGGTCTGGGCAGCCTAAAAACAGTGAGTGAGCATTTGAATTTCAGCAGCTCAATGATGCACAGCTGCAGATCGATCGATTAATCAAGTGAAGTCCTTTGGAGGAGTTAATCTGCCTAATCTCGCCCTACTGTCGCATCCGCAACCTCTCCCTACGCTAATCAGAGCAGAGTGACGGGCGGCGCTATGTGACTCCAGCTTAAATAGAGGCTGGGTCACATGGTGCTCTGGCCAATCACAGCCATGCCAATAGTAGGCATGGCTGTGACGGCCTCTTGGGGCAAGTAGTATGACGCTTGTTGATTGGCTGCTTTGCAGCCTTTCAAAAAGCGCCAAGAAAGCGTCACAAAAGCGCCAAGAAAGCGACGAACACCGAACTTTTACGAAAATGTCCGGGTTCGGGTCCGTGTCACGGACACCCCAAAATTCGGTACGAACCCGAACTATACAGTTCGAGTTCGCTCATCCCTAGTCATGACACCTGGTGTACAAAAAACAGGAGCTACCATCCGCCAAAAGTTTTATTGGGTTGGAAGGAGAGAAGATATTGAAAATTGGTGTCGAGAACGTTCCACTTGTGCCATTGGAAGAAGTAAGAGACATGACCAAAGAGCACCATTACATCCCATTGTCAGCAAAACACCTCTAGAGATAATGGCCATTGATCACGTAAAGATAGAACCAAGTCGCTCAGGATATACCTACGCCATGACAATAATTGATCACTACACCAAATTTGTAGTAGCTGCACCTGAGACTGCCAAAGACTTGACAGCCAAAACCACCGCAAACGTTTTTTGGAAGAATTTCCTGTTGCCCTATGGATGCCCTGAAAAGAGTCTCACAGATCAAGGATCTGCCTTTGAATACCAACTCTTCCATGAACTACATTCACTTCACAATTGTTAGAAGATGAGAACATCCTCAAGGTAACGGACTATGCGAGAAAATGAACTGAACCTTGATTGAGATGTTAAGAGCTGAACCACCTGCTAAAAGAACTGATTGGCCAACTCTAATACCTCAGTTGATGTATATTTACAGATGCGTCCTCGCTTAACTAATCTCCAAACTGGAAGTGGTGTCAATTTTGTCCTGACAGCAAAACAACATCCTATCGCAAGACTGTAACTAAACTCTAAAAAGCTGCAATAGAAGCTAGCCTCAAATATGAGATATTTAGCAGCAGACCTAGCTAGATTTGGTGAGATCTATTGAGAATATTAAATGTGTGAAAGTCAAACACATGAGAATAAAAGGAACACTAAATCCAGAATCTAAATATCATGTGTGATACTGCCTGCTTAACTGTGTATCTAATCAGATCATGTGTGATACTGTCTGCTCAGCTACGTATCTAATCATATTATGTGTGATAATGCCTGCTGAGCTGTGTATCTATTCCTATCATATGCGATACTGTCTGCAGAGTTGTGTATTTAAGCCTACTGTGTGTGATACTGCCTACTGAGTTGTGTATCTAATCATATAATGTGTGATACAGTCTGCGGAGCAGTGTACCTCTGTAATTCTACCTTGTGTGATACTGTCTGCTCTGCTGTGTATCTAATCCTAGCATGTATGATACTTTTTGCGGAGCTGTGTATTTAAACCTATTATATGTGATACTGTCTGCAAAGCTGCGTATCTAATCCTATCATGTGTGATACATTTTGCTAAGATGTGTATCTAATCCTGTCATGTGTGATAATTTCTGTTGAGCTGTGTATCTGATACTGCCTGCTGAGCTGTGTATCTAATCCTATTCTGTGTGATACTGTCTGCAGAGTCGTGCATCTAAGCCTATTGTGTGTGATACTGCCTGCTGAGTTGTGTATCTAAATATATAATGTGTGATACTGCCTGCTGAGCTGTGTATCTAATCCGTTCATGTGTGATACTGTCTGCTAAGCTGTGTATCTAATCCTATCATGTGTCATACTGTCTGCTAAGCTGCATATCTAATCCTAGCATGTGTGATGTGTTTTGCTAAGATGTGTATCTAATCCTGTCGTGTGTGATAATTTCTGCTGAGCTGTGTATCTGATCCTATCATGTGTGATACTGCCTGCTGAGCTGCGTATCTAATCCTATTATGTGTGATACAGTGTCTCATTTTACATTCCCATGTTTTTCTGTCTCTATCATTCTTACAATTGCCTGTAGAGAGGAAGGTTTTATATTAAGGAACAGATCTGAGCAGGAGGTCAGATGTAGGGAAAGATAAGAAGTTCCTTGCTGGGTACAGGGGTTTTCGTCAGTCCAGGAAAATAGGGGTAATAGTTGTGGAAAGCAGAAACATTGTTTGCAGTGTATATTTCATTAGTTACAATTCTGGTATAATTAGGTGCACTTAGGAAGTTTGCTTTTTGGATGAAGACCAATGTCTCAGAAGAACTAAAGCCTTACATTTACACTTCTAGGTGTGAACAATAGAGGAGGGGCTGGATTTAACTTAATCAGGCACTAATCAAAGAACAGCAGGATACAATGGTGAATAGTCAGAGCAAACAAACAGTTAATAAAGAGACAGGGCATGGAGACTGGAACCTTGACATAAGCAGTAAATATGAGGCCTGGACACTTAGATAATGGGACATTTGTGAGAATCTATAATGCTAACATATATTGTGGGGATCCGCTCTGGTAGGCAGTGGTAGTGAGTGCAGTATAGAGGCAACACAGAATGGTCTTGGTGTAAAACACGATGCTTTGTTTATTCACACGGTGCATATTTGTGAAAGACGGTGCAGTTGATAGGGAGGGTGGTCACACACAACGGCAAAATAATAGTTCAAACACAGCAAGTCCCTGCTGCAGGCTACTTGAGGCCTGTTTCAGTCACATAAAGCAAAGTCTATTTAAAGCCAGGAGTAATGTCACCTTTTTCTCCTTGGTGAAGTAAGTCCCTGGGTCCGGCTTTTAGCCACGAAACACGTATCCCTCCTGGCTTCAGCTGCGGGTTCCCGCACACTCCTTTACAGGTCTCAGCACACAGCCCAGCTCACCTCTACTTCTCACTCTCACAGCCAGAGAACACAGAAGCTCCACATTGCACACCACACCCTTGTTGCTGGTCGGGTTTTAACCCTTCCCAAAACCTGGCCTGGAGCCTGGGGAGACAGGCACCCGCCCGCATATCTTTCTGCTCCCAGTAAGAGCCGGCCTGGATCCGCTGTGTTAACCACTTCAGCCCCGCTAGGTGAAACCCCCTTCATGACCAGAGCACTTTTTACACTTCGGCACTACACTCCTTTCACCGTTTATCGCTCGGTCATGCAACTTACCACCCAAATGAATTTTACCTCCTTTTCTTCTCACTAATAGAGCTTTCATTTAGTGGTATTTTATTGCTGCTGACATTTTTACTTTTTTTTTGTTATTAATCAAAATGTAACTATTTTTTTGCAAAAAAATGACATTTTTCATTTTCAGCTGTAAAATTTTGCAAAAAAAACAACATCCATATATAAATTTTTCGCCAAATTTATTGTTCTACATGTCTTTGATAAAAAAAAATGTTTGGGCAAAAAAAAATGGTTTGGGTAAAAGTTATAGCGTTTACAAACTATGGTACAAAAATGTGAATTTCCGCTTTTTGAAACAGCTCTGACTTTCTGAGCACCTGTCATGATTCCTGAGGTTCTACAATGCCCAAACAGTAGAAAACCCCCACAAATGACCCCATTTCGGAAAGTAGACACCCTAAGGTATTCGCTGATGGGCATAGTGAGTTCATAGAACTTTTTATTTTTTGTCACAAGTTAGCGGAAAATGATGATGATTTTATTTTTTTTATTTTTTCTTACAAAGTCTCATATTCCACTAACTTGCGACAAAAAATAAAAAGTTCTAGGAACTCACCATGCCCCTCACAGAATACCTTGGGGTGTCTTCTTTCCAAAATGGGGTCACTTGTGGGGTAGTTATACTGCCCTGGCAATTTAGGGGCCCAAATGTGTGAGAAGAACTTTGCAATCAAAATGTGTAAAAAATGACCGGTGAAATCCAAAAGGTGCACTTTGGAATATGTGCCCCTTTGCCCACCTTGGCAGCAAAAAAGTGTGACACATCTGGTATCGCCGTACTCAGGAGAAGTTGGGCAATGTGTTTTGGGGTGTCATTTTACATATACCCATGCTGGGTGAGAAAAATATCTTGGTCAAATTCCAACTTTGTATAAAAAAATGGGAAAAGTTGTCTTTTGCCAAGATATTTCTCTCATCCAGCATGGGTATATGTAAAATGACACCCTAAAACACATTCCCCAACTTCTCCTGAGTACGGCGATACCAGATGTGTCACACTTTTTTGCTGCCAAGGTGGGCAAAGGGGCACATATTCCAAAGTGCACCTTTCAGATTTTGCAGGCCATTTTTTACACATTTTGATTGCAAGGTACTTCTCACACATTTGGGCCCCTAAATTGCCAGGGCAGTATAACTACGCCACAAGTGACCCCATTTTGGAAAGAAGACACCCCAAGGTATTCCGTGAGGGGCATGGCGAGTTCCTAGAATTTTTTATTTTTTGTCACAAGTTAGCGGAAAATTATGATTTTTTTTTTCTCTCTTTTTTCCTTACAAAGTCTCATATTCCACTAACTTGCGACAAAAAATAAAAAATTCTAGGAACTCGCCATGCCCCTCACGGAATACCTTGGGGTGTCTTCTTTCCAAAATGGGGTCACTTGTGGCGTAGTTATACTGCCCTGGCAATTTAGGGGCCCATATGTGTGAGAAGTACTTTGCAATCAAAATCTGTAAAAAATGACCGGTGAAATCCGAAAGGTGCACTTTGGAATATGTGCCCCTTTGCCCACCTTGGCATCAAAAAAGTGTCACAAATCTGGTATCGCCGTACTCAGGAGAAGTTGGGGAATGTGTTTTGGGGTGTCATTTTACATATACCCATGCTGGGTGAGAGAAATATCTTGGCAAAAGACAACTTTTCCCATTTTTTTTATACAAAGTTGGCATTTGACCAAGATATTTTTCTCACCCAGCATGGGTATATGTAAAATGACACCCCAAAACACATTGCCCAACTTCTCCTGAGTACGGCGATACCAGATGTGTCACACTTTTTTGCTGCCAAGGTGGGCAAAGGGGCACATATTCCAAAGTGCACCTTTCGGATTTTGCAGGGCATTTTTTACACATTTTGATTGCAAAGTTCTTCTCACACATTTGGGCCCCTAAATTGCCAGGGCAGTATAACTACGCCACAAGTGACCCCATTTTGGAAAGAAGACACCCCAAGGTATTCCGTGAGGGGCATGGCGAGTTCCTAGAATTTTTTATTTTTTGTCGCAAGTTAGTGGAATATGAGACTTTGTAAGGAAAAAAGAAAAAAAAAAGAAAAATCATCATTTTCCGCTAACTTGTGACAAAAAATAAAAAATTCTAGGAACTCGCCGTGCCCCTCACGGAATACCTTGGGGTGTCTTCTTTCCAAAATGGGGTCACTTGTGGCGTAGTTATACTGCCCTGGCAATTTAGGGGCCCAAATGTGTAAGAAGTACCTTGCAATCAAAATGTGTAAAAAATGGCCTGCGAAATCCGAAAGGTGCACTTTGGAATATGTGCCCCTTTGCCCACCTTGGCTGCAAAAAAGTGTCACACATCTGGTATCGCCGTACTCAGGAGAAGTTGGGCAATGTGTTTTGGGGGGTCATTTTACATATACCCATGCTGGGTGAGAGAAATATCTTGGCAAAAGACAACTTTTCCCATTTTTTTATACAAAGTTGGCATTTGACCAAGATATTTTTCTCACCCAGCATGGGTATATGTAAAATGACACCCCAAAACACATTCCCCAACTTCTCCTGAGTACGGCGATACCACATGTGTGACACTTTTTTGCAGCCTAGATGCGCAAAGGGGCCCAAATTCCTTTTAGGAGGGCATTTTTAGACATTTGGATCCCAGACTTCTTCTCACACTTTCGGGCCCCTAAAAAGCCAGGGCAGTATAAATACCCCACATGTGACCCCACTTTGGAAAGAAGACACCCCAAGGTATTCAATGAGGGGCATGGCGAGTTCATAGAATTTTTTATTTTTTTTGCATAAGTTAGCGGATATTGATTTTTTTTTGTTTTTTTCTCACAAAGTCTCACTTTCCGCTAACTTAGGACAAAAATTTCAATCTTTCATGGACTCAATATGCCCCTCACGGAATACCTTGGGGTGTCTTCTTTCCGAAATGGGGTCACATGTGGGGTATTTATACTGCCCTGGCTTTTTAGGGGCCCTAAAGCGTGAGAAGAAGTCTGGAATATAAATGTCTAAAAATGTTTACGCATTTGGATTCCGTGAGGGGTATGGTGCGTCCATGTGAGATTTTATTTTTTGACACAAGTTAGTAGAATATGAGACTTTGTAAGAAAAAACAAAAACAAAAACAAACAAAAATTTCCGCTAACTTGTGCCCAAAAAAATGTCTGAATGGAGCCTTACCAGGGGGGGTGATCAATGACAGGGGGGGTGATCAATGACAGGGGGGTGATCACCCATATAGACTCCCTGATCACCCCCCTGTCATTGATCACCCCCCTGTAAGGCTCCATTCAGACGTCCGTATAATTTTTACGGATCCATGGATCGGATCCGCAAAACACATGCGGACGTCTGAATGGAGCCTTACAGGGGGGTTATCAATGACAGGGGGTGATCAGGGTGATCACCCCCCTGTCACTGATCACCCCCCCTGTAAGGCTCCATTCAGACATCCTCATGATTTTTACGGATCCATGGATACATGGATCGGATCCACAAAACACATGCGGACGTCTGAATGGAGCCTTACAGGGGGGTTATCAATGACAGGGGGTGATCAGAGTGATCACCCCCCTGTCACTGATCACCCCCCCTGTAAGGCTCCATTCAGACATCCGCATGATTTTTTACGGATCCATGGATACATGGATCGGATCCACAAAACACATGCGGACGTCTGAATGGAGCCTTACAGGGGGGTTATCAATGACAGGGGGTGATCAGGGTGATCACCCCCCTGTCACTGATCACCCCCCCTGTAAGGCTCCATTCAGACATCCGCATGATTTTTTACGGATCCATGGATACATGGATCGGATCCACAAAACACATGCGGACGTCTGAATGGAGCCTTACAGGGGGGTTATCAATGACAGGGGGTGATCAGGGTGATCACCCCCCTGTCACTGATCACCCCCCCTGTAAGGCTCCATTCAGACATCCGCATGATTTTTTACGGATCCATGGATACATGGATCGGATCCACAAAACACATGCGGACGTCTGAATGGAGCCTTACAGGGGGGGTGATCAGTGACAGGGGGGTGATCACCCTGATCACCCCCTGTCATTGATAACCCCCCTGTAAGGCTCCATTCAGACGTCCGCATGTGTTTTGTGGATCCGATCCATGTATCCATGGATCTGTAAAAATCATGCGGACGTCTGAATGGAGCCTTACAGGGGGGTTATCAATGACAGGGGGGTGATCAGGGAGTGTATATGGGTGATCACCCGCCTGTCATTGATCACCCCCTGTAAGGCTCCATTCAGACGTCCGCATGTGTTTTGCGGATCCGATCCATGTATCCATGGATCTGTAAAAATCATGCGGACGTCTGAATGGAGCCTTACAGGGGGGTTATCAATGACAGGGGGTGATCAGGGTGATCACCCCCCTGTCACTGATCACCCCCCCTGTAAGGCTCCATTCAGACATCCGCATGATTTTTTACGGATCCATGGATACATGGATCGGATCCACAAAACACATGCGGACGTCTGAATGGATCCTTACAGGGGGGTGATCAATGACAGGGGGGTGATCAGGGAGTGTATATGGGTGATCACCCGCCTGTCATTGATCACCCCCTGTAAGGCTCCATTCAGACGTCCGCATGTGTTTTGCGGATCCGATCCATGTATCCATGGATCTGTAAAAATCATGCGGACGTCTGAATGGAGCCTTACAGGGGGGTTATCAATGACAGGGGGTGATCAGGGTGATCACCCCCCTGTCACTGATCACCCCCCTGTAAGGCTCCATTCAGACATCCGCATGATTTTTTATGGATCCATGGATACATGGATCGGATCCACAAAACACATGCGGACGTCTGAATGGAGCCTTACAGGGGGGTTATCAATGACAGGGGGTGATCAGGGTGATCACCCCCCTGTCACTGATCACCCCCCCTGTAAGGCTCCATTCAGACATCCGCATGATTTTTTACGGATCCATGGATACATGGATCGGATCCACAAAACACATGCGGACGTCTGAATGGAGCCTTACAGGGGGGTTATCAATGACAGGGGGTGATCAGGGTGATCACCCCCCTGTCACTGATCACCCCCCCTGTAAGGCTCCATTCAGACATCCGCATGATTTTTTACGGATCCATGGATACATGGATCGGATCCACAAAACACATGCGGACGTCTGAATGGAGCCTTACAGGGGGGTTATCAATGACAGGGGGTGATCAGGGTGATCAGGGTGATCACCCCCCTGTCACTGATCACCCCCCCTGTAAGGCTCCATTCAGACATCCGCATGATTTTTTACGGATCCATGGATACATGGATCGGATCCACAAAACACATGCGGACGTCTGAATGGAGCCTTACAGGGGGGGTGATCAGTGACAGGGGGGTGATCACCCTGATCACCCCCTGTCATTGATAACCCCCCTGTAAGGCTCCATTCAGACGTCCGCATGTGTTTTGTGGATCCGATCCATGTATCCATGGATCTGTAAAAATCATGCGGACGTCTGAATGGAGCCTTACAGGGGGGTTATCAATGACAGGGGGGTGATCAGGGAGTGTATATGGGTGATCACCCGCCTGTCATTGATCACCCCCTGTAAGGCTCCATTCAGACGTCCGCATGTGTTTTGCGGATCCGATCCATGTATCCATGGATCTGTAAAAATCATGCGGACGTCTGAATGGAGCCTTACAGGGGGGTTATCAATGACAGGGGGTGATCAGGGTGATCACCCCCCTGTCACTGATCACCCCCCCTGTAAGGCTCCATTCAGACATCCGCATGATTTTTTACGGATCCATGGATACATGGATCGGATCCACAAAACACATGCGGACGTCTGAATGGATCCTTACAGGGGGGTGATCAATGACAGGGGGGTGATCAGGGAGTGTATATGGGTGATCACCCGCCTGTCATTGATCACCCCCTGTAAGGCTCCATTCAGACGTCCGCATGTGTTTTGCGGATCCGATCCATGTATCCATGGATCTGTAAAAATCATGCGGACGTCTGAATGGAGCCTTACAGGGGGGTTATCAATGACAGGGGGTGATCAGGGTGATCACCCCCCTGTCACTGATCACCCCCCTGTAAGGCTCCATTCAGACATCCGCATGATTTTTTATGGATCCATGGATACATGGATCGGATCCACAAAACACATGCGGACGTCTGAATGGAGCCTTACAGGGGGGTTATCAATGACAGGGGGTGATCAGGGTGATCACCCCCCTGTCACTGATCACCCCCCCTGTAAGGCTCCATTCAGACATCCGCATGATTTTTTACGGATCCATGGATACATGGATCGGATCCACAAAACACATGCGGACGTCTGAATGGAGCCTTACAGGGGGGTTATCAATGACAGGGGGTGATCAGGGTGATCACCCCCCTGTCACTGATCACCCCCCCTGTAAGGCTCCATTCAGACATCCGCATGATTTTTTACGGATCCATGGATACATGGATCGGATCCACAAAACACATGCGGACGTCTGAATGGAGCCTTACAGGGGGGTTATCAATGACAGGGGGTGATCAGGGTGATCAGGGTGATCACCCCCCTGTCACTGATCACCCCCCCTGTAAGGCTCCATTCAGACATCCGCATGATTTTTTACGGATCCATGGATACATGGATCGGATCCACAAAACACATGCGGACGTCTGAATGGAGCCTTACAGGGGGGTTATCAATGACAGGGGGTGATCAGGGTGATCACCCCCCTGTCACTGATCACCCCCCCTGTAAGGCTCCATTCAGACATCCGCATGATTTTTTACGGATCCATGGATACATGGATCGGATCCACAAAACACATGCGGACGTCTGAATGGAGCCTTACAGGGGGGTTATCAATGACAGGGGGTGATCAGGGTGATCACCCCCCTGTCACTGATCACCCCCCCTGTAAGGCTCCATTCAGACATCCGCATGATTTTTTACGGATCCATGGATACATGGATCGGATCCACAAAACACATGCGGACGTCTGAATGGAGCCTTACAGGGGGGTGATCAATGACAGGGGGGTGATCAGGGAGTGTATATGGGTGATCACCCGCCTGTCATTGATCACCCCCTGTAAGGCTCCATTCAGACGTCCGCATGTGTTTTGCGGATCCGATCCATGTATCCATGGATCCGTAAAAATCATGCGGACGTCTGAATGGAGCCTTTCAGGGGGGTGATCAATGACAGGGGGGTGATCAATGACAGGGGGTGATCAGGGAGTGTATATGGGTGATCACCCGCCTGTCATTGATCACCCCCCCTGTAAGGCTCCATTCAGACGTCCGCATGATTTTTACGGATCCATGGATACATGGATCAGATCCACAAAACACATGCGGACGTCTGAATGGAGCCTTACAGGGGGGTTATCAATGACAGGGGGGTGATCAGGGAGTGTATATGGGTGATCACCCGCCTGTCATTGATCACCCCCTGTAAGGCTCCATTCAGACGTCCGCATGTGTTTTGCGGATCCGATCCATGTATCCATGTATCCGTAAAAATCATGCGGACGTCTGAATGGAGCCTTACAGGGGGGTGATCAATGACAGGGGGGTGATCAATGACAGGGGGTGATCAGGGAGTGTATATGGGTGATCACCCGCCTGTCATTGATCACCCCCCTGTAAGGCTCCATTCAGACGTCCGTATGCTTTTTGCGGATCCGATCTATGTATCCGTGGATCCGTAAAAATCATACGGACATCTGAACGGAGCCTGACAGGGGGGTGATCAATGACAGGGCGGTGATCAATGACAGGGGGGTGATCAGGGAGTTTATATGGGGTGATCATGGGTGATCAGGGGTTTATAAGGGGTTAATAAGTGACGGGGGGGGTGTAGTGTAGTGTAGTGTTTGGTGCGACTTTACTGACCTACCTGTGTCCTCTGGTGGTCGATCCCAACAAAAGGGACCACCAGAGGACCAGGTAGGAGTTATATTAGACGCTGTTATGAAAACAGCGTCTAATATACCTGTTAGGGGTTAAAAAATTCGGATCTCCAGCCTGCCAGCGAGCGATCGCCGCTGGCAGGCTGGAGATCCACTCGCTTACCTTCCGTTCCTGTGAGCGCGCGCGCCTGTGTGCGCGCGTTCACAGGAAATCTCGGCTCTCGTGGGAGGACGCGTATATGCGTCCACCCAGAAGAGCAGGACCGCCGGCAGGACGCAATCCTGCGTACGGCGGTCCTGAGGTGGTTAACAGCATAACCGCTGCAAAATACACTTTTCCAGCTCTTACTCCACCGGGGCCACGCCCCCCGGTGACACGTACCTCCCGTCTACCACCACCCCAGGTACTCTTCTACAATATATGTATATATATATACAGTTGCAAGAAAAAGTATGTGAACCCTTTGGAATTATATGGATTTCTGCACAAATTGGTCATAAAATGTGATCTGATCTTCATCTAAGTCACAACAATAGACAATCACAGTCTGCTTAAACTAATAACACACAAAGAATTAAATGTTACCATGTTTTTATTGAACACACTATGTAAACATTCACAGTGAACTTGGAAAAAATATGTGAACCCCTAGACTATTGACATCTCCAAGAGCTAATTGGAGTGAGGTGTCAGCCAACCGGAGTCCAATCAATGAGATGAGATTGGAGGTGTTGGTTACAGCTGCCCTGACCTATAAAAAACACACACCAGTTCTGGGTTTGCTTTATCACAAGAAGCATTGCCTGATGTGAATGATGCATTGCTCAAAAGAGCTCTCAGAAGACCTACGATTAAGAATTGTTAACTTGCATAAAGCTGGAAAGGGTTATAAAAGTATCTTCAAAAGCCTTGCTGTTCATCAGTCCATGGTAAGACAAATTGTCTATAAATGGAGAAAGTTCAGCACTGCTGCCACTCCCTAGGAGTGGCCGTCCTGTAAAGATGACTGCAAGAGCACAGCGCAGACTGCTCAATGAGGTGAAGAAGAATCCTAGAGTGTCAGCTAAAGACTTACAAAAGTCTCTGGAATATGCTAACGTCCCTGTTAGTGAATCCACGATACGTAAAAAACTAAACAAGAATTGATTTCATAGGAGGATACCACAGAGGAAGCCACTGCTGTCCAAAAATAAATTGCTGCACGTTTACAGTTTGCACAAGAGCAACTGGATGTTCCACAGTAGTACTGGCAAAATATTCTGTGGTGAAACCAAAGTTGAGTTGTTTGGAAGAAACACACAACACTATGTGTGGAGAAAGAGAGGCACAGCACACCAACATCAAAACCTCATCCCAACTGTGAAGTATGGTGGTGGGGGCATCATGGTTTGGGGCTGCTTTGCTGCGTCAGGGCCTGGATGGATTGCTATCATCGAAGGAAAAATGAATTCCCAAGTTTATCAAGACATTTTGCAGGAGAACTTAAGGCCATCTGTCCACCAGCTGAAGCTCAACAGACGATGGGTGTTGCAACAGGACAACGACCCAAAGCATAGAAGTAAATCAACAACAGAATGGCTTAAACAGAAGAAAATACGCCTTCTGGAGTGGCCCAGTCAGAGTCCTGACCTCAACCCGATTGAGATGCTGTGGCATGACCTCAAGCAAGCGATTCACACCAGACATTGCTGAACTGAAACAGTTCTGTAAAGAGGAATGGTCAAGAATTACTCCTGACCGTTGTGCACATCTGATCTGCAACTACAGGAAACGTTTGGTTGAAGTTATTGCTGCCAAAAGAGCTTCAACCAGTTATTAAATCCAAGGGTTCACATACTTTTTCCACCTACACTGGGAATGTTTACATGGTGTGTTCAATAAAAACATGGTAACATTTAATTATTTGTGTGTTATTAGTTTAAGCAGACTGCGATTGTCTATTGTTGTGACTTAGATGAAGATCAGATCACATTTTATGACCAATTTGTGTAGAAATCCATATCATTCCAAAGGGTTCACATAGTTTTTCTTGCAACTGTATATATATATATATATATATATATATATATATATATGAAAACACTGCAGCACTTCCAATTGGTGAATTCACCGATTGGAAGTGCTGCAGTCTTTTCTTCTTTGCATTTCAAGATAGTGGGTTGCGTCTAATTGCTGGCACTCCTTACCTGGTTACTTTTTGTGCTGCCTTGAACTTTCTTATATAGAGAAAGGCTTCATGTTGGAGCCAAAATGTTGTGTCACTTATGGGTGAATAAACACATCCTTTTTTATCATGATTTTGGAGTGCTGCTCTGCTTTAGTTTTATATATATATATATATATATATATGCACACAGACACTTCAGGGGCATTATAATAAAGGGCACAGTACAGGGGAGATATAACTACAGAGGGCATTAGAACTACATGGGGCAGCAGCCTTATAAATACTGAGGGCACTATGGTGATATTATTACGTTGCGTTGCTCGTTATTGAAGGAGACCACTGCTATTACATGTAGCAATCTCCTTAATACTATTGGGAGGACCAAATACTAATGCCATCGCTCCTCCCCATATAGAATAGGTTGGGAAAGGGATAAATCACTCACAGTCCCAAAGTTGTATTTTACACTTCTGATTGTAAAGTACATTTTTTATACCCTTTGCTATATTATTATTTTTTATTTTTTTTTCTAAAAATAAGCACCGCCTCAGGGACCCAAGACAATAAGAATGTTTTGTGTTATGTTTTCCAATAGTAACATGAATGGGCTTCTATAACTTTTTTAACCACCTCCGGACCGCCTAACGCGCCGATGCGTCCGGAAGGTGGTTGCTTTTCTCCTCCTGGACGCATCGGCGCGTCATCTCGCGAGACGCGAGATTTCCTGTGAACGCGCGCACACAGGCGCGCGCGCTCACAGGAACGGAAGGTAAGCGAGTGGATCTCCAGCCTGCCAGCGGCGATCGCTCGCTGGCAGGCTGGAGATCCGAATTTTTTAACCCCTAACAGGTATATTAGACGCTGTTTTCATAACAGCGTCTAATATACCTCCTACCTGGTCCTCTGGTGGTCCCTTTTGTTAGGATCGACCACCAGAGGACTCAGGTAGGTCAGTACAGTCCCACCAAACACCACACTACACTACACCCCCCCCCCCCCCCCCGGTCACTTATTAACCCCTTATAAACCCCTGATCACCCCGTGAGGGGCATATTGAGTCCATGAAAGATTGAAATTTTTGTCCTAAGTTAGCGGAAAGTGAGACTTTGTGAGAAAAAAAACAAAAAAAATCAATATCCGCTAACTTATGCAAAAAAAAAAAAAATTCTAGGAACTCGCCAGGCCCCTCATTGAATACCTCGGGGTGTCTTCTTTCCAAAGTGGGGTCACATGTGGGGTATTTATACTGCCCTGGCTTTTTAGGGGCCCGAAAGTGTGAGAAGAAGTCTGGGATCCAAATGTCTAAAAATGCCCTCCTAAAAGGAATTTTGGCCCCTTTGCGCATCTAGGCTGCAAAAAAGTGTCACACATCTGGTATCGCCGTACTCAGGAGAAGTTGGGGAATGTGTTTTGGGGTGTCATTTTACATATACCCATGCTGGGTGAGAAAAGTATCTTGGTCAAATGCCAACTTTGTATAAAAAAAATGGGAAAAGTTGTCTTTTGCCAAGATATTTCTCTCACCCAGCATGGGTATATGTAAAATGACCCCCCAAAACACATTCCCCAACTTCTCCTGAGTACGGCGATACCAGATGTGTGACACTTTTTTGCAGCCAAGGTGGGCAAAGGGGCACCTTTCAGATTTCGCAGGCCATTTTTTACACATTTTGATTTCAAGGTACTTCTTACACATTTGGGCCCCTAAATTGCCAGGGCAGTATAACTACGCCACAAGTGACCCCATTTTGGAAAGAAGACACCCCAAGGTATTCCGTGGGGGGCACGGCGAGTTCCTAGAATTTTTTATTTTTTGTCACAATTTAGCGGAAAATGATGATTTTTCTTTTTTTTTTCTTTTTTCCTTACAAAGTCTCATATTCCACTAACTTGCGACAAAAAATAAAAAATTCTAGGAACTCGCAGTGCCCCTCACGGAATACCTTGGGGTGTCTTCTTTCCAAAATGGGGTCACTTGTGGCGTAGTTATACTGCCCTGGCAATTTAGGGGCCCAAATATGTGAGAAGAACTTTGCAATCAAAATGTGTAAAAAATGCCCTGCAAAATCCGAAAGGTGCACTTTGGAATATGTGCCCCTTTGCCCACCTTGGCAGCAAAAAAGTGTGACACATCTGGTATCGCCGTACTCAGGAGAAGTTGGGCAATGTGTTTTGGGGTGTCATTTTACATATACCCATGCTGGGTGAGAAAAATATCTTGGTCAAATGCCAACTTTGTATAAAAAAATTGGAAAAGTTGTCTTTTGCCAAGATATTTCTCTCACCCAGCATGGGTATATGTAAAATGACAGCCCAAAACACATTCCCCAACTTCTCCTGAGTACGGCGATACCAGATGTGTGACACTTTTTTGATGCCAAGGTGGGCAAAGGGGCACATATTCCAAAGTGCACCTTTCGGATTTCACCGGTCATTTTTTACAGATTTTGATTGCAAAGTACTTCTCACACATTTGGGCCCCTAAATTGCCAGGGCAGTATAACTACGCCACAAGTGACCCCATTTTGGAAAGAAGACACCCCATGGTATTCCGTGAGGGGCATGGCGAGTTCCTAGAATTTTTTATTTTTTGTCGCAAGTTAGTGGAATATGAGACTTTGTAAGGAAAAAAGAGAAAAAAAAAAAAATCATCATTTTCCGCTAACTTGTGACAAAAAATAAAAAATTCTAGGAACTCGCAGTGCCCCTCACGGAATACCTTAGGGTGTCTTCTTTCCAAAATGGGGTCACTTGTGGCGTAGTTATACTGCCCTGGCAATTTAGGGGCCCAAATGTGTGAGAAGAACTTTGCAATCAAAATGTGTAAAAAATGCCCTGCAAAATCCGAAAGGTGCACTTTGGAATATGTGCCCCTTTGCCCACCTTGGCAGCAAAAAAGTGTGACACATCTGCTATCGCCGTACTCAGGAGAAGTTGGGCAATGTGTTTTGGGGTGTCATTTTACATATACCCATGCTGGGTGAGAAAAATATCTTGGTCAAATGCCAACTTTGTATAAAAAAATGGGAAAAGTTGTCTTTTGCCAAGATATTTCTCTCACCCAGCATGGGTATATGTAAAATGACACCCCAAAACACATTCCCCAACTTCTCCTGAGTACGGCGATACCACATGTGTGACACTTTTTTGCTGCCAAGGTGGGCAAAGGGGCGCATATTCCAAAGTGCACCTTTCAGATTTCACCGGTCATTTCTTACACATTTTGATTGCAAAGTTCTTCTCACACATTTGGGCCCCTAAATTGCCAGGGCAGTATAACTACGCCACAAGTGACCCCATTTTGGAAAGAAGACACCCCAAGGTATTCTGTGAGGGGCATGGTGAGTTCCTAGAATTTTTTATTTTTTGTCGCAAGTTAGTGGAATATGAGACTTTGTAAGAAAAAAAAAAAAAAAAAAAAAATCATCATCATTTTCCGCTAACTTGTGACAAAAAATAAAAAGTTCTATGAACTCACTATGCCCATCAGCGAATACCTTAGGGTGTCTACTTTCCGAAATGGGGTCATTTGTGGGGTTTTTCTACTGTTTGGGCATTGTAGAACCTCAGGAAACATGACAGGTGCTCAGAAAATCAGAGCCGTTTCAAAAAGCGGAAATTCACATTTTTGTACCATAGTTTGTAAATGCTATAACTTTTACCCAAACCATTTTTTTTTTTGCCCAAACATTTTTTTTTTATCAAAGACATGTAGAACTATAAATTTAGCGAAAAATTTATATATGGATGTCGTTTTTTTTGCAAAATTTCACAGCTGAAAGTGAAAAATGTCATTTTTTTGCAAAAAAATCGTTACATTTTGATTAATAACAAAAAAAGTAAAAATGTCAGCAGCAATAAAATACCACCAAATGAAAGCTCCATTAGTGAGAAGAAAAGGAGGTAAAATTCATTTGGGTGGTAAGTTGCATGACCGAGCGATAAACGGTGAAAGTAGTGTAGTGCCGAAGTGTAAAAAGTGGCCTGGTCATGAAGGGGGTTTCACCTAGCGGGGCTGAAGTGGTTAAAGGGAGTCTGTCACCTCCATATGGCCATATACAGTGCTCACATGGCTCTGTAGCACACCTATACAGGATTGTAATGGTACCTTTGTCTTTGTCTTTAGACTTGCACCAGCAGGAAAAACGAAGTTTAATTCATATGCAAATGAGCACTCGCAAGTGCCCAGGGGCAGCGTTCTGTGTGTAGGTGCCCAGGCTGCTCACTTTTCACTTTACTCCTCCCCAGCCTCTTCCTTTGCCCTATCGATGAGGCAAGAGGGTGGGCAAAAGCAGAGACTGGGGAGGAGTAAAGTGAAAAGAAGGCAGAGCAGCCTGGGCACCTACACACTGAACTCCTCCTCTGGGCACTTGCGAGTGCTCATTTGCATATAAATAACACTTCGTTTTTTCCTGCTGGTGCAAGTCTAAAGACAAAGACATAGGTACCGTTACAATCCTGTATAGGTGTGCTACAGAGCCATGCAAGCACTGTATATGGCCATATGGAGGTGACAGACTCCCTTTAACTTGTAATCAGGCCTCATCCACAAGACAGGGAAATACAGGGACTGAAATCCATCAGCACTTCCCCCACCTCTCTTTTCTCAGCAGTGGCTGGAGTGTACAGTATGTACAGTCGTGGCCAAAAGTTTTGAGAATTACATAAATATTGGAAAAGTTGCTGCATAAGTTTTTATAATAGCAATTTGCATATACTCCAGAATGTTATGAAGAGTGATCAGATGAATTGCATAGTCCTTCTTTGCCATGAAAATTAACTTAATCCCAAAAAAAACTTTCCACTGCATTTCATTGCTGTCATTAAAGGACCTGCTGAGATCATTTCAGTAATCGTCTTGTTAACTCAGGTGAGAATGTTGACGAGCACAAGGCTGGAGATCATTATGTCAGGCTGATTGGGTTAAAATGGCAGACTTGACCTGTTAAAAGGAGGGTGATGCTTGAAATCATTGTTCTTCCATTGTTAACCATGGTGACCTGCAAAGAAACGCGTGCAGCCATCATTGCGTTGCATAAAAATGGCTTCAAAGGCAAGGATATTGTGGCTACTAAGATTGCACCTCAATCAACAATTTATAGCATCATGCTAGGATTAGATACGCAGCTCATGAGGCAGTATCACACATGATAGGATTAGATACGCAGCTCAGCAGGCAGTATCACACATGATAGGATTAGATACACAGCTCAGCTGACAGTATCAAACACAATAGGCTTAGACACACTACTCTGCAGACAGTATCACAAATGGTAGGATTAGATACACAGCTCAGCAGACAGTATCACACATAGTAGGATTAGCTCAGCAGCTCAGCAGGCAGTATCACACATGGTAGGATTAGATACACAACTCAACAGGCAGTATCACACATAATAGGATTATATACGCTCCTTAGCAGGCAGTATCACACATAATAGGATTATATACACAGCTCTGCAGACAGTATCACACATGATAGGATTAGATACACAGCTCAGCAGACAATCAATAATCAATAAGTATTTTAAATATCATGAAAAAATTGCTGTATATACTGACACCCAATGTGTCTGAATTGTATTATGTACAGTACAGATCAAAAGTTTGGACACACCTTCTCATTCAAAGAGTTTTCTTTATTTTCATGACTATGAAAATTGTAGATTCACACTGAAAGCATCAAAACTATGAATTAACACATGTGGAATTATATACATAACAAAAAAGTGTGAAACAACTGAAAATATGTCATATTCTAGGTTCTTCAAAGTAGCCACCTTTTGCTTTGATTACTGCTTTGCACACTCTTGGCATTCTCTTGATGAGCTTCAAGAGGTAGTCACCTGAAATGGTCTTCCAACAGTCTTGAAGGAGTTCCCAGAGATGCTTAGCACTTGTTGGCCCTTTTGCCTTCACTGTGCAGTCCAGCTCACCCCAAACCATCTTGATTAGGTTCAGGTCCGGTGACTGTGGAGGCCAGGTCATCTGGCGCAGCACCCCATCACTCTCCTTCATGGTCAAATAGCCCTTAAACAGCCTGGAGGTGTGTTTGGGGTCATTGTCCTGTTGAAAAATAAATGATGGTCCAACTAAACACAAACCGGATGGAATAGCATGCCGCTGCAAGATGCTGTGGTAGCAATGCTGGTTCAGTATGCCTTCAATTTTGAATAAATCCCCAACAGTGTCACCAGCAAAGCACCCCCACACCATCACACCTCATTGTTAATTCATTGTTTTGATGCTTTCAGTGTGAATCTACAATTTTCATAGTCATGAAAATAAAGAAAACGCTTTGAATGAGAAGGTATGTCCAAACTTTTGGTCTGTACTGTACATTTGTAACATGTAATGGGACTGTTAAAAGTATATATTAATCTCTGCATAATACTGTGGTTGGTGTGTGCTATTTTGAATGTAATAAATATAATACTAGACTAGCACTTTATACTGACACCAAGTGTATCTAAATCATAGTATATGGCATATAGAATTGTAGCGAACAATGGCACAGGTTAAAATATATGGTAATCTTTGCACAGTAAAAAAAAAAAGAGCATCCATTGGAGGGATTTGTTAATGTATACAATATATTTTTTTTATATATGTTAAATGTAAGACAAAGACCTGATGTGAACCCATCCAAATTTCACAATTGCAATTCCATTACCAGGTCTTTAGCTTAAGTTCAGGTATTTAGCTAGTAACACAATGCGCCACCTGCTGTCTGAATGTTGTATTGCAATTTATCCAATTTCGATATAACGTCATTTCGTGACACACATCTCAGGACATGTTGAGATAAGTGATCAGTTAAGTGTGGACACATCTGTACAACAACACCATCCATTGTTCTACTGGATACACTCCATATTACCTTATGTTTGGTCGTCAAGGAAGATTACCTGCAGATCTCGCCTTGGATGTACAAGTTCCAGATCCCATCAATCCTTTACCATAAACAGATTGGGTCAGTGAACATCAAAAACGCCTAGCTGATGCCCAAGAGATCGTCCAAATCTGCATGGCGAATGTACGCCAAAAGCAACAGAAAGACCATGATCAGTCTGCAAAAGCAGAACCCTTAAAAATTGGTTACCACGTGTGGCTGAAAAATAATCATTGCACTAGTAAGCTGGATAGTAAATGGGAAAAAGAACCCTACATTATCACAGCTATTCCTAATCCTGAGACTGATATCTACAAAATCACCAAAAAGAACAGAGTACCACAAATAGTGCATCACAATCGTCTCAAGTTGTGTTTGAAAGAAACTGTCCAAGAAGAATTTGCATCCACAGAGCAATTGTCTAAAAAGCCACCTGATCCGAAGGAACCAACACAGTCTATTGGAAAATTACTATAAGGTTACATGCACACGACCGTATTTTGTTTCAGTGTCCGATCCGTTTTTTTTGCGGATAGGATGCGGACCCATTCATTTGAATGGGTCCGCAAAAAACAAGGACAGCACACAGTGTGCTGTCCGCATCAGTATGTCCGTTCCGTTGCTTCCGTTCCGCTAAAAAAATAGTGCATGTCCTATTTTTTTCTAGTTTGCGGACAAGGATAGGCATTATTACAATGGATCCGCAAAAAAAACGGATCCGCAAAAAAAAACGGATGCCATACGTAACATCATCCGGTTTTTTTGCGGACCGCAAAACACATACGGTCGTGTGCATGTAGCCTTAGACTCAGATCTACTTCAGTGGTTCTTTACACCATTAACTTTGTTGTTCCCGCCAAGACCAATATAGCCCCACTTCAGCCAGAAGAAGTACCTCATGAAGGATCCTCAGATGCTCAAGATGTACCAAGTTACCTTGAACCCAGGCCTATAGAGCCACAGCCACTTCGGAGATCCAACCAAACCACTAAAGGTCAGCTGCCTGCCCGTTATAGGGAGTTCCAGTAGCTACAGCCGAGGAGGAGACTTCCAGCCCTTCCAGTTCAACTGTGATTGCATTCTTGCATCATTTGGAGCTATAGAGACCGAGTAAGAGACTCATTGTCTTGATTATTTGCCTTGCCCTAAGGACCCTCTAACCCCTTAGGGACACAGCCTTATTTCACCTTAAGGACCAGGCCATTTTTTGCAAATTTGACCAGTGTCACTTTAAGTGCTGATAACTTTTAAACGCTTTGACTTACCCAGGCCGTTCTGAGACTGTTTTTTCATCACATATTGTACTTCATGACACTGCTAAAATTGGGTCAATATTTGCATTAAAAAAAATACCAAATTTACCTAAAATTTGGAACCATTTGCAAATTCCAAAATTTCAGTTTCTCTACTTCTGTAATACATAGTAATACCCCCAAAAATTGTGATGACTTTACATTCCCCACATTTTGCTGGACTGGTTTATTTATACCATGTCCCATTGGAAGCCCCCCTGATGCACTCCTAGAGTAGAAACTCCCTAAAAGTGACCCCATCTAAGAAACTACACCCCTCAAGGTATTCAAAACTGATTTTACATATGTTGTTAACCCTTTAGGTGTGGCACAAGAGTTATTGGCAAATGGGGATGAAATTTCATTTTTTTGCCAATTTTTCCCTATTAACCCATTTTTTCACTAACAAAGCATGGGTAACAGCCAAACAAGACTGTATCTCTATTGCCCTCACTCTGCCGTTTACAGAAACACCCCATATGTGGTCGTACACTACTGTACGGCCACACAGCGGGGTGTAGAGGGAACGGAGTGCTGTGTGGTTTTTGGAGGGCTGATTTGTATGGACCGGTTTATTTACACCATGTCCTGTTTCAACCCCCCTGATGCACCCCTGGAGTAGAAACTCGCTAAAAGTGACCCCATTTTGGAAACTACGGGATAAGGTGGCATTTTTTTGGGGACTATTTTTAGGGTACATATGATTTTTGGTTTCTCTATATTACATTTTTGTGAGGCAAGGTTACCAAAAATTGAAATTCTGAAATTTCATCTCCATTTGCCATCAACTGTTGAGGAACACCTAAAGGGTTAATAAAGTTTGTATAATCAGTTTTGAATACCTTGAGGGGTGTATTTTCTTAGATGGGATCACTTTTAGGGAATTTTTTCTCTAGGGGGCCTCAGGGGGGCTTCTAAAGGAACATGGTGTCAATAAAAAAGGCCATCAAAATCGACCTTCCAGAAACCATGTCGGTCCTTTCCTTTTGCGGCCTCCCTTTTACTGATACAGCAGTTTACGACTACAAATGTGGCATTTCTGTAAACTGCAGTATCAGGGTAATAAATATTAACTTTTGTTTGGTTGTTAACCCTTGTTTTGTTACCGGAAAAAACTGATTGAAATGGAAAAGTGCCAAAAATAGCGGTTTTGGCACTGTTTTTTTTTTTTGACCGTGTTAATCTGGGGGGTTAGGTCATGGGATATTTTTATTCAGGAGATTCTTACGGACGCGGAGATACCTAATAAGTCTACTTTTTTTTTCAACAAATATTTATGTTTTAGACTATATTATCCTTTTTGATACCCCCATTTTTTTTGGGTATATCTAAAGTCTAAGTGTCATTTTTTTTTAAATCCGATTATCTTATGTGGGGGCTCATTTTTTGCGGGATGAGCAGATGGTTTTATTGGCACTATTTCGGGGGCTATATGACTTTTTGATTGCTTGCTATTAAACTTTTTGTTATGTAAGGTGACAAAAAAAATATTTTTTTGCACCGTTTTTTTTTTTTGGGACCGTGTTAATCTGGGGGGTTGGGTCATGGGGTATTTTTTATAGAGGAGATTCTTATGGAAGCGGTGATACCTAATTTGTATACTTTTAATAAATTATTTTAGTTTTTTTGGGTGTCTCAAGTCTGAGAACCAGTATTTTTTATCCGAGGTCAGTGCTAAATTGGGATATAAATTTAGTACTCCATGGAAGTGTGGTACTCCCTGAAGCAACCAATAATGCAGAGGCCCGGATGATCGGGGCACGTGTCACATTGAGTAGTGGTGTCCTTCCGTATCCCCCTCCTGTGACACACTCTGCACCTTTTTGGGGTTCGTCCCTTCTTTCCAGTATGGGGGACCACACCTGGAAAGTGTTGGCCAGGGGCGATCCGGGCGCCTACAGTTCCCTAGGTACTCTGGCCTGCTCTTTCCCGGTCCGAAAAGATCAGGGCCTTGAGGACTGCCTCATAGAACTGAAGGAATGTCCCTGTGTTGCCAGCGCTCCGGGACAGCACAAAAGAGTTGTACATGGCAATCTGTACCAAGTAGACCGCAATTTTTTTGTACCATGCCCGGGTTTTGCGCATGGCATTATATGGCTTGAGAACTCCTCCCATATACCGATTGTAGTCGACGATACAATCGGACTTGAGGACCATTGCCGCGGTACCTCGCACAGGGACAGGGGTGATGCCGTTACCATGAATTGTGGACAGTACAAGGACATCCCTCTTGTCCTTATACCTGACCAGCAACAGGTTTTCAGTGGTAAGGGCACGGGTCTCACCCCTGGGGATAGGTAACTGGAGGGGGAGGGCAGGGAGGCCGCGTTGATTTTTCCACACGGTCCCACAAGCGGACGTGGATCTGGCGGCAAGGGAATGGAACAAGGCGCATGGCATTATATGGCTTGAGGACTTGATCAGAGAGATCAACTCCTCCCATATACCGATTGTAGTCGACGATACAATCGGGGTTGAGGACTGTTGCCGCGGTACCTTGCACAGGGACAGGGGTGATGCCGTTACCATGAATTGTGGACAGTACAAGGACATCCCTCTTGTTCTTATACCTGACCAGCACCCCTGGGGATAGGTAACTGGAGGGGGAGGGCAGGGAGGCCACGTTGATTTTTCCGCACGGTCCCACAAGTGGACGTGGATCTGGCGGCAAGGGAATGGAACAAGAGGATACTAGTATAAAAGTTATCCACGTAAAGGTGGTAACCCTTATCTAGCAGTGGGTACATAAGGTCCCACACAAGTTTCCCGGTAACACCCAGAGTGGGGGGACATTCTGGGGGTTGAATCCGGGAATCTCACCCCTCGCATACACAAAGCTTGTAAGTGTACCCTGAGGTACTCTCACAAATTTTGTATAGCTTCACGCCATACCTCGCCCGCTTGGAGGGCACATATTGGTGGAAAATGAGTCTCCCCTTGAACGCAATGAGAGACTCATCAACCGCGACCTCTCTTCCAGGTACATAGGCCTCCATGAATTTAGCCCCAAAGTGATTGAAGACCGGCCATATCTTATACAGACGGTCATGGGCAGGATCACCTCGGGGGGGAAATGCTGCATTATCTGAATAATGCAGACATTTCCGGATGGCCTCAAACCGGGAGCGTGTCATGGCCGTACTGTAAAGTGGGGTCTGGTAAAGGACGTCCCCACTCCAGTACAGCCTGACACTGGGTTTCTTGACCAGGCCCATATGCAGCACGAGGCCCCAAAATGTCCTCATCTCGGCTGCACTGACGGGCGTCCAGCCACCGGGCCTGGCCAAAAAGGATCCCGGGTGTGCAAAGAACTGTTGGGCGTGCAGGTTCGTCTGCTCCACCCTCAGATTTACCAGTTGGTCACTGAAAAAATGACAAAAAAAGTCATATTCAGTGTAGCCCACTGTGGAAATCTGGATTCCTGATTGGCCTACAAAATCAGGAATCACGGGCTCGTATCGCTCTGGGCTACACTAGACTAGTTCACCGGCAGGGTGCTCCGGTGGATTTAACTGGTGGGCCGGAAAACTAGTACGAGCCTCAGAGCTGCCCGTACTACGCTGGGCCACAGGGTCCCTAACATGGCGGTCCCCTTGCTCCGCCTGGCGGCGTCTCCGCCGCCTTGGGGGCTCATCATCATCGCTAGATGATGAGGAGGACGCGGATGACAACAGGAAAGTGGGGTCATCCTCGTCCTCACTGGGACTCTCGGAGTCGGAGGCAAGCTGGGCGTATGCCTCCTCGGCCGAGAACGTCCGGCGGGCCATAGGGGAGTGTGTGTCTGCGTGTGTATGTGCGTGTGTGTAAATCTTTATTTGGTGTACATGTGTGTGGGGGCACCGGTGTTCGCGAACTCACCCTAAAACTAACAGAAAAAAAAAACCTAAAACTGAAAAAAGAGCAAAAAATAAATTTCAAAACCGCTGATCAACCGTCCGAAGTTGATCAGCGGTGGGGTGTGCGATTCGCTAACAGTGGCCGGACGCTAAGAGTGCCGGCCACAGTCAGCCTACACAAAAAATAAAAATAAAATCCTGCACCCAAAAAAAGTTGGGAGGGGGGGACAAGCGGCAGCACCCCTGGGGGGTCTAGGGTCACACAGCTGTGCTGTGGACCCCAGACACCCTAACTTAGGGTGATGCAATCAAAGTTTGTCAAACTAACTTTCCCTTTATTTTCCATGCCTAACCCAAACTTTCCCTATACTTTCCCTATACTTTCCCTATGTACCTGCTGTTCAGATGCGGGGTGCTGGGGCACAGATCGGGTCCTGGGGGACACAGATGGGGTGATGCTGGCACAGACTGACGACATGCAGGCAGCTCCTCTCACCTCTGGCTTCGGAACACAAAAGGAGGAGGAGAGGAGCGCTTGCAACTTTTGAATCTGACGCCGTCCCGCCCACCAACCAATCAGAGGCGATCCTGAGAGGTGATGGTGATCGCAGGATGGTGATTGGAGGGGTAAAATCGCACCACCATCACCATCCTGTTCCGGGTTATCGGGTCTTCAGAGACCAAACGCAGAAAACCGCAGGTCTGAATTGACCTGCAGTTTTCTGCGATCGCCGACATGGGGGGGTCACAGGACCCCCCAGCGCATTTAGCCTAGGTGCCTGCTCAATGATTTTTCAATGTTCAAGTCATGTGCCTGGAGATGGACTTTCTTTTACTAAAGCCCTCTGTAATGTTCTACAATCTTTATGCTGAATGCCCAGGGAACGGACTCATGCCGTGAGCCTCCTGAGAAGTTTCCCTTTTTGTTTTACATTATGGACTATCCTGGTCTTTAATGTTCGCTGTGCCAGGTCAGTGCCCCCAGTTCCCCAGTTACAAGAGAAACTACGGCCCTTGTTACTCATTTTATATTGTGATGCTCCTGATATATATATATATATATATATATATATATGCTTAACCCAATTCTCTTATAGCCAAAGAATAGAAACCGCAAAAATGGGGTACTGGTATTGTGTATATGCATGCATGCTCTTTTTATATTTTTCAGGTGATGCATCATCGTGGGAAGAGTGCGTTGAGGACGACTTACATTATAGAAGGGGCGATGCAGTGTCCTGAAACACACTGGTTAATGTTGTGATTGTGTTTCATGTAAACTGTGCTTGTAAATGTGTTCTCATAATGTTGCATAGGGAGGGGGGAGGTCCTATCAACCCTCCCAGGGCTAACTCCGTCCTACACACAGGGCATAGAGCAGAAGGAGCAAGAAGGTTAGTGTGTGCATTGTCTGACCTCAGCAGCCATTTTGATGAGTTATCTAAACTCCATACTTAGTTCCATGTACCAGGCCATAGAAGGGAAAAGATTTCAGAAGAACCAGGCAGCTCAGAGAGGGAATGAGAATATTGACAAAGGAAGATAACTTTCGTTTATCAGCCTCCAGCCTCCTTTGCATCAGGTGGAGAAATTCTAAGCTACAAGTTACCCACCATAATTAAAGACAGAAAGGCCATTTGTCAGAATATAGTATTTCTAGAAGAGGATACAGAAGTATAGGGTTATACAGTACAGCAGAGATAGTTCATCCCTCCAACCTGGAGAAATAAGAGAGAGAATGACTGATTGTCATAGAGGACTATGCCTTATGCAACTTCTGGGAACTAATGTGAATCATTGTAAAACCTGCCTTGATGTAAATGACATACAGGTGAAACTCAAAAAATTTGAATTTCGGGCAAAGTTCATTTATTTCAGTAATGCACCTTAAAAGGTGACACTAACATATTAGATAGACTCATTACATGTAAAGCGAGATATTTCAAGCCTTTATTTGTTATAATTTGGATGATTATGGCTTACAGCTTATGAAACCCCAAAGTCTCAATTTTGAGGTCCCCTTTGCTCAGGGGGTATGGAATAATTAGCTGACTAGAGTGTAACACTTTGAGCCTAGAATATTGAACCTTTTCACAAAATTCTAATTTTAAGCTGCATTACTGCAATTCCTTTTAATTTGCATTATTAAAATTAATGGATTTTTGCACGATGTTCAAATTTTTTGAGTTTCACCTGTACATTGATGACATGTGTATCAGTTTCAGTAAAGTACTGGGAGTTCATTAAAAGCTCTAGTCTCCTTATCCTATATCATCATTACTACTACTCTCAACATTTGCACCTAGCGGTGCTGGCGTCACGAACCAGGGGCCCAGCCACCAAAGCACCTTAAACACCAATTACCATCAAGGGCACCTCAACCAACATTTGGCTGTGGTTCCCTGCAACAGCGAGTGCCCCAGAGGATTTTGTGCTGTCTTCCCACCCACTGCACTGCCGACCCCAAGGGACAACTTAACTGTGAGTACTACTATCCTTGGCACCTTATCACTAGTACACTCACGCACATCACCCCTAGGGCATTGCATATAGAGGATTTATCCAGGCTCATTGTAGGCATTCGGTATAAGGTCACTAAGGCCCGATGCAGGATGTTTCCTGCCGAGCCACGCGGCAATGGCGCGCTGCCTGTGAGCTGCTGCTATACCCTAGGGGTCATCGGAGCTGTGGAACTGTTGGTCACTGGCCCCGCCATCTTGAACCCCCTTGTTGGAGGAGAGGGCTGTTACTGCCTTGCTGAATCCGGTGGACGCTTAGAACTGGTACTGATAGAAAGGTCAGAGATATTCCCTGGGATCCACTGCAATTTAGTGCAAAGAATCTCAAATACTTTGAGTAAAATAATGTCTGCCATTACGAATTGCCAGTCTGCGCTTACAGCTAAAATAGATCACCTTCAAGCAGATCTAACCTGCCTCCGCCATGACATTGATAAGATACGAGACAGAACCACAGAGGTGGAGAGGCGACTGGGAGAGGTTAAAGATGTGGCGCACCTAGGAGAAAACCATGTAAGGGTCCTCCAGCAACAAGTGAAAACATTACAGGCGAAGGTGGAAGATGCAGAAAACCGAAATTGGGGTAATAACTATTGTTGATCACGAATATTCGAATTGCAAATTTTTATCGGGAATATCGGCACTTCGAGAATTCAAGAATATTTCGAATATAGTGATTTATATTCGTAATTTAGAATATTCAAGATTTTTTTTTTAAACAGTACACATGATCCCTCCCTGCTTCTAGCTTGTGGGCAAATGAGAAGGCGGCAATATCTTTGACTTTAGGAGTAGTGTTGATTGCGAATTTTCGTACTGAAAACTTTTATCGCAAATTTTTCAATTGACGAGTTACGCAATCAAGAAAATAATGACTGAGATAATGAATTTGCGAATATATGGCGAATATTAACACAAATATTCACGAAATATCACAAATTCGAATATTGCCCCTGCTATTTATCACTAGGAATAACATATGCATTCTGGGCCTGCCGGAAAGGGCTGAGGGCCAACTCCCTGAGGACTTTGTGGAGAGGGCACACAGCATACCTGTCCAGAGGCTTCCAATTGGCTGGACAGGAGAGGCTGATCATCCGCGGGTTCCCAAGTATCCACAACACTGCACACCCTACGGATGGCTGAATTATGAGTGAGGAGCTTCAGATGGACTGGACACCTTCGTTGACCCTTGGATTCGTTCGACAATACTGAGGACTTGGTCCATGTTCTATGTGTCTCCCTGTGTTTATAAAGGAAGATTATCTTATCAAAGGTTTGGGATGCTAGGTTCAGATAAGTTGGGGAAGTCTGGGCAGGGAGGGGGGTTATGCCAAATACTGATATGGGTTAACTTGTTATGTTCATCCTGTGTCTCGTAGTGTGCATGTGTGTATGACTGGCCTGGGCCCTCTGGGGTCCTCCCATGTTGCTTCATAGGGTTCCTCTTTTGGAATGGCTATCTGTAGGTTTGTCTCCTGGAATGTCCGGGAGCTTAATGACAAAGTGAAACGATCCCTTGTCTTCAACTACCTGAAGGGATACAGTCCAGATGTGGTAATATTGCAGCAGACTCACATGAGAGGGCAGAAAATATGAGCTCTAAAACGACCGTGAGTGGGGTCTGTCTATCACGCATTATATAGCAACTATGCTAGAGGAGTCTTAGTGATTATAGCTAAACTGCTCCCTTTTCAGTTACACTCAGTGCAGTTAGATATTTCTGGCCGATACGTAATTGTTTCTGCTGCTGTGCGAGGAATAGATTATATAACAGTGGGTCTATATATCCCACCCCCTTTTCAGCAAGATGTATTAGATGCCATAATGGGAAAAGTGGCGATCCTACCGATCACCCCCCTAATTATGTTGGGTTGTTATAATGCTGTCTTAGATCCAATTGCGGATAGACTCCGCCCCCAGGCTACCCAAAATTAGTGATGGCCGAACATCTGCCGGGACGGTTTGCGAACGCGATCGCGCGAACACGATCAAATGTTCGAAAACCGCAAGTTTGCGGCGGGTCCCATTCATTTTAATGACAGGCATACCTAAAAATCCTTCAGCTCATATTTGGAGCCAAGCAATAATTACTAGAAGTGCACAAATAGTCCCACAACATGGACAGTGACATACCAGATGTATTATTTGAATTTGCAATCTCCATTCATAATTTTTTACAATAGGAGATATCGGCAATATAATTTTCGCGTATGCGCATGTGCAAATGCATTATACAGTGCCCAAATGCACTATAAAGAAAGTATATTGGTATATAACACCCTGCTTCAATACATTGTTTGGGGGGGGGGGGGGGGGCGACTGGTATATTACACCAGTAGAAATTATTTGTTCCAATAATGCTTGTCCCTCTATATACCTGCAGTATCGCAGCAGAACCGCACACAACTGCCGCACAATATAAAGGCACTGTAATATAGTTTCTAACATAGAAAGTATATTATAACATTGTACAAGGAAGGCAATCCATAGGACTATACATAAAGATAAAACGTAACCTTTAATAATGTGAGGGTCCATTCACACGTTCGTAAGTGTTTTGCGGATCCGCATAACACGGACACCGGCAATGTGCAATGTGCAATTTGTGGACTGCACATCACCGGCACAATAATAGAAAATGCCTAATCTTGTCTGCAATTGTCGGACATATTCTATTTTTTTGCGGAAACGGAAGCACGGATCCGGAAGTGCGGATCCGCAAATGAGGATGCCGATCCACAAATGCGGATGCGGAGAGAACATTCCGGCCCCATTGAAAATGAATGGGTCTGCACCCCTTTCGCAAAATTGCATAGCTGTGGTAGGCAATAACAAGTGCTCGGCGGCACTAAATCAGGTGCTCGACGGCACCAAATCAGAAACCATATGTCCTACCACAATCCGGGGGGTTCCAGTGCACATCCATGAATCCCGGAGGGAAAAACATCTATACCTGGACTAGATGATGATGAGGTATTGAAGGACAGGGTGGGCAAAGAACTGTCCCTGATATTGCCCTACGGGGGGGTGCTATTCTGGCCCTGATAGCCCAACCACAGACCACCCGCCCTGATCAGAGCGACCCCGCCCGGAACCTTACCCTATATAAAAATGGCCCTAGTAAGCCCCTAGGCCCCTGACTTCCAGGTGATCAATATATAGATCTATGTGTTTTTGACTCATTATAAAAGTATATTATAAGTATATCGCACCCCTCTGTGTATCACACCTATCAATAGCACACCTATACCAGTCCTTAAAAGGACTTTTGTGGCCCTATTAGCTAGGGTTTGGTGTCCCTAACAGCCTGTTCCTGCTCCACACAGCAACCTCTCCCTACACTGGCAAAACACTGAGTGTAAAATGGCGGCCAGATCAGGTTTATTTATAAGGTAGGGGGGTATGTCCATGTGCTGAAATGTCTCAATTGGCTGTCCTGTACCACCTGATGGATGTGTCATGGGGCAAAGTTCTTCACAATGCGGGCGCGAATATCTCCATATGTTCGGCTAATCGCAAACACGCAAAGTTCGCCGCGAAACGACCACCGGGCGAACTGCAAGGCCATCTCTTCCCATAATAGATCGCTCAATGACTGGGCAGAGGCCCATGGTCTAACAGAGGGATGGAGACATCTACACCCGAGGGATTGCTAATATTTATGTTACTCAGCATCATTTGCTACGCTATCTGCAGTGTCCCAGGGGGTCAGTAGTGTAGCTTTAGGTATGCTGGGCTTTGTAGTGCAGGGTAACCCACTAACCTGGGACTCACTGTCGTCTTCAAACGGGTCAGCACTGGAACAGGCAGGTGATGAATGTCGTGACGCCAGTGCCAATTGAACGGTGGCACACCGTGTAGTGACAGGCGGAATAATTGAGGAATCTTTATATTTGAATAACAGGGTAACTTTACTGAAGATACTTGAAGATAGATGACCAGTCAGTAAGTACAGTCCCAGAATATTCCACACGTTACAAAACAGTCATAGCAGTGGTTCAGGCTATTAAGCGCAGCCGCAGGAAGCTATCTTCAAGACAGGCCTCCTAGGATCAGGGCTTTCCTCTTACTCTAGATGTAGCAATACACTTCAGGCAACTATTCTCTCTGCAGGGGTACACTTACTTCCTCTCCTGCTTTAGTTCCTGGCTGTAAGCAATACTCTCAAGGTCCAGACACCCAAATCACGGTGATAACCCTTGAGCAAAGGTTTTGTAGAGGTTCCCCTTTTCTCCTGTGGACAGGCTGTTACTTAGAGTACCTCAGGTATACTTGACCTGGAAAACTGGGCGGGAATGATCCTCCACACCAGTGGTGCAATTTCTGCACTAGTTACTGAGTCCTGAATCTCTCAGAACCCACTCTGAACTAGGAACTTCCAACTACTACCCTTCCTGGGTTAGGCCCTAGCCTATTTATACTAACTTCGGGGCTCCCTCTGCTGGCTGGAATATGAATTGCCGGCTACAGGCCTAACTTTCTTAAAGGGAGCTACACATTATAATATAGCAGTGTCGGGTAACCTACCCGTATACTGCACACCCCCAGATTTTAACGTGAGTAAGGCCTCGTACTCACACACATGCCTTTCTGAACCGGCATCCAATGGTACATAAATTAAGCATTACATTATAAATATGGTAAATAATTATTTCACACAGAAGATATAACATTTGTAACTTAATGAACAGACGACGCAAGGGAAAGGGGCGTCTTCTTGCTTCTTAGACACGGCCGCCGACCTGGCACAGCGGACTTAAGGTGAACCAGGTTAGTCCATTTTTCTTGGTTAAAGTATAATAAGGGAACTACACAGGGGTTTCCTGCGGGTGTATAACAAGCAAGGGCTCACGTGGAGGAGTCCATTCTTGCGCACAAACGTCAAGCAAGCTATTTCCAGTAGCAACTGCCTGGGAAGAGACACCACCAGCATAATCAAAGTCCCCTAAACGGACTGGCGGACGTCCCCTGTTCATCCGGGTGGACCTTCTCAACACAGGGGTCTCCTCCTCCCTTAGCATCGAGGTAGAAGAGAGACGAGCAACAGGAGGGTCTCCACCAGTGGGACCCTGGTCAGGAACAACAGGATCCCCTATAAGGAGGACTGGATCCGGGGCATTTTTAACCGGCTCTTCTGGAGGTAAAGGCACCATAGGTGTCGGAGCGGGCACCAACAAATTCAACCATGGTGTCAGGAGCCAATGCATGGGTTCGGTGTCATACATTAGATTACTGACAGCCTGCATAGGATCCTTAGGCTGTATTGATGACTCTGACACAGGTGATTCAGATTCAGAACTCTCAGCACTGGGTTCTTTCATCAGGCAGAGCTTTAACCGGTTCCTGTGCACAATTTGGGATCCCCTGCCTTCTCGGGTAATCTCATAAGTGTGGGTCCCAGCATTTGGGATCGCAATGACTACATAGGGAATCTGCTCCCATTTACTGTCCAGTTTACTTCTACGACGGTTGTTTTTCAACCACACCACATCTCCTATTGTCAAGGGTTCTGCATGGGCTGCTTGATCATAGTCTCTCTGCTGTCGGTCTCTAGCATAATCCATACGTTGCTGAACAATGGCTTTGGCCGTATTCAATCGCCTTTGGTGCTCAGCAACCCAGTCGGTGTTAGGTAATGGGTTGATGCAATCAGGTACGTGTATGTCCAAGGAGTGATCAGCAGGCAATGTCCCTTGGCGCCCAAACATCAAGTAAAAAGGGGTATACCCAGTGGAACAATGAATGGTATGGTTGTACGTGTACATGAGCTGTGGCAACAGACTGGGCCAATCCCCTCTGGTTTCAGGAGGCACGGCCCTCAGCATCTCTATCAAGGTCTGGTTCATTTTTTCACACAGTCCATTACCTTGAGGATGGTAGGCCGTTTTCCGGATCTTCTTGCAGTTGTGTAAGCGGCACAGTTCATGGAACAGATGGGACTCAAAAGCAGGGCCTTGATCAGTGAGGATCTTTTCTGGACATCTGTAGGGCAAGAGGAAGTGTTTCCAGAACAGTTCGGATGTAGTCTTGGCCGTCTAGTCTCTCACAGGCACTGCTATGACAAACTTGGTGAAGTGGTCAATAATAGTCATGGCATAAGCATACCCTGAGCGACTAGGCTCCAACTTCACATGATCGATGACGACAAGTTCAAGAGGACGGGTACTTACAATGGGTCGTAGTGGTGCCCTCTGGTCGTGGTGCTCACTTCGTTTTAAGGCACAGGCTATACACTCCGGACACCATCTCTCAATGTCCTCTCTCATGCCCACCCAATAAAACCGCTGGCGGATATTAGCCTCAGTCTTTTGGACCCCAAAATGACCGGATTGATTATGATACATCTCCAACACCATACCTGCATCTCGTCGGGGTATGAGAATCTGATGCACTCTCTCGTTGGATACTGGGTCTAGGCTTCTCCGTAGTAATAGGCCCTTTTGTATGAAGAGCTGATGGCGCTGTCTCCACAGTTTGGTGAGCTCTGGATCTGCAGTCTTACGTCTAATTCTCTCAGGGGCTCTGCCACTAGTAAAAAAAATCCAACAACTCACCCAGCACTCTACTTTCAGACTGTAATTTCACCCATCTTTCCTCTTTGGGCTCGGGCTTACTGGAGGGTGAAGGGGCGGTGGCTCTGTCATTGGTAGCTCGAGCCTGATCCTGTTGAGCAAATTTGTTATAGAAGGCCGGCATTTCTACATCTGCCCAAGCATCCCGCCCGTCATCAGGAGCTGTCTCTGTGGGAAGCCTGGATAAAGCATCAGCATTATCATTAGTACGTCCAGCATGGTATTTTACAGAGAAATCATAGTTGGCGAGGCGGGAGGCCCATCTCTGCTCCAAGTCCCCCAATTTAGCTGTATTTAGATGCGCCAGAGGGTTATTGTCGGTGAATGCAATAAACGGGGTGGCGGCTAGATAGTCTTTGAATTTCTCCGTCACTGCCCACACTAATGCCAGGAACTCTAGTTTGAAGGAACTATAATTCTAATCATTTTTCTCAGCCCCTTTCAGGGAGCGGCTTGCATAAGCTATCACTCTTTCTTTTCCCTCTTGGATCTGAGCCAACACAGCTCCCAGGCCTCGTTTGCTAGCATCGGTATAAAGATGGAAGGGTTTGCTGTAGTCTGGGTAACCTAACACAGGAGGCTCGGTCAATTTCTTTTTTAACAATCGGAACGCTATTTCCCTTTCCTCATTCCACTCAATGGGCACAGGAGTCCTAGGGCTTTTCTTGGGTTGCCCCCTCAGGAGTTCCTGAATAGGATCAGCTATTTGAGCAAAATGGGGGATAAAACGTCTATAGTAGCCTGCAAAGCTAAGGAAACTCCTCACCTCTTTGACGGTAGTGGGGACCGGCCAATTACAGACAGCCACTAGCTTATCAGGGTCAGGCTGCACGCCCTCTGCGCTTACCACATGCCCCAGGTATTTTACTGCAGGTTTGAGCAAGTGACACTTGGATGGCTTTACTTTCAAGCCATATTTGATAAGGATTTCAAATACTTCTGCTAAATGTTTCAGATGGTCTTCATATGTTTTTGAATATACAATGACATCATCTAGATACAGCAGCACTGTTTCAAAGTTTTTGTGGCCCAAACACCGCTCCATTAGTCTCTGGAGAGTCCCTGGGGCATTACATAACCCGAATGGCTTACAATTGAATTCAAACAGGCCCATGGGAGTGGTGAAAGCCGTCTTTTCCCTATCCTCGGGGGCCATGGGTACTTGCCAGTAGCCACTGGTCAAGTCCAATGTGGAGAAATAAGTGGAGGAGCCCAGAGCAGTTAGTGACTCCTCAATGCGGGGCAGTGGGTATGCATCTTTGTGGGTTATTTGGTTAATTTTTCTATAATCCACACAGAAACGGATACCACCATCCAGGGGTGCAGCCCACGGACTACGGCTGTCCCGGATTACATTAGAGTCTTTCATCTCTTGGATCATTTCTTTTACAGTCTGATATGAAGTCGGCGGCAAGGGTCTGTATCTCTCCTTGATAGGAGGATGAGAGCCAGTAGGTATGGTGTGTTGTATGGCACTAACCTCTCCATAATCAGTAGCATGTTTACTGAAGGCCTGGTGGTGCTCTTTGACAAGCTGTAGGATCCCTTCTCGTTGATGTTGGGGGGTAGCCTCGTCCCCGACATGGAGCTCTTCCCACCAGGGTACTTGTGGCTGGGTCACCGGCGGACGTCCGCTGACTGCAGCTGGCGGCTTTTCTGTCACTGGCAGACGAATGATGTCCTGGAAGGACACCTGGGAAAGCTGGGCAACAGGGCAGTGCTTAGTAAGCGCATCAGGATGATCACTCAGGTTAATCAGACGCACAGGCACTTTACCTTGGGAGACGTTCACCAGGCACTTGGCAGCTCTCATATAAGGGTAGTTCTCCATCTGGATTGGTTCCACCAGGGCTGGATAATCTTGGCCCTGGACTCCCAGGACAGCACAACACCATAAAAGAGTTTGAGAATTAGGAGGCAGAGTCACAGGCTTATTATCACGGATCCTGGCAGTACAAATTTCTCCTTTCCCATTAGCAAACCTCTGCTGAGCTCTTAACACGGTAATAGTCTTCTGAATCACCCTCTTGGATGCAGAGGAAGCAGTGGGCAAAGTCTGATGCAGTGCGTCAAGTATTTCAGAATAACAGTTCTTGAAGACATTGGTGCCTAGAATGACAGGATGTCCTCCTCTGTCGCCGGCTTGTACTACTATCACCCCCTGTTGAGGCAAGGTTGCTTCTCCCACCTGCAGGGTGGGTTCCCAGTACCCATGAACCTTTACTGGCTTGCCATTGCTGGCGATAATCTCCACCCAGGATTCAGGCGGTTGGGCTAACTGGTTGGTGTCCCAGAATTTTTCAAATGTGGGCAGCTGAATGGTAGTGACCTGGGACCCAGTATCTAGTAGGGCTTCAAAGGGGACCCCGTTGATCTCTATATTGATTTTAGGATGGGATCCTACATACCGGGGCATCCAACTTGGATCCTTTGGACCTAATGTTCTACCTCCCGAGGGGTGGTCCTCAGCCTCGAGGGTAGCCCGTTTAACTGCCAGCACGTGGATTCTGTGTGTCCCACCTTTTTACAGTATTTACACACGGGCCGTTTGCGGTCTTTGGGACGATCTCTATTACGCCTCCCAGGATCCCTGGGGTGAGTCTCTTGGTATGGAGGTGAGAATGGTTTAGGAGGTGACAGGAACTCTTCCTCTGACATTAGGGGTTTTTCCCATTCTTCTATCTTTCTGCACACTCTCTCTAAACTTTTAGTGAGATGGTTTACCTGTTCCGTCAGCATGGCTATAGTATCAGTAGCTGAAGCTTGAACAGCTTGGCCGGCCCCAGCCTGGTTAGGGATAAGCGGTTTTGGCCTGCAGACTGGCGACTCAGGTGGGGTGCTCACCTCCGTAGATACTGTTGACCCCAGAATTTTTATAGCTAGCTCTTTAAAATCCAGAAAGGTACTGCCGGGGTGTTGGGCTGACAGCATTTTTAATTGAGTCCTTATTTGCTCACTAGACACCCCTGTGATAAGTTGTTCCCTCAGGGTCTGGTCCTGATTATCAGCCTCCCTGGGATCTATCTGGATTACAGCCCCCAAAGCCTCCTGAAGTGATAGGGCATAGTCACGGAGGGACTCACCGGACTTCTGCTTCTTGCCAAAGAAGTGCATCTTTATCTCTGAGGCAGTCCTTGTTTCAAAAATGGTCCTGAGGCGGGTGAATATTTGCTCTAGAGTACTCCGCTCAGCATCAGGCCAGGATAATACCTCTCTGCGGGCAGCTCCCTCCAATTGTGCTAGCAGGATTTCCATCTGCTGTTCGGCATTTATGGGGTACAGTTTGAATAATGCCAGCAACTTTTCTTTAAAGTCTCTTAAAGTCTCATGGTTTCCCCTTATAGCGGGGAAACCATGGGGCCCCAAAATAGTAAGGCATAGTAAAGGGCATCAGGCTGGGGGCTATAGGAGGATTAGAAGCCGCAAGTTCTCCTGGTGCCGGCTGCTCGGGAACTCCCGGCTCTGACATATTAGTTTAATAAGATGCGGCCGCTGGCGACGAAAAGGGCCGGAACAATCCCCTTCCCTCCGGTTACAAGTCCTTACCGGTATCGCCGGGGTTGTGCAGGCCAAGTCTCGTGAGACTCCCGACGTCCTGTGTACGCGGTGACGTTGCTGACGCAGGAAAAGCAGGGCCGCGGCGGTGCGATGATGAAGAGGGGCGGGATTCTCTGTGTCTTTGAAGGGATCCGCCCACGAAGGTCCTCAGCAGCGCGGGAAACTTTACGCTATGCGGCCGGCGGCCATCTTCGTCGCCATCCCCTGACAGCAAGCAGGGGCGTTGAAAAGTCAATAAATTGCAATCCACAAACACGATTTTCTCTCTGGGGGTAGCGCAACACAGCGCAGCGCCTCCGATTCTTCCCAGGCACAATTATAATCCACAGACTTGGGACGAAAGGGTACAGTCCTTGCAATACGGTGATGGAATAGTTAAAGCACACAGTTCACACTTCTCTGCACTCCAGAAGCATGCGATCCTGTTCGTGACGCCAAAAAGAGCGATGCAGTGTCCCAGGGGGTCAGTAGTGTAGCTTTAGGTATGCTGGGCTTTGTAGTGCAGGGTAACCCACTAACCTGGGACTCACTGTCGTCTTCAAACGGGTCAGCACTGGAACAGGCAGGTGATGAATGTCGTGACGCCAGTGCCAATTGAACGGTGGCACACCGTGTAGTGACAGGCGGAATAATTGAGGAATCTTTATATTTGAATAACAGGGTAACTTTACTGAAGATACTTGAAGATAGATGACCAGTCAGTAAGTACAGTCCCAGAATATTCCACACGTTACAAAACAGTCATAGCAGTGGTTCAGGCTATTAAGCGCAGCCGCAGGAAGCTATCTTCAAGACAGGCCTCCTAGGATCAGGGCTTTCCTCTTACTCTAGATGTAGCAATACACTTCAGGCAACTATTTTCTCTGCAGGGGTACACTTACTTCCTCTCCTGCTTTAGTTCCTGGCTGTAAGCAATACTCTCAAGGTCCAGACACCCAAATCACGGTGATAACCCTTGAGCAAAGGTTTTGTAGAGGTTCCCCCTTTCTCCTGTGAACAGGCTGTTACTTAGAGTACCTCAGGTATACTTGACCTGGAAAACTGGGTGGGAATGATCCTCCACACCAGTGGTGCAATTTCTGCACTAGTTACTGAGTCCTGAATCTCTCAGAACCCACTCTGAACTAGGAACTTCCAGCTACTACCCTTCCTGGGTTAGGCCCTAGCCTATTTATACTAACTTCGGGGCTCCCTCTGCTGGCTGGAATATGAATTGCCGGCTACAGGCCTAACTTTCTTAAAGGGAGCTACACATTATAATATAGCAGTGTCGGGTAACCTACCCGTATACTGCATATCTCCTATACAGCTTGTGTTTCTTAGTCGAGAGCTGTTGCCAATGATGACTGAGGTGGAATACCTGCCAAGAGGTATCTCAGACCATGCCCCTTTGCTTGTGATTCTGACCCAACCAATTGCACCTCCAGACAGGCAGTGGCACCTTAATTCTTAGTGGTTGAAGGTTTTGCCTGTGGCTAGTGCAGCACAACAGGGTGTGACTGACTACTGGGCTTGTAATGAGGATCCACAAAGCCTATAGTAGAATGGGAGGCTTTCAAGGCAGTATTGCGGGGCACACCTATACATGCTATAGCATCACATAGGAAAGAACTTGGGATTACTAGAACTAGAATGGAAACAGATCTACCGCTTAAGGAAGAAGTATACATTCAGAACCCAAGTGATGATACACACAAGGATTGGCTGGAAGCACAAAGATGCCTCAACCTCCATTTAGTGGAATATACTCAGAAAAATATTTTATTCCAAAAACAGGTGGTTTTCTCGGAAGGCCATAAGAATAGGAGAGCACTAGCCTATTTAGCAAAAACTGAATTGCCGCAAAATGTGGTTCCATATATTACTAGTGTAGAGGGAATTCAGATAACTAAGCTGGGGGAAATATGTGAACAGTTTGCCCGATACTACTCCAAACTATATGAATCCAAAACACTTTCTACGGTTAGTGACTTTCAAAATTTCCTGAAGGCCATTCTGCTCACAGCGTTATCTCAGTCGGATAGAAGTTACTTGGTCTCCCCAGTAACTGTGGGAGAAATCAAGATGGCAATAGAGAGCATAGCAGTTGGGAAGTCCCCTGGTCCGGACGGCTTCCTTCTGGACTAGTATAAGCTAGATGTGGACAAGCAATGTGTGCTGCTCATTATATTGTTTGAATATGCTTTTGAACACAATAGGCTGCCCCCATCTTTCATGGAGGACTATTGCAGTGATCCACAAACCTGCAAAGCCCCCGGACCTGCAGTTCATATAGACCAATTTCCCTTCTGAACTTTGATCCTAAAATCTTAGCGAAGGTTGTGGCTAGACGTCTTAGTGATGTTATACTCTCGTGATAGATCCTGATCAATCTGGCTTTATGCCAGGTAAGACCACAGATATAAATCTCAGGAGGTTATTCACAAATTTGCAGATTAGACACAAGAATGCGGAATCCAGGGCAATCGCCTCCCTTGACAATGAGAAAGCTTTCAATTCGGTTGAATGGCAGTTCATGTAGGAGACACTAAACTGCCTAAAGTTCCCCCTGTCTTTTGTACGGTGGGTGCCGTTACTATATCAGGCCCCAAAGGCAAGAGTAAGAGTAAATGGATAACTGTCACACCCTTTTAGGTTACATAGAGGTACCAGACAAGGATGCCCCCTGTCACCTATATTGTTTGCCCTCGTCATGGAACCTCTTGCTCAATTGATCAACAACAGTACGCCGATAGAGGTGGACAATAGCAGGAATACAAGAAAATTTATCATTATATGCAGACGATATGTATATTTGGCAGATCCTGGACCCTATCTAGAGGCACTCCTGGTTATGTTAGACGGTTTTTGAACCTACTCGGGACTTCGGGTCAACTGGGCAAAGTCTATTCTGTTACTTATTGATGAGGTGGAAAGGACAGACGTGTCTTCACTTTCTCAATTAAAGGTGGTTGATTGCTTCACATACTTGGTATATACTTGGGGATTTGGATAAACAGAGACCCTAGTCAGTTTTATCTACTGAATGTGGTATATTACCCGTATATTGCAAGTATATTACCCGTAAAATCGAGGCCTGGAAAAACCTGCCACTGTCACTGGTGGGCAGAATAACCATTGTCAAAGTGGTATTATTGCCTAAACTGCTATGTCTACAGATCAATGGAAATTCCCAAATCTCACTTTGAGTCCTTAGGTTGCTGTCACTATTCTTGTGGAGACACCAGGCTCCTAGGCTGGCTAGGAAATCCCTAAAGGCTTTATACCCACAGAGGGGACTGAGACTGCCAGAGATGTATATCTATTATATCGCTTCACAACTGGTATATACATCATGGTGGATCAGGGCAGATGCGAATAACTAAGCAGTGGTCCTTGAGGCGGTGCTAGCGGGTGAATGTAGTGGTGGCATGCAAGACGTTTGTAGAGGTACATGTAGTGAGTGCGGATGGCGAGACCTGGTCCCCATATATGCCTATGTGGCGAAACAAGCATCTTAAAGAGCTCCTCCATTTTCTTGACTACGAATTCTGGCCTCAGAAAGGGGTGAGATATCTTGCCCAAGTACATCAATATGGATTGTTACGTACTTTTGAAAGTCTCCAAAGAGAAAACAACCTACCCCGTACGAGTTTCTATTGATACCTCCAGTTGAGACAAGCCTGTGGGACACAGTTAAAAACTGTACCGCTACAGTTGAAATGTGGCCCCCTCGAATCTATTGCTAGGCGGGCACAGACATATAAACCAGTTTCCTCTTTCTAGGAGGAGATAATGAAAATGCAAGATTCACAACTCCGGCGTTCATTTGAGCGCTGGTCCATGGATATTACCAACCTGGAGGCATCTTATCTGGAGGACCTGAGCTCTGTATGGAGATCTACGGTAATTAGTGCTCGAGACCAGCTCATTCAGATCAAGTGGGTACACAGGGTGTATCTGACCCCGGTGTGCCCTTTCCACATGCGTAGGCTACCAGATCCTTCATGTTCAAGATGCGGGAAGTCGAGGGGTCCTTGTACCATATGATATGGGCGTGTTCCACTATGCAGTTGTACTGGGGTTGGATATGCACTTTTATCAATACGAGGCTGGGGCTGCCGGGGATCTGTTCCCCTATGGTATGCTTGTTGGGCCTTGTGGTAGATTTAATCCCCACTAAATATGCCAGAAAACTGCTCCATGTACTAATGTTTTATGGGAGAAAGACTATTCTCCTAAACTGTAAACCGCCTAAGACCCCTACTCTTGAACAGTGGGTACAACTCATAAATGCTGATCTTCACATGTATAAGTTAACATACGCTGCTAGAGGAACTAGGGATTGTTTTGAAAAGATCTGGGGAGGTTGGCTACATGCGCAAAACACTGTTAAAGCATTGATTTGGGTGGGCAACGGGGTGCTCAGGTGTGTGTATGTGGGTATAGTGTGAATGAAGTCTAGCGATCAATATTTCCTGGGGAATACCGCCATAAAAAGACATACGCATGTAATTTTGTGTTTATTTGTGTTCCCTCTTTATTATCAGATTTTTTTCTGTGTCTGATTACTGCAATACCTGGGCTTGCTGCCTTCAATAATGTCTAAGGTTCTTTATTGTTTTCTTTTATCCCTGATGTACTGTAATCTGAAAAGTGAAAAAATATAAATACTATAAAAAAAAAAAAAAATTATAAGGCTGCAGAACAGGCACCTCAAAGACCTTGCAGAAGGTAGACAAGAACTACTGATCAGAGGATCACTGCATTCCCAGAGGGGAGAGGCCCAGGCAAGTGCTTCACCAGACAGAAAGGAAACCACAAAGATTGTCTTGCATTGGTCAGTGGAAAGCTGGTGGACCTGTAGCTCAAAGTGGATGGTTCTCTGATGGAATCCTGATACAGCATGGGCTCCCCTTCTTAGCGTGGTGGTAGTGGGAGATGCAGACTTTGGGCAGAGACAATTTGGACAAACCAGTGGGTTACATTGCCTAAGCAAACTGTTATGGCAGATTTGGCTTTGGGCTGATCTTAAGAGCATTACCCTGGCAGTCTCCAGTATTCATCCTTTAACCCCTATACAAGGATTTGGACTTTGTTGCAGAGGAACCACCTGGCCACTACGAAGAATAGTCTCCGTGTGAGCAGCAGCCCAGACTGTAAGGGAAGGCATGGTGGATGGTGGGGTTGGAGAAGTTACACACAGTGGCTTGTTCTTCTCCAGATCTCCCTGGGTCGAGCGGGCCATGGTTGGAGGAAGCACCCTTTCATCCTCTCTGGGCACACCTTTGTATTTGAGCCCCTGCCTGGAGGTTATTGGGGTGCCGTTGGTGTTGTGGTATTAATAAGTGCGAGGCAAGGATTCCTCATGGTGCAGGCAATGCAATGATCGCAGTAAGGCAATAAGGAGGCCAGTGTGAGGTAACAAGTCCAAACAGCATTACTGTGGTATTCTTGGCAAATTACAGTTGTGAGAGTAAGTTCAGTCTCTCCAGGGGGCACATACAAACTTTACAAGGCAGTATATGGGAAAGTAGACTGTATAGTAACTGTCTCTGAGTCTCTCTCTATTTAATCCAGACAGTTTCCCAAATTGACCAAAGTCATGCAGCTCTATTCTCATTAATAGCGATAAGCGGCAGGGGGGAAATTAGAATTTGCGATATTTACCAAATATTTTGTAGAATATTCGTCATATATTTGCAAATTCGAGAATTCGCGATTATTTTCTTGCTTGTGAAAATCGGCAATGTAATATTTGTGTAATACGCGTGCAATACAGGCGTGGGTCACTTTTGCTACATTTTCCAAGCTGCTGTAGCATGTACTGTATGTATGGACAGCAGAACCTATCAGCTACACAATATCAGGATATAACCTACACTGACAGCACATAAGCTCAGACAAATACATTGCAGCCTTCTCATTGGCCCACAAGCAAGAAGCAGGGAGGGATCACGGGTTCAGATGAAAAAAATCTAGAATATTCAAAAATTCAAATATATATCACTATATTCTAAATATTTACGAATTCTCAAAGTGCTGATATTCACGATTAATATTCACAATTCGAATATTTGCGCCCAACACTACTCAATAACTCTTTCTGCAATTCCCATACTGCAGATCTATCATGCATCATGGTCCTCAACAGTCTTTGAATATCTGTTCTTTTTATCTAAAACGTTTGGTGCTTGTCCTCAGCATGTAGGAATGGAAAGCAACTGTAGCAGGCCTTACACTGCAAATTACTCTGACCTTGTGCCCCCCGTCTGCAGATACGAACCCATTCACTTGAATGGAGTCTGCGATCCGCATCCAACGGTCTGCACCGCAAAAAAGTAGTGCCTGCATATCATCCGGATTTATGATATATATATACATGCCCGTGAATTCCAGCCCCGCTATCTGAGGGCTGCAATACTGGCACGGACCTGCTATGGTTGTACGTATGAGGCCTAAAGGGTACATTACTGTATAAGTCCTCAGTGTAAGTTTGACACAGGCCCAAACTAAGGTGAAAAAAGGTAATGTAGGAAGAATCCCAATGTAAAAAAAATGACCACCAGTGGATTAATGGATAAAGTACTGTACCTGTAACCTCTATTTTAACCAATCTATCCCTAACATTAGAGGGATGCGGATAAGACAAAAGAGGTGGGTGACTCAATTCAGGGACATGTCTAAAGTTACTCTTAGGGCTCATTCACACAGCCATTGTACCTTCGCTTGAATGGGTCCGCAAATCCGGAGATGCGGTGCGGAACAGAGCGAAACCACAGAGCGGAACCCTGCGGAAGCACTACGGAGTGCCACTGAGATTGAGAAAATCAAAAAGTGAATCACTATTACCCTAACATATCAAGAAGATTATATATATATTATATATATATTATATATCTCCACTACCCCAACACTGGCCAAACTGGTGGGACACATAAATGAAACGCTCATCCAAATATGCCATATAAATATTGGCATCACAGGTCAGCGCTAAATTTGACCCCATTACGGCCCCACATTGTTGAATAAAAAAGATAATTACAATAGGGAAAGATTTTAAGCAACATCATACTGCCTCTACTCCTATCTGGCCATCAATTATTGTAGGTCATGGTTCACATTTGGCGATTATTCAGTACAGACCAAAAGTTTGGACACACCTTCTCATTCAAAGAGTTTTTTTATTTTCATGACTATGAAAATTGTAGATTCACACTGAAGGCATCAAAACTATGAATTAACACATGTGGAATTATACACATAACAAAAAAGTGTGAAACAACTGAAAATATGTCATATTCTAGGTTCTTCAAAGTAGCCACCTTTTGCTTTGATTACTGCTTTGCACACTCTTGGCATTCTCTTGATGAGCTTAAAGAGGTAGTCACCTGAGATGGTCTTCCAACAGTCTTGAAGGAGTTCCCAGAGATGCTTAGCACTTGTTGGCCCTTTTGCCTTCACTCTGCGGTCCAGCTCACCCAAAACCATCTCAATTGGGTTCAGTATGCCTTCAATTTTGAATAAATCCCCAACAGTGTCACCAGTAAAGCACCCCTACAGCATCACACCTCCTCCACCATGCTTCACGGTGGGAACCAGGCATGTAGAGTCCATCCGTTCACCTTTTCTGCGTCGCACAAAGACACGGTGGTTGGAACCAAAGATCTCAAATTTGGACTCATCAGACCAAAGCACAGATTTCCACTGGTCTAATGTCCATTCCTTGTGTTCTTTAGCCCAAACAAGTCTCTTCTGCTTGCTGCCTGTCCTTAGCAGTGGTTTCCTAGCAGATATTCTACCATGAAGGCCTGATTCACACAGTCTCCTCTTAACAGTTGTTCTAGAGATGTGTTTGCTGCTAGAACTCTGTGTGGCATTGACCTGGTCTCTAATCTGAGCTGCTATTAACCTGCGATTTCTGAGGCTGGTGACTCAGATGAACTTATCCTCCACAGCAGAGGTGACTCTTGGTCTTCCTTTCCTGGGGCGGTCCGCATGTGAGCCAGTTTCTTTGTAGCGCTTGATGGTTTTTGTGACTGCACTTGGGGACACTTTCAAAGTTTTCCCAGTTTTTCAAAATGATTGACCTTCATTTCTTAAAGTAATGATGGCCACTCGTTTTTCTTTACTTCTGATTTTTTCTTGCCATAATACAAATTCTAACAGTCTATTCAGTAGGACTATCAGCTGTGTATCCACCTGACTTCTCCACAACGCAACTGATGGTCCCAACCCCATTTATAAGGTAAGAAATCCCACTTATTAAGCCTGACAGGGCACGCCTGTGAAGTGAAAACCATTTCAGGTGACTACCTCTTGAAGCTCATCAAGAGAATACCAAGAGTATGCAAAGCATAAATCAAAGCAAAAGGTGGCTACTTTGAAGAACCTAGAATATGACATATTTTCAGTTGTTTCACACTTTTCAGTTATGTATATAATCCCACATGTGTTAATCAGGGCCGTCTTTACCAAGGGGCAAAAGGGGCAGCTGCCCTGGGCCCAGTTGCTCCTGGGAGGCCCAAGGCAGCTGCCTCTTGAGCCCTGCTAGCTACTGCCCCGGGTGTCAGGCTGTCGGCTACACAGGCATCATGATCGTACTGTGTTAATGATCTTAATTCTAGGACCTTAATGAGTTGTGATCTAGGACCTTAATGACATCATTACCATGTGACCAGTAACCTAGCAATTACTGGTCACATGGCTATGAGGTCATCACAGGTCCTACTGAGTGTTGCAGAAGTTAACTGTGGAGCTTTTTTGTGTAAAGATTACATCAGAAAAAGGTGACAGGGGCTGTTATGTTAATATACTGTAAACTACTGTATAGTGGGGTGCTGTATACTGTGTGGTGGGCTGTATACTGTGTGGTGGGCTGTATATTGTGTGGTGGGCTATATATTGTGTGGTGGGCTATATATTGTGTGGTGGGCTGTATACTGTGGGGGGGGGGGGGGTGGCCTGTATACTGTGTGGTGGGCTGTATACTGTGTGGTGGGCTGTATACTGTGGGGGCCTGTATAGTGTGGGGGGGGGCCTGTATAGTGTGGGGGAGTGCTATACTGCTGTACTGTATACTGTGGGGGGCTGTATCGTGTATAGTTTGGGGTGCTGTATACAGTGAGGTGTTGTATACTGTGGGGTGCTGTATACCGTGAGCTGCTATACTGCTCTACTATATACTGTGGGGTACTGTATAGTGTGGGGTGCTATACTGCATACTGTGTGGTGCTGTATACTATAGGGTGCTATACTGCATACTGTGGGGTGCTGGGGGGCACTGTAACACTAGGGTGAGCCGAGCCCTGGTCTGCTTCCTGCAGAGGGGTGCCCACTTCCAGCCTGAGCCCAGCTGCCCAGAGCACTGATCCTGAGCCGCTGGAGTCTTCAGAACTGGAACTATTTACAGTCATTCACTGGACTCTACCAGATGTGTGGATTTTTTGTGTGTGTGTTGTGGTGGAGGGCGTGATTGCCTGCTAAGCAGTGGGAAGGCGGGATCCAGGGGGCCCAAGTAAATTTTTGCCCAGGGTCCAATCAATATTAAAGACGGCCCTGGTGTTAATTCATAGTTTTAAAGCCTTCAGTGTGAATCTACAATTTTCATAGTCATGAAAATAAAGAAAACTCTTTGCCCACATTCACCCTATTATTTCAATGTTATATTGTATAACTTTTTTCATTTTCTACGATACAAATGACAGACTCTGATATCATCATTATATGGAAATGTTATCTCCATTATAATTGTCATTTATAAAAATGTCAAAGTGAATTTAACTTTGACACGCATATATTTTCTGCATTCACTTAAAATAAAGAAAATGTAAAAGGAAACTTTGAATGAGAAGGTGTGTCCAAACTTTTGGTCTGTACTGTATGTACACAGTAGCTGGATGTTATCTATATATTTCCTCACTATATTATCTGGATTGATAATTCCTGTATCTTCCCTTTCATCAGTGGTAGCTATTGCTTTATTTTATAGAGCGTTGTTGGAATTGATGTTTCTGACATTTAATTTATATATTTTTCATTTATTCTTTATCTTACACATTGCAGCTCTGTGCCACCATGATTTACTTTACCATACCTACCAGGCAGCAATCCGCCAACTTGGCGCATGCCCACAGTGAGACTTGTATCCAGTTCCAATTTGGTTATTATAGGCATGAAAGCAGGGGCGTAGCTAAAGGCTCATGGGCCCTAGTGCAAGAGTTCAGCTTGGGGTCCCCCTTCACTCTGTGTTGGTGCACCTAGCTTTTCCCCTGCCCGAGGTATTGAAATGGCCCTCCCCACCATGCCAAATTCTCAACCTAACCCCTTCCCTCCAGTCCTACTGTTAAAGGGGTTGTCCTCTTTTTACTACTGATGACCTATCCTTAGAATAGGTCATCAATATCAGATCAGCCGGGGTCCTCCAGCACCCCCCAATGATCAGCTGTTTGAAGAGAGGGCAGCGCTCATACACTGCCTGTCCCTGGATTTAACTAAGCAAATAGTTATGAGCCTTCTCTTGGATAATTACTGGGCGATTATCTTTCAGCTGGCAATAAGTTATGTAACCCCAACTGGTGCAATGAGTTGCTTCTCATTTCTTAAACAACCATGTCGAAAGACACATCTCGTGGTCGTGGAAAAGATGTTAGTCTGTTTGAGAAGGGTCAAACATTGGCATGCATCAAGCAGAGGAAACATCTAAGGAGATTGCAGAAACTACAAAAATTGGGTTAAGAACTGTCCAACGCATTATTAAAAACTGGAAGGATTGTGGGGACCAGTGAGGTCAGCTCACTACCTGAACATACTGAATGACCAGGTTATTCCATAAATGGATTTATTCTTCCCTGATGGCACAGGCTTATTCCAAGATGATAATGCCAGGATTAATAGGGCTCAAATTGTGAAAGAGCATGAGACATCATTTTCACACATGGATTGGCCACCACCAGAGTCCAGACCTTAACCCCATTGAGAGTCTTTGGGATGTGCTGGAGAAGGCTTTGCGCAGCAGTCAGACTCTACCATCATCAATGCAAGATCTTGGTGAAAAATGCATGCAACTCTGGATAGAAATAAATCTTGTGACATTGCAGAAGTTTATCGAAACAATGCCACAGCGAATGCGTGCCGTAATCAAAGCTAAAGGCATTTTTTTGGTGGCGACTTTTTTTTTAGACAGGCAGTGTATGAGAGCTGCTTTTTCTGTTCTGTTCACCTGCTCGCCGTAGCATTTACAGTGATGAGCAGGTAAACAGAGCAGAGAAGGCAGTGTTCATGTAACACCCCGGAGGTGCATTACCACCTTTTACACCTCCCCACTATCTCCTATAGTTGGTCTAATGTCATCATATCTATTAATTTCCAGGTCCTGTATAATGTGCATATTCTGTTCCATGTACATGTTATGTTCAAGTGTAATGTACCTGGTTCACCAGCAGATAGCGGCATCAATGGCAGAGTTAGTTTGCCTGGAATGGAACCTTCTATCCATTCTAGCCCTCTCTAGAGATGGAGGAGTTTTAATTAGAGAGTCAGTTTTAGAGGACCCCCTGTAAGGCGAAGGCTGTGTTCCAGTAAGCAGAGCACCTTCAGCTCTACTGGATCAGGAGGACAAAGCAAAGATCCTCAGGAGCCAGTAGAAGTTCCCTGGATAATGATAAAGATAAAGACAGACTCAGACTACCGAGAGTTAAGTGCAGCAGAAAGGAAAAGTTTATATTAAAGTCTGTTAGCGCAGCAGAGCCAGAGAGTAGCTGATATAGCAGAGCAGAGTGTGTTTGCCTGCCAGAATTTTATGCCAAAGCCTGCTGGTGACCAAGACAAAGCTTGTAAATCGTTTGGAAGAAATTTTATTCAAGTAAAGTTTCTGTTCAACGTTATGCAAAGTCTGGACTCCATTACTTTCTCCATCCCTTCATCAACTACCCCTTGACTTGCTTCACACGACCACCTTATAGGCCACCTTACACCACTCTGGCATTCCTACACTGGGTACCACCATATCACTAAAAGGGGCCCTGTGCCTTTGTTGCTGCAATGCAACGGGAGTCATGACAAACACTTATAACACCTTAAAGTGATCCCATGGACGTTTCCCCCTATGCGCTGCACTCATAAAAATAAAATAAAAAGCGGACAACCCCTTTAAAGACATACTTGGAAAACATTACATACAGCGCTACAGAACATACAGGGTCATACAGCTCCACATATGTACCTCTTACATCCAGTGGCGTCTCCTCTCTGATGTAGATATTCTCTTTCCTCTTCTTCTCCTGTTAGACTAGACCACCATGGTGACTTCTTTCAGCCGTGCCTTGTCTCTGCAGAGTTTAACAAACAGACATCTTATTTTCCTACTTTTCCATCATCCTCCCACCTTCTCAACACCCCATCCTGACACCCAAAATACTGTGTCCGCTGTGCTCCCCAATACTTTCCGTCAGACATAGTCCGCCTGAAAATACTGGTACCACACCCCATTATATTGTGCGCTAGTACAAAAATATCCCCCTTCCTTTCAGATCAAACCCCCATATAAAACCCTAAATGAGATCCCCCATCTCAGACCAAACCCCCTTTAGACCTCTATGTCAGACCCCATTTAAAACCCCTATTAGATATCCATGTAAGACCCCGACCCAATATCAGACCTGAGATAAGACCCCCAGACCACCATATAAGACCCCATTAGACCTCCAGACCCCCATATTAGGCTTCCATACCCACATATCAGACCTCAGACCAGACCTGCATATCAGACCTCCAGACCCCCATTAGACCTCCAGACTCCCACTAGACCTCTAGACCCCATTAGACCTCCAGACCCCAATGAGACCTCCAGACCCCCATTAGACCCACAGACACCCATTAGACCTACAGACCCCCAATCAGACCACCATTAGACTTCTCCAGACCCCCAGTCAGACCTCTCCAGACCCCCATTAGACCTCTCCAGACTCCCCAGTCAGACATCCAGACCCCCATTAGACTACTCCAGAGCCCCAGTCAGACCTCCTGACCCACCCAGTCAGACCTCCTGACTCCCCCAGTGAGACCTCCTGACTCCCCCAGTCAGACCTCCTGAACCCCCAGTCAGACCTTCAGATCCCCCACAGACCACTCCAGACCCCCCATTAGACCGCCATATCAGACCTAAGATCAGACTGTAAAATAATAAAGTAACTTACCTCTCCTGCTGCCACTTTCCCTTTCCTGGCTGTCTTCTCTTCTCCGGGCCGTCACCTGACCTTCTGCAGCACCAGGTCAGAGTGCGCTCTGTACGTCCTGACGCTGCAGGCAGCCAGGACACAGCAGCGTGGGCCTTGAGAAGAGCAATCAGGAGGAGGAGTAAGTACTGTACAGCGCTCACAGCTTTTCTCTCCCCCTCCTCCTGCATGGAAGCGCTCACTGGTACTCCCTTTATAAGATCCAGAGGGAAAACAAACCAGGCTGGTGTAGTGAGCTGCATTTATATTTATATAAGAAGATATATAACACGAGTTTGACCGCGACGCGTGGTTGATTAAGTGTAGTTGCATAAGTGTGTGACTTAAGATACAGTGACTTTAGATTCAGGGACTTCAGTGGGGGGCTGCAATTAGCCAGTTTCTTATTACTACATTATATTGTATTTTCCGCTTTTGTGGTGTAATCCCCATTTAGTATGTGTTGCACAATTGACAGCGCAGTCCAGTGCACATCTTGCATGATGTATGCAGTCCTGGAACAGCCGTTCGAGGGTGTATATCTTTGTTCAAGATGTGAGCAAATTACCCGTTTGGAATCGCAACTCGAGTTTCTAAATGGGCAAGTTGCAACACTGAGAGTCATTGACAATTTGCAAAAGAGTTTGCTTCTCACCGAGCAAGCACTCTTTGGGGTAGATGAGGGGGAGGGTGACAGAGAGGAGGCTGAGGAAAGTGAGGTAGCTAGCTGGCTAACAGAAAGCAGGGTAGAGGGAAGAGTGCCAGGGAGGCTAGCCCTTTTCTGACACACCCTAACAAGTTTGCACTGTTGGCAGATGAGGAGGATGTCCGTCCAGGGACGGCACTGCTGCAGCCGGACACTTCCTCTGCCAGCCAGGGGAATGTCAGCTCCAGTAAGCAGGGGACCAGGAGAGCAGGGCAGGCCAGACAGGAGGTGCTAGTAGTGGGAGACTCCATTACTAGGGGAACAGATAGGGAAATCTGTCACAAAGACCGTGATCGCCGAACAGTGTGTTGTCTTCCTAGTGCTAGAGTTCGACACATCGCGAATTGGGTTGACAGATTACTGGGAAGGGCTGGAGAAGATCCAGCGGTCATGGTCCATATCGGAACCAATGACAAAGTTAGGGGTAGGTGGAGAGTCCTTAAAAATGATTTCAGGGATTTAGGTCAAAAGCTTAGGGCAAGGACCTCAAAGGCAGTATTTTTCAAAATACTGCCTGTACCACGAGCCACACAAGAGAGGCAGCAGGAGATTAGGGAGATTAACAAGTGGATCAAGAACTGGTGTAGGAAAGAGGGGTTTGGGTTCCTGGAGAATTGGGCCGACTTCTCTATCGGCTACAGGCTCTATCGTAGGGACGGGCTGCACCTCAATGGGGAAGGGGCAGCTGTGCTGGGGAGAAAGATGGCTAGAAGGTTGGAAGAGTGTTTAAACTAGGGACTGGGGGAGGGTAATTACACTATAGGAGGGAAAGATAGTGCAGATAGAGACCGGGGGCAATGTAGTGGGACTGGGGGAGGAATGGAAGGAGGGACTAGAACAGTTCAGAAGGAAAGGTGTAGGGTAAAAAATATACATAAACCTCTCAAATGTATGTATACTAATGCCAGAAGCCTGACTAATAAAACTGGGGAACTGGAATTTGTGATGTGTGAGGAGAACTATGACATAGTGGGAATAACTGAGACATGGCTGGATGATAGCTATGACTGGGCAGTTAATGTACAAGGTTACAGTCTGTTTAGAAAGGAGCCTCAAAACCGGAGAGGGGGAGGGGTCTGCCTTTATGTAAAGTCTTGTCTAAAGCCCACAGTCCATGAAGATATAAGTGAGGGACATGAACATGTGGAGTCACTGTGGGTAGAGATATATGGAGGCAAAAACAATAATAAATTAATAATAGGAGTTTACTATAAACCACCTAATATACCAGAGTCCACAGAAAATCTATTACTAAACGAGATAGACGAGGCGGCAAATCATAATGAGGTGGTTATTATAGGGGACTTAAACTACCCAGATATAGACTGGGAAACTGAAACTTGTATATCTCATAAAGGAAACAGGTTCTTGGCAATAACCAAAGATAATTACCTCTCCCAACTGGTTCAGGACCCGACTAGAGGGACGGCCATACTGGACTTAGTATTAACCAATAGGCCGGACAGAACACCAGACGTGCAGGTTGGGGGACACCTGGGAAATAGCGACCATAAAGCAATAACTTTCCAATTATCATTCAAAAGAGCGTTTCTACAGGGAGGAACAAAAATACCAAACTTCAAAAAAGCTAAATTTAGCCAACTAAGAGAGGCCATAGGCCTAATTAACTGGGACAAAGTCCTAAAAAAAAAATACAGCCACAAAATGGGATATCTTTAAAAGCATCCTAAAATCTCATTGTGAGAGGTACATACCGTATGGGAATAAAAGGTTAAGGAACAAAAAGAAACCAATGTGGATAAATAGAACTGCAAAGAAAGCAATAAATGACAAAAAGAAAGCATATAAAACACTGACACAGGAGAGTAGCACGGAAGCACTGAATAACTATAAGGAAAAAAATAGAACATGTAAAAAACTAAAGAGAGTAAAACTAACCCAAAAATGTTCTTCAATTATATAAATGTTAAAAAGTATAAATCTGAAGGTGTCGACCCATTAAATAGTAATGAGGGGGGAGTCGCAGAGAGCGACGAGGAGAAAGCAAAGCTGTTAAATATTTTTTTCTCCAATGTATTCACTGAGGAAAATAAACTGTCAGATGACATGCTGAATGTAAAAATAAATTCCCCATTAAAAGTGTCCTGTCTGACCCAGGAAGAAGTACATCAGCAACTTAAAAAGATTAAAATAGACAAATCGCCAGGACCGGATGGCATACACCCCCGTATCCTAAGGGAATTAAGTAATGTCATAGCCAGACCCTTATTTCTGATATTTGTGGACTCTATACTGACAGGGAATGTCCCACAGGATTTGGCGCATAGCAAATGTGGTGCCAATATTCAAAAAGGGTCCAAAAACAGAGCCTGGAAACTATAGGCCGGTAAGTTTAACATCTGTTGTGGGTAAACTGTTTGAAGGTTTTCTGAGAGATGCTATGTTAGAGCATCTTAACGGAAATAAGCAAATAGCGCCATATCAGCATGGTATCATGAGGGATCGGTCATGCCAAACTAATTTAATCAGTTCCTATGAGGAGGTAAGTTCTAGACTTGACAGCGGCAAATCAATGAATGTCGTATATCTGGACTTCTCCAAAGCATTTGACACTGTACCACATAAAAGGTTAGTATATAAAATGAGAATGCTCGGACTGGGAGAAAACGTCTGTATGTGGGTAAGTAACTGGCTTGGCTGAGGGATAGAAAACAGAGGGTGGTTATTTACAGTACACACTCAGATTGGGTCACTGTCACTAGTTGGGTACCTCAGGGGTCAGTATTGGACCCTATTATCTTCAATATATTTATTAATGATCTTGTAGAAGGCTTGCATAGTAAAATATCATTTTTTGCAGATGACACTAAACTGTGTGAAGTAATTAACACTGAAGAGGACAGTATACTACTACAGAGGGATCTGGATAGACTGGAGGCTTGGGCAGATAAGTAGCAGATGAGGTTTAACACTGACAAATGTAAAGTTATGCACATGGGAAGGAATAATGCAAGTCACCCGTACATACTAAATGGTAAAACACTCGGTAACACTGACATGGAAAAGGATCTAGGAATTTTAATAAACAGCAAACTAAGCTGTAAAAACTAGTGTCAGGCAGCTGCTGCCAAGGCCAATAAGATAATGGGTTGCATCAAAAGGGGCATAGATGCCCGTGTTGAGAACATAGTCCTACCACTTTGCAAATCATTAGTCAGACCACACATGGAGTACTGTGTACAGTTCTGGGCTTCTGTGAACAAGGCAGACAAAGCAGAGCTGGAGAGGGTCCAGACGAGGGCAACTAAAGTAATAACTGGAATGGGGCAACTACAGTACCCTGAAAGATTATCAAAATTAGGGTTATTCACTTAAAAAAAAGACGACTGAAGGAAGATCTAATTACTGTGTATAAATATATCAGGGGTCAGTATAGAGATCTATCCCATCATCTATCTATCCCCAGGACTGTAACTGTGACGAGGGGACATCCTCTGCGTCTGGAGGAAAGAAGGTTTGTACACAAACATAGAAGAGGATTCTTTACAGTAAGAGCAGTGAGACTATGGAACTCTCTGCCTGAGGAGGTGGTGATGGTGAGTACAATAAAGGAATTCAAGAGGGGCCTGGATGTATTTCTGGAGCGTAATAATATTACAGGCTATAGCTACTAGAGAGGGGTCATTGATCCAGGGAGTTATTCTGATTGCCTGATTGGAGTCGGGAAGGAATTTTTTATTCCCCAAAAGTGAGGAAAATTGGCTTCTACCTTCACAGTTTGTTTTTTGCCTTCCTCTGGATCAACTTGCAGGATGACAGGCTGAACTGGATGGACAAATGTCTTTTTTCGGCCTTATGTACTATGTTACTATGTTACTATGCTAAAAGTACAATACCACTGGCAAGGGGGGCTCTCTGGACCCCCCTGACTTAGGGGCCCAGTCGCAACTGCGACCACTGCGACCCCTATAGTTACGACAGTGCATGAAAGCTCTCTCTCCTTCTTTACCAGTTTGTAACTCGTCTTGTTCATGCTTAGTGCAATTGTCTGTATTATGTATGTGTACCCCTTTTCATATATACAGCGCCATGAAATAAATGGCGCTGTACAGCCTCGCAGAACCCGGCCATATTTCACCTTAAGGACCAGGACGTTTTTTGCAAATTTGACATGTGTCACTTCATGTGGTAATATCTTTGGAATGCTTTTACTTATCCAAGACACTATGAGTTTATTTTCTCATGACACATTGTACTTCATAATAGTGGTAAATCTGAGTCAATACATTTCATTTTTATTTATAAAAAAAATCCTAAATTTGGAAAAATTAGCAAATTTCAATTTCTCTGCTTTTAAAACAGATAGTGATACCTCATAAAATATTTATTACTTTACATTTCCCATATGTATACTTTATGTTTGGATCATTTTGTAAATGCCATTTTATTTTTTGGGGACATTAGAAGGCTTAGAATTTTAGAAGCAAATCTTAAAACTTTTACGAACATTTCCAAAACCTACTTTTTTAAGGACCAGTTCAGTTATGAAGTCACTGTTGGTCTTACATAATAGAAGCCACCCATGAATTACCCCATTTTAGAAACTACACCCCTCAAGGTATTCAAAACAGATTTTTCAAACTTTGTTAACCCTTTAGGTGTTTCATAAGAATTAAAGGAAAATGTAGATGAAATTTCAGAATTTCACTTTATTGGCAGATTTTCCATTTTAATCAATATTCCCTGTAATACAGCAAGGGTTAACAAGCCAAACAAATTTTATAATTTTTTGTTTTTTACAATGTTGATGTAACAGCGGCTGCTGTACGCCGCTGTTCCCCCGCTTACCCCGCTTTTCACCATGGTTCCGGGCACCGCGCTCAGTGGTGACCTGTGATCGGTGCTTCCCATTTCACCACTGCGGTCCTGGGCTCAGTTTCTGTAGGTGGTATTTCTTTTGAGGATTCCGCTCCACAGCTTCCACTCGGCCCTGGACACAGCATGAGGTCGGCTGGTTTTGTGCTACACTACTCTAAGGGCGGGGCGCATTACTTTTTGGGCTGTGTGGGTTAGGTCAGGTGATCTCGCTGACCAACCATGGCTCTCCTGCAGGTATTTAAGTGTATAAAAATAAAAATATATAATAAAAAGTTCCTTTGGTAGATCTTCAATCAACGTGGTCACAAGCCAACCTCACAACTTAACACTGGTATGGAAATCTGTTCTGAAATGAAAAAGCGCACTATGGTGTAGCAAGTTCCACAAACTTAGCGCCCCTGCGAATAGATTATACTCACAGGGTATCTTGCGAGTAAATGCGTATATGAATGGATGGTGTCTTCAATAGTACTCTGTTGAAAAGAGAGGACTATAGTGTAGCATGTAATTACACTTAAAACGCTTGCTGTAAGGTTATACTCACAGGATGTCCCTTATGAGAGGCTGGAAGGAATCTGTGCAATATTCACAGGCAGCTGGGCGGGTGGAGCAGGCAAGGATCAAGATACTCAAGTAGGAATTTCCAAATATCGATCCGACGGATGGAATGCTTCTGCACCTAGATGGTACTAGACCTCAGCTTCTCAGAAGGACTGGTTAGTGGAACGGATGCGCACCAAAGAGTCGGATAAAAATTATTTAATGAGAAATAAAATTACAGCTAAAACCACAAGACTAAAGTCTCTGAAATGCCCGACCCGGGTTTCGCCGTGATGCTTCGTCTGGGGCGTTGATTGGTGATTGGATTCCACAGAGTTTAAATTAGCAGGAGACCTCCCTTCCACTACGTCATGACATCCTTCACAGGAGTGCAAGGCAAGACCAATTATACATAAGCAGACACACATGAACAAAAAATATATGTATATAAAATCCACATAAAAACATAAATAGATAAAAAATTTAAAATTATTATATATGGGGCAAGGTGCTAAAGGAAGATGTGTTAAAAAAGACAGGCATTAACATCACATTCTACATTCAACCCTTGGGGTTGGATAGTTCCTAAAAGGAACATCCATTCAACTTCTTTTTTATTTATTAGGGAGATGAAGTCCCCTCCACGAGTAGGTGTGCGCACAAGTTCTAATCCAAAAAAGCGCAGACCTCTAGGGTTTTTATTATGACAAATTTTAAAATGTAACGAGACACTATGGGTCTCGAGACCCTTTTTAATATTACGTACGTAAAAGGGTCTCGAGACCCATAGTGTCTCGTTACATTTTAAAATTTGTCATAATAAAAACCCTAGAGGTCTGCGCTTTTTTGGATTAGAACTTGTGCGCACACCTACTCGTGGAGGGGACTTCATCTCCCTAATAAATAAAAAAGAAGTTGAATGGATGTTCCTTTTAGGAACTATCCAACCCCAAGGGTTGAATGTAGAATGTGATGTTAATGCCTGTCTTTTTTAACACATCTTCCTTTAGCACCTTGCCCCATATATAATAATTTTTAATTTTTTATCTATTTATGTTTTTATGTGGATTTTATATACATATATTTTTTGTTCATGTGTGTCTGCTTATGTATAATTGGTCTTGCCTTGCACTCCTGTGAAGGATGTCATGACGTAGTGGAAGGGAGGTCTCCTGCTAATTTAAACTCTGTGGAATCCAATCACCAATCAACGCCCCAGACGAAGCATCACGGCGAAACCCGGGTCGGGCATTTCAGAGACTTTAGTCTTGTGGTTTTAGCTGTAATTTTATTTCTCATTAAATAATTTTTATCCGACTCTTTGGTGCGCATCCGTTCCACTAACCAGTCCTTCTGAGAAGCTGAGGTCTAGTACCATCTAGGTGCAGAAGCATTCCATCCGTCGGATCGATATTTGGAAATTCCTACTTGAGTATCTTGATCCTTGCCTGCTCCACCCGCCCAGCTGCCTGTGAATATTGCACAGATTCCTTCCAGCCTCTCATAAGGGACATCCTGTGAGTATAACCTTACAGCAAGCGTTTTAAGTGTAATTACATGCTACACTATAGTCCTCTCTTTTCAACAGAGTACTATTGAAGACACCATCCATTCATATACGCATTTACTCGCAAGATACCCTGTGAGTATAATCTATTCGCAGGGGCGCTAAGTTTGTGGAACTTGCTACACCATAGTGCGCTTTTTCATTTCAGAACAGATTTCCATACCAGTGTTAAGTTGTGAGGTTGGCTTGTGACCACGTTGATTGAAGATCTACCAAAGGAACTTTTTATTATATATTTTTATTTTTATACAAAAGAATTTTCTCCTGCAGCGCAATCCTTTTCCAAAAAAAAAAAATTTACTTATCTGACTTTTCCCACATTGTCTCCGGATTTGCAGCGCTAGAGAAGACAAGTATATCTAACAGAGACTTTACTTTATTTATTTTTCTGAGGTATTTAAGTGACTCAGCCCTCTTCCCAGATGCCTCAGTGTCAAGGTCCTTGAGTTTGTTGGTTCCTGAAACTCTCGTGTGCTCCTGATTTATACTTCGTTCCTGGACTCTGTTTATCGTCTGATCCCTGCCTGCTTGTCTTGTCTCTCCTGTTGCCGACCCAGATTGCCTGACCTGTACCTGTGCCGCCTGCCCTGACCTTTTTCCTGTCTGACTACGCCTCTGCCTCATCCTTCAGTAGTGAACTGTTGCTCCTGGTAATGACCCCGCCTGCCTGACTACGCGTGTACTTCTGGTACTTCTGGTACCTACCCAGGTATCTACTGGTCCGCCTGGACAAGCTGCCACTGACTCAGGGATTGCTCTGGAGTAACCCCTGGCAACTACCCTAACGGCTCAAGTCTATCCTCACCATCTGAGGCTCTATTGAATATCAGGTAGTTGCTTAGACACGCGCCTCCAGAGTATAGCCAGTCAGTTTATAGAGCAGGCCATTACTGATGTAGCGATACCTAATATGTCTATTTTTCTTTATTTATTTTAGTTTTACACAATAAAAGAATCATGTTTTAGTGTCTCTGTATTCTGAAAGCCATATATATATTTTTTTTTCCGGGCGATTGTCTTATGTGGGAGCTAAATTTTTGCCGGATGAGTTGATGGTTTGATTGGTACTATTTTGGGGTACCTATGATTATTTATCACTTGGTATTACACTTTTTATGATGTAAGGTGACAAAAAATGGTTGTTTTAACCGTTTTTATTTATTTTCTTTTTTACGGCATTCAGGTGATGGGGTTTATCATGTGATATTTTTATAGAGCCGGATGTAGCAATAACCAATATACTGTATCTGTTTTTCTTTTCTTTTTTTCTATTTTTTTTTTTTACAATTTTCTATGTGTTTTATTATGGGAAAGGAGATTTTTTTTACTTGAAACACTTTTTTTTACTTTTTAGTCTTTACTTCAACTTCTGAGGGTCTGATCCCCTCTGCAATGCATTAAAATACATCCTGTATTGTAATGCATTGCATGTCAGCTTTTACACTGACAGCCTGCCTGTAAGACCCAGCCTAAGAGGCTGGATCTCACAGGCTTCTGTAGAAGGTAAGCCCTGATGCCTATGGAAGGAATCGGACTGCCTTCTCAGCCATTGGGTCCCTGTCACCGCAGTGCAGGAATCCGATCGTGATGTGGAGGGAACCCCTTTGACCACGGCATACAAGGGGTTAATACGCTGGTATCGGTGTTTTCATCGATGACGGCGTACGCAGCAGGGGCCCGGCTGTCAGTGACTGCCGGGTCTGTGCCGCTGATTGGGCGGGTGCGATCAGCCCGCTGTAACTGTGCGCCGCTAGTCCTTAAGTCATGGATCCCAGCGCCGTACATGTACACAGGGGGTCCTCTACGGGTTAATAATAAATAATACAAACCGGATTCCAAAAAAGTTGTGACACTAAACAAATTGTGAATAAAAACTGAATGCAATGATGTGGAGATGGCAAATGTCAATATTTTATTTGTAATAGAACGTAGATGACAGATCAAACGTTTAATCCGAGTAAATGTATAATTTTAAAGGAAAAATAAGTTGATTCAAATTTTCACGGTGTCAACAAATCCCCAAAAAGTTGGGACAAGTAGCAATAAGAGGCTGGAAAAAGTAAATTTGAGCATAACTAAGAACTGGAAGCCCAATTTACACTAATTAGGTCAATTGGCAACATGATTGGGTATAAAAAGAGCTTCTCAGAGTGGCAGTGTCTCTTAGAAGCCAAGATGGGTAGAGGATCACCAATTCCCACAATGTTGCGCAGAAAGATAGTGGAGCAATATCAGAAAGGTGTTACCCAGCGAAAAATTGCAAAGACTTTGCATCTATCATCATCCACTGTGCATAACATCATCCGAAGATTCAGAGAATCTGGAACAATCTCTGTGCGTAAGGGTCAAGGCCGTAAAACCATACTGGATGCCCGTGATCTCCGGGCCCTTAAACGACACTGCACCACAAACAGGAATGCTACTGTAAAGGAAATCACAGAATGGGCTCAGGAATACTTCCAGAAACCATTGTCAGTGAACACAATCCACCGTGCCATCCGCCGTTGCCAGCTTAAACTCTACAGTGCAAAGAAGAAGCCATTTCTAAGCAAGATCCACAAGCTCAGGCGTTTTCACTGGCCCAGGGATCATTTAAAATGGAGTGTGGCAAAATGGAAGACTGTTCTGTGGTCAGACGAGTCACGATTCGAAGTTCTTTTTGGAAATCTGGGACGCCATGTCATCCGGACCAAAGAGGACAAGGACAACCCAAGTTGTTATCAACGCTCAGTTCAGAAGCCTGCATCTCTGATGGTATGGGGTTGCATGAGTGCGTGTGGCATGGGCAGCTTGCATGTCTGGAAAGGCACCATCAATGCAGAAAAATATATTCAGGTTCTAGAACAACATATGCTCCCATCCAGACGTCATCTCTTTCAGGGAAGACCTTGCATTTTATTAACAAGATAATGCCAGACCACATTCTGCATCAATCACAACATCATGGCTGCGTAGGAGAAGGATCCGGGTACTGAAATGGCCAGTCTGCAGTCCAGATCTTTCACCTATAGAGGACATTTGGCGCATCATAAAGAGGAAGGTGCAACAAAGAAGGCCCAAGACGATTGAACAGTTAGAGGCCTCTATTAGACAAGAATGGGAGAGCATTCCTATTTCTAAACTTGAGAAACTGGTCTCCTCGGTCCCCAGACGTCTGTTGAGTGTTGTAAGAAGAAGGGGAGATGCCACACAGTGGTGAAAATGGCCTTGTCCCAACTTTTTTGGGATTTGTTGACACCATTAAATTCTGATTCAACATATTTTTCCCTTAAAATGGTACATTTTCTCAGTTTAAACTTTTGTTCCGTGATTTATGTTCTATTCTGAATAAAATATTATAAGTTGGCACCTCCACATCATTGCATTCAGTTTTTATTCACGATTTGTATAGTGTCCCAACTTTTTTGGAATCCGGTTTGTAATAGTGTCTCCTCTGTTTGACTGCACATTGTGATTCCCTGGATGTCAAGTGTTCTATAGCGCTTCTATGCATAGCTCATACCAGGTTGAACTTTGTAAGTCATTGTACATTGAATTATATGAACGCCATATGTTGTTTATGAATTTCCAGGTGTTCAGCAATTCTTTATTACATTTTATTGCCACAATTATGCACTGGATATATTATACACATATTTAGGTATCATGGTTCATTTGATTATTCTGTATAGTAACACTAGCTATATATACACGATCATGGACACACTTTTGATCGCGATTTTCTTGTAAATTATTTTCAAAACCAGATGGTAACAGTTAATTGCAATAGGCAGATGGTGATATAATATTTTTTCAGAAGCAGTAATATATATATATTTCTGAATTATCACAGTGACTAGTATAATATCACCATGAAGCCTTGATATTGATCACCAATATCAACTGTCACGTATTACAACAGATCAACTTACGTTAGCTACTAGTGCTACCAGGAACTATGGAATGGGTGGGGGAGGAGCGGAGTTGGGAATAAGGGGAGAGTGGTATACCGTAGGGGAGGGAGATATGGAAGGAATCCTCTATCCTCCGGATGGGTTTGTCTGAACAAAGTTTAGGAAGGTATATGTAAATAGTTCTATCAAAAGATCAGTAAATGAGGTGCATATAAAATATCTTATAATTCAGGGTGTAAATGTAATGATTTAATTTAAGGTTTAAGTGTTATTTAAGAGTTGGAAGACTTCACGTATCATCAAGGTGGGATGTATGCAAAGACCATGTCTGAATATATGATGCTTAATTCCCACTGTAATATCTTCTCAAAATCTTGCAAATTAGTCAATTTTATTTATGTAGAATAGAAGGGACATCTCAGGGTTTCCAATATGTTGGAATCAGAATTTGTGCAGCTGCTAGCGTGTGATTCATGAGTCCTTTTGATTTGACTTTTAATCATGTATTTTTATTTATTTTTTATTGTGTATATTAATTGATTCATTCCTCATTTGAATTAATGTGGATGTCTGTATATAGCGTATTTTCTGCTTTATGATGCACTTTTTTGCCCCATAAGTGGGGGATGCATCTTATAAAGTGAATGCTAGTGAGTGCTTTCATTATGGAGGTGCTCACTTGTATGCAGGAGGCATGGGGAGAGGTGACTATAGAGCTGCCAGTGCTGCCTGTACTCATCGCTCCCTAGTCTTCCTCCAGGCTCCATACAGGGTCAGGACGTAGTACCCGCACTATGACCTGACGTTATACGCAGTCAGGTCACAGTACAGCATGGGCCAGGAGAAAACCAGGGAGAGGTGAGCGCAGGAGAGACCACCAGATCTGCAGAATGGCGGTGGAGGAGGAAAGGTTACTTATTTTATTTCTGATGGGAATCTAACATGGGGGTCTGATATGGAGGTCTGATCTGAAGTCTGACACGGGGATCTGATCTGATATGGGAGTCTGATCTGATATGGTGGTCTGATCTGAGATCTGATATGAGGGTCTTATCTGAAATCTGATGAAGATTGGATGTCTAATTTGGGTTGTGATGAAGATTGGGAGTGTAATTTGGGGTCTGATGAAGATTGGGGGTCTGTTCTGCGGTCTGATGGAAACAATTTTTTCTTATTTTTCACTCAGGTGCGTCTTATAAAGCGCAAAATATGATATATTGCACTTTGGCACTTGCTTCACTGCTTGAGAAAGGCCTCATTCTGTTGGGCTAAAATGTTGCTGTTGGGGTGAATAAAGCATCCGCCACCCTTTCACCTGAGTTTGGAGTGCTGCCTCAATTGTTACCGGTGTATTTGGACGCATAACCTTTGGCAGGGGAGCACAACCTGTAACATTCCGTGCGGCCCCCAACCATCTGGTAGCAGGCATGTATGCTTGTGTCTTGTGGCTGCTCACATGTATTTTTCATGTATTGCACCATTAGATTGGAGTCCTGGAAGTATAACCAGACATTTATGGTATATACTGTCATATGCCATTTCATATCCCAGTTGGTATTACCCCTTTAAGTTTTATTTTCGGCCCTTGGAATTGGTTGAGTCTGACAATTTGGTCCCAACCAGAAAAGGTTGTGCACCCCTGACCTATGGTCTTTGAGGGATGGCACTCACCTTCATCTTGTTTTACGGATGCTGCTGTATTTTTTGTGTATAGAAATGTTAAGAGTTTATTTTTATCAACTAAAGGCATTCTGTACCATTTTATTACTGATTATTTATTGGCAGTTGATTATCGGCAGAAGCGCTGTGGTCTTCTTGCTGTTTCCCACAGGTCAGTGAGGTCACATCTATGTACATGGCCTGGACACAGCTCAGGTCCATTCATAGTTACATAGTTGTTAAGGTTGGAAAAAGACAAAAGTCCATCAAATTCAACCTGTAATCCTGCTATATCGATCCCTGGATCAATGTCCATCTTCGTTTTAAAAAGGGGTTGGGCCAAAGGGAAAGGGTGTGTAGAACAAGATTTCTATACATTGTCAGAAGCCTCAATGTTATTTTGAATTGAAAAGTCATCTAAACCTTTTTTGAAGCCATTTCCTGTATTTTTTTGTGACCAGCTCCTGTGGATATTCCAGAGATTCGCAGATCTTACTGTAAAGAATGCTTGTCGCCTCTTATGACTGAGTCTTTTTTCTCCAGTCGTAAGGAGTGGCCCCTTGTTTTAACACAGAATAGCTTTTCTTGATATTTTTTGTATGGTCTGTTTATATATTTGTACAGGTTAATCATGCCCCCCCCCCCCCCCCCCAGCCTTGAAAAAAGGCTAAAAAAATTCAGTTAATTTAATCTTTGCTCATAACTAAGATCTTTCCAGGCCCTTTATGAGTTTAGTTGCTCTCCTCTGTACTTTTTCTAATTCCGGGGCATCCTTTTTATGAACTGGTGCCCAGAACTGAACTGCATATTTCAGTTCAGGCCGCAGCAACGCTTTGTATAGTGGCAATATTACATCTTTTAATATAAGACAAAATTTTGTTGGCCTTACAGGCAGCTGACTGGCATTGCATGCTGTTATTTAGTCTATGATCTACTAGTACACCCAGATCCTTCTCATCAAGTGATTCTCCCAGTTTTACTTCCCCAGGACATAAAGATTATTCGCCCCCAAGTGCATAACTTTACATTTATCTATATTGAACCTCATTTTCCAAGTGGAGGCCCAAACAGTAAGTTTGTCCAAGTCAGCTTGTAACTTATTAACATCTTCCATAGACTGTACTGTATTAAAAAGTTTGGTGTCATCTGCAAAAATAGAAACAGCACTATTAATCCCATCCTCTATGTCATTAATGAATAAGTTAAATAATAGTGGACCCGGCACTGAACCTTGGGGTACACCACTTATAACCGGGGACCATTCAGAGCAGGAATCATTGACCACAACTCTTTGGATATGATCATGAAGCCACTGTCACGGATGTTCCCGTGGTGGGTACCAGGAAATTGGATAGACTGGCAACTCGTGGGTTAAATTCACAAGTTCACTGTGGATCTTATTGTGTCTGTGTTTTGGTGAATGCCACACCCCTTGCTTCAGGTGTTGCTTGTTGGTAATTTACCTCTCCCATAAGTAGCCGCTTCTCACTCTTGGAGGTGCGGTTTATAGATTTTCTTCCTGCCTTCTAACCAGCTGGTCGTTTGTACTATGTGGTGCTTCTGGAGTTGCCAGTTAGTTTTCTAATTTCATATAAGTGTTGTCTTTTCTTATGTTTTGTGTTTGTTATATTCCCCGTTGTTTGTATCTGGGACTGAGAGAGACTTCCATTCGTCCATCTGGGGAGGAAAGGGTTGTCTCTGGTCCTAACCTCATTCCATGGCCTTATAGGGATATAAGGGCCTAGGTATACAGCATATGAATATTCCTACCTTCAAGGTCTATTTATATTAATAGGTAGTTAGGGCCCGGATTAGGGTTGTTTAGGAGGTGACCTGTTCCTTACCTAGTTCCCAGGCCCAGCTTACTGTTCCCCTTCCCTCCTGTGTTTAGTGTGGAGTTTTTCCCCCACATTGATTGTGACAAATTGTATTTTCTAAACCAATAGACCTCAATTTACCCATTAGTCGTCCGTGTGGGACAGTATCAAACTCCTTTGCAAAGTCCAAAAACATATATTGACAGCCTTCCCTCTGTTCAGGCTTCTACTCACCTCATAAAAACAAATCAGGTTAGTTTGACAGCTTCTTAGTAAAACCATGTTGGCTATCACGTATTATATTATTGACAGTTACATAATCCTCTATGTAGTCCCGTAGAAGGCCCACAAACATTTTTCCCACTATGGATGTTAAGCTTACTGGTCTATAAATTCCTGGTGAAAACCTGCCACCCTTTTTGAAAATGGGCACCACATTCGCCTTGCGCCAGTCTCTTGGTACAATGCATATCAATAAAGAATCTGTAAATATTATGAACAGAGGCAAAACAATAACTGAACTGAGCTCCTTTAGAACTCTATGGTGTAATCCATTTGGACCTGGGGCCTTGTTCACTTAATTTTTTTTTAGCATATTAAGGACCATATCTACAGTCAGCCAGGTAAGTATGTTATTTGAGGTATTTTCACCAGTGGCATAACCCTCATGAGATGCACTTTCTTCATTTGTATATACAGAGCTAAAAAAAAACATTTAGGATCTCTGCCTTCTCTCTATCCCCAGTGACCAACACCCCGTTACCATCAATTAGGGGTCCTACATGTTCTGACCTTGTTTTTTTTGCATTTATGTATTTGAAGAATGTTTTGGGGTTGTTCTTACTTTCTTTGGCCACGTGTATTTCATTGTGTATTTTCACTGATTTTATTACCCCCTTACATAATTTATTTAGTTCTTTATACTTTTTAAAGTATACAGCTGACCCCTCCGATTTGTATTTCTCAAAGACCCTCGTTTTGTCATTTATTATTGCCTATTTTCCACTATTTGTAAGCAATGTGGGGTTTAATTTTATTTGTTTGTACTTGTTACCTCTAGGAATGTATTTAACAATAAACATATCCAAAGTAGATTTAAAGCACTCCCATTTAGCATTAGTGTCATTATGTGACAATAGTTGCTCCCAGTCTGTCCTGAAGTGCAGCACTCAACCCTGGGAAATTCACCTTTTTGAAATTAAGTGTTTTTGCCCTACAGACCTGAGTTTGTTTTTTACAGTTTAGTTGGTATGTAATTATATTGTGGTCACTGTTAACCAAGGTTTTCATGGACAGCGACATTTCTCACAAGCTCTGAATTGTTAGAAATGACTAGATCCAGAAGAGCATTGCCTCTAGTAGGATCTTCTTCAAACTGGCCCATAAAAGTATACTGCAAAAAGCAATGAAATTTTCTCGGCTTTGCAGCAGAGGCAATTTTCTCAAGAGGCTGATCGGAGAGGTCAAAGGATAGATCATCAGTAATAAAAAGATACAGAACCCCTATAACAAAATGTAAAGTTAATGAACAAAAGAGAAATCTAAATTAAATCACCCTTTACCTTCAAACAGCATTAGATCTTCAAGGTAAACTTGCACACAGTTTTTGACGGGACCTGCCAGGGAGGATGTTACATACATCTTGGAGAATTAACAGATCGTCTGTGGATGTAGGCTTGTTGAAATCCTTCTCTCTCTTCATGCAATCCCAGACAGACTCAATGATGTTGAGATCAGGCTTCTGTAGAGGCCATATCATCAGTTCCAGAACTAATTCTTCATTACACTGAAGACAGTTATTAATGACATTGGATGTATATTGGGGGTTGTTGTCCTGCTGCAGAATAAATGTGTAGCCAATCAGCCGCGTCCCTGATTATACTGCATGATTGATAAGTATTTGCCTGTATTTGTCAGCTTAGAGGATACCATTAATCCTAACCAAATCTCTAACTTCATTTCCTGAAATGCAGCCCCAGACTTGCAAGAGACGTCCACAATGCTACAGCCCTTTGGCAAACTGTCATGGTCTTACCTTCTCACTGTTCTCCTTCGTTTGACATGTGCTGGCGGCCATCTTGGTTTCTGGGTTTCTTGTAGCCTCCCACCCTGCGGCTTCTCCTTCCCACTGGGAGGAGCTGGATGCCTAGCTCATATATATAGGAAGTCTGTGGCTTCAGTTCCTTGCTTGGTCCCCCTGTGTTCACATGCTTCTAAGACTGCTGCTGCTTCTGGTTCCTGATCCTGGCCTCGTCTGACTACCCCGTTGGTTCCTGATCCTGGCTTCGTCTGACTACCCCGTTGGTTTCCGATCCTGGCTTCGTCTGACTACCCTTCTGGTTCCTGACCTCTGTCTACGTAGACCCTGCTTCGGTCTAGCCATCAGTTTGGACTTTTGCTTACAGCTTGATTTTCAATAAAGCCTTCTTATTTCCACTTATCTCTTGTTGTACGTCTGGTTCATGGTTCCATGACATTAGGACCAAGCTATGAATTCTGACGGTACAGGGCCATCCTCGCTACCTACGCTGGTTGCCAGACTTGATCAGCAGGATCACCTGTTGGGTCGGTTCGCTGTGGCGTTGCAAACCCTGCTTGAACGCACGGCTCATTTCGCTTCCGTTGCCGATGGGTCGGTTGTCGCTCCTGGGCCCGCTCCTACTGCCGCTCCGGTTGTTGCGCCAGAGTCTACCCCGACACCTGTTGCTGCGCCTGCGGTGTCTCGGGGTATGACCGGTTCTGCCCCCCTTCCACAGCGCTTTGGGGGAGAGCCTACTCAGTGCCGAGGTTTCCTTAACCAGGTGGGCATTTATTTCGAGTTGCTGCCACATGCCTTTCCTACTGAGAGATCAAAGGTGGGCTTCTTGATCTCGCTGCTCTCGGACAAGGCCTTGGCCTGGGCCAGCCCTTTATGGGAGAACAACAATCCGGTGGTTGCCGAGTTTTCCGGTTTTGTTGCTTCTCTTCGGAAGGTATTCGATGTGCCGGCTCGTGCTGCCTCTGCTGCGAAGCTCCTTATGTCCATCAGACAGGGTTCACGATCCGTAGCTGAATACGCCATTGAGTTTCGTACCCTGGCAGCAGAGGTGGGCTGGAATAATGAGGCTCTGGTCGCTGCTTTCTCTCATGGTCTCTCGGATGCCTTGAAGGATGAGGTTGCAGCTAAGGACCTACCAGTGGAGCTCGAGTCTCTTATTTCTTTCCTGATTTTGATTGACACCAGACTCAGGGAGAGACCTTCCTTTAAGGAGAGCCTGCGGAGGTCTTCTAACAGATTGGCGCCTACGTTTGCTGTCCCACCCGTGCCTCCCTCTCCTCCCACGCCTCCTGGGGATGACTTGTCTGGGGGTGAACCCATGCAGCTGGGGTTTGCTCGCCTGTCCGAGGGGGAGAGGGTACTCCGGAGACGCGAGGGCCGATGCATGTACTGTGGTCTCGGTGGGCATTTTCGGTTGGCATGTCCGAACCGTCCGGGAAACGCTCGCACCTGAGATCCTGTCGGGGGCAGATCTTGGGTGTAGTCTCCTCGTCCCCGGTTTCCCGTGTTGACAAACCACTGATCACTGTTGTCCTCTCCTGGGTCGGGGGCTCGGTGACGACCCAGGCGTTGGTGGACTCTGGTGCTGGTGGTTTGTTCATTGATAGTGTGTTCGCTGCCGCCAATTCCATTCCTCTGCAGCCTCGAGGTTCCCCACTGGCTCTTGAGGCGATAGACGGCAGACCCCTTCTGCCGCCACACGTGACTCATGAGACCCTTCCAGTGGGGATAGCCATTGGTGCCGTTCACAGAGAGTCGGTCTGTCTCCAGGTGATTTCGTCTCCACACTACTCGGTGGTCTTGGGGTACCCCTGGCTCCAGAAGCATAATCCGACTTTCGATTGGAGATCGGCCGAGATCCTCTCGTGGTCACCGCAGTGTGGGGCTAGTTGCATCCATGGGCCTGTCAAGTTGCTGTGTACTTCCTCGGACTCTCTGTTGCCTCCTGAATACGAAGAGTACCGGGATGTATTCGATAAGGTGCGCGCGGTTGCCCTACCTCCGCACCGCCCATACGATTGTGCCATAGAGTTACAATCTGGTGCCGTTCCTCCTCGTGGCAAAGTCTATCCACTGTCGGTAGCGGAGAATGAGGCCATGGAGGAGTACGTGAGGGAGGCGCTTTCACGCGGACACATTCGCAAATCCTCGTCCCCGGCAGGGGCTGGATTTTTCTTTGTGAAAAAGAAGGGCGGTGAGTTGAGGCCTTGCATCGATTACAGGGGTCTCAATCGCATCACGATCAAGAACGCTTACCCGATACCATTGATTTCCGAGCTGTTCGATCGCCTCAAAGGGGCCACGGTCTTTACCAAACTCGACCTGAGGGCGGCATATAACCTGGTAAGGATCAAGGCGGGCGATGAGTGGAAGACCGCGTTTAACACCAGGACCGGTCATTATGAATCCTTGGTTATGCCCTTTGGGTTGTGCAATGCGCCCGCAGTCTTCCAGGAATTCATCAACGATGTTTTCCGTGACCTGTTGCAGCAGTGTGTGGTGGTCTATTTGGATGACATCTTGGTATATTCTGAATCCATGGAGGCCCACATTATGGATGTCAGACGAGTGTTGCAACGGTTACGAGAGAACAGGCTGTTCGGTAAGCTTGAGAAATGCGAATTTCACCGATCCCAGGTAACCTTCTTAGGTTACATCATTTCCGCTGAGGGGTTCTCCATGGATCCTGAGAAGGTTTCGGCTGTCTTACAGTGGCCCCAGCCCAGTGGTCTCCGTGCCCTGCAGCGCTTTTTGGGCTTCGCCAATTATTATCGGAAGTTCATCAGGGACTTTTCTATGCTTGCCAAGCCTCTCACGGATCTGACCAGGAAGGGCAGTAATTTCCAGGTCTGGCCGCTCGAGGCAATCCGAGCTTTTGAGGCTCTAAAGTCCGCCTTTGTGTCGGCTCCGATTCTGTCGCATCCCAACCCTGGGTTGCCCTTTGTCCTCGAGGTGGACGCGTCTGAGACGGGAGTAGGCGCCCTTCTGTCTCAGCGTAGAACACCAGAGGGTCCTCTGCTTCCTTGTGGGTTTTACTCCCGGAAACTGTCTTCCGCGGAGTGCAACTATCAGATTGGTGACAGGGAGTTATTGGCCATCGTGCAGGCCCTTAAAGAATGGAGGCACTTGCTCTAGGGTTCGGTGGTTCCGGTTCTCATCCTGACGGACCACAAGAATCTGACCTACCTTTCTGAGGCCAAGAGATTGACACCACGTCAGGCCAGATGGGCTCTGTTCTTGTCACGTTTTAATTACGTGGTCTCCTACCTACCCGGTTCCAAGAACATCAGAGCGGATGCCTTATCACGACAGTACTCCGAGCTGTCCGGGGAGGAGTCGATTCCGACTTCGGTCATACCTCCGAATCAGATCCTGGCCGCCATTCGCACCAGCCTGACCTCTCCCCTGGGTGAGCAGATTTTGGCGGCTCAATCTGGTGCTCCCTCTGGGAGACCCAACGGCAGGTGTTTTGTGCCTGAGGAGTTGCGCACTCGATTGTTGCGAACCTACCATAACTCCAAGGCCGCGGGGCATCCTGGAAAGAATCAGCTGTCCTGGGCTGTTTCACGTCTGTTCTGGTGGCCTTCTCTACGTTCCGACATCGCCGCATATGTAGCGGCATGCTCCGTTTGTGCCCAGAGTAAGTCCCCTCGGCACCTTCCGTTGGGCCTTTTGCAACCCATAGCCACCGGGGAGCGCCCATGGTCACACCTGGGGATGGATTTCATTGTGGACCTCCCTGCATCCCGAGGCCATACGGTCATTCTCATGATTGTGGATCGGTTTTCCAAAATGTGCCACTGTGTTCCTCTCAAGAAGTTACCCTCTGCACAGGAGTTGGCCACGATTTTCGCCAGGGAGGTCTTCCGGTTGCACGGTTTGCCCAAGGAGATTGTGTCGGATCGGGGGAGTCAGTTTGTGTCCAGGTTCTGGCGCGCCTTTTGCTCCCAGTTGGGGATTCATCTCTCTTTCTCCTCGGCCTACCACCCTCAGTCCAATGGGGCCGCAGAACGATCCAATCAGGCCTTGGAGCAATTCCTTCGTTGCTATGTCTCCGATCACCAAGACAATTGGGTTGACCTCCTGCCTTGGGCTGAGTTTGCCAGGAACACGGCGGTGAACTCTTCCTCTGGGACGTCTCCCTTCATGGCCAATTATGGGTTCCAACCTGCCGTGTTACCGGAGGTATTCTCTCCCCAGGATATTCCGGCTGTGGAGGATCACCTTTCCGTCCTACGTGCTTCTTGGGTACAGAGACAGAGGTCCCTTGAGGTCTCTGCGCAGCGCCAGAGACTCCAGGCTGATCGCAGACGAGCGCCCGCTCCTTCCTACCAGGTCGGAGACCGTGTATGGTTGTCCACCCGCAACCTCAACCTTCGAGTGCCCACTCCCAAGCTGGCGCCTCGCTTTGTTGGTCCCTTCCGAGTGCTTCGCAGGGTAAACCCGGTAGCCTATGCCCTTGCGCTTCCTCCTGGCATGCGGATCTCCAACGTGTTTCATGTCTCCCTGTTGAAGCCATTGGTGTGTAATCGTTTCACTTCCTCGGTTCCTCGGCCCCGTCCGGTCCAAGTGGGCAATCATGAGGAATATGAGGTGAGCAATATCCTGGACTCACGCCTGGTCCGCGGTCTGTTGCAGTTTTTGGTCCATTGGCGTGGTTATGGTCCAGAGGAGCGTTCCTGAGTTCCCTCCGCAGATGTCCATGCTCCTGCTTTGCTCCGAGCCTTCCACGCACGCTTCCCTCAGAAACCGTTCCTTACTCCGCGGAGGAGGGGCCCTTGAGGGGGAGGTACTGTCATGGTCTTACCTTCTCACTGTTCTCCTTCGTTTGACATGTGCTGGCGGCCATCTTGGTTTCTGGGTTTCTTGTAGCCTCCCACCCTGCGGCTTCTCCTTCCCACTGGGAGGAGCTGGATGCCTAGCTCATATATATAGGAGGTCTGTGGCTTCAGTTCCTTGCTTGGTCCCCCTGTGTTCACATGCTTCTAAGACTGCTGCTGCTTCTGGTTCCTGATCCTGGCCTCGTCTGACTACCCCGTTGGTTCCTGATCCTGGCTTCGTCTGACTACCCCGTTGGTTTCCAATCCTGGCTTCGTCTGACTACCCTTCTGGTTCCTGACCTCTGTCTACGTAGACCCTGCTTCGGTCTAGCCATCCGTTTGGACTTTTGCTTACAGCTTGATTTTCAATAAAGCCTTCTTATTTCCACTTATCTCTTGTTGTACGTCTGGTTCATGGTTCCATGACACAAACATATTGCTTTCTGTTACAGCCAAATATTTTACATTTTGAGTCATCAGTCCAGAGCACCTGGTAATATTTTTATGCACCCCAGTTCCTATGTTTTCATGCACAGTTGAGTTGAAGCAAAGCCATGTGACTCAACTATGAATGAAAACATAGGAACCATTGAATAGGAAGTGGTGGGCTTGATTCAGAGGTGTGTGACATTAGGCCTGCATAGACACTGCACAGTGGGTTTGAGAGACCTATGGGTAAAAGCCGTCATCCTGACATTGCCGAGGGAGGCCTCCAGATTCACAAAAAGCAGGAAATGGTGTTTTTGTGGGGTGTTTTTTTTGTTTGTATTTCTAAACACTTGATTTAATTTTTAAAGGGAAGAAAAACTGGAAATTTACTGTTAAAGAGGGTAAGGTTCCTGCATAGTTATCTTACCTGGCCATGTCAATCAAGAAGGACAGGGAGGGGCTGTCAGAAAAAGGTGGAAGAGCAAGGGTGCACTAAGTAGCCTGTTCCCACATGCAGTGCACTTAACTGCTCATGTGCATATGGACAAAATATTTTATTCAGAATGAAGCAACAGATCATTAAATAAAAGATGCAATTACATTCCAAATAGGGCCATGAACGCACACCTCGTAGAGTAGTAAAATGTAATAATGATGAGTGGCCACTAGAGGTGTTCCTTGGCAGTAATGTAAATAGTAATCTAAATACTGCCTTTTTTTCTGAAAAGGCAGTGTTTACATTAAAAAGCTTGCAGAGACATGCTATAGACACCAGAACTACTACGTTTAGCTGTTGTGGTTCTGGTGACTATAGTGTCCTTTAATATAGAGGGGGAAAAAAAGAATCAGCACAAAAGTATCAAATAAAATGGCTGTATCATTATTCTAAAAACCTCTGACACAAATATATAGTATTTTGCAGATTACTTCTTTTTTTTACAATGTGCAGATAGTACTGTACTACTAACCACTCCATTCACCCCCTACATACAGGGTAATACAGCTCCACATACCTCTTACATCCAATGACGTCTCTTTGATGTAGATGTTCACTTTCCTCATCTTCTCCTTTCAGACCTTCAGATCAGACCACCATTTTCAGCCATTTCTCGTCTCTGCAGTTTGACAAACAAAATCTTAGTTTACTACTTTTCCATCATCCTCCCATCTTCTGGACAAATCATCCTACCGCCCTCAATACTGTGCTGCTGTGCTCCCTAATACTATACTGCAGAAACAGGCAAACCCCCTGATAATAGTAGTACCATGCAGATAGTGCCCTTCAATAATTATTGGCGCACAGTGGCCTAAAATAACTGCACCCAGAAAATAGTGCCCCTGATACTAATAGTGTAAACATAACGTCCCCCCAAAAAATATTGTGGTAAGCTGATACTGTGCCAAGGTGCCCCCACAGTAATAGTGCTCTCAAAAGTGCTCCTACAGTGCCCCCAACATGTCCCCACTGTGCCCCAGAAGTAATAATGATCCCATAGTGCCCATACTAGTAATTATGTTCCCCATAGACCCCCAGTAGTAATAAAGTCCACCATAATGGCCCCAGCAGTAATAATTCTACTTATAATGTGCCAGTGCAAAAAATACCCCCTTTAAATGCGCCCAGTTGAGCTAATGTCCCCATTGTGCCCCCATGATGTGCCAGTATAAAATACCCCTATATAGTGCCCCCAGTAAATGCCTCATAGTGCTCCTCTCCCCCTTCTTCCTATAATGTACCAGTATAAAATGCCCCATATATACATAGTGCCCCAGTAGATGCCCTCAGTGTCCCCCATAATTTGCAAGTATAAAATACCCTTCTTAGTGCCCCCCATAGATGAGCCCATAGTACTCCTCTCTCCCCTTCCCCATAGTACCCACCATAATGTGCCCCAGTATAAAATACCCCTATACAGAGCCCCCCGTATAACATACCCCTTCTTTGTGGCCTCAGTAGAAGCCCCCATAGTGCCCCCAATAATGTGCCAGAAAGATGTGCTCCCATAGATGCCCCCATAGTGCCACTCAATAATGTGCCAGTAGAAAGTGCCACCAATGTGCCAGTAAGAAGTGCCCCCATAGATGCCCCCACAGTGCACCCCAATAATGTGCCAGTAAGATGTGCCCCCATAGATTCCCCCCAATAATGTTCCAGTAACAAGTGTCCCCATAGTTGCCCCCCAATCATGTGCCAGTAGCAAGTGCCCTCATAGATGCGCCCAATCATGTGCCAGTATCAAATGCCCTCCAATCATATGCCAGTAACAAGTACCCCCATAGATGCCCCAATCATGTGCCAATAACAAGTGCCCCCATAGATGCCCCCAATCATGTGCCAGTAGCAAGTACCCCCATAGATGCCCCCCAAACATATGCCAGTAACAAGTTCCCTCATAGATGCCCGCCAATCAGGTGTGAGTAACAAGTGCCCCATAGATGCCCCCAATCATGTGCCAGTAACAAGTTCCCCCATAGATGCCCCCCAATCATGTGCCAATATCAAGTACCCCCATAGATGCCCTCCAATCATGTGCCAGTAACAAGTGCCCCCATAGATGGCCCCCAATCATGTGCCAGTAACAGGTACCCCCCAATCATGTACCAGTAACAGGTGCCCCCATAGATGCCTCCCAATCACATGCCAGTAGTAGTACCATATAAAAAAAATAAACACTTATACTTACCTCCATCAGGCTGGCAGCGATGCAATGCAGGCCTCTTCCGGCCTGTGTACCGCACTATACGGCTCAGGTGGCGCGATGACGTAATGGCGCTGCCTGCACCGGCCTCTAATAGGCTGCAGGCCTAGTGCCTGCAGCCTATCAGAGAAACGGGGAAGGGAGACGATTCTCCCTCCGTTGCCCCGCTGCAGCACTTCCATCTGTATCGCTGTCCTGAGGATGGCGATACAGATGACTATGGAAATGAGCGCTTCCACAATAGAAGCGCTCATCTCCCTGTGTCCTGCCGCCAGCGGGGCTCAAGAGGCAGCTTCCTTGGGCCCCTCAGGAGCAACTAGGCGTAATTGCAGTGCATTATGTCTGTTAGCAGAAGACTGGCAGCAACCATATTAGGTCCTGCTTCTGGCAGGTGTACAAACATGGCAGACCTGGGGCTTTCATCAAGCCCTGGTTGCCATGACGGCCTATCAGATGGGAGTGTCACACACTGTGACAAACTCCTTAGTTTCCACAGTCACTATTGACTGTAGCACCTAAGGGGTTAAATAGCCAAGACTGGAGTTATCTCTGCTTCCAGCTGTTGCAGCTGGGTTTCAGCTGTTGCTGATGGTGGTGGCTTATATTCTGATATGGCGCCATCTATGTGATCACTGTGTAAACTGCCTGCCAGCAGCATTAATTAGGTTAATTAATGTGCTCAGCCAGCAGTCCAGATACTAGTAAAAAGGTCTACACTTCCACCCTTACTCAAGAATAACAGAGAAACATCTCGGCATAGAAAAAACACCCGACATCAAATTCCAACAAACTCGGGTGGTACGACTGAATCACTTGTGTCTCTTTAGTATGTATTATCTACGGCATGTTACCATCAACATAGTAAGGTCGCCTATATTACCTTGTGATTTACACCACACCACACTATAACACCAGCCAGGAAAAAGTATAGGGGGTGCACCTCCATTTTCACTATGGAAAGTAGAAGATCTAGCAACCGTGAGGGGCATTACTGAGAGGAATCATCTGTCTCTGCCCCTTCCTCTAGCCTCTCTAGTTCCCGACTGTATGAGCAGCCTCTCACCCTCGCGCCAGTCTTCACTACATGACTGTATGAGCAGCTTCTCCCCTCGCCCCAGTCTTTACTACATGACTGTATGAGCAGCTTCTCCCCTCGCCCCAGTCTTCACTACATGACTGTATGAGCAGCTTCTCCCCTCGCCCCAGTCTTCACTACATGACTGTATGAGCAGCTTCTCCCCTCGCCCCAGTCTTTACTACATGACTGTATGAGCAGCTTCTCCCCTCGCCCCAGTCTTCACTACATGACTGTATGAGCTGCTTCTCCCCTCGCCCCAGTCTTCACTATACGACTGTATGAGCAGCTTCTCCCCTCGCCCCAGTCTTCACTACATGACTGTATGAGCTGCTTCTCCCCTCGCCCCAGTCTTCACTACACGACTGTATGAGCAGCTTTTCCCCTCGCCCCAGTCTTTTTTTTATTTTATTTTTTATTTTATTTTTATGCACAACGGTCAGGAGTGTTTTTTTTAAACATATTTTATTCATTATAATACAAAAATCCATATTACATTTATAATATTATAAAATCCATGAGTCCGTCAATTCTGATTTTTCAACATGATTAACAAAAATTTCATACATGTATCCATAATTATGTGAATGTTAAAAATTAAGTGGAGATCTCACTTACTGGGGGAGGAGCAGGATACGCCCGGCATCCAAAACTTAATAAAGCAGATGTACAAAGCATCTCATTTAGCGTAATGTTATCTATAAAGGGCAGGGATCAGAGGCCCGCAGCCCAGACGGCCGCCAGGCAGCGAGCGCGCACCGCGCGCGCCCTCCCCCAAACACGGGTGAGCACGATCGGCAGGATTAACACTCATATGGCCAATCACCTAATGCACACATAAACCGTACGAAGCGGGCTTACAGCAATCTTTAATCGCAAACCTTTCATAGCAAAAAAAAATGAAGAGGGGGTCCAGCAGTCTTCTATCGCAGTGGTAGAAAACCCACTCGCATATTTTACTGCCTCATCCCCGTGTGGTTAAGTTGAATTATAATGCCCTGCTTATCCATACCTCACCTGTGCTCACATTGGGATCTCGTATGCCAAAGGACTCGAATCGGATATCGCTCGGCGATCACCGGCAATTAAAAAGGATGTGAACAATACACAACCCAGAACCGACTCTATCCCATTAAAAGAACCCATAGTAGCACCCCTACCACACATGTGTCATATCACTACCCGCAATCGAACCTCGTGTCTAACAGGAAGAACCGCACCTCGGGTCACACCCGATGCCCGGACCCCCCGAAGTCCCGAGCCCCAGACCCCTGCCCATGTACGGCTCAATATTATGAATAGAAAGAAATTTTTAGCCATTATTTAATGCCGGAAGGTCCTGCCATTCTCCAGCATTCATAGAGATACTCCAATGCTCCAGTATAACTTCACATTCTTCACAAATACAATACATATACAAAAGACTGGACTAATAAGATCTTCCCCGACCCACCCCACCAACCCCCTCCCCCCTCCCCACCTTGCAGGATAAAAAAATAATAAAAAAAAGGGGGGAGAGTCCTGATTAATTGACCGTGTCCCAATCTTTCCACAATTTACTCCATTTTAAGTAGGATCCTCTTTGTTTGTACAAAATCTTCTCATAGCTTTTCACTTTCTCACCTCGCCCCAGTCTTCACTACATGACTGTATGAGCAGCTTCTCCCCTCGCCCCAGTCTTTACTACATGACTGTATGAGCAGCTTCTCCCCTCGCCCCAGTCTTCACTACACGACTGTATGAGCAGCTTCTCCCCTCACCCCAGTCTTCACTACATGACTGTATGAGCTGCTTCTCCCCTCGCCCCAGTCTTCACTACATGACTGTATGAGCTGCTTCTCCCCTCACCCCAGTCTTCACTACATGACTGTATGAGCTGCTTCTCCCCTCGCCCCAGTCTTCACTACATGACTGTATGAGCAGCTTCTCCCCTCGCCCCAGTCTTCACTACATGACTGTATGAGCTGCTTCTTCCATTACCTGCTGTCTATACTAAACAGCTGTATAAGCAGCTTCTACACTCACCTCCTGTTCCCACTACATGATTTTATAAGCTGCTTCTTCCATCATTCACAGCCCCCATTTTCTCCTGTATGAGCAGCTTCTCCCCTCATGTCCTGTACCCACTACACTCTATAAGCAGCTTCTGCCATTACCTCCTATCTATACTGGACGACTGTATGCACAGATTGTCCCCTCACCTCCAGTCTCCATTACACGTCTATATGAAAAGGTTTGCCCCTTATCTCCTGTCTCTACAACACAAATGTATGAGAAGCTTCTCTCCTCACCTCCTCCTGTCTCCACAACATCCTCTGCAGAATACACACATCTGCTACCTGGGTATTGGCTACATGAACATATAAATGAAGACTCAGCAGCAGCTTTCCTGAACATCTACTCGCTATGTGTTTCGCTCTACATGAAGCTATTTGCTGCCATCTTCTGGCTCCTAATGAGGTTGGCAGTGGTCTATAACTGTTCTACTGTAGCTACGCAGACATTGAAACTTTAAAAGGGCACCCACATATTTTGTGAATCCCTAATAAGACAGGAACATCTATAATAAAAAAAAAATATTTACAACCAGTAGAAACAGCTGCTATTACTGCATGCAGAAGCAGAGCAGAGGATGGGAGTGGTAGTGGCTTTGCAAAAATTATTCTCAATGGCAATCCCCACACCGATGCTTCCTAAGGCCAGGGCAGTAATAGGAGGGAACTTCCTTTCTTGACTTGAGGCACACCTTGATGTTGGGGCTCCTTCCTGGTGGTAGCTGGGATGCTCTTGGTGTTGTGGGCTTGGTGTAGGTTCAAGGCAGGAAATGTAGGTGAAGTGGCCGGCGAATGGTGCTGGAGTCAGTAACCAGGCCAGTTGTAGAAAACAAACAAGTCTCTTGACTAAAGTGTTAGTTCTCTTAACTAAAGTTGTAGTACAGCCAACTACATTAAATCACAGTCCTAAGCATTTCACAGTGCAAATCTTTCCAGAGAGCAATGTATGCATATAGGCCAGTATGGGAATTGTAGTTCTCCTTCCCTCTATCTCTCCAAAGTCTCTCTCTACAGAATCTAAGGCTGGCAGTATTATTCTTACAATGGTGGCTGTAAATTCCCAGCTGAGAGATTAAGATACAGTGGGCCAGACCGTGTCCAAGAGTGAATGGTGTTTAGCAGTGTCTGACTGCAGTAACGTCTCTGTCAGTCTTAAACAGCAAATACATTACTGACTGTGTTTGCAGTGGATTAATTAGGTCTCCATCAGGCGTAGTACAATGAACAACAGGTTTCTATTCAGAAAAAAACAGCAAAACATACGAATATAACTTTGAGTAAGATCAGAATCTCAGCACATCTGCTTCTGGCCTTCTTCTCTCTCAGCTCTCTCTCTCTGTACATGTGCAGCAAGTCTCTGCCCCTTACTGGCTTTTATGTTTAGAAGTACTTTATTAACACTATAACACTGTGTCTGGAAACAGCCAATCACATAATGTAGTTGTTGCAATACACAGAATAATAAGCAACAACAACTTATCCTATTAGTCCCAAAGCTGGCTTGAATTTTTCAAACTTGTACTTGGGTAGTGGTTTAGTCTTAGCATCAGCTACTATTTTTTCATTTTCACAGTAAGCAAACTCAGTTATGCCTTGTTCTACCAGATCACACAGGCGATGATATTTTACATCAATGTGCTTGGTTCTTGTAATAATTTTCTAACTGCAAGTTTAAAGGGAACCTGTCATCAACTTTATGTTAGCCTCACTGAGGGCAGCACAAAGTAGTGACAGAAACATTGATTTCAACAGTGTGTCACTCATGTGCTAAAAATAAGTGGTTGCTGAGAACTAGCATCATAATCATTGCAGCTTGATACTGGAAAAGAGTTATGGCTGCCTGAGAAGAGTCACGGTTATTTGTGAGCTCTTGCTCTCCTGATTATTGGCAGTCCTCTCCTAGGGAGAAAACTAAGGAGAGCAATGAAATTATCAGCAGGTGATGGGGAGAGCAAGTGCTCATGAATAATACGACTCTTCTCAGGCAGCCATGACTCTTTTCCAGTATCTGGTTGCAAAGATTATGATGCTGGTTCTCAACAACCACTTATTTTTAGCAGATAAATGACACATCGTTAAAATCAATGTTTCTATCACTACTTTATGCTAGCCTCAATGAGGGCACCATTAAGTTGATGACAGGTTCCATTTAATGCATGCTTGGTTGTCTTCATAGACTATTGTTAGCTGAATTAATGGTTCACCAAGATCTTCCAAGAGTTGATTCAACTACATTACTTCTTGACTGTCGTAGGCTGCAGATACATATTCTGCTTCTGTAGAAGATAAAGCAACAGAAACCTGTTTTCTGGTAGACCAGGAAATCAAACTCGCCTAATTTGAATATGTAACTGACTCACCAGCCCAATCTGGATCTACATAGCCTATGGGTTTAAGATCTTTTGAGGCAGATATCTTCAAACTTATGTTTAAGTGTTCTTGCATGGCAAGACCACTTACTGTTAGCTCACATATATATTCTTATTATAGCCAAATTTACCACCCTAACGCCTCCCACAGTTTTTACACTATATAAACAGTAATATACCAAAACGTGCGGATTGTTCCCGATTGGTGTGCTATAACTTTGTGAAACGTTTCACCGAATAGTTCACGAAATATCGTCGTTTTTGTGGTGAACTTGGCCCCATAGGATGGTGAAATGTTCAAAACTAGAGTGGGAGCTGAAAAATCAGGACATGATTTCTAAACTGCCCCCACTCCCTCATGTCCAAGCCACCTACACAAATCTTATATCAAAACGTTCAGCTATCCCTGCTGCCACTAAAAATGTCCACGGCTAAGCCATAGTCCTGATAGTTTTCACAATATGACCATTTGTTTGCATCTCACGCCGCCCATTGACATTCATTGAAACTCTACTCTAGCCGCCTCAAATTTGAAGGGAAATCTCTAAACTGCGACTGTGCCTTCATGTTTAATATTTCAGAGACATACTATGCAAAATGTAGGTCTGGGTCTTGTGATTCTCACAATATAAAGCTCTTCGCTGTAGGATTTATAATTTTTAAACTACGACCGTTTGAAGATGGCAACCGCCAGTGAAGTGACCTCTTTACTGCTGGGACTGGGGTGTGCTTTCTAAGTCTGAGGGTCCCTTGTCTCTATAGGAACAGAGGTGGGCGGGGATGTCATGTGACTATTCCTCTGAAGATGCTTGCTGCAATGCATGCTGGGATATTTACTTTCACTTCACACAGCCTGTCTGAGGAAGCTCCTCAGGGGAACATGTCATGGTGAACAGATTAGAAATATTACATATAGCCGCCGGCACATTTAGCATGATATAAATACTTCATAGTTTGGGCTATTGTCTGGGGCACTTTGGATTTTAGATACTTAGGGTGGCCAACCCCTTTAAAAGTTTGGAAATAAGTTTTATACAGTATAGAGTATTTGAGGTGTTTCAACTAGCTACAGCTTTATAAATATCATCATGCCAAGGAAAGAGATCTAAAGCTGCAAAGATACGCTGGACTAAACTGGACCTTTCATATTCATGCTTTTGGGATCCGGAGCCCCACAGCAGCATAGTGGAAATGGAGGTTTGTGACAGTGAATGTGCCCAGGAGGTACATAGAGCCTGCATAATGGGGCATGAGCCTTGCCAGGAAACAGTGGTTGTGAACACTGATTATCAAACAGATAGCACACCTTCACCTCAATTCTACGTCAAGATGCTGAGACCCCCCAAATGCATGTGGTCATACCTTCATCTACTCACTCCAAACACTCCACACAGTTACTCTGCCCAGTCCAGCCTTTCCACAGTTACTCCAGCCACTCCAACCACACAACAGTTACTCCAGCCACTCCACCCAGTTACTCCGCCAACTCCAGTTGTAGACTACTGGTGGAGGCAAGAAATTGTAGCTTTTCTAGTTATAGTTGCTTTCAACAATATCTAAGAACTCTCTTAAGGGTCCATTCACATGGCCGGTGTCCGCAAAAATGGACGCCGGCTATGTGCGTTCCGTATTTTGCAGACCACACATGGCCGGCACTATGATAGAAATGCCTATTCTTGTTCATGGCTGTGGACAAGAATAGGATATGCTCTATCTATTTTGCGGGGCTGCGGAACGGAAGTGCGGATGCAGACAGCACACAGTGTGTTGTCCAGATCTTTTACAGCCCTATTAAAATTAATGGGTCCGCACCCGTTCCGCAGTTGTGGACCCATTCATGTGGATGTGTGAATGGACCCTAACAGAGTTCCAGTCTCTTTGACATGTCTGCAGAGAATTCCAACTGTTCCTGGGCAAGTCATGTTTGCTACATACAATAGTGCCTCCACTACTTGTCTGTAACTTTCATAGTCAGGTTATAGATCATCTTCTCCTTCTAATTTCAAGTAGGATGGATCCATTGGTGTAGAAACACCTTTAGCATCCGACATACCAGACTATTTCGGAATTGCATTGATTTTAGGGTACTTTTGCACTAGCGTTTTTGCTGGATCCGGCAGAAGCGCTTCCGTTACTCATAATACAACCGTCTGCATCTGTTATGAACTGATCCGGTTGTATTATATTTAACATATCTTTAACATTGCCATCAATAACTCCATTGAAAGTCAATGGGGAGTGTATCCGTTTTCTATTGTCTCAGAGAAAACGTCCAGGTTGACTTGCATTGGGGGTCATGACGGATCCGTCTTGATCAGTTTCCCAGGAGGGAAAGCAATATACAACATGTTGCGGTTTGCTCTCAGGTCTGGGAACGCAACTAAATGGAACGGAATGTATTTTGGAGCATTCCATTCTGTTCAGTTCAGTTTTGTCCCCATTGACATGAATGGGGACAAAACTGAAGTATTTTTTTTCCAGTATTGAGCCCCTATGACGGAACTTAATACTTTGACTAAGAAGAAAGCTTCCATCTTCTTCTCTTTAGATCTGAATTCTTAGATAATGTTATATTTCCAAGCTCCTTTGTTTAAAATTGTTGATTGAGAATTGTACTCATTTTTGTGACCTCTTTCTCATCTTCATGATCTATAATCACATCATCCATATATAGGAGAATGTACATCCATTTTCTATGCACACATCTTGTCTATAAACATGGATCTACTTGACATCTTTTAAATCCTTCTTCCAAGAGAACTTTGTTTATTTTGGTATTCAGTGCCGTTGTTGATTGTTTGAGGCCATGTAGAGATTTTTGTAATTTACAAACAAGATTCTCCTTACCCCATAACCTTTAGGTTGGTTCATATGCAACTCTTCCACAATGTCCCTATTCGGAAAAGTGGTTTTGATATGTAAATATCTAACGGTCATTTTGTGTGCAGCAGCCACAGCCATTAGAGTCCTGTGGTCTGCTTGGCAACTGGAGAAATCGTGGCATTATAATCTTCACCATATTTTTGTAAATATTCTTTTGCAACTAATCTTGCCTTAAATCTGGGCGCTTTACCTTCAGAATCACACATGGTCTTGAAAACCAATTTACATTTGATTGCTTTCTTGCCTTGTGGTAACTCGGTGAGTTTCCATGTTTGAAGTTGATGAAGAAAATCCATTTCCTCATCAGCGGCTTTAATCCATTTCTGCCTTTTATGTATGGGTAATCGTTGAATCTCTTCCCATTACTGTGGCTTTGACTGCAGAAGTGTGTTGACCATGTAAGATAACCGTTAACCCAGGATGCCTTTGTTTGATCTAGTTGATCTTCGGAATTGAGATTGATCTGGTACTCCTGTTGTTTCTTCACTTTAAGACTCTAACCAGATTTCTGTATGTTCTTTCTGGTTGCTTTTGGATTGTGATTGAAGTTGCTCTTTAATGCAGATTCTGCTCCGTGACTGTTATTTATATTATAATTTATATTTTCTCATCTACAAGCTTTTTTTTAACGTACTATATAGTGAGCTCATTATCTTGATGTGTATCTAGTGTGTCATAACTTTCTGGAAGATCACTAAGTAACAGTGCAGCGACAAGGAAATATTTTATTTCTCCTCCAATACCTCGCAGGAGCTTTGCAATTTCTAAGGTATTTCTTATGTAGTCCCGCATATTAATTTGGTAAGGTTTTCACATTGAATAGAGCTTGTTGCTGAGATTCATCCTTTCATGCACTTTCTGTGGCTGCTCAAACATCTCTTTTGCAGTTTCACATTTACATATGTGCACAATCTGATCATCATCTATACTGAGGGAGATAGTGCTCTGTGCTTTCTGATCCTCCTCCAGCCAATCTTCCGGTAGTGGGTCTGGTTTACATTCTTGTGTGTATTTCCACATACCTTCTCTTAGTAGAAGCATCATCACTTTGAATTTCTAGGATTGCTAGTTCTGGTTAGTCAGGACTGGCACTGTGGATTTCACTGAGCTGCTGCTGGTGGCCATCTTAGCTTTTCTTTGCTCACTGTTGTTCTTCTGTATGTTCTGTGCTTCTGGGTCTATAACCTGTTGGGAACAGATTAATCAGGTCTCCATCACGATGAACAACAGGGTTTTATCTAGCAATAACAGCACACATATGAATATAACTTTCAGTAAGATCAGAATCTCAGCACATCTGCTTCTGGCTTTCTTCTCTCTCAGCTCTCTCTCTGTACATGTGCAGCAAGTCTCTGCCCCTTACTGCCATTTTTAGCAGTACTTTATTAACAACATAACACTGTGTCTGGAAACAGGCACTCACATAATGTAGTTGTTGGAATACACAGAACAATAAGCATTATTCCAAAAGACTGACTACAATGCTTGGCCATGTGGATTCTGGATATACCAGTTCTTTCCTTCCTCTTTTCCTGGAGTACTGTGTAATAAAGATGGCTTTCTCTGTGTGGATCGCTCAGAGTTTATGCCTAGTCCTCTGAGGAGTGAGCACATGTAGCTCCCTTTCACTTCCTCAGACAACCCACAACTGAGCTAGGAGCAGATATAAGTCAATCTCCTAACTTCCTAGGCAGGCAGTCAGGATCGTTAACCCCAACTAATCCATACCAAACTATTCTGGTGCACTACAAGGCATTAACATATTCAATAATGTACTCTATTTCGGAATATCTTTTGCCATTGAAGGTCGACAGCAAAAGACGTATTGCTGCTGCTAAAATGATACCTTTTACTTTGCCTATAACTAGTGTTAGCACTGTATATCTTTTACATACAGTGGTCATTGCCTATACAGTTGCAGGAAAAAGTATGTGAACCCTTTGGAATGATATGGATTTCTGCACAAATTGGTCATAAAATGTGATCTTCATCTAAGTCGCAACAATAGACAATCACACTCTGCTTAAACTAATAACACACAAATAATTAAATGTTACCATGTTTTTATTGAACACACCATGTAAACATTCACAGTGCAGGTGGAAAAAGTATGTGAACCCTTGGATTTAATAACTGGTTGAATCTCCTTTGGCAGCAATAACTTCAACCAAACGTTTCCTGTAGTTGCAGATCAGACGTGCACAACGGTCAGGAGTAATTCTTGACCATTCCTCTTTGAATCGCTTTCTTGAGGTCATGCCACAGCATCTCAATCAGGTTGAGGTCAGAATCTGACTGGGCCACTCCAGAAGGCATATTTTCTTCTGTTTAAGCCATTCTGTTGTTGATTTACTTCTATGCTTTGGGTCGTTGTCCTGTTGCAACACCCATCTTCTGTTGAACTGCAACTGGTGGACAGATGGCCTTAAGTTCTCCTGCACAATGTCTTGATAGACTTGGGAATTCATTTTTCCTTCGATGATAGCAATCCGTCCAGGCCCTGATGCAGCAAAGCAGCCCAAAACCATGATGCCCCTACCACCATACTTCACAGTTGGGATGAGGTTTTGATGTTAGTGTGCTGTGCCTCTTTTTCTCCACACATAGTGTTGTGTGTTTATCCAAACAACTCAACTTTGGTTTCATCTGTCCACAGAATATTTAGCCAGTACTGCTGTGGAACATCCAGGTGCTCTTGTGCAAACTGTAAACATGCAGCAATGTTTTTTTTTGGACAGCGGTGGCTTCCTCTGTGGTATCCTCCCATGAAATCCATTCTTGTTTTGTATTTTACGTATCGTAGATTCACTAACAGGAATGTTAGCATATCCCAGAGACTTTTGTAAGTCTTTAGCTGACACTCTAGGATTCTTCTTCACCTCATTGAGCAGTCTGCGCTGCGCTCTTGCAGTCATCTTTACAGGACGGCCACTCCTAGGGAGATTAGCAGCAGTGCTGAACTTTCTCCATTTATAGACAATTTGTCTTACCGTGGACTGATGAACAGCAAGGCTTTTAGAGATACCTTTATAACCCTTTCAAGCTTTATGCAAGTCAACAATTCTTAATCGTAGGTCTTATGAGAGCTCTTTTGTGCGAGGCATCATTCACATCAGGCAATGCTTCTTGTAAAAAACAAACCCAGAACTGTTGTGTGTTTTATATAGGGCAGGGCAGCTGTAACCAACACCTCCAATCTGATCTCATTGATTGGACTCCAGTTGGCTGACACCTCACTCCAATTAGCTCTTGGAGAGTTCATTAGTCTAGGGGTTCACATACTTTTTCCACCTGCACTGTGAATGTTTACATGGTGTGTTCAATAAAAACATGGTAACATTTAATTATTTGTGTGTTATTAGTTTAAGCAGACTGTGATTGTCTATTGTTGTGACTTAGATGAAGATCAGATCACATTTTATGACCAATTTGTGCAGAAATCCATATAATTCCAAAGGGTTCACATACTTTTTCTTGCAACTGTATATAACGCATGGTGGTCTTCAAAGGTGATGTTTTGATATTGGCCATGCTTTTTCCTATATGGCGCTCGGATAAAATACAGTCCCAGACAGGATGATTATTGGTGATTTACACAGCACCGCTATATTCTGGGATGTTTTAACTTGAACTATGCTTCTCTTGTGAGACAAGTTGACGAGTTGATTTTCTAAAACTGGCCAAATCACCGCTCTTGGCTTGGCTTTGCTGACATGTCGTTGGAAAATAAAGCTGATTGTTGTTACCACACCTACTGTCTCTGCATCAATTATTTGCATCTCGCTTGTACCCACTCTGCTCTGAAACAGTACTGTCCCTGCAAATACCAACCATGACTATTGTGACACAGTTAGAGGTTTTGTCTGGGAAAACAGGTATTTTCTTCCCAGCATGTGCTGCTGGGCTGATTTACAGCCAGGTGAGGTCAAATACCAGACCAGATTTTAAATGCCGGTCCGGGTATTGGCAGCACCTGGCTGTCCTTAAATAGGCAGCTGGGCTCAGAAGCCATGTCTCTGTGTTGGGATCTGGGAGCCTTTTGTCTGGATGAAGGCGTACTACCTGTTTGTCGCGAAAACAGGTTGGTGCTGCTATCAGCAAGGACTCTTTGAGGCAGAATTACCGCATGGTGTGAATTACCACCAACACCGCAAGGTGACTCTTTGTTTGAATTTGACGGCTTGTTTTGTCACTTGCCTAAAGTGTGAATAAAACACTGAGCTATTTGATCCAAAGATTGTGTTGTTGCCTCTATACTGCGTCCGCTAATACCGTCTACCAGAGCAAGCCCCACAATTGGTGGAGGATGCGGGAGGGAGCAGTGAGGTTGGCGTGAAAGCCGATATTTTTGGTTTCTGCATTTTTTAGGCACGGTTGTATGTCTTACATTAAACCAGCTGTATTATAACCAGTGCCCCATGACAAAATGGAGGCTGTTGTTAAGGCCCTCATGGAGGCTAATCTGCAGCAGCGAGAGACAAACCTGCAGCAAGGCGAGGCTGATAAGCAGCAGCAGGAGATTAACCAGTTGCTGCTACAACACGTGATGGCTTTGCAGACAGCAGGAGCAACCCCAAGCGATGCCCGGGAAGCAGTCCGTGCCACGATTCCTAAGATGACACTCGCAGATGACATTGAAACCTACCTGGCGATGTACGAGTAAGTGGCCATAAGGGAAAAGCTACCCCCTGACCAGTGGGCTGAGGTCGTCGCTCCATTCCTGGCATCCGATTCCCAGTGGGTGTATTTCGACTTGCCGGACAATTAAGCGCCGACTACCAAAAAGTAAATGGTGAGATTTTGGCAAGACTGGGGGTGAATGTGTTGGTCCGGGCCCAGCAGATACATCAGTGGGGGTTTAAGCAGGCTGTGTCTGCGAGGACCTAGTCTTATGACTTACTCCACCTCTTGCAAAAGTGCTGATGTTCTGAGTCCCCCGGCTATGCTGGATAGACTATTAAGCGATATGTTCTGGAGGGCTTTGCCATAACCTCTCCAGCACTGGATTGGTCAGGTGTCTCCTGGCAATGCCCTTGAGATGGTGGACCTGGTGGAACGCTTTGAAGCTACCAGGAATCTAAAGGAGGGTTCTGTCGGGAGCGGGGTTGGCAAACCCCAGAAATCTCAACCCCAAGCCTGGAGATTTGAGATGATAAAACCTGGCTGGCCTGGCCATGTAAGGGCTGACTATCCCCATTGGGTTGAGCCCATGGACACTAACTATGGCTACCGTCAGTCGCTATATGCCAGGAGGCTTTGTGCAACAAGTACCCCAGAGTCTCTAGATCACTTGTGCCAGGTGGAAGTGGGAGACACTCCGTCGGAGGCTCTGCTGAACTCAGGGAGTCTGGTGACCCTAGTAGTAAGGGCTACCCTGGTGCGGTCCACTGAGTATACTGGCAAGAAAGTCGGGGTGCATCCACTTAGACTTAAAAGACTACCCCACCACGCTGGCCCGCAGATGGACCCACGAGGTGGCTGTCACAACAAATCTGCATTATGAACTCATAATAGGGATTCCCGGCACTGTGGCCTGTTATGAGAGTGACTGATACCCATGAGACAGGGGTAACCCTAGCAGAGTGACCCGGCTCAGGGGGGATACCAGAACCCTGGGAGCCTGAGAGCGAAGGGCCAGTGGTAGGGGTGACTTCCACTTCGGTGGAAGAGGGGGGGGACAACCCTGCTAACTGTGATGGTGGGAGACGTGGATGACTTGCCACCGAGTCCTGAATTGGCAGACCTCAATAGCTCCAGGAATAATTTTGGTACCGTCCAACGTCGGGACCCAACCCTATCCCACGCCTGGGAAAATGTGTTAATAGTAGATGGTGAACCACAACAACCTGGGGCGGAATCAGTGTTTCCCTAGTTTTTGGTTCATCAAGATATGTTGTATCGGGTAAACCAACTATGGGGTGAGCCTATTGAACAGTTGGTGGCCCCCAAGGCTTTTTGCAAGCTTGTGTTAGATGTAGCCCACCAACACGTTCTCGGGGGTCACCTGGGGCTGCATAAAACTCAGGATCGTATTCTACAGCGGTTTTACTGGCCCAGCATATTCAAAGAAGTGGAAGAGTTTTGTAAGTCCTGCCCGACCTGCCAGATAACTAGCCCCCAGCCACATTTCCGTAGTCCCAACACATCTTAGTCATTCTAGACTACGCCACTTGCGACATACCTCGGCCAAACTCATAGCTAAGGAGTTAATGGAAATGTTTTCCCGAGTAGGACTACCTAAAGAGGTTTTGACCGACCAAGGGACCCCTTTTATGTCAAAGGTGATGAGGGAACTCTGTAAGTTGCTGCACATAAAACAACTACGGACGTCCGTTTACCATCCGCAAATGGACAGTCTGGTAGAAAGTTTTAACCAAACATAAACAAATATGTTGAAAAAAGTAGTGTCTAAAGATGGGAAGGACCTCCTTCTTCCCTATCTCATGTTCGCAGTGTGAGAGGTACCCCAGGCCCCTACTGGGTTCTCGCCCTTCGAACTGCTATATGGCAGACACCATCGGGGTCTCTTGGACGTGGCAAAAGAGGCTGGGAACAACAACCCACTCCACATAAAAGTGTCATTGAGTACGTTACCCAGATGCAAGATCGGATAGAGACAGTGTTGCCTCTTGTTAGGGAGCATATGGAGGCAGCTCAGCGAGACCAGTCGGGTCTATAATCGGCAGGCTCGGGTTCGGATCTTTAACCCAGGTGGTGGCAAGGGCCCTACGAGGTACTCGAGAAAATTGGAGATGTAAACTACAAGGTACATCAACCAGGGCGGCGAAAGCAGGAGCAGGTTTAACATGTGAATTTACTCAAACTGTGGAAAGATAGGGAAAACTGTACAGAAGACAGCCCATGGACGGGTTTTCTAGGAGAAGAGGAACCGGCCCCTCTGTCTGATGCAAGAGAGGCGGCTGCCACAGTAAAAATTGCTGACAGCCTAAACAGACTCAGGAGGCCAGGGAGTTCGTTATTCGAAAAACGGATGTGTTCTTGGACCTCCAGGGACTTCCATAATCCAGCATGACATGAGTCTCAGGCAAAAGTCTGATTAAAACTATAGCGAGTGCCCGAGGCTCGGCGACAAGCCATATCGGAGGAGGTGCAGCTAATGTTGCAGCTAGACGTCATTGAGGAGTCAAAAAGTGAGTGGGCCAGTCCTATAGTACTTAACGAGGTTTCCAAATTCGATGCGTATCCCTTGCCCCGGGTGGATGAGTTCATTGAGAGGTTTGGACAAGCCCGGTATTTTTCTGTTTTGGACCTCATGAAAGGATACTAGCAGGTGCCCTTAACGGAGGCTGCCAAAGAGAAAATTGTCTTCATCACGCCTAAGGGGCTTTATCAATATAAGGTCTTACCTTTGGTCTGCATGGCGCCCCTGCCACTTTTCAGTGACTAATGGACATTGTGCTTCGTCCACATCATCGGTACGCTTCGACTTACCTGGACGATATTGTCATCCACAGTACCGACTGGGAAAGTCACCTACCCAAAGTGCAGGCTGTAGTGGACTCCCTTCGGAAAGCTGGCCTAACCGCTAACCCATGGAGCAATAGAGTTAGAAGAGACTAAGTACCTGAGGTATGTCATTGGGCGCGGAGTCATCAAACCCAAAGTGAACAAAATAGAGGCGATACGGAATTTGCCCCGACCTGTCACCACTAGGCAAATAAAGTCATTCCTGGGAATGGTGGACTATTAATGATGGTTCGCTGGGATGATCGGGCGGAAGAGGCTTTCTCTGCTTTGAAGTGGGCCCTGTGCGGGTCCCCGGTTTTGGTGACGCCCAACTTTAAAAGGGAGTTTATAGTACAGACCAATGCCTCCGAAGTAGACCTTGGTGCTGTACTGTCTCAGGAAGTAAACAGGGAGGAGCATCCCGTTGTCTTCCTCAGCCGTAAGCTCACCCCAGCCAAGACCAGGTATAATATAGTGGAGAGAGAGTGCCTGGCTATCAAGTGGGCACTAGAATCTCTCTGCTATCATTTATTGGGGAGAACATTCCACCTGGTGACTGACCACTCCCCTATCAAGTGGATGAGCCAGGCCAAGGACAGAAATGCCCGGGTCACCCGATGGTTTCTCTCATTACAAAACTTTAAGTTTTCGGTGGAACACAGTTACAGGGAAACGTGGATGCCCTGTCCCGGGTACACTGTCTGGCATGTGTTCACCCCCTCAGCATTGAATAAAGGGGGGGTATGTGACACAGTGAGAGGTTTCGTCTGGGAAAACAGGTATTTTCCTTCCCAGCATGTGCTGCTGGGCTGATTTACAGCCAGGTGAAGTCAAATACCAGACCGGATTTTAAATGCTGGTCCGGGTTTTGGCAGCACCTAGCTGTCTCTGTGTTGGGATTTGGGAGCCTTGTGTCTGGATGAAGGCTTGCTACCTGTTTGTCGTGAAAAAAGGTTGGTGCTGCTATCAGCAAGGACTCTTTGAGACAGAGTTGCCGCAAGGTGACTTTTTGTTTGAATTTGACTGCTTGTTTTGTCACTTGCCTAAAGTGTGAATAAAACACTGAACTGTTTGATCCAAAGAACTTATTGTTGCATCTGTACTGCGTCCGCTAATCCTGTCTACCAGAGCGAGTCCCCACACTATAAACAGCAGTGGTCCCAGTAGCTTACACAACCTGTGTGTAAAAGTCTTATCCTACCTTACTGTCACGGCCTATGGTGTGTTTTGTGACACTTTCCTTCACTTGGTTGCCCGTGGCAACGTGTGGTATAATATGCATGTGGTGGCAGTGTCTCGGCCTTCTGGCTGATCCCCAGGACATAGTTGCCACGCATGCCGTTGCCCGCGGCAACAAGTGAAGTGTGTGTTTATGTGTGTACTTCCCCTTCAAGTGGTCGTCTTCCCTTGCCTTGTGTTGGAAGGGTTAATTCCCTTCTGTGTGTGTGAACACTGGGTGTGTCTGTTCATGTTCCCCTTTCTATGTAACTTGGCCAGTGAGACTCCTGTTCCTCCGTGTCTAGGAGGAACAGGTCGTCTTACCCTGCTTCTAGTCCAGGGGCACCCTGAGGGCTAGCAGGAATATCAGGTTCCGGAGTATGAGCCCTCCTACCATCAGGGTTGGCTCATACGGATAGGAGACAGGGTCAGAATTAGGGATGTGTAGGAGGTGACCTGCTCCCTGATTCCTGTCCTGGCCTGGCATTGACCATCCGCCTTCTGATACCGCACGGCTGAGGGTTTTCCCCATCCTCAGCCGTGACACTTACTTCCAACACAAGCCACTGACCTGGAGGTTTATATATGCAGGAGCCAGATATAGCCAGCAATGGGCCCTTCATCAAGAGCACAACTTACCAGTGGTGTACCAATAACTCTTAAAGCCCCATATCGAAATAAGAAACAGGGCCAGATTAAGGGTTCCAGGAGTACAGAGAGCTCCATTCATTGGGAGCCTCTCAATTAAAGGATAACTGTCATATTATTATTATTTTTTGCTAGTTTATAAGAGCTAGGCATGTATACCTGAGTTAGTCGGTCAATGATTGCCAAAAGATCTGTAATTACCTTATAATAACAGCTTTCATTAATGTCTCCTGTCCTTTTCCACTGCTCCCTTAAAAGACCGTTGCTATGGCTCATCTGACAGAGGGGGGTCCTTCACACTGCATGCCTGCATTAGGCTTCAGAGTGAGGAGGCGTGTCTCTCAGTAATCCCATCTGATTGGCTGGCAGGAAGCTGCTGGCTACAGCAAGTTTGTATGTGACCTGAGGGAATGCAGTTTTGGTCTCAGAGAACTGGCAGAGGAGCCATCTTGAGAAGATCCTCATAATGTAGGATTCAAAACAGACGCAACTAAGGGAAAACCCAAGGAAAACAGTGGTAAGTGAAGAAACTAAAGAGTGCTTTATGCATAATGCTGCTGCAGCAGTAACATATGCTAGAATCAAAAAATATGACAGTTATCCTTTAAGGCAAAGCCTCCTTTCTACCACATTCTGAAGGACATTTAGTAAGACTTACTACTTCGGAGTAAACCAGGAGAAATTGGCAGTGCACCTCGCATTATACTGTAGTTTACTTGTCAATGTTAAAGTTTTTTTGTGGAGATTTACAGTATTTACTGATCGTGGGGGCCCGTGGGATCCCTACTCATCAGCTTTTTGAGGTGGCAGCAGTACTCCTGTGAGCCCCACGGCCTTCTCTCTGCTTTTCCTAGGCCAGTGACGACATGTTCATTGGTCACATGGCCTAGAAACAGCTCAGCCCCATAAAAGTGAACAGAGCTGAGCAGCGGTGGGTCATGGGTGTCGGACCCCCAACAATCAGAGCCTAGGGTATTTGACACCTGGAGCAGGTACTTTCTCTGGCAACCCCAAACGCCCATATTAAAGGAAATAGACTGTTAGAAAGCTGTCACGGTGCTAAATTTACCCCTCAGTACCACTAGTTTTAGGCAGAGAGGCAGTGATTACAGTCCAGCTACATCGCTGGGCATAGAGGAACATCCTCTCATTATAGAAGTGTACAGTTGTGGAGGGTGGGGGGAGCTGTTCCTCATCGTCCAGTAATAACATGGTCCCCCACACAGTACAATTCCCCTGTGGCCCTCACACATACTATGGCTGTGTAAAAAATGTGTCCCCCACCCAACTATACATAGACATTGTAACAGAACCCTCCTTACTACAGAGATATGATAACGGTATATGTACAGTGAACGTGTGAGTATACATATATAAGTACAGTATATTTGTGAGTATAGAGATACATACCTCTTAACCGGCCCGGATCCGGCAGGACAGTCCCACATTGCAGTGGCTGTCCCGGTACAGGAGAGCTATGTCCTGCTTTCTGGCAGCTGTCCCGCTTCCATAGGAAGCAGAGACAGCTGCCTATATTATGATGGAGCAGAGAGCCGGCATCAGCTCCCTGCTCCATCGGGCAGTCAGTCTCGGCTCTGCCTCCTCCACAGACCAGAGCAGCCGATGTCCTGCTGCTAGGAACAAAGTAAATATGTGGTGTTTATTTTTTTTTTACTTTCTGTGAGGGGCACATAACGGGGCATACTACTGGGGGCACAGCTGGACATATTACTGGGGGCACAGCTGGACATATTACTGGGGCAAAGCTGGACATATTACTGGGGGCAAATAACAGGGCATTTTACCCGGGGCACATCTGGGCATATTAATGGGGGCACATAACTGGGAATATTATTGAGGGCACAGCTGGGCATAATTCTGTGAGGGGGCACAATGTGGGCATAAATACTGTTTGGTGGCATGGGGAATAATTACTATGTGGGGGCTTTAAGAGGACTGGTTGGGATTAGGTGCATAGTCATGAGTTATGTTTTGGGCGCGTTAGAGGTGTGGCCTAGTGCAGAAAAAATTTGCCGCGCCGTACAATATGTCACTGGAAGTATGTAGATATATGTACTGTGTATGCGTGTATAGAGATATATCTACAGTTTACGTATGAGTATACAGCTATATGTACAGTGTTTGTGTAGATATGTACTGTACAATCTATGTGAGTACATAGATATAACTCATAAAATCCAGTTGCTGGGCTGTAGCGCACATAAGGACCATTCAGTCCTTTAAATATAGATATTTATAACATGAACACTGACATCTATATACTCACATAAACCATACGCATAGCTATATACACATACTATATACTCATACTTTACATACAATATATTTATTGTGAGAGTTAGCTATACAAATAGTAGGCAACTAGTAGGATTGGATGCAGCAAAAGTTGTCCCAACATCAGCCGTTTAAAGTTTAATCACATAAAGCACTTATCTTCAGCCAAAACAATAGTAAGTTCTCATACCGCCATGTGTCTTATAACAGTCCGTTTGCAGAGAGGCAGTAATGCTAGAGTCACCTTGTGCAGGTTCTCGTTCTCTCTCTCTCTCTGGTGCAGTTGTAAGCCGTATACCGGGGTGGGCTCCCCAGAATACAGTGAAGTCACAGACAAGGAAAGCGACACTGACGCCAGCTTAATATGCAAGAACAGAAAACTTTACTTAAACGACAAGTAATAACATAAGCATCACCAAAGCAATACAAACATGCATAGAAACGCTATATCCCGGACCCACAGTAAATGTCCCTGCCCAATGGATAGGCCTAGCCGATGGCGGGCACAGCAGAGCCTGCAAGTCGTGCTGTGCCGCTACAGAGGACACCCCTAGCCAGTGGCAAATGCAGCAGAGCCTGCAAGTCAATAACTGTGCTGCAGTCCAGTACAGTACAGCCTAGCAAAAACGATATAAATCCTAGCTGACTAACTAATGCTAGGCCTAGGCTAGTCTCTGTAACTTCAGGCGCCACACAATATATTGCAATCAGTAACTAGGTGTACTGACCTGTGTCCGTTCTGGGCCCGAGGATGCAGCTTAGTAGAGATGACCACTAACTTCTCAGCAACCGTGCGGCCTTGCTTGATAGTGAGGCCTTCTGTCCACACACTGGACTGGTCTTCCTGGGACAAACTCTCTTTCAAAAGAGCTGGATACAGAAAGGATATTACAGTTACTCTCCTTCTTCTGAGTGTCCATTAACTGCCGGACATCTGCAAGCCAGGATGGAATCGGATTCAGTCCCTCACAGCGCAATCCTTCAACCATGCCAAATCAACACACTTCCTGGTTCACTCACAGGCAGCAGCATGAGTCATCAGCATGAGTCATCATCTGTTTTGCATATTTAAATCTCAGAGTGTGCTGCTGTAGCTGCAAAACAGTGAACTCTAGTGCCCGGAATGCCAAATGACAGTTTAAGTAAAGACATTATGCAGAAATAGCTGTTTCACAATCTCACATGCCACCCCACTAGAAGTTGTCGCCCTCGGCAACTCTTCCCATACAAACTCATCCTGAGCATAGCGCTGTGGAGGCACACCAGCATTGGGCCTCGCTGACCTTCTCAGATTGGGGGTTTCAGAAATACTGGGGACATCAGGCATATTTGACAAGAGAGGAGCTGTCGATTGCTCAGCATTGCATCTGGGTGGCAAACCTGCCACAGCCGGAATCTCTGTGGACACTTGAGCTGTGACAGCCCACCATTCCTCCTCTTCCTCGTCTGTGGGGCTTTCCTCCATACCCTGAGTGTGAGGAGGCACCCCCTCTACGCACACCGGTTCATCAAAATTGCAACGTCTCAACATATTACGGTGTAAGTTCCGTGACGGTCCCCCTGTCCATACTGGCTCTACCTCATAGACCGGAATAGCGGGGTCTACCCTTCTCTTCACCGTGTATGGAACTGCCTCCCACCGTCCATCCAACTTCCCTGACGGCCGTTTGGCTTTGACCATCACCTGATCACCAGAGACATACCCATTTTTATGCACTGGTCTTGGGTTAGGGTTTACCATCTGTCCCAGGCGCTCCCCCACAACCTTGTGTACCGCTCTCAGCCGGCGGCGATGCTCCTGCACCCATGCGGTGGTACTTCTCGTGGTGGCTCTATTGGGTGAGGCATGTGGAGATCTTTAATCTCCCGTCCGGCTCATCCAAACATAAGCATATGTGGAGAGTATCCGGTGGTACTGTGTACTCTGTTGTTATAGGCCCACATCAACTCAGGCAGGTATACGGGCCACTGGGCTTTTTTACTGTCTTCCAGAGTCCGCAGCATCTGAAGCAAGGTGCGATTGAAGTGTTCGCACGCCCCGTTTCCTTGTGGGTGATATGGAGTGGTTCGGGAGCGTTCAATCCCATACAGTTGGTACAGTTCATTCATTAGAGTACCCTAAATGCATGCTCCCTGGTCAGAATGTATCCTCAGTGGACACCCGAACACCTGTATAAAGTGTTTACAGACAGCTTCGGCGGCCGACTCTGCGGTTTGGTCTCTGGTGGGCACAGCCACCGCATACTTGGTAAAGTGATCTGTCATAACTAGACAGTACGAGTGTCCCGAGGTAGAATATCCAATCTGTATATAATCGATCATCAGAAGTTCTAGGGGCGCTGAGGTGCGGATGGTCTGCACAGGAGCCCGCTGTTCAGTACTTTTACTCAACCCACAGGATCGACACTTAAGACATGCCGCGGCCACCATGTCGGCCAGATCTGGACAGTTGGAGCCACTTGAACGTTTTGTCGCTCCCGAAATGAGGTCCCTTTTCCTGAGCTTCTCTGGCAGCCTCCGGTCCCAACGACATGGGAATGACAATCTGTTGCCCGTACTGCAGCTCTGACTGTAAGTATATGATCCGGCACAGGAGGCCCTGAGTAATTGTCAGCTTGTCCCACCACCTTAACAACTTATGACCCTCTGGGGTCAGGAGGGCTCGTTCTTCTGGCCGAGGCCAGATCTTGCTCCGAACCCATTCTTTCACCTTCCACAAATCCCAGCAGATATCCTGGACTCTCTCCCAATCAGTCAACGTTTTCCCCAGCACCAGCGTCATTCCAGACGCCACCCCACTTGAATGTGCCACATCCGGGAACAGAGGTAAGCGACCAAGGTCAGGAGTTTCAGTATCCTCTAACTCCTCATCGGCTCTCTGAGTCGACTGTCCTACTGGAACTCGAGAGAGTGCGTCGGCGTTGCCGTTCTCCCTACCGGTCCGGAACTTGATGCGGTATTGGTACTTAGAGAGGCTGGCCAACCATCTTTGCTCGAGTGCGCCGAGCTTGGCATTCTCCAGGTGTGCCAAAGGGTTGTTGTCTGTCATCACGGTTATTTCTGAACCAGTCAGGTATTCTGCAAACCTTTTGGTCATGGCCCACACCAGTGCCAGTAGTTACAGTTTAAAGGAGCTATAGTTATCAGGGTTGCGTTCTGACTCTCTTAGGGACTGGCTCCCATAGGCGATGACTCTCTCCCGTCCATCCTGGACTAGGCACAATATGGCACTCGCACCATGTAGGCTTCCATCAGTATACAGCAGGAATGGGGTATTAAACCATGCGTAAGCCAGGATCGGGGCATTGGTCAGCGCCTCTTTCATCGCTTCAAAGGCCTCTTGTTGCCGGGGCCCCCAGTTGACGGGGCATTTCTTCAGGCCCCCAGCCATGCCTCTTAGCAACTCATTTAACGGGGCCACCAGATGAGCGAATTTGGGTATAAACCTCCTGTAGTAGCCGGCTAGTCCCACGAACGCCCGTACTTCCCATAGCGTACTTGGCCGGGGCCACTTCTGAACAGCCTCCACCTTGCTGTAAGCCGGTTTTACCCCCTCCTGGATGACCACATGTCCTAAGTACTCTATCTGCTGTCGGAACAGCTGGCATTTCTTTGGCTTGATCTTGAGCCCATGGTCTCGTAGCCGTCCCAAGACTTGTCGCAGCTTCTGGAGGTGATCTTCAAAGGAGGCCCCGAACACTACTATGTCATCCAGGTATATCAATACTGATTCGAAGTTGAGGTCCCCAGACAGTGTTCCATCAATCGCTGGAATGTCTCCGGGGCATTGGAGAGGCCAAAGGGCATCCGGTTGAACTCATAGAGTCCCATAGGTAGAATGAAGGCAGTCTTGGCTTTGTCCTTCTTGGCCACCGGCACTTGCCAGTACCCACTAGCCAGGTGCCGGGAAGGCACCTCCTGGAAGGCGTCCATAGCCTCAGGATCTCGTCGTTGTATCTCATTCAGTGTCTCCTGTAGAGCATTGGAATATTACATCAGGGTCTCGCCCTCTCGCTGGGGTCGGTTAAAGAAGAGACTCCGTAGCTGTACCACTTTAGCCCGCCTTCCTTGGGCTCTATCTAGCAGGGAGAATATCTTTTTTAGGGTATCTCTCTCAGAGTCAGGCCTTACCATCGCTGTCCGCCTGACGTTGCCCTCTAGGCCTCCCAATGCAACCTCAGGCCCGCAGTTCGGGGGTCAGGTTACACATTTTAACTGCACTTCGCACACTTTCAGTCCAGTCCTGCAATGTCATGTTGTTACAGTCATACTTTGGTAGATGACGCAGCAGTGCCCCTACAGGGATGTATCCTACTGGGGTAGCCATATTGTTGGGGGCAAGCTGGACTTGCGCCTGTGCACCATGGGCTGGGTCCTGATCGGGGGACGATCTCCCGCCGTGTTCCCGTCCATAACGGTCGCTCTATCCTGCCGACTACGCCAAGTTATAAGCCGTATACCGTGGTGGGCTCCCCAGAATACAGCGAAGTCACAGACAAGGAAAGCGACACTGACACCAGCTTAATATGCAAGAACAGAAAACGTTACTTAAACGACAAATAATAACATAAGCATCACCAAAGCAATACAAACATGCATAGAAACGCTATATCCCGGACCCACAGTAAATGTTCCTGCCCAATGGACAGGCCTAGCTGATGGCGGACACAGCTGAGCCTGCAAGTCGTGCTGTGCCGCTACAGAGGACACCCCTAGCCGGTGGCAAATGCAGCAGAGGCTGCAAGTCAATAACTGCGCTGCAATCCAGTACAGTACAGCCTAGCAAAAACAATATATATCCTAACTGACTAACTAATGCTAGGCCTAGGCTAGTCTCTGTAACTTCAGGTGCCACACAATATATGGCACAATATATCAGTAACCAGGTGTTCTGACCTGTGTCCGTTCTGGGCCCGAGGATGCAGCCTACCAGAGATGGCGGCTAACTTTTCAGCAACCGTTCGGCCTTGCTTGATAGTGAGGCCTTCTGTCCACACACTGGACTGGTCTTCCTGGGAAAAAACTCTCTTTCAAAAGAGTTGGATGCAGAAAGTATATTACAGCTACTCTCCTTCTTCTGAGTGTCCATTAACTGATGGACATCTGCAAGCCAGGATGGAATCAGATTCAGTCCCCCACAGCACAATCCTTCAACCATGCCAGATCAACACACTTCCTGGTTCACTCACAGGCAGCAGCATGAGTCATCAGCATGAGTCATCATCTGTTTTGCATATTTAAATCTCAGAGTGTGCTGCTGTAGCTGCAAAACAGTGGTCTCTAGTGCCCGGAATGCCAAATGACAGTTTAAGTAAAGACATTATGCAGAAATAGCTGTTTCACAATCTCACACACTGTGGAGAATAATGCTCCCAAATCCTTTCCATTAGGCCTCTTGGCCGTGCTGTGGCCCTCAAATTGCAGGCCGCAATGCACGAACACCAACCGTGGGGCAGCTGCAGCTGATCGCAGACCCATTAACTTTAATGGGTCCGCAATCCGCTCGTTCCGCAAAAAGATAGTACAAGTTCTACCTTTTTGCGGAACTGAAGTACTGGAAGAAACCCCACGGAAGCACTCTGTAGTGCTTCCATAGGGTTCCTGTTGAGGAAGGGTTGAGACACATGCATATATATACATACATGCATGCAAACACGTGCATGTATGTATGATATATATGCATGCATTAATCACTATAGGAGGATGTGCGCAGATGTTCACAGCATCTGCGCACGTCTGCCCTTGGTGGCCCACGGAGGCTCATGCAGGCCCCTGTGGGATATATGTGCCCTCTTATAGTATGTAGGGGCTTGTGCCCCCTTATAGTATGTAGGGGCTTGTGCCCCCTTATAGTATGTAAGGGCTTGTGCCCCCTTATAGTATAGTATGGGGGCTGTGCCCCCTTCATAACCTATGTGCCCCCTTATGTCCCTAATATTAATGTATATACATGTGTATGGATGTGCCCCAAGCATCCATACTCATGTATATTATACAAATCCCCCCTCCTACACCTGAAACCAGGTGCATCGGTTTGAATGTGCCCCAAGCATTCAAACCGATGCAATCTGGCTAATTGCATCAGAATGACTGGACAAGGGTCCGGTCATCCTGATGGATACAAAGAGCTCAGATTCAACAGAATCTGAGCCCTTTGTTGTAATTATCTCCAGCGCCGCTGGAGATAATTACGCATGATAGAAGAAGGGGAGAAGCCTCCCTTCCTCCTATTATGCGCATTCTGACAGTGCGATTACTATCGCACTGTCCGGAATGCTAGGTGCAGCAGGCGGGAGATCAAAGGCATCTCCTGCCTGTCTGCAGCGCGTCCCCGATGTGCTGGCCGGCGCAGTGACGTCATATCACTGCGCCGGCCCACGTGGATGATGGGGGCGCGTGGGCGGCGCAGCGCGGGAGTGCGGGCGGCCGGGTTTAAATATCCGGCGGCCCAGCACACAAGGGAGTTGGAGTGAGGGCCCCCACGTGGAAGAGAGCGCGTCCTGCGCTCCGGAAAAGGCGCCCGACCGGACCCCACACCCTGAGACAGCGCAGTCCTCAGCCCACAGAGAAGAAAGCGCAGGCAGCCACCCGGGCTGCGCTGCGCTAATACAGAGGACCCCTGCTGCCGCCCCCCCCCCCCAGAAGGAGGAGAGCGCGATCGGCGCTCAAGAAGGAGCGGACCCCCTGGATATATAAGTATCAACCCCCCCAATAACCCTATCCCACCTACCGTCCCACTCTATGTCCTACTGCCCTGCAGCACATAACCCCTTCCCTGCCAGTACCCCTTAACCCCTGGCATATCCCTGACCCCTATCCTGTTGTGCCTTAACCCCTCCTGTGCCCCTGATTCCCTGGTCAACCCTTACTCTGAGGTACCCCCTGAATACTGTGTACCACCCCTGGTTATCCCTGATTCCCTTGATTTACCCTTTCCCTACCTTGGTTAACCCCTGCATTCCCCTGGTTAACCCCTGCACTGCTGCGCTGTAGAGCATGCCTCTGCTCTGCAAACAAACCCAACACTGTATTTCATGGCCTGCAGATATTAACCCCTGCAGAGCCATTGTGTTGTTTAACCCTCTTGCAACCCCGTAGGGACAGTATAGAGCTAAACGGGTGGGTTATTGTTAATATTACTTGTATGTGTGTATTGTATAGTTAGTTTGTGGGTGGAATTTGGGAACGTGTAGTGTAGTTGAGTACTGTATATTTAGTGTTGTGTTGTCAGTATTGCGTGCGTAGTGTATTGTAATAAATACCGTAATATTTGTACCCTTTGTGTAGTGTGTACTTGTTAGCGGTAGTAAGTAAGGCGCATGCAGCTAGCATTAGTGATTAGTGTAAGGCATAGCGAAAGTATTGTGTTATTATTATATAAAGGTATAAATAGGCGGAGTCTTCACTTGATGGCTCCTCCTATTTAGGAATATTAATTATCGATATTCGCATAATATTGGTGATTAATATTCCCCTTTTACAGTTCCGTTCTGTGCTTCCATTCCGCACCATTCCGCATCTCCAGATTTGCGGACCCATTCAAGTCAATAGGTCCGCATCCGTGATAAGGCATGCCCACTAAATGGCGCCCGTGTATTGCGGATCCGCAAATGCGGTCCGCAATACGGCCACAGAGTGCACACATTGCCAGGCAGCCATTCCCTTTTTAACTACCTCTGGGAACTGCACCTGGACTCCTATTCAGTAGTGTGGAAAGTCCGGGGTGAACTGCGGGAACAGCCACACTGCCATCCTTGGACTTAGATAACTGAGATTAGCAACCTGCATGGCACATATATGCCCTTGAGTACCTCTCCTGCTGGTTGCCTACACTATATTCTCACATATACTGTAACATACAGTACATCCTTATACTCACATATACATATCTATACACTTACACACACTGTACACATTGCTATACTTACATGCTGGACAAGCTGGGGCCAGGATCCTGGGAGTTCATTTGGTTTCTTCTCCTCTACTGCTGATGGATCTTCTTTGTGTCAGAGGGCGGTTATTATTCACTGCCCCTCAAGCAGATGGAGTTTGATGGACGTGCAGTAGAGTGTGACAGCAGAGAGAAACTACATGGAGCCGGAGGTGCACAAGCAGAGGCTAGCAGAAGCCTGATATGAAGAAGGAGGTGACATCAGGTCACGCTCCTCACAGAACGTCCTGACAATAGGGTCAGTACCTTATGAACACCAGTCGGAGACTGGGCTTGCGGTGCTGAGCAAGGTCCTGAAGAAGCTGCGTGGCTGCAACTTAGAGGGAACAGTGGCCAGCTCCCTGGAGTTCCAGCACTGAGGTCTTCCATCTGAACTGATGAAAGCATTTATAGAGGCTGGCACCCCTCTGAGAGCAGGCACCCGGGGCGTACCGCACCCCCACCCTTAGCACGCCACTGCCTCCCAGATGTTCCAGGAGGGTTAGCAAGTAGATATGTCGCGAACATAAAATGTTCCGTTCGCGAACGGCGAACGCGAATTTCCGCAAATGTTCGCGAACGTGCGAACCGGGTGAACAGCCATAGACTTCAATAGACAGGTGAATTTTAAAACCACAGGGACTCTTTCTGGCCACAATAGTGATGGAAAAGTTGTTTCAAGGGGACTAACACCTGGACTGTGGCATGCCGGAGGGGGATCCATGGCAAAACTCCCATGTAAAATTATGTAGTTGACGCAGAGTGTGGTAAGTTGAATTCGCAATGCAATTAATATAACCTGCATTAATCGCAATGCGATTACAACTGAGATCTGAGTTCCTAATGGTTGTATTGCTAGAATTGACGAATATAGCACTATATTCTCAATCTTCGTTATATTCTAGCAATACAACCATTAGGAACCCAGCAGCTCTAAGTTGAATTTGAAATGCGATTAATATAACCTGTATTAATCGCATTGCGATTACAAGTTAGTCAAATTTGTGACACTGCAGCTTCCGAATGAATCTAAAATGGATGCTGTCCTGGAGGTGGGAGGGTCTGGGAGGGAGGGTCTGCTGCTGATTGGCTGGAATGTGTCTGCTGACTGTGAGGTACAGGGTCAAAGTTTGCTCAATGATGATGTATAGGGGGCGGACCGAACATCCCATATGTTCGACCGCCGCGGCGAACGCGAACATGCGATGTTCGCCGGGAACTGTTCGCCGGCGAATAGTTCGGGACATCTCTTTTAGCAAGTTTGTACAGTAGATGTAATAACTTTCACATACATACCTACTTATAAACACTTCCTATAAGCATAACTTAAAGGGATTGTGTCACTTCAGCAAGTGACATTTAACATGTAGAGAAAGTTCATACAGGCCACTTACGTATTGTGATTGTCCATATTGCTTCCTTTGCTGGCTTGGTTCATTTTTCAATCACATTATACACTGCTCGTTTCCATGGTTACAACCACCCTGCAATCCATCAGTGGTGGCTGTGCTTGCACACTATAGGAAACAGTGCCTGCATCTTGGGTAGCAGGGGACGTGGGTGCTCACGTACTGTAGGCTGATGCAGTCCATCAGTGGTGGCTGTGCTTGCACACTATAGGAAAAAGTGCCTGCATCTTGGGTAGCAGGGGACGTGGGTGCTCACGTACTGTAGGCTGATGCAATCCATCAGTGGTGGCTGTGCTTGCACACTATAGGAAAAAGTGCCTGCATCTTGGGTAGCAGGGGACGTGGGTGCTCACGTACTGTAGGCTGGTGATTTTTTTTCTATAGTATACAAGCACAACCACCGCTGCTGGATTGCATTGTGGCTTGTGTTAACGTTCTCTACATAATAAATGCTATTTGTTGAAGTGACACAAACCCTTTATAGACCTATATGCCCATCATAAGCGTGGACAGCACTTTCACTATGCACTGAGAGAAGAGGAAAGGCATACACTGTGCACAGCAGTATTTTTACATCGCTTGAATACAGGTTTTACTGTTAGGCTTCACAAGATTGTTAGCACTTTCCCTTGTTTGGAAATAACGGAAGCGCCGGTTTCAGCACATAACTAAAGCAAACAGTGCTGAACAGACTCCCTTGACTACAATGGGGTCTGCTAAGGATGCTGCTTCTTTATGCAGGACTCTTTTGTCTGTTTTATATTTTTTTATAATCTGTGACAGAAGCCCCAGAATGGAGCCTCCAACTCAGATGTATCAGATCAAATTATAGCATCAGATCCAAGTTTATTACACAAATACAGCACCAGAAACAACATCATAATATAAATCCAACACTGAAACTAAGCATAACACATAAATACAGCACTAGCACCAAGTACACTACATAACTACAGACTCAGAACCAAGCTTATAACACAAATACACAGGGGTGCACCACCAATGAGGCCAGGTGAGGCGATCGCCTCAGGCAGCACCAGGTAGGGGCAAGAGGGGGGTAGCAAAAGGGCCATGGGTAATGAGCGCTTTCATTGTGGCAAAGGGGTTAGGTTAAGAAATTGGCATGGGGGGGCGCTGTTTCAGTTTTCGCCTCAGGCAGCAGAAAGGCTAGGTGCACCCCTGCAAATACATCACCAGAACAAAGCCCATAAGTCAAATACAGCACCAGAACCAAGCTCATTACATAAATAAAGAACCAGAACCAAGCGCATAAGTCAAATATAAGTCAAATACAGAACCAGAACCAAGCTCATTACACAAATACAGCACCAGAACCAAGCTAATTAAATACAGAACCAGAACCAAGTCCATAAGTCAAATACAGAACCAGAACCAAGTTCATTATACAAATACAGTACCAGAACCAAGCTCATTAAATAAATACAGAACCAGAACCAAGTCCAAAAGTCAAATACAGAGCCAAGCTCATTACACAAATACAGAACCAAGCCCATAAGTGAAATACGGAACCAGAACCAAGCTAATTGCATAAATACAGCACCAGCATGAAACCAATAAGTCAAACACAGCACCAGAACTAAACCATTTCTTCCATTTTGATGTACTAATAGTATGGGGCGGGCCCCCTTCCTCAAATCCTCCTATGATATGGTCATTTTTCTAAGGCTACTTTCACACTAGCGTTCGTCGGTCCGCTCGTGAGCTCCGTTTGAAGGAGCTCACGAGCGGACCCGAACGCAGCCGTCCAGCCCTGATGCAGTCTGAATGGAGCGGATCCGCTCAGACTGCATCAGTCTGGCGGCGTTCAGCCTCCGCTCCGCTCGCCTCCGCATGGACAGGCGGACAGCTGAACGCTGCTTGCAGCGTTCGGGTGTCCGCCTGGCCGTGCGGAGGCGTGCGGATCCGTGCGGATCCGTCCAGACTTACAATGTAAGTCAATGGGGACGGATCCGTTTGAAGATGCCACAATATGGCTCAATCTTCAGGCGGATCCGTCCCCCATTGACTTTACATTGAAAGTCTGGACGGATCCGTACGAGGCTATTTTCACACTTAGCTGTTATATGCTAAAAATAATGCAGACGGATCCGTTCTGAACGGAGCCTCCGTCTGCATTATTATGATCGGATCCGTTCAGAACGGATCCGATCGAACGCTAGTGTGAAAGTAGCCTTATTGTTAATTAATGTTCTTCAATATTTGTTCCTCAAAACATAGAGCTGGGAGGGGGGGAGAGATAAGAAATGAGTAATCTGAATTATAAAAATGCTAATAATTCAATTTCATGGTTGAGTCCGGTGGGAGCGAGGCTATTTAAATTGTAGATCCATTTGCTTTCCTTCCGTGATATTAATTTGATGTACAAAAAACAAGATGGCTGCAAACCATTATACATACAAACAATAGAGCTCAGAAATGGGGGTCATTCTAAATAAAAGTGGTACAATACTGACTATAAATGAGTCAAGGCGTCAAGGTGGCTTCCGCAGATGGGTCCCTAACACTAAATATACTGCCTCTCTTTGGACTTACTTAAGCCTACAATACTCAGGGCAGTGTATAGACCAGCTACATATGTACTCTTCTCAGAAGTCCCAGGTAGATAGACATGTTCAGTCTAAAAGAGGCGCTACCCTCAATATATACTACAAGAGAATTTAGACTAGAACCTTCAGAATCACAGGTGCATATCCATGAAGCAAACATAATTACAAAAAACAAGATGGCTGCACACCATTATACATACAAACAGCTAAGAAATGGGGGGTCATTCTAAATAAAAGTGGTACAATACCGACTATAAATGAGTTAATGGGAGCTCAGAACACAGTTTTTGAATGTAGCCAGCTACAATTCATTAAATCATTTATATGATTTCTGCTGTGCAGCACACCAGGGTTTATTTAGGTGCTAAACTGGCTAAATTCTATAATGCATTGTGAATGTATGTTTGTTGATGCAGTAACTGCATGCAGTTTTCAACTGCATCACAACTACACTGTGTGGCAGCACCCTTACAAGTGCCATCTCTTACTGAGTACTTCTCCATCTGGTTCAGACCACCATGATGACATCTCCCAGCCACAACTCATCTCTGGCTATAAAAAAAATGGTCACGTGAAAACAAACAGAAAAAAGAAAAAACAAGGAGGTTATCCGAGGGCTTCATAGGACTATGCGTTGTCCTTGAAGAAAAAGGATATACACAGGGGGGCCTACAGGAGGTGAAGAAAATAGTAAAGATGAAGGAGATGTGGTAGAGAAGGCTGCTCTAGTGTAGGCGAAGCTAAACACCAAAGGAAAGCGACAATAGATCAGCAACAAGGTGGAAAACAAGGGCAAGAGACCCACCCCGAGTGTCGCACCGTTGCCGAAAAAATGTGAGGGAACGAGCGCCAATCTCAAGCATGTCAAAGTAAAATAGCAGATGAAGTTAAGAGTTGCACCACCCACAGACACATGGGACTCGCATGTGCGGTAAAATAGTAGGTTATAAAATGAGATAAAATACGATATAATAAGACAATGAATAAGACATAAAATGTAATCAATAAAATGGAATAATATTAGTATTAATATTATTAATGATCCACTCACTTCACTGGGGGGCCGCCACCAGGATAAACTCAAGACACCTAGGGCAAGTCACCCCCCCCCCCCCCAGCAGGGATCGCGTGTAGAATGGTAGAGATCGATGTCAATGCACTGGATGTACAGCCCGGGTGTAAATCAGCATACGGATCAAGAGATACTTAATCAATCGTCTTTATTTCTTAAAATATGCGGCTCCATGCGTTTCAGGGGTCACAGTACCCCCTTCATCAGGAGAAGAATTCTCCTTTTCATGTCCACATCTACACTTGCCTTTCCGGTTTTCTGTTCTGGCATCGGTATTGAAAGCCGTCTTCCATTCGTCCCCTTCTCTGACCCTGACCAGGTTGTATGCCCCTCTTAAATCCAACTTGGAAAAAACCTTAGCACCAACCATCTGGTTAAACAGGTCCGGGATCAGAGGAAGCAGATATGGGTCACGAATCGTGATACGTTTCAGCTCCCTGAAATACAGACAAGGTCTTAAAGAACCATCTTTTTTCTTAACAAAAAAAAAAAACCAGCGACAACAGGTGACTTCGAGGGTTGTATGTGTCCCTTTCTCAGGCTCTCAGAGATGTAAGTACACATAGCGACCCTTTCAGGTTGGGAGAGATTGTATAAACAATATTTAGGCAGCTTGGCGCCTGGGATGAGATTAATAGGGCGATCATACTCCCGGTGAGGGGGCAGCTCCTCAACACCACTCTCAGAAAACACATCCAAAAATTTAGAGAGAAAAGATGGTACAGTCTTAGTAGAAACCTCTGAAAGAGACGTCGAGAGGCAATTCTCTCTGCAAAAGTCACTCCAACCATTTATTTGCCTCGCTTGCCAATCAATGGTGGGGTTATGTTTAGTGAGCCAGGGTAGCCCCAACACTAGAGGAGTAGGTAACCCGCTTAGGACAAAACATGACACAGCCTCAACATGAGCCTCACCCACAGTCAAACGGATATTGTGAACTATGCCCTTTAACGATTTTTGAGAAAGTGGAGCGGACTCAATAGCAAAAACAGGTATGTCCTTTCCCAAAGTGCATACCTGGAAACCATGTGTTATAGCAAATTTATTATCAATGAGATTGACAGCGGCTCCAGTATCTACAAAAATCTCACAAAAAATGTTCTTGCTCTCTAGCGCCACCCTGGCAGGTAGGACAAAACGGGAACTACAAGAAAACGGAAAAGCTTAAATTTCCGCATCAACCTTGCCAATGGTAACGGAAAGTTTTTTGAGGATTTTTTTCTTTTTAGTTTCTTTATTACCCTCAAAACTCTCCCTGAATCTTCTAGTGGGACAAATATTTGCCAAATGATTTAGAGGCAAGCAAATCCAGCTGCATGGGCTCCTCCTCAGAAGGGATTAAGAGAGACTGAGACCCTTGTGCACTGAATGAGACCGTCCCACTGTCCTTGGACTGAGTATGACAGGAAGGAGTGATCTCTCCTCTCTCTCTCTAAGACGCCTATCAATACGAACGGCCCGAGACATGGCAGACTCCAAGGAGGTAGGTCTCTCATGAAAGGCAAATGCATCTTTCAATCCCTCTGAAAGACCATGGCAAAATTGACTTTGGAGCGCAGCATCATTCCAACCAGTATCAGCTGCCCATCTCCGAAATTCTGAACAGTATATCTCAGCGGACTGTTTACCCTGGCATAAAAGACGCAGTTTAGATTCAGCCAGAGCAATTGTCATGGAACCATGAACCAGACGTACAACAAGAGATAAGTGGAAATAAGAAGGCTTTATTGAAAATCAAGCTGTAAGCAAAAGTCCAAACGGAAGGCTAAACCGAAGCAGGGTCTTGCGTAGACAGAGGTCAGGAACCAGAAGGGTAGTCAGACGAAGCCAGGATCTGGAACCAGCAGGGTAGTCAGACGAAGCCAGGATCAGGAACCAACGGGGTAGTCAGACGAGGCCAGGATCAGGAACCAGAAGCAGCAGCAGTCTTAGAAGCATGTGAACACAGGAGGACCAAGCAAGGAACTGAAGCCACAGACCTCCTATATATATGAGCTAGGCATCCAGCTCCTCCCAGTGGGAAGGAGAAGCCGCAGGGTGGGAGGCTACAAGAAACCCAGAAACCAAGATGGCCGCCAGCACATGTCAAACGAAGGAGAACAGTAAGAAGGTAAGACCATGACAGTACCTCCCCCTCAAGGGCCCCTCCTCCGCGGAGTAAGGAACGGTTTCTGAGGGAAGCGTGCGTGGAAGGCTCGGAGCAAAGCAGGAGCATGGACATCTGCGGAGGGAACCCAGGAACGCTCCTCTGGACCATAACCACGCCAATGGACCAAAAACTGCAACCGACCGCGGACCAGGCGTGAGTCCAGGATATTGCTCACCTCATATTCCTCACGATTGCCCACTTGGACCGGACGGGGCCGAGGAACCGAGGAAGTGAAACGATTACACACCAATGGCTTCAACAGGGAGACATGAAACACGTTGGAGATCCGCATGCCAGAAGGAAGCGCAAGGACATAGGCTACCGGGTTTACCCTGCGAAGCACTCGGAAGGGACCAACAAAGCGAGGCGCCAGCTTGGGAGTGGGCACTCGAAGGTTGAGGTTGCGGGTGGACAACCATACACGGTCTCCGACCTGGTAGGAAGGAGCGGGCGCTCGTCTGCGATCAGCCTGGAGTCTCTGGCGCTGCGCAGAGACCTCAAGGGACCTCTGGATCTGTACCCAAGAAGCACATAGGACGGAAAGGTGATCCTCCACAGCCGGAATATCCTGGGGAGAGAATACCTCCGGTAACACGGCAGGTTGGAACCCATAATTGGCCATGAAGGGAGACGTCCCAGAGGAAGAGTTCACCGCCGTGTTCCTGGCAAACTCAGCCCAAGGCAGGAGGTCAACCCAATTGTCTTGGTGATCGGAGACATAGCAACAAAGGAATTGCTCCAAGGCCTGATTGGATCGTTCTGCGGCCCCATTGGACTGAGGGTGGTAGGCCGAGGAGAAAGAGAGATGAATCCCCAACTGGGAGCAAAAGGCGCGCCAGAACCTGGACACAAACTGACTCCCCCGATCCGACACAATCTCCTTGGGCAAACCATGCAACCGGAAGACCTCCCTGGCGAAAATCGTGGCCAACTCTTGTGCAGAGGGTAACTTCCTGAGAGGAACACAGTGGCACATTTTGGAAAACCGATCCACAATCATGAGAATGACCGTATGGCCTCGGGATGCAGGGAGGTCCACAATGAAATCCATCCCCAGGTGTGACCATGGGCGCTCCCCGGTGGCTATGGGTTGCAAAAGGCCCAACGGAAGGTGCCGAGGGGACTTACTCTGGGCACAAACGGAGCATGCCGCTACATATGCGGCGATGTCGGAACGTAGAGAAGGCCACCAGAACAGACGTGAAACAGCCCAGGACAGCTGATTCTTTCCAGGATGCCCCGCGGCCTTGGAGTTATGGTAGGTTCGCAACAACCGAGTGCGCAACTCCTCAGGCACAAAACACCTGCCGTTGGGTCTCCCAGAGGGAGCACCAGATTGAGCCGCCAAAATCTGCTCACCCAGAGGAGAGGTCAGGCTGGTGCGAATGGCGGCCAGGATCTGATTCGGAGGTATGACCGAAGTCGGAATCGACTCCTCCCCGGACAGCTCGGAGTACTGCCATGATAAGGCATCCGCTCTGATGTTCTTGGAACCGGGTAGGTAGGAGACCACGTAATTAAAACGTGACAAGAACAGAGCCCATCTGGCCTGACGTGGTGTCAATCTCTTGGCCTCAGAAAGGTAGGTCAGATTCTTGTGGTCCGTCAGGATGAGAACCGGAACCACCGAACCCTCGAGCAAGTGCCTCCATTCTTTAAGGGCCTGCACGATGGCCAATAACTCCCTGTCACCAATCTGATAGTTGCACTCCGCGGAAGACAGTTTCCGGGAGTAAAACCCACAAGGAAGCAGAGGACCCTCTGGTGTTCTACGCTGAGACAGAAGGGCGCCTACTCCCGTCTCAGACGCGTCCACCTCGAGGACAAAGGGCAACCCAGGGTTGGGATGCGACAGAATCGGAGCCGACACAAAGGCGGACTTTAGAGCCTCAAAAGCTCGGATGGCCTCGAGCGGCCAGACCTGGAAATTACTGCCCTTCCTGGTCAGATCCGTGAGAGGCTTGGCTAGCATAGAAAAGTCCCTGATGAACTTCCGATAATAATTGGCGAAGCCCAAAAAGCGCTGCAGGGCACGGAGACCACTGGGCTGGGGCCACTGTAAGACAGCCGAAACCTTCTCAGGATCCATGGAGAACCCCTCAGCGGAAATGATGTAACCTAAGAAGGTTACCTGGGATCGGTGAAATTCGCATTTCTCAAGCTTACCGAACAGCCTGTTCTCTCGTAACCGTTGCAACACTCGTCTGACATCCATAATGTGGGCCTCCATGGATTCAGAATATACCAAGATGTCATCCAAATAGACCACCACACACTGCTGCAACAGGTCACGGAAAACATCGTTGATGAATTCCTGGAAGACTGCGGGCGCATTGCACAACCCAAAGGGCATAACCAAGGATTCATAATGACCGGTCCTGGTGTTAAACGCGGTCTTCCACTCATCGCCCGCCTTGATCCTTACCAGGTTATATGCCGCCCTCAGGTCGAGTTTGGTAAAGACCGTGGCCCCTTTGAGGCGATCGAACAGCTCGGAAATCAAGGGTATCGGGTAAGCGTTCTTGATCGTGATGCGATTGAGACCCCTGTAATCGATGCAAGGCCTCAACTCACTGCCCTTCTTTTTCACAAAGAAAAATCCAGCCCCTGCCGGGGACGAGGATTTGCGAATGTGTCCGCGTGAAAGCGCCTCCCTCACGTACTCCTCCATGGCCTCATTCTCCGCTACCGACAGTGGATAGACTTTGCCACGAGGAGGAACGGCACCAGATTGTAACTCTATGGCACAATCGTATGGGCGGTGCAGAGGTAGGGCAACCGCGCGCACCTTATCGAATACATCCCGGTACTCTTCGTATTCAGGAGGCAACAGAGAGTCCGAGGAAGTACACAGCAACTTGACAGGCCCATGGATGCAACTAGCCCCACACTGCGGTGACCACGAGAGGATCTCGGCCGATCTCCAATCGAAGGTCGGATTATGCCTCTGGAGCCAGGGGTACCCCAAGACCACCGAGTAGTGTGGAGACGAAATCACCTGGAGACAGACCGACTCTCTGTGAACGGCACCAATGGCTATCCCCACTGGAAGGGTCTCATGAGTCACGTGTGGCGGCAGAAGGGGTCTGCCGTCTATCGCCTCAAGAGCCAGTGGGGAACCTCGAGGCTGCAGAGGAATGGAATTGGCGGCAGCGAACACACTATCAATGAACAAACCACCAGCACCAGAGTCCACCAACGCCTGGGTCGTCACCGAGCCCCCGACCCAGGAGAGGACAACAGTGATCAGTGGTTTGTCAACACGGGAAACCGGGGACGAGGAGACTCCACCCAAGATCTGCCCCCGACAGGATCTCAGGTGCGAGCGTTTCCCGGACGGTTCGGACATGCCAACCGAAAATGCCCACCGAGACCACAGTACATGCATCGGCCCTCGCGTCTCCGGAGTACCCTCTCCCCCTCGGACAGGCGAGCAAACCCCAGCTGCATGGGTTCACCCCCAGACAAGTCATCCCCAGGAGGCGTGGGAGGAGAGGGAGGCACGGGTGGGACAGCAAACGTAGGCGCCAATCTGTTAGAAGACCTCCGCAGGCTCTCCTTAAAGGAAGGTCTCTCCCTGAGTCTGGTGTCAATCAAAATCAGGAAAGAAATAAGAGACTCGAGCTCCACTGGTAGGTCCTTAGCTGCAACCTCATCCTTCAAGGCATCCGAGAGACCATGAGAGAAAGCAGCGACCAGAGCTTCATTATTCCAGCCCACCTCTGCTGCCAGGGTACGAAACTCAATGGCGTATTCAGCTACGGATCGTGAACCCTGTCTGATGGACATAAGGAGCTTCGCAGCAGAGGCAGCACGAGCCGGCACATCGAATACCTTCCGAAGAGAAGCAACAAAACCGGAAAACTCGGCAACCACCGGATTGTTGTTCTCCCATAAAGGGCTGGCCCAGGCCAAGGCCTTGTCCGAGAGCAGCGAGATCAAGAAGCCCACCTTTGATCTCTCAGTAGGAAAGGCATGTGGCAGCAACTCAAAATAAATGCCCACCTGGTTAAGGAAACCTCGGCACTGAGTTGGCTCTCCCCCAAAGCGCTGTGGAAGGGGGGCAGAACCGGTCATACCCCGAGACACCGCAGGCGCAGCAACAGGTGTCGGGGTAGACTCTGGCGCAACAACCGGAGCGGCAGTAGGAGCGGGCCCAGGAGCGACAACCGACCCATCGGCAACGGAAGCGAAATGAGCCGTGCGTTCAAGCAGGGTTTGCAACGCCACAGCGAACCGACCCAACAGGTGATCCTGCTGATCAAGTCTGGCAACCAGCGTAGGTAGCGAGGATGGCCCTGTACCGTCAGAATTCATGGCTTGGTCCTAATGTCATGGAACCATGAACCAGACGTACAACAAGAGATAAGTGTAAATAAGAAGGCTTTATTGAAAATCAAGCTGTAAGCAAAAGTCCAAACGGAAGGCTAAACCGAAGCAGGGTCTTGCGTAGACAGAGGTCAGGAACCAGAAGGGTAGTCAGACGAAGCCAGGATCAGGAACCAGCAGGGTAGTCAGACGAAGCCAGGATCAGGAACCAACGGGGTAGTCAGACGAGGCCAGGATCAGGAACCAGAAGCAGCAGCAGTCTTAGAAGCATGTGAACACAGGAGGACCAAGCAAGGAACTGAAGCCACAGACCTCCTATATATATGAGCTAGGCATCCAGCTCCTCCCAGTGGGAAGGAGAAGCCGCAGGGTGGGAGGCTACAAGAAACCCAGAAACCAAGATGGCCGCCAGCACATGTCAAACGAAGGAGAACAGTAAGAAGGTAAGACCATGACAGCAATACGTCCGGGTCATCATATATCTGACCCAGGGCTGCAAAAAATTCATCCACCGATCGGAGGGGCCGTGCCCCCACCGGCAGCGAAAAGGCCCAAGACTGAGCGTTATCCCTGAGCAGCGAGATGATGATCCCCTCCCTCTGCTCCTCATCACCAGAGGAATGGGGAAGTAGGCGAAAAAGGGAGTTTGCAAGCCTCTCTAAAACGAACAAAATTCTCACTACCCCCGGAGAACGTATCCGGGAGCGAGATCTTAGGCTCAGAACAAAGTCCATGAACGCAAGCTGAACCGGTCACCTGAAACTGAGATACAGTTACGGAGATTTGCTACCTTCACTGAAAGACCCTGCATGAGTTCAGTCAAAAGTGAAACCGGATCCATGCTTAAGACGGTTACAGCGGTTTATAATGTCATGGATGGTGTTGCAGAAAACAAGAAGTAACAAATAAAGATCCAACTGACTTGATCCCAAAACTAAGGAACAAAAGGGTGAGCCCTATTAAAGCCCTATAGCTCTCCCTGACTGCTCAGCCCATTCAAAGATCTCTGTGATAGAAAGTTGCATGTCCACATACCTAGACTGAGTGACACCTGAAACCCCTATAATAGTGAGGGGATACGACCACCGGCTCCCTGCACTTAATACGGAGGGAGGCAGGATCACCTAGGATCAAGCCAACAGGAAAACACAAATAAAGGAACAGACTTAACTGAAGAGCCAGCAGTAGCAACATCTAGCAGTGAGCACCATCCAGGAAGTTGTATAAAGCGCAAAGTGAGGCAGTATGGGAGGGGATATAAAGGGAGGCAATCACTGCTAATAGATGACAGCTGGGAGAGGGAGAAGAGATGTCAAAGTGAAATCAAAACAAAAGAACATCATGCAGGAGGTACTGAAGAACGTCTGTCAGAACTTCTCAGAGATCTGGCTGTGACACTTCACCACTAAGGCCAGTCTCTGGCTACAGTGGTGTACTTGATCCTGTCCATGAAAAAAGTTTACATGCGGGGACCTAAAATGTAGTGTAGACTACCGGGGACTCACAGAGCCAGAACCGAGTGATGGAGAGAAGGTATGTATAGTTTCATTCAGAGGCAGTGGCGTACCGCCCATAGAGGCAGACCACGCCATTGCTATGGGGCCCGCGGCACTGGGGGGCCCGGAGCGCAGAGAAGGCCCCGCCCACACTATTTGGCCCCGCCCACTGACATGCCGCTATAGCGCTATGCGGCTGCTTTTATTCTCAGCCTGCCCTGAGCCAACTATTCTTCCCCCCCCCCCGGCTCCCAGGGCCCCCTCAACCCAGGAGAAGTTAGAACGCAGCCGGCCAGCCGCAGCTGAATAACTAAAATAAGATTTACAGGGGGCGGAGCGGAGGCCGGCGAGAGGAGAGGCCCTGCGTGACGCGGCGAAGTGAGGAGGGGCCTGGGGGAGCGGCTTCAGTTGAGGTGCGACGCAGGACTTTTAGTCACGTACCTCACTGTGACCTCCTGCGTCGGATCTCGCGAGATGACGCGATGACGCGGCACGGGAAGGCACAGTGAGCGATCCTGTACCAAGATGCCACAAGCTGTCCTTAGAGAGGTAAGTATTAATTTTTTTATTTTTTTATGTACCCTACGTTCTACCCTTATTGCAGAGGCACTGGGGGCACGAGAGGAGGACCACTGACAGTACTCAGTCAGTGGTCCAGTGGACATCATAGTATTAATAAGAGTGGAGAGGGGGACATTATATTAATAATAAAGAGGGGGACATTATATTATTAATAAAGAGGGGGACATTATATTATTAATAAAGAGGGGGCCATTACATTAATAATAAAGAGGGGGGCATTACATTATTATTAATATAATGGCCCCCTCTTTGTTATTAATATAATGGTCCCCTGGGCCCCTCTTTATTATTCATGTAATGGCCCCCTCTTTGTTATTAAAGTGGGGGCCATTATATTAATAATAAAGAGGGGCCCTTATATTAATAATAAAGAGGGGCCCATTATATTAATAATAAAGTGGGGGCCATTATATAAATAATAAAGTGGGGGCCATTATATAAATAATAAAGTGGGGGCCATTATATAAATAATAAAGTGGGGGCCATTATATTAATAATAAAGTGGGGGCCATTATATTAATAATAAAGTGGGGGCCATTATATTAATAATAAAGTGGGGGCCATTATATTAATAATAAAGTGGGGGCCATTATATTAATAATAAAGTGGGGGCCATTATATTAATAATAAAGTGGGGGTCATTATATTAATAATAAAGTGGGGGCCATTATATTAATAATAAAGTGGGGGCCATTATATTAATAACAAAGAGGGGGCCATTATATTAATAACAAAGAGGGGGCCATTATATTAATAATAAAGTGGGGGCCATTATAATATACAGGGGGAATAATATTATGGGGAATGGGGGACTATCTGTCTGGCTCTAGCACAATATTGGGGGGCAGCAGGAGGAGTTGTTGAGACACCAGGAAGGAGAGGTTTATAGTAAAGTGAGGAACCTAAATTTTTTTCTGTGAAACTCTGCAGAGACGAGAAGCGGCTGAAAGAAGGTATCATGGCGGTCTTATCTCTGGATGAAGACGTTGAGAAAAGTCTACATCACAGGAGACGTCACTGGATGTAACAGGTATGGGGCGGCATTCTCCTGTAATAATATTATCCATGCACATATCTGTTTCTCGGTAGGGTAAGGGGTATATAGAATTTGACCAACACTGCCTCAGCCCGGCCCCAGACTTCAGGTCACACTGTGTGTGTTCTGAATTCTGGGGCCTCACACCCATCTACAACATTATCTGTACTCAGAGAGTTATCACTGTGTTACATAGGACTGCTAGTGATCTACTACAGTATTTGTTAAAAGGGGCGTGCCCAGGGTGGGGGGGGGGGAGTAGGAAGAAAGCACACTGTCCTGATAATTTTGGGGGGGGCATTAGGGGTTGGGGGGCTCATAGAGGACAGTGTGCTTTCCTCCTACACCTACTCCTTCCTAACAACCCCCCCCCCCCCCGGGCATTTTGGAGGGCATTAGGGGTTGGATATTAACCCCTCTAACTCCTTGCTGCTAATGCTGAGTGTGCACATAGCCACCAAATGATATTTCACCAACCAGCCAAACCCCCCACCCCCCACACACAAACACATGCGTATATGTGCACACTCAGCAGCAAGGAGTTAAAGGGGTTTGGGGTAAGAGAAGTGATGACAAAATGGCGCAGGTAGCAAAGGGGTTAAGATGTGGGGGATGGCTTACGTCCGGCTTTAGCACAGTGGACAGAGGCAGGAGGAGTGATGTGTATGCGCTCCTGCGCTGCACTCGGTCAGTTGTGTGGCATACATATTGCGCCCTGTGTCCACTCTGCTAAAGCCTGGCAAGTGACATGCCCATTGTATGAAAATATAAAAAAATAAAAATATTTATCCCTAACAGTTTCTGTAGGTCATGTATAAATTTATTTAATGGGGGTGTGGCATGGGAGGAGCCAGGTCAGGAAGTGGGAGGGGCCATGGTGGGTAGTGGGCGGGGTTAAGGGGCCCAATTCAGATTTTTGCTATGGGGCCCAGTGATTTCTATGTACGCCCCTGTTCAGAGGTCAAGCTTGGTCGGGGGGAATTTAAACAAAAAAGTAAACCATGGACCACCCTTTTAAGAGGTCTGTCTATGTCCTCTTTTATATTGGTTAGAATCCTTCCTGAGTTATTACAGTGGATATGAGGGGCCCATCCTGTACCTGAACTGAGAACCTAGGTAACTTCAGAAATTACAGTCCTGAAGATTCAGCCAGAGGCTCCAAATCAACTGTGCATTTTCCCTGTCACACCATTCATCTCCTGGAGCAACTGATTCTCCTTATTTGCCATTAAAATGTTTATCTCCTTCTAATCCTTCATGATATGAGATCTCTCGTCTCATTTATTTGCAGCTTCTAGCATGGCCCATTTATGGGTCTCCAAGGTAACCAGTAATGGCTTGTAGTGGCTGCATGACGAGCAAAACAATCTCATCCTAATGAGAGGAAAATAGACCTGCCACCAGTGCATCATGATGTGAGCTCGGCCCAGCCTCACATACAGCCTGCAGCTTCCAGCCTGCTGTCAGAGGAAGCAGTAAGCTTAGTAAGTAGAAAAACATTTAATAAGCAATATCAGGTCTAAAAACTGCAAATTATTTATATCGTAGTTGTACCTACCATAGGGACAGCTTATTACAGTGTCTACCTGAAGCTGCCACTAAGGGAAGCTCATTTCATACAAATATTTTCATACACCTCCAATTGAGTACAATACTTGTTACATACATTTATATGCAGTAAGCTCCACCTAGTGGTAGTTGCAGGTAACCCGAATTATGTTTTTTATCAAGTAAGAGAAAGAAAGTTGCCTGAAATACGTTATGAATATAATCATTGCAAAATTCTGGACCTATAAGTAATGGTGGATATTATCTTACTAATGTGGTAGTAAATGATACAGACCTGTTAGCAGAGGATGTACTGTTTGTGCTATTACACTTCTGGTGCACCACTCATGTTGTTGTCAGGATTCCATTTGATAGCCTATTGTTCCCTATTTACTCCTGTGTCATTCAGTTTTCACTGCTCATCCACGCCAGTGTAACAACTCTGGTTGTTAGAAAGACTGCATTTAGAAGCAAAACACCAGAGCAAGTTGATAACAGAACAAGAAGGCAAGAGATTCCTTGTAATAACCATACTGCAGCAAAGCAATGGTTACGGTGGTGTCCTACACAGCTGTTTGATGCCGTTTTATAAGCCAAAATCAGAAGTGGATTATTTATATTCTAATTCATATCCAACCCACTTCTGGCTTTGCTCAAAAAATTGCATGCAAAAATTGCCTAAAAAACCTACAGGTATATGTGACACCACCCTCAAAGGCATTTTCCATGAGTTAAATACCGAAGACCTCTCCTTAGGATAGGTCGTCAATATCTCATTGCTGGGGGTCTGACTCCTAAGGTATAAGTGATCAGAGGATTTATGTTAGAGTCCCCTAAGGGAACTAAAAATTTCACAGAAAAAATGTAAAAAGAAAAAAGTTAAAATAAATAAATATATACAGTACAGACCAAAAGTTTGGACACACCTTCTCATTCAAAAAGTTTTCTTTATTTTCATGACTATGAAATTTGTAGATTCACACTGAAGGCATCAAAACTATGAATTAACACATGTGGAATTATATACATAACAAAAAAGTGTGAACAATTGACAATATTTCATATTCTAGGTTCTTCCAAGTAGCCACCTTTTGCTTTGATTACTGCTTTGCACACTCTTGGCATTCTCTTGATGAGCTTCAAGAGGTAGTCACCTGAAATGGTTTTCACTTCACAGGTGTGCCCTGTCAGGTTTAATAAGTGGGATTTCTTGCCTTATAAATGGGGTTGGGACCATCAGTTGCGTTGTGGAGAAGTCAGGTGGATACACAGCTGATAGTCCTACTGAATAGACTGATAGAATGTGTATTATGGCAAGAAAAAAGAAAGTAAAGAAAAACGAGTGGCCATCATTACTTTAAGAAATGAAGGTCAGTCAGTCCGAAAAATTGGGAAAACTTTGAAAGTGTCCCCAAGTGCAGTTACAAAAACCATCAAGCACTACAAAGAAACTGGCTCACATGCGGACCGCCCCAGGAAAGGAAGACCAAGAGTCACCTCTGCTGCGGAGGATAAGTTCATCCGAGTCACCAGCCTCAGAAATCGCAGGTTAACAGCAGCTCAGATTAGAGACCAGGTCAATGCCACACAGAGTTCTAGCAGCAGACACATCTCTAGAACAACTGTTAAGAGGAGACTGTGTGAATCAGGCCTTCATGGTAGAATATCTGCTAGAAAACCACTGCTAAGGACAGGCAACAAGCAGAAGAGACTTGTTTGGGCTAAAGAACACAAGGAATGGACATTAGACCAGTGGAAATCTGTGCTTTGGTCTGATGAGTCCAAATTTGAGATCTTTGGTTCCAACCACCGTGTCTTTGTGCGACGCAGAAAAGGTGAACGGATGGACTCTACATGCTTGGTTCCCACCGTGAAGCATGGAGGAGGAGGTGTGATGGTGTGGGGTGCTTTGCTGGTGACACTGTTGGGGATTTATTCAAAATTGAAGCCATACTGAACCAGCATGGCTACCACATCATCTTGCAGCGGCATGCTATTCATCCGGTTTGCGTTTAGTTGGACCATCATTTATTTTTCAATAGGACAATGACCCCAAACACACCTCCAGGTTGTGTAAGGGTTATTTGACCATGAAGGAGAGTGAAGGGGTGCTGCGCCAGATGACCTGGCCTTCACAGTCACCGGACCTGAACCCAATCGAGATGGTTTGGGGTGAGCTGGACCGCAGAGTGAAGGCAAAAGGGCCAACAAGTGCTAAGCATCTCTTGGAACTCCTTCAAGACTGTTGGAAGACCATTTCAGGTGACTACCTCTTGAAGCTCATCAATAGAATGCCAAGAGTGTGCAAAGCAGTAATCAAAGCAAAAGGTGGCTACTTTGAAGAACCTAGAATATGACATATTTTCAGTTGTTTCACACTTTTTTGTTATGTATATAATTCCACATGTGTTAATTCATAGTTTTGATGCCTTCAGTGTGAATCTACAATTTTCATAGTCATGAAAATAAAGAAAACTCTTTGAATGAGAAGGTGTGTCCAAACTTTTGGTCTGTACTGTATATATATATATAAAAATCTAATTACCTGTTTTCGAATTTTACATATAAAAATAAAAAATAAGCATAAATGGCATTGCCATGTCCAAAAATTTCTTAAAATATAAAATAATTTATCATGAATAGTCAATGTTGCAATGGAAAAAATAAAAATGGTGGATTTGTTGTTTTTTGGTTACCATCACTCCCCAAAATATGTGAATAAAAATGTATGAAAAAGTTGTAGATACTTCAAAATGGTATGGATATCAATTACAGCCTCAAACACCTCTGTAGATGGAAATATAAAAAAGTTGTGAGTGTCAGAACAAGCAATAAGCTTTGTACATTAATTAATTATCACAAAAAATATTTGCAGGTGAAAGAAATATAGTGAAATAAATGAAACTAAATAATTCAGGGGGACATTATCTTCACTTACAATTTTTTTTTTTTTCAAAGGTTTCTGTTTTTTAAATGCAGTAAAACATACTAGCTTAGACAGGGTTCCCTCTGGTTTCTAACCACTCCGCCATGACCTCCTTTTTGTATCACCCTATGCTCCCTACTAGTCTTACCACGTCCATGACGAGACAATGGTTTCAGCAAGGAGTGTTTCGGTTTGCAGATATCGTGGACCCCTTCACTAGGGACCTTTTGCCGTTTCCTACCATCCAGACCAAATATGATCTCCCCTCCTCCTCCAATTACTTTTATATCCAGATCAGTCACTTTGCACAGTCAATTTTTTCGGGGGTCACAGTCTCCCTCCCGACTCCCTTTGAACGCCTTTGCAGGGAAGGGGTACACGCAAATGGTCTAATTTCTGAGATCTACTCCATATTGCTGACTCCCTTCCCTGATCGGGTTCAAAGGCATTCCTACATGTTGCGGTGGGAGGAATACTTAGGGAAGGCCTTACCGGATACACTCTGGCACCTTATATGGAGGAGGGCAGCAAAATCCTCTATGTCGGTACTTCATCAGGAAAACCAATATAACATTTTAATGTACTGGTACCACACTCCTGACCTCCTCCATATAATGAACCCAGTAGTCCCAGGAGATTGCTGGAGATGCGGGTTACATAGGGGTACATTGCCGCATATTTTCTGGGACTTCCCCAAGATATGCCCCTACTGGACTGGAGTAGGCACCCTCCTGAGTGATATTTTTGCAGTGGAAATCCGACCTGACCCTATATCCTTCCTGCTTAAAGTGGTCCCCATTCAAATTAAAAAACACTCACTTAAGTTATTACTATTGATACTAACAGCAGCTCGTTGTCTAATCTCCCAATTGTAGAAAAGCACTGAACCACTACGGGTTTCTGATTTGTACGCTAGGGTGACAGAGGTCCGAACAATAGAATATTCCACGGCCATGTTTCAAGACAAAATTGTACTCTTCAATGCCATATGGGACCTGTGGGATAATTACTGGGCCCACTAGGCAACCTTAATGACCCTGTGAGAAAGAGGTGTCCCCCCCCCCTCCCCTCCCCCCTTGTGTCATTGTCTTTGTTATTTGTCTTGTCTTTTGGATATTAGTTTGATGAAGCATTACTTATTAAGAAGCTCTGGGCTTTCGGGTCTCTAAGACACCTTCAGTACTACTTGATGTCTTTTTGTTCTAGGATATGCTTCTCAGTAGTCCTACTTTGGACTGATTAAAGATAGACACAGTTTCTCTTAGTACACTTTATTGATATATTACTGCTCGGTTTCTCATTTTCCATCATTGAATATTATCGAGTGTTATAAGTGCTCAATAAATATGAATGTGATGCTTTACATGTTTCATCCTTTACCTTTATTAATGTGCATGAATCTATTGTAGCTGTGCTTTGTCATTTCTATATTATTTAATAAATATGCAATTATAAAAAAGAAAAAAAGAAAGTACAACTTGTTCTGCAAAACACAAGCTCTCATATGGCCATGTGAACAGAAAAATAAAAAAAATATTGCTCCAGAAAGGCGGGGAGTGAAAAATGAAAATGCAAAAATGAAAAAACCTCCGGGGCTGAAAGGGTTAAAAGGATCAGTCCTGTATGGAGACTTACTGGAAATGCTCCATGAGAAACTAATATGCAGGTATCTCCCAAGAAAGAGTACCATCTCGCCAGTGCCATCTATTGGAAGTGGCCCTCTATGAGTCAAGATCTGACTTTCCAACAAGCTGGAGGATTTGACAAGGGAATATAGCCAGTACGATGTTTTGGAAGTGGCTTAAGCATTGCCAATAAGTCTCCAGAACATGGAGCACTTCCAGTAAGTCTCCATACAGGATGCGTCTCATTAAGGAGATTCAGCACACAAAGCCGCTTCCAAGGCATACCACTGAGCCAGCCAGAATCCTACTCTATATTGATGAGGGGCAAGCACCCCGAAACAGCTGTCTATGGATGGATATCTGGTCTGGCTATATTCCCTTGTCAAATCTCAAGGCCTGTTGAAAAGTTGGATTTTGACTCATAGGGCGCCAATAGGTGGTCCTGGCGAGATGGTTCTCATTCTTTTGGAGATAACTCTTTGCATAAAACATGGTAAAAAAACAGTAATATGTGCTGAGAGGACTCCCGTACTCACACACATAGTGCAGAGGAATCAAGAATGAGTCCTCTCAATGTGCTTTACTGTTTGTTGGAGTGGAATGCAGAATGCAAGTATGAGGATAAAAATTACATAACCGGACTCAGCATTACTTACGCTATACACGGCTTAATCTAGTTTGGGGGCTGTTTTGGAGCTGAAAGAATCCCTTTAAGGTCACAGACAAATTTTTTATATATGATGTCACTTTATGACTTAAACAATTTTGGAAAACTACATTTTCTATATTTCAAGTGGTTCTGAGAATGTTTTTTTATGACATATTGTCCTTTATGTTAGTGGTAAATTTTGGTCAATAAATCTTTACTTTATGTTGCCATAATTTTTTAAACATACTTTTATTTTTATAGCATATTATAGCTAGTTTAACAGCAAAAAAATCCTAAACCTATTGTTTTTCAGATCAATTAAGTTCTAAATTGATTTGAGGAGCTGCATACTATATTAGAAATCTTATACAAATCAAGAACATCTGGATGGAATTTGTATGTTCTCCACGTGTTTGCGTGGGTTTACTCCCATACTCCAAATACTCATAGGGAATTTTGATTGCGTGGTCCACTGGGGACAGTAAGTGATGAGAATGTCTATAAAGCCATGTGGAATATGTTGGCGCTATATACCGTAATCAAATAAATTCAAAATATATTAATCCCGCAATTTCACAGGAATTAAAACAAAGAGGAGGTGAAATGCCATTTTTTTGGGTAGTAAAAGAGTGATCACATAGGAAGTAAGGTGTTCAGATATCAAACAGATTTTATTTGTATATACAGTAACATACTAATAAAAGTAATCAAAAGTTTAAAATATATAGAATACAAATAAAAATAAAAATGGAATATAAATGCAATAAAAATAATTAAATAAAAATAATTGGATATGTGAGTCTGTTCAGTCAATGTTCCTATTATAGTCTATATAAATTAAGGACGTATTGTACCTAGAAAAAAACATATTATATACATATAGATCCAAATGTTATGTTTTTACATTAATGCGGTGCAGTAAACCATAGGAATGGATATCAGACGAATAGAATAAAGGTTATTTCATAGGACTCCTGGATCGCAAATAATGTTTAGCTATTTATAAAATGATTCACTATTGGTTATAATGTATATCCACTGAAACATATAGCGACTATAAAATAAATATTAATCCTGGACCGAAATTCATCAAATTAATTAAGATGGTTTTACAGCCTAAAATTCAGTTCATCGCAGACATTATGTATACCATACCATATAAAATTTATAAAACTGCAATTTACAATAATCATGTACACCAAACTCTATTGTGCATATCGCAGATGGATGTAGTTTAGTTCAGAGGTGCAGAAAACTAGGTGGATATATATCTGCGAGTTCATCTATTATAAGTTGTAAAAATGCAGGTGACAGTTCGGACTATGCGGTCACTATAACAGACTATTTGCTGGTAAGTATCGCTTCTATGTCCATAGGAATATTTGAAAAGCGCTTTCTCTCTGTGCGTGCACCGTCACAGACAATTGTTTGTTACTCTCGGTTAGGTGCGGGGATAAGGTATTCAGTGCCTACCGTGGCGTCCCACGTGGTCTCCGCCACATGCAGATCCTCCCTCGCTGTTAAATAAAGCGCAGCTAGATGTGGCGCAACTTCCCGGTCTTGCTGCTCACTCCTTATTTTATGGTGTATCACAGCTAGCTGGGTTTTGTGTGTTGGTGCAGCAGTTCAGCACAGGTTCCACACATAGGGTTGGAAGTGAATGGAAAACCTTATCCACATGATGATTGCACTTGCTTAAATGGCAATTTCTCAAATGGCAATTCTTAAAGGGATTTTTATGGAGCACTTTATATAGTTTCAAACGGGTACATCAGGCATGAGGGTCCCCAGAAACCAAACGTGTTTCGGAGCTTTTAGCGTGCTCCTTCCTCAGTGTTTGGTGTCCCTAAAATGCCAGTACCCTTAAATACTTATTTCCTCTCCATGAGTGGAGTCATGCCAAAAGTCCAGAGTGGATTTTATCTGTCCTCTACATGTGTGTATTGGTAATTAGATACTTGCGATTTGCACGTTTTTTCGGATATAAATAAGATAGTATATAATCAGGATCATAAATATTGGGACAGCGACAGAATTCTAACACTTTTGGCTCTATACACCATCACAATGGATTTGAAATGACACAAACAAGATGTGCTTTAACTGCAGACTGTCAGCTTTAATTTGAGGGTATTTACATCCAAATCAGGTGAACAGTGCTAAAGACAAAACTGAAGGGAAAATGCCCCAAGAACAAGCAGGAACTGAAGACAGTTGCAGTAGAGGCCTGGCAGAGCATCACCAGGGATGAAACCCAGCGTCTGGTGATGTCTATGCGTTCCAGACTTCAGGCTGTAAATGACTGCAAAGGATTTGCAACCAAGTATTAAAAAGTTCAACTTTGATTTATGAGTATTATTCTGTCCCATTACTTTTGGTCCCTTAACAAGTGGGAGGCACATATGCAAACTGTTGTAATTCCTACACCGTTCACCTGATTTGGATGTAAATACCCTCAAATTAAAGCTGACAGTCTGCAGTTAAAGCACATATTGTTAGTTTCATTTCAAGTCTATTGTGGTGGTGTATAGAGCCAAAGCATTTAAAAAAAAACTTTTTTTCAAAAATTTCTACAGGCGTACATCTATTGTACTATGTGTTGTACCTGGCTGTTACTTTAATCCATACAATAATATATTGTGCTGGCACACAAATTCAATCCTGAGTTATAAAAATATATCTAATGAGACAAAAGCATATAGTTTTTCTAAAAAAAAAAAAAAAAAAAATGAATTTTGCATATTCGATTCAGAAAGTAATCTATATAAGTGAGTTGCATTATCGCATTATGCCTTCTTTCCTTCATAGTGTTCTGTTGAAAGGGTAAATTTCCTTTAGTTGATGGGTGTCTATCTTTCTAAACTGGCGGTGAGGAGGTGGGGCCATTCACCAGGGGGAATCGTGGTGTCATTAAATAGAACAAACCACGATCACCTGTGGGTGGAGAGCACCCACCCCTGTTTACAAAAAATCCAAATGTTTCTAATTCAGCGTTCAAAGCGTTGAGTCACTTGTATTAGATGTAAATTGTAGATTTTTTCTTCCAAAAACTTTTTTAGCGTGTTTTTGTCATTTTCCATATAAAAATAATGTCATTAATATATCTTTGCCAGAGCACCAGGTCTGCCCCCAGTCTGGGAGTGATGACTTAAGGAGAGGATTGTGGAACATCTAAAATCCCATGGATTGAAAGATAAAAAACAGCATGGGTTTACTTCAGGGAGATCATGTCAAACTAATCTTATTGATTTTTTTTGATTGGGTGACTAAAATAATAGATGGCGGAGGTGCAGTAGACATTGCTTATCTAGACTTTACTAAGGCTTTTGATACTGTCCTACATAGAGGGCTTATCAATAAATTGCAGTCTTTGTGCGTGGACTCCCATATTGTTGAATGGATTAGGCAGTGGCTGAGGGACAGACAACAGAGGGTTGTAGTCAATGGAGTATATTCAGACCATGGTCTTGTTACCAGTGGGGTACCTCAGGGATCTGTTCTGGGACCCATATTGTTTAATATCTTTATCAGTGAAATTGCAGAAGGCCTCGATGGTAAGGTGTGTCTTTTTGCTGATGACACAAAGATTTGTAACAGGGTTGATGTTCCTGGAGCGATACACCAAATGGAAAAGGATTTAGAAAAACTAGAGGAATGGTCAAAAATCTGGCAACTAAAATTTTACGTTTGTTAATGTTAATAAGTGCAAGATAATGCACCTGGGGTGTAAAAACCCAAGAGTAGAATATAAAATCAGTGATACAGTCCTAACCTCAGTATCTGAGGAAAGGGATTTAGGGGTCATTATTTCAGAAGACTTAAAGGTAGGCAGACAATGTCATAGAGCAGCAGGAAATGCTAGCAGAATGCTTGGGTGTATAGGGAGAGGAATTACCAGTAGAAAGAGGGAGGTGCTCATGCCGCTCTATAGAGCACTAGTGAGACCTCATTTGGAGTATTGTGCTCAGTACTGGAGACCATATCTCCAGAAGGATATTGATACTTTGGAGAGAGTTCAGAGAAGAGCTACTAAACTGGTACATGGATTGCAGGATAAAACTTACCAGGAAAGATTAAAGGACCTTAACATGTATAGCTTGGAAGAAAGACGAGACAGAGGGGATATGATAGAAACTTTTAAATACATAAAGGAAATCAACAAGGTAAAAGAGAAGAGAATATTTAAAAGAAGAAAAACTGCTACAAGAGGACATCGTTTTAAATTAGAGGGGCAAAGGTTTGAAAGTAATATCAGGAAGTATTACTTTACTGAGAGAGTAGTGGATGCATGGAATAGCCTTCCTGCAGAAGTGGTAGCTGCAAATACAGTGAAGGAGTTCAAGCATGCATGGGATAGGCATAAGGCCATCCTTCATATAAGATAGGGCCAATAGCTATTCATAATATTCAGTATATTGGGCAGACTAGATGGGCCAAATGGTTCTTCTCTGCCGACACATTCTATGTTTCTATGACTTGCTCCTCCCATTCAGCCATGAATAAATTTGCATAACTGGGAGCAAACCTGGTGCCCATGGCAGTACTCTGTATCTGTAAATAAAATTCATATTCGAAATAAAAATAATTGTGGGTAAATCTAGCTGTGCTTTATTCAACGGCGAGGGAGGATCTACATGTGCTGGAGACCATGTGGGACGCCACGGTAGGCACTGAATTCCTTATCCCCGCACCTAACCATGAGTAACAAACAATTGTGTGTGACGGTGCACGCACAGAGAGAAAGCGCTTTTTAAAATATTCCTATGGACATAGACGCGATACTTACCAGCAAATAGTCTGTTATACTGACTGCATAGTCTGAACTGTCACTTGCATTTTTACAACTTATAATAGATGAACTTGCAGATATACAGTACAGACCAAAAGTTTGGACACACCTTCTCATTCAAAGACTTTTCTTTATTTTCATGACTATGAAAATTGTAGATTCACACTGAAGGCATCAAAACTATGAATTAACACATGTGGAATTATATACATAACAAAAAAGTGTGAAACAACTGAAAATATGTCATATTCTAGGTTCTTCAAAGTAGCCACCTTTTGCTTTGATTACTGCTTTGCACACTCTTGGCATTCTCTTGATGAGCTTCAAGAGGTAGTCACCTGAAATGGTCTTCCAACAGTCTTTAAGGAGTTTCCAGAGATGCTTAGCACTTGTTGGCCCTTTTGCCTTCACTCGGTGGTCCAGCTCACCCCAAACCATCTCGATTGGGTTCAGGTCCGGTGACTGTGGAGGCCAGGTCATCTGGCGCAGCACCCCATCACTCTCCTTCATGGTCAAATAGCCCTTACACAGCCTGGAGGTGTATTTGGGGTCATTGTCCTGTTGAAAAATAAATGATGGTCCAACTAAACGCAAACCGGATGGAATAGCATGCCACTGCAAGATGCTGTGGTAGCCATGCTGGTTCAGTATGCCTTCAATTTTGAATAAATCCCCAACAGTGTCACCAGCAAAGTACCCCACACCATCACACCTCCTCCTCCATGCTTCACGGTGGCAACCAGGCATGTAGAGTCTATCCGTTCACCTTTTCTGCGTCGCACAAAGACACGGTGGTTGGAACCAAAGATCTCAAATTTGGACTCATCAGACCAAAGCACAGATTTCCACTGGTCTAATGTCCATTCCTTGTGTTCTTTAGCCCAAACAAGTCTCTTCTGCTTGTTGCCTGTCCTTAGCAGTGGTTTCCTAGCAAATATTCTACCATGAAGGCCTGATTCACACAGTCTCCTCTTAACAGTTGTTCTAGAGATGTGTCTGCTGCTAGAACTCTGTGTGGCATTGACCTGGTCTCTAATCTGAGCTGCTGTTAACCTGCGATTTCTGAGGCTGGTGACTCGGATGAACTTATCCTCCGCAGCAGAGGTGACTCTTGGTCTTCCTTTCCTGGGGCGGTCCGCATGTGAGCCAGTTTCTTTGTTGCGCTTGATGGTTTTTGTGACTGCACTTGGGGACACTTTCAATGTTTTCCCAATTTTTCGGACTGACTGACCTTCATTTCTTAAAGTAATGATGGCCACTCGTTTTTCTTTACTTAGCTGCTTTTTTCTTGCCATAATACAAATTCTAACAGTCTATTCAGTAGGACTATCAGCTGTTTATCCACCTGACTTCTCCACAACGCAACTGATGGTCCCAACCCCATTTATAAGGCAAGAAATCCCACTTATTAAACCTGACAGGGCACACCTGTGAAGTGAAAACCATTTCAGGTGACTACCTCTTGAAGCTCATCAAGAGAATGCCAAGAGTGTGCAAAGCAGTAATCAGAGCAAAAGGTGGCTACTTTGAAGAACCTAGAATATGACATATTTTCAATTGTTTCACACTTTTTTGTTATGTATATAATTCCACATGTGTTAATTCATAGTTTTGCTGCCTTCAGTGTGAATCTGCAATTTTCATAGTCATGAAAATAAAGAAAACTCTTTGAATGAGGTGTGTCCAAACTTTTGGTCTGTACTGTATATCCACCTATTTTCTGCACCTCTGAACTAATATACATCCATATGCGATATGCACAATAGAGTTTAGTGTACATAATTATCGTAAATTGCAGTTTCACAAATTTTATATGGTATGGTATACAATAACATAATGTCTGCGATGAACTGAATTTTAGGTTGTAAAACCATCATAATTAATTTGATTAATTTCGGTCCAGGATTAATATTTTATAGTCGCTATATGTTTCAGTGGATATACATTATAAATATAGTGGATCATTTTATAAATAAACATTATATGCGATCCAGGATTCCTCTGAAATAACCTTTATTCTATTCGTCAGATATCCATTCCTATGGTTTACTGCACCGCATTTATGTAAAAACATAACAACATTTGGATCTATATGTATATTACACAATTACATAGTTAATACGGTTGAAAAAAGACATACGTCCCTCATGTTCAACTAAGGTATAGGTGGCGACACAAATATAATATGCTTTTTTTCTAGGTACAATACGTCCTTAATTTATATAGTATTCGAAACACCACAGAACAAAAAAAAACTTTTAGTCTGCTACTGGGCAAAAAACATTGTCCTATACTAAATCGAGTGTGTGGATTACAAATCCGAAGTCAGATTTGTTGTAAAACATCACAAAATTTTGCTATGCATAAGTATGCCTAAATGAATGAAGCACTTGGAAAGCATTGAATGATTTTGAACAGAACGAGTTTTACTTCAACAATTACCTGATCTACATCAAAGTAAACAGTGTATGAAAATGTAATGGAATAACAAAATTTCGGAAAGTCTAGTTTTTCAGTTTAAAAGTCTTACTTGAGCAAGGCCCAGTACTGTTAAAAGTGCTTCAGGCATCTGCTTTTGCTTTTGCATTTGTGAACGGTCATATTTTCCAGTTACAAAAACCAGCAGTTCCCCATCATGTTGGGATTCCAGCGTCCAGACTTACAATGGAAGTCAATACGGGCGGATCCGTTTGAAGGTGACACAATATGGTGCAATTTTCAAACCGATCCGTCCCCCTTTGACTTTCAATGTAAAGTCTGGACGGATCCGTCTGCGGCTACTTTCACACAATTTATTTTACAATATAATGCAGACGGATCCGTTCTGAACGGATCCATTGTCTGCATTATATGAGCGGATCCGTCTCAGACGGATGCGCTCTGAACGCAAGTGTGAAAGTAGCCTAAGAAATGCGCTTTCAATGACATTCGGCAGCCAAGTTGTTCATAAGCTGTAAGCATGCTGTCTACTATTTCAGCATAGTTTGCAGCTCGTCTGTTCCCAAGAAAGTTCTGCACTACTAGCACAAATGCAACCCAAGCTGCAAGACGCACTCGCTTTGTCAGATTCTTGCGCTGATCATAAGTAGTGTATTTGCCACATATGTAGCAGAAATTGTCTGGATCGTTAACACATTTACGTTTATCCATCTTAAGTTTCAAAACTGATAGCACTATAACAGATCACTTTATCAAAATCTGTCCAGCTTGCCTTATATACTTACTGTTGACATCCGCCTGAGTGCGTCCGAACAGGTCTGGGCATGTCCATTGGAATATCTCCAATATAATGCATTAATATTATAACTGAATAGACTTTGCATGGATAACTTAAAATCTAGACGTGTCAGGGAAATTCCAAGTTTAAATTTGGAATCAGTTTGCTCATTTTAGTATAAATCAAGTTTTTTTCTCAGTAGCAAAATTATTGTTGTACGGTGTAATAGGAACATCAACGGAACAGACTCACATATCCCATTATTTTTATAGCATTTATATTCCATTTTTATTTATATTCTATATATTTTAAACTTTTGATTACTTTTATTAGTGTGTTATATACAAAAGAAATCTGTTTGATATCTGAACACCTTACGTCCCCTGCGATTCCATATGGTATGTGCCTATCACTCTTTTACTATAAATTCTATAACGACTAGGGGAGTGGAATTGATTAGAGCACCTATTCCATTGCAGTGTTTGGGAGAGCCACCTTACTACTTTTTTTTATAGGCTTCTTTGTGTGCCAGAAACTCAAATCTATACCAGGTACGGGCTGTTATAGACTTGAGCTATAATTTATGCCAGTTTGCGGTGTAAATTACTGTAAAACTAAATCACAGAAATATAGTGGCAAATATGGGGGAGCTGCTCAAACCCCAATCACTGTAGCGTGTTTCTCATTGGGGGAGCAGTCCCACTGCATGTGGACCGCAGCAAACAACCATACCCAGCAAAAAATGCATATAATGGAGGATGCCGGCGCGGTCCACATGCACCACCAAGGCATCCTACACAAAACGGAGCATTCTGCGGATGAAAATCTAACTATATAAATCACAGAAAAAAATGCACCAAACGGATATGCCACTGACTATACTAGCTAGTCATACAAGCAGATATTAAAAGCTGAGACTTTTGCCAATATATTCCTGTCAGGAACACATCAGAGCCCATCATGCACCACGTCACAGTCTCTCAGCATGGCAAGGGTCCTACCACTATGCTAACTATGGTGTGAACACGGTCTGAAGGTGATGAAATGCAGCTCACAGCCAAGCTTCCACACAACAGCATAGCAGGACAACTAATGCAATGTGAATAAAGCAAGACTGTAAGCCACACCCATATCAGACCATGTGATGGAGGCTACCAGGTGCAGAAGAATGTTAAATGTCAGGTAAAGGCACATTCAATACATATAAAACAAAATCATAGAAATATAGTGGCAAATATGGGGGAACTGCTCAAACCCCAAACAGTGTAGCGTGTTTCTCATTGGGGGAGCAGTCCCACCACATGTGGACTGCAGCAAACGACCATCCCTAGCAAAAAATGCATACAATGGAGGATGCCGGTGCATGATGGGCTCCGATGGGTTCCTGACAGGAATATATTGGCAAAAGTCTCAGCTTTTAATATCTGCTTGTATGACTAGCTAGTATAGTCAGTGGCATATCCGTTTGGTGCATTTTATTCTGTAAATTACCATAAACCCAACTCTTCCCACTAAGCCCCTTTCTCACCACTTTAGAAAAGTGTCAAGAAGAACAAAGAGTTGCAAATTATGGCACAAATTTTATTTGTGACTTTTTAAAGCCACTTTTTTGGCTTAGTAAATCTCTGCAATTGTTTTCTGTAACAAAATAATTGTTAACAGAGAAATACAACTCAATATTTGTTTCCCTGGTTCTTTAGTTTTTAGCACTAGTATGCTACAGTACTTGACTCAAACACAGGCCAATGAAAAAGGAGCACCTTATGTATTTTATGGCCACCTTTTTATTATGATGTTTTTCAGGCTTGTAGAGGTGTTGATGTGCCAAAACACAGAAAACAACTTCCAAAATACCCCATCTAGTAAACTGTGAGACAATATTTTATGCACAGGCCAGGTTGTTTGGGGCAGGTTTCACAGTGGTATATGGTGTATACTCCTGGAATAAAATCTGCAATATGGTTCCAGGAGCCCAAGCTCACCTCCTGCAAGAGCCCAAGTCTACCTCTTCACTCGATCCTAGTACCTCCCCTTGTGCCATCCAGTCGGCCTCCTCCTCTGCAACATCACAATCCTCATACAACTCCACACGCATAGTCAGCATGTCCCTCAGCGAAATCTGGAACTTGTGTAATGAAGATAAAACGGGTCACAGCACCACACTTCTCTTTGTATTTTTGGATCACAGCATGTGGATTGTTATGATTGTATACAAATTTGAGACAAAAGTGGGAATATGGTTCTCAGCACCATCCCCTTCCCCAATAGTCACCAGATGGTTTTATGGTCTTAAATCTGCCACCATCATTCTTAGGACTGTTGTATGTTAAAGGAAATGACCAGAGAAGAAGAAATATAAAACAGATTTCATATCTTTATTTGTTCTCTTTGTTTCATTAAATATGCATTCACTTGTACAAATATTTATTGAAAATGACCTGTAGATGCTCTTCCCAATGTCTACATGTGAGGTGGTCATCGCTCGGACGACGGTGACAAAATTCTAACTTACCCTTTAGTGAACCACAAGAATGTTTCACGCATAAGCAGAAGATTTCTAGATTCTGGGTTTCAGCTTCTGAGACTCAGTAGAAAAATACCAATAATGGCTGAAACAACATTAAATTTATTAGTATGGGGCGCATGGCGGCTATGTACCATTATTTCCGGACTATAAGCGGATAACATGGGTTATTTAAAGGACTAGAACAAACCTACGAGAGAGCCTTTAGGGGACAATGTAACTGTAAAAACATTAAAGGGAATGTCACCAATTTTATGCTGCCCTAATTTGTAAGTCCTAACAGGTCCAGCACATGAGAATGAGTCCTGATATTCATGAGCTCCTGCTCTCCACGCCCCTCGTGTCGCTAATGGACAGGATTTTTCTGAATGCAATCAGTGGCAGGTGGGTGGAGATAGCCAGGGGCTCATGAATATGAGGACTCATTAGCATTAGCTATTCAATACAAGATGTTAGCGAAATGTCTGGGACAATTAAAGAAAGTGACCAAATGATTAGCTAACGGACACCATAAAACTGATGACAGATTCCCTTGAATCTCTTTTTTTCTCTGCTTAGATCTTATCTGGTTCTAGGTCCAAAGCTTGAATTACTGAGAGATTCTGAAGACTAACAAGTCTACTTCTGATTCCTGTCAAGTGCAGTACTGTCATGGAGACCTGGTTTGAAAGCAAATCCCCAAATTCATCAATGTTCACACATGTACACATAATGTCGGACAAGCAGGGAGTAAATATTAATGTGAATGCTGATTTGAATTCATACAAAATCTTCACGTGTTTAAAGTACATGTAACGTAATTCATTCTGGTAAGTCTCCTTTAAATGACCAATTAAGGCTACTTTCACACTTGCATTTGGAGCGTATCCATCTGGTGTCTGCACAGACGGATCCGCTCCTATAATGCAAACTATGGGATCCGTTCAGAACGGATCCGTCTGCATTATCTTTCAGAAAAAAATTTAAGTCTGAAAGTTAGTCAGACTGATCCGTCCAGACTTTGCATTGAAAGTCAATGGGGGACGGATCCCTTTGAAATTGCACCATATTGTTTCAACTTCAAACGGATCCGTCCCCATTGACTTACATTGTAAGTCTGGACGGATCCGTTTGGCTCCGCACGGCCAGGCGGACATCCGAACGCTGCAAGCAGCATTTGGGTGTCCGCCTGCTGAGCGGAGGTCAAACGGTGCCAGACTGAGGCATTCTGAGCGGATCCGCGTCCCCTCAGAATGCATTGAGGCCGTACTGATCCATTCGGGGGCCGCTTGTGAGAGCCTTCAAACGGAACTCACAAGCGGAGCCCCGAACGCAAGTGTGAAAGTAGCCTAAACTACCTTCTTCATGAACTCACCACATCCCCTGCACAGGCTTAAAAGGAATCTCCTATTATACAGTGGGAGGAATTTATTAAGACTGGTGTTTCTAACGCCTCTTAATAATTTTGCTGTATCTCAGCAGATCCATGTGACAGAATCTGATATCTAAGCCAGCATGGAGCTGGTACAGATTTTAGGTGTTACTTGTGGCATCTTAAATTTGTCAGCCCACATAGGCCCCGACTCTTTCTGACCACTTTTTCCAAAAGTTATCAGTGTGGCATAAAAGGGAAAACAGTTGTACATTTTTGACCAAACCAGGGCTTGTGCAAACATTTGTGATTCTTCTACACCACAGTGCCTTTAATAAATTCCTTCCAATGACAATTTCTCTGGTGGCTTCTCCATGTTCCTTGAACTTGAATTACAAATAGTTGCAATCATAGCCATCTTTATACTTCCAGAGGAATTAAGTAAAGCTGCAGGTAAGAAACTGGTGATGTGGTAGATCCCATAAATCACCAGGGAAGAGTTTATTTCATTAGCTACCTAATATTGGAAAGAACCATGGAAATCAGAGCACTGGAAGATTCCTAATATGACGTTACTGCAATAGAAACCTCCAATTGTTAAAGAGCTTCATTCTCTCATTCTAGAACACTCCCATCCACTTTAAAGGAGGGAACTTGTTCATACAATGAATTTACTGATAGACTAATAACTGAATGTAAGATATCGGCAGAGGAGCATCCTTTTCACCTGTAAGAAAAATACCAAACTTCTCCTTGGGCAGCTGATTTGTGTATTTGTAATGTCACTGGATCACACCCAATAAGCCATAAAATAACCATAAGGGACTGTCACTAACCTACTGCTCACAAGACAGTGGGCTACAACTGCAAGTAATGCTAGCAGCATGACTACAGTGGTGGGGCTGGTATGTTTCATGATCTGCTACCAAGGGCAGATTGGCCATAGACCTTACAAGGAAATTTCCTGGTGGGCCGAGGCCCAGGGGGCCGCCTGAGCCCTCCTCACAGCCGGCCAGTGGAGGTTTTTGGGGATGTTTTTTGTGCTGCCGCGCTGTATTTTGTGATGGACTGTTGCATTTGGCTCTGTTGGGGTGGTACAAAGTGCCACAATATGGTATTGCTAAACCTGCCTACTTGTGTTGGCCCTGCCTTCCATCAATTTGAACCAGACTACAAAATGGTGCCACTATTTTTTCCAGGACCACTTTAAAGGGATTCTGTCAACAGGATTTACCCTATAGAGATATTTATATGTGCCCATCAGTCTCCTTGTTTTGTATTAAATGATCCCACACTTACTGCTCTGCGTGTCTTTTATTCTTCCAAAAAGCAATTTTATAGATATGTAAATTACCTTGCTACGGAGCCCAAGGGGTTGTCCAACGATCCGTTGGAGACCAGCCGTGCCCATCTTTCCGGAGCACAGCACCGCCTGACAGTTAATTTATTCACTGCACTTGCCCTGACGTCATTCCTTCCAAGCACCGTAATCTCGCGCAGGCGCAGTGTACACAGTAGTCTGCGCCCGTGCGGACTACTGGCACAGGCTTTGTCGATCCAACTGCGCATGTGCCGACTCCCTGCGCACACGAGATTATGGCGCTTGGAAGGAATGACGTCAGGGCAAGTGCAGTGAATAAATTAACTGGTAGGCGGTGCTGGGCTCCAACGGATTGTTGTACAACCCCTTGGGCTCCTTAGCAAGGTAATTTACATATCTATAAAATCGCTTTTTGGAAGAATAAAAGACAGTTAGAGCAGTAAGAGTGGGATCATTTAATACAAAACAAGGAGACTGATGGGCACATATAAATATCTCTATAGGGTAAATCCTGGTGACAGAATCCCTTTAAGTTCCCAATCCGCCCTGGTCTACCACTGATCCAGAGCAACACAATCTTTCTCCCCAGGAAGTTCTCCTCATTCTGCACATGGCTGTATGTCCCTGTCAGGTGTGCTCTATGATAGGAACTGGGTTATTATTATTATTTATTTTTTAAGCTTTGCATTTTTACTGACAGCGTATATGTCTGGAAGGAAGTGTTAAGTTCTCATTAACTTCTAAAGCCATCAACTCCTACAGCCAACAGAATGACAGTAGAGTCTTTTCACATATGTTTGGCTAGGTTTGTACTTAAAGGGTTTATCTGAGGATAATGACTTTTTACCAAGGGCCCCCAGCCATCCTCTGTAAACAGAGGATTAATGCTTCACTGCTCCCTGCCACTCGGGTCCTCCACGCTCCCTCCTGCATGCTCATGTTCCAGTCCCCACACAGTGTTTACATCCACCACAGCATGGTCATGGTCAAATGCTCCGCTGCAGCCAATGACTGATGTGGCCACAAGCAGCACGTCACGGCGGTGGTGCAGGGACCAGAACATGGACATATGGGCAGCATAGAGTTAAATAATCTTCTGTTTATGGGGGAAGGCTTGGGGCACTTGCAAAAAAAATCATTATTCAGTCGTGTACCTGCATTGGGTTATGTGGCATGTATAGGCAGATTGCAAAATACTGTGAATGTGATATGAACAGAACACAACATTCATTTCACTAAATTTCACTGAAATCATTATTGAAATGAAAACTATGAACTAACTGAACTATGCACTAATCTTTGTGGTTTTCTATAAAGTGAGTGATGGAAAACTCTTCATGTGCTAGAGATGTGTTGGTTGTAAGTGATCCAGATAACTATGAACATATCCAAGAAAACATGGCAGGGCTTTACAAGGTGCCACCCTGAAGTTGAGCCACAAGTGGTGTTTGCTCCTCAATGTTTGCAGTGCTGAGACTCACGAGAGTTATCTGTGGGAACTTGAAGGACATATGCTCTATTTCTGTTATGTGAAACATCTCTCTAGTTTCAAATAAGAAATCACTAGTGCAATCAATGATTCGTTTTGCTTCTGATAAGATGTAACTATGTGTACATTGCACCCTTCAACAAAACTTTACCAGGAAAACCAAACACAAGCACCAGATGAACAGTCCCCACCTCATGTGTACTACAAGCTTAGGCTTGAACAGGTCTGTTTTAAGATGGCATATGTGCTTCTGATGGCAATAAGGCACTGAAGGGGCAAGGCTTCCTACAGAGAATCCCCCTTCTCAGGGGTTTAACATGCAGGTCTATCCCATAGATACTAAACACATCCTGATCACTGGAAAGACAATCATGGATCAAAGAATAGTTGTTAGAACTAATGGGACCTCAGTGTGCTTCTTACAAACATCTCCTGCCTGTCTTGTGACCTTTCCAACCCTATGATAAAAATGTCCTTCATTGTACATTCTCAATTGTTTCTTCAATCTGAGCAGCACCTAGCACATCATCCTTGGCTTGTTACAGACAGAACAGTATTTTGAGGTTTCACGTCATTTAATAGGCAAGAGAACATTAGTAAAGCTACTAGCCAAACAACCACCACAGGTTTGGTATCCATGGCCATATGGTGGCCAAAAATAATTTGATCTCACATTATTTTCATTGGTATATGAGCACCATTTTTTTATCCACAAGTTTTGCCAAAAGGTAAATAGGAATCTGTACCTTTCAGACTCATTGTGCACCAATGTCATTGAATAGCCCTGCAGCTAACCTCCAAGTCGGTTCTTGGTTGGAGGCATACACAGTATAGTAAAGACAGTTATAATCCAAAGACCACACATTGTTAATACCTATCTGGCTAGGAAACTGCACCAAGATGTCTAAACTATGACCAAAAATCTATAGCACCAATGACCCTTTCCCAGCTGGGGAGGTCAGATTGCCATCCCGATGCAGAAAACCACTAAATTATTATTGGATGACTATTTCCACAGCATCCGTTTAAAATTGTATCCACATCAAGCTTGTGGCTACTAGCAGCTCCATAAAAAAATAAAACATATCTATCTATGTATATATATAGACTTTCTGCTCTCTTTTACTATATATTTCTATATATATATATATATATCTTTATATATGTTATTTGTATATGTAGAATTGTATATCTGCACAGAAACCGTATGAGAATACATCTTGCCATAGAAAAGAAACTGCTCCAAAGATACAGTAACAAATAAGTTATGCACAACACGAAAAAAACATTCCTGATTCCTCCAAGAAATCCAAAGATCTAAACCCGAGAACAATTTTCTATAATCGCGATCGGTCACATGTACACCAAACTGTTCCCACAGAAGGGAGCCCCCAGCCGGGCCCTGGCCACATTTCCATTGGTGTAGAACATAGGAGTAAACATTTACAGCATATAGTGTGTGTAAGATTCAAACACTTACGGGCCTTGACCCTTTTTTTCCTTGGATTTCTGCTGATGGCTTCCTGTGGTTTTCTGCCAAATATGTCACTTGTTCTTAAAATTTGCAGAACTCAGAAGGGCACACCTAAACCATATAATACAGTTCTGTGCCAAGAAAGCGTATGCATATCCTTTAAGGGCTGCAGTTCACTGTGAAAATTCTCTTGAATGTAGCAGAACTACAGGTTGAGACAGATCTGTTCACCAAGAGCCTACACACCAGAATACAGAGCCCTTAGGACTTACAAAGTGCTGTACAGAAAGCAAACACTGGAACCTCTCTTCTCAACTCTACCTACAGATCTATGATCTAGAGCAGGAACCTAGCTTGGGACAATCAACCTCAATATAGTTCTCCATTTACAGGAATCTGGCCAAACATCTCTTTACATATAATACAATTCTGCAGCTGCCATCTCTGCTTCAAACATTATGGGCTTCTTCATGTGGAATAACCTAACACTTACTGGACAAGCTCACTGGGGTTATCAACCAATGAAGAAACATTTATGTAACCCCAAGATCCATAACAGGAAACCGGTTTAATGAAATTACAAATACAGTGGACTGTAACAGGGAGATTTGTTATCCAGCCCTGCCACTTTTGACCCTTATAATATGCTTTTGTTTTGCTGCTTATCTAGGAAAGCTGATGGATCCTACAACCTAATTTGCCTTATGACCCTATACCATTTCTATCCACTGTGAGTATGGCATGAAAGTCGCTTCATGGTACAATACTCTAACACAGCACCATCTCTTCAGACAGTGTCCTCACAAAGAACTACAAGATGGAAAGCTCTTCTTGCTGAGCTGTTACTAGCTACTCCCTTATTGTTCGATAGGTAAAAGCACATAAGTCTGCTGACCTAAAACACTCAGTGGCATTCCCACTCTAGCAGACATATGGAGTGTGATGCCAGCTTTTACCTAGGTAAGGTGGGAGATGGTAGGAAGCACCATCAGCCTTAGGGTCAATGTGCTACCAGGCTACTGTGAAATGTGGGTACCCTCCAATATTTCCCAGATTGTGGTTCTAGTAAAACCACATCTATAATAAGAACCTCATCTATGCATCCTTGATAAAGAAGACTGGTCTTCTTGACTCTTTCCACTACTTTTCAGTGTGCCTAGGAGTCCAAACTCTCTCATGAGACAAAAGATGCAGGTGACTATGAAACACTTCTCCACAACAATCCCTACAGAGATGGCTACTTAGTCAAAGTCCTATAAGTAAGGATACAAGGTCCCATAACATATCAGGTTAAGTGGCCTGCAATAACTGATAACCGTTTATATCCTAGTTGTGCCATGTGGCTCAACCTGTCCTTCTCATTGGCTAGAATGGCATTCAATACAAATTTACATTCTATTTAAAAAATGTCATGCTCTTCTCACAGTCCATAGTCAGCATCCTGCACTGTAAAGCTGGAAGAACCAACCTTTTGAGGTACTGAATAATGAGACTACTGTCTGGTGACCACCAAGTACAATGAACACATACACTAGTTAGTACAAGCTTCATAGGAACTGAGTAATGAAACTTCTCTGTGTGGTGACCACCAGGCAATAAAAACATAATGACCTAAATTTCTAGACGGAGGTAATGATGAGACTATTCTGTCTGGTGACTACCAAGTACAATGACCACACAATGACCATAAGCTCCAGAGGGCCTAAATGATTTGGCTACTCTGTGTGATGACCACCAGGTACAATGGACACATAATGACCACAAGCTCCAAACTGGTTGCCCAAAATAAAGAGTCTTGCAGGTATGATTGCTTTTAATGGCTAACAAAAAAATGTTACACAGCAAGCTTTCCAGACAACTCAGGTCCCTTTGTCAGGCATAGGATGACATTGTCTCAAAAGCTTGCTATGTAACAGAATTCCTTATATTTTCTTACCCATTAAAAGCTGCAAAACTCTGATATTGTTTCTCTTAATAACAGTAATAAACCTATTTTCTAATAGCTAAAATGGTACCACACTTTTCTTTTGATCCAGTGGGGTACAATATGATGCCTCCTCAGGTCACACAGCTCTGAAAGTTAGGACTTGATGGACAGGTTAAATTACTGTTTATTCTCCCCTCACATATCGTAAGATCTCCAATTAACATAATCAATTTCCCAGGAAGCCTGTCTCTTACAGATCTGCTCTCTGGATGTTGTATTATTGCCACTATCATCCTGCCGTGCAGAACTCTACAAATTGTAAATCTAGAAAAAAGACAGTTCAGGAGCTCATCATGGGAAATTGAATGCACCCTTATCCTTTACCCAATATATATATATATATATATATATATATATATGGAAAAAAAAAGAAAAAGCAAAACAAACATATTGCTATATTCTATAGACCCACAAAAGTCCTGTAGAAATCTGCTACTATAAAGCACCTTTAACTGATGGTCATCGTGGTAACATAGTGCAGCAGAAGTTCAGTCTCCATGTATGTGGGATGGTGGCTATACATTATCAACCAATGGATGAAAAGACGCAGATTGTGTGGTGGTGCACAGGGCTGTCTTCTGTCATGTGTCTGCTCTTATCATTGGCACTATGACGGGTAATGTTACCTACAGCAGACACCATGATGTCATTCATGAGAAAGAAGCTGCCACTTATTAAATGCTACAGCAAATGACACAATGGAGTGGTGAAATACTACAAAACCATCGGCAGCTGTTTCCGAAAACATGGAAATTATTGCTTAAAATGCAAACAACACTATTTTACCTCAACTCTCCAACCCCCTGCATTACTCTTGAACCCTCCAGGTCACGCTCAGTCCCTTTACGTTACTATGAAACCCTAGCCCTTATTCTCCAGCTCTCCACACTATTCTCCTCCACTGCTGCTACAAAATGTGGCCCGATGATCAGCAGAACAAACGTTCTTTCCGATCATTACCCGACATCAACATATCCAGCGATCTGCGGTCATTGACAGCATCTTTTATGTGGGCACAGAATCATCGTTGTCGGCAGCACATCGTATAAACAGGGGTTGTCCTGCTGACAATATGCAAACTGTATGTTCGCCCTGTACGGTATGATGATCAGTACATGTAAATGTACTAAATGAGTGCCAACTGACATGCTACATCGATGAATGGCACTCGTTCATCAGAATTGCTTTGGGGCCCTTACTCTCTTTTACTCTACATTACTTTCCTTCAATCTACATTAGGCCTTATTCACACATCCGTGTTTTGCATCAGTGTTTGTTACCTGAAACCAGGAGTGGGCCCAAAGCACAGGACCTGTTGTAGTTGAAGAACAGACTGCCGGAATTCTCTTTATCCAGTATATATGCCGGCTTTCGGTCAGACAAAAAATAAAACACACATTTTTTGTCTGGCTGAAAGCTGGCATATTTGCCAGAAAGCGTCAGGATCCCATTACAGTGAATGGGGATCTGGTGGTGCACGGTGGTATCTGGCTATGCCGGGTACAGTCTGTTCCTCAGCTGGAACGAAGTCAGAGTTTCGCTACATTACTCTTATTTACCCTCTACCTACTGTTACTCAGAATTTTTCTCTTTCTCACTTTTTATTGGGGCTTATGCACACGAACATATGTATTTTGCAGTCCGCTGCAAAAAATAAAAATAAACAGAACAAATACAGAAAATAAATATGTTCGTGTGCATGAGCCCTTACTCTAAAACTCTCCACATTACTTTCCTTCACTCTGTTACTCTATATCACTCTCCTCTGCTACTCTCATCACTGTTACTGTATTACTCTCCTTCACGGTCTGTTGCAATAGTAAGGAGCCAGTTTACCCTTGTTCAAAATGTTCCTCCATCACTTTTGTTACTCTGCATTACTGTCTTTCCTTCTATTTTACTGTACATCACTCACCTTCACTGCTAATAACTCTCCTTGGCTCTGTTACTCTGCACTACTTGACAATCTCTATTAGGGCTTATTCACACGGCTGTTGTGGTTCCGGTCCGTGCACTGGGGACCGCAATTTGCAGCCCCAATGCACGGGCAATGTCCGTGTGGCGGCCGGGACGGATCGAGACCCATTCAACTTGACTGGGTCAGTGATCTGCCCGCCCCGCAAAAAAAAATAGAGCAAGTTCTATTTTTTTGCGGTGTGGAGGCACGGACAGAAAGACCACAGAAGCACTCTGTAGTGCTTCCGTGGGGTTCCGATCTGTGCTTCTGTTCTGCATCTCCGTGATTGCATCTCTAAGTGAATGGGTCTGCATCCGTGATGCGGAGTGCACACGGCCGATGCCTGTGTATTGCGGACCTGCCGTATGCGGGCCGCAATACAGCCACGGAACCACAATGGCCGTGTGAACAAGCCCTTACTCTGCTACTCTACATTACTCTCCTTCATTCTATGTTACTTTACTCTCCTTCAGTTGATGGTAGTCTGCATTTCTCTAGTTCGTTCTGCTACTCTAGTTAAGGCCTCATGCACATGACTGTGCCTGTTTTGTGGTCTGCAAACCACGGATCCGCGAAATACGGATGCAGCCCATGTGTGTTCTGCCTTTTGTTGCGGACCCACTGGGCTCAATGGGTCTGCACTTTGTAAACAACTATAGGACATGTTCTATCACTTGCGGAACGGACACACGGATGTCAAAAACACACGAAACTCATGGTTTCTGACCATATCCATATTTTGCCGACCGCAAAACGAACACAGCTGTGTGCATGAGGCCTCACAGAGCAGAGTAAGGCCTCATGTACACAGCTGTGTTCGTTTTGCAGTTGCTCCATTCCGTGCTCCGTTTTGCGGTTGCTCCGTTCCGTGGTCTGTAAAAAAAATATAACCTGTCCTATTCTTGTCAAGTCAATAGGTCAGTGAAAAAACGCGGATGCACACAAGATTGTCATCCGCGTCCGTTTTTTTACTATCATTTGCATGGCAAACTTGACTTAGACTTTTTTTTACTTTCCTTCATGTCTGGTGATCCTCCAAAAATAAAGGAAGACATATGGAAACAAAAACAGAAACGGATCACGGAACCCCATTTTTCGGAACGGAATAGAACAACGGTGGTGTGCATGAGGCCTTACTCTGCATGAACTCAACATTATTCCTCCCCTCTGTTACTCTGAGTCTGATTCTCTTACACTCTATTATTCTCCTTTACTCTACATTATTATCCTTCACTCAAAGTTACTTTACAATACTCTCCTTTGCTCTGTGTTATGCTCCATTACTCTCCTGCAATCTGTTACTCTACATTACTTTTCATCCTGTGTATTACATTGGACTTTCTACATTTATTAAGTAACCACAAAGAAGAAAATTTGGTAGCTTTAGTTGGATTAACTACCTTGGAAGGTATCAGATCTTGAACCCCACAAATGAAGCTTTTAGCAGCCCATAACAAAGAGAAAAGTGAACACCAAAAAGCCACATTCACTGACAGGTAACTTGTACTGCCCTTACTTGTGCCTCATGTCTCTAAGGCACAAAACACCAGAATGACCCTCCTTCACTCTTTTAATTTAAAGACTTGTTCTTAGCAAATGGTGCACAGGGCACATGTCTGCACAGATACACTTACACTCCACAGCTCAGGGTGGTAGTACTATTAGCTTTTCATTTAGGTAGTACAAATTAGAAAGTAGTAAATGGATGTAGCCTTTAGTGGTGTCAATTTCCTCTTCATAAAATAAGACCATTTGTCCTACACGATTAAACATTCTCTAGCAACATACATACATGGCATGTTAGGTGTGCAATGACATGTATGATGCTCCATAGATACCAGGCTGTAGCCTCTAGCAGGGTGGAGATGTGGTCACACCACATGTATTGCTGAGCTGTGACCTATGCATGTATCTTCAGATCTAGCAGTCTTAACACTGTACATTGCTCCGAGGTGTGAGGCGTGAGCATATACCCGGCACACACAGGGTTGGTGAGGTAGGCAATGAACGCACAACTCGCTGCTCACGCTTTAGTGTATAAGTCATTTAAAAGGGAGGGCAGGGAGTGGCAGCACCAAGAGACAGAAAGAGCCTAAACCAGGCCTGTCTCCAAAGATGGTCACAGAAGAGTGGCATGGCCGCTGGAGTCCTCGGGCTCTGTGCTGGTCAGGATGGCAGCCCGATCATCAGACAGTGAACGGTGACAGAGCTCGTCCCTCAGAGCAGAGAGACGGAAGAAGGGGTCTTGTCGAGCTGAGCGTTTCTTCCTACGGATGCAGCGAGTGTCCATGTACATGGCTGGGGCTGGCTGGTGAACCTGTGAGGTGGATCCATCTGCTAGAGACAACACAACCTGTATTAATCTCTTACGACCCAGCAGAGATATAACAGAATCATGCTTTCAACACTTAAGGCACCCACAAACAGTTTATGGACTGTTTCAAACAAAACAAACATTTGTCAGTGGAAATTTTCCAACAAACGATTGTTTTAGCCAACCGATGATAGACCATTATTGTCTGAAAGGTCAGCTGTTTGTGGACAAAAGAACATTACCAGAAAGAGCCTTCACCCAGTTTCATTGAACATGTATGGGCAGTCTGAACAACTGTAACGGCCATTGTGGAATAAATTGTGTATGGCAGTGTCTGTGAAACAATTATGCACTAGAGGATTGTTAACTGCTGTTCAACCATCAACCAAGTTCTATCTAATGTGTATGGCCCCCTTAAGTCTAGGATTCCATGTTCAGGTTTTTTCATGCAGTATGAAGCCAAAGCCAGGAGTGAATTATAAAGAGAGGAAACTGTGGAAAAGTGGAAAATATGAAGTACCGAGTCTTCTCCTCTTTTTGAATTCACTGTATCAAAAAATAGTGAACTGTGTTTTTTTGAGGAACATGGAAACCCAGCCTGAAAAAACAAACAAACTGTTTTTCACTGGAAGCCTCTGTATAGAATAGCGTAGTTGACCATTTTATTTTATAAAGTAAAAACTAAAATAAAAAATACCAGTTCAAGAGGCCAAAAGGACAATATTTTGCCCACTGTTGGCATATGCAGGCCTATGGATACATTTAATGTAGATGTCAGGAGATTTATTGGCACATGCACCCTTCGCCTTTTGTATCCTTGCAGAATGACCACACTGTCCATAGCGGCATAAACTCATGGCCCTGACCCTTTAGTCTTTGCAACCCCCTGTATCTAGAAATAAATCCACTTCTATTTCCACAAAAGAAAGTGAAGCATAAACACGAATTTATACTGAGCACCAACTTTAAAATTTTTAATAATAGATAACTAAATCTTTCTTCTCAACTCGACTGACAGTCTGGCACCTTGGTATTCTGGTTGACACAAAGTAGTTCTGTACAGACCGGGCTATAACCATAAAGACTCTTATCCATCCAGCCTCTGGACCACATTCCAAGCTCTGTGCGTTACTAGAATTTGGTCTGGAGCCAATAAATGGTAGGGTTTTTCGAGGAAAGATTATTTGTGTGGTTCTTTGAGATCCTAGGATAGGTAAGCACATGCACATCTGGGATCAGGGAACAGCATTCTTACCAGAGTGCTTCTGGGATTTAGATCTGCCCTTGGTGGACTTTTTGGGCTTATGAACACGATCATCTCTCACAACTTCTGACCTCTCAGGTACAGCAGCTAACCCAAGCCTACAGATGAGAGGAAAGGAAAAAAGAGGTTAAACACATTGCAAAGGTCAGCCATTGCCTCCATACTATCTGCCAGGTACCGACCTATAAAGCATGCTGGGTAATTCATAAAACCCTGGAAAGCCAGTTTGCCTAATCCTGCCTCAGAATTAAACCATAGATGCATGTGTAAGGGAAGGGGACTATTATACCTGTCTCTGCTGATTGCTGATACAGTACAAGTCAAGGGCAATAAAGCGTGACTTTATTGCCTTAAGGTGGCTTTACTCTGCCCGATAGTTGGGCAGATTATCGGGGATGAACATTCATACAAAGGTGCCACAGATCACCCGATGAATGAATGAAAAACTTGTTCATCGGGTAAAACAACCTTGGGCAGCAAATTGTGCGGTCTAAACAATGATTCAGTACAGGGACGAGTGGAGGTGATCGGTGCATGTAAACACAGCTCTTCACCTCCACTGATAGACAGGCAGTTTTTGGGAAGGAACACTTCCTCTCCAGTAATTGCCTGCTCCATCTGGTTGTGTAAATCCAGTAAATCCAAGTTTAAGAGAGTTTTGTTTCAGTGGATCAGCTGCAGCATCAGGACATCTCAATGCCCACAATATCACGCTGCCTTTTAGGACACTGCCTCTTTTCAAATACGTTTGCATGGTGGTCATATGAGTCTTGAACATTTTTGCCAGTAGGTACAGCACAAAGTTTTATCTATGCATCATGGCAGGGGACACTTGTGGTGCTATCTGGCCTATTAAAGTCCCAAAGCACTGACTGGATATAAGAGGAGTGCTCTAATGCTCAACATGTTATATTTGCTGACTGTCGAAGGCTAGAAATGTACCCTCCTAATCAACGTAGAGCTTGTTCTGATGTTCCTTTGGTTTGCCAGGGAGTAACAATATAAATGGACAAATGTGCATCTGAATTAAGGATTCATGGATACAATGTATGGAAGTGTGCTTACTACTGTAACAATGGTCATCTATCTACAGGCACATGAGTGGTCTATGATCTGAAGCTTAGAGAACAAGACTGGATGTAGACAGATTTGTGGTGACCCAATGCTACAGAAGCTTTGGCTGATGATCATAACAGTCACTGCGGCTTTCAAGATTTATGAAAGGATTTTTTGAAGTGTCTATTATTAAGAATGAAATAATGCAATGACTAAGTGAGAAGGTAATGCATGTGATGCTTAATGTGTATCTCAGTATCGAAGATATTGTCTAAGAGCGAGACCGATATTGTACAGACAGAGCCTTATAATCATGAAATACAGCGCTAAAAAATGAAGATACTACAGAGACTGATGGACCACCATTGGAACAAGGAAAATGCCAGGGAGGCAGGGGGTCTTCAGGCAATGTTTCCTGGGAAATTTAACTAATGAAACGCCATTTGCCACTGCTGCCCTGTAGTTCGGCGTCTCACTAAGATGTCTTAGAACATGAATGATCAGACCCAAGGTCAACATCTCATCTACAAGGGTTCGTGCCAGGGGTCTTCTCAGCAATGCAAAGAAAAACTATTTTTCAGGTTATTAAATCTTCACTGCATAAATTGATTCACTTCTACCACTAAAATATAACAAGTGAATGATGGAATCACTGAAGAGTTAGGACAAACAGAGGACACTGGAGTTGAAGAGGCAACTGTGGATGTTAAAATAGACTCGTTACGGATGGACGAGACTGTAGTGATGACACACGGAGAGGAAAAGCTTTACTACCGGCCATGAGGAAGGGAAGACGGCTTGGAGGCAGTAGGTTGTACAGTACTACTGGAATGGCTGACTGCATGAGGGTGTCACCATGACAGGGAAGGAGGAAGACGGAGGAGGAGGTTGCTACAGTCACAGCATTAGAACAAAGCTTTATCATGCATAGGAGATGCACTGGTCTCCTTTAACGGGGAACCTGGCACCCAGAAAGAAACCCTTTGCTCAGCACCACCCAAATATGGAATCCTTTTTTCTGACAATGAGCCTGCTCTCTATAGAGGGTGCAGCTTATGGAACCACCAAGATTTAATGGGGGGGATTTATCTTGAGGATAATATTTGTAGTCAGTTTTGCTTGTGTTAAAGTACTTTGCACCAAATCTATCATTAACATTTGTCAAATTTGGGGAATCTTTAAACCTAATACCTTTGTCTAGAAATGCTACGTTTCTATGCAGCTTTTTACAAGAGTGTTTTTGCAACTTTTTAAAAGGCAGAATTCTGGAGTGTAGGGTGTGTTAAATTCCCCAAAAAGACTTGTCTGGCATGTGTGGCAGATGCTTTGTAGACTGAGATAGTATACATATAATAATGCAGTCTGTAGCAGTGATGTAGTCACCAAAAGACAGCAACTTGAGATGTTCCTTCATATATTTCCATGACATCTCACAAAATACAAGGTTTTCTGACTTCCATGTGTGGAACATAAATGATAAGTGTGACTCATTCTCACATGCCCCAGGTATGATACAGCTCTTATCTATCACAAAATGGCATTAGATATAAAAGGTTTCCACTGTATAAGACCTGTCCAAAATCAGAATAAATGGATCTAATGGGAATGTAACAGGATCTTGTTATCAACAACCTTGGAAAGCTTATGAATGCAAAGTACAGGGAGATGTGGAAGGCAATCTTATTTCAGAGAATTAATGAAGGTGGTCTTTTGTGGTCTTTTTATCTCTGCAGAAGCTGGTTGTTGAAATGTCAGTGCATGGCCACTCCTGCAGAAAGGTTCCTCCATGAATAAGGGGACTTTACTCTCTTTCGTTTCCATAGTGTATAATATGAACAATGGATTTAGGAGGCCTAAATACTATCATGAGGAAGCCTATAGCCTCAGAGTGGTTTGAGACCTTACAGCAGTCATACTGATGTCCACTCAGGATAACGATGGAACTGGATAACTGGAAGTTCTGCTTGAAGCTCTTGAGCCCTGGTGCAAAGGTTTACTGGGTTATAATTAAACTACCTAAAGATGATAACCTGTTCAGTTGATGACATCAGGGGCTGTGCACAAGTAACTTAATCTAAGGTAGGTTAATGAGGAATACACTTGTGTAGATCTGGCTCTGTCTAACATGAAGGCATCTTGTGGTTCATGTGATAAATTTGTAACTTATAGGGCTGCTTAGGGTCACTGCTACTTCTGCACCTACTATAGCTACAGTATGCCATTGGCAATCTGAGGTGGTGCACCTGACTGCCGCTTGGATGGCTGTTGAGAAGAGGACAGACAGAACTCAGCCCGTCAGCTTCTAGAGTTTACACAATACCTTCTTGAATTGGTGCAAAATAGCAAGCTTCTTGTAACACCAGACAATCGGATAAACTTTTTTGTTAATGACATGTATACTCTGAATTTGTTGCCTTACTCAGAGCATTGTGCACTGTTCCCCTTTAAAGCAGACTGTGGTTAATAAACAGTGGTAAAGGACCGCCAATGTTCTCCCACCCTCCAGGAGCCCACCCTGCACTTCCCTCTTCCCCCTTCGGACATGGATCACCCTTACCTATTGGATGGAGGAGTTCATGACGTCAACACTGCTCAGATAGCTGAGATCAATCAAAAACAGACACAGTTACTAAGGGCAGCACTACGGAAAGCAAGCGAGGGGGTAGGGGCTTCACTTGGGGATACAGGTTATAGAAAGAAAACCTGAAACTATTAGAAAAGCTCTGGTGCACCTGCAAATGTGAAAAGCATCCAAAATACGTATAAGAAACATCAAGGTCTGACACTAATCTTGAACCGTCATGTCTATGCCTTAGACAACACAACACACAAGACAACCGACACATTGTTAAAAGGCATTGCCACTATACTGAGACACTGGAGGGAAGGGATGGGACATGTCATATGACGGTGGTTTTACGCCTGCTGCTGGGTGAGACCTCTGTGCGCCAATCTCTGCAAGTGACTTGGTGATGTTCTCGCAGCTACATTATGAGGCACTTAGACAAACTCTTCAGGTTTGTTGACCAAGACTCACACAAAGGAATTTCCTTTGCTGTCCTTTCTTTGGAGTGGAATCTGCATTGTAGGGGTTCATGGGGTTTCTTATGTCATGCTGCCCCCATCCTACAAAAATGTTTGTCAGTGTCAACCATTGAGCAATGAGTCACTCGGATGTAAGGCAGATCTTAGGCCTAAAGACCCAGCCTTTGATAATGACATCCTGGATACCTTAGTAGATCACTGACTGTTAAACTACAGCTTTATGGGAAAGGGTGAAGAAAAGTAATGATGTTGAAATTATTAGGTGTAGCTACTTGATATCTGGATTATCTGCCTTGTGGTATAAGGTGCTATCTTTTTAGAAGCAGTGTCTGTCCATCTGTTCAGGAAATGTCAGCAACTAATGCCGTCCCAGATCCTATTTGTACAAGACATTAACTCTTGAAAGCAGTCACAAATCACAGGACAGACAGAAACAGGATCCTCTCCACACATAACATCTTCCACAGGTTTCCAGCTCTTAGCTGTCACTGTCAGTCCTATGCTGGTGGTATGTCCATGTAAAGAATGGAGAGACCCAGAGAACACAAACATGTTTTATTCAATGTGCACTTCACACTTTATTACTGATGTCATTTATTGGCACAGAAAATGGACGCCCCTAGCGTCACATCAAGGAGCACAACCTTGTCATGGATTGACACTCCTGTTATATTGCACTTTGCCCTGTTATTGGCTTCTACTCTGAGTAATGTCAAGCCCACCATTAATAACCACTCACAATGTGACATCCTCTCAGTGCGGCACAACATGCGGTTACCCTGTAACACACAGGCCTGTGAACCTTGAGTAGTGACAAGGTCTCATTAGTCCATCGTTTGCCTGGAAATCATCTTCATCAGGAAGCAGTCTGTCTGGAAAGTACAAACCTCCTGAACAGCGCGGGGAGATACTTCTTGTGAAGTATGAACTGACTAGTCCCAATATAAGCACCCTCATACATCTCATGTCAGCAGTGCGCATTCAGTAGGTGGCAATGTTTTTAGCAAAATAAAAGTGTGGTCTGGGACACGACGGTCATCTCTGCATCAAGTCTTAGCAGACACTTGGTCAGCAGTTGCAGAAGCATTAGAAGAGAACTAAAGGTTTCAGAATTCTATGTCTACAACATTGTGAACTTACTCTACACTATTACAGGGTCCAGGCCACCCAGGAGGTCACCTGCCAAGAGCAGTAGAAAAGTCCAAGATGTTTATAGAGCCAGATATATAGTAGAGTACTAGTAACAACCTCTGTGAAGGCAGCACCATCATTCACCATTTTAATAAAGAGCCATCCTTTGAATTATCTTTTTTTTTTTTTTTTTTTTTTTTACTTAGTTCCCATTCAAAGAGAAAGCATCTGGGAAGAGATTTAGGACAAAGCCTGCTTAGGATCTACCTAGGACCCTAAATGGTCCTACAGTACTGAAAAATGCAAGTCAAGGACCCCACCCATGAGCAGCAAGTTTGTACCGCACCCCAACATCACACTCACCCTGCAGTGCACAGCACCGCTGTCTCTGCGTGTATTCGCTCTTCTCTCCTGCGTCCATCTGCATGAGGGGAGGAGTCAGGTGGAACAGGATGGTAACTAGGACTGTCGTGGCTGCTCTTTGCTGGCGATCCAGAAGAAGGAGGTGATTTGTGTAAAAAGCCTGGAGGCTGCAGGGCAATGCCAGAGCAGTCTGGTGGTGGGGGAAGCAGACCAGGACGAGGCCTGGCTCTGGCACTGAGCTCAGGGGATCCATGTCTGGAGCTTAGGGGACTTTGGGTCAGTGGCGAAAGGCGGGAAGGCTGCAGCACCACTTGATGTAAGCCTGGCTCCAGCCTGCGATGTTGTCTGGGGCTCATCTGTGGACGCGTCCGGCTTTCAAACCATCGAGCATCCAACCCAAAAGGCCCTGGTTCAGGGATGTCTGGGTAAGGAAGCACCGGGATCCCCATTCCTTGGCTAGTGTGCCGTAGCTGGCTTTGTGCAGCCAACTGCATTGCTGCATCCTGCCAAGAGGTTGGATGAGGAGGATGTGGACAGCGACTAGGTAACCTTCCTGCCCAGCCTGTATGCAGTTCCAGAGGCAAGATGGCTGCATAAGATGGAACCTGTAGTGAGCTGGGAGGTGGACGTCCTCGAGGAAAGGGGGCTGGAGGGGGTGGAGGTAGAGGACGCCTCATCTCACTAGGTTCATACCTATGCTGGACAAACATGGAAGGAGATGGAGGTGCTTCCAAACCTCCAAAAGGGAAGTCTGGGCCTCCCCACTGTTCTGGGGAGCGTCCCCCAGTTGGGGTGTGGGTAAGAGGCAAAGTACTGGTGGAGCTGTTCTCTCCATTCTCTTCTGGGATAGGTGGAAAAGAGCCTTCAGGAAGCAAAGGTGGGGAGGACATTACAGAACTGAGTGGACTGACTTCTGGCATGTAAAAAGGCGGAGGTGGATCTGAATCCCGAGGACTACTGCTCAAGTAACCATACAAATGACCATGATGATAGCCACCAGGTCTTGATTGACCAGAGGCCTGCTGCCTTCCTTCTGGAGACTGATGTTGAAAACGTGGACTGTAGGCAGGAGGCTGAAGTGGGGAATCTTGGCTAGATGACAATGGGGTAAGCTGGGATTTTAAACCAGATGGCTCGTCATTCTCCTCATCCGATTGCCTAAACTCTGGGTACATATCAGTTTCTTCTGCAAAAGGAAAGCCTTGAATTCTTCGAGTACGCAAAGCCGGTTCCTGCTCAGGGCCCCCTGTAACAAACCGACCATCTGGACCTCTGCTGATTAACTCAATAGGAGTAGTCACTTCTGCTTCTGCCTGACTGACACTATACTTCTTGCTGGTCATGGCACGTTTGGTCTTCTTGTAGAGCGACAACTCCTTTTCCCGTCCTGGGCTCAGAGGCCTTTTTGGTGGAAGACCTTGATCCTCTGAAGACTCTGATGGAGCACGGAGTGTTCGAATACTCTCTGGACTGACCTTTCCAGAAGACAACCTAAAAGGAAATAAATGGAGCCTCATATAGGACACAATACATTCATCTGTAAAATCTTCTCATCTGTAGTTATGATTAAAAAACAAACAAACAATCAAACCTTGCATTTATAGCCTTCTCTAAAAATTACTTGCATCTTCTTTTTGAGCTGCTCCTTCCAATGGTTTTCCATTCTGTCTAATAGAGAACCCTTACTTGATGTTCATATACTCCAATAGAGCATAAGGACAAGTGTTGCCCTGTTGGGGACATCTCCTTTAATTCTTGGCTCTTGACAGAGCTTTTTATGTGCAAATTGAACACAGTCACTGGTACGTCATGAGATGTTGACTCTTAGGCTACTTTCACACTCGCATTTGGTGCGGATCTGTCATGGATCTGCACAGACGGATCAGTTCAGATAATACAATCATCTCCATCCGTTCAGAACGTATCCGTTTGTATTATCTTTAACATAGCCAAGACGGAGGAAAGTCAATGGAGGACGTTTGGCTCAGTTTCGTCAGGCGGACACCAAAACGCTGCAAGTAGCGTTTTGGTGTCCGTCTCCAAAGCGGAATGGAGACTGAACTGATTCATTCTGAGCGGATCCTTTTCCATCCAGAATGTATTAGGGCAAAACTGGTCCATTTTGGACCGCTTGTGAGAGCCCTGAATGGATCTCACAAACGGAAAGCCAAAACGCCAGTGTGAAAGTAGCCTAACTTACGAGTCTCTAGGACATTAACTGGTGGCAACATAAAATGCCCACTGAGCCTACAGAATCCATTTGCCTCTACAACTAAAGCAATGTGATCAACACAATGATCATTAGTTGTTTCTGTGACTGATCAAGGCAGGAGCTCTACTGGAAAGGGGCATTTAGTGCTACAAGACAAGCAGAATAGCCTGTAATTAAAGATAACATACTGTAGATTCTACTGGACTCTCTCTCTAAGGGCTGATTCACGTGACTGCGCTCAGTCCAAGAAACAAGGTCCATGTGTCAAACTGTCTGAAGGTCCACTGACCCGAACTGACGTATCATAGTAATTTGTGATGCAGCCAGTTCCTATCTGATTGGGGTCTATTGTAGTATACTCACATGATGATGTGAATACTGTATAATAGACTCGCAATCAGACAAGAATTGACTGTATCATAAAGATGCAGTCATTTTGGGTCAGGGGAGTCGCAGTCGGTCTATGTTTCATGGACCTAAAATGATTGTGTGAATGAGCCCTAACACTAAGGCCTCTTTCACGCGGGTGTCCCGGATTTGCTCTGGATGAGTCGCGTGTGCATTGCGGGAAAATCGCGCAAGTAGGCATGCAATTACAGTGAGTTTTGACTGTGATTGCGTTCCGATGTTCAGTTATTATTGTGCGGGTGCAATGCGTTTTGCACGCACGTGAGAAAAAACTGAATGTGGTACCCAGACCCGAACCCGGACTTCTTCACTGAAGTTCGGGTTTGGGTTAGGTGTTCTAGTCATTTTATTATTTTCCCTTATAACATGGTTATAAGGAAAAAGAATATCACTCTTAATACAGAATGCTTCCTAAAATGTGGATTGAGGGGTTAAAAAATGAAAAAAAATTAACTCACCTCATCGACTTGATCGCGCAGCCGGCATGGTCTTCTTTCTTCTTCTTTCAGGACCTGCCAAAGGACCTTTGATGACATAATCGTGCTTACCACGTGGTGAGCGCTGTGACGTCAGCGCAGGTCCTGCTAAATAAAGATAGAAGGATTTTCTATCTTTATTTAGCAGGACCTGCGCTGACGTCACCACGCTCACCACATGATGAAAGCGATTATGTCATCAAAGGTCCTTTTGCGGGTCCTGAAAGAAGATGATGTCGGCTGCGCGATCAAGTGGATGAGGTGAGTTAATTTTTTTTTACTTTTTAACCCCTCAAGGCACATTTTACTAAGCATTCTGAATTAAGAATGCTATTATTTTCTCTTATAACCATGTTATAAGGGGAAATATTACAGTGATTAGACTTTAATAGGGTTGCTCCTCCCTATCATCTCCTAGCAAACAATGCGTAAAAATCGCACCGCATCCGCACTTGCTTGCGGATGCTTGCGATTTTCACGCAGACCCATTGATGTCTATGGGGCCTGCGTTGCATGAAAAAAAAAGTGATGCGTGAAAATGCACCCACGTGGCATTCTTGCCTGTGTGAAAGGGGCCTAAAAGTTCAGGTGTCATGTGCAAAACTAGCATTTGGTATACATCATGGATTCGAGACAACCATTTTATTATTAAGTTGTCATCCATGGTCGGTCTGTAAAGAATGTAAGGTTAAACGACATTTGATCTGTGCTGTGATTTGTACCCTATAACTTTGCTTGGAGGTTGTCATGCTTGCTGATGACACAAATAGGCACCAACAGATGGCAGCCAATTGATTAAATTTGCCTTTTTGGATGTCCAAAATCTTTAGTGGATGGCCAGCTTTAGAAGAACACATTGCTAGTCGCTAAGATGTGGGCATTATCTCAGTAAATTCAGTCAAGCAGGAATAATTGTAAGAGTTTTACTTACGGAGACTCCATGCTTTTCCGGCAGTGTGTAATGGACAGTGGTGGATCTGCAGAAACAGGAGCAAAGCACATGTTAACAGAGAGCATATTACATATGTCCAATCTCAGCTGGCAGAGTCAGGACTTCCAAAAAATTTTAATTTTAAAGAGGCGGTTCTGAATGATAGAAAAAAAAAAAAAGCTTAGGATTGCCACGGAACGGTTTTAAAGTTTTTCCTGCCAAGGATGAATCTTATATGCTAGACAGGAAAGCACTTCAGGCGCCAAGAAGTAGTAGTAGTAAACAAAGACATTACAAAAGGCTCTAGTCTGGCTAGATCGCAACTAGAAGAATCTTGGCGTTAAAACAAAGAAGATGGTGGAGTGGGGACCCAGCGGGGAAGTGCTGGCAGCATGCAGGGAGAGAAGGGTCTGTGATCCTCCTCCTGTCTCAGTATGGCTTTATATGACCATAAGCAGATTTTGTGCACATTATCTCTCTCTCACATCTCCTGGAGATGTGGGTTGGAGTTTCCAGAAAAGGAATGAGAAGGTGCACAATTCAACTTGTAATCGCCCCTTTTGGGCCATTTATTGACTTCACAATCCAGACGGCAACTAGCATCCATATTGCAGCATTAAAAAAACAGCGTTGTGCCCTTTCCACTGCAGCTCTCTCTCTACAACTGTCATAGTAGCTAGAGCTGGTGGCAGCTGAAGGACTGAGCATGTGCGACCACCTCAGCAATGTTACTGAAGTGGACGGAGAGATGAGGAAAACAACAAGCAGGTGACGTTATACAGATATATTTTATTCAGCAACAACTGTAACTCAATAAAGGCTATAGTAAATTACCTGTAAATTACATGCAATTAGAAAGGTATTCAGATCCAGGTGGTGCTTTGAAAAATGTACAATATTTTTCATGGGACAACCCCTTTAAATTGTATTTTAATACAAGGCTTGATGTATGTGTCTGTAGATTAGTTTTATGGGATGTGCACTCATTTGTGAATCAAGGCCAAATATTGCATGGCCTCTTTTTCGGCAATTTGAGTGCACACTTCAGTGCTGTATACTGTTCTCCATTCTGCTGCTGCTTCTAAGTGTGGGAGAATGGGAGCTGCTGCAGAGACAGAATCACACAGGACACTGCTTACTTTCAGTAAATGTTCAACTACTGTATGTGACAACAGTGCTGGATTCACAATAGAACAGCTTTTTACTGCTGAATGCCCTCCATGCTGCGGCCGTGTGGACTGCGTGAGAGATAGCAGAAGGGAGGAAGTAGCTGTTGCACAGAAAGATGCACAAAGGCCGGTGCTTGTATAAATGTTTTACTAGCTCATCCCAGGGCTGCATTCACAGAAACACTGCCCATAGCTGTTGTATAATGTCCTCTCTACTGCTGCTGCTTTTGAGTGCCTGAGAGACAGGATTGGAGGTGCAGGGAGATGCTGATCCGTGTGACAGAAATAGGGGAGCAGGATCTCCTCTCTCTTTGTGCTGTTTATGGAAGACATCATAGAAGCGAGTCTCTGCCCCTTCTGGAGCAGACAATTAGAAATAGAACCTGCAGAGGGGTGGAACTGAAGGATACAAATCTTATCAAATCATAATGGCTAAATGTAGTGTTATTTCAATGTACACACACGACAGCGGATTCTTAAAAGGTGGTTTGCAGAGAAAACAAGGGTATACATTTTTTTAAAAAATAAAACATATTTACCTTACCGGATACCTCGCTGATGCCATGGTGGTCGATTTCCTGCTACTCTTCACTTCTTGGTCCCGGCACTGAACAGCAGCGATGGAAAATCGGTGAGGGCGAGTATGGTTTTTTATTTTTTTAACGTTATGTGATTTTTTTTTTTTATGTGATTCCCCTCTCCCTCAAAAAAAAAACATTTCACACTTGTTCACACCTGTGGACTTTTTCTGCAGACTGCTCCCCCCCCCCAGCATGGCTAGACCTGCAGTAGGAATCATACTGCTGTGTTGCAGCTCCATCACGTCCCCACGTCCACATCCGGTCATAGAGCTGCTGCAGCCAATGACTGGTCACAGCAATGATGTGTTGCCCATGCATCATGTGACCCACAGAGGGTCTGGCTACACTGGGGGGTCTACAGAAAGGAACCCCAGTGTTGAATGACCCTTTTAAGATAAACCTGACATGACAAAGATGTTTTAATCCTTTTTATATTGATGATGTTACGCATTCCAAACTATCTTATAACCAGACTTTAGAATCCTATTTTTGTGTTTTATTTTAAGACATGCATGTAGATATACAGTAGACATGTGCAGTATGCTTGAGGGACATGTGCATGCAGAAACCGACATGTGGTATTGTTTGTGTGAAGACCATGTGCGATATGTATGAAGGACATGTGCAATTAGATATGAAAATGTTGAGTATGTGCGTGTCAAGTACATGTAGGCATGAGGGGTATGTGCAAAGGACATATAGTGTGGGAAATGTCTGAAGGAAACATGTGTAGATGTAGACATGTAGGATGTGTCTGAAGGAAGCGTGTGTGTAGATGCAGACATGTGGGATGTGTTTGAAGAACATGTGTGGATATATAGAGACAAGTGGAATATGTTTTAAGTATTTATGTGCACTAAGTCTTATGTGCGGGTATAGACAAGGAGGATATGTCTGGAGGAAGTGTGTGTCTAGATGTTGACATGTGGGATATGTCTGAAGGACACATGCGTGTAAATGTGTGGAGTAAGTGTTAACTTTCCAATATGAAATATTTTTGGGAAGGACTAGAGAGTTTGCTGCCAACTTTTGAGTCAAGCACTTCTTAAAATCACTGTGTATGACATAATTCTATGAAGGCAGTCATAACTACTAGGTAGGACAGTTATATTTTCAGGGTGTAAGCTTTCAGAGAAAATATAAGGTGTGCAATCTCTGTAAATTATATGTGTATATAAGCTGTTGCTTTGTGTATGAATGTAATGGTGATGTACACAGTGAAGTCACATTATTTGTCACGACCTATCGCTGACCTTGTTGTGTCTGGGGTCAGAAGGTTGCAGCAGTTGGCTACTCAGTTTTAAGAGATCGCTGCATGACCTAAATGGATTCCGGTCCAGGTTTTCCTGCTTAGTTTGCAATCCTTTTTGTCCCAGTTAGGAATCTGTAGCTTTTCCTTTCAGCTATTGTCTGTCAGCCACTCCCAGCTACTATATATTCCCCCTTTCTGCTTCCCTTGTTGCCAGATATAGACCTTCTTTCCAGATCTTCTATTCTGACCTCTGGTGGAGTTGGAGTTGCTGTGGAGGTGTTGGAACTGGAGCGGTTGGATCTCATTCTCTCCTGTTGCTGTCTCCCTTTAGGTCCTTTCCCTGTTATTACCCTAGGTGTTAGTGGTGAGGACTAGTGCTCCCACTGCCCTACTCACTACCCTGAGCTTATTTCAGGGTAAGTAAGGGACAAGGAACCTGATCGGCGTACGGGTTAGCAGCCTGTCTAGCGACGTCAGGGCAGCCAGGTGCCAGTGCTAGGTGAGTTAGGGGTCACCACTCTTCCCTCTCCCTAGTGAGAGGGTACTCTCCTTCCCTCCCCTCTGCGCCGCAAGTCTGTTAGCTGCGATATCAGACGTGATATTATTATGACCAACAGATAATATCCCAAGTAACTGCAATGTGCAGCATGGACAGTAGCTAGACGGGCTGGGAGTGACTCAGTAATGTCCTAGTAAGTTGTCAGAGGTATCTGGAGCCATATTGACTTTATTGCACCCCACAGCTGCTGGAGGGTGTGTGGAGGAGGATCCACAGAGTGAACACGACAATCGAGGTGGTCCCACTGATAGTTAAGTCTGGGGAATTATGGGGCAAGGGTAGTACTTGGAAGTCTTGGTCATGCTCTCAACCAATGTCAGACATTTCTAGACATGTGACATGTCACATTGTTTTGCTGGAAGATCCCATCGGTCCCAGGGAAAACAATCAGCATGTATGGGTGTACGTGATCTGCAAGGATGGATTCATACCCAAATCAGTTGAGAGTGCCTTCCACATGGATGAGTGGTCCCACAGAAACATTCTCCAGACCATAACGCTGCCGCCACCAGCTTCTGTTCTTCCACCAATGGTTGCAGGATGTTTGTTCTCTGATGTCTCTCGTCTGACACTAAGTATTTATCCATTCAACGCAGCAGAAAATGTAACACATCGGAGAAAGCAACCATTTGCCAATCAGCGGAAGTCCAATTCTGATACTGCCATGAAAATGGAAGCCCTTTCTGCCAATGTAACTTTGTTAGCAAAGGTGCAGTGACCATTTTGTCTGCTTCAGAGCCCAATACACAGTAGAGTTTGCTGAACTTTTGCTTTAGACCAGGGGTCAGCAACCTCCGGCACTCCAGCTGTTGTGAAACTACAATTCCCAGCATGCACACTTGCTTGGCTGTTCTTAGGACTCCCATAGAAGTGAATGGAGTGTTGGAGGTTGCTGGCCCCTGCTTTAGACACAAGTCTGGTAGGCCCTGGTTCATTTTGGGAGCTGCTGAACTATATACAGTGTCTGTTCGCACTTGCGCATCTTCATAGCCACGAAACTGCGCAGTTTCAGAAATACTGCCACTCTTGGCCCAAAAGTCAATAATTGTCCCTTTTTGCAACTCTGGCACGGTGGTTCAGTGGTTAGCACTGGTGCCTTGCAGCTCTGGGGTCCTAGGTTTAAATCCGTCCAAGGACAACATCTGCATGGAGTTTGTATGTTCTCCCTCTTGCGAGGGTTTCCTCCAACACTTAAAAGACATACACATTGAAAACAGCTTGATGCTAATGTCTAAAGCGCTGTGGAATATGTCAGCACTATATAAGTACATAAAATAAATAAATCACCCCTTTTACCCATGACAGCAACAATGGATATGTGTGCAGACAGCCTATCACACACCTTATATACCCTCCAAGCCAGCTCACCACACGTGACTTCCTTCATGAGCTGTGCTCTGCCAATGTCGATAGTAGGAAGTGGCCATAATAATGAGACTCAACTGTATATGTAAGTGATTACAATATTCGAGCGAAAGGGTGAAAACTGTACAATTGAAAGGAGGCTCTAGGATCCTCTTGGGCCGCCTGTAGCCTAGATAAAAGATAAGAGACGGTTGGGCATGGAGACATACAGGTTCTGTATGGTATCCAGAAGCACATTTAGCTACAGATGTTGCAGCTGGGCCTTTAGATCCTGCACACTTGTCGGTTGCCGAAGTTAGCGTCCCATAGGGTCCCATAAATGCTCAACTGATGATAAATCAGGCGACAGGACAGGCCAAAGAAATGTTGCAATCTGATGGAGACATTCCTGGTAAACCCTTGCTGTGTGTAGGTGAGCATTATCCTGCTGAAAAATGCCAGTTACAAGCCCTGCCATGGGAATCAACACATGTGGTCGCAGGATGTCCTGAACATTTCACTGAGCTGTTAGTGTCCTTCGTATCACTACTAGGAGTGACAGACTGTCATATGCGATGGCTCCCCAGATCATCAGACCAGCAGATGGGGTAGTGTGTAACTCAAGTAAAGGCAGGATTGAAGCGCTTACCCCTAGGCCGCCATACTCAAACCCAACAGTCATGAGATCCCAAACACAACTTGGATTTGTAGCTACAGATGATACAATCCTAGTTTATAGCAGTCCAGGTTTCTCCTTCATGACACCACAAACAAAGATGATGGTGGCTGGCTGTCAATAGCAGAAAACATAATGGGCAGCATGACACCAAATTTTCTTCTGCTAAGCGTCTGGAAATGGGCCGAGAAGAGAAAGGGGTGTGTAATGAAGGTGCCACCTGTGTCTGGATGGTGAAAACAAAACTGTGGGAACTGCTCGTACTTGTCAGTGGATCAGACAATACTCTCTACTAGTGGTCTGTCTGGGCCCTCCAGGGCCTGTTCGCCATGTGTGCGTGCCCTCACATAACCACTGCTCCCAGCACCTTCCAACAGCTAGGCCAGTAGTTCCATCTAGGTCAGCCTAGATGGAAGGCAATTCATTTGAAATGACCATCCTGCTTCTCTCAGACCAATGATGTGCTGCCTCTCAAAGTCTATGAACTGGGAAAGGTTTCAAGTTCATCTTAGAAGCATGTATACCAGTCAACAATCTCTCACCAAGAGGCACAATACCCAAAAGTAGCCTCAGACTCTTTTTATAGGGGATCACTTTAACACCCTCTTGTGACAAGACCAAGGGGGAGATTTATCAAACTGGTGTAAAGTAGAACTGGTTTAGTTGTCTATAGCAACCAATCAGATTCCACCTTTCACAGCTCCTTTGGAAAATGAAAGGTGGAATCTGATTGGTTGCTATGGGCAACTAAACCAGTTCTACTTTACATCAGTTCGATAAATGACCCCACAAGTGTCTAATCAGACCACACCTGTAATCATTTAAATGCATGCCGGGTTTTGCTGAAATCTGACATTGCTATCTGGGTGCGTTAACAATGAGCGCATATGGGCACAAAATATTCATCACATGACTGCAACAGCCAACGATATTACTTGTAACAGATCATAGATGCAGTATTTCCTCCTCTAGGAATGTTGGGCTGGAAGGCAAAGCTCAGTCACCAGAACTTTCACAGTTTGACCTGTGAATTCTCCACTCACCTTTTTTTCTTTTCAGTTTGCGTTTTCTCTGTCGGTTCACCACACAAGCAGCCAAAGTGCTGAACAAAACTGCAGCAGCCAGGAAACAGATAGTAGCAACTATTCCGGCGAGTACTGGCCGAGCAAAACCTTCATCACTCAGTTCTGGAGAGGGGAACACATCTGAAAGGCAGAGACCAGATCTATGTCAAGTATAGCACAAGACACACATGGGGAGATTTCTCAAAACTGGGGGAAAGGAAAACTGTCTTTGTTGCCCATAGCAACCAATCACATTCCAGCTTTGTTTTACCAAAGGAGCTCTGAAAAATGAAAGGTGAAATCTGATTGGTTGCTATCAGCAACCAAGATAGTTTTCCTTTACACCAGGTTTGATAAATCTCCTCTATAGTGCTAGTGTTCAGTGTGGTTCAAAAGTCAGGACCTCAAGTGATGCCAACAAAAATAATCACGCCCTCCCAGGTGCATCATCATATATGGAACAGTTGAAAAACATAAAACCTTAACCCCTTCAGGACCCTGCAATTTTTTCACCTTAAGGACCAGGCCGTTTTTTTTTTATTTGACATGTGTCACTTTATGTGGTAATAACTTTGGAACGCTTTTACTTATGTATTTATTATTCTGATATTTTTTAATAATTCCAAATTTACCCCAAAATTTGAAAAATGCTCAACTTTCCAAATTTCAATGCTTTTAAAACAGATAATGACACCTAATATAATAGTTATTACTTTACAATTCCCATATGTCTACTTTATGTTTGGATCATTTTGTGAATGTCATTTTATTTTTTGGGGATGTTAGAAGGCTTATTATTCTCGAATCAGATCTTGAAATTTTTCAGAAAATTTCCAAAACCCACTTTTTAAGGACCAGTTCAGGTCCGAAGTCAATTTCTGGGGCTTACATAATAGAATGTACCCAAAAATGGCCTCATTTTAGAAACTACACCCCTCAAGGTATTCAAAACTGATTTTACAACCTTTTTAACCCTTTAGGTGTTCCACAAGAATTAAAGGAAAATGTAGATGAAATTTCAGAATTTCACTTTTTTGGCAGATTTTCTATTTTAATCCATTTTTCCAGTAACAAAGCAAGGGTTAACAGCCAAAGAAAACTCAATATTTATTACCCCGATTCTGTAGTTTACAGGAACACCCCATTTATGATCATAAACTGCTGTAAGGGCACACAGTTTTTTATGGTTTTCAGATAATTTGAAGTTGCCATGTCACATTTGAAGACCCCCTGATGCACCCCTAGAGTAGAAACTCCAAAAAAGTGACCCCATTTTGGAAACTACGGGATAAGGTGGCAGTTTTGTTGGTACTCTTTTAGGGTACATATGATTATTGGTTGCTCTATATTACACTTTTTGGGAGGTACTGTTTTGGCACAGTTTTTATGTTCATCTGACAGGTTAGATCATGTGCTATTTTTATAGAGCAGGTTGTTACGGATGCAACAATACCAAATATGAAAACTTTTTGGGTTGTTTGTTTCAGCTTTACATAATAAAGCATTTTTTTGTTTTTAAATATTTTTTAGTGTCTCCATATTCTGAAATCCATAGTTTTTTATTTTTTGGGTGACTGTCTTATGTAGGGGCTCATTTTTTTCAGGATGAGATAATGGTTTGATTGGTACTATTTAAGGGTGCATAGACTTTTTGATCATTGGGCATCAGACTTTTTGGGATGTAAGGTGACAAAAAATGGCTTGACACAGATTTTTTTTTTTTTTTACGGTGTTGACCTGAGGGGTTAGTTCATGTGATATTTTTATACAGCAGGTTGTTACGGACGCGGCAATACCTAATATGTATACTTTTTTATTTATTTAGGTTTTACACAATAAAAGCATTTTTGAAACAAAGGGTACTTTCACACTAGCATTTTTCTCTTCCGGCATAGAATTCTGTCACAGGGGCTCTATACCGGAAAAGAACTGAGCAGGTATATCCCCATGCATTCTGAATGGAGAGTAATCCGTTCAGGATGCATCAGGATGTCTTCAGTACAGTCATTTTGACTGATCAGGCAAAAGAGAAAACCGTAGCATGCTACGGTTTTATCTCCGGCGAAAAGAAACCGGAAGACTTGTCTGAATGCCGGATCCGTCCTTCTGGTCTGCACATGCGCAGGCCGAAAAAAAGGTGAAAAAAGGATCAGTTTTGCCGGATGACTCCGGAAAGACGCATCCAGCATTTCAATGCATTTTTTTGCCTGATCAGGCATTTTTAAGACTGATCATGATCCTGATTAGGCTTCTTTCACATTAGCGTTTTTCTTTTCCGGCATAGAGTTCCGTCACAGGGGCTCTATACCGGAAAAGAACTGATCAGGCATATCCCCATGCATTCTGAATGGAGAGTAATCCGTTCAGGATGCATCAGGGTGTCTTCAGTTCAGTCATTTTGACTGATCAGGCAAAAGAGAAAACCGTAGCATGCTACGGTTTTATCTCCGGCGGAAAAAAAACCTGAAGACTTGCCTGAATGAATTATTTTCCATAGGAATGTATTAGTTTAAAATACCGGAATGCCGGACGCGTCCTTCCGGTCTGCGCCTGTGCAGACCTTTAAAAATGAGAAAATAAATACCGGATCCGTTTTGCCTGATGACACCGGAAAAACGGATCCGGTATTGCAATGCATTTTTCTGACTGATCAGACATTTTCCAGACTGATCAGGATGCTGATGACATGCGTTTGCATACAGTTTGCCTGATCAGGCAGGCAGTTCAGGCAACGCAAGTGTGAAAGTACCGTAATGCCATCAGTTGGCATACGTTTTGCCTGATCCGGCAGGCAGTTCTGGCGACGGAACTGCTTGCTGGAGCTCTCTGCTGCAAGTGTGAAAGTAGCCTTAGTGTCTCCATATTCTGAGAGCCATATTTTATTTATGTTTTGGGCAATTGTCTTAGGCAGGGTCTCACTTTTTACACAATAAAAGCATTTTTGAAACAAAAAAAATCATGTTTTAGTGTCTCCATATTCTGAGAGTTATTTTTTTTTATTTTTTGCCTGATTGTTTTATCTAGGGGATCATTTTTTGCGGGATGAGGTGACGGTTTGATTGGTACTATTTTGGGGGGCATACGCTTTTTTGATTGATTGGTGTTGCACTTTTTGTGATGTTAGGTGACAAAAAAGTGATTGTTTTAGCGGTTTTTATTTTATTTTTTCTACAACGTTCAGGTGAGGGGGTGGATCATGGAATATTTTTAAAGAGCCGGTCGTTACAGACATGGCAATACCCATATGTCTGGTTTTCTTTTTTTTCTCTTTTTTTTTTACAATTTTATTTGTTTTATTTTTTTTTATTTTTTTTTACTAGAAACCTCTTTTTTTTATTATGAAAATGTATGGGGTCTGAAAATGTATGGGGTCTGATTATGAAAATGTATGGAGCCTGCCTGTGAGACCCAGCCTAAGGGGCTGGCTCTCACAGGCTTCCGTAGAAGGCAAGCCCCGATGCCTATGGAAGGCATTAGGCTGCCTTCTCCCTTCGGGTCCCCGCGCTGGAGTGACAGCACCCATACCCTCCGCAAACCCTCTGCATGCTGCGGTCAGCTTTGCCTGCGTATGCAGCAGGGGCCCATCTGTCAGTGACTGGCGGGTCTGTGCCGCTGATCGGGCGCCGTACATGTACAGTGCTGGTCCTTAAGTCAAGTCCACCAGAGCCGTACATGTACGCCAAGGGTCCTCTACGGGTTAAAGGGGTTTTCTGGGACTTAAATGGGTTCTGCAGTTTTTTTTTTTTTCTTTCTGATGATCTATCCTCTGGATAGAGCATCAGCATCTGATAAGCAGGGGCCCGACACCCGAGAAGCCCACCAATCAGCTGTTTGAGAAGACCACAGCACCCCAGCCTTCTCAAGTGAACAGAGCTGAGCAGCACCCAGGCCAGTGATACTAGTCGTGACGTCACTAGGTCTGCGGTAAACAGTGAGAAGGCCGTGGTGCTACTGGAGCGCCACTGCCTTCTCAAACAGCTGATCGACGGGGATCCCGGGTGTCGGACCCTTGCAAATCAAATGCTGATGATCTATAAAGAAAGAAAAACTGCTGAAACCCTTTAAATATTGGTGACCTATCCTTAGCTCAGCTGATAGAAGAAGCGGCGTTGCACTGGAACTAGCACAGCTCTGTAAACTATGTAGTGCAGGGGTCAGCAACCTCCGGCACTCCAGCTCTGGTAAAACTACGACTCCCAGCATGCACATTTGCTTGGTTGTTCTCAGGACTCTCATAGAAGCAAATGGAGCATGTTGAGAGCTGTAGTTTCACCACAGCTGAAGTGCCGGAGGCGGCTGATCCCTGGTGTAGTGACTTTAAAATATACTGTAAACTCAACCCCATTCAGATTCTTGCAATGTGGCTCCTCCTATCAAGCTGATTGTTGCATAGAGTCGGACCCCCACTGCTCTGATACTGATCACCATCAATATTTAGGTCCTGAAAAATCCCTTTAATATTAAGAGGTATTCATGAACCTGAAAAACTACTAATATACTTAGGATTACTAGTATTATAGTGTTAACATAATTTTACAATACTGCACATAAGAGCTTTAAATGTACAGGAGAGCGGACCACGCTGATCATAAAGGCTTAAACTCTACAGGAGACAAGACCTGGACCACTGGACATTCATTCTGTGCCTTCTGCGTGAGTGATGAGAGGGGATTTTAAAGTTCTGCAGCATATGTAATAGCAGAAAGTATCCAGCAGAGGGCGCACTGCTAAAACCTGCTGAGACTCATGATGGCTTCTATCTTCTAGTACCTGTACTGGATACTCCTGCGATGTTACTGGGCTCACTGATGAGATCTTGCATGACGGCCAACACCCGGAACTCATACCAGGTATCCTAGAAAGAAAAGCACAAGATACAGCTGCAGGAAGGAAATGGAAAAGATCGGAGGTTCACCTGGGCTTCGTGAGATAGCATCAGGATGTGTTTCACACGAAGAGCAGCATGTGAGTAATTGCTCACCTGATGGATGTTGGAAAAAACGTAAGGAACAGAGATGCCTGCAGATTCTGCAATACTCAGAGGTATATAGAAGGACAAAGTGCACGTCCCTGCAGTCATGTCAGGCGAGGATAATAATGTAGATTATCTCTTAACATCGCCAATTACAATGCAGCAATACAAAAAAACAAACAGGACTGGCGCAAAGGAACTTAATGATGTCGCAAAGTGCTTAAAAAGGACCTGTCACTCTTAGTAACTACTTGCCCCAATTCTGGAGCATCCATTGTTATGACTATGTTGTGCCATTTCTGTATTATTCCTACTAGAAGTTTACAAAACAATTGCCACCAGTCAGCAGTATAGGTTCTGCTGGGTGTTACCAGTGGCGAGTGTGTCTGATAGCGATGAGCAAACTTGTACGCCAAACTTGAAACCCAAGGTTTGTGTTATCTAAGAATTCCGTTATGGATTCCGCTACCACGGACCATAAGTTTAACTTGAAAATACAAGTTCGCTCAACACTGGAGTCTGACTCTGTCCATCGAGTGCTGCTAGAGTCAGACTGTGCACACCCTCGACTAGTAACATCCATCTGTACCCTTAGTGCAGACTGCAAGCAATTCATTCATAACGTCTAGTAGAAATAATAAAGGAATGGCACAAGATAGAGCCATAAGAATAGAGGCTCCAGAATTGTTATTGCATGGGGAATGCAAGTAGTTACTAAAACAGACCTGTCTGGAGGGGTAAAAGGTCCTCTTTAAGACACCACCAATACCTGGAGTGCGAGGCAGGAGAAAGATCTGAGAAGCAAACAGATCTCATCACAAAGCAACTCAGCAGCTGCATATCTCCTAACCCCATAAACAGTAACCCCCAATGTTCAGACTCCCTACACCTGCTACATAAGGGCTCATGCACACGACCGTTGCCTGTTTTGAGGTCCGCAAGTTACATAGTTGTTAAGGTTGGAAAAAGACAAAAATCCATCAAGTCCAAACTGTAATCCTGCTATATTGATCCCTGGATCAATGTCCATCTTCCTGTACAGGTTAATTATGTCCCCCTTAGACGTAAAGGCTAAACAAATTCAGTTTGTTTAATCTTTGCTCATAACTAAGATCTTTAGGCTCCATTCACACGTCCGTGGTGTGTTGAGGATCCACAACACACCCGCCCCGGCACCCCTATAGAAATGCCTATTCTTGTCCGCAGACATGTTCTATCTTTTGCGGAGCTGCGGACCCAAAGATCGGGGCCGCGCTCCGCAAATGCGGATGCGGACAGCACACTGTGTGCTGTCCACATCCATTCCGTCCCCATAGAGAATGAATGGTTCCACACCCGTTCCGCAAAATTGCGGAACGGATGCGGACCCATTTGCGGACGTGTGAATGGACCCTTAGGCCCTTTATCAGTTTAGTTGCTCTCCTCTGTACTTTTTATAACTCCAGGGAATCCTTTTAATGGACTGGTGCCCAAAACTGAACTGTGTATTCCAGGTGAGGCCACACCAATGCTTTGCATAGTGGCAATATTACATCCCTGTCCCGCGAGTCCATACCTCTTAATACAAGACGAAATTCTGTTGGCCTTACAGGCAGCTGACTGGCATTGCATGCTGGTATTTAGTCTATGATCTACTAATACACCCAGATCCTTCTCAAAAAGTGACTATCCCAGTTTTACTCCCCCTAGGACATATGCTGCATGCAGATTATTAGCCCCCAAATTGCGGATCCGCAAAACACGGATACAGGTCAAATGCAGAACAGAACGTCCGGCCTATAATAGAACAGTCCTATGCTTGTCCATAATGCGGAGAGAAATAGGACATGATATATATTTTTGTGGATGCCATGGAACGGACATACGGATGTGGACAGTGAATAGGTCCTTATCCGACCCGCAAAAAATGCGGATTTTCCCCAGTGGAATTGCATGCAGAAAATCTGCTGCATTTACAGTAGCATCAAAGGGAAGGAGAGGCTACATGCTGCAGAAAATGTTCCGCAGTAAAATCCAGACATAAATGGACATTCTGCAGATTTAATTCCCCAGCACATCAAATTATGTTTATGGATATTGTCCATGGATTTGACCCTTTGCAGTGCAGAGGGTAAAATCTGTGGCAAATCAGTGTTTCTGCACTGAGAAAAGCCAAAAAATCTGCATGATTTGGTGTCGATTTTGCAGCTCTAGATTTTCAAATCACTAGTTTCCGCTGCCATTAGATTTGTCTAATTTATGATGAGGCATGTGTCTTGTCATAAATTAGGTGCATCTCTGCAGTCCTTGCGTCTGTCAAGAAAACTACGCCAGCCCCCGGTTGGCATGGTTTTTCTCCAACATTTATGCATGTTTACACCCTTTAATGTTACTAAATTTTCGGGGGTCAGAGTCCCGGCCCTGATATGCTCCCGCTCCACTCCCTTCCCACCCACATGCCAAGGCCTAGTTCACACGAACGTTTTTTTTGCGAGTGTACGGGCCGTTTTTTTGTGTTCCGTATACGGTCTGTATATGGAACCATTCATTTCAATGGTTCCGCAAAAAAAACTGAATGTACTCAGTCTGCATTCCGTTTCTGTATTTCCGTTTTTCCGTTCCATTGAAAGATAGAACATGTACTATATTTGGCCGCAAATCACGTTCCGTGGCTCCATTCAAGTCAATGGGTCCACAAAAAAAAACAGAACACATACAGAAATGCATCCGTATGTCTTCCGTATCCGTTCCGTTTTTTCCGAACCATCTATTGAAAATGTTATGCCCAGCCCAATTTTTTCTATGTAATTACTGTATACTGTACATGGCATATGGAAAAACGGAACGGAAAAATGGAAAGGAAACGGAAACACAACGGAACAATGGATCCGTGAAAAACGGACCTAAAAAAATATAAAAGTCATACGTTCGCGTGAACTAGGCCTAACACGGTGTGAAACCAACTAAATATTGTCACTCGGCCGGTTAAAAAAGGGACTATTTTTCCAAATAAAATTGTTGTAAGTTCCTTAATAAATGACCCTTTATGTGTTTGTACCCTTGAAAGTCGTCCAATGATCAAATCCCCCCGACCTGCATAACTATTAGGGCCTATTCACACTAACCATGTTCACGTCTCTGTGTCATGTTAGTGTAGAATGGACAGCACAGACTGAACACTGACATATTGCAGTCAATGTGATCCAATTACTCTGCTACACTCCCCAATTCATGTCAATAGGTCAGTGAAATAAAAAATAAAATGGACAGCATATGTAAGCCATCCACGTTTCCTCCATTTTCCACAGGTGGTGACTGGTAGGCCGCTTTCAGACGAGTGTGTTTGGTCCGTTGGACTCTACCCACTGCTGTATAGCAGCTACACGTTGATTTAGAGCAATTATCGCAGAGTAGCAGGGCAGCCATAGAAAATAATGGACTTGCAGGGTGACTCTCACTTTGCCGTCCCTGCATTTGTTTTATCGATTCTGTGGTCGCAACAAATGTTCAAGTTGCGCTGCGACTTGATTCTTTTCTATGGCTGCCCTGCTACAGTGCCATACTTGGATGTGCGACATGTGTCACGCCCGACATCGCCATGTACCCATAGTCTAGCCCTGCATTATAATTGGAGACTTGTTAGGGACTTGCCTGGCAAGGCTGCAGAGATACACTCTGTCACCAGTTTTTGTGCTGCGTTGTCTCTTGCTCTGGAGCACCCTGGTGATTCTGAGTGTCGCCTATTGAGCATCGTACCTGGGATAATTCCTTTGCCAGTATCTCAGTCTCAGTTCCTGCGATTGAGTCATCCAAGATCTCCCACCGCTCGGCTAAGCGGAACTCCATAATGTACCGATCAAGTGGAAAGCTGTGATTGCTGGGTGGTAGCCAGGACAGAAGAACACCCTGCTGAGTCCGATTGGCTATGAGACAGCGGGGTGAGGTCAGAAACAGCAGCGGCTCTGGGGTTGTGATGGGAAAGGCTTCAAACCAAAGTAAAAAATAAAAAATAAAAACATTTATCACATAGTTGTTAATGGATAAACCACAACCACAGAAGGACAAAAGAAAAAAAAAAAAAACCCTCACCCAATGTCCGCACCGTCACCACCTCACTGAACGAACTCGTCCCCAACTTATTCTGCGCCAGAACACTGATCTGGTATTCGGTTTCCGGATCCAGAGAGTTTATGAGAAGTGAGGTTGCGCCACTGGCTACTGGCATGGAGACCCAGTCATGAGGCCCGAACTGTGCGCGTTTTATCCTTAAGAGACGCCACAGAACACACATGTAATAATTACTGGACAACATGGCAGACCTTACAGATTCTTACTAGTGCTGAATGTACAAACAGAAGGTATACAGCTCCGCACCCCTCAATAATATGGGTGCAAAAAAGATTCTTGCATATGAAGACCAGCCCCTAAGCCTTATGAGAGCCCCCCTGGGTCTGCTGGTTTAAGGGTCCATTCACACGTCCGTAAGTGTTTTGAGGACCGCACATCACAGACACTATAATACAAAATGCCTTTTCTGGTCCGCAATTGCAGACAAGAATAGGACACGTTCTATTATTTTCAGGAACGGAATTGCAGATCCCGAAAAAACTGATGCGGAAGCCGAAAATGCGGATTCGCATCCGTTCCAGGCCCATTGAAAGTGAATGAGTCCGCAAATTGCGGAACGAATGCGGACCCAAATTACGGACGTGTGAATGGACCCTTACCTCTAGAAGACTAGTATCTACAATAGGTTTGCACACAACTGAATGAGACTTCAGCAGCGTCATCATTACCTTCTAGTATAGACTGCTGCAATAAAGTCTGCTTCACAGACACAGAGTGTAACGTTTGCAGCAGCCATCAATGTATCACACAGATAGACAGAAGGAGAAGTGTAGGCATTCTATATATGTGTGATTCAGTATATACTCAGGGCATGTATATACACACACATATACACACACAGCTCTCTGTATGTTCAGGGAGGAATGCACAGCAACATCAGGGCCTTGTCCCCAAGCAGAATATGGAAGACACATCAAGACAGTGGAGAGAAAGCTGCAAAGCATGCAGGGTGACTCACAGAGCGCCGTACCAAACTGAGAATGTCTGCTCGAATCCTCCGTCATAACCAGGATCCCAGGACACATTTGCTGTGTTCATAGACACCAGGACTCGGATACTGGAAGGAGCGTGCGGACTGGTGCCTGGAAAATATGGTCAATATGTGTCACAAGTCTCCCAGAACAAGGACTATAATGTGTACAAAAGAACAGCAGAGGCAGCTACAGGGCCCAGGCAGGAAAACAGACTATAGGGCCCAGGCAAGCAGAGAGGACAACAGGGCACAGGTAGGAAACGGAGGCTACAGGGTGCAAGCAGAGAAACGGAGGCTACAGGGTGCAAGCAGAGAAACAGAGGCTACAGGGTGCAAAGAGAAACAGAGGCTACAGGGTGCAAAGAGAAACAGAGGCTACAGGGTGCAAAGAGAAATAGAGGCTACAGGGTGCAAGCAGAGAAACAGAGGCTACAGGGTGCAAGCAGAGAAACAGAGGCTACAGGGTGCAAGCAGAGAAACAGAGGCTACAGGGTGCAAGCAGAGAAACAGAGGCTACAGGGTGCAAGCAGAGAAACGGAGGCTACAGGGTGCAAGCAGAGAAACGGAGGCTACAGGGTGCAAGCAGAGAAACGGAGGCTACAGGGTGCAAGCAGAGAAACGGAGGCTACAGGGTGCAAGCAGAGAAACGGAGGCTACAGGGTGCAAGCAGAGAAACGGAGGCTACAGGGTGCAAGCAGAGAAACGGAGGCTACAGGGTGCAAGCAGAGAAACGGAGGCTACAGGGTGCAAGCAGAGAAACGGAGTCTACAGGGTGCAAGCAGAGAAACGGAGGCTACAGGGTGCAAGCAGAGAAACAGAGGCTACAGGGTGCAAGCAGAGAAACAGAGGCTACAGAGTGCAAGCAGAGAAACAGAGGCTACAGGGCAAAGGCAGGAAAACAGAGACTATAAGGCCCAGGCAGGAAGAGGACTACAGGACACAGGTAGGAAATGGAGACTACAGGGCAAAGGCAGGGAGACATAAGCTACAGGGCCCAGGCAGGCATAGAGGGCTACAGGACATGGGAAGGAAACGGAGGCTACAGGGTGCAAGCAGAGAAACAGAGGCTACAGGGTGCAAGCAGAGAAACAGAGGCTACAGGGTGCAAGCAGAGAAACAGAGGCTACAGGGTGCAAGCAGAGAAACAGAGGCTACAGAGAACAGGCAGGAAAACAGAGACTATAAGGCCCAGGCAGGAAGAGGACTACAGGACACAGGTAGGAAATGGAGACTACAGGGCAAAGGCAGGGAGACATAAGCTACAGGGCCCAGGCAGGCAGAGAGGGCTACAGGACACGGGAAGGAAACGGAGGCTACAGTGGACATGCAGGGAAAATGAGACTATAGGGCACATGCAAGCAGAGAGAGCTACAGGGCACAGGCAGGGAAATGGACACTATAGGGCAGAAGCAGGGAAGCAAAGGCAACAGGGCACAGGCAGGAAATGGAGACTACAGGGCGCAGCCAGGGAAGGAGAGGCTACAGGACGCAGGCAGGGAAACAGAAGCTACAGGGCCCAGGCATGGAAAATGAGAATATAAGGCACATGCAAGCAAAGAGCGCTACAGGGTATAGGCAGGGAAGCAGAGGCTACAGGGCGCAGGCAGGGAAGCAGAGGCTACAGGGCGCAGGCAGGGAAGCAGAGGCTACAGGGCCCAGGCAGGGAAAATGGGAATATAAGGCACATGCAAGCAAAGAGCACCCCCTATCTGCCTGGAACCCAGGACAAGAAAAAGACTGGAGCTGCTGCTGTGTATGGATTGCCTGTACTGATACACTGTAACAAGCCCTCAACTGTGTGAGCAGAACAAAGTGTGGTCAGGCTCTCAGTTTCTACGATATATGTAAAAACAGGGATGTTCCTATTTACTGTCAGCAAGCAGAGATCTTGGTGAACAGTTGTAACACAAAGTATTTTAAAATGTTACATAACCTTTCATTATACAACAATTCAGCTTCATTTACAGGAAACTAGCCTGGCCCTTTAAGTAGCGTGCACTTACCAATTACAGTAAGGTGGGCGCTGGCAGTGATACTTGTTACAACATTACTAGCCACACATTCCCATTCTCCATGATCTTCCTTACTAAGAGATCTAAACTGTAAGGAGCCACTGGGCAGCACACTGTGCTTACTGGAAGAGGGGCGTCCAACCTGGAACAGAATATAGAACAAAGTTGCAAGTTGACGCAGAGAGAGAGAGAGAGAGAGAGAGAGAGAGAGAAAGAGAGAGAGCAGGTAACATACAAAACTGCAAGAGGGTGCACCACTTAGAACAGGAAGAGCGTGTCATACAAAACTGCAAGAGGGTGCCCTACTAAGAACATGGAAATAGAGAGTAACATACAAAAGTGCAGGAGAGCGCTCCTCTTAGAACAGCATATGAAACTGCAAGAGGGTGCCCTAGTGAAAACACAGAGAGTGTAACATGCAAAAATGCAAGAGCACTATGTGCACGGGTACTGGAATAATAGCCATAGTTCACAGTATTAGGTGGAAGTGGAATAACCTGTAGATAATAAGTGGTTCTCAATAGCAGCCCTGCCACATATAATACTTCTGACCACCTCAGAAATCTTGATCATCCCAGCAGCATTCCCATAGGTAATACTCCCTCCAAAAGTACTCGCACAGATAATAATCTCTAACCCCAAAAACCCTCCAATAGTTCATAACCCCTCCTCCCAGCAGAACTCCCATAATTATCCCCAAAAGCCCTTCTATAGATCATCCCCCCTCCCCCCATAATCCCTGCCACAGATAATATGCCTTACCCACAGAAGCTCTCCCACAGATCATACGCCTTCCCCTAAAGCCCTCCCAAAGATCCCACCCCCTCCTCTAAAGCACTCCTATAGAGATTGTAACCTCTCATCCCACTAGTACTCCCATAAATATTACCCCCTACCCCTAAAAGCCCTCCCATAGATCATAAACCTCTCCTCCAGAAGCAATCTATAGATTATACCCTTCTCCCCCAGAAGCCCTCCATAAATTATACCCCTCTTCTCTAAAAGCACTCCATAGATTATACCCCTCTTTTTCAGAAGCACTCCATAGACCATTCCCCTCTCCCCCAGAAGCACTCCATAGATCATACCCTTTTGGCTTCAGAAGCACTCCATAGCTCATATCTCTGAACCTTCAGAGAAAAACTCCTTAGATCATACCCTTCTCCCCCAGAAGCACTTCATAGATCATACCCCTCTCCCCCAGAAGCACTTCATAGATTATACCCCTCTCCTCCAGAAGCACACCATAGATTATACCCCTCTCCCCCAGAAGCACACCATAGATTATACCCCTCTTCTCTAAAAGCACTCCATAGATTATACCCCTCTTCTTCAGAAACACTCCATAGATTATACCCCTCTTCTTCAGAAACACTCCATAGATTATACCCCTCGTCTCCAGAAGCACTCCATAGATCATTCCCCCTCTCCCCCAGAAGCACTTCATAGATTATACCCCTCTCCTCCAGAAGCACACCATAGATTATACCCCTCTCCCCTAAAAGCACACCATAGATTATACCCCTCTTCTTCAGAAAAACTCCATAGATCATTCCCCTCTCCCCCAGAAACACTCCATAGATCATTCCCCTCTCCCCCAGAAGCACTCCATAGATCATACCCTTTTGGCTTCAGAAGCACTCCATATATCATATCTCTCAACCTTCAGAGAAAAACTCCTTAGATCATACCCTTCTCCCCCAGAAGCACTCCATAGATCATTCCCCTCTCGGCTTCAGAAGCACTCCTTACAGTAGATCATATCCCTCAACCTTCAGAGAAAAACTCCTTAGATCATACCCCTTTCCCCCAGAAGGACTCCATAGATCATACCTTTCTCCCCCAGAAGCACCCACTAGATTGTCCTCCTTTCCCCCAGAAGCACTGCATAGATCATACCCCTCTCCCCCAGAGAGCACACCATAGATCATATCCTTCTCCTCCAGAAGCACTCCATCGATCATACCCTTCAACAGTCAGAGAAGAACTCCTTAGATCATACCCCTCTCCCCCAGAAAGACTCCATAGATCATACCCCTGCACCCTCGGAGAAGCACTCCATAAAATCATACCCCAATCCCCCAGAAGGACTTCATATATCATACCCCTCTCCCCCAGAAGCACTTCATATATCATACCCCTCTCCCCCAGAAGCACTCCATAGATCACACCCCTCTTCCGCGCAAGGACCCCATAGATCATACCCTTCTCCTGCAGAAGCACTCCATAGATCATACCACTCTATCCCAGAGGCACTCCACAGATCATACTCCGCCTCCTTCGGAGATGCTCTTGAGCAGCCCCTGTTTCCCCCATGACACAAGGACCTATACTGCTGGTCAAACCAATCTTCCTGGTTCATGTAATTGTCAGTACTACAGTAAAACTGATATTTATGCAGACAAGACACCTGGGGATCAGAAGTGTATGGAAATGTAACTAAATAAAGACTTTAATGCCATTCAGGATGTGTGAAAAGCTTGGTGACAACCCCTATGGGCACTGTCACAAAAGGAGGAGACCAAGACAACTCACAAATTAAGATGACACTCATAAGAAGGCAAATCCTAGTATCAGCAGCTAGGAAGCGAGTGCACATTACGAGCATAGCATCCCCCCTCCTCCTCACAGGGAACCCCCAGAATGCTGCGCTTTGGCTGTCGCAGCCCCTCTAATGTTGGCAGAGAATCTGCTTTTAAATTCACTGCAATGCTTAAAATAATATCTGGGTCAGGGAAGGCGACGTCACAGGAATAAATAACTAGAAGATGGGGAAGGCTGGTAACTGGGGCAGAGGGCAGGTAACACATGAAGCATTGCCCCTGGGGGACCTACTCGCCCCTCCTTTCCCACTGGCTTCATTCTGTGATGAAAACTCTGCTGCGCTGTGACTGGCACAAGATGGTGGGAAACTGGGGGCAGAAGGGCTGGCTTTTCTGTAGAACGTTTCAGCGATGGCTAACAGGGGTGGGGCTGTGACAACCTTTTATCAGCCAGACAAAATAAAAGGGGCAAAGATTCTAAATGTTGTGTAGGTCCCATTGTAACCCTTTAAAGTCAGACTGAAGATATACCTTTCTCCAGGAGATGGTGGGGAAGGGGTCTCCAGCAGCGGCACAAGGAATTAGCAGCTCCCTACCAGCTTCTTGCCTATACTCCCAGCCGGGCAGCACCGTAAAATAGGGCGGGTCCTAAAGACAAGACAACAGCGTTATTATTACTCGTGTACTAGAAGGGTCTTCAGTTCACATAGAGCAAACCAAGATTGTTTCATATGGGACTTTGATGGCATATAGCTAGGACATGCCATTAAAGTCAGATACAAGTGTGGGTCCCACGTTTGATCTCCATTCATTTCTATGGGAGTTACGAAAAAAGGTGAGTAAGTGCACATAGAAATAAATGGAGAGCGCACTGCGCAAGCGCAGCCACTGATTCATTCACATCTATGAATTAGCTTGACTATTTTTGGAACTCCCATAGAATTGAATACAGAGCGGCTGTGAATAGGCTGCTGTTCTCCATTCACTTTAGGGGTCCTGTTCAGGAGAAAGGTACGGGTCCTATCAGTGGGACTTGCACCTATCGGACATTGGTGGCATACTGTATTCTAGTAATATGCCACCAATGTTTCAGATGAGAAAACCCCTTTAAGGCAAGACTGTAGAACTGGGAAGGAGGTGCACTGATATCTCCACAATTATAACTGATATAACAATAAGCCTCTCACATCAGAGGGAGGGAGGGGGCTCAGCCAATTCTTCACGCATCTTCCTCACTTGTACATTCAATGTACCGATGAATCAGAGTGAGTTTGTCGTTAGGCTTAATTCATGAGAACATCATTGCATGTAATCTGTAGTGTTACATAGGACTGCAGGTAACTCTACCTCATTATCTGTCCTTAGAGAGTTAGCTGTGTGACTACTGTCACGCATTAGCTCTCAGAAGGCTGCATTTTCAGTTATTTAGCTCTTCTTTCTCCCTCTCTCATCTCTTCTTGGCAGCCAATCACAATGAGACTCTTATAGTCTTCAGCTCTTAGTCTACAACAGAGATCAGAAACGTTTGGCACTCCAGCTGATGTGAAACTACAACTCCCAGCAGGCAAACGTGCCTGGCTGTTATCCCAACTCCCATAGAAGTGAATGGAGCATTCTGGGAGTTGTAGTTTCAGAACATCTGGAGTGTCGGAGGATGCTGATCCCTGGTCTAAAAAGGTTAAAGGGACTGCTGGTGACATCAGTGAAAAAGGAAATAGCTAGCTTCTCCTCCTACTAATATACCTGTATGAGAAGAATGGCAAGACCCGAGACTGTTCCCAAACCAAAACTGAAATGAAAAGTTGTGGATGAATCTAGATGCAGCTCACCTTCAGCAGCAGCCGAGCAGGAGGGGACTGGCCCATGGTCCCCAGCGCATTATAAGGCACACAGGTGTAGGTGCCCAGCAACTCTTCCGTCGCCTCCTCAATGTGAATAGATCCATCTTCCAGCAACTTCCAGCCTGACAACTGAGAGCAGGAAAGCAGTAAGGACCACATCTAGAAAGGACTGAAACCTCACAGAAATGCTTCTATCCATTCAGTGCAAGCCTCAAGAGAAACCTCCACCATCCCAGTACAAACCCTTTGAAACACCCTCACAGTACACACAAAACCACCCACAGCAGTCTCCACTCTCCTAGTACAAACCTCTCGGAGCCTCAACGCTTACAGTAATCCCCCCAAGGACAGCTTCCTCTCAATACAAACTCCCTGGAACAGCCTCTATACTCTCAACAAACCTTCCAGAGCAGCCTCTACTCTCCAGGTACAAACTCCCAAGAGAAGAAGTCTCAACATTCCCCTAAATCTACAACAGCAGCGTCTACCATCCTAGTGCAAATCACCCCAAGAAGGTACCACCCTCCTAGTACAAGTTCCCAAGAGAAGCTTCCACTCGCCACTCCTTTTATTATGTTCATCAGCTCAATGTTTGTCTGAATTAATTTCTGCACATGGCTTATTCCTGCAAGACAACATGAAAATAAAGTCCATTGTACATGTGGGACCCGAAGTCAGAACTACTCACCTTATCTGTCCGCAAGGGGCGGCCATCTTTATTCCATTTCACATGTGTGACAGGCGGCACAGCCTCCACAGGGCAGCGAATGTGACCATGAATACCGACCGGGACGTAGATGATGGGGGGCATGTTGACTACTCGTGCTGGGTCTGTAAGGGTTATAAACATGGATGGTACATACAATGATACTAAACTGAACTGACTGTGGAATTAGCTCCTTAAAATCTTCTGCTTAAGGAATGTCAAAAATGAACAAGTTAGGAAAAAATACTTACTGTAGAATTTCTGCAACTGTTCCCCGGAACTTCCCAGGCAGGAAGTGACATCTCTGAGATCGACTACTAAGTCCAACTGCTGTGCCCAACTCTTACCCCTCTAAACCTTTGAGACTGACACTAATGGCCTCTTTGTTTGACCTCCCAAATCCCTGTTATAACCGATTATGAGACTCCTCCCTCCCCCCGCCCTCCTTATTTGAACTGACACATTTGATCTCATCTGTGTTTCTGATGGAACTGGCAGGGGATCAGCTAAAATGCATCCTTTCAGAACGATCTGGTTGTATTATCTCTAAAATGAACAACACGGCACTAAAACCATTGTCTGGTGCACTTCATTCTGGTTTGTTCAGTTTTGTCCCCACTAACAATGATTGGGGACAAAACTGAACCGTTTTCCTCCAGTTTTGAAATCCTCAGACGGATCTCAAAACCGGAAAGGGAAATGCAGATGTGAATGTAGCCTAAGACTGGCCTTTAGGCTCCTCTTAGGTGCCGAATACTGACCGCTAACAACCGCCCTCCCTCACTCAATCTACACACTTGAGACAGAGTCCATATAATAAAGAACATTTTTCACGGCACTCACCAGTCTTCAGTGTATTCTTTTATTGGAAAAACAAAGTGCATCAGGAAGCATAGCAAATGACTACTGGCCGTTTTGGGTCCACTGACGCTTTATCCAGGCCCAATCTACACACTCGAGACAGAACCAGACCAGGGTAGCACTTACACTGGACAGTGAGATAAGCTGATGCTGATGGGGAGTGTCCCAGGCTGTTGCTAGGCACACAGGTGTACTTCCCAGCGTCTTCGGGCTTGACTCTGAATATGATGAGTGTTCCATCAATCAGAATCCGAACCCTCATCTTCAGGTCGCTGCATGTCAGATGCAAAAAAAGAAAATATGACAAAAAAAACAGAAGCAGCCAGCAAATATCTGCTCCTCTGCTGAGGAGTCATCAACACAGGAGGTCCTGGTGCCGTAATCCCCCCCCCCCCCCCCCTCCCAGTGTGTTACATTTTATTATTTGCATTGTTTCATCGAGGGCTCAGAACATGAAGGGTTTAAAGCCCCTCACCCACTTCTACTTACTTCTTAAAAAATACATTTTCCTCCTGCCAGAGCCAGGTGTAGGTGAGGTTCCCTGGATACGCCTCGGCCTGGCAGGTGAACAGAGCATCCTGGGAAATGTTAACCGTGATGTTCTCAGGAGGGGAAACAATGAACGGTGACCCTGGGGACAGGAACAAACATTACCTCAGCGTCCCGAAACAGCACATGACACATGGGAGCACAAAGCACAGTGAGTGGACCATTACCTTGGACTAATAGACGAGTACTGTGAACAGCCTCCCCCTGAATACTGGTAGCACGGCAGGTGTATGAGCCTCGGTCTTCACGCCCAATAGAAGAGATGGTCAAACTGCCATCATTCACCTATATAATAGGGAACAAAGTAGGTCTAACCACCAGCTCTGCACAGTACAACTTCTTGTCCAGTATGCCCGGTTTAATTCTTATTATCCGCTCATATTCTGTATACAGTGCCTTGCAAAAGTATTCATCCCCCTTGACTTTTTTCGTGTTTTTTTACATTACAGCCTTACGTTCAATGTTTTGTTAATCTGAATTTTATGTGAGGGATCAGAACACAATAGTCTAAGTTGGTGAAGTGAAATGAGAAAAATATATAAATAAAACTATTGCTTAGAAATAGAAAACAGAAAATTGGTATGTGCGTATGTATTCACCCCCTTTGTTAGAGAGCCCATAAAAAGCTCTGGTGAAACAAATTACCTTCAGAAGTCACATAATTAGTGAAATGATGTCCACCTGTGTGCAATCTAAGTGTCACATAATCTGTCACTACATATACACCCCAGAGGCTGCAACACCTAAGGCTACTTTCACACTGGCGTTTTGGCTTTCTGTTTGTGAGATCTGTCATGGGCTCTCACAAGCGGTCCAAAACAGATCAGTTGTGCCCTAATGCATTCTGAATGGAAAAGGATCGGCTCAGAATGCATCAGTTTGCCTCCGTTCCGTCTCCATTCCGCTTTAGAGGGAGCGTTTTGGTGTCTGTCTGACGAAACTGAGCCAAACGGATCCATTCTGACACAAAATGTAAGTCAATGGGGACGGATCCGTTTTCTATGACAAAATCTGTCCTCCATTGACTTTCAATATTCTTCAAGACGGATCCGTCTTGGTTATGTTAAAGATAATACAAATGGATCTGTTCTGAACGGATGCAGACGTTTGTATTATCTGAACGGATCTGTCTGTGCAGATCCATGACGGATCCGCACCAAACGCGAGTGTGAAAGTAGCCTTAGCAAGAGGCATCACTAACCAAACACTGCCATGAAGGCCAAGGAACTCTCCAAACAAGTAAGGGACAATGTTGCTGAAAAGTACAAGTCAGGGTTAGGTTATCAAAAAATATCCAAATCTTTGATGATCCCCAGGAGCACCATCGAATCTATCATAACAAAATGGAAAGAACATGGCACAACAGCAAACCTGCCAAGAGACGGCCGCCCACCACAACTCACGGACTGGGCAAGGAGGGCATAAATCAGAGAGGCAGCACAGAGACCTAAGGTAACCCTGGAGGAGCTGCAGAGTTCCACAGCAGAGACTGGAGTATCTGTACATATGACGACAATAAGCCGTACGCTCCATAAAGTTAGGCTTTATGGCAGAGTGGCCAGAAGAAAGCCATTACTTTCAGCTAAAAACAAAAAGGCACGTTCTCAATCCAATAGAAAATCTGTGGTCAGACTTAAAGATTGCTGTTCACAAGCACAAACCATCCAACTTGAAGGAGCTGGAGCAGTTTTGCAAGGAGGAATGGGCAAAAAATTCCAGCGGTAAGATGTGGCAAGCTCATATAGACATATCCAAAGCGACTTGGAGCTGTGATTTCCGCAAAAGTGGCTCTACAGAGTCTTGACTTTAGGGGGGTGAATAGTTATGCACATTGACTTTTTCTGTTATTTTCTTCTATTTGTTGTTTGCTTCACAATAAAAAAAAAAAAAACATCTTTAAAGTTGTGGGCATGTTCTGTAAATTAAATGCTGCAAATCCTCAAACAATCCATGTTAATTCCAGGTTGTGAGGCACCAAAATACAAAAAAAGTCAAGGAGGGTGAATACACTACACCAGCGGTCCCCAACCGCCGGGCCGTGGAAGATTGCTAGCGGGCCGTGCCGTCTTTAAAGAGGTACTAATAAAGCACTTCCATTATTGAAGCGCTTCATTAGTACAGAAGGACCAGAAAGCGGTGAAGGATCTGTACTCGGCTATCAGCTGTGCAGGGCTGCGCACAGCGTGAGGTTGCTCTGTGACCTCAAACTATGCGCCGCGATACACAGCCGACAGCAGGATGAAGAGGATCACGAAGGTGACCAGGAGCAGGAGAGGTAAGTGTTTTTTGTTTTGTATTTTATTTGCCCTGGGGGCTGACATAAGGGCTGATGGCTGACATGGGGGAGGGGATGATGGCTGACATGAGGGGGAGGGGATGATGGCTGACATGAGGGGGAGGGGATGATGGCTGACATGAGGGGGAGGGGATGATGGCTGACATGAGGGGGAGGGGATGATGGCTGACATGAGGGGGAGGGGATGATGGCTGACATGAGGGGGAGGGGATGATGGCTGACATGAGGGGGAGGGGATGATGGTTGACATGAGGGGGAGGGGATGATGGCTGACATGAGGGGGAGGGGATGATGGCTGACATGAGGGGGAGGGGATGATGGCTGACATGAGGGGGAGGGGATGATGGCTGACATGAGGGGGAGGGGATGATGGCTGACATGAGGGGAGGGGATGATGGCTGACATGAGGGGGAGGGGATGATGGCTGACATGAGGGGAGGGGTGATGGCTGACATGAGGGGGGGGGTGATGGCTGACATGAGGGGGGGGGTGATGGCTGACATGAGGGGGGGGGTGATGGCTGACATGAGGGGGGGGGTGATGGCTGACATGAGGGGGGGGGGATGATGGCTGACATGAGGGGGAGGGGATGATGGCTGACATGAGGGGGGGGGTGATGGCTGACATGAGGGGGGGGTGATGGCTGACATGAGGGGGGGGGGTGATGGCTGACATGAGGGGGGGGGGTGATGGCTGACATGAGGGGGGGGGGGTGATGGCTGACATGAGGGGGGGGGGTGATGGCTGACATGAGGGGGGGGGGTGATGGCTGACATGAGGGGGGGGGGTGATGGCTGACATGAGGGGGAGGGGATGATGGCTGACATGAGGGGGAGGGGATGATGGCTGACATGAGGGGAGGGGTGATGGCTGACATGAGGGGGGGGGTGATGGCTGACATGAGGGGGGGGGTGATGGCTGACATGAGGGGGGGGGGTGATGGCTGACATGAGGGGGGGGGGTGATGGCTGACATGAGGGGGGGTGATGGCTGACATGAGGGGGGGGGGTGATGGCTGACATGAGGGGGGGGGGTGATGGCTGACATGAGGGGGGGGGTGATGGCTGACATGAGGGGGGGGGTGATGGCTGACATGAGGGGGGGGGTGATGGCTGACATGAGGGGGGGGTGATGGCTGACATGAGGGGGGGTGATGGCTGACATGAGGGGGGGTGATGGCTGACATGAGGGGGGGTGATGGCTGACATGAGGGGGGGGATTATGATGGCTGACATGAGGGGGGGGATTATGATGGCTGACATGAGGGGGGGGATTATGATGGCTGACATGAGGGGGGGGATTATGATGGCTGACATGAGGGGGGGATTATGATGGCTGACATGAGGGGGGGGATTATGATGGCTGACATGAGGGGGGGGGGATTATGATGGTTGACATGAGGGGGGGGGGGATTATGATGGCTGACATGAGGGGGGGGATTATGATGGCTGACATGAGGGGGGGATTATGATGGCTGACATGGGGGGGGGATTATGATGGCTGACATGAGGGGGGGGATGATGGCTGACATGAGGGGGGGGATGATGGCTGACATGAGGGGGGGGATGATGGCTGACATGAGGGGGGGGATGATGGCTGACATGAGGGGGGGGATGATGGCTGACATGAGGGGGGGGATGATGGCTGACATGAGGGGGGGGGATGATGGCTGACATGAGGGGGGGGATGATGGCTGACATGAGGGGGGGGATGATGGCTGACATGAGGGGGGGGATGATGGCTGACATGAGGGGGGGGATGATGGCTGACATAAGGGGGGGCTGATGGTTGGCATAAGGGGGGGCTGATGGTTGGCATAAGGGGGGGCTGATGGTTGGCATAAGGGGGGGCTGATGGCTGGCATAAGGGGGGCTGATGGCTGGCATAAGGGGGGGCTGATGGCTGGCATAAGGGGGGGCTGATGGCTGGTATAAGGGGGGGCTGATGGCTGGCATAAGGGGGGCTGATGGCTGGCATAAGGGGGGGCTGATGGCTGGCACAAGGGGCTGATAGATGGATTGTTCTGAGGCTGGCATTGGGGGTCTGATCTGAGGTGTAATGAAAAATATTTTTTCCTATTGTTCTACTCTAAAACCTAGGTGCGTCTTATAGGGCGAAAAATACAGTACAGTGCAGCAGAGACCCTAGTCAGTTTATATAGTCGTTATATAGTGTTATATATTTTAATATGTTTTGTTATGTGCGTGAATCAGTCAGCGCCAACTAGCACACCCTAAGCCCCGCCTACCCCCTACGAGCGTGACAGATTAGGTCCGGATGTGTTCAGGGTGCGTTCAGTGAAAATCACACCATTTTGCAAGCAAGCTAAGTCAGTTTTGTCTGTGATTGCGTTCAGTTTTTTCCGTGTGGATGCAATGCATTTTTTACTGAAGCCAATTCATTCTATAAGGGCAATGTTTTCCACACGAGTGCAATGTGTGACGTGAACGCATAGCACCCGCACTGAATACTGACCTATTCATTTCAATGGGTCTGTGAACATGAGCTTTTTTTCACGCATTAATTCTGCGTTGCGTGAAAAACGCAGCATGTTCTATATTCTGCGTTTTTCATGCAGCCCTGGCCCCAAAGAAGTGAACGGGGCTTCAATGAAAAACACATTGCATCCAGAATGCATTTTTCACTGATGGTTGCTAGGAGATGTTGTTTGTAAATCTTCAGTTTTTTTATCACGCGCGTCAAAAACGCATCAAAACGCATTGCACTCACGCAGAAAAAAACTGAACAACTGAACGCAATTGCAGACAAAACTGACTGAACTTGCTTGCAAAATGGTGCTAGTTTCACTGAACGCACCCTGAACGCATCCGGACCTAATCAGTCATGCTCGTGTGAAAGGGCCCCTTTCACACAGGCGAGAATTCCACGTGGGTGCAATGCGTGAGGAGAACGCATTGCACCCGCAGTCAATCCAGACCCATTCACTTCAATGAATGAGCAGTGATTTTCACGCATCACTTGTGCGTTGCGTGAAAATCGCACATTTTCTCTATTCATAGAAATGAATGGGTCTGTGTGAAAATCGCAAGCATCTGCAAGCAAGTGCGGATCTGGTGTGATTTTCACGCATGGTTGCTAGTAGGAATCGACCGATTATAGGAAGTACCAATATTATCGGCCGATATACAGGATTTTGTACATTATCAGTATCTAACCTTGCCTATATATACTGATAATGCAGTTAAAGTGAATACTAGTGCGCGCTTCCATTATGGAAGCGCGCACTAGTATGCATCGGGTGCCGGGAGCTAGGAAGAAGCACAGCAAGCGCTTCCGATATTCAGGGTGTATCTTTGATGGGGCCTGCGCTGCACTGTCCTGACCCCGTACAGCGTCAGGACGTAGCGCACGCACTATGACCTGATGCTGCACGCTGTCAGGTGACAGTGCAGCGCGGGCCAGAGAACACAGGGGAGCGGGACCCCGGACCCTGAGATGAAGAGGGAGAGGCGAGGAGTTTTTTTGTTTTATTCATCTGAGGTCTGATAGGGGTTAATAAAGGTTTGATCTGAGGTCTGATAGGGGTTAATAAAGTCAGTGGTGGGGGGATGGTGTGGAAATTGGCATTTGGCACTAGTATATTATAAATGTAAATTATAAATTGGCTACCAACTAAGGGCTTTATTAATTTATAATATATATTATGAGATATATGGTGAGCGCGGTGACGTCAGCGAAGGTCCTTTTGCAGGTCCTTCAAGAAAAACAAAGAAGATCCTGGCTGCGCAATCAAGTGGATGAGGTGAGTTATGTTTTTATTGTTTTTTAACCCTCAATTGACATTATACTTAGCATTCTTAATTATAGAATGCTATTATTTTCCCTTATAACCATGTTATAATGGAAAATAATAAAATCAACACCTAACCCAAACCCGTAGTTTCAGGTCTGGGTACCACATTCAGTTTTTTCTCAAGCACATGCAAAACGCATGGCAAAATGCGTGGCAAAACGCGTGGAAAAAAACTGAACAACGGAACACAATCGCAGTCAAAACTGACTGCAATTGCGCGTCTACTCGCACAATTTTCCCTGAACGCACCTGCATCGCATCCGGCCCTAACTATCCTGTATGCTGGGGGTACAGATATTACACAGACCCACTTCCTTTTAAAAACAAAAGAGCACATCTCCTTTAGAAATATTACCTGGTATTTTGAGGTTCCCCCAAGGAATTCACCCTCTCGCAGCCATGTGACAGTAGGTTTTGGATTCCCAAATGCAGTGCAAGTTAGTGTGACGCTGCTGCCCTCCTTCACTTCAAGGTATTGGGGGGGGGTTTCTGTGAAGGTGGGAGGGGCTGAAGAGATAGAAGTGAAAAAAATTGTGAATTATAAACAGTCTGTTATTTTTCGGCAGGGGACCTCTCATTTGGAGCTTACCGGGAGTAATGGCTGTCATTCTCACTATTTTAAGCTATGGGACAGTTTGCCCAGTAAGCATCTCCCTTGTAAACATGCATACTTTGATTGGCTGAGCATGCATGTTTATATGCTACCACATACCACTATGCCCTCAAGATCCAAACATCCACTATCCCCCTGAAGACTCTGCTGTCCTTCTCCACACCCTCTCTGCACCCCTTTCAGAACCAAGAGGGCTTCCACCTCAAGTAATGGTACAGCTGTAACACCACTGCCAATAATCCACCTGAATGAAAGATACTGGAGGATCATTGGGAATTTAAGAACATGTTCAGATGGGTGGGGAGCACATGACCAGCCATAAGAACACAGCAGGAAAGCTAAACAGCGGGTGTACCGGGCGGCTTTAACTGTCATCCTTTTCAAGACTGACCAGCCTGAGTCTCCTAACTGCCCCTATTCAATGGCCAGACCTCAAGTGACTGCTGACAGCGCTACAACGAGGAGACACTGTGCACATCGCAATGGCGGTGGCTGATAAATGCCAACAGTACACGAGATGACTTGATCCAACATCATGAACCTTTGGTCTAGCTGCAGGATAAGGCTCAATATTCCCTCACCATTCACCGTGAGATGGACCCAGCTGCCATTGTGAAATGTGTCGTACTGCTGCTCCAGCATCAGCACTTTGCACTCGTACCAGCCCTGATCCTGCGAGCGAGTCTGATCGATGCGCAGCGATGCCTTGTCATGGAGGGTGGCTCGGCCTGGCAGCAGAAAGACAAGAGACACAAATACTGGAGGGTCACATGAGGTCACCAGCGGTGGTTCAGCTACTTTATCTTCACTCACCTGCATATTCTGGGTCCACGTGAGGAGGGTAGAAACCAAACTTTATGAAGATGGGGATGGGGACACCAAACTTGAACCATTCAACCACATAAGGAGGAGGCTGGGCAGTGAGGGGGTGGATGACATTGCACCCCAGGATCACGCTCTCCCCAGCACGTGCTGTCACAAACTGTGGCTCTTCCCTTGAACCACCTGAAAAGACATGGAAACCAAGAATTTTCACCCATAGTGATGACCACAGCAAGCAGAAGACAACGGGAGCAGAAAGGACACAGGATATAACTGTGCACGTCTACCTTCTGGAGAGCACAAATCTAACCTCCAGTACAGACCAAAAGTTTGGACACACCTTCTCATTCAAACATTTTTCTTTATTTTCATGACTATGAAAATTGTAGATTCACACTGAAGGCATCAAAACTATGAATTAACACATGTGGAGTTATATACATAACAATAAAGTGTGAAACAACTGAAAACATGTTATATTCTAGGTTCTTCAAAGTAGCCACCTTTTGCTTTGATTACTGCTTTGCACACTCTTGGCATTCTCTTGATGAGCTTCAAGAGGTAGTCACCTGAAATGGTCTTCCAACAGTCTTGAAGGAGTTCCCAGAGATGCTTAGCACTTGTTGGCCGTTTTGCCTTCACTCTGCGGTCCAGCTCACCCCAAACCATCTCGATTGGGTTCAGGTCCGATGACTGTGGAGGCCAGGTCATCTGGCGCAGCACCCCATCACTCTCCTTCATGGTCAAATAGCCCTTACACAGCCTGGAGGTGTGTTTGGGGTCATTGTCCTGTTGAAAAATAAATGATGGTCCAACTAAACGCAAACCGGATGGAATAGCATGCCGCTGCAAGATGATGTGGCAGCCATGCTGGTTCAGTATGCCTTCAATTTTGAATAAATCCCCAACAGTGTCACCAGCAAAACACCATCACACCTCCTCCTCCATGCTTCACGGTGGGAACCAGGGATGTAGAGTCCATCCGTTCACCTTTTCTGCGTCGCACAAAGATACGGTGGTTGGAACCAAAGATCTCGAATTTGGACTCATCAGACCAAAGCACAGATTTCCACTGGTCTAATGTCCATTCCTTGTGTTCTTTAGCCCAAACAAGTCTCTTCTGCTTGTTGCCTGTCCTTAGCAGTGGTTTCCTAGCAGATATTCTTCCATGAAGGCCTGATTCACACAGTCTCCTCTTAACAGTTGTTCTAGAGATGTGTCTGCTGCTAGAACTCTGTGTGGCATTGACCTGGTCTCTAATCTGAGCTGCTGTTAACCTGCGATTTCTGAGGCTGGTGACTCGGATGAACTTATCCTCCGCAGCAGAGGTGACTCTTGGTCTTCCTTTCCTGGGGCGGTCCGCATGTGAGCCAGTTTCTTTGTAGCGCTTGATGGTTTTTGTGACTGCACTTGGGGACACTTTCAAAGTTTTCCCAATTTTTCGGACTGACTGGCCTTCATTTCTTAAAGTAATGATGGCCACTCGTTTTTCTTAGCTGCTTTTTTCTTGCCATAATACAAATTCTAACAGTCTATTCAGTAGGACTATCAGCTGTGTATCCACCTGACTTCTCCACAACACAACTGAAGGTCCCAACCCCATTTATAAGGCAAGAAATCCCACTTATTAAACCTGACAGGGCACGCCTGTGAAGTGAAACCCATTTCAGGTGACTACCTCTTGAAGCTCATCAAGAGAATGCCAAGAGTGTGCAAAGCAGTAATCAAAGCAAAAGGTGGCTACTTTGAAGAACCTAGAATATGACATATTTTCAGTTGTCTCACACTTTTTTGTTATGTATATAATTCCACATGCGTTAATTCATAGTTTTGATGCCTTCAGTGTGAATCTACAATTTTAATAGTCATGAAAATAAAGAAAACTCTTTGAATGAGACGGTGTGTCCAAACTTTTGGTCTGTACTGTACATCGAAATATATACATGCGCATATGTGTATACAGAGCTGCAGACACACAGAGGTATATGCACACACACACACATACATACACAGGAACACACATACATACACATACACTTATATACACAGATATCTTTACACATAGCAATAACATTTATAAAATGTTACTTTCCATGCAATGTAACAGTCGTAAAGGGGGAGGGGGGTCTGAAACCCAGAACCCAGTAATGAAGGGGGCATATACTTCTATGTTAACTATATTAAAACCTTGTCTCATACCTGGTCCATGGTATGAGGCAGGTTATGTGCAGTCCTGGCCCCCGTGTATGTTGCTCTGGTCATCAGAGAATCATAGCCAGATGCCCCCCGTAATGACAAGCAGGATTCTGGGGGCTCAGTTAAATTATAAGGGTGCAATGTCCAGCCTCCTGCACCACCTTTTCCATAAAGAACAGGATACAGGAGGGCATGGCACTCTCAACCCACCACAGACCTTCTTCTATATAGTTCCTAGAACACACATGGTTAAAAAGCCCAGCAGAGCCATGGACTGCGCACCCTCCTGCTCTCCCCCTGTTTCTTAAAGTGATGCTCGGCAGGCGATAATGGTGGATTAGCTAACGTCTCCTCCGCTGCACGCCTGCAATATGCGGAGCATTAAAGTGGAACATTTATTAGAGCCCCTCCATGAGGGGTAAGGAGTTAACATCCAGTGGACTATGTGCAGCAATGAAGAGGTTAATGTTAATGAGGAAGCCTGCATACAGCACCGCGTTTGTAGCTTGCACTGTCTCCCAGCAATCTGATTGGCTGATGATGACATCATTAGCTCTAGGGAGAGATATCAGCGGATATTTTTGACACACAAGAAATAGGCAGCAATGGGGGAGGTAGGGTGACCCCGAGTGACAAACACTGACATAACCAGATCGTGGGAGCCTGTGTCAGCACCAGAGCAGCGTTCTCTGCTGTCACATTATGGGAGAGTGGCTGCCGGTCTCCATGTACTGTATGTAGCTGTGTGTGTCAGAGTGGAATCTGTACTGTATATGGTGTGTATGTGCGGCTGGGGTAGGTCCTGTATATGGTGTGTATGTGCGCCTGGGGTAGGTCCTGTATATGGTGTATGTGCGGCTGGGGTAGGTCCTGTATATGGTGTATGTGCGGCTGGGGTAGGTCCTGTATATGGTGTGTATGTGCGGCTGGGGTAGGTCCTGTATATGGTGTGTATGTGCGGCTGGGGTAGGTCCTGTATATGGTGTGTATGTGCGGCTGGGGTAGGTCCTGTATATGGTGTGGTATGTTGCGGCTGGGGTAGGTCCTGTATATGGTGTGTATGTGCGGCTGGGGTAGGTCCTGTATATGGTGTGTATGTGTGGCTGGGGTAGGTCCTGTATATGGTGTGTATGTGCGGCTGGGGTAGGTCCTGCATATGGTGTGCATGTGCGGCTGGGATAGGTCCTGTATATGGTGTGCATGTGCGGCTGGGATAGGTCCTGTATATGGTGTGTATGTGTGGCTGGGGTAGGTCCTGTATATGGTGTGTATGTGTGGCTGGGGTAGGTCCTGTATATGGTGTGTATGTGAAGCTGGGGTAGGTCCTGTATATGGTGTGTATGTGAAGCTGGGGTAGGTCCTGTATATGGTGTGTGTGCGGCTGGGGTAGGTCCTGTATATGGTGTGTATGTGTGACTGGGGTAGGTCCTGTATATTGTGTGTATGTGCGACTGAGGTAGGTCCTGTATATGGTGTGTATGTGCGGTTGGGGTAGGTCCTGTATATGGTGTGTATGTGAAGCTGGGATAGGTCCTGTATATGGTGTGTATGTGCGGCTGGGGTAGGTCCTGTATATGGTGTGTATGTGTGGCTGGGGTAGGTCCTGTATATGGTGTGTGTGCGGCTGGGGTAGGTCCTGTATATGGTGTGTATGTGAAGCTGGGGTAGGTCCTGTATATGGTGTGTGTGCGGCTGGGGTAGGTCCTGTATATGTTGTGTATGTGCAACTGGGTTAGGTCCTGTATATGGTGTGTATGTGCGACTGGGGTAGGTCCTGTATATGGTATGTATGTGCGGCTGGGGTAGGTCCTGCATATGATGTGTATGTGTGGCTGGGGTAGGTCCTGTATATGGTGTGTATGTGCAGCTTGGGTAGGTCCTGTATATGGTGTGTATGTGCGGCTGGGGTAGGTCCTGTATATGGTGTGTATGTGCGGCTGGGGTAGGTCCTGTATATGTGTGTATGTGCGGCTGGGGTAGGTCCTGTATATGGTGTGTATGTGCGGCTGGGGTAGGTCCTGTATATGGTGTGTATGTGCGGCTGGGGTAGGTCCTGTATATGGTGTGTATGTGTGGCTGGGGGTAGGTCCTGTATATGGGTGGTATGTGCGGCTGGGGTAGGTCCTGCATAATGGTGTGCATGTGCGGCTGGGATAGGTCCTGTATATGGTGTGCATGTGCGGCTGGGGATAGGTCCTGTATATGGTGTGTATGTGTGGCTGGGGTAGGTCCTGTATATGGTGTGTATGTGTGGCTGGGGTAGGTCCTGTATATGGTGTGTATGTGAAGCGGGGTAGGTCCTGTATATGGTGTGTATGTGCAGCTGGGGTAGGTCCTGTATATGGTGTGTGTGCGGCTGGGGTAGGTCCTGTATATGGTGTGTATGTGTGACTGGGGTAGGTCCTGTATATTGTGTGTATGTGCGACTGAGGTAGGTCCTGTATATGGTGTGTATGTGCGGTGGGGTAGGTCCTGTATATGGTGTGTATGTGAAGGCTGGGATAGGTCCTGTATATGGTGTGTATGTGGCTGGGGTGTATGTGGGCTGGGGGTAGGTCCTGTATATGGTGTGTGTGCGGCTGGGGTAGGTCCTGTATATGGTGTGTATGTGAAGCTGGGGTAGGTCCTGTATATGGTGTGTGTGCGGCTGGGGTAGGTCCTGTATATGGTGTGTATGTGCAACTGGGTTAGGTCCTGTATATGGTGTGTATGTGCGACTGGGGTAGGTCCTGTATATGGTATGTATGTGCGGCTGGGGTAGGTCCTGCATATGATGTGTATGTGTGGCTGGGGTAGGTCCTGTATATGGTGTGTATGTGCAGCTTGGGTAGGTCCTGTATATGGTGTGTATGTGCGGCTGGGGTAGGTCCTGTATATGGTGTGTATGTGCGGCTGGGGTAGGTCCTGTATATGGTGTGTATGTGCGGCTGGGGTAGGTCCTGTATATGGTGTGTATGTGCGGCTGTTGTGTGTCTGCACATATTCCACCACAGGACAACACACAAGTGCAGAAGTATGACACTTCTACTAGGAAGGTGTAAGAACCTCCCAACCTCCCACAGATGCTCTCCTCAGGATTGGCACTGATGCCACAGTTTTCAGGAAACCACAGCAGAAAATACATTACCTGCACATCCAGTTCTCCTCCAATGCTAGCTTTCCTATAATAGAGATGAGTTCTCCATGCACATGAGCCAGCACACACAGTGCCAGAGAAGGTATTGTCAGCCATGAAGGAAACATCCAGAGAGAAAACAAATAGCCTATGGTAGAACCCAGGACCAAAAGCCTAGACTCTGCAGAAGCCATACATGGTTCATCCACAGATATGAGTTAGGAGCTGTCTATGGTGCTGAACCTCACTGGCCTCACCTGAAAGCTCTCCACAGACAGGTCCTAATATAAGGCTACCCTACATAACACATATGTGAAATGTGATATGCATTACAAACCAACTGACCAAATTTGGGCATCAGTAGTAAATAATTGGCGCCCCATGCCCGCCTACCAGCATGCTCCAGACAGCTGCACAACCCACAGCCTGATGAGAAAAGTGACTGACACTGACCGGGCTGAATGTAAACCCTCTTACTGCTCTCAAGCAGGAGGACACTTATCACCAGTATGTACCCAACTCTTAATGCCTGCTGTGTGATGACATATGGGCCATTCATACTATGGACTCGGCTAATTCTCCCCCAGTGTTAACCCTGTGCTGCTCCTTAGTGGTTGTGGCTACAATGGGGCTCCTTATTCCTCCTGTAACATAAGACACTCTGAAGGAGCTTCACGTCTGCAGTTTCAGATTCCTCAGTGATAACACTGTCACAACAATAACTTAATGAGAAGAATTTCTCACTTGATTCTTGGCCCCATGATGGAAAGTGATAATGTGTTAGTGAGAACTTTCAAGATGTTTCATATCAATACAGGCGTGTGCGTGGGCAGTCGTGTGGGTGGTGTCTCCTCAATATCTGCCAAACACCCGCCATACCCAGTCCAGGTTGTTTACTATAACTGAAAACAGAGTTAAACAAGAGATATAATTCCTCTAAAATCCCAGGAATGAGGAGACTGATACAGAAGGACAATGCAAACAGCAAGTGAAGCCCATGGTCCAGTGGACATCAGAAAAAGGTTACGCAAAGTCTCCTCAGTACCAGGTGGTTGAATCTACATGATTTCTGGCAGGTCAGCAGTAGACACCAGGCCAGTAGAGTATTACATGTTCACTACTTGGCGCTGATGTGCTAATGGACCAGTCAATGTGGGTTAGCAATGGCTGGTTAGCTACTAGGTCTTTATGACAAGCCGTAGGTCCTGGCTGTTACTAAACATGGCCATTCCTAGTCACAGGTTAGAGTGTGTAGTGGTGGTCCCATCGGAGTTAAATACAGCAGCTAGAAAAGCCTACTGGTTTCCAGTTTTCAAATTACACAAATGATGTCTGGCATGTTCTTCAAGAAGAAACCCTCTGTAATATCCTATGTTCCTGTCTCCTACTGTGAGGCTCACTCCAACCTACTAGGCCCTTGAAACCTTGACCCACAGCACTAAGAAACTAAGACTTGAGCTTTTAGAGAGAAGGCACATAAGATTTTGACAGTGATAAATGATGTTACAGAGCTCACACTCGACACACACAAACCATCCTCAAGGTCACAGAGACATTACTGCTACAAGAACTTTAATCCTCCATCTTCAGAATCATGAGTTTTCTGTCTCTTTAAGCAAGCAGCAGTCAGTGTGTTCACAGGAGGTGAAATGAGGTGAAGGCTGCAGGGAGCTGCTCTGCCAGGGAACATTTTAATGGTGTTTAAAAAGCAGCGGATACAAAGTGATGGCAGAAACTGGGAAAGCGGCTGGAAGGGAGTGTCAGCGTCCACATCACCGGTGGCAGTGAAGATACAGTGTGGAGGCCTTCAAAACTCTGCAGGATAAAGCCTCGGGACTGAGGGGACAGAACTGCCCATTTCTGTACAAGCTTTGGGCAAGGAATTCCTTTTAATAAGACCTAGTAGTCCTCACAAGTGTCTACAAGCGGCTAAACATAAAAAGTCCCTGGGAAGAAACTCACAACTGGACAATAAAAGTCTTCAGTCCTCTGCACACTGGGCCAAATATCTGAGCTCCATGGTTGGGAACATAATGTGGTAAGGGCAACCCACTAGAAATTATGTACATCAGAGACTACTAGAAGGGGTAGTTATTCAACAGCCACCTCATTTCTATACTACCCTGCAACCTTAGCTAATTGCTATCCTGTAACCTCAACTTCAAACCACCCTGCAAACTCAGTTTAGATCCAACCCACAACCTTAGCACGGTGCCACCGTGACCTCAGCTCTACACCACGCCACAACCTCAGCTCTGTGACACCCTGTGACCTCAGATTCACACCACTTTGTAACCTCAGATGTGTGCCACCTGTGACCTCAGCTCTTCACCACCCCACAACCTTAGCTCCGTGCCACCTGTGACCTCAGCTCTACACCACCCCACAATCTTAGCTCCGTGCCACCTGTGACCTCAGCTCTACACCACCCCACAACCTTAGCTCCGTGCCACCTGTGACCTCAGCTCTACACCACCCCACAACCTTAGCTCCGTGCCACCTGTGACCTCAGCTCTACACCACCCCACAACCTTAACTCCGTGCCACCTGTGACCTCAGCTCTACACCACCCCACAACCCTATCTCCGTGCCACCTGTGACCTCAGCTCTAAACCACCCCACAACCTTAGCTCCGTGCCACCTGTGACCTCAGCTCTACACCATCCCCACAACCATAGCTCAGTTCCACCCTTTGACCTCGGCTTCAAACCACTCTGTGACTCCAGATTAGATCCACCCTGTGACCGCAGCTTCACACCATCCTGCACCCTCAGCTTAGCACTTTGTAACACCAGCTCAGCACATACTCGCGGATGTGACATCCAGTGACATGCCGCTCTGAAAACTTAGATCATTGTCATTATGTTACATTTGTTTTGCGCCTCACAGAGACCTCAACATCACAAGTCAGAAGGCTGAAGCAGCTGTGTGCCAGGACAAGCTGGGACAAGTACAGTTAACATCTGGGCTCAAGGACATGAAAATGTGACATTCACAAGGATGTCCTGCACTGACAGGTGGCACATCACCTATCATATGTCACCCAACATGTTCCTCACACTCACCTCTGGCTGAATACTGGTAGATGTCAGGTGACACTGACAGAGGCCCCTCACAGGGTCAGTGGGACATTCTGCAGATTCAAGCTCTTGTGAAGTTACACATGGTAATGACATCATCCACACTCACTGTTCCCATCTCATCTCTCATCATGAACCATCATTTCTTACAGAGAACCTCAACCATCATCACTCCCTGCTATCATAACATCCTCCGCCACCACTCATCATCATCCACCATCATCCAAGATAATATATGTCCGCCATCATCTGCCACTGGGAACATCCTCCTACATAATCATCACCCATTACCTGTAGTCCTCAACTACCATCATTAGCAGCATCCTCTGCCACCATCATTGTAATCCTTCATCATTCCTCTCCCTCATCATCACTGCAACTATCATTCACCACCATCACTCATTACCAAACTCCTCCAACATAATCACTACCTCCAGCATCATTCATTATTAACCTCTTCCACCTTCATCTCTACCATCATCAACCTCCTCCACCTTCATCCCTATCACCACCATCCTGATCACCCATTATCTACCTCCTCCACCTTCATCCTCATTATCAACTTCGTCCACCTTCATCACTTGTTCAGTTTCCGCCACCATCATCACTACAATCACCTCCAATCATCCTCCACCATCACACCTGGGATGACTCCTCTTTGGCACTGATCGAGGTGACACAGGGTGATGGGGACGCCGGGAACCCCGGACCCCTCCCCCGCTCTCTGGGACGATGACAGTTTGCAGAAAGAGCCAGTGATGACCTTGCCTCTGCCGGTTATACCCGGTGACCCCTCCATAACCCCGGTTATCGGTCACGGCTCCCCGGTCATCACCTCCCTTCTAATGGAGACAATCAGCGGTAGAGAGAGGGGGAGAGCGGGGACGGTGCGGGCACATCAGCCTCATCCCGGGGCTGCACTCACCTTGAGCAGCGAGTCCCCCGGCGCCGGTCACACTCGCCATCAGAGCGAGCACATAGCGAATCATAGTAGAGCAGAGCGCCGCTCGGGAGCCGCCTCATATCTCACACGTTCCGTCTGCCCCGCACTGCCGTGTCCGCCACTGCTCGCTCGTCCTGCCGGTCCCCGGATCATACCTCGGCGCCGGCCCGCTGCCTGTTCTCCATCCCAGCCCCTCTCCGCTCCCAGCAGTACGGTCAGGACAGCCAGGACCGCGCCACAGCCTAACCCGGCTCTTTACATTCTCGCACCGCCCACGGACTGGGTTGATTGGCTGCACCCCGGAAAGGTCACATCTGATTGGCAGCACCCTGGAAATATGGAAGATGATTTGCTACGCTGTAAATGGTGGGCGGGCAGTGGACGGGGAGGTACCTGTGGACGTCGTGAGCTCCCGTTTCAAGGTGAGTTGCCGTGTAGAGAACGCAGAGCCGCAGTATCATGCGCAAGGAGCTAGCATAGCAACCGCGGAGCCTGGAACAGAGACCGGTCCCGAAGAAGGGTGACTCGGGGTAGAGCGCCGGAGCCGGGACGGAGCTTCAGCACCAACTGTGGTGGACAGCGCCCGGACGTCACACGGCTCCTTACCTCCTAGCAATACACCCGGGGCTCCTAACGTTACAACTGTATCTTACTCCTGAATCCCGCAGGGTCCTGTCATCACACCCCTCCCCCTTCCCCTGGACAACCCGGGCTCCTGTCATTGCAACCGTCCCCTACTCCCCTAACTCCTGTCCCCCCAAAAAAAAATAAAAAAAAAATAAAGGTCCTGTCATTACACCCCCCCCCCCCTCCCCTCCTTTCATTACCAAACTCCTCCTGTCATGACCCTCATTACCAGCTCCCCCCCCCCCCCCCCAATAACCTCCTCCTGTCATTACTCTGGGCTCCTGTCATTACAGTCCCCTACTCTCCTGGTTACTGTCCCCCCCCCCCCCCCCCCCCCCCCCCAATGTCCTGGCATTGCCCCACCTCTCTAGGCTCCCGTCATAGCCCTCTAAACTCCTGGCTCTTGTCACATTACCTTTCCCCTCAGGCCTCTGACATTAACCCTTCCCAGGCCTCCTGTCATTACCCATCCACCCACCAGGCACCTGTCATTACCCCTTGTTACTATCACTAGTTGGGCCCCCTGTCCCATCCCCCCAACCTGGGTTTCTGTCATTACCCATCCACCCGCCAGGCACCTGTCATTACCCCTTGTTCCTATCATTAGTTGGCCCCCTGTCCCCCCAACCTGGGCTCCTGTCATTACTTCTAGGGCTATTATCATTACCCCCAGGTTACTGTTATTGCCCCCTCCCAAACCTGGCACCTGTCATTACTCCCAAACTCTCCCATTACTCCCTCCTGTCATTAGAAACTCTCCTTCCTGGGCTACTGTGATTACCCCTATGGCTCTATATTATTAATACCCCCTCCCCCCATCGTGGGCTCCTACCATTACCCTCTAGGCTCCTGTTGTTACCTTACCAGGGCTCCTGTCATACCCACCACCCTAGGCTCTTGTCAATAACCCCCAGGTTCCTATTATTACCTCTTGTCGTCTGTCATTACACCCCAGGCTTTTGTAATTACATTCATTTTCTTGTCATTAGGCCCCAGGGTTCTTGTCCTTACATCTTGGGCTCCTGTCAGGAACCCCAGGCTCCTGCTGTTACTACCCCCAGCTTCCTGTCACTATAGTCCAGGCGTCTGTCATTTTCCCTGTAGTCCCACAGGCTTTTGTTATTACCCCCTGGACTCCTGTTATTACCCCCATCTTCCTATCACTATCTCCCGGACTTCTGTCATTTTCCCTGTAGTCCGCCAGGCTTTTGTTATTACCCCCTGGACTCCTGTTATTACCCCCATCTTCCTATCACTATCTCCCGGACTTCTGTCATTTTCCCTGTAGTCCCCCAGGCTTTTGTTATTACCCCCTGGACTCCTGTTATTACCCCAGCTTCCTGTCACTATCTCCCGGACTTCTGTCATTTTCCCTGTAGTCCCACAGGCTTTTGTTATTACCCCCTGGACTCCTGTTATTACCCCCATCTTTCTATCACTATCTCCTGGACTTCAGTCATTTTCCCTCTAGTCCCCCTGGCTTTTGTTATTACCCCCTGGACTCCTGTTATTACCCCAGCTTCCTGTCACTATCTCCCGGACTTCTGTCATTACCTGCTGAGCTCCTTTCAGTAACCCCAGGCTGCCGCCATTACTACCCCAGCTTCCTGTCATTACCTCATGGGTTCCTGTCACCCCCCCCCCATACAAAATGCTCCCCTTATATCACTGGCAGAACCCTGTCTAATCCCAAACTAAGTTTAGAAAACAGGATAGGATTATAATTATGATGTATTTTGCTTATATAGCGGCAACATATTCTGCAGTGCTGTACAGAGCTTGCCATCATCAGTCTTGGTCCCCAGGAGCTCCCTCCCTCACATACGCTGGGGCCTATTTCATGGAATTCCAGTTAACCTGTCAGGATGTTTTTGGGGTGTGGAGGGAAGCCAGGATAACTCGGGGTGAACATAGGAGCTCCGGGCAGGTGTTGTGCTTGGCCAGGTTACAATCCTGGATCCCAGAGCCAGTGCTGCCCCTTATCACGTGGAGGGCTGTGGGACATGAATGTGCCGATTGTGAGCACAGACTCCCCGTCTGCAGGAATAGCGCCGTGATTCACTGTTGACAAGAATAGCCACATCTATTTCTTCCCCACGGTGTGACGCGTCATAGACGTAGCGTGCAGGAGGAACCGGCCTCACGCTATCACCAGCTCGTCCTGTTCTTGCAGTGGGATTTCTTCTCATCCTTGCAGGTCCTTTGGTTTCTCTTGTCAGTTTTCTCTGCAGTCATTGCACAAATTCCAGGGAAACAACCTCATTTTTGGAGGATTTTTGACACTTTGTATCGTCGAATGGAATTTAAATGTCGTCTTGTAATTCCCATCCTCCTTTCTGCATTATTTCTTAAAGAGGACCCGTCACCTTTCCTGCCATCTCTCTTTTAGTAACTACTTGTATTCCCCATGCAATAATGATTCTGGAGCTTTTATTCATATAATTCTATGTTATTCCTCAGTTATTGTAGCTAGAAGTTTATTACTGATTCTGCACCTGGGTGTTACCAGTTGGGGGGGTGTCCTCATAGTCTGATACTGGCCAATCAGTGTTGCCAGAGTTAGACTACACCCCCCAACTGGTAACACCCAGTTGCAGAAAACTTCTAATAACGATAACTGAGGAAGTGAACAACATAGATTTATATGAAAGAGGCTTACGAACCGTTAACGCAGGGGAATACATTTATTTAGTGAAACGGACATGTCAGGATAAGTCACTGGGGATCATTATCTTGAAAGAGTCTTCCCTGTACCCATATATATTTCTATAACACTAGGGCTGCCATGGTGGCATTGCTGACTTCCTTCTGATGCCTCCTCTATGTAGGCCTTACATGAGCACCACTATATCTCGTACGTCATATGAAGTGGTGTATATGGTTGCTTCGCATCTTACCTGTCCCCAAACAGTTTTCTCAGAGATTGTTCTTGTGCTGTTTCTTAAAGGGGTTGTCTGAGTTGGTTTATTAAAGATCAAACCCATTGTGAAGCCATTCAAATAATGAAAAAAATACATACCTTACCTTCACCTTCAGTGGGGTACGTCAGGAGACCTCTGAGGCAAGTGATCGGCTGCGGTGATATAAGGGATGTCACTGCTGCAGGCCATGGAACAGCCCCCCCCCCCCCCCCCCCCCCCTGGGCCTGGAAACTAGGGAACAAACAGGTCACCTCATAGACAACCCTAATCTGGGCCTTAACCATCTATCAATATGAATAGACCTTGAAGGGCCTTATAGGCCCTGGAAAAGGTTAGGACCAGAGACAACCCATTCCTCCGCAGATGGATGAATGGAAGTCTCTGTCTCAGGCCCAGATACAAACAACAGGGAATATAACAAACACAAACGCGACACTTAACTTCTGTACAGATGGAAGAACAGGAACACCAGAGGCAAACTCACACCAGCTCACCCAAACCCAAATGAAGCTATCAACTGCATAGTCAGAAGGGTGGGATCAGACTATAAAGGGTAGAAGTGATGACCACTGAGCAACAGCTGAGAAAAGGGAAGTGGTCATTAACCCTATCAACACTGAATCAAGAGAAATCAAGGAGAATGTTAGATTCCTCCACGCTCAGCCAATCTCCTTGATTTCCTGACATCAGTCACCTGAGGGACCGTGACAATATCCATCATGGCTGCTGTAAAGACGGACACCCCAATGCCTGGTCAACGGTTGAGGCAGCACCAGGGTGTAGAAGGGTCCGATGGTATATTATACTGTGGAATAGCCTTTGCTCGATTGTGTGTCATTGGTGTAAGCTGAGGTTCACGCTACGCCCGAGTACCGAGTCCATTACATGACAGACACCAACTGCACAAGACGGACCACGCTGACTATAATGAGGCCTGTCGGGTTTCCATCACGTTGTCCATCCCTTTACCGGAAAAGGCTTTGTTGACGGAATCTGGAAAGAATGCTTCATGATGCAGATGTGAACCCAGCCTTATCCTCCATGCGGTGTATTAAGCATCTGCTCAGCAAGGGATGACCGGGCTTCCCAAATGCAGTGTCACTTGTGACCCTCGCCAGACAGACATCTCTGGAGAGTGGTTTGCTAGAGGTAAGTATTCTTTATGCTTTTAATGTCGGGTAAGGGGCTCACCTGCCCTCCTTGTTAGGATATTGTACCCATGGTGCCATATTCAACAATAAAACCTTATATAATAAATAAATAAGACAAACTTCAATATGGATGAAAAGGCCGCGGTCTTTATTAAATTCTTGGGGGTTACATAACTCAACCATTTTCAAACCAATATAAAATTCATATTGAATAAATATTAAAATCCGTTACTGAAATAATTTAAGTCCACCCAGAATTCTGAGCGACTACCCCCCCCCCCCCCCAAAATAAAACAAAGACCGCGACAAATTTGCAGGGAGGGAGGGCGGGACAAGCTTCTTCTTGGCTCTTGATGCGTCGACTGCTCTCCACAGGTAAAATGCTTCCATAAATAGCCGAAATTCCCGCCACAGCTCCCTGCTAACCAATCCAGCATCGAGATAAAAATAGCAACTAGCCCAGCAACCGGACAGCAACAGATTTCACCAATAGAAACGCTGACCCATAATGTGATTGACCAATCCTGAAGCTGTCCAGTATCTAACCGGCTCACTTAACCTGAGGAAAATAATAAGAAAAGAAACAAGGAGGGGGGGGAGGGGGGTAGAAACACCACACAAAAAACATGTTTCAATGGCACCATGAGGTGCAAAGCCCATTCAGGCCATGCCCCTATCATTACACAATATCAAGGAGGCCTAAGGTTTCTCTGTAGAGTTCAAGGTGATGAGACAGAAAAATGCTTTTAGGGTTTCTCACCTGATATATAATGGAGGGCATTCATTGCTTGGAGGCTGTGACTACCGCGCATTTGTAGACTGTGACAGCTCGGGAGAAGGGGAGCACCAGGTAAGGGGGCGCTTTGCCACCTTAAAAGAAATAAGCAGCATCTTATTCTATATTGGACGGAATATAAGTGACTACACTAATGAATTTCATCACACATAATTACTGGTGACTTATTAGAGAGACATAAGGAGGGGCTCAGTGATAAGGAGAATGCCTTGTGATTAGAGAGCAAAGGGCCCCATATTTTCTTGCACAGTGGCACTAAACTGTCTTATGTCCGCCCCAGGTCTGCAGTTTCCTGGTAGAAGGGAAGATTCCCTCTTGTCCATGTTCGGAAAAGAATAAGGGAGAAAACAGAATCTTCCTTGTGATCTTTCTGGTCCATTAACATGCGGCTGCGATTTGCTGCTTGATTTTAATGTATGGTTCCCATTGAGGAGCAATCACTCCTGGTGCTGTCGTCCAAGTTGGAGCTGACAACTATCCCCAAGTACAGTAGGTGATATTTTGTTAAGTCGTAATAGGGGCAGAGCATGATCCCCAATTGCTTGGGGGGTTTTGCAGCGTAATCCACAGTGATCAGCTATGATGAGGTCAGTCCCTTCAACGAGTGACCCAGAATAATGAGGTTGAGAAGTTAAGTTATAAAATAATGTACTGCTATATAGTAATCTTTATATTAGATTTTTTTATTTATAATTCTGTCAATATTATTAGCGTTGCTAAAAAAAACGTCACTAGTTCTGTAGATACAGAAAGGTGTCACAAGACCCTGTTTTGCAACTTTGACAGTATTTTGTCACATGGGAGTTTGTGCCCGAACTTGCCGCTTGGGAGTGACAGGTGACATTGGCTCCAGCTAATTTTCTAACATTTATGCAAAATGCCTGTAAACTAACTCCAGTTTTTCACTCCAGACGCACAGACTGCTGTAGATGCTACTAATTTATGACAGGGCATAGACCTCACAGCACCAGGACGTTAGACTCTCAGTTTAATCAGAGCAGGCTTGTTCTGCCCTTGATTCCACCATAAGACATGGCGTAGGTGAGGAGTTCTGCAGTAGGACACACAGAGCTAGTGGGACATGAGGATACTGACAGCTCATGCATTCAGAAATGTTATTGTGCTCATCGTGCACTCAGAGGTTAATGTGTGTGTGTGTGTGTGGGAGCGCACACCCGATCTACTCTGATACCTTTTGTACAAGCCCATGATGAAGCACACAAGGACCCTGGCTTCTGCTCCCCCTCACATTCTGTGCCTAGAGAGGAGTGTGGGTGTTGTCTGAGCAAGGACCCTGTGTGAGACATCCAGGTGATTCACTAAGGAAAGTTCTAGTGAAAGAGACAAAAATGATGATTTCAGTGGCTCTCAGCAGATGGTCTCAGCTTCACGGTGCAGAAGCCAGACACCATCCACAATTAGATCTCGTTCAGGCAGTGGCATAACTAGAATTTAAAGGGTCTCCTAGTAAATCTAAATGTGAACCTAACCTAGGTGAAAGTAAGGCTACTTTCACACATGCGTTCAGCGCGGATCCGTCTGGTGTCTGCACAGACGGATCCACTCCTATAATGCAGACGGGATCCGTTCAGAACGGATCCGTCTGCATTATAGTTTAGAAAAAATTCTAAGTGTGAAAGTTGCTCAGACGGATCTGTCCAGACTTTACATTGAAAGTCAACGGGGACGGATCCTTTTAAAATTGAGCCATATTGTGTCAACTTCAAACGGATTGTAAGTCTGGACGGATCCGTTTGCCTCCGCACGGCCAGGCGGACACCCGAACGCTGCAAGCAGCGTTCGGGTGTCCGCCTGCTGAGCGGAGGACAAACGGTGCCAGACTGATGCATTCTGAGCGGATCCGCAGCCAATCAGAATGCATTACAGCAGTACGGATCCGTTCGGGGCCGCTTGTGAGAGCCTTCAAACGGAACTCACAAGCGGAGCCCCGAACGCTAGTGTGAAAGTAACCTAAGCTGCACTGTACTCATCCACACAGGCACACTTTACTTGAGCAGAGATAGACAAAAGTGCCATATATCAGAGGCACACCCTTATACTGTATACCGCTAGACACCAAGTACCCACTACCACCACAAAAAGAAGCAACGTTCCTGGAACTCCGAGCCCCAGGGCACTTGCTGTCTGCTGCAGGTATAATTATGCCCATGATTTCTGGCTTTCACTGCTAGTTTTGTCCTCACAGGAGGAAATAGTTGGCATAGAGGTTAGTCTAAATGATAAGGTTTGCCACGTTCAAGATTTTGGAGATTAACATTTTGAAAGATTTGCTATGATGAGACCATTTATATGAGCAGACTATCTGGACAATTATTGTGGATGAATGTTTGTGCGAACGCTCGTTCTGATAACTGCCGTGTGTAAATGTGCTGCTAATCACCCTGAGTAAAACCCTAGTTTGTCATATGATCTGTCCTTTATGAAGCACATTTCTGTCCATTGTGTAGTGGCCAGGGATGGTTACTGCTGCGTTACTCCCATTTAAATGACGGAGATATGTAGTTCCAGCGCCAACTGGGGTCCGACACCCCGCCAACAAAACAACTGGTCTGCGGGGTACCGGACCCCTACTGAATTGATGGCCTAACTTGAGAATAGAACATCAATATCAAAATCCTAGACGTCCCCTTTAAAATTGGATAAACCCTCCGAAAAATGTAACTTTTTTTATTGTATATTTTTAATGTGTGTCTGCAGTAAATCTTGTTGGTGCACAACTCGGGGGACACAATTGCATTTTTAACTCCTTAGTGATATAATTAATTTTAGCCTCAAGGACCAGTAATATTTTCCCCCTTTGTGTTCCAGCAGTCATAACTTTTTAATTTTTGTTCTAAATAATTTTTTATTTATTTTGCGGGATTAGTTGTAGGTTTTTTAGTAGGAAATAACTTTTATTATTTTATTTTTAGGGAGAAAGATGAAAAAAAACTGCAATTTTTATATTATTTAGTAGAATATATTTATGGCTTTCCCTGTGTAGTAAAAAAAATCATAATTTTATTATGTGGGTCACTACACTGATGATAATGCCACATTTCTCTATATTTTTTATTATTTTTCCTTTCCTCCTGCAGCCTGTCAGCTCTGCAACTGCTCCTTCTCCTCCTCCAGACTGACGCTGGGTTCAGACCTGAGCGTTCGCGATGGTGCGCTCTGTATGCACGATTGTACGGGCGTTTGCAATCGCGCATACGGAGACAAGCGAACACCCATTGTCGCGCGTTCCGGCTAAAGTCTATGTACAGGAACACGCGACAAGACGCCCCAAAGAAGCTCATGTACTTCTTGGGGCGTCGGGCGTTTTACAGCGCGATCGTACGCGCTGTAAAACGCTCAGGTGAGAACCATTCCCATAGGGAATCATTGGTTCTTGCCTGTTGAGCGTTTTACAGCGCGTAGGAACGCGCTGTAAAACGCTCAGGTGTGAACCCAGCCCGAAGGGTAGGGGGTGCGGCTGCTTTAACTGCTCATATTTCTGGTTTGGTAACAGCTAGACAAAGCTGGTATTCCAAGCTTTCAAACAATACCAGAACGACAGCATAATCTTTAGTACTTGGCAAGATATTGCTGTTAGGGCGGGCTCGCATTACCATTAGGAATTCCATTATAGGGTTCCGTTATACTAAAGTTATAACAGAATATAATTGAATTTTAGAACAGAATGCAAAACGGAACCCTTTAAGAGGTATTACATTTTTCCTTCCCCCCCTTCTACTTCTTCTTGGGCAGAACAGTTAAGTACTTTTCAAAACAGGTGGTTAAGTTGCTGGTGGTGATAAAGAATTAAATGGGAAGTATGTGTAGTTCCAGTCAGTAGCATAGGATCATCTCTAAATGTCAGAACCACAATTGAGACCACAGTGGAATTTTCCAAAGAGCCAATTGACAGTTCTAGAAGAATCAAGCGAGAAGAGCTCTAGTGCCACCCCAATCCATTCAGGAAAAGAAGTGACAACCATTTCGAGTCCTTGGAAAGCTACCCTGCGGGATAACTGTGCAGTTAGGTAACATAAGAATGGTAAGAGCTGGTGTGATGTGAAGTAATTCACACATCTGGTGGCTTAGATCCTGACGTGAGAATTTCACATTTGCATGGATTTACTAATTTTTCTCTTTGTAATAACACTAAGTTGGGATCATGGAGTCATCTTGCAGCTGATTCTTACACTGTAGCTAAAAGGAAACGTACCACCTAGATTATTATTAACTAGCAGGGATGAGCGTACCCGTGGAAGTTCTGGTTCGGCCGAACTTTAGGTCAAAGTTTGGGTTCGGGGCCCGAACTTGACCCCGAACCCCATTAAAGTCAAAGTTTTCTGTTATAACATAGTCGTAACGGAAAATAATAGTATTCTTAAGACAGAATTCTAAATAAAATGGCCATTGAGGGGTTAAAATATATTTTTTTAAGAACTCACCTCATCTACTTGATCACACAGCCAATACCCTTTTCTTTCTTCTTTCTGCAGGACCTGCAAAAGGACCAGCGGTTACGTCACCGTGCTCACCACGTGGTCTTTTTCCATGTTGTAATGGAAAATAATAAAATCACCCGAACTTCAGTGAAAAAGTCCGGGTACCCGAACACCGCAGAGTTTGGTACGAACCCGAACTTTGAAGTTCGGGTTCACTCAACCCTATTAACTAGAGCAAATTACTGGCACAAACTAGTTTCATCTAATCTGTTTTCTCTAGGACAGGCATCTTGACTGAGCTTCTGCTCTGTAGAGATAAGCAAATCGATTTTAATTGAATGAAATTGGCTACAAATTTCCCCAAAACTTTGGTTTCCAATGAATCCGACGTTTTTGGGATTCGACCCACACAAATCGATCAAAATGACGTCCTCTATTTTACATATCAGTATGATGGATGATGGATAAGAAGATGAAGGAGAAGGATCACTCGGCACCATCCTGGCTTGGCAATAATGCCTTGAAGTCAGGCTCAGCCAATTGTGAGGGACTTTGGTTGTAATGTAAGTGACGTGTCATAGGCACTATATAGGATCCTAGCCAGGATGTGCCATGTTCTTCTGGTCTTGGACATTGGAGGGATAGCACGTCTGTTAGATAAAGGAAACTTCTTAAAACACAGAATACAAAAAGTTTGGGTTCAGAAAGATAATTTCACAGTGAGGAGAAGACAATAGATAGGTTTTATAATTACTTGACGACTTGATGGAGAGATTTAGAGACAGGACAGGCACACTGCCGGACATTTTATTGAGTGTGCAGCATTAATGATACAGCACTCAATTTATTACTAATTTAAATACCTCCACACCTCAATCCATCACATAGCTCAAAATCACAGAAAGGCTGTCTCAGGGAGGTTGTCAGCCATTTACTGGTTTCTGCATCATAGTTCAATGTCCACATATGGTGGACTATGTCCAATTGAACAGTAAAAAAAAAAACACTACTCCTGTGCTAGCTAAAAACAGGTGAGAGTTGCTGGTTGGCAAGTAATGGAGTTTCCTGGCTTCCAGTAAGATATAGGAGGTGCTGAGCGTTGCAGTGCAACATGGTGCGCTGGGGATAGGAGGAGACAGGAGAGGTTATTTAACCCCTTCAAGACACAGCCTTATTTCACCTTAAGGACCAGGTCATTTTTTGCAAATCTGACCAGTGTCACTTTAAGTGCTGATAACGTTAAACACTTTGACTTATCCAGGCCGTTCTGAGATTGTTTTTTCGTCACATATTGTACTTCATGACACTGGAAAAATTAAGTCCCAAAATTAATTTTTTTTGCATAAAAAAATACCAAATTTACCCCAAATTTGGAAAAATTAGCAAATTTCAAAGTTTCAGTTTCTCTACTTCTGTAATACATAGTAATACCCCCAAAAATTGTGATGACTTTACATTCCCCATATGTGTACTTCATGTTTGAATTATTTTGGGAATGATATTTTATTTTTTGGGGATGTTACAAGGCTTAGAAGTTTAGAAGCAAATCTTGAAATTTTTCAGAAATCCAATTTTTAGGGACCACTACAGGTCTGAAGTCACTTTGCGAGGCTTACATAATAGAAACCACCCAAAAATGACCCTATTTTATAAACTACACCCCTCAAGGTATTCAAAACTGATTTTACAAACTTTGTTAACCCTTTAGGTGTTGCACAGGAGTTATTGGCAAATGGGGATGAAATTTGAGAATTTCATTTTTTTGCCTAATTTTCCATTTTAACCAATTTTTTACACTAACAAAGCAAGGGTTAACATCCAAACAAGACTGTATCTTTATTGCCCTGACTCTGCCGTTTACAGAAACACCCCATATGTGGCCGTAAACTACTGTACGGGCACACAGCGGGGCGTAGAGTGAAAGGTGCGCCGTATGGTTTTTGGAAGGCAGGTTTTGCTGGACTGGTTTATTTACACCATGTGCCATTTGAAGCCCCCTGATGCACCCCTAGAGCAGAAACTCCCTAAAAGTGACCCCATCTAAGAAAGTACACCCCTCAAGGTATTCAAAACTGATTTTACAAACTTCGTTAACCCTTTAGGTATTGCACAAGAGTTATTGGCAAATGGGGATGAAATTTGAGAATTTCATTTTTTTGCCTAATTTTCCATTTTAACCCATTTTTTCCACTAACAAAGCAAGGGTTAACATCCAAACAAGACTGTATCTTTATTGCCCTGACTCTGCCATTTACAGAAACACCCCATATGTGGCCGTAAACTACTGTACGGGCACACAGCGGGGCGTAGAGTGAAAGGTGCGCCATATGGTTTTTGGAAGCCAGATTTTGCTGGACAGTTTTTTTGACACCATGTCCCATTTGAAGCCCCCTGATGCACCCCTAGAGTAGAAACTCCCTAAAAGTGACGCCATCTAAGAAACTACACCCCTCAAGGTATTCAAAACTGATTTTACAAACTTTGTTAACCCTTTAGGTGTTGCACAAGAGTTATTGGCAAATGGGGATGAAATTTGAGAATTTCATTTTTTTGCCTAATTTTCAATTTTAACCCATTTTTTCCACTAACAAAGCAAGGGTTAACAGCCAAACAAGACTTTATCTTTATTGCCCTGACTCTGCTGTTTACAGAAACGCCCCATATGTGGCCGTAAACTACTGTACGGGCACACAGCGGGCGTAGAGTGAAAGGTGCGCCGTGTGGTTTTTGGAAGCCAGATTTTGCTGGACAGTTTTTTTGACACCATGTCCCATTTGAAGCCCCCTGATGTAGAAACTCCAAAAAAGTGACCCCATTTTAGAAACTACGGGATAGGGTGGCAGTTTTGTTGGTACTAGTTTAGGGTACATATGATTTTTGGTTGCTCTATATTACACTTTTTGTGCGGCAAGGTAACAAGAAATAGCTTTTTTGGCATCGTTTTTTTTTATTGTTATTTACAACATTCATCTGACAGGTTAGATCATGTGGTAATTTTATAGAGCAGGTTGTCACGGACGCGGCGATACCTAATATGTATACATTTTTTTTATTTATGTAAGTTTTATACAATGATTTCATTTTTAAAACAATTTTTTTTTTCGTTTCTCCATAGTCTAAGAGCCATAGTTTTTACAGTTTTGGGGCGATTATCTTAAGAAGGGTCTCATTTTTTGCGAGATGAGATGACGGTTTGATTGGCACTATGTTGGGGTGCATATGACTTTTTGATCGCTTGCTATTACACTTTTTGTGACGTAAGATGACAAAAAATTGCTTTTTCTACACCGTTTTTATTTTTATTTTTTTACGGTGGTCACCTGAGGGGTTAGGTCATGTGATATTTTTATAGAGCCGGTCGATACGGACGCGGCGATACCTAATATGTATACTTTTTTTATTTATATAAGTTTTACACAATGATTTCATTTTTGAAACAAAAAAAATGATGTTTTAGTGTTTCCATAGTCTAAGAGCCATAGTTTTTTCAGTTTTTGGGCGATTATCTTAAGTAGGGTCTCATTTTTTGCGGGATGAGATGACGGTTTGATTGTTACAATTTTGGAGTACATGCGACTTTTTTGATCACTTTTATTATCTTTTTTGGGGAAGTAAGGTGGGCAATTTCAATTTCATCATAGTTTTTTATTTTTTATTTTTATGGCGTTCACCGTTCGGGAAAAGTAACATGACCGTTTTATAGATCAGGTCGTTACGGACGCGGCGATACCAAACATGTGTAGGGAATTTTATTTTTCTCATGTTTAATCAGTGATAAATGTGTTTTTTGATTTTTACTTTTTTTTTACTTTTTTCACTTTTTTTTTTGACCCAGACCCACTTGGTTCTTGAAGATCCAGTGGGTCTGATGTCTGTATAATACAGTACAGTACAATATATATTGCACTGTACTATATTTTACTTACACTGAACAGATCTATGCTTTCAGCATAGATCTGTTCAGCACCATGGACAGCAGGACGCCTGAGAGGCGTCCTGTTGCCATGGGAACCTTCCCCGTCTGCTCAGTTATGTTCAGAACTGCGCAGACGGGGAAGGGTAAGGACGGGGCTCTGGGGGGGCTGTCTGGGAGCTCTCTCCCTCTCCACCGTACGGACCGCGGTATGGAAAGGGTTAAACGGCTGACATCGCATCACCGATGTCAGCCGTTTATACCAGGGTGCCAGCAATGTGCTGGCACCCTGGTATACCCACTAGAAGCCAACGATGATTATAATGCCTCCCGCAACTGCCACACCGCCCCGCACCGGCCCTGCACCGCCCACAAACCGCCCCCTGCACCCCGCCACATAAATGGAATTCAGGGGTGCAGGGGGGGTAAAAAAAAATCGATTTGGGGCAATTTTTAGGTTTCTGATCCCTGCGGTCAGGGACCGCAGGGATCAGAAACTACATAAAGCGATCGCCGATAGGGGGGGTGCCGAAACTACCCGATCGCCGATACGGGGGTCACAGGACCCCCCTCGGCATTGAGCCTGAGTGCCTGGCTGTGTGTAACAGCCGGCACTCAGCGCTGTCACCATGTCTGCAGACATGGTGACAGTTTTATGCCATGACGAGTATACTAGTCATGGAGCGCTAAGTAGCAGTGCTCCATGACTAGTATACATGTGATAGGTACAGTAGATTGTCACTCTCTCCTTCTCTGATCGCTTCCCTGACAGGAATGGGGACGATCAGAGAAGGAGAGGCACACAGTCCCTCCCTAACCCCCCTTACCTGCCCCGATGCGCTGCGATTGGTCCCTCTGCAGTATTGGACCAATCACAGCGATCGTGGGCGGGTCAGGGGTCTAATACAACTCCTTCCGGCTTCTAGGGTTGCCTAGCAACCCCAGCACGCCGGCTTCACTGAATCTTCAACGCTCAGGTCCCTGCGCTGACAGTGAAGCCGATCACGTACATGCACGTGGGGATGCGGTGAGGCACCACATTCCCCCACGTACATGTACGTGATGTTGCGTGAAGGGGTTAACCCCACATTTAACAGTCATATTAATACTGGGAAAAATGTCACATATTATAAATTTTGGATTTATGCCTCAAATAAATATTGGCGCTAGTGATGAGTGGCAGGGGTCATATTCGAATTTGCGATATTTCTACAATATTTTGTAGAATATATAGCAATATAGCAAATATTCGAAAAAAACTAATATAGAGCAATTTTGCTAATATAGTGCTATAATCTTCTTTGTCTAATAGTTGTAATTTTTTTCTCATCTGAAGTTCAGATTGGAAAAAAATTACAACTTAAAAAAAAAAGATTATAGCACTATATTAGCTAAATTTCTCTATATTCGTTTTTTTTCCGAATATTCGCTATATTGCTATAACTTAGTTTTTTCGAATATTCGTAATATTCTAAAACAAGCATATATAGCAATATAGCGAATATTAGAAAAAATCTAATATAGAGCAATTTAGCTAATATAGTACTATAATCTTCTTTGTCTAATAGTTTTAAGTTGAAAAATTCACAATAAAAAATTCGTATTACGAAAATTCGCATTACGAAAATTTGCAAACAACACTACTCCTAAAGTCAAATATACTGCAGCCTTCTCATTGGCCCACAAGCTAGAAGCAGGGAGGGATCATGTGTACTGATTAAAAAAACATTCGAATATTTGAAATTGCGAATATATATCACTATATTCGAAATATTTGCAAATTTTCGAAGTACCTATATTCGCGATAAAAATGCAAAATTTGAATATTCGTGATCAACACTAATTGGCGCACAACTCAGGTGCCTTAAGTTAATTTAAGCACCTTTGCGACATAACTCATTTTTCCCCCTCTGTGTTCCACTTGTCATAAATGTAGCTGTATGAGAACTTGAATTGTGCAAAACAAGTTGTAGTTTTTGTAGGAACCATTTTGGGGTAACTATCTTTGGCGGGGACAGCAATTTGGTATGTGAAACATATTTTTTGGTATGTATTTTTACAGCGTTCACTGTGTGGTATAAAAAAGATATTAACTTTATGCTCTAAAGTTACTACGGAGAGAGATAACATGAAGTCTAAACCCATACAGAGACAGGAAGACAGGAAGAAAGTCTGTAAGCCTCCTCCTCTACTGTCATCCTGCCTTCCTGTCCCCCTCAGGCTGAAGTGAGAACAGCAAGTTTCATCCTGCTTGAATTCAGGCTAGATTATGACTAGAGCCTTGTTTTTGGTCTTGTTTTAAAGGGGATGTTCAGAGTTTTTTAGGCTGGGATGTGTCATTTTATTGCTGCACTGAGTCTAAGCAACATGGATGCTGCATGCTCAAGTCTGAGGGAAGTGGAGAGCCATGAAAGGTAATGCAGCTCACAACAATGTGACTGGTTCATCCTGTTGGTACTTGTACTTGGCAGGTCAGGCTGAGGTAGAGGTTAGCCCCTCAGAGACCCATAGCAGCCTGTTAGGACAGTCTCAAAAGTCTGTGAGTGGCTGACTAAGAAGGACCTAGATGGGTGTGTAGCTGTGCCTAATGCATACCAGTTGGTCAGAGAACAATTTTGGGCTGGCCTCACCAATTAGAGCCCACAGCAATCTTTGAAAAACCTTATCAGAACAAGTGATGGCACCACACTGGAAGACAATATTGGTACCAATGTGTCCAATGCACACATCCTCCCTCTACTCCCATGACTGCTCCTGAGAAAGTTATTTCATCCAATGCTTCAGGAAAGAGGTGAGAGACACAATACAAGGGCTTCAGGAGGAAGTGGCACAATGGCGGATAAAGCAACCCTAACAGCCCATTTGCGCTTCCTTTGTGTCAAAACACCAGTGCTGACAATGTGGGCAGCTAGGGTATCTGACCCAGTAGTGTACCTCTTAAAGGCGTTCTATAAAATAAAAGCTGCCGAGGGACAACCTGTGTGAACCCCTATCAGAGGCTTCTCAACGACTTTTGGAGGAACTGCTGAATATTGCTTGATGGTGAAAAGGTAACGCCCCAGACTGGCATTACCACTTCTTCACCCCGCTACCCCCAGCTAGGGGAAGGGTGTGCAGGGGCACGTCTCTGTTGGACGTGCCCACACCAGTCAGAGCACCCTGAGCTCTGCTGGCCCTGGACGCCAAAGCTTAGAGCCTCAGGTGCCAGGAGGAAAGTTCCCTGGCATAACCTAGAGTCAGACTACAAAGTTAAGTGCAGCATACAAAAGAAGCTGAGTTATACAGCCAGCCTGTTAGTACAGGAGATTCAGAGAGAAACAGATGTAGTAGAGTGGAGTTTGCCTGGCAGTTTTATGCTAAAGCCTGCTGGAACCAAGACAAAGCCTGTAAACTGTTTTGGAGAACGTTTATGCAAAGTAAAGCTGTCATTGAACTTCATCTCAAGGTCTGGACTCAAGTTATTTTTATATCCCTTAATTATTCCCTTTTATTTATTTGCTTCGGAGCCAAAGCCTGGGGTCCAACGGTATCCAGGTAGGAGCACCGTGACACACATAAAGAGACATTTTAGGCCGCAACATACCACTTAGCATTCCTACACCTGGGTACCATCCACAGTATCACTAAAAGGGGCCCTGTGCCCTTGTTGCTTCATTGCCACTGGTGTAACAAAACAAGTACTAGTACTCTTAAAGGGCATTGGGGGGAGGCACCCGCTGCACAAATAATTTGTCTGACATTGCCAGTCAAGCCAAAATCCATGTCATATCCTGATCATCTGAACAGACCTTTCATCCTTTCACTTTTACTTTTTTTGGGGGGTAACCTTTTAAAGTCTTACAGGTAGGTCCAATGAAAGAAAAAACATATGCACAGTAGGGCTGGGTGATTATGGCAAAGAAATAATCTTAATTATTTAAACTTTATGGCTGATTATCCATTATAAGGGTATATAATGTACAGTATATAGAGGGAGGACTTGAGGAGGGTATGATATAGATAGAGGACTGGAGGAGAATATATAATGTATATAGAGGGGAGACAAGCAGGATATATAATGTATATAGAGGGCGGACTGGAGGAGGGTATATAATGTATATAGAGGGCGGACTGGAGGAGGGTATATAATGTATACAGAGGGAGGACTGGAGGGGGGTATATAATGTATACAGAGGGAAGACTGGAGGAGGGTATATAATGTATACAGAGGGAAGACTGGAGGAGGGTATATAGAGGGAGGACTGGAGGAGGGTATATAATGTATATAAAGGGATGACTGGAGAAGGGTATGTAGTGTATATAGAGGGATGACTGGAGAAGGGTATATAATGTATATAGAGGGAAGACTGGAGGAGGGTATATAATGTATATAGAGGGAGGACTGGCGTAGGGTATCTAATGTAAATTGAGGGAGGACTGGAGGAGGGTATATAATATATATAGAAGGAGGACTGGAGAAAGGTATATAATGTATATAGAGTGGAGGAGGGTATATAATGTATATAGTGGGAGGACTGGAGGAGGGTATACAATGTGTATAGATAGAGGACTGGAGAAGGGTATATAATGTATATAGAGGAAGGACTGGAAGAGGGTATGTAATGTATATAGAGGAAGGACTGGAAGAGGGTATGTAATGTATATAGAGGGAGGACTGTTGGAGGGTATATAATGTACACAGAGGACTGGACGAGGGTATATAATGTATATAGAGGGAGGACTAGAGGAGGGTACATCATTTATATTGAGTGAAATACTGGAGGAAGGTATATAATGTATATAGCGGGAGGACTGGAGGAGGGTATATAATGTATATATTCTTGACACCAGGCCATCCTCCAAAAGTCTTCGCCTCACTGTGCGTGCAGATGCGCTCACACCTGCCTGCTGCCATTCCTGAGCAAGCTCTGCACTGGTGGCACTCCGATCCCGCAGCTGAATCCTCTTTAGGAGATGATCCTGGCGCTTGCTGGACTTTCTTGGACGCCCTGAAACCTTCTTAAGAAGAATTGAACCTCTTTCCTTGAAGTTCTTGATGATCCTATAAATTGTTGATTGAGGTGCAATCTTAGTAGCCACAATATCCTTGCCTGTGAAGCCATGTTTATGCACGCGTTTCTTTGCAGGTCACCATGGTTAACAATGGAAGAACGATTATTTCAAGCATCACCCTCCTTTTAACAGGTCAAGTCTGCCATTTTAACCCAATCAGCCTGACAATGATCTCCAGCCTTGTGCTCGTCAACATTCTCACCTGAGTTAACAAGACGATTACTGAAATGATCTCAGCAGGTCCTTTAATGACAGCAATGAAATGCAGTGGAAAGGTTTTTTTGGGATTAAGTTAATTTTCATGGCAAAGAAGGACTATGCAATTCATCTGACCACTCTTCATAACCTTCTGGAGTATATGCAAATTGCTGTTATAAAAACTTAAGCAGCAACTTTTCCAATTTCAAATATTTATGTAATTCTCAAAACTTTTGGCCACGACTGTATATAGCGGGAGGACTGGAGGAGGGTATATAATGTGTATAGATAGAGGACTGGAGAAGGGTATATAATGTATATAGAGGGAGGACTCGAGGAGGGTATGTAATGTATATAGAAGGAGAACTGGAGGAGGGTATATAATATACATACAAACCGGATTCCCAAAAAGTTGGGACACTAAACAGATTGTGAATAAAAACTGAATGCAATGATGTGGAGATGGCAAATGTCAATATTTTATTTGTAATAGAACGTAGATGACAGATCAAACGTTTAAGCCGAGTAAATGTATCATTTTAAAGGAAAAATACGTTGATTAAAGTTTTCACAGTGTCAACAAATCCCAAAAAAGTTGGGACAAGTAGCAATAAGAGTCTGGAAAAAGTAAATTTGAGCATAACGAAGAGCTGGAAGACCAATTAACACTAATTAGGTCAATTGGCAACATGATTGGGTATAAAAAGAGCTTCTCAGAGTGGCAGTGTCTCTCAGAAGCCAAGATGGGTAGAGGATCACCAATTCCCACAATGTTGCGCAGAAAGATAGTGGAGCAATATCAGAAAGGTGTTACCCAGCTAAAAATTGCAAAGACTTTGCATCTATCATCATCAACTGTGCATAACATCATCCGAAGAGTCAGAGAACCTGGAACAATCTCTGTGCGTAAGGGTCAAGGCCATAAAACCATACCGGATGCCCGTGATCTCCGGGCCCTTAAACGACACTGCACCACAAACAGGAATGCTACTGTAAAGGAAATCACAGAATGGGCTCAGGAATACTTCCAGAAACCATTGTCAGTGAACACAATCCACCGTGCCATTCGCCATTGCCAGCTGAAACTCTACAGTGCAAAGAAGAAGCCATTTCTAAGCAAGATCCACAAGCTCAGGAGTTTTCACTGGGCCAGGGCCATTTAAAATGGAGTGTGGCAAAATGGAAGACTGTTCTGTGGTAGGACGAGTCACGATTCAAAGTTCTTTTTGGAAATCTGGGACGCCATGTCATCCGGACCAAAGAGGACAAGGACAACCCAAGTTGTTATCAACGCTCAGTTCAGAAGCCTGCATCTCTGATGGTATGGGGTTGCATGAGTGCGTGTGGCATGGGCAGCTTGCATGTCTGGAAAGGCACCATCAATGCAGAAAAATATATTCAGGTTCTAGAACAACATATGCTCCCATCCAGACGTCATCTCTTTCAGGAAAGACCCTGCATTTTTCAACAAGATAATACCAGACCACATTCTGCATCAATCACAACATCATGGCTGCGTAGGAGAAGGATCCGGGTACTGAAATGGCCAGTCTGCAGTCCAGATCTTTCACCTATAGAGGACATTTGGCGCATTATAAAGAGGAAGGTGCAACAAAGAAGGCCCAAGACGATTGAACAGTTAGAGGCCTGTATTAGACAAGAATGGGAGAGCATTCCTATTTCAAAACTTGAGAAACTGGTCTCCTCGCTCCCCAGACGTCTGTTGAGTGTTGTAAGAAGAAGGGGAGATGCCACACAGTGGTGAAAATGGCTTTGTCCCAACTTTTTGGGGATTTGTTGACACCATGAAATTCTGATTCATCATATTTTCCCCTTAAAATTGTACATTTTCTCAGTTTAAACTTTTGTTCCGTGATTTATGTTCTATTCTGAATAAAATATTAGAAGTTGGCACCTCCACATCATTGCATTCAGTATTTATTCACGATTTGTATAGTGTGCCAACTTTTTTGGAATCCGGTTTGTAGAAGGAGGACACGAGGAAGGTATATAATGTATATAGAGTGGAGGAGGGTATATAATGGATATAAAGGGAGGACTGGAGGAGGGTATGTAATGTATATAGAAGGAAAACTGGAGGAGGGTATATAATGTACATATATAGAGGGAGGACTGGAGGAGGGTATATAATGTATATAGAGGAAGGACTAGAGGATGGTATATAATGTATATAAAGTGGAGGACTGGAGGAGGATATATAATGTATATAGAGGGAGGACTGGAGAAGGGTATGTAATGTATATAGCAGGAGAACTGGATGAGGCTATATAATGTACATATATAGAGGGAGGAATGGAGGAGTATATACAGTCAGGTCCATAAATATTGGGACATCAACACAATTCTAACATTTTTGGCTATATAGACCACCACAATGGATTTGAAATGACACGAACACGATGTGCTTTAACTGCAGACTGTCAGCTTTAATTTGAGGGTATTTACATCCAAATCAGGTGAACGGTGTAGGAATTACAACAGTTTGCATATGTGCCTCCAACTTGTTAAGGAACCAAAAGTAATGTGACAGAATAATCATCATAAATCAAACTTTCACTTTTTAATACTTGGTTGCAAATCCTTTGCAGTCAATTGCAGACTGAAGCCTGGAATGCATAGACATCATCAGACGCTGGGTTTCAGCCCCATACTGCAGTTAAAACACATCTTATTCATTTCATTTCAAATCCATTGTGGTGGTGTATAAAGCCAAAAATGTTACAATTGTGTCAATGTCCCAATATTTAGGGACCTGACTGTATAATGTATATAGAGGATGACTGGAGGAGGGTATGTAATGTATATAGATACTATCTTCAATTCCTGCCTAGTGTTGATAGCGAATATTGTAATCGGCACTTCGAGAATTCGCGAAGATGTAGAATATAGTGCTGTATATTCGTAATCGTAAATATTCTAGATTTCTTTTTTCATCAGTAACCTCCCTTCTTGCTTGTGGGCCAATGAGAAGGCTGCAATGTCTTTGTCTGAGCTTAGCAACATCCCTAACAACCAATAGGAAGGTTGCCTTACTATATAAGAACCTCCCCAGCAGCCATTTTCTGCAGTTTTTTGCAGTTCTGAGAGACAGCAGTGTCATTGCTGTGCTCTATGCTTTCATCTGGATCCTTTTCCTTATCCAATTACATTAGATAGTTAGCTTATATATATAATACAGATAGTTAGTGGGAGATAGTCAGTGTAGGTTAGATCGTGACATAGTGTAGCTGGGTGTTAGGTAGTGTAATAGGAATTACTGTTTATCTGCTGTCCATACATACATGCTACAGACATAGTGCTGTGATGTCACAACAATACTAAGTGCACCAATCAGTAATATCTACTCATATATAATAATTATAGTGGATGGCACTCCTTGTATAGCTGTTGGTGCTCAGTGGAAATAATCTATCTGAAATAGGAAAAAACCACGGCACTCGTTTTTCAGATAATCAGAGATAATTCATTTATTGTCCATCCCAGAATTGGATCTTTTGAATAATGGCCAACCATTCAGTCCACTAGGACCTTGTTCACGGCCTGAAGGCACGGATAAGTGGCTGTTTTACGAGGGGCCAAGGTGGTTTGTCGAAGTTGTGGTGTAAATGAACCTATGTCAGCATGTACCAGTTGGTCTTTCAGATTAGTTGGGCCTTACCAACACATACGGATGGGGTTTTGGAATTCTAGAACATTTGGATATGATCGCTCTAATAAAGACCAGTGTTTTTTAATTATAGTTTGAATCTTTGGTGCAAAAGGATGCTAAGTAGTAATAAAGGGAATGCGTGGTGATGACTTGGGTCTGGTGGGTCGTGGAGGAGCCAGTTTAGCCAAAGTGAGTTCCTCTTCTAATAGCCTAGTAGGGTAGCCCCTATCTTTGAATTTACTCGCCATTTCATGAAGGCGTTGATTGCGAGAGACGGGTCCGTTACAATCCTAGTTACACGTTTGAACTGGGATCGGGGTAGAGAGTGTTTAGTGTTTCGGGGATGACAGCTGGAATAATGTAACAATGTATTACGATCAGTTGATTTTCTGAAAAGGTCAGTAGTTAATGATCCAAATTGTGTCTTGAGTACCAATGTGTCTAGAAAGCTTATGTTATCTCGATCTATATGGGAAGTAAAGGAAAGATCCGGGTCTTGTTTATTGATGTAATCGATGAAGTGAGAAAGTGAGTCAGTGTCGACAGTCCAAACGCAAAAGATATCGTCAATATAGCGATACCAGGTCAGTGCAAACTGTTGAAAAAGGAAGTCGGGATAAACTTAAGTGAATAAGGAGTTGAGCGGTGAGTGACAGGACCCAGCTCCCTGCGCTAAAGCAATGAGCGCTTCCATCTGTATTGATGGAAGCGCTCATTGCTTCTGGCCTCTGGCGGCTGTGCTGTGGGCCCCGCAGGAGCTGTGGACCCCTAAACTTGCCAGGGTATGCTGGGTGATGATGCTGGCCTTGCCCGCATGTGCTGCGTAGGGCTGAAACGATTACTCAAATGAATCGAATAACTCGACACTAAAAATTCCTCGATGCAAATTTTTTGCATCAATAATTTGCTTGTGCAATGTGACCTCGGAGTGTGAGTGAAGAACTTACTATTACTTACGCTCCATGGTCACCCGACCTGCTGGCACAGTACTGCACTGTATCCTGATGTACACACATCGTCAGGACATAGTGCACGTAAGCACACACTATGACCTGATGCTGTGTGACGTTAGGTCCCAGTGTAGTGCGTGAAAAAGAGGATGGAAGATCTCTGGAGTGTCGGCATCACCCCTACAGGAAAGGTAAGTATTTTAGTTCACTGGCGCTCCGGCTGGGCACTGATGGCTAGGAGGGGGAGTGGGGGAGCTGGTGGCACTGGGGGGAGCAGGTGGCATTTGAGGGGAGGCTGGTGGCATTGGAGGGGGAACTTGGGGGACCTGATGGCACTGGGGGGAGGAGACTGATGGCACGGGGGGGACGAGATTGATGACACTGGAGGGCTGATGAGTTTTTATAGAAAACAACCTTTTAATTATTTTTTTCTTATTAGAGTACTCGATTAATCGGTAGAATACTTGATTACTAAAATCCTCAATACCTGCAGCCCTAGTGCTCTGCTGATCAGCACAACAGAAGAAAAAAAATCGGTCACAATATTTAACAAAATCAACATTGTTGGGCTGAAAAAAGTGAATTAATCGAATTAGGGTGGGTTCACATCACGTTTGACATACGTTAGAAACAAAAGAGCACACCGCATTCTTTTATTTTTTTTACAATGAAACATTATGTGAACCCAGCCTTAATTCAATTCATTGTGTAGCCCTAATCTACAGTACTTTAAAATGGTGACCTTCTAGTGAAAACCTTTCTTGTTCTTACAAGGGCAGTTGGGTAAGTCTGATCATGTTATTGCCAGGCTTAACTGCTGATGTCAGAAGACATAAGATCAGATCAGAGATTAATTTGTATCTAATCCGGAGAACCCAAACAAGCACAGTAATTAAATCAGATTGAAGGGGTTGAATACACTGAGAGATAATAATTATGAAATAATAAAGGGAACCTGTCACCAACTTTATGCTGACCATAATGAGGCAGCATAAAGTAGTGACAGAAATGTTGATTTTAGCGGTGTGTCACACATCAGTTAAAGGTAAGTGGTTGTCGAGAACCAGCATCATAATCATTGCAGCCCAGGCCTTAAAAAGAGTCAAATCTACCTGAGAAGAGTCATGGGTATTCCTAATCTCCTGCTCTCTCACCCGTCTGCTGATGATTGGCAGTTGTCTCCTAGAGAGAAAGGGAGAAAACTAGGTAGAAGACTGTCAGTCATCAGCAGGTGGGTGAGAGAGCAGGAATTCATGAATAACCATGACTGTTCTCAGGTGGCCATGACTCTTTTCCAGGCCCAGTCTGCAACGATTGTGATGTTGGTTCTCGGCAACCACTTACTTTTAACTTATAAATGACAGACCGCTGAAATCAACTCACCTGTCTCTACTTTATGCTGCCGTTAATATTGGCAGCATAAAGTTGATGACGGGTTCCCTTTAAGGCAGAAAGTTGTTCTATTTCTGTAAAAAAAAAAAAATCTTTGTTGTAACCTGCTTTTGTGTTGTTTTTTATTGTGCATTTGGGTACTATATGAAAAGAAAATGAAAGGAAATAACGTAGCTCAAAAATGAGAAATGAGCAAATGAATGTATAATGAGTGGAGCCAGACAAGGCAAAACAAGTAAAGAAAAAACAGATGCTCAGGATAACGAGAAACTGCACTTCGCAGGAAGATTTTTATTAGAACAAAGTGAAATAATAAAGGACCATTTTGAGGACAGGAGATATCTGTTACCATTAGTAGAGGAAGCCTAGCCTTCATTGCCCTTTTTCTATGATTCCCTCCCTCTGCCTCAATGGTGATCATTCGCACTACAGCCATGAAGATAGAGTGAGAGTGCACAATGAAACAGGATGCTGAGTTGGAGAGAAACAGAGAAAAGATATGTGCTGGAATTACACAATTCGAAGGTTTCGGTTGTTGCACATTAAGCTTTTATACTTCAACATATTTTTATGTGCTCCAAGAATGATACAGTGTTTTAGATAAAATTTATTTGGCTGTGGTTTGGACACTGTTTAGCTCATGGTAGAAATTTAGGATCCTAGAGCTCCCTACCAAAGGTTTTGTTATAAAACAAGTAAAGACTTGATTAAGCCTTGACCACAAAAACCTCTCAGCACCCACCAGCACTTTTTGTCAGCAGCATCCTTTTTTTTCCCATTGCTTGACCATTCTGGTAATTGTGCCCTTTAGGACTATATGTGTCAAGTTCTTGGTTGTCATTTATATTTCATTCATCCATCATAGATAATAAATAATCTTCCTTCTCAAGCCTTAAAGTCCAAGAGAGAGAAGAGAGTTAGAATTTATGTTCCAGCTAGCACTGTGTTATAGACAGAAGCAGACAGTCAGCCAACCCACTCGGTGAGAAAAGCAGCTGCATCTCCCAGTAGGAAAAGTTCTGAAGGGGTAAACAAATGTGCTATTTTTTTACATTAGTAGTCACATGTCTGATTGTGTAGATGAAGGGCCTTCTATGCTGCTAGCATCAGTGTGCAGGTACTCATTGACAAAAACTTGGGATACAGTTGTGTCTTAGGTAGATATGCAGCATAGTAGCTCAGTGTTTAGTGCTGGTGTCCTAGATTCGAATCCGACCAAGGACAACATTTGCATGGAGTTTGTATGTTCTCCATGTGTTTGCATGCGTTTCCTCCGAAAGTCATACTGATAGGGAACGTAGATTGTGAGTAGAGATGAGCGAATCTCTAAAAAATTTGATTCGACCGGTTCCCTGAATTTTTTTGCGTGAATCGTGTTAAAAAAAACTGCTATTTCCTGGCTGCAGAGAGCCTTTATAGTGGTGTAGAACACTGTGCCTTGCAGAAACATGCATAGGGAGTCTGCTGTGGTAGTGAAACAATACTGTGAATCAGTATGACATGCAGATGACAGGCGTTGTTCTTAGAATCACTGCACACTTATGAGGCAAAAACTGACCAAATAACTCAAGTGTGAACTCAGCCTTACAGATCAATGTTTAGCGTCAAGAAGCGCACTCCTTTTACACCATCGGCAGCTGATTACACATAGATGTCTACAGAACCTGTTCTATTAAAAGCTTATACAAGTAGAGCCCGCCCAACAGAGTGGAGAGGTTGTCATCAGTAAGTCACTGATTATTTTGCCTTTCTTCTGATCCGTCAGAATAATAACCCCCAAAAAACGGATCCTGTTTGTGGAGCATTTGCCTTTACTCGGTCAGCACTTGGTCAGTAATCCATCAGTATTGCTAAAGCCCAAAAAAACTGGAGTGGATCTAAAACAGATATGACACGTAAATGGAATATTTGCATGTCTTCTGTGTTTTGTACTCACTCTTGCTTTTGGCTACCAAATCATAAGCCAATTCTGATGCAAAATAGGGACCATGTCATGCAGGCCTTACAGCTGTTACATAGACAGGATCCGTTGTGTCTCATTTTTCCTTCCTTATGACTGATCAAAAGAAGGGTCAAATAAATGATGATGTCATCCAGGCCGAAAGGCAAAATAGTGGCCCAGTCATGAAGTGGGGCAGGTGGGAACAGCATGAGAAGTCCACAGAATGGCAATATGACATAGTGGTGAGGTGGAAGCAGCATGAGGAGACCACAGAGTGGCCAAATGACAGAGTCTGGAGGTGGCAGCAGCATCAGGAGGAAGCCACAAAGTGGAACAATGAGAGTGTGAAGGTGGCAGCAGCAGCATCAGGAGGCCACAGAGTGGCACAATGACAGAGTCTGGAGGTGGTGGCAGCAGCAGCATCAGGAGGAGGCCACATAGTGGCACAATGACAGTGTGGAGGTGGCAGCAGCAGCATCAGGAGGCCACAGAGGGGCTCAATGACAGAGTGTGGAGGTGGCAGCAGCATCAGGAGGAGGCCACAGGGTGGCACAATGACAGTGTGGAGGTGGCAGCAGCATCAGGAGGTCACATGGCGCAATAACAGAGTGTGGAGGTAGTGGCAGCAGCAGCATCAGGAGGAGGCCACAGAGTGGGACAAAGACAGTGTGGGGTGACAGCAGCAGCATCAGGAGGCCACAGAGTGGCACAATGACAGAGTGTGGAGGTGGCGGCATGAGCAGCATCAGGAGGAGGCCACAGGGTGGCACAATGACAGTGTGGAGGTGGAAGCAGCAGCAGCAGCATGAAGAGACCACAGAGTGGCCCAATGACAGAATCTGGAGGTGGCAGCAGCACCAGGAGGAGGCCACAGAGTGGCACAATGACAGTGTGGAGGTGGCATCAGCAGCATCAGAAGGAGGCCACAGGGTGGCACACTGACAGTGTGGAGGTGGCAGCAGCATCAGGAGGCCACAGAGTGCTACAATGACACATTGTGGAGGTGGTGGCAGCAGCATCAGGAGAAGGCCACAGGGTGGCACAATGACAGTGTGGAAGTGGAAGCAGCAGCATGAAGAAACCACAGAGTGGCACAATGACAGAGTGTGGGGTATCAGCGTCAGGAGAAACCCACAGGGTGGCACAATGACATAGTGTGGAGGTGGCAGCATCAGGAGACAACAGAGTGGCAAGGTGACAGTGTGGAGGTGGCAACAGCATCAGGAGACCACAGAGTGGCAAGGTGACATAGTTTGGAGATGGCAGCAGCATCAAGAGACCACAGAGTGACCCGGTGACAGAGTGGGGACATGGGTGGCAATACGAGTACCAGCTGAAGATCGTGGATGAAAGAAGGAGCACTTGGCATCAGGCAGGTGGCAGCATCAGAATAGTAGCTGAGGCAGGTAGACAGAAGAAACCGGTCTCTTTTGTCAAAGTGCTGGTGTGGCACCATGGATGAGCTAGTCTGATGCATCAGGCATTGGTGGGTGGAAATCCTGGCTGATCGACTCCTGATTCATCTTGACAAAGGTCAGTTTCTCCACATTTTGGGTGGACAGGCAAGTTCTTCTTGGGGTAACTATGGCCCTCACCACACTAAACACCTACTCTGATGCCACACTATTGGCTGGACAGGACAGAGTTTGCGCTGGAAAAGCGGCCACAAATCCAGTTTGGCTGCCCAGTAGTCCAGCGGATCTTCAATGTGGGATGGCAGGGTGCTGTCCAAGTATGCCACCACCTGCTGATTCAGGTCCTGCTCCAGGTCTAGCTGCTGCTGGTGAGTAGTTTCTTCACTGGGCTCATCAGCGACTCTAGACTCAAGTTGCTGCTGATGGAGCTGAAACTGCTCCTCCCCGGACCCTGCCACAGCTGCCATGGGAGAGGAATGTGAGCGCAGAGGGCTCCCCCGGTCAGACCTGCAAAAGGATGGTGTCACGGCGGACGTGCACTCAGTATAACAGATAACGCACCAACCAGGCTCTGGACGAGAGACAGGGGAAGGGTCACCTCCTAGCTAATCCCTGACCTCTTTCCCTGCACTGTTCAGCCCACATGCAGACCTTGAAGGTAGGTGTGATGTGTCCTCCAGCCTGGGCAGACAAAACCCTGAATTTCCTGAGATGGTGAAGTGGGGAAATAGGAGCAGCCTGCTCGCACAGAACCTGGATGGGATAGATGACACAAACAACCAAACTAGAAATTACACTTATCTTCCAGAGCAGGAACAGACAGCCAACCTTCCCTCCAAGCTTCCCAGACCACAATGATTAGTATAATCCACTCAGAGCACTTAGCTGGAGGCCATTTAAACTAATGACTCCACCCAGTGCACCTGATGAGAGGCAGATCCAGCACGGCACCAAAACAAACACTAAACTCGTGCTGCTATCCTGGCCGACCTCCGCACATCGTCAGAGTGGGGCATGACAGTACCCCCCTTCTACGGGTGACCTCCGGACACCCAGGACCAACCTTATCCGGATGGGACCTATGAAAGGCCCTCACCAGTCGGCTGGCATTGACATCTGACGCCGGAACCCACATCCTCTGCTCAGTACCGTATCCCCTCCAGTGTACTAGGTACTGAAGGGAACCCCGAAGAACTCTCGAGTCGAGAATCCTGGAGATCTCGAACTCCAAGTTTCCCTCGACTAGAACAGGAGGCGGAGGCAATGGCGATGGTACCACCGGTTTCACATATTTTTTTTGTAAAGGCCTGTGGAAGACATCATGGATCCTCCAAGTCTGCAGAAGATCCAGCCGAAACGCCACAGGATCACCGCAGAAATTTTATATGGACCAACAAATCTTGGACCCAGTTTCCAAGATAGCACTCTCAACTTGATATTCTTAGTGGACAACCACACCAGATCACCCACACACAGGTCCGGACCAGTCACACGTCTCCTGTCAGCCATTCATTTATACCTCTCACCCATCCTCTCCAAATTCCCTTGAATCCTCCGCCAGATAGAGGATAAGGCAGAAGAGAATCTCTCCTCCTCTGGCATCCCGGAGGAACCAGACCCAGAAAAGGTACTAAACTGAGGATGGAAACTGTATGCGCCAAAAAATGGTGACTTACCCGTTGACTCCTGCCTACGGTTAGTCAACGCAAATTCTGCTAAGGACAAGAATGAGGACTGGTCCTCCTGATTCTCAGCCACAAAGCACCTCAAGTAGGTCTCCAGGTTTTGATTAGTATGCTCCGTCTGACCATTCGACTGCGGATGAAAAGCCGAAGAGAATGAAAGTTGAATGCCAAGCCGAGAGCAGAATGCCCTCTAAAACCTGGAGACAAACTGCGTGCCCCTATCAGAGACCACATCCGAAGGAATACCGTGCAATTTCACAATATCCACAAAAATCTGTGCAATAGTCTTAGCGTTAGGCAGACTCATTAGTGGTATAAAGTGAGCCATTTTACTGAAACGGTCGACTACTACCAAAATCACTGTTCTCCCGGAGGAACTCGGCAGGTCTGTAATAAAGTCCATGGACAAATGCGTCCAAGGACGAGATGGAATAGACAATGGAAGAAGTGAACCAGGCGGTCGAGTATGAGCAACCTTTGACCGAGCGCAGGTTTCACGTAATTCTCAATGCTCTTACGTAACCCTGGCCACCAGATCCTCTGGGACACCAGATCACAGGTGGACTTACCACCAGGATGTCCAGCGAGAACAGTATTGTGATGTTCCTTGAACACCTTGTATTGTAGGCCCTCAGGAACAAACAACCTCCCTGGGGGACAAGAGCCAGGAGCCCCCTCCTGGGCTCCCAACACTTCCATCTCCAATTCGGGGTACAGAGCGGAGACCACCACCCCATCCGCCAAAATCGGCGCCGGATCTTCTGAATCACCTCCCCCAGGGAAGCTGCGAGACAAAGCATCTGCCTTGACGTTTTTGACCCCTGGGCGAAAGGTAACCACGAAATTGAACCTGGTAAAAAACAGTGACCATCTGGCCTGCCTAGGGTTCAGACGCTTGGCAGATTGCAGGTAAGTCAAATTCTTATGGTCTGTATACACCGTAAAGGGGTGAGACGCCCCCTCTAACCAGTGACGCCATTCCTCAAAGGCCAACTCGATAGCCAACAACTCCCTATTTCCAACATCATAATTCCTCTCGGCGACCGAGAGCTTCTTGGAGAAGAAGGCACACGGGACCCACTTGCCAGGAGATGAACCCTGTGACAGCACCGCCCCAACCCCCACCTCTGATGCATCAACCTCCACCATGAATGGCTGAGACACATCCGGCTGCACCAGAATGGGAGCAGACGCAAAACGCTCCTTAATAGCCGAAAAGGCCTGCAATGCCTCATCCGACCAGACAGAGACATCGGCGCCCTTCTTGGTCATATCAGTAAGAGGTTTGACTAGGGTAGAATAATTCGAAATACATTTTCTATAATAATTCATAAACCCCAAGAACCGCATCAAAGCTTTCTCATTCTCTGGTCGGTCCCACTCCAGAACCGCCCGAACCTTTTCGGGGTCCATACGAAAACCGGAATCAGAAAGCATGTATCCCAAGAATGGAAGCTCTTGCACCGCAAACAAACATTTCTCCAATTTGGCATATAACTTATTCTCCCGAAGGATCGTCAAAACCTGTCTCACATGATCCTGATGGGTCTTCAGATCAGGAGAATAAATTGAAATGTCATCTAGGTAAACTACTATGAACCTCCCCACCAAGTGATGAAAAATGTCATTGGCGAATCGCTGAAATACTGCTGGCACGTTCATCAACCCAAAAGGAATTACCAGGTTCTCAAAATGACCCTTGTGCGTATTGAAGGCCGTTTTCCACTCATCCCCCTCCTTGATCCTGATCAGATTGTATGCTCCTCTCAAATCCAACTTGGAGAACACCTTGGCTCCAACAATCTGATCAAAAAGATCAGAGATCAAAGGCAGGGGATATGGATCCCGGACTGTAATACGGTTCAACTCCCGGAAAACACGGTCTCAGTAATCCATCTTTTTTCTTCACGAAGAACAAACCTACTGCCACTGGAGACTTAGATGGTCTAATATGACCCTTTGCCAAACTCTCGGCGACATACTTTCGCATGACCTCTCTCTCGGGTTGAGAGAGGTTGTAAAGCCGAGACTTAGGCAACTTAGCCCCCGGAATGAGATTCACTGGACAATCATAGTCTCGATGAGGGGGCAATTCCTGAGCCCCACCCTCCGAAAAGACATCCAAAAAATCCGAGAGATACTGAGGCAAGGCCGTAATGGACACACCAGAGATAGATGTGACAAGACAATTATCCGAACAAAACTCGCTCCAACCAATGATTTGTCTATAGTTGGGTTATGTCTAGACAACCATGGCAACCCCAAAACTATAGGAGCTGGCAAATCCTTCATGACAAAACAAGAAATAATTTCAGCATGTGAATCACCCACCCCTAAATGAATATCATGAACAATGTGAGTAAGGCTCCTTTGAGAAAGAGGGGAAAAATCAATTGCAAAAACACGAATCTCGTTCTCTAACGTGCAAGTACTTAGTCCTAGGTTTTAAGTACTAAGTACTAAGGTCAATTAGTTTTACCCCAGCACCACAATCAAGGAAAACATCAACAAACACATTTCTAGACTCTAGCGCCACCATAGCTGAAAGGAAAAAACGGGAAATGCAGGGAGCTTGCATCCCCGTCTGCTCCACCACACCATTCATACTACCAAGTGTGAGGGAAGTTTTTTTTTTTTCTCTTTTTTCTTTTTCTCTTCCACCTGTGGTTTAACATAAGGACAAGAAAAAATAAAATGACCCCTCTTCCCACAATAGTAACATAGATTGCGCACTTTTCTAAAGTCTCTACTATCAGAATGGCAAGATATCTGACCTTACTGCATGGGTTCCTCCCCTACCCCAGAGTTATAAGTAATATCACCCTGGGCAGTAGGTGAAACAAAACCACACGCGGGAGGAATCCCCTGCACGGAGGGACCCTTACACCTCTCTCTGATACGTCTATCCAAACGTATAGCCAAAGACATTGCATTCTCCAAAGTATCTGGGTAATCATGAAAAGCCAGGGCATCTTTCAACCTTTCAGATAACCCCTGACAAAACTGACTACGTAACGCGGGATCGTTCCACCCCGACTCAGTAGCCCACCTCCTAAACTCTGTGCAGTAAACTTCAGCAGTATGTTTACCCAGTAGTAAGTTACGTAATTTCGATTCTGCCATCGAGACTCGATCTGGGTCATCGTAAATCAATTCCAGGGCGTTGAAAAATTCCTCCACCGACCGGAGGGCCAGAGAACCGGGCGGCAGAGAAAAATCCCAGGATTGCACGTCCCCTTTAAGCAAAGACATGATGATTCCCACCCTCTGATCTTCATTACCTGATGAAAATGGACGCAATCGAAAGTACAAATTACATGACTCTTTGAAGCGGAAAAAATCATCCGTACCCCCTGTAAATTTCTCGGGAAGAGCGACTTTAGGCTCCCCAACAATTTGACCTGTACCTAATGCCAGAACCCTCTGACACTGTGTGACTACGAACTACGCAGATCCGCAACCTCTAGGGATAAACCCTCCATGCGGTCAACCAGTGCATCAATTGACGCCATCACAAAAGCGCTGAGCAATGGCAGTCACAGTATGGTGGATTATAATGTCATGGCGGACGTGCACTCAGTATAACAGATAACGCACCAACCAGGCTCTAGACGAGAGACAGGGGAAGGGTCACCTCCTAGCTAATCCCTGACCTCTTTCCCTGCACTGCTCAGCCCACATGCAGACCTTGACGGTAGGTGTGATGTGTCCTCTAGCCTGGGCAGACAAAACCCTGTATTCCCTGAGATGGTGAAGTGGGGAAATAGGAGGAGCCTGCTCGCACAGAACCTGGATGGGATAGATGACACAAACAACCAAACTAGAAATGACACTTATCTTCCAGAGCAGGAACAGACAGCCAACCTTCCCTCCAAGCTTCCCAGACCACAATGATTAGTATAATCCACTCAGAGCACTTAGCTGGAGGCCATTTAAACTAATGACTCCACCCAGTGCACCTGATGAGAGGCGGATCCAGCACGGCACCAAAACAAACACTAAACTCATGCTGCTATCCTGGCCGACCTCCGCACATCGTCAGAGTGGGGCATGACAGATGGATGATGGCACAGATAGGCAGCGGCTACTGAATACTTAGGATGTCTCTATAGTAGTTCAGTTTGTCCTCCCTCTCAGCGGGTATAAAAAAGGCTCCCATTTTAGACTGCTAGCGAGGTGGAGAGCCAGAAGTCACTCTTTTGCTGAATGGTGACAATTCGGCTGTCACTACGCAAGCAAGTGAGCATGTATAGGGCCATTTGTACAAGTGACTCGGAGGGACACACTGCCTCCATCTCCACTGCATACTGCCACGGTGTGTCTGGGTCCTCTGCCTTGTCTTCCTCATCGCCCTGTAGCTCCTCTGGCTGCTCTTGCTCCTCCTCTTCTGTCGCCTGTGTAGGTAAAACACCCATTTCGATACACATTGCTTGTGCTCCAATGTCCTCCTCCTCCTCCTCCAGTTCAGCCCCCACAGGGCTCATGTGGTTGTGAGATCTAGGCGCCACGTCTCCAGTCCCCTGACCAGCCAGATTTACCAGCATCTGTTCCAGGACATGAAGCAGTGGAATGACATTGTTCTTCCTGTAGTCCTGGCGACTGACAAATAAATAGGCCTCCTCAAAGGGCCTATGGAAACGGCAGATGTCACGCATGAGCTGTCACTTGCTGACATCGAAGTTACACAGGGGAGTACTTCTGTCTGTTTGGATCATCAAGAAATTGTTTATGGCCTGTTTCTGTTCATATAGTCAGTCCAACATATGGAGGGTGGAATTCCAATGGGTGGAAACGTCGCATATCAGCCTATGTTGGGGGTAGCCGTCTTGCCGCTGCAGCGCAAGGAGGGTGTGCTTTGCGGTGTACGAGTGGCTGAAGTGCATGCAAAGTTTCCTGGCCATTTTTAGGATGTCTTGCAGATTGGTGGAAGACTTCAGAAACTGCTTGACAACCAGATTGAACACGTGTGCCATGCAGGGCGCATGGCTCAGCCGTCCTTGACACAGCACTGTTACCATGTTTTTCCCGTTGTCTGTCACCATGGTTCTGATTTTGAGTTTTCACCAAGAAAGCCGATTTGATTTCTTGATGAAGGACACGGAGCAGTTCCTCCCCTGTGTGACTCCGTTTGCCCAGGCAAACGAGGTGCAGAACAGCGTGACACCGCCGTGCCCTGCACATGTGGTATGCTGGAGGGGCACTGTGAATTGTCCTTGCAGTGGAGGCTGAGGACGGTGGAGGATAAGAAGGTAGTGTCACCTAAGTGATGTGGGAGGGAACACCACTCCGACAACAGGAGGGAAGGGAAAAGGAACAGGAGCGGGAGGCAAGGAGGACGGTTCAACAGGTTCAACACATCTCATCAACGACTTATGGAACACATTATGAATCTTCAAAGCCTGAGGAAGATCAAGACGAAAGGCTACCGGGTTAATAATGGCAGTGATCTTATATGGACCAAAAAACCTTGGGCCCAACTTCCAAGAAGGTACTTTCAACTTAATGTTTCTTGTGGACAGCCACACAGAATCATCCACTCTCAGGACCGGACCATTCATACGTCTCTTGTCAGCCATACATTTATACTTGTTGCCCATCTTTTCCAGATTATTTAGAATTTTCCGCCAAATAGATGACAAAGAAGAGGAAAATCGTTACTCTTCAGGTATTCCAGAAGTCTCAGTACCAGAAAATATGCCAAATTGCGGAACCCATATACCCCAAAAAAACGTGACTTATCAGTGGACACCTGTTTACTGTTATTTATGGCAAACTCGGCTAAAGACAAAAATGAAGACCACTCCTCCTGATTCTACAACACAAAACATCTCAAGTAAGTCTCCAGATTCTGATTAGTGCGTTCAGTCTGTCCATTCGACTGAGGGTGAAAGGCCAAAGAGAAGGACAATTGTAACCCCAGACGAGTACAGAATGCCTTCCAGAATTTGGAAACACCACATCAGAAGGAATACCATGTAATTTCATGATGTTATCGACAAACACTTGTACAAGAGTTTTAGCATTAGGTAGACCTGGCAATGCTATAAAGTGTGCCATTTTACTAAAGCAATCAACAACCACCAGAATCACAGTTTTTGGCCTCATGCACACGACCGTTGTGTGCATCCGTGGCCGTTGTGCCGTTTTCCGTTTTTTTTTCTCGGAAAATGCACCGTTTTGCAGCCGAGACCGTGATCCGTGTATCCTGTCCGTCAAAAAAATATGACCTGTCCTATTTTTTTGACGGACAACGGTTCACGGACCCATTCAAGTCAATGGGTCCGTGAAAGAACACGGATGCACACAAGATTCGTGAAAACTCAGATCCGACAGTATATTCTAACACAGAGGCGTTCCCATGGTGATAGTTAGTTAGAATATACTAGGAACTGTGTACATGACTGCCCACTGCTGCCTGGCAGCACCCGATCTCTTACAGGGGGCTGTGATCCGTACAATTAACCCCTCAGGTGCTGCAGCTGAAGGGGTTAATTGTGCGTATCATAGCCCCCTGTAAGAGATCCCGGGCTGCCAGGCAGCAGGGGGCAGACCCCCCTCCCTCCCCAGTTTAAATTTCATTGGTGGCCCAGTGCGCCCCCCCCCGGCCCCCCTCCCTTACTCACTCTATTGTAATAATAGCATTGGTGGCATAGTGTGCGGCCCCCCTCCCTCCCTCTATTGTAATAATAGCATTGGTGGCACAGTGTGCCCCCCCTCCCTCCCTCTATTGCATTAACATTGGTGGCAGGGTGCGCCCCCCCTGCCCCCCCTTCCTCCCTCTAGTGTTTTAATACATTGGTGGCAGTGTGCGCCCCCCTCCCGCCCCCCTTCCTCCCTCTATTCTTTTAATACATTGGTGGCAGTGTGCGGCTTCCCCCCCCCCCTTCCCGATCATTGGTGGCAGCGGAGTTCCGATCGGAGTCCCAGTTTAATCGCTGGGGCTCCGATCGGTAACCATGGCAACGAGGACGCTACTGCAGTCCTGGTTGCCATGGTTACTTAGCCTTAGCAATAGTAGAAGCATCATACTTACCTGCTGGCTGCTGCGATGTCTGTGTCCGGCCGGGAGCTCCTCCTACTGGTAAGTGACAGCAATGCGCCGCACAGACCTGTCACTTACCAGTAGGAGGAGCTCCCGGCCGGACACAGACATCGCAGCAGCCAGGTAAGTATGATGCTTCTACTCCGCTGCCACCAATGATGGGGGGGGGAAGAGGGGAGGCCGCACACTGCCACCAATGTATTAAAACAATAGAGGGAGGAAGGGGGGGGCGAGGGGGCGCACACTGCCACCAATGTTAATGCAATAGAGGGAGGGGGGGGGTTCCGCACACTGTGCCACCAATGCTATTATTACAATAGAGGGAGGGAGGGGGGCGCACACTGGCCACCAATGCTATTATTACAATAGAGGGAGGGAGGGGGGGCAGGGGGGCCGCACTGGCCACCAATGATATTCAAAGTGGGGAGGGGGTTGTCTGCCCCCTGCTGCTTGGCAGCCCCTGATCTCTTACAGGGGGCTATGATACGCACAGTTAACCCCTTCAGGAGCGGCACTTGAGGGGTTAATTGTGCTGATCACGGCCCCTGTAAGAGATTGGGTGCTGCCAGGCAGCAGGGGGCAGTCATGTACACAGTTTGTAGTATATTCTAACTAGAAGCGTCCCCATCACCATGGGAACACCTCTGTGTTAGAATATACTGTCGGATATGAGTTTTCACGATGTAACTCATATCCGACAGTATATTCTAACATAGAGGCGTTCCCATGGTGATGGGGACGCTTCAAGTTAAAATATACCATCGGATTGGAGAAAACTCCGATCAGATGGTATAAAGGGACTCCAGACTTTACATTGAAAGTCAATGGGGACGGATCTGTTTGCAATTGCACCATATTGTGTCAACGTCAAACGGATCCGTCCCCATTGACTTGCATTGTAATTCAGGACGGATCCGTTTGGCTCCGCACGGCCAGGCGGACACCAAAACGACTTTTTTTTCATGTCCGTGGATCCTCCAAAAATCAAGGAAGACCCACGGACAAAAAACGGTCACGGATCACAGACCAACGGAACCCCGTTTTGCGGACAGTGAAAAAATACTGTCATGTGCATGAGGCCTTTCCTGAAGAATTTGGGAAATCTGTGATAAAATCCATGGATAAATGAGTCCAAGGACGGGATGGGCAATGGAAGTAAAGATGCGGAAGGCCGAGTATGTGTCACCTTAGCACATGCACAAGTACTACAAGCTGACACATAGTCCTCAACACACTTATGTAACCCCGGCCACCAGAATCTACGAGAGATTAGATCAACAGTGGATCTGCTCCCAGGGTGTCCTGTGAGAACCGTACAGTGATGTTCCTCAAACACCTTGTGATGTAATTCAGAAGGAACAAACAACTTCCCCGGAGGGCAAGAATCGGGTGCATCTCCCTGGGCCTCCAACACCTTGACGTTCTTAACCCCAGGGAGATAGGTGACAATAAAATTAAATCTGATAAAAAATGACCATCTGGCCTGCCTGGGGTTCAGTCGCTTAGCCAAGTAAGCCAGATTTTTGTGATCATTTTTTGTGATCAGTAAGCACAGTAATAGGATAAATTGCTCCTTCCAAACAAAGACACCATTCCTCAATAGCCAACTTAATGGTCAGCAATTCTCTATTACCCATGTCATAATTCCTTTCTGCAGCCGAGAGTTTTTTAGAGAAAAATGCACATGGGCGCCATTTACTAGGTGAAGGACCCGGCAACAAAGACTGCTCCTACCCCTACCTCGGATGCGTCAACTTGCACAATGAATGGCTGTGACACATCCGGTTGCACCAGTATAGGAGCAGTAGCAACACATTCCTTCACTGCTGGAAAGGCTTGTAATGCCTTGTAAGACCAGACTAAGACATCCAAACCTTTCATAGTCATGTCCGTTTAAAGGTTTAACCACAGTCGAGTAGTTCAAAATGAATTTACGGTAGTAGTTGGTGAACCCCAAAAACCGCATAAGCGCTTTCAGATTTTCGGGTCAATCCCAGTCCAACACAGCACGGACCTTCTCTGGATCCATACAAAAACCCGAAGATGAGAGCAAGTAGCCCAGGAATTGCACATCCTGAACTGAAAATACACATTTCTCCAACTTAGCATACAATTTATTCTCTCTTAGGATCTGTAACACCTGTCTCACGTGATCCTGATGAGTCTCCATGTCTGGAGAATAAATTAGTATGTCATCTAGATACACAACAACAAACCTCCCCACCATATGATGAAAGATATCATTAATAAAATGCTGGAAAACCACATGAGCATTAGTTAACCCAAACGGCATGACCAGATTCTCAAAATGAAGCTCTGGGGTATTAAACGCCGTCTTCCATTTATCCCCTTCCTTGATCCTGACCAGATTATATGCCCCCCTTAAGTCCAACTTGGAGAACACCTTGGCACCAACAATCTGATTAAACAAGTTAAGAATCAAAGGAAAGTGGTAATCACGGACCGTAATCCGATTGAGCTCAGCACATGGCCTAAGAGTTCCGTCTTTCTTCTTTACAAAGAAAAACCCTGCTGCCAGTCGGGATTTGGAAGGTCTGATATGTCCCTTAGCCAAACTCTCGGCAATATACTCTCGCATGGCTGCTCTTTCAGGTTCAGAAATGTTATATAACCTAGATTTGGGCAACTTCACTCCGGGAATAAGATTCTGCGTCGCACAAAGACACGGTGGTTGGAACCAAAGATCTCAAATTTGGACTCATCAGACCAAAGCACAGATTTCCACTGGTCTAATGTCCATTCCTTGTGTTCTTTAGCCCAAACAAGTCTCCTCTGCGTGTTGCCTGTCCTTAGCAGTGGTTTCCTAGCAGATATTCTACCATGAAGGCCTGATTCACACAGTGTCCTCTTAACAGTTGTTCTAGAGATGTGTCTGCTGCTAAAACTCTGTGTGGCATTGACCTGGTCTCTAATCTGAGCTGCTGTTAACCTGCGATTTCTGAGGCTGGTGATTCGAATGAACTTATCCTCCGCAGCAGAGGTGACTCTTGGTCTTCCTTTCCTGGGGCGGTCCGCATGTGAGCCAGTTTCTTTGTAGCGCTTGATGGTTTTTGTGACTGCACTTGGGGACACTTTCAAAGTTTTCCCAATTTTTCGGACTGACTGACCTTCATTTCTTAAAGTAATGATGGCCACTCGTTTTTCTTTACTTAGCTGCTTTTTTCTTGCCATAATACAAATTCTAACAGTCTATTCAGTAGGACTATCAGCTGTGTATCCACCTGACTTCTCCACAACGCAACTGATGGTCCCAACCCCATTTATAAGGCAAGAAATCCCACTTATTAAACCTGACAGGGCACACCTGTGAAGTGAAAACCATTTCAGGTGACTACCTCTTGAAGCTCATCAAGAGAATGCCAAGAGTGTGCAAAGCAGTAATCAAAGAAAAAGGTGGCTACTTTGAAGAACCTAGAATATGACATATTTTCAGTTGTTTCAAACTTTTTTGTTATGTATATAATTCCAAATGTGTTAATTCATAGTTTTGATGCCTTCAGTGTGAATCTACAATTTTGATATATATATATATATATATATATATATATATATATATATATATATATGAAGTCAGGCAGCACTCCCTTGGAAGTTGAAAAGATGAGTGCCAGCGGTAATCCCTCGATTCAGGGTGATGAACAAACAACAAAACTCTGCAGCACTCCTTGAAAGATGAAAAAATGTGCTATTTATTCACACATGTCATGTTGCATATGACATGTGTGAATAAATAGCACATTTTTTCATCTTTCAAGGAGTGCTGCAGAGTTTTGTTTATATATATATATATATATATATATATGTATATATATATATATAAATATATATATATATATACAGTGGAATGCGAAAGTTTGGGCAACCTTGTTAATCATCATGATTTTCCTGTATAAATCGTTGGTTGTTACGATAAAAAATGTCAGTTAAATATATCATATAGGAGACACAGACAGTGATATTTGAGAAGTGAAATTAAGTTTATTGGATTTACAGAAAGTGTGCTATAATTGTTTAAACAAAATTAGGCAGGTGCATAAATTTGGGCACCACAAAAATGAAATGAAATCAATATTTAGTAGATCCTCCTTTTGCAGAAATTACAGCCTCTAAACGCTTCCTGTAGGTTCCAATGAGAGTCTGGATTCTGGTTGAAGGTATTTTGGACCATTACTCTTTACAAAACATCTTTAGTTCATTCAGGTTTGATGGCTTCTGAGCATGGACAGCTCTCTTTAAGTCACACCACAGATTTTCAATTATATTCAGGTCTGGGGACTGAGATGGCCATTCCAGAATGTCGTACTTGTTCCTCTGCATAAATACCTTAGTGGATTTTGAGCAGTGTTTAGGGTCGTTGTCTTGTTGAAAGATCCAGCCCCGGCACAGCTTCAGCTTTGTCATTGATTCCTGGACATTGGTCTCCAGAATCTGCTGATGCTGAGTGGAATCCATGCGTCCCTCAACTTTGACAAGATTCTTAGTCCCTGCACTGGCCACACAGCTCCACAGCATGATGGAACCACCACCATATTTTACTGTAGGTAGCAGGTGTTTTTCTTGGAATGCTGTGTTCTTTTTCCTCCATGCATAACGCCCCTTCTTATGGCCAAATAACTAAATTTTTGTTTCATCAGTCCACAGCACCTTATTCCAAAATTAAGCTGGCTTGTCCAAATGTGCTTTAGCCCACCTCAAGCGGCACTTTTTGTGCTGTGGGGGGAGAAAAGGCTTCCTCTGCATCACTCTCGCATACAGCATCTCCTTGTGTAAAGTGCGCCGAATGGTTGACCGATGCACAGTGACTCCATCTGCAGCAAGATGATGTTGTAGGTCTTTGGTGCTGGTCTGTGGGTTGACTCTGACTGTTCTCACCATTCGTCGCTTCTGTCTATCCGAGATTTTTCTTGGTCTGCCACTTCGAGCCTTAATTTGAACTGAGCCTGTGGTCTTCCATTTCCTCAATATGTTCCTATGTGGAAACAGACAGTTGTGGAAACAGACAGTTGAAATCTCGGAGACAGCTTTCTGTATCCTTCCCCTAAACCATGATGGTGAACAATCTTTGTCTTCAGGTCATTTGAGAGTTGTTTTGAGACCCCCATGTTGCTACTCTACAGAGAAAATTAAAAGAGGAGGGAAACTTACAATTGACCCCCTTAAATACTCTTTCTCATAATTGGATTCACCTGTGTATGTAGGTCAGGGGTCCCTGAGCTTACCAAGCCAATTTGAGTTCCAATAATTAGTTCTAAAGGTTTTGGAATCAATAAAATGACAACAGTGCCCAAATTTATGCACAACCAACGATTCATACAGGAAAATCATGACGATTAACAAGGTTGCCCAAACTTTCGCATCCCACTGTATATATATATATATATATATGACTTAGTGCACCAATCACTAATAAGTAGTCAGACCTGTTAAAATGTGAAGTTGCACGTATCGCGCCAAAATATTTGCATCATTAGTGCCGATTTGGCAATCGTGAATATATTGGAGCACTCTATCTGCTTGTAAAGCTATTGTAATGTTCTGCCGTGCCAACCATTTTCTACAGTCTCAGGAAACTTCTAGCAGCTTGAAAAATGTAGCTATAGTGACCCACGCCTGTATTTTGCACGTATTACATGAATATTACATTGCCAATTTTTCGTGATCAAGAAAATTATCTTGAATTTGCAAATATATGACGAATATTCTAACAAATATTTGCGAAATATCACAAATTTGAATATTGCCCCTGCCGCTCATGACTATTGGTGACACATTCCCGGTGCAAACAAAACCTCTTTTAGAATGCTTCCTGCAGCATTCTGGGTGACAGGCGTGGGTAACTATAGCTACATTTTTCAAGCTGCTAGAAGTTTCCTGAGACTGGAGAAAATGGTTGGCATGGCAGAACATTACAATAACTTTATATGCAGATAGAGTGCTCCAATATATTCACGATTGCCAAATCGGCACTAATGATGCAAATATTTTGGCGCGATACGTGCAACTTCACATTTTAACAGGTCTGACTACTTATTAGTGATTGGTGCACTAAGTATTGTTGTGAACTTGTGACATCACAGCACAATGTAGGTATGTATGTAGTCAGCCACACTATATCACTATCTAACCTACACTGACTATCTCCCACTAACTATCTGTATTATATATATAAGCTAACTAACTAACTAATCATCCAATGTAATGACACAGGAAAGCAGAGAGCACAGCAATAACACTGCTGTCTCTCTCAGATCTGCAAAATACTGCATACAAGGACTGCTGGGGAGGTTCTTATATAGTAAGGGGTAGGCAACTTTCCTATTGGTTGCTAGGGATGTTCAGACAAAGACATTGCAGCCTTCTCATTGGCTCACAAGCAAGAAAGGAGGTTACTGATGAAGAAAAAAAACTAGAATATTCGAAATGAAGAATATATATCACTATATTCTAAATAGTCACGAATTCTCGAAGTGGCGATATTCGCAATAAATATTCGCTATTCGAATATTTGCGCTCAACACTAGTCACCAAGGTGCCCAGCCTTGGTGGAGTAAAGGCCCCTAGATTAGGTGTCCACTAAGGTAGTTGGTGGACACCATGATAGATAGCATAGCTGGTTCCAGCTAGTCCAGGTCGGGCTTTTACTGGGAACAGGCAATGTGCTGGGTGGGTGCCTGTTCCCCAGGCTCCAGTCCAGGGATTCTATTTAATCCTGCTGGTGGACTTAGGGTTACCTCACACTGTCTACCTTCTTCCCCAGACAGAGACATACCTATCCGTGTGTGCTGTTTGTTGGACCCGGTTGTGATCCGGATTTATCGGCTGTACGTATTTGGACAAGCCTAAATAAAGAAGACTTTGATTAACTTTGTGGTGTCCCTGCCTCTGTACACTGGTCAAGTGAGTACGGTTCCTTACAATATATGTATGGATAGATATGCATGTATTGTGTGCATGTCTATAGATACATTAATATGCCCCCAGGTTGTGTTTGTATGTATGTGTGTGCATATATATATATATATATATATATATATATATAATGTCCCCAATATTGCTTGCTTCTATATATATATATATATATATATATATATATATACTTATTTACCTATGCCACCATAAATGACACCCTTCCTAGCTGATTTCCCCCTGCAAGCGCATGCACCTGCAGGAGGGAAATGACGCCTAGGTGACTGGACAATTATGTCAAGTTTAGGCCACTTCAAAGGACAGAGGATCAATAGAGATTGGCAGGGCCAGAGATGCTTTGCATTACAACGACAGGGGAACAAAGGGCTCCCCTATCCTTGTATGCCGCAGATCTCCGGCGCTGTAATTACGGCGCCGGAGATACGCGGGCCCTTCACAGGCAGGAGGATCAAAGCATCCCCCGCCTGGAAGTGCGAACCAGGATGCGTGGGCTGGTGCGGGATGCTCGGGATCGAGCGCCGCCGAGTTTAAATAACCTGGCAGAGCTGCGCTCAAGGAGAGAGATGGACCGAGCAGCCCCATTGAAGTGAGAACAATCCCTTGTAAAACAAGCATCGACAAGTAGGAATTAACCCCTGGACAACGAGCATAGGAGCAAGGATCATCCCTTAGAAACGAGCATTTCTGGCTTACCAGAGTATTAACCCCTGAACCACAAATCCATAATATTAACCCCCTGTTTTCCATTTCCTGCATTGTCTACCCCTTATACCCATTATATTCTCTATACCACCAATGCATTAACCCCTGCAGTAAACCCCTGCAGTAGCTATTCCCTATATCACCAACGCATTAACCCCTGCAGATTGACCCCTACTATCCCTGCATTAACCCCTGATATTAACCCTCTGTTTACCATTCCCTACATTGTCTACCCCTTATACCCATTATATTCCCTATACCACCAACGCCCTCACTCCTGCAGATTAATCCCTATATCACCAACGCATTAACCCCAGCAGATTGACCTCTACAATCCCTGCATTAATATTAACCCCTGCATTGCACTGCATTGTAATATTAACCCCTACAATACCTCGGCCTTGCATTGTAACCCCTGGCCTGCATTGTCCTATACCCCTGGAGTGCATTGTATTAACCCTTGCAGTGCCACTCCCTGTTAACTCCTGTTGATATTTAACCCCTTGATACCCCATAGGGACAGTCTAGCGTCAGGAGGGAGGGTGCTGCTGCTACTTAACATGTGTGTGTAAGTGTAATGTTTAGATTGTGGGGTGGAATTGTATACTGTACGGTATTAGCATAGTTTAGGTGTATCGTAGTGTTTTTACTGTATTGCGGTGTATGTCTATATGTATAGATATTTATAACCGTTGATATAAATGTATATCGATATAGTAGTATTTATAGACTGTAGACTTATATTGTTTCAATACATTATTTTATTGTTTTAAAATACAGTTTATAGTCTTTTGTAGTTGCCGTAATAATTCATTGCACGTAGTTCAGAAAAGAGGTAGGGCAACAAGGTAGTTTGTATTTAAAGAATAAATAGGCAGAGTCATCAACAGACGACTCACGCCTATTTATGAATATTAATTATTGATATTTACCCCAAATATTAATAATTTATATTTTCTTTTACAGTGAACATACCCTCAGGCTGGCAGCTTGTGTGTCCTTTCTTAGGGGGTCCTATCATTTTTGCTGCACCTCCCTCTGTGTAACTGTCACAGCTTATAACAGTAGATCCAGCTGGTGGCAGGTGAAACAATGTTACTGAGGTTGATGGAGAAATAAGGAAAATAACAAAGAGCAGGTGGCACAATACACATACTTTTTATTGAATAACTCAGCGGTTCAGCAAAACTTTTACTTAATTACAAAAGTATTCAGATCCAGGTGCTGGTTTCAAAAATGGGAGAGACAATACATTGACTCGTCTTAGCAAAAAAGATTGTGCTAAGGCTACTTTCACACTAGCGTTCGATCGGATCCGTTCTGAACGGATCCGCTCATATTAATGCAGACGGTGGCTCCGTTCAGAACGGATCCGTCTGCATTATAACTTAGAAAAAATTCTAAGTGTGAAAGTAGCCTGAGCGGATCCGTTCAGACTTTACATTGAAAGTCAATGGGGGACGGATCCGCTTGAAGATTGAGCCATATGGTGTCATCTTCAAGCGGATCCGTCCCCATTGACTTCCATTATAAGTCCGAACGGATCCGCTCGCCTCCGCACGGCCAGGCGGACACCCGAACGCTGCTTGCAGCGTTCAGGTGTCCGCTCACTGAGCGGAGCGGAGGCTGAGCGCTGGCAGATGGATGCATTCTCAGTGGATCCGCCTCCACTGAGAATGCATTAAGGCCAGACGGCTGCGTTCAGGGCCGCTTGTGAGCCCCTTCAAACGGAGCTCACGAGCGGACACCTGAACGCAGGTGTGAAAGGAGCATTATCTACTTTTCTATTGTTTCTGTGCAAGAATAAATATTGTTTATTCTGTGAATGTGATCGATGACATTGTATTGCAAAGTTCCACCATGTTTCATCTATGTTTCCCATCTTGATGTCTCCCAGGAAGCACTGCTGTCATTTTAAAGCATTGGAGAAACTTGACTGATCCCAAATGTCATAAAGGCCTCATGCACACGACAGTATTTTTTCACTGTCCGCAAAACGGGATTCCGTTGGTCCGTGATCCGTGACCGTTTTTTCGTCCGTGGGTCTTCCTTGATTTTTGGAGGGTCCACAGACATGAAAAAAAAGTCGTTTTGGTGTCCGCCTGGCCGTGCGGAGCCAAACGGATCCGTCCTGAATTACAATGCAAGTCAATGGGGACAGATCCGTTTGACGTTGACACAATATGGTGCAATTGCAAACAGATCCGTCCCCATTGACTTTCAATGTAAAGTCTGGAGTCCCTTTATACCATCTGATCGGAGTTTTCTCCAATCCGATGGTATATTTTAACTTGAAGCGTCCCCATCACCATGGGAACGCCTCTATGTTAGAATATACTGTCGGATATGAGTTACATTGTGAAAACTCATATCCGACAGTATATTCTAACACAGAGGCGTTCCCATGGTGATGGGGACGCTTCTAGTTAGAATATACTACAAACTGTGTACATGACTGCCCCCTGCTGCCTGGCAGCACCCGATCTCTTACAGGGGGCCGTGATCAGCACAATTAACTCCTCAGGTGCCGCTCCTGAAGGGGTTAATTGTGCATATCATAGCCCCCTGTAAGAGATCAGGGCAGACCCCCCCTCCCCAGTTTGAATATCATTGGTGGCCAGTGCGGCCCCCCCCGCCCCCCCCCCCCTCCATCCCTCTATTGTAATAATAGCATTGCTGGCCAGTGTGCACCCCCCCCGCCCCCCCTCCCTCCCTCTATTGTAATAATAGCATTGGTGGCCAGTGTGCGCCCCCCCCTCCCTCTATTGCATTAACATTGGTGGCAGTGTGCACCCCCCCGCCCCTCCCCTTCCTCCCTCTATTGTTTTAATACGTTGGTGGCGGTGTGCGCCCCCCTTCCTCCCTCTATTGTTTTAATACATTGGTGGCAGTGTGCGGCCTCCCCTCTCCCCCCCCCCCGATCATTGGTGGCAGCGGAGTAGAAGCATCATACTTACCTGGCTGCTGCGATGTCTGTGTCTGGCCGGGAGCTCCTCCTACTGGTAAGTGACAGGTCTGTGGGGCGCATTGCTGTCACTTATCAGTAGGAGGAGCTCCTGGCTGGACACAGACATCGCAGCAGCCAGCAGGTAAGTATGATGCTTCTACTATTGCTAAGGCTAAGTAACCATGGCAACCAGGACTGCAGTAGCGTCCTCGTTGCCATGGTTACCGATCGGAGCCCCAGCGATTAAACTGGGACTCCGATCGGAACTCCGCTGCCACCAATGATCGGGGGGGGGGGAGAGGGGAAGCCGCACACTGCCACCAATGTATTAAAAGAATAGAGGGAGGAAGGAGGGGGCCGGGGGGGAGTCGCACACTGCCACCAATGTATTAAAACAATAGAGGGAGGAAGGGGGGGGCGCACCCTGCCACCAATGTTAATGCAATAGAGGGAGGGAGGGGGGGCCGGGGGGGGCGCACTGGGCCACCAATGAAATTTAAACTGGGGAGGGAAGGGGGTCTGCCCCCTGCTGCCTGGCAGCCCCGGATCTCTTACAGGGGGCTATGATACGCACAATTGACCCCTTCAGGTGCAGCACCTGAGGGGTTAATTGTATGGATCATGGCCCCCTGTAAGAGATCGGGTGCTGCCAGGCAGCAGGGGGCAGTCATGTACACAGTTCGTTGTATATTCTAACTAGAAGCGTCCCCATCACCATGGGAACGCCTCTGTGTTAGAATATACTGTCGGATCTGAGTTTTCACGAAGTGAAAACTCAGCTCTGAAAAAGCTTTTATGCAGACGGATCTTCGGATCCGTCTGTATGAAAGTAACCTACGGCCACGGATCACGGATGCCAGTCTTGTGTGCATTTGTGTTCTTTCACGGACCCATTGACTTGAATGGGTCCGTGAACCGTTGTCCGTCAAAAAAATAGGACAGGTCATATTTTTTTGCCGGACAGGATACACGAATCACGTGCATTTTTCGATTTTTCCACGGACCCATTGAAAGTCAATGGCTCCGCGAAAAAAAACGGAAAATGGCACAACGGCCACGGATTCACACAACGGTCGTGTGCATGAGGCCAAAGGTGAAGACATTCTGGACTGATTGTAGCTTAGACAGGTCTCTCTCTCATCCAGGTGAGCTCCTTTTAAATCATGGAGCTTTCAGCTTGAAATAAGACATTTCCAGGTAAATGACCTATATCTTACATCATACAGAACAGGACACAGTGCTCAGGTTAGGCTACTTTCACATCCGTGTTTTTGCTGGATCCGTCATGGATCAGCAAAAACGCTTCAGTCATGATAATACAACCGGCTGCATCCATTATGAACAGATCCAATTGTATTATCTCTAAAATAGCCATGACTGATCACTAATACCATTCTAATTCAATGGGGGGCGAATCCATTTTCTTTTGTGTCCAAGAAAACCGATCCGGCACCATTGACTTACATTGTGTGTCATGACATATCTCCTTTATGCACACCCATATATATCTGTGGTTTAAAATTACTCATAAATATTTATTTTATATAGGTCTTTAAGCTGTTGTTCATGCTAAAAGGCTTGACAATCACATTATAAGGCTAGTTTCACACTAGCGTTAAAACCATCCGGCAAGCTGTTCCGGCAGAGGAACAGCCTGCCAGACCCTATTTACTATATAATGGGACCTGGTGGAGATCCAACCTTTTTCCAGCATTAGTGCTGGAATTCAGCAAGACAAAAATCTGTGTTTGCCCTGTTTTTTCCCCTTCAAATCTTGGCACTCAAAATCTTGGAAATCAGCCAGTCACTGCTGATTTAACACCCCAGAGTTGTGTTACTACACGCCTCTACCCCGCTACTATATTCTAAGAGCCTTTACATTGTCATCTGATGTAATTTATATTATGTCTTCACAAATGTGCATGTAAAACCATGTTAAATGTAATTGTTTCCTGTAATTTTCCAGGTTCACCAGCAGGTAGCAGCAATGCATTGGCCAGGTACAAGTCCTAGTTTAGTGTATCTAGGCTGGAATGGATTATTCCAGCTTAGCTCCCCCTCTGTGAGCGAAGTGGACTGTTCCCACATCCTGGAGCATGGGTGGAGAAGGAAGTTAGTCAGTGTAGCCTCCCCCCTGCTAGGGGAAGGTTGTGTGATAGCCTTCAGGGGATCCCCTGCATAGGGAAGACAGCAAGGATCTTGTCTCGGCTGAGACCTGATCAAATACCCAGCCTGAGCAACTTCAGCCTCAGCTGGATGGAAGAAGCAGACAACCTCCAGAGTTCCAGAAAGAAAGCATCCCCTGAGAAACTATCTGTGAGTCAAGTCCAGAAACCTAGGAGAAGCCATTTGTCATCAGCTAGTCTGTCCCCACAAGCAGAAGTTATAGAAAAGTGCAGAAGATAAGTTCCTGCCACAATTACAGAGCTACCAAGCAGACAAATTATCCTGCAAGCTCACATTTAAAGTGCAGAAGTATTTATTCCTGCCAATGATTCCTAAAAACCTGCTGGGACCAGAGACCAAAGCTGTATACTGCTTGGATACAAGTATATTATTAAAAGAAACACCCATTTTGGGGCAAAGTACTTAATATTGCAGCCTTTGTTACATCTGTGATTGTTAAAAACAAGCTTGAAATACTGCAATAATAATCTGGGTTTAAAAAAAAACACCAATTTTTGGCAATATCCTACATCTGGTGCCTTTGCAGCATTTGTCAGTGTGCAATTTAAGCTAGAAATACAGCAATCATTTTCTGGGTTTTAAAAAAAATACACCCTTTTTGGGCAAAATACTCAATTTTACAGCCCTTGCTGCATCTGTCAGTGTGAAATTCAAGCGTTATATACTGCTGTCATATTCTTAGTATAAAAAATAATAATAATAATTTTCTGGGTTTTAAAAACACAGCTGTTGGATATTTCACACTCTCTTGGAGTGTACCCTAATTTGAAAAAAACAAACAAACAAAAAAAATTAAAACCAAAAAACTGTGTTGGCTACCTTGTCCTCCTCCACCGCTGATTCCACCTACACAGCTACGTCCACTGCCTCCTCAAGCTCCTACTCCATATGGACCTCCACCTCATAAATCAAGTTTACAGTTGCAAGAAAAAATATGTGAACCCTTTGGAATGATATGGATTTCTGCACAAATTGGTCATAAAATGTGATCTGATCTTCATCTAAGTCACATCTAGTCTAACTTTTCCCATATTTCCGCTCGATTACAATTACATTTTATCCATTGATCTCCCTTGGATGTGGTCTTTCTTTCTCACGCTCCCTCTCTGGCTCGGAACTCTGATTCGCCGATAACCGTGATCAACATGGTAAGCTCAGAAAAGAACATCGAAAGTTGAGAATATTTCCAAATGGATCGTGGACGTCACGGTGACAGGCGACATGGTGGGGCAGTATGTGTGCACACGCCTATACGAACTGACTGATGGGTCTCCAAATTGGGCACATGGCCTGATCTTGCCCTTTACGCCTTGGAGGTGCTGACCTGCCCTGCAGCCAGTGTATTGTCTGAACGTGTGTTTAGCACGTCTGGAGGGGGTTATCTCAGGTCATATTTCCCAATGTTTTGGGGTGTACCCTAATTAAAAAAAATATAAATAAATTTAAAACCAAAAAGCAGTGTAGGCTACCTCCTCCTCCTCCACCACCGCTTCCACCTACACCGCCACATCCACCGCCTCCTCAACCTCCTACTCCATATGGACCTCCTCTTCCTAGATCAAGATTATTATTTTTTATTTTTACGTATTTTAGGTTATTTAAAGTCATTTCCCTATCCACATTTGTTTGCAGAGCACTTGCCATGCTCTTAACCACATTTTGATGCTATTTGCAGCCCTCTAGCTCTTTCCATGACATTTTTACAGCCATTTTAGTGCTCGAAAGTTCGGGTCCCCATTGACTTCAATGGGGTTCAGGTTCGGGGTCAAGTTCAGGTCCCGAACTTAAACTTTTTTGTGAAGTTCGGCCGAATCCGTCGAACCCGAACATCCAGGTGTCCGCTCAACTCTACTTATAATCATTCTAATCATTAGTTTTGATTTGGAGAGGTGGACTGTTACGGAGTTATTGATAATGGGAATGAGAACATATGCAGATGTTTTGGATTTCAGATTTCCATAGAAATCCTGTGCAGCTTCTTGGTGTTAAGTAATATTTGAAATTTTGATTCTTCTTGTTGGAAAAGCACTGCTTACTTATTTTTTACCTGTTTTCTTTGCACTCTCTGGGGGTCTAACAGCTGGAGAACGAGGAGCTATATATAGGCAGCAACCTCTCAGTATTCTGCATTCACACCACAGTCAAAGCATTTCTAGGACAATTGCTGTGGAGACAATAGGACCTTTTCCTCTGATCAGCTGGATGCGTCCTGAGAGAGTGACATAGTAATATACAGATATTTCTGATGATACCGGTGCAGCCACAGGAGAAAACATCTAGAAATCTTGTTAGCAGGGAGGTTTGGGCACAAGCTTACACCAAACCTGGAAGTATTTGGCTTTAGCTTTGATATACACAGGAGAGAGGGGTGTTTGCCACTTTCATGATTGATATATATATATATATATATATATATATATATATATATCACAGTGACCAGATGTTACATTATAGTGAAAAGAAAATAATGTCCCAAGGCAGTAGATGATGTCACAGACCAGGTGATTCCCAGAACATTATGTCATAGGGCTGGTGATGAAGTCACAGGGCACAATATGATATCAAAAGACAGGAGATAATTTCACAGGGCAGGACATGATGTCACAAACAGGTGATGAAGTCACTGGGAGGACATGATGTCATAAGGCAGGTGATTTTGCAGAACTAGAAATGAAGTCACAACTAAAAATGTTTTGGGAGGGCAGGAAGTGATGTCACAGGCATGATACATATGTATGTTTTGATGTAACCACCCATCAACATCAATTGCAGTAGATAAGATAAGTCATTGTCTAGGAAAAAGCAGTGTAGCACCAATCACTTGGAGAAAGTCAGCAATGACTCTTGATTCTCACGTTCAATGACTTTATATCACAGTCTGATGCTTTGTATTTCATTTTGGCTCTCACTTGATTATTTTCACACCATCATTATAAAGCCGAGAGGTATTGTCATTCCCATGCTGGACATGTAATATAATACAGTGTTTATAGGGCTGGAATCAAACATTTCTTCAGCTCTTACCCACAAAGTTACATCACTGTTTGAAGTGGGGAAGGCTAGAGCTAAACACGTGAGGCAGGAATACAGGGCGCGAACTGCGTCAGTGTCTGATCTCTTTCCCTGACAACTATGTTATGCGAGCACAAGTGTGAAAACCAGTTTAACCCACTGAGTGCTGCACAGAACACTAAAAACCCATTTTCTCTCTCTCTCTGCCACAATGCTGCACTACAGTGGTATAGTACATCTTCTGTGATAGACCCTTATCCTATAATTTCACACACAAGACCCACATATCAGCCCTAGAAAATCAGTTTTGTTTCCAAAATGTGGTTGAAAGAACAGTGTGCCATATTGTGGGGAGGATTAGTGGTATTTCATATATCTGATATGTATTTGGGAAAGAAAACTGTTATTTTGTGTATCGGAGTGGTGTTTGGAGGGAAGAAATAATGATTAGTGATGGACGAACATCGGCCGGGACGGTTCGCGAACGCGATCAAATGTTTGTGAACCACAAGTTTGCGGCGGGCCCCATTCACTTACATGGCAGGAGAACCTGAAAAACCTTCCGCTCATATTTGCAGCCACCAAATACTTAGTAGAAGTATACAAATAGTCCCACAACATGGACAGTGACATACTAGAGGGGGATCAATGACAAAAATTCCAACAAAAAATATGTATCTTAATCAGGGGACATTTTTATGCGTCTTAAAGGGAAATTCTCTGAAATTCTCTGAAATTTCTCTTTTTTATTTTAGACCACGGGAGTATGTTGTTCCAATGTCGTTTGTCACTATCTGTAGGTGAGGTAACGCAGCAAACCAATGCTGCACTACCCAAATGCACTATATAGAAAGTATATAATTGGTATATAAAACCCCTGCTCCAATCAGTGTTTTTGTGGGGCAACTGGTTTATCACACCAGTTGAAAAAAAAAATTCCAATGGCGTTTGGCACTCTGTGTAGCTGCGGTATCGCAGCAGAACCGCACACAACTGTTGCGCAATACAAATGCATGCAAAAAGGTAGGCAACTGCAGCGTTCACCTGTGTTCGCTTGATGAGAGGCACGGATCAGAGCCCAGACTCGGCGGCAACAGTGCGAGGAAAATAAAGGTAAAATCCAGCTTCCCATAAAAACTATGTCTTTATTTCTTTAGTGGTAAAAGCATATTCATTACACCAAAGGTCTACGCGTTTCGGACAGTGAAATCTTAGTCCTTAATCATGACATACAAAAGTGAGAACAAAACACACTTCCTTTTAAACATAGTAACACCTGATGCTGATTATCCACACACGTCACATGATTGCATCTGCAAGCAAGTGTGGGTGCAATGCGTTTTTCACTGATGGTCGGTAAGAGATGTTGTTTGTAAGGCCCCTTTCACACGGGCGAGAATTCCGCGCGGGTGCAATGCATGAGGTGAATGCATTGCACCGTACTGAATCCGACCCATTCACTTCAATGGGGCTGTGCAGATGAGCGGTGGTTTTCCCGCATCACTTGTGCGTTGCGTGAAAATCGAGGCAAGCTCTATATTGTGCGTTTTTCATGCAAAGCAGGCCCCATAGAAGTGAATGGGATACTTTAAAATTGCAAGCATCCACAAGCAAGTGCGGATGCGGTGCGATTTTCACGCATGGTTGCTAGGTGACGATCGGGATGGGGACCCGATCTTTATTATTTTCCCTTATAACATTGTTATAAGGGAAAATAATAGCATTCTGAATACAGAATGCTAAGTAAATTAGGGATGGAGGGGTTAAAAAAATAATAATAATAATTAAACTCACCTCATCCACTTGTTCACGCAGCCCAGCTTCTCTTCTTTCTTCTTCTTTGAGGACTTGAGAGAAAAGGACCTTTGGTGACGTCACTGCGCTTATCACATGGTCGATCAACATGGTGATGGACCATGTGATGGACCATACGATTAGAGTTGAGCGAACACCTGGATATTCGGGTTCGAGAAGTTCGGCCGAACTTCCCGGAAATGTTCGGGTTCGGGATCCGAACCCGATCCGAACTTCGTCCCGAACCCGAACCCCATTGAAGTCAATGGGGACCCGAACTTTTCGGCACTAAAACGGCTGTAAAACAGCCCAGGAAAGGGCTAGAGGGCTGCAAAAGGCAGCAACATGTAGGTAAATCCCCTGCAAACAAATGTGGATAGGGAAATGAATTAAAATAAAAATTAAATAAATAAAAATTAACCAAAATCAATTGGAGAGAGGTCCCATAGCAGAGAATCTGGCTTCCCATCACCCACCACTGGAACAGTCCATTCTCAGATATTTAGGCCCCGGCACCCAGGCAGAGGAGAGAGGTCCCGTAACAGAGAATCTGGCTTCATGTCAGCAGAGAATCAGTCTTCATATCATAGCAGAGAATCAGGCTTCACGTCAGCCACCACTGCAACAGTCCATTGGCATATATTTAGGCCCAGCACCCAGGCAGAGGAGAGAGGTCCCGTAACAGACAATCTGGCTTCATGTCAGCAGAGAATCAGTCTTCATATCATAGCAGAGAATCAGGCTTCACGTCAGCCACCAGTGCAACAGTCCATTGGCATATATTTAGGCCCAGCACACAGGCAGAGGAGAGAGGTCCCGTAACAGAGGATCTGGCTTCATGTCAGCAGAGAATTAGTCTGCATGTCATAGCAGAGAATGAGGCTTCACGTCAGCCACCACTGCAACAGTCCATTGGCATATATTTAGGCCCAGCACCCAGGCAGAGGAGAGAGGTCCCGTAACAGACAATCTGGCTTCATGTCAGCAGAGAATCAGTCTTCATGTCATAGCAGAGAATCAGGCTTCACGTGACCCACCACTGTAAGAGTCCATTTTCATAAATTTAGGCCCAGCACCCAGGCAGAGGAGAGAGGTCCCGTAACAGAGGATCTGGCTTCATGTCAGCAGAGAATCAGTCTGCATGTCATAGCAGAGAATCAGGCTTCACGTCACCCACCACTGCAACAGTCCATTGTCATAAATTTAGGCCCAGCACCCAGGCAGAGGAGAGAGGTCCCGTAACAGAAAATCTGGCTTCATGTCAGCAGAGAATTAGTCTGCATGTCATAGCAGAGAATGAGGCTTCACGTCAGCCACCACTGCAACAGTCCATTAGCATATATTTAGGCCCAGGCAGAGGAGAGAGGTCCCGTAACAGACAATCTGGCTTCATGTTAGCAGAGAATCAGTCTTCATGTCATAGCAGAGAATGAGGCTTCACGTCACCCACCACTGTAAGAGTCCATTTTCATAAATTTAGGCCCAGCACCCAGGCAGAGGAGAGAGGTCCCGTAACAGAGGATCTGGCTTCCTGTCAGCAGAGAATCAGTCTGCATGTCATAGCAGAGAATCAGGCTTCACGTCACCCACCACTGCAACAGTCCATTGTCATAAATTTAGGCCCAGCACCCAGGCAGAGGAGAGAGGTCCCATAACAGAAAATCTGGCTTCATGTCAGCAGAGAATTAGTCTGCATGTCATAGCAGAGAATGAGGCTTCACGTCAGCCACCACTGCAACAGTCCATTGGCATATATTTAGGCCCAGCACCCAGGCAGAGGAGAGAGGTCCCGTAACAGACAATCTGGCTTCATGTCAGCAGAGAATCAGTCTGCATGTCATAGCAGAGAATCAGGCTTCACGTCACCCACCACTGCAACAGTCCATTGTCATAAATTTAGGCCCAGCACCCAGGCAGAGGAGAGAGGTCCCGTAACAGAAAATCTGGCTTCATGTCAGCAGAGAATTAGTCTGCATGTTATAGCAGAGAATGAGGCTTCACGTCAGCCACCACTGCAACAGTCCATTGGCATATATTTAGGCCCAGCACCCAGGCAGAGGAGAGAGGTCCCGTAACAGACAATCTGGCTTCATGTCAGCAGAGAATTAGTCTGCATGTCATAGCAGAGAATGAGGCTTCACGTCAGCCACCACTGCAACAGTCCATTGGCATATATTTAGGCCCAGCACCCAGGCAGAGGAGAGAGGTCCCGTAACAAACAATCTGGCTTCATGTCAGCAGAGAATCAGTCTTCATGTCATAGCAGAGAATCAGACTTCATGTCACCCACCACTGCAACAGTCCATTGTCATAAATTTAGGCCCAGCACCCAGGCAGAGGAGAGAGGTCCCATAACAGACAATCTGGCTTCATGTCAGCAGAGAATCAGTCTTCATGTCATAGCAGAGAATCAGGCTTCACGTCACCCACCACTGCAACAGTCCATTGTCATAAATTTAGGCCCAGCACCCAGGCAGAGGAGAGAGGTCCCGTAACAGAGGATCTGGCTTCATGTCAGCAGAGAATCAGGCTTCACGTCACCCAACATTGGAACAGTCCATTGGCATATATTTAGGCCCCGGCACCCAGACAGAGGAGAGGTTCATTCAACTTTGGGTAGCCTCGCAATATAATGGTAAAATGAAAATAAAAATAGGATTGAATTAGGAACTGCCCTGGAGTCCAATAATATATGGTTAAGGGGAGGTAGTTAATGTCTAATCTGGACAAGGGACAGACAGATCCTGTGGGATCCATGCCTGGTTCATTTTTATGAACGTCAGCTTGTCCACATTGGCTGTAGACAGGCGGCTGCGTTTGTCTGTAATGACGCCCCCTGCCGTGCTGAATACACGTTCAGACAAAACGCTGGCCGCCGGGCAGGCCAGCACCTCCAAGGCATAAAAGGCTAGCTCTGGCCACGTGGACAATTTAGAGACCCAGAAGTTGAATGGGGCCGAACCATCAGTCAGTACGTGGAGGGGTGTGCACATGTACTGTTCCACCATGTTAGTGAAATGTTGCCTCCTGCTAACACGTTGCGTATCAGGTGGTGGTGCAGTTAGCTGTGGCGTGTTGACAAAAGTTTTCCACATCTCTGCCATGCTAACCCTGTCCTCAGAGGAGCTGGCCGTGACACAGCTGCCTTGGCGACCTCTTGCTCCTCCTCTGCCTTGGCCTTGGGCTTCCACTTGTTCCCCTGTGACATTTGGGAATGCTCTCAGTAGCGCGTCTACCAACGTGCGCTTGTACTCGCGCATCTTCCTATCACGCTCCAGTGCAGGAAGTAAGGTGGGCACATTGTCTTTGTACCGTGGATCCAGCAGGGTGGCAACCCAGTAGTCGGCACAGGTTAAAATGTGGGCAACTCTGCTGTCGTTGCGCAGGCACTGCAGCATGTAGTCGCTCATGTGTGCCAGGCTGCCCAGGGGTAAGGACAAGCTGTCCTCTGTGGGAGGCGTATCGTCATCACCCTGCCTTTCCCCCCAGCCACGCACCAGTGATGGACCCGAGCTGCGTTGGGTGCCACCCCGCTGTGACCATGCTTCATCCTCATCCTCCTCCACCTCCTCCTCATCCTCGTCCTCCTCATCCTCCAGTAGTGGGCCCTGGCTGGCCACATTTGTACCTGGCCTCTGCTGTTGCCAAAAACCTCCCTCTGAGTCACTTCGAAGAGACTGGCCTGAAAGTGCTAAAAATGACCCCTCTTCCTCCTTCTCCTCCTCCTGGGCCACCTCCTCTTCCATCATCGCCCTAAGTGTTTTCTCAAGGAGACATAGAAGTGGTATTGTAACGCTGATAACGGCGTCATCGCCACTAGCCATGTTGGTGGAGTACTCGAAACAGCGCAACAGGGCACACAGGTCTCGCATGGAGGCCCAGTCATTGGTGGTGAAGTGGTGCTGTTCTGTAGTGCGACTGACCCGTGCGTGCTGCAGCTGAAACTCCACTATGGCCTGCTGCTGCTCGCACAGTCTGTCCAGCATGTGCAAGGTGGAGTTCCACCTGGTGGGCACGTCGCATATGAGGCGGTGAGCGGGAAGGCCGAAGTTACGCTGTAGCGCAGACAGGCGAGCAGCAGCAGGATGTGAACGCCGGAAGCGCGAACAGACGGCCCGCACTTTATGCAGCAGCTCTGACATGTCGGGGTAGTTGTGAATGAACTTCTGCACCACCAAATTCAGCACATGCGCCAAGCAAGGGATGTGCGTCAAATTGGCTAGTCTCAGAGCTGCAACGAGATTTCGCCCATTATCACACACCACCAGGCCGGGCTTGAGGCTCACCGGCAGCAACCACTCGTCGGTCTGTTGTTCTATACCCCGCCACAACTCCTGTGCGTTTTGGGGCCTGTCCCCCAAACATATGAGTTTCAGAATGGCCTGCTGACGTTTACCCCGGGCTGTGCTGAAGTTGGTGGTGAAGGTGTGTGGCTGACTGGATGAGCAGGTGGAAGAAGAGGAGGAGGAAGCCGAGAAGGAGGAGGTGGCAACAGGAGGCAAAGAATGTTGCCCTGCGATCCTTGGCGGCGGAAGGACGTGCGCCAAACAGCTCTCCGCCTGGGGCCCAGCTGCCACTACATTTACCCAGTGTGCAGTTAGGGAGATATAGCGTCCCTGGCCGTGCTTACTGGTCCACGTATCTGTGGTTAGGTGGACCTTGCTACAGATGGCGTTGCGCAGTGCACACTTGATTTTATCGGATACTTGGTTGTGCAGGGAAGGCACGGCTCTCTTGGAGAAGTAGTGGCGGCTGGGAACAACATACTGTGGGACAGCAAGCGACATGAGCTGTTTGAAGCTGTCTGTGTCCACCAGCCTAAATGACAGCATTTCATAGGCCAGTAGTTTAGAAATGCTGGCATTCAGGGCCAGGGATCGAGGGTGGCTAGGTGGGAATTTACGCTTTCTCTCAAATGTTTGTGAGATGGAGAGCTGAACGCTGGCGTGTGACATGGTTGAGACGCTTGGTGACGGAGGTGGTGGTGGTGGTGTTGGTGGTACATCCCCTGTTTGCTGGGCGGCAGGTGCCAACGTTCCTCCAGAGGCGGAGGAAGAGGCCGAGGCGGCAGCAGCAGAAGAGGCCGAGGCGGCAGCAGCAGAAGAGGTAGCAGGGGGAGCCTGAGTGACTTCCTTGGTTTTAAGGTGTTTACTCCACTGCAGTTCATGCTTTGCATGCAGGTGCCTGGTCATGCAGGTTGTGCTCAGGTTCAGAACGTTAATGCCTCGCTTCAGGCTCTGATGGCACAGCGTGCAAACCACTCGGGTCTTGTCGTCAGCACATTGTTTGAAGAAGTGCCATGCCAGGGAACTCCTTGAAGCTGCCTTTGGGGTGCTCGGTCCCAGATGGCGGCGGTCAGTAGCAGGCGGAGTCTCTTGGCGGCGGGTGTTCTGCTTTTGCCCACTGCTCCCTCTTTTGCTACGCTGTTGGCTCGGTCTCACCACTGCCTCTTCCTCCGAACTGTGAAAGTCAGTGGCACGACCTTCATTCCATGTGGGGTCTAGGACCTCATCGTCCCCTGCATCGTCTTCCACCCAGTCTTGATCCCTGACCTCCTGTTCAGTCTGCACACTGCAGAAAGACGCACAGTTGGCACCTGTGTTTCGTCATCATCAGAGACATGCTGAGGTGGTATTCCCATGTCCTCATCATCAGGAAACATAAGTGGTTGTGCGTCAGTGCAGTCTATGTCTTCCACCGCTGGGGAAGGGCTAGGTGGATGCCCTTGGGAAACCCTGCCAGCGGAGTCTTCAAACAGCATAAGAGACTGCTGCATAACTTGAGGCTAAGACAGTTTCCCTGGTATGCATGGGGGTGATGTGACAGACTGATGGGGTTGGTTTTCAGGCGCCATCTGTGCGCTTTCTGCAGAAGACTGGGTGGGAGATAATGTGAACGTGCTGGATCCACTGTCGGCCACCCAATTGACTAATGCCTGTACCTGCTCAGGCCTTACCATCCTTAGAACGGCATTGGGCCCCACCATATATCGCTGTAAATTCTGGCGGCTACTGGGACCTGAGGTAGTTGGTACACTAGGACGTGTGGATGTGGCAGAACGGCCACGTCCTCTCCCAGCACCAGAGGGTCCACTAACACCACCACGACCATGTCCACGCCCGCGTCCCTTACTAGATGTTTTCCTCATTGTTATGGTTCACCACAACAACAAAAATATTATTTGGCCCAATGTATTGTATTCAAATTCAGCGGGATATAAATTTGAGGCCTAGTATTTAGGCGCTGGGTGACCGGTATGGATTTACTAACAGAATTAGACTTGGAAATGCACAGTAGCGTGTGTGTGAAGTTCTTCTGAATGACCCTATGTGCACCTTGAATATTATATACCCTTTTAGGGATAGATTTCAAATAGCTCTGATATAGCAGAAACCACTAAATTATGAAATTGCTAAATTGGGAATTGTATTTCAACCCAGAACAAAAAATGTGCTTTGACGGACACTAAATAACTTTCCCAGCCACAACAGGACAGCGGTAACGAGAGATTTAGCGGGATATAAATTTGAGGCCTAGTATTTAGGCGCTGGGTGACCGGTAAGGATTTACTAACAGAATTAGACTTGGAAATGCACAGTAGCGTGTGTGTGAAGTTATTCTGAATGACCCTATGTGCACTTTGAATATTATGTACCCTTTTAGGGATAGATTTCAAATAGCTCTGATATAGCAGAAACCACTAAATTATGAAATTGCTAAATTGGGAATTGTATTTCAACCCAGAACAAAAAATGTGCTTTGACAGACACTAAATAACTTTCCCAGCCACAACAGTACAGCGGTAACGAGAGATTTAGCGGGATATAAATTTGAGGCCTAGTATTTAGGCGCTGGGTGACCGGTATGGATTTAGTGACAGAATTAGACTTGGAAATGCACAGTAGCGTGTGTGTGAAGTTATTCTGAATGACCCTATGTGCACCTTGAATATTATATACCCTTTTAGGGATAGATTTCAAATAGCTCTGATATAGCAGAAACCACTAAATTATGAAATTGCTAAATTGGGAATTGTATTTCAACCCAGAACAAAAAATGTGCTTTGACGGACACTAAATAACTTTCCCAGCCACAACAGTACAGCGGTAACGAGAGATTTAGCGGGATATAAATTTGAGGCCTAGTATTTAGGCGCTGGGTGACCGGTATGGATTTAGTGACAGAATTAGACTTGGAAATGCACAGTAGCGTGTGTGTGAAGTTATTCTGAATGACCCTATGTGCACCTTGAATATTATATACCCTTTTAGGGATAGATTTCAAATAGCTCTGATATAGCAGGAACCACAAAATTATGAAATTGCTAAATTGGGAATTGTATTTCAACCCAGAACAAAAAATGTGCTTTGACGGACACTAAATAACTTTCCCAGCCACAACAGTACAGCGGTAACGAGAGATTTAGCGGGATATAAATTTGAGGCCTAGTATTTAGGCGCTGGGTGACCGGTATGGATTTAGTGACAGAATTAGACTTGGAAATGCACAGTAGCGTGTGTGTGAAGTTATTCTGAATGACCCTATGTGCACCTTGAATATTATATACCCTTTTAGGGATAGATTTCAAATAGCTCTGATATAGCAGAAACCACTAAATTATGAAATTGCTAAATTGGGAATTGTATTTCAACCCAGAACAAAAAATGTGCTTTGACGGACACTAAATAACTTTCCCAGCCACAACAGGACAGCGGTAACGAGAGATTTAGCGGGATATAAATTTGAGGCCTAGTATTTAGGCGCTGGGTGACCGGTATGGATTTAGTGACAGAATTAGACTTGGAAATGCACAGTAGCGTGTGTGTGAAGTTATTCTGAATGACCCTATGTGCACCTTGAATATTATATACCCTTTTAGGGATAGATTTCAAATAGCTCTGATATAGCAGAAACCACTAAATTATGAAATTGCTAAATTGGGAATTGTATTTCAACCCTGAACAAAAAATGTGCTTTGACGGACACTAAATAACTTGCCCAGCCACAACAGTACAGCGGTAACGACAGATTTAGCGGGATATAAATTTGAGGCCTAGTATTTAGGCGCTGGGTGACCGGTATGGATTTAGTGACAGAATTAGACTGGGATATGGCCAAAAAATAACCACACTATTGCTGGTTAAATGCACTTGGTGACGGGCGCAGCTTGCCCCTGATGTAGTATATGGCCAAAAAATGAACAGACTATTGCTGGTTAAATGCACTTGGTGTCACAGCTTGACCAACCACACTACTGAGGGTTAAATGCACTTGGTGACGGGCGCAGCTTGCCCCTGATTTAGTATATGGCCAAAAAATGAACAGACTATTGCTGGTTAAATGCACTTGGTGTGATAGCTTGACCAACCACACTACTGAGGGTTAAATGCACTTGGTGACGGGCGCAGCTTGCCCCTGATGTAGTATATGGCCAAAAAATAAACAGACTATTGCTGGTTAAATGCACTTGGTGTGACAGCTTCACCCTGATGTAGGCTTTAGCCAAAAAACAACCACACCATTGAGGGTTTAAATGCACTTGGTGACAGGCGCAGCTTGCCCCTGATGTAGTATATGGCCAAAAAATAAACAGACTATTGCTGGTTAAATGCACTTGGTGTGACAGCTTCACCCTGATGTAGGCTTTAGCCAAAAAACAACCACACCATTGAGGGTTAAATGCACTTGGTCGCAGCTTGTGCTGGCGCACCACAAGACACAGAATGGCCGCCGATCACCCCAGAAAAATGTGACTGACAAACGGTCTGGGCAGCCTAAAAACAGTGAGCAATTGAGTATCAGCAGCTCAATGACCCACAGCTGCAGATCGATCAATAATCAAGTCCTTTGGAGAAGTTAATCTGCCTAATCTCGCCCTACTGTCGCAGCCGCAACCTCTCCCTACGCTAATCAGAGCAGAGTGACGGGCGGCGCTATGTGACTCCAGCTTAAATAGAGGCTGGGTCACATGGTGCTCTGGCCAATCACAGCCATGCCAATAGTAGGCATGGCTGTGATGGCCTCTTGGGGCAAGTAGTATGACGCTTGTTGATTGGCTGCTTTGCAGCCTTTCAAAAAGCGCCAAGAAAGCGACGAACACCGAACCCGAACCCGGACTTTTACGAAAATGTCCGGGTTCGGGTCCGTGTCACGGACACCCCAAAATTCGGTACGAACCCGAACTATACAGTTCGAGTTCGCTCATCCCTACATACGATGAGAGTAGTGACGTCACCAAAGGTTATTATTATTTATTATTATATTATTATTACTTTTTTTAACCCCTCCATTTGTATTTTACTTAGCATTCTGTATTAAGAAGGCTATTATTTTCCCTTATAAGCATGTTATATGGGAAAATAATAAAATCTACACAACACCGATCCCAAACCTGAACTTCTGTGAAGAAGTCCGGGTTCGGGTCTGGGTACCAAACATGCAGATTTTTCTCACGCGAGTGCAAAACGCATTAAAGCGCTTTGCACTCGCTTGGAAAAATTGTGCATTTTCCCGCAACGCACCCCGATCTTGTCTGGCCCTCACACGCGACGCCCATGTGAAAGAGGCCTAAACCTTCAGTTTTTTATCACGCGTGTGAAAAACGCATCAAAACACTTTGCATCCGCACACTTGAAAAGCGTTTTGATGCGTTTTTCACGCGCGTGATAAAAAAAAGAAGGTTTACAAACAACATCTCCTAGCAACCATCAGTGAAAAACGCATTGCATCTGCACTTGCTTGCGAATGCGTGAAAAACACAGAATATAGAACATGCTGCGTTTTTCACGCAACACAGAACTGATGCGTGAAAAAGAAGCTCATGTACACAGACCCATTGAAATGAATGGGTCAGGATTCAGTGCAGGTGCTTATTCTCTTTCCTTTTCTGTCTGTAACAGGCAGTGAGTGTAGACCCACTGTACCTTCTAACCAGTTTGGCTTTGGGCTTTCTCCAAGTGCATTATGCTAGCAGTCCCCTGGTTTTCACCCTGTAACCACTCTACAGAGATTTGGTCCTCACTGCAGGTGTGCCATCAGGTCGCTACCTCTTGAGATAGTCCCGGTGTAGTTGGAAGCTGACTCACGGGGGACAGACACATCAATAGCAAAGCACTGAGGGATGAGGCGAAATTCGTAGTCAGCAACAGGTCAGGACAGACATAGTTTGTGCATGTCAGTGAAACTAGTATGAGGTCAGAGCAAGCAGTAAGGCTGGGTTCACACGGGCGTCACGTTTTGGCTCAGGATGCGTCCCGGGTGCATTGCGGCAAACCCGCGCCAGTAGGTACCCAATTGCAGTCAGTTTTGACTGCGATTGCGTTCCAGTGTTCAGTTTTTATCGCGCGGGTGCAATGCATTTTGCATGCGCGTAATAAAAAACTGAATGTGGTACCCAGACCAGAACTTCTTCACTGACATGGTTATAAAGGAAAATAATAGCATTCTTTAATACAGAATGCTTAGTACAAGGTCAAATGATAAAAAAGGTCAAAGATTTGAGCAGCTCTCACCTGCCGAGGATTCCACTGTGTAGCACGGAACAACTCCTTCACCCGAATCAGGAGAAATACGAAGTATGAAGAAAAAAGGGGATTTTGTCCAGCTTGTAGTTGTGGTAATCCAAAGGCTTTTATTCAATGATCACGTGAGTATAAAATCCAGGTACAAGAAAGCAGGTCTACATGTTTCGGGCACAATTCAATTTTAGCCCTTACTCATGACGTCATGAGTAAGGGCTAAAATTGAATTGTGCCCGAAACATGTAGACCTGCTTTCTTGTACCTGGATTTTATACTCACGTGATCATTGAATAAAAGCCTTTGGATTACCACAACTACAAGCTGGACAAACTCCCCTTTTTTCTTCAAGGTCAAATGATGGTTAAAAAATAAAAAAAATAACTCACCTCCTCCAATTGATCACGTAGCAGCCGGTCTCCTGTTCTTTCTTCAGGACCTGTCAAAGGACCTGTGGTGACATCACTGAGCTCATAACATGGTCCAATCACATGGTCCATTACCACGGTGATGGACCATGTGATTGGACCATGTGATGTGACATCACCACAGGTCCTATAGCCGGCAGCTCATAATTAAAGAAGTAAGAAGAGATCGGCAACTACGCGATCAAGGAGGTGAGTTAATTTTTTTTTTAAAAAATTAACCCTCAATTAACCTTCTACTAAGCATTTTGTATTAGAGAAAGCTATTATTTTCCCTTATAACCATGTTATAAGTGAAAATAATACAGTGAATAGACTCATCTTAGCAACCATCCGTGAAAATCGCACCGCATCCGCACTTGCTTGCGGATGCTTGCGATTTTCACGCAGCCCCATTCACTTCTATGGGGTCTGTGTTGCGTGAAAAATGCACAATATAGAGCATGCTGCGATTTTCACTTGTTACTTTGCGTGAAAATCACCGCTCATGTGCACAGCCCCATAGAAGTGAATGAGTCCGGATTCAGTGCAGGTGCAATGCATTCACGTCACGCATTTCACCCGTGCGGAAATTTCGCCCATGTGAACCCAGCCTAAGGCCCCTTTCACACGAGCGAGTTTTCCACGCGGGTGAAATGCGTGACGTAAACGCATTGCACCTGCACTGAATCCTGACCCATTCATTTCAATGGGTCTGTGTACATGAGCGTTGTTTTTCACGCATTACTTCTGTGTTGCATGAAAATCGCAGCATGTACTATATTCTGCGTTTTTCCCGCAACGCAGGCCCCATAGAAGTGAATGCCGCTGCGGGAAAATCGCAAGCATCCGCAAGCAAGTGCAGATGCGGTGCGATTTTCACACACGGTTGCTAGGAGACGATCGGGATGGAGACCCGATCATTATTATTTTCCCTTATAACATGGTTATAAGGGAAAATAATAACATTCTTAATACAAAATGCATAGTACAATAGGGCTGGAGGGGTTAAAAAAAATTAAAAATAATATAACTCACCTTAATCCACTTGAATGCGCAGCCCGGCTTCTCTTCTGTCTTCTTCTTTGCTGTGCACAGGGAAAGGACCTTTGATGACGTCACTGCGCTCATCACATGGTCCGTCACATGATCCACCACCATGGTAAAAAGGATAATGTGATGGACCATGTGATGAGCGCAGTGACGTCATCAAAGGTCTTATTCCTCAAAGAAGAAGACAGAAGAGAAGCCGGGCTGCGCGATCAAGTGGATTAAGGTGAGTTAAATAATTTTTTATTTTTTTTAACCCCTCCAGCCCTATTGTACTATGCATTCTGTATTAAGAATGCTATTATTTTCCCTTATAACCATGTTATAAGGGAAAATAAAATCTACACAACACCTAACCCAAACCCGAACTTCTGTGAATAAGTTCGGGTTCAGTCTGGGTACAATGTTTTGCACCCGTGCGGAAAAACCGCAAACATGGAACGCAATCGCAGTGAAAGCTGACTTGTTTTAGTGTCAAAATCGCACCATTTTCCCTGAACGCATCCGGCCCCAATCCGCAATACCTGTGTGAAAGGGGCCTAATAGTTCAATATGGTAATTAGGCTATACTCAGGGCAGGCAGTGGATAATTAGAGTTGAAGAACAGGCAGAGATATGGTACATGGGCAAACAGATAAGTATGCCTTTACTGGAACAGGATTTTAATTTGCTAGCACTGGCCCTTTAAAAGGACAAGACAAGAACTAGCAAGAAGAGCACAGGCGCAGCCGGCAAAAGAGGAGTGGGGCAGCAATGGGCACCTGGAATACTGACAGCGAGACTCGTTACAGGTGGCAGATGGGAGCTTGCGACTCTGCAGAGCTGGTGTCACGGACGTACCGAAACATACAGACGTCCCTGCGACAGTGGGTGCTTTGATCTGACAGGTTTCCTTGTGGATCATTAGGCGTCTGTGTTGTTTCTGATACTGGCCACACCTCTATCCTCCAGGTGTTGCTATTGCGGTCATTTAACTTTCCTTGTTTATGCAGTAGTTGCTTCTCCCACAATGCTGTGCGGTTTATGGCTTTAGTGGTATCTGTGGTCTGCTGGAGTTAGGTTCTCGGCTGAGTTCCTCTTGCTGCCATAGCTACTGGAAAGTTAAGGGTTTCCTTTCCCTTTTGTTTTGGTTAATCTGTGTGTTGTTTTTCCCTGCCCTTTGTTGTAGGCCTGAGGGAGACTCCTGTTCGTCCTTCCTTTCTGGAGGAATCAGTAGTCTCAGTCCTGACACTATCGCCAGGGTCTTATAGAGTGAGTTAGGACTCTAGGTACTCCTGCGTATGAGCTCACCTACCTTTGGGGTCTGTTCATACTAATAGCCAGTCAGAACTGTGACTAGGGATTTGACTAGGAGTTGTCCTTCTTTCTTCCCTAGCTTTCATTTTTTGTTCCTTGTTCCCTCTGCTTCTTCGTCTGGTGTGGTGTCTACCTCCCACACACGGCCGTTACAGCTGGAAAGGCAAGATGCAGGACAGGTTAAATGATGTGGCGCCATGCTTGCTCAGGGAAGCAGGACAGTGGCGGGCACCGACCAACATAGTAACATTTTTCCTGCAGCTCAGATCAGCGAGTTTACTTCTTCAGGTCACCACTTGTCTCTGCAGAGTTTGCCACCCAGATGTCTCCAATTTTTCATTTTATCAACACATTGGCACTCTATATTCTAACACAAACACCTCTTAGGGTCCATTCACACGTCCAAAAAATAGATCCGCATCCGTTCAGCAATTTTGCGGAACAGGTACGGACCCATTAATTTTCAATGGGGCCGGAATGTGCTGTCCGCATTCGCATTTGCAGATCCGCACTTCTATTCAACAATTGCAGACAAGAAAAGGCATTTTCTATGTGAGTGCCGACGATGTGCCGTCCGCAAAATGCGGAACACACATTGCCGGTGTCCGTGTTTTCCGGATCCGCATTTTTCGGATCCACAAAACACATAGAAATGTGTGAATGGAACCTCAGGCTGCTTCACATCTGTGTTAGCTATTTCCATTTTTCTGCTCTGTTATGGGAGCAGAAGAATAAAAATAACGAAAGTGCCGGATTCAGCACATAACTTACACAAACAGAACCTTACAGATCCCATTGACTATAATTAGGGATGTGCGAAGCGAGGTTCGGAATATAGATGCAAAGTCGCTATGCTCAAAACCTCATTTGAATGCTGTACGGACATCCCTCTCCATACATCATTAATATGTATGAGCTCCAGCGAGGTGAAATGAGTTATCATTATGAGATGCTTCATCTGAAGTCGATTCGCATAAAACTTTGCTAGGTACCACCTGGAACTGAACCCGAGTTCGGTACAAACTTTTTTTACAATAGAAATGTATTTATGAAGTTATTACTCAAAGTCTTGCGAGACTTCATGAAGTAATAACTTCGGCTCAAACAGGTATCCAAAGTCAGCTTCGGTAGCGTCTGGTACCTCGGTACAGAAGCCGACTTCGGAACCAAGTTTTAAAATGGTTTTTAAGTTGAAAAATCTATTTGTTAAGAAATCTGTGACGGAAGCTCCAAACTGAGCTTTTGATGCAGATTTGAAAGCAGCCTTAATGCCTCTTTGCCCTGAATATAATAGCAACATATAGTGTGCCCCAAAAAACAATCACGTCAGATTCTATACCCCCTGAAAATAAAGTATCACACACATACAGTGCACTTAATGGCCATATATATCTATAGATAATGCCACAACTCTTTGCCTCCTTAAATAGTGCCTCATGATCTGTACCCCTTTTATATAGTGCTTCTTGCTCTGTGCTCCCTTTATACGGTGCCAGAGTCTGTGTCCCTTCTATAGAGTGCCACTATCTGTGCTCCCCTTCATATAGTGCCTCGTGCTCTGTGCCCCTATATATTATACTTCATACTTTGTGCCCAATTTATATAGGGCCTTATCCTCTGTGCTCCCTACACTACTTCATGCCTCCTGCACTGTCCTGTGCTTTGCGTCTTCTGCTCTGTGCCTCGTATTGTATTTAATACTCTGTGCCCCCTATGATCAGTGGCGCACCGATAATACTTTTTTTTTTTAATCCTTCAGGGCCGCACCGCCGATCACCACAGGCGGCACGGCCCTGGATGTAATTCCGGAAGCGGTGGGGGCTGCCGGGGGGGGGGGGGCAGTAGGAGATGAGAGCTTCCATTGTCTTATCTCCATATCCATCTGTATCGCCGTCCTCAAGACAGCGATACAGATGGCTGTGCTGTGCTGCGGCAGGGGAGGGAGAGGCGTGTCCCTCCCCTGTTCTTCTGATAGGCCGCAGGCACTAATGCCTGCAGCCTATCAGAGGCCTGCTCAGGCGGCGCGATTATGTCTTCATCGCGCCGCCTGAGACGGGCAGCACACAGCAGGGACACAGGCCGGAAGAGGCCTGCATCACATCGCTGCTGATGGAGGTAAGTATCTGTTTTTTTGGTTTTTTTTTGGAGGGGGGGGGGAGCTGGCATCTGACAATTCTTACAGCCCCATTTTTTTGGGGGTGGCACTTCATACTGGCACATTATGGGGGCTCTAAAGGGGCTTTTTTTTTTACACACTATGGGGGGCACTATAGGGGAGAACGGCACTATGGGGCATCTGGTGGCACTATAGGGGCATTATTTGGGGGGCACCATGGGGGAGAGGAGCACTATGTTTTTTTTTTTTTTTACACATTATGGGGGGCACTATAGGGGAGAACGGCACTAGGGGGCATCTGGTGGCACTATAGGGGCATTATTTGGGGGCACTATGGGGAAGTGGGGGTTCTAAAGGGGCCTTTTTTTCTTTTTGGCACATGGGGGGCATTATGGCATCTGGTGGCACTAAGGGGGCATTTTTTACTGGCACATTATGGGAGGCACTATGGAGGAGTGGAGCACTATTGGGGCATATGGTGGCACTTCAAAGGGGCATTTTTTACTGGCACATTATGGGGGGGACCATGGGGGAGAGGAGCACTATGGGGGCATCTGGGGGGTCTAAAGGGGCTTTTTTTTTATTGACACATTATGGGGGCACTATAGGGGAGAATGGCACTATGGGGCATCTGGTGGCACTATAGGGGCATTATTTTGGGGCACTATGGGGAAGTGGGGGCTCTAAAGGGGCCGTTATTCTTATTAACACATTATGGGGGGCACTATGGCATTTGGTGGCACTAAGGGGGCATTTTTTACTGGCACATTATGGGAGGCACTATGGGGCATTATTTGGGGGCACTATGGGGGAGAGGAGCACTATTGGGGCATATGGTGGCACTTAGAAGGGGCATTTTTTACTGGCATATTATGGGGGACACTATGGGGAAGGGGGAGAGGAGCACTATGAGGGCATTTACTGGGGAACTATATCGGGGTATTTTATACTGGCATACATTATGGGGACATTAGCTCAACAGCGGGCACTAAGCGGAGGTATTTCATGTACTGTCATATTGTAGGGAGAATTATTAGTAATAGGAGGTATTATGCAGAGCTTTGCTACTACTGGGGGGCTATGAGGAACATGATTACTAGTATGGTCACTATAGGGGCATTATTACTACTAAGTGTGCTCTGGCAGAGAATTATTTCTATTTTGGAGAGCCCTGTTACTTTGGGGGGCACCCTGCCACAGTATCAGCTTAGCACAATAATTTTTGGGGAACATTATCTTTATACTATTAGTGTCTGGGCGCAGTTATTTTTTAGAGCACTGTGTGCGCCAATAATTGTTGAAGGGGGCATATCTGTGTGGTAGTAGTATTTCCAGGGGGACTGTTTCTGCAGTATAGTATTGGGGGCACAGCGGGCACAGTATTGGGGGTGGCAGGAAAGGGTGTTCAGAAGATGTGAAGATGATGGAAATGTGGGAAACTAATGTCTGTTTGTCAATCTCTGCAGAGACGGGAGATGGCTGAAAAATCATCATGGCGGTCTGGTCTGAATGGAGAAGATGAGGAAAGAGAACATCTACAACAAAGGTGACATCACTTGATGTAAGAGGTATGGGGCGCTATGTAGGAGAGGAGATGCTCCGGCTCCTCCCCCTGCCATTTGCAGAAGGAGGATTCAGAGCTGGGTGAGGACGGCTAAAGGGGGCAGCAGGCCACGGGCGGGTGGCAGATGGTGGGGGGAACCACAGGCCTTGAGCAGGATCGGGGGAGGGAGGAGAGCGGAGGAGCTTCCTGGCTGTAGCCTGCTGTTTATTGTATGATGTGAAGCAGACAGTGCAGCCAGGACAGACCTCCCCCTCTCTCCGTATGATGTGTAGAGACAGGCCGCAACTATAGAATGTCAGCTGTACAGTGTTTGTTGGGAGTGGCCTATTATATGTAGGAGGGGCTTTTAATAATGGGCGGGGCCAAAAAATTGTTCTGTTCCAACAGGGCTTTTAGAATCGCCAAGTAAAAGAATCAGTGCACTACACTACACCCCTTCCCTGCATTTTTAGATATAAAGGGGGCTTTGAAAAATTGAATTAGCACAGAGCACTACACATGCCACATTTTTTTGCCTTTCAGACCCCCCCTAGACAAAATTCCTGGGTGCTCCCCTGCCTATGATGCCCTGTGCACCTATAGTTCCCCCTCCTCTGAGCCCACTGGTGCTTTGAGGCCCCTATAGTGCATCTTGTCTGCTGCTCCTATAGTACTTTTTGTACTTTTGGCCCCTGATAGCGCCTGTTGTGCTCAGCTCCCCAATAGTGTCCTTTGTCTTCTGCCCCTCAATAGTGCCTCTTGTCATCTGCCTCCTATTGTGCCTCATGCTATAACCATACTCACCTGTCAGCGGTCCCACAATGTAATTCGGTTACAAACAGATTGAACAAATAATAAATAAACATTGGCACTTTATAACACAGGATAAAACTATTGGATCACTGATACCAATAAAACCTCAAATCACTTATACAAGAGCACAAAATCTAGGATTACAAGTAGCACCCTCTATTAAACAAAAACAAAAAGACCCCTCCTCTATCCACAATTGGATGAGTTTAAAGGGGTTTTATAGGTGCGGAAAATGTCAAGGCTGCAAAACAACTAAATTCCCTAGAAAGACCACCGAAGTAACTTCAACTCAGAACATTTTCTCTATGAATATCAAAAGTTTTCTAAATTGAAATACCTCTAGCGTAATTTATCTAATTCAATGTCCTTGCCAAAAACAGTACATTGGCAGGACAAAAAGACCACTGAAAGTAAGAATAAGTGAACACTTGAGAAATATTAAAAATGGATACATGAAACATTCGCTATCAAAACACTTCAAAGAAACTCACAACCAAGATCCAAAGGGCTTGATCTTTATGGCGTTAAAAAAAATAGACAAACATTGGCGAGGGGGAAAACATATAGAAAAGATGTCTAGGGCTGAATCACAACTTATTTTTTATTTTGGCAGTCTCATTCCCATGGGTCTAAATGCCGAATTGGAAATTTTTGGCTTCCTGTGAGTCATCATATGGGCTGCATGCCTGCCGTCCGATAGAGAGTCACATGTCTGGCTGTTTATCAGCACTGTGACTCTCCCTTGGTGGCAGGCATGCAGCCCTACTCATCGTGAATTTACTGACCTCCTACTGTGAAATAGACATGTATATATTATGATCTATGAGTTTTTAGGAACTATGATACAATCATGAACATAGAAATGTCCCCCTCTTCCCCCCCCCCCCTTTTTACTTTGTTTAATTTTGACCACCATACAATTATGTATATATTTCTTATAAGCCGTATATGTTTTTTTTGTTTTATTATTTATTATGTATTATTTATTATCAATTGTTTATTATTAATTCTCTTGGTGTAATAACAGGATTATTTATAAAATTGTATGATAGATCAAATTCTATATAGAACAAATAGAATAAGCCTTATCTACATTACTTTTACACTACTTTTTCCTTTTTTTGAACTATAACAATGTGATATAGCTTTTTTCTTTATTGGGCAACGAATACTAGTTATAATATATATTAAATGCAAAAAACGCACAAGCAGCCAAAAAAAGCAATAAAACCGCATGCAAATCGCATATTATGAAAAAGAAGCCAAATCCTAAAATGATCAATCCCAACCAGTTCTTTTGGATAATCCAGGCGGTCTATAAATAGAAAGCCTAAAAAATGGGAGGAGAGCTGCCACTGAGGAAGGGGAAAGAGGTCCCCGAAACGCGTCTGGCGTGAAAGGTATTTAGTCCCATTTAACCAACAGTAAGAAGAGGCCTCTACAAGGATGACTACATAGTCCAACTAAATATTTAAACAACTGCGCTCCAAATACCACAAATATTCTTAACAGACTCATGGCATCAACTCCAGCGAGACCCTGCTACGAGACATACGTTGAGATCCTGCTGCAAATCACGTGACACGCCGGCGTGCGTACCAGCAGGGCCGCCATCAGGGGGTACAGTCGATACCCCAGTAAGGGGCCCGGACCCGGGGGGGCCAGCCAGTCCTGACTTTTTTTTTTGTCATTTGTCAAAATTGTCACTGACAATTTGTCAGTGACTTCACTGACTTGATAGTCTGCGTCACTAAATAGTCCACCCTGGCCCCCCCCCCTCTGATTCCCGTACCGCTGGCGGTGCTGCATTTCCCTTTAAAATGCTGGCGCTGCGCAGAAGAGTGCAGCTGCGCACGTGACGCCAGGCGCTGGCCGCTGCCTCACGCCGCCTTCAGATTAGCGCGCCGCCGCCTGCCACTGCCAGACAGTCAATTCTGGCTTGCAGCCAGGCGCGGCGGCGGGAACTTCTGGTCTCTGGAACTGGAACTTTTGTTGAAGCCTGCCCTAGTGCCCTCTTAGCCAGCCCAGGAAGGAGTCAGTGCCGGCTCCATGCTCCAGCCTCCACTGTCTCCATCACATATTGGATGGGTCGTACCCCATTGATTCATTAAGGTGACGGTCCATTAGGTTGTTTCCATGATATTATCATTACATTAGACAAGATAAGGATCAATATGAAAAGAAATAATTTGGAGCCTTTGAAATAGCTCAGCTCAGTATGCCACCATTAACAGTAAAAAGATAAGTTATCATTTTACTGTTAATGGTGGCATACTGAGCTGAGCTATTTCAAAGGCTCCAAATTATTTATTTTCATATTGATCCTTATGTTGTCTACTTGGCTCGGCAGCTCTATGTTGTGTGGTCTTTGCTCGGGGGTAAAATGCAAAGATTTTTTCTGGATTAAACAGGGCTAGGGATGAGCGAACTCGAACTGTATAGTTCGGGTTCGTACCGAATTTTGGGGTGTCCGTGACACGGACCCGAACCCGGACATTTTCGTAAAAGTCCGGGTTCGGGTTCGGTGTTCGTCGCTTTCTTGGCGCGTTTGTGACGCTTTCTTGGCGCTTTTTGAAAGGCTGCAAAGCAGCCAATCAACAAGCGTCATACTACTTGCCCCAAGAGGCCGTCACAGCCATGCCTACTATTGGCATGGCTGTGATTGGCCAGAGCACCATGTGACCCAGCCTCTATTTAAGCTACATAGCGCCGCCCGTCACTCTGCTCTGATTAGCGTAGGGAGAGGTTGCGGCTGCGACAGTAGGGCGAGATTAGGCAGATTAACTTCTCCAAAGGACTTGATTAATCGATCGATCTGCAGCTGTGCATCATTGAGCTGCTGAAATTCAATTGCTCACTGTTTTTAGGCTGCCCAGACCGTTTGTCAGTCACTTTTTTCTGGGGTGATCGGCGGCCATTTTGTGTCTTGTGGTGCGCCAGCACAAGCTGCGACCAAGTGCATTTAACCCTCAATGGTGTGGTTGTTTTTTGGCTAAAGCCTACATCAGGGTGAAGCTGTCACACCAAGTGCATTTAACCAGCAATAGTCTGTTTATTTTTTGGCCATATACTACATCAGGGGCAAGCTGCGCCTGTCACCAAGTGCATTTAACCCTCAATGGTGTGGTTGTTTTTTGGCTAAAGCCTACATCAGGGTGAAGCTGTCACACCAAGTGCATTTAACCAGCAATAGTCTGTTAATTTTTTGGCAATATACTAAATCAGGGGCAAGCTGCGCCCGTCACCAAGTGCATTTAACCAGCAATAGTCTGTTCATTTTTTGGCCATATACTACATCAGGGGCAAGCTGCGCCCGTCACCAAGTGCATTTAACCCTCAGTAGTGTGGTTGGTCAAGCTGTCACACCAAGTGCATTTAACCAGCAATAGTCTGTTCATTTTTTGGCCATATACTACATCAGGGGCAAGCTGCGCCCGTCACCAAGTGCATTTAACCCTCAGTAGTGTGGTTGGTCAAGCTGTCACACCAAGTGCATTTAACCAGCAATAGTGTGGTTATTTTTTGGCCATATCCCAGTCTAATTCTGTCACTAAATCCATACCGGTCACCCAGCGCCTAAATACTAGGCCTCAAATTTATATCCCGCTAAATCTGTCGTTACCGCTGTCCTGTTGTGGATGGGCAAGTTATTTAGTGTCCGCCAAAGCACATTTTTTGTTCTGAGTTGAAATACAATTCCCAATTTAGCAATTTCATAATTTAGTGGTTTCTGCTATATCAGAGCTATTTGAAATCTATCCCTAAAAGGGTATATAATATTCAAGGTGCACATAGGGTCATTCAGAATAACTTCACACACACGCTACTGTGCATTTCCAAGTCTAATTCTGTCACTAAATCCATACCGGTCACCCAGCGCCTAAATACTAGGCCTCAAATTTATATCCCGCTGAATTTGAATACAATACATTGGGCCAAATAATATTTTTGTTGTTGTGGTGAACCATAACAATGAGGAAAACATCTAGTAAGGGACGCGGACGTGGACATGGTCGTGGTGGTGTTAGTGGACCCTCTGGTGCTGGGAGAGGACGTGGCCGTTCTGCCACATCCACACGTCCTAGTGTACCAACTACCTCAGGTCCCAGTAGCCGCCAGAATTTACAGCGATATATGGTGGGGCCCAATGCTGTTCTAAGGATGGTAAGGCCTGAGCAGGTACAGGCATTAGTCAATTGGGTGGCCGACAGTGGATCCAGCATGTTCACATTATCTCCCACCCAGTCTTCTGCAGAAAGCGCACAGATGGCGCCTGAAAACCAACCCCATCAGTCTGTCACATCACCCCCATGCATACCAGGGAAACTGTCTGAGCCTCAAGTTATGCAGCAGTCTCTTATGCTGTTTGAAGACTCCGCTGGCAGGGTTTCCCAAGGGCATCCACCTAGCCCTTCCCCAGCGGTGAAAGACATAGAATGCACTGACGCACAACCACTTATGTTTCCTGATGATGAGGACATGGGAATACCACCTCAGCATGTCTCTGATGATGACGAAACACAGGTGCCAACTGCTGCGTCTTTCTGCAGTGTGCAGACTGAACAGGAGGTCAGGGATCAAGACTGGGTGGAAGACGATGCAGGGGACGATGAGGTCCTAGACCCCACATGGAATGAAGGTCGTGCCACTGACTTTCACAGTTCGGAGGAAGAGGCAGTGGTGAGACCGAGCCAACAGCGTAGCAAAAGAGGGAGCAGTGGGCAAAAGCAGAACACCCGCCGCCAAGAGACTCCGCCTGCTACTGACCGCCGCCATCTGGGACCGAGCACCCCAAAGGCAGCTTCAAGGAGTTCCCTGGCATGGCACTTCTTCAAACAATGTGCTGACGACAAGACCCGAGTGGTGTGCACGCTGTGCCATCAGAGCCTGAAGCGAGGCATTAACGTTCTGAACCTGAGCACAACCTGCATGACCAGGCACCTGCATGCAAAGCATGAACTGCAGTGGAGTAAACACCTTAAAACCAAGGAAGTCACTCAGGCTCCCCCTGCTACCTTTTCTGCTGCTGCCGCCTCGGCCTCTTCCTCTGCCTCTGGAGGAACGTTGGCACCTGCCGCCCAGCAAACAGGGGATGTACCACCAACACCACCACCACCTCCGTCACCAAGCGTCTCAACCATGTCACACGGCAGCGTTCAGCTCTCCATCTCACAAACATTTGAGAGAAAGCGTAAATTCCCACCTAGCCACCCTCGATCCCTGGCCCTGCATGCCAGCATTTCTAAACTACTGGCCTATGAAATGCTGTCATTTAGGCTGGTGGACACAGACAGCTTCAAACAGCTCATGTCGCTTGCTGTCCCACAGTATGTTGTTCCCAGCCGCCACTACTTCTCCAAGAGAGCCGTGCCTTCCCTGCACAACCAAGTATCCGATAAAATCAAGTGTGCACTGCGCAACGCCATCTGTAGCAAGGTCCACCTAACCACAGATACGTGGACCAGTAAGCACGGCCAGGGACGCTATATCTCCCTAACTGCACACTGGGTAAATGTAGTGGCAGCTGGGCCCCAGGCGGAGAGCTGTTTAGCGCACGTCCTTCCGCCGCCAAGGATCGCAGGGCAACATTCTTTGCCTCCTGTTGCCACCTCCTCCTTCTCGGCTTCCTCCTCCTCTTCTTCCACCTGCTCATCCAGTCAGCCACACACCTTCACCACCAACTTCAGCACAGCCCGGGGTAAACGTCAGCAGGCCATTCTGAAACTCATATGTTTGGGGGACAGGCCCCACACCGCACAGGAGTTGTGGCGTGGTATAGAACAACAGACCGACGAGTGGTTGCTGCCGGTGAGCCTCAAGCCCGGCCTGGTGGTGTGTGATAATGGGCGAAATCTCGTTGCAGCTCTGGGACTAGCCAATTTGACGCACATCCCTTGCTTGGCGCATGTGCTGAATTTGGTGGTGCAGAAGTTCATTCACAACTACCCCGACATGTCAGAGCTGCTGCATAAAGTGCGGGCCGTCTGTTCGCGCTTCCGGCGTTCACATCCTGCTGCTGCTCGCCTGTCTGCGCTACAGCGTAACTTCGGCCTTCCCGCTCACCGCCTCATATGCGACGTGCCCACCAGGTGGAACTCCACCTTGCACATGCTGGACAGACTGTGCGAGCAGCAGCAGGCCATAGTGGAGTTTCAGCTGCAGCACGCACGGTTCAGTCGCACTACAGAACAGCACCACTTCACCACCAATGACTGGGCCTCCATGCGAGACCTGTGTGCCCTGTTGCGCTGTTTCGAGTACTCCACCAACATGGCCAGTGGCGATGACGCCGTTATCAGCGTTACAATACCACTTCTATGTCTCCTTGAGAAAACACTTAGGGCGATGATGGAAGAGGAGGTGGCCCAGGAGGAGGAGGAGGAGGAGGAAGAGGGGTCATTTTTAGCACTTTCAGGCCAGTCTCTTCGAAGTGACTCAGAGGGAGGTTTTTGGCAACAGCAGAGGCCAGGTACAAATGTGGCCAGCCAGGGCCCACTACTGGAGGACGAGGAGGACGAGGATGAGGAGGAGGTGGAGGAGGATGAGGATGAAGCATGGTCACAGCGGGGTGGCACCCAACGCAGCTCGGGTCAATCACTGGTGCGTGGCTGGGGGGAAAGGCAGGACAATGACGATACGCCTCCCACAGAGGACAGCTTGTCCTTACCCCTGGGCAGCCTGGCACACATGAGCGACTACATGCTGCAGTACCTGCGCAACGACAGCAGAGTTGCCCACATTTTAACGTGTGCGGACTACTGGGTTGCCACCCTGCTGGATCCACGCTACAAAGACAATGTGCCCACCTTACTTCCTGCACTGGAGCGTGATAGGAAGATGTGCGAGTACAAGCGCACGTTGGTAGACGCGCTACTTAGAGCATTCCCAAATGTCACAGGGGAACAAGTGGAAGGCCAAGGCAGAGGAGGAGCAAGAGGTCGCCTAGGCAGCTGTGTCACGGCCAGCTCCTCTGAGGGCAGGGTTAGCATGGCAGAGATGTGGAAAACTTTTGTCAACACGCCACAGCTAACTGCACCACCACCTGATACGCAACGTGTTAGCAGGAGGCAACATTTCACTAACATGGTGGAACAGTACGTGTGCACACCCCTCCACGTACTGACTGATGGTTCGGCCCCATTCAACTTCTGGGTCTCTAAATTGTCCACGTGGCCAGAGCTAGCCTTTTATGCCTTGGAGGTGCTGGCCTGCCCGGCGGCCAGCGTTTTGTCTGAACGTGTATTCAGCACGGCAGGGGGCGTCATTACAGACAAACGCAGCCGCCTGTCTACAGCCAATGTGGACAAGCTGACGTTCATAAAAATGAACCAGGCATGGATCCCACAGGACCAGTCCGTCCCTTGTCCAGATTAGACATTAACTACCTCCCCTTAACCATATATTATTGTACTCCAGGGCACTTCCTCATTCAATCCTATTTTTATTTTCATTTTACCATTATATTGCGAGGCTACCCAAAGTTGAATGAACCTCTCTTCTGTCTGGGTGCCGGGGCCTAAATATATGCCAATGGACTGTTCCAATGTTGGGTGACGTGAAGCCTGATTCTCTGCTATGACATGCAGACTAATTCTCTGCTGACATGAAGCCAGATTCTCTGTTACGGGACCTCTCTCCTCTGCCTGGGTGCTGGGCCTAAATATCTGACAATGGACTGTTGCAGTGGTGGCTGACGTGAAGCCTGATTTTCTGCTATGACATGCAGACTAATTATCTGCTGACATAAAGCCAGATCCTCTGTTACGGGACCTCTCTCCTCTGCCTGGGTGCTGGGCCTAAATATATGCCAATGGACTGTTGCAGTGGTGGCTGACGTGAAGCCTGATTCTCTGCTATGACATACAGACTAATTCTCTGCTGACATGAAGACAGATTCTCTGTTACGGGACCTCTCTCCTCTGCCTGTGTGCTGGGCCTAAATATATGCCAATGGACTGTTGCACTGGTGGCTGGCGTGAAGCCTGATTCTCTGCTATGACATGCAGACTAATTCTCTGCTGACATAAGACAGATTCTCTGTTACGGGACCTCTCTCCTCTGCCTGGGTGCTGGGCCTAAATATATGAAAATGGACTGTTGCAGTGGTGGGTGACGTGAAGCCTGATTCTCTGCTATGATATGAAGACTGATTCTCTGCTGACATGAAGCCAGATTGTCTGTTACGGGACCTCTCTCCTCTGCCTGGGTGCTGGGCCTAAATATCTGACAATGGACTGTTGCAGTGGTGGCTGACGTGAAGCCTGATTCTCTGCTATGACATGCAGACTGATTCTCTGCTGACATGAAGCCAGATTCTCTGTTACGGGACCTCTCTCCTCTGCCTGGGTGCTGGGCCTAAATATCTGACAATGGACTGTTGCAGTGGTGGCTGACGTGAAGCCTGATTCTCTGCTATGACATGCAGACTGATTCTCTGCTGACATGAAGCCAGATCCTCTGTTACGGGACCTCTCTCCTCTGCCTGGGTGCTGGGCCTAAATATATGCCAATGGACTGTTGCACTGGTGGCTGACGTGAAGCCTGATTCTCTGCTATGACATACAGACTAATTCTCTGCTGACATGAAGACATATTCTCTGTTACGGGACCTCTCTCCTCTGCCTGTGTGCTGGGCCTAAATATATGCCAATGGACTGTTGCACTGGTGGCTGACGTGAAGCCTGATTCTCTGCTATGACATGCAGACTAATTTTCTGCTGACATGAAGACAGATTCTCTGTTACGGGACCTCTCTCTTCTGCCTGTGTGCTGGGCCTAAATATATGCCAATGGACTGTTGCACTGGTGGCTGACGTGAAGCCTGATTCTCTGCTATGACATGCAGACTAATTCTCTGCTGACATGAAGACAGATTCTCTGTTACGGGACCTCTCTCCTCTGCCTGGGTGCTGGGCCTAAATATATGCCAAAGGACTGTTGCACTGGTGGCTGACGTGAAGCCTGATTCTCTGCTATGACATGCAGACTAATTCTCTGCTGACATGAAGACAGATTCTCTGTTACGGGACCTCTCTCCTCTGCCTGGGTGCTGGGCCTAAATATATGCCAATGGACTGTTGCACTGGTGGCTGACGTGAAGCCTGATTCTCTGCTATGACATGCAGACTAATTCTCTGCTGACATGAAGCCAGATTCTCTGTTACGGGACCTCTCTCCTCTGCCTGTGTGCTGGGCCTAAATTTATGAAAATGGACTGTTGCAGTGGTGGGTGACGTGAAGCCTGATTCTCTGCTATGATATGAAGACTGATTCTCTGCTGACATGAAGCCAGATTGTCTGTTACGGGACCTCTCTCCTCTGCCTGGGTGATGGGCCTAAATATCTGACAATGGACTGTTGCAGTGGTGGCTGACGTGAAGCCTGATTCCCTGCTATGACATGCAGACTGATTCTCTGCTGACATGAAGCCAGATTCTCTGTTACGGGACCTCTCTCCTCTGCCTGGGTGCTGGGCCTAAATATCTGACAATGGACTGTTGCAGTGGTGGCTGACGTGAAGCCGATTTTCTGCTATGACATGCAGACTGATTCTCTGCTGACATGAAGCCAGATCCTCTGTTACGGGACCTCTCTCCTCTGCCTGGGTGCTGGGCCTAAATATCTGACAATGGACTGTTGCAGTGGTGGCTGACGTGAAGCCTGATTTTCTGCTATGACATGCAGACTAATTCTCTGCTGACATGAAGCCAGATCCTCTGTTACGGGACCTCTCTCCTCTGCCTGGCTGCTGGGCCTAAATATATGCCAATGGACTGTTGCACTGGTGGCTGACGTGAAGCCCGATTCTCTGCTATGACATACAGACTAATTCTCTGCTGACATGAAGACAGATTCTCTGTTACGGGACCTCTCTCCTCTGCCTGTGTGCTGGGCCTAAATATATGCCAATGGACTGTTGCACTGGTGGCTGACGTGAAGCCTGATTCTCTGCTATGATATGAAGACTGATTCTCTGCTGACATGAAGCCAGATTGTCTGTTACGGGACCTCTCTCCTCTGCCTGAGTGCTGGGCCTAAATATCTGACAATGGACTGTTGCAGTGGTGGCTGACGTGAAGCCTGATTCTCTGCTAGGACATGCAGACTGATTCTCTGCTGACATGAAGCCAGATTCTCTGTTACGGGACCTCTCTCCTCTGCCTGGGTGCTGGGCCTAAATATCTGACAATGGACTGTTGCAGTGGTGGCTGACGTGAAGCCTGATTTTCTGCTATGACATGCAGACTGATTCTCTGCTGAAATGAAGCCAGATCCTCTGTTACGGGACCTCTCTCCTCTGCCTGGGTGCTGGGCCTAAATATATGCCAATGGACTGTTGCACTGGTGGCTGACGTGAAGCCTGATTCTCTGCTATGACATACAGACTAGTTCTCTGCTGACATGAAGACAGATGCTCTGTTACGGGACCTCTCTCCTCTGCCTGTGTGCTGGGCCTAAATATATGCCAATGGACTGTTGCACTGGTGGCTGACGTGAAGCCTGATTCTCTGCTATGACATGCAGACTAATTCTCTGCTGACATGAAGACAGATTCTCTGTTACGGGACCTCTCTCCTCTGCCTGTGTGCTGGGCCTAAATATATGCCAATGGACTGTTGCACTGGTGGCTGACGTGAAGCCTGATTCTCTGCTATGACATGCAGACTAATTCTCTGCTGACATGAAGACAGATTCTCTGTTACGGGACCTCTCTCCTCTGCCTGGGTGCTGGGCCTAAATATATGCCAAAGGACTGTTGCACTGGTGGCTGACGTGAAGCCTGATTCTCTGCTATGACATGCAGACTAATTCTCTGCTGACATGAAGACAGATTCTCTGTTACGGGACCTCTCTCCTCTGCCTGGGTGCTGGGCCTAAATATATGCCAATAAACTGTTGCACTGGTGGCTGACGTGAAGCCTGATTCTCTGCTATAAAATGCAGACTAATTATCTGCTGACATGAAGACAGATTCTCTGTTACGGGACCTCTCTCCTCTGCCTGGGTGCTGGGCCTAAATATATGCCAATGGACTGTTCCAGTGGTGGCTGACGTGAAGCCTGATTCTCTGCTATGACATGCAGACTGATTCTCTGCTGACATGAAGCCAGATTCTCTGTTACGGAACCTCTCTCCTCTGCCTGGGTGCTGGGCCTAAATATCTGACAATGGACTGTTGCATTGGTGGCTGACGTGAAGCCTGATTCTCTGCTATGATATGAAGACTGATTCTCTGCTGACATGAAGCCAGATTGTCTGTTACGGGACCTCTCTCCTCTGCCTGGGTGCTGGGCCTAAATATCTGACAATGGACTGTTGCATTGGTGGCTGACGTGAAGCCTGATTCTCTGCTATGATATGAAGACTGATTCTCTGCTGACATGAAGCCAGATTGTCTGTTACGGGACCTCTCTCCTCTGCCTGGGTGCTGGGCCTAAATATCTGACAATGGACTGTTGCAGTGGTGGCTGACGTGAAGCCTGATTCTCTGCTAGGACATGCAGACTGATTCTCTGCTGACATGAAGCCAGATTGTCTTTTACGGAACCTCTCTCCTCTGCCTGGGTGCTGGGCCTAAATGTATGAAAATGAACTGTTACAGTGGTGGGTGACGTGAAGGCTGATTCTCTGCTATGACATGAAGACTGATTCTCTGCTGACATGAAGCCAGATTGTCTGTTACGGGACCTCTCTCCTCTGCCTGGGTGCTGGGCCTAAATTTATGAAAATGGACTGTTACAGTGGTGGGTGACGTGAAGCCTGATTCTCTGCTATGACATGAAGACTGATTCTCTGCTGACATAAAGCCAGATTCTCTGTTACGGGCCCTCTCTTCTCTGCCTGGGTGCTGGGCCTAAATATCTGACAATGGACTGTTGCAGTGGTGGGTGACGTGAAGCCTGATTCTCTGCTATGATATGAAGACTGATTCTCTGCTGACATGAAGCCAGATTGTCTGTTACGGGACCTCTCTCCTCTGCCTGGGTGCTGGGCCTAAATTTATGAAAATGGACTGTTACAGTGGTGGGTGACGTGAAGCCTGATTCTCTGCTATGACATGAAGACTGATTCTCTGCTGACATGAAGCCAGATTGTCTGTTACGGGACCTCTCTCCTCTGCCTGGGTGTTGGGCCTAAATTTATGAAAATGGACTGTTGCACTGGTGGCTGACGTGAAGCCTGATTCTCTGCTATGACATGCAGACTAATTCTCTGCTGACATGAAGACAGATTCTCTGTTACGGGACCTCTCTCCTCTGCCTGTGTGCTGGGCCTAAATATATGCCAATGGACTGTTGCACTGGTGGCTGACGTGAAGCCTGATTCTCTGCTATGACATGCAGACTAATTCTCTGCTGACATGAAGACAGATTCTCTGTTACGGGACCTCTCTCCTCTGCCTGGGTGCCGGGCCTAAATATATGCCAAAGGACTGTTGCACTGGTGGCTGACGTGAAGCCTGATTCTCTGCTATGACATGCAGACTAATTCTCTGCTGACATGAAGACAGATTCTCTGTTACGGGACCTCTCTCCTCTGCCTGGGTGCTGGGCCTAAATATATGCCAATAAACTGTTGCACTGGTGGCTGACGTGAAGCCTGATTCTCTGCTATGACATGCAGACTAATTATCTGCTGACATGAAGACAGATTCTCTGTTACAGGACCTCTCTCCTCTGCCTGGGTGCTGGGCCTAGATATATGCCAATGGACTGTTCCAGTGGTGGCTGACGTGAAGCCTGATTCTCTGCTATGACATGCAGACTGATTCTCTGCTGACATGAAGCCAGATTCTCTGTTACGGGACCTCTCTCCTCTGCCTGGGTGCTGGGCCTAAATATCTGACAATGGACTGTTGCATTGGTGGCTGACGTGAAGCCTGATTCTCTGCTATGATATGAAGACTGATTCTCTGCTGACATGAAGCCTGATTGTCTGTTACGGGACCTCTCTCCTCTGCCTGGGTGCTGGGCCTAAATATCTGACAATGGACTGTTGCATTGGTGGCTGACGTGAAGCCTGATTCTCTGCTATGATATGAAGACTGATTCTCTGCTGACATGAAGCCAGATTGTCTGTTACGGGACCTCTCTCCTCTGCCTGGGTGCTGGGCCTAAATATCTGACAATGGACTGTTGCAGTGGTGGCTGACGTGAAGCCTGATTCTCTGCTAGGACATGCAGACTGATTCTCTGCTGACATGAAGCCAGATTGTCTGTTACGGAACCTCTCTCCTCTGCCTGGGTGCTGGGCCTAAATTTATGAAAATGGACTGTTACAGTGGTGGGTGACGTGAAGGCTGATTCTCTGCTATGACATGAAGACTGATTCTCTGCTGACATGAAGCCAGATTGTCTGTTACGGGACCTCTCTCCTCTGCCTGGGTGCTGGGCCTAAATTTATGAAAATGGACTGTTACAGTGGTGGGTGACGTGAAGCCTGATTCTCTGCTATGACATGAAGACTGATTCTCTGCTGACATAAAGCCAGATTCTCTGTTACGGGCCCTCTCTTCTCTGCCTGGGTGCTGGGCCTAAATATCTGACAATAAACTGTTGCACTGGTGGCTGACGTGAAGCCTGATTCTCTGCTATGACATGCAGACTAATTATCTGCTGACATGAAGACAGATTCTCTGTTACAGGACCTCTCTCCTCTGCCTGGGTGCTGGGCCTAAATATATGCCAATGGACTGTTCCAGTGGTGGCTGACGTGAAGCCTGATTCTCTGCTATGACATGCAGACTTATTCTCTGCTGACATGAAGCCAGATTCTCTGTTACGGGACCTCTCTCCTCTGCCTGGGTGCTGGGCCTAAATATCTGACAATGGACTGTTGCATTGGTGGCTGACGTGAAGCCTGATTCTCTGCTATGATATGAAGACTGATTCTCTGCTGACATGAAGCCAGATTGTCTGTTACGGGACCTCTCTCCTCTGCCTGGGTGCTGGGCCTAAATATCTGACAATGGACTGTTGCATTGGTGGCTGACGTGAAGCCTGATTCTCTGCTATGTAATGAAGACTGATTCTCTGCTGACATGAAGCCAGATTGTCTGTTACGGGACCTCTCTCCTCTGCCTGGGTGCTGGGCCTAAATATCTGACAATGGACTGTTGCAGTGGTGGCTGACGTGAAGCCTGATTCTCTGCTAGGACATGCAGACTGATTCTCTGCTGACATGAAGCCAGATTGTCTGTTACGGAACCTTTCTCCTCTGCCTGGGTGCTGGGCCTAAATTTATGAAAATGGACTGTTACAGTGGTGGGTGACGTGAAGGCTGATTCTCTGCTATGACATGAAGACTGATTCTCTGCTGACATGAAGCCAGATTGTCTGTTACGGGACCTCTCTCCTCTGCCTGGGTGCTGGGCCTAAATTTATGAAAATGGACTGTTACAGTGGTGGGTGACGTGAAGCCTGATTCTCTGCTATGACATGAAGACTGATTCTCTGCTGACATAAAGCCAGATTCTCTGTTACGGGCCCTCTCTTCTCTGCCTGGGTGCTGGGCCTAAATATCTGACAATGGACTGTTGCAGTGGTGGGTGACGTGAAGCCTGATTCTCTGCTATGATATGAAGACTGATTCTCTGCTGACATGAAGCCAGATTGTCTGTTACGGGACCTCTCTCCTCTGCCTGGGTGCTGGGCCTAAATTTATGAAAATGGACTGTTACAGTGGTGGGTGACGTGAAGCCTGATTCTCTGCTATGACATGAAGACTGATTTTCTGCTGACATGAAGCCAGATTGTCTGTTACGGGACCTCTCTCCTCTGCCTGGGTGCTGGGCCTAAATTTATGAAAATGGACTGTTACAGTGGTGGGTGACGTGAAGCCTGATTCTCTGCTATGACATGAAGACTGATTTTCTGCTGACATGAAGCCAGATTGTCTGTTACGGGACCTCTCTCCTCTGCCTGGGTGCTGGGCCTAAATATCTGACAATGGACTGTTGCAGTGGTGGGTGACGTGAAGCCTGATTCTCTGCTATGATATGAAGACTGATTCTCTGCTGACATGAAGCCAGATTGTCTGTTACGGGACCTCTCTCCTCTGCCTGGGTGCTGGGCCTAAATTTATGAAAATGGACTGTTACAGTGGTGGGTGACGTGAAGCCTGATTCTCTGCTATGACATGAAGACTGATTTTCTGCTGACATGAAGCCAGATTCTCTGTTACGGGACCTCTCTCCTCTGCCTGGGTGCTGAGCCTAAATATCTGACAATGGACTGTTGCAGTGGTGGGTGACGTGAAGCCTGATTCTCTGCTATGATATGAAGACTGATTCTCTGCTGACATGAAGCCAGATTGTCTGTTACGGGACCTCTCTCCTCTGCCTGGGTGCTGGGCCTAAATTTATGAAAATGGACTGTTACAGTGGTGGGTGACGTTAAGCCTGATTCTCTGCTATGACATGAAGACTGACTTTCTGCTGACATGAAGCCAGATTGTCTGTTACGGGACCTCTCTCCTCTGCCTGGGTGCTGGGCCTAAATATCTGACAATGGACTGTTGCATTGGTGGCTGACGTGAAACCTGATTCTCTGCTATGATATGAAGACTGATTCTCTGCTGACATGAAGCCAGATTGTCTGTTACGGGACCTCTCTCCTCTGCCTGGGTGCTGGGCCTAAATTTATGAAAATGGACTGTTACAGTGGTGGGTGACGTGAAGCCTGATTCTCTGCTATGACATGAAGACTGATTCTCTGTTACGGGACCTCTCTCCTCTGCCTGGGTGCTGGGCCTAAATATCTGACAATGGACTGTTGCAGTGGTGGGTGACGTGAAGCCTGATTCTCTGCTATGATATGAAGACTGATTCTCTGCTGACATGAAGCCAGATTGTCTGTTACGGGACCTCTCTCCTCTGCCTGGGTGCTGGGCCTAAATTTATGAAAATGGACTGTTACAGTGGTGGGTGACGTGAAGCCTGATTCTCTGCTATGACATGAAGACTGATTCTCTGCTGACATGAAGCCAGATTGTCTGTTACGGGACCTCTCTCCTCTGCCTGGGTGCTGGGCCTAAATTTATGAAAATGGACTGTTGCAGTGGTGGGTGACGTGAAGCCTGATTCTCTGCTATGACATGAAGACTGATTCTCTGCTGACATGAAGCCAGATTCTGTGTTACGGAACCTCTCTCCTCTGCCTGGGTGCTGGGCCTAATTATCTGACAATGGACTGTTGCAGTGGTGGGTGACGTGAAGCCTGATTCTCTGCTATGATATGAAGACTGATTCTCTGCTGACATGAAGCCAGATTGTCTGTTACGGGACCTCTCTCCTCTGCCTGGGTGCTGGGCCTAAATATCTGACAATGGACTGTTGCATTGGTGGCTGACGTGAAGCCTGATTCTCTGCTATGATATGAAGACTGATTCTCTGCTGACATGAAGCCAGATTGTCTGTTACGGGACCTCTCTCCTCTGCCTGGGTGCTGGGCCTAAATTTATGAAAATGGACTGTTGCAGTGGTGGGTGACGTGAAGCCTGATTCTCTGCTATGATATGAAGACTGATTCTCTGCTGACATGAAGCCAGATTCTGTGTTACGGAACCTCTCTCCTCTGCCTGGGTGCTTGGCCTAAATTAATGAAAATGGACTGTTGCAGTGGTGGCTGACGTGAAGCCTGATTCTCTGCTATGACATGCTGACTGATTCTCTGCTGACAGGAAGACAGATTCTCTGTTACGGGACCTCTCTCCTCTGCTTGGGTGCCGGGGCCTAAATATCTGAGAATGGACTGTTCCAGTGGTGGGTGACGTGAAGCCAGATTCTCTGCTATGGGACCTCTCTCCAATTGATTTTGGTTAATTTTTATTTATTTAATTTTTATTTTAATTCATTTCCCTATCCACATTTGTTTGCTGGGGATTTACCTACATGTTGCTGCCTTTTGCAGCCCTCTAGCCCTTTCCTGGGCTGTTTTACAGCCTTTTTAGTGCCGAAAAGTTCGGGTCCCCATTGACTTCAATGGGGTTCGGGTTCGGGACGAAGTTCGGATCGGGTTCGGATCCCGAACCCGAACATTTTCGGGAAGTTCGGCCGAACTTCTCGAACCCGAACATCCAGGTGTCCGTTCAACTCTAACCGTATAATCTACCTCCAGCCACATATTTACTTGTTCTTTTCTGCAGCTGAATGCATAATTTTTGGGGCCTGTAGTCCACTGGCTTGCTGTAAAATTTATATCCAATGACCGTGTAATCTACCTCCAGCCACATACCTACCTGTTCTTTTCTGTACGCTGAATGCATAATTTTTGGGGCCTGTAGTCCACTGGCCTGCTGTAAAATTAATATCCAGTGACCATGTAATCTACCTCCAGCCACATACTTGTTCTTTTCTGAACGCTGAATGCATAATTTTTGGGGCCTGTAGTCCACTGGCCTGCTGTAAAATTGATATCCAATGACCGTGTAATCTACCTCCAGCCACATAATCACTTGATCTTTTCTGTCCAGTGAATGTCTAATGTTTGGGGCCTGTAGTCCAATGGCCTACAGTATATAATTAAAGGGAACCTGTCACCAGTTTTATGATGTCCTAACTAAGGGCAACATAAATAAGTGACTGATTCTCTTAGCAAAATGCTGGGTCACTTTCTTTAATTGACCCAGTCAATCTGCCAACATCTTGTATTGAAAAGCTCCAGCTGATAATGATGAGTCATGAATATTTATGAGCTCCTGACTCTCACTGCCTACCTGCTGCTGATTGACAGTTTTTTCCATATGAATCAGCAGCAGGTGGGCAGGGGAGTGGCTATATCTTTGAATTAAATAAACACTGGGCTCACTGACATCACGCTGGACTCAAATCAGCTCATTAGCATGCGGCGTGTGGCATCTTTGTGCGTATATTATGAGTTAACCATCTGTCACACCAGTAAGTGAATACATCTAAGGTAACTTTTTGTAGTTAATGATTGAATATAATTAGTTAGATTATAATCAAATATCCACATGACAGGTTCCCTTTAAATACAGGCCTCTCCCTAACTTCGGTGGATCCAGCGCCAGTTCTAAATGTAGGACAGCTTCCAAGCTGTCGTACATTTAGACCTTTTTATACGCCTAAAACAGGCATAGAAAATGGTAAATGAGATGGGCCTGCTAGCCCGTCCCCTTCCCCATCCACACAACGCCCACAATTTTAGACCTGGTGTGAGTACGGAAAAGTCGGAGATGGCGGCGCAACTAACTGCAACACCATCTGCGCCTGAAATACGCCTAATTTAGGCGTATTTCAGATTTGTAAATGACCCTCATAGAGGCTATGTTCAATATATAATAAGACACATAGAGGCTATGTCCAGTACATAATTAAACACAGAGGTTATATCCAGTATATAATAAATCACATAGAGGTTATATCCAATATATAAAAAGACACCTAGAAGCTGTAACATAGTAACATAGTATATAAGGCCGAAAAAAGACATTTGTCCATCCAGTTCGGCCTGTTATCCTGCAAGTTGATCCAGAGGAAGGCAAAAAAAAAAAACTGTGAGGTAGAAGCCAATTTTCCCCACTTTAGGGGAATAAAAAATTCCTTCCCGACTCCAATCAGGCAATCAGAATAACTCACTGGATCAACGACCCCTCTCTAGTAGCTATAGCCTGTAATATTATTACGCTCCAGAAATACATCCAGGCCCCTCTTGAATTCCTTTATTGTACTCACCATCACCACCTCCTCAGGCAGAGAGTTCCATAGTCTCACTGTTCTTACCGTAAAGAATCTTCTATGTTTGTGTACAAACCTTCTTTCCTCCAGACGCAGAGGATGTCCCCTCGTCACAGTCACAGTCCTGGGGATAAATAGATGATGAGATAGATCTCTGTACTGACCCCTGATATATTTATACATATTAATTAGATCTCCCCTCGGTCGTCTTTTTTCTAAAGTGAATAACCCTAATTTAGATAATCTTTCAGGGTACTCTAGTTGCAGCATTCCAGTTATTACTTTAGTTGCCCTCCTCTGGACCTTCTCCATTTCTGCTATGTCTGCCTTGTTTACAGGAGCCCAGAACTGTACACAGTACTCCATGTGTGGTCTGACTAGCGAAAAGTAGTAGGTAAAGTGGTAGGACTATGTTATTATCACGGGCATCTATGCTCCTTCTGATGCAACCCATTATCTTATTGGCCTTGGCAGCAGCTGCCTGACACTGGTTTTTGCAGCTTAGTTTGCGGTTTATTAAAATTCCTAGATCCTTTTCCATGTCAGTGTTACTGAGTGTTTTAGCATTTAATAAGTACAGGTGACTTGCATTATTCCTTCCCATGTGCATAACTTTACATTTGTCAGTGTTGAACCTCATCTGCCACTTATCTGCCCAAGCCTCCAATCTATCCAGATCCCTCTGTAGAAGTATACTGTCCTCTTCAGTGTGAATTACACACAGTTTAGTGTCATCTGCGAAAATTGATACTTTACTATGCAAGCCTTCTACAAGATCAATAATAAATATATTGAAGAGAATAGGGCCCAATACTGACCCCTGAGGTACCCCACTAGTGACAGTGGCCCAATCTGAGTGTGTACCGTTAATAACCACCCTCTGTTTTCTATCATTGAGCCAGTTACTTACCCACATACAGACATTTTCCCCTAGTTCAAGCATTCTCATTTTATATACTAACCTTTTATGTGGTACAGTGTCAAATGCTTTGGAGAAGTCCAGATATACGACATCCATTGATTCGCCGCTGTCAAGTCTAGAACTTACCTCCTCATAGAAACTGATTAAATTTGTTTGACATGACCGATCCCTCACGAAGCCATGCTGATATGGCGTTATTTGCTTATTTCCGTTGAGATGCTCTAACATAGCATCCCTCAGAAAACCTTCAAACAGTTTACCCACAACAGATGTAAAACTTACCGGCCTATAGTTTCCAGGCTCGGTTTTTGGACCCTTTTTGAATATTGGCACCACATTTGCCATGCGCAAATCCTGTGGGACATTCCCTGTCAGTATAGAGTCCACAAATATCAGAAATAAGGGTCTGGCTATGACATTACTTAATTCCCTTAGAATACGGGGGTGTATGCCATCCAGTCCTGGCGATTTGTCTATTTTAATCTTTTTAAGTCGCTGATGTACTTCTTCCTGGGTCAGACAGGGCACTTTTAATGGGGAATTTATTTTTACATTCTGCATGTCATCTGACGGTTTATTTTCCTCTGTGAATACATTGGAGAAAAAATATTTAACAGCTTTGCTTTCTTCTCGTCGCTTTCTGCGACTCCCCCCTCATTACTCTTTAAAGGGCCGACACCTTCAGATTGATACTTTTTAACATTTACTGTATATAATTGAAGAACATTTTAGGGTTAGTTTAGCTCTCTGGCAATTAATCTCTCGGTCTCTAGTTTGGCCGCTTTTATTTGTTTTTTACATGTTCTATTTTTTTCCTTATAGTTTTTCAGTGCTTCCATGCTACCCTCCTGTTTTAGTGATTTATATGCTTTCTTTTTGTCATTTATTGCTTTCTTTAAAGTTCTATTTATCCACATTTGTTTCTTTTTGTTCCTTAACCTTTTATTCCCATACGGTATGTACCTCTCACAATGAGTTTTTAGGATGTTTGTGGCTGTATTTCTATTTTTGAGGACTTTGTCCAAGTTAGTTAGGCCTATGGCCTCTCTTAGTTGGCTAAATTTAGCTTTTTAGAAGTTTGGTATTTTTGTTCCTCCCTGTAGAAACGCTCTTTTGAATGATAATTGGAAGGTTATTACTTTATGGTCACTATTTCCCAGGTGTCCCCCAACCTGCACGTCTGGTGTTCTGTCATGCCTATTGGTTAATACTAAGTCCAGTATGGCCGTCCCTCTAGTCGGGTCCTGAACCAGTTAGGAGAGGTAATTGTCTTTGGTTATTGCCAAGAACCTGTTTCCTTTATGAGATATACAAGTTTCAGTTTCCCAGTCTATATCTGGGTAGTTGAAGTCCCCCATAATAACCACCTCATTATGATTTGCCGCCTCGTCTATCTCGTTTAGTAGTAGATTGTCTGTGGACTCTGGTATATTAGGTGGTTTATAGTAAACTCCTATTAGTAATTTATTGTTGTTTTTAGCTCCATGTATCTCTACCCACAGTGACTCCACATGTTCATGTCCCTCACTTATATCTTCTCGGACTGTGGGCTTTAGACAGGACTTTACATAAAGGCAGACCCCTCCCCCTCTCCGGTTTTGACGATCATTTCTAAACAGACTGTAACCTTGTACATTAACTGCCCAGTCATAGCTATCATCCAGCCATGTCTCAGTTATTCCCACTATGTCATAGTTCTCCTCACACATCACTGTATGTAATATATATTAAAGGGAACCTGTCACCTCTACTATGCTACCCTCACTGAGCGTTTCTAAATGTTCATTGTGTTACCCTAAACATATAAATTACACTTTTAATTTTATTTGCAGACTAATTCAATAAGTATTATGCATTTTTGTACTTCCCGCCTTTTATGCAAATTAACATAAAAGAGTCATATCTTACTTGTGTGACCAGAGAAGAGTCATATTTTCAAGCTCTGACTCATCTCAGGGTAATTTGCATATGTATCAAATCGGTTTTTTTACACAATAAAAGCACACAGAGCTATGGGGGCTGGGTATTGCGGATGTGCTAGCGGCAATCTAGCAACCCATGTCCTCAGCACTATACCCAAAATCCATGTGACAGATTCCCTTTAAGACACATATAGGTTATATCCAATATGTAAGAAGACACCAAGAGGTTGTATGTAATATATAATAGGACACAGAGGTCAAATCTATCCATCCACAGCCATTTAAAAGTTAGATTCAGTATATAATAAGACACCTATAGGTTACATCCAGTATATAATAAATCACACAGAAGTTATATCCAGTATATAATAAGACACATATAGGTTATATCCAGTGCATAATAAAACATATAGGTTAAGGTTTATTGTGCAGACATTATATCTATTTGTCTGACATAATTTAAAAACATGTCTGAATGTTCCTTTTGCTCAACTGTCTGCTGCATTTAGATGCATTTAGTCTGATGCATCATTGTTCCTAAGCACATCTCTCTTAAATTCCAGACATAATTATTTATTTCTGCAAAAACAGCGGTCCACAAGGGATCCCTTTAACCACTTCAGCCCCGCTAGGTGAAACCCCCTTCATGACCAGAGCACTTTTTACACTTCGGCACTACACTCCTTTCACCGTTTATCGCTCGGTCATGCAACTTACCACCCAAATGAATTTTACCTCCTTTTCTTCTCACTAATAGAGCTTTCATTTGGTGGTATTTTATTGCTGCTGACATTTTTACTTTTTTTGTTATTAATCAAAATGTAACGATTTTTTTGCAAAAAAATGACATTTTTCACTTTCAGCTGTAAAATTTTGCAAAAAAAACGACATCCATATATAAATTTTTCGCCAAATTTATTGTTCTACATGTCTTTGATAAAAAAAAAAGTTTGGGCAAAAAAAAAAATGGTTTGGGTAAAAGTTATAGCATTTACAAACTATGGTACAAAAATGTGAATTTCCGCTTTTTGAAACAGCTCTGACTTTCTGAGCACCTGTCATGATTCCTGAGGTTCTACAATGCCCAAACAGTAGAAAACCCCCACAAATGACCCCATTTCAGAAAGTAGACACCCTAAGGTATTCGCTGATGGGCATAGTGAGTTCATAGAACTTTTTATTTTTTGTCACAAGTTAGCGGAAAATGATGATGATTTTATTTATTTATTTTTTTCTTACAAAGTCTCATATTCCACTAACTTGCGACAAAAAATAAAAAATTCTAGGAACTCGCCATGCCCCTCACGGAATACCTTGGGGTGTCTTATTTCCAAAATGGGGTCACTTGTGGGGTAGTTATACTGCCCTGGCAATTTAGGGGCCCAAATGTGTGAGAAGAACTTTGCAATCAAAATGTGTAAAAAATGACCGGTGAAATCCAAAAGGTGCACTTTGGAATATGTGCCCCTTTGCCCACCTTGGCAGCAAAAAAGTGTCACACATCTGGTATCGCCGTACTCAGGAGAAGTATATACCCATGCTGGGTGAGAAAAATATCTTGGTCAAATGCCAACTTTGTATAAAAAAATGGGAAAAGTTGTCTTTTGCCAAGATATTTCTCTCATCCAGCATGGGTATATGTAAAATGACCCCCCAAAACACATTGCCCAACTTCTCCTGAGTACGGCGATACCAGATGTGTCACACTTTTTTGCTGGCAAGGTGGGCAAAGGGGCACATATTCCAAAGTGCACCTTTCAGATTTTGCAGGCCATTTTTTACACATTTTGATTGCAAGGTACTTCTCACACATTTGGGCCCCTAAATTGCCAGGGCAGTATAACTACGCCACAAGTGACCCCATTTTGGAAAGAAGACACCCCAAGGTATTCCGTGAGGGGCATGGCGAGTTCCTAGAATTTTTTATTTTTTGTCACAAGTTAGCGGAAAATGATGATTTTTTTTTTCTCTTTTTTCCTTACAAAGTCTCATATTCCACTAACTTGCGACAAAAAATAAAAAATTCTAGGAACTCGCCATGCCCCTCACGGAATACCTTGGGGTGTCTTCTTTCCAAAATGGGGTCACTTGTGGCGTAGTTATACTGCCCTGGCAATTTAGGGGCCCAAATGTGTGAGAAGTACTTTGCAATCAAAATCTGTAAAAAATGACCGGTGAAATCCGAAAGGTGCACTTTGGAATATGTGCCCCTTTGCCCACCTTGGCATCAAAAAAGTGTCACACATCTGGTATCGCCGTACTCAGGAGAAGTTGGGGAATGTGTTTCGGGGTGTCATTTTACATATACCCATGCTGGGTGAGAGAAATATCTTGGCAAAAGACAACTTTTCCCATTTTTTTATACAAAGTTGGCATTTGACCAAGATATTTTTCTCACCCAGCATGGGTATATGTAAAATGACACCCCAAAACACATTGCCCAACTTCTCCTGAGTACGGCGATACCAGATGTGTCACACTTTTTTGCTGCCAAGGTGGGCAAAGGGGCACATAATCCAAAGTGCACCTTTCGGATTTTGCAGGGCATTTTTTACACATTTTGATTGCAAAGTTCTTCTCACACATTTGGGCCCCTAAATTGCCAGGGCAGTATAACTACGCCACAAGTGACCCCATTTTGGAAAGAAGACACCCCAAGGTATTCCGTGAGGGGCATGGCGAGTTCCTAGAATTTTTTATTTTTTGTCGCAAGTTAGTGGAATATGAGACTTTGTAAGGAAAAAAGAAAAAAAAAGAAAAATCATCATTTTCCGCTAACTTGTGACAAAAAATAAAAAATTCTAGGAACTCGCCGTGCCCCTCACGGAATACCTTGGGGTGTCTTCTTTCCAAAATGGGGTCACTTGTGGCGTAGTTATACTGCCCTGGCAATTTAGGGGCCCAAATGTGTAAGAAGTACCTTGCAATCAAAATGTGTAAAAAATGGCCTGCGAAATCCGAAAGGTGCCCCTTTGCCCACCTTGGCTGCAAAAAAGTGTCACACATGTGGTATCGCCGTACTCAGGAGAAGTTGGGTAATGTGTTTTGGGGGGTCATTTTACATATACCCATGCTGGGTGAGAGAAATATCTTGGCAAAAGACAACTTTTCCCATTTTTTTATACAAAGTTGGCATTTGACCAAGATATTTTTCTCACCCAGCATGGGTATATGTAAAATGACACCCCAAAACACATTCCCCAACTTCTCCTGAGTACGGCGATACCACATGTGTGACACTTTTTTGCAGCCTAGATGCGCAAAGGGGCCCAAATTCCTTTTAGGAGGGCATTTTTAGACATTTGGATCCCAGACTTCTTCTCACACTTTCGGGCCCCTAAAAAGCCAGGGCAGTATAAATACCCCACATGTGACCCCACTTTGGAAAGAAGACACCCCAAGGTATTCAATGAGAGGCATGGCGAGTTCCTAGAATTATTTTTTTTTTTTGCATAAGTTAGCGGATATTGATTTTTTTTTTGTTTTTTTCTCACAAAGTCTCACTTTCCGCTAACTTAGGACAAAAATTTCAATCTTTCATGGACTCAATATGCCCCTCACGGAATACCTTGGGGTGTCTTCTTTCCGAAATGGGGTCACATGTGGGGTATTTATACTGCCCTGGCTTTTTAGGAGCCCTAAAGCGTGAGAAGAAGTCTGGAATATAAATGTCTAAAAATGTTTACGCATTTGGATTCCGTGAGGGGTATGGTGCGTCCATGTGAGATTTTATTTTTTGACACAAGTTAGTAGAATATGAGACTTAGTAAGAAAAAACAAAAACAAAAACAAACAAAAAATTTCCGCTAACTTGTGCCAAAAAAAATGTCTTAATGGAGCCTTACAGGGGGGGGGGGTGATCAATGACAGGGGGGTGATCAATGACAGGGGGGTGATCAATGACAGGGGGGTGATCACCCATATAGACTCCCTGATCACCCCCCTGTCATTGATCACCCCCCCTGTAAGGCTCCATTCAGACATCCGCATGATTTTTTACGGATCCATGGATACATAGATCGGATCCACAGAACGCATGCGGACGTCTGAATGGAGCCTTACAGGGGGGTTATCAATGACAGGGGGTGATCAGGGTAATCAGGGTGATCACCCCCCTGTCACTGATCACCCCCCCTGTAAGGCTCCATTCAGACATCCGCATGATTTTTTACGGATACATGTATCGGATCCACAGAACGCATGCGGACGTCTGAATGGAGCCTTACAGGGGGGTTATCAATGACAGGGGGTGATCAGGGTAATCAGGGTGATCACCCCCCTGTCACTGATCACCCCCCCCTGTAAGGCTCCATTCAGACATCCGCATGATTTTTTACGGATCCATGGATACATGGATCGGATCCACAGAACGCATGCGGATGTCTGAATGGAGCCTTACAGGGGGGTTATCAATGACAGGGGGTGATCAGGGTAATCAGGGTGATCACCCCCCTGTCACTGATCACCCCCCCTGTAAGGCTCCATTCAGACATCCGCATGATTTTTTACGGATCCATGGATACATGGATCGGATCCACAGAACGCATGCGGACGTCTGAATGGAGCCTTACAGGGGGGTTATCAATGACAGGGGGTGATCAGGGTAATCAGGGTGATCACCCCCCTGTCACTGATCACCCCCCCTGTAAGGCTCCATTCAGACATCCGCATGATTTTTTACGGATCCATGGATACATGGATCGGATCCACAGAACGCATGCGGACGTCTGAATGGAGCCTTACAGGGGGGTTATCAATGACAGGGGGTGATCAGGGTAATCAGGGTGATCACCCCCCTGTCACTGATCACCCCCCCTGTAAGGCTCCATTCAGACATCCGCATGATTTTTTACGGATCCATGGATACATGGATCGGATCCACAAAACGCATGCGGACGTCTGAATGGAGCCTTACAGGGGGGTTATGAATGACAGGGGGGTGATCAGGGAGTGTATATGGGTGATCACCCGCCTGTCATTGATCACCCCCTGTAAGGCTCCATTCAGACGTCCGCATGTGTTTTGCGGATCCGATCCATGTATCCATGGATCCGTAAAAATCATTCGGACGTCTGAATGGAGCCTTACAGGGGAGTGATCAATGACAGGGGGGTGATCAATGACAGGGGGTGATCAGGGAGTGTATATGGGGGATCACCCGCCTGTCATTGATCACCCCCCCTGTAAGGCTCCATTCAGACGTCCGTATGCTTTTTGCGGATCCGATCCATGTATCCGTGGATCCGTAAAAATCATACGGACGTCTGAACGGAGCCTGACAGGGGGGTGATCAATGACAGGGCGGTGATCAATGACAGGGGGGTGATCAGGGAGTTTATATGGGGTGATCATGGGTGAGCAGGGGTTTATCAGGGGTTAATAAGTGACGGGGGGGGTGTAGTGTAGTGTGGTGTTTGGTGCTACTGTACTGACCTACCTGAGTCCTCTGGTGGTCGATCCTAACAAAAGGGACCACCAGAGGACCAGGTAGGAGGTATATTAGACGCTGTTATGAAAACAGCGTCTAATATACCTGTTAGGGGTTAAAAAATTCGGATCTCCAGCCTGCCAGCGAGCGATCGCCGCTGGCAGGCTGGAGATCCACTCGCTTACCTTCCGTTCCTGTGAGCGCGCGCGCCTGTGCGCGCGCGTTCACATGAAATCTCGGCTCTCGCGGGAGGACGCGTATATATTCGTCCACCCAGAAGAGCAGGACCGCCGGCAGGACGCAATCCTGCGTACGGCGGTCCTGAGGTAGTTAAGATAAGTGTTTCGTGACGCCAGTTGCAATGAAGCAACAACTGGACAGATTCCCTTTAAGAAATGGTGTTGGTACCCAGGTGTAGGAATGGCGAGTGATATAGGGTGGCCTATAATGTCCCTTAATGTTTTGTGCACGTGTCATGGTGCTCCTACCTGAATACGCTGGAATCCCAGGTGTTGGCTCTGAAGCAGACAAATAGGGTGAACAATTGAGGGATTTGAAGAAATATTTGAGTCCAGTAATGAAGTTCAATGGCAGCTTTACATTTCTCCAAACGGTTTACAGACTTTATCTTGGTTCCAGCAGGCTTTAGCTTTAACTCTGGCAGGCAAACAATCTCAACTCTGCTACATCGGTTTCTTTTTGGCTCTGCTGTACTAACAGACTTAAATGGAATCTCTGATTCTGCAGAATGCTGCAACTTCTCTCTGTAGTCAGACTCTGGATTATGCCAGGGAATAGGTTAGAGTCCTGGCAGCTCCAACATGGAGTCTCAACCAGAACACACCAGACCTCCCTACCTGCTTCTGGTAGCAAAACAGGACTGGCCCACTTCTGACCAAGAAAGGAGGGGAGAATGGAATGATGAGTTCCATTCTCTCTAAGTGTAGCTCTGCCATAGTTGCTGCCACCTGCTGGTGAAACAGGCACATTACATGTAATAAACAGTTACATAACAAGATAATGAATGCACATTGTGGTGGACCTGCAAAGACATACATAAGATGACATTATATTAGCCCATTAGAGATAGTAGCAGGGGCAGTAGTGGTAACACCACTCTGGGGTGTTACATTTCCATCTTCTACAGATCTGGAACACAATATTCATCAATGCAAAGGCAGCATTTATCAGGCTAAATGTTATATTTACTAAGCTTCAAACCCTTTGCAGCATATTCTTTAGCACATTGAATAGTAGAAAAATATTGGTGCACTTTTTAGTAAATTTGTCCCAAAGTACATAAGAAAATTGTCCATAGTTGCAGGCAATGCCCACAAGAACCTGGACAACTCTGTGCATTCATGAAGGCTCAGAATTGGATTCATCCTAGACCATTCATTTCATCTTGCAGTTTGGGGGAAAAAAATCAGCTTCCACCGTGTTCTGACTGTGAGACCTAAATCAGTCTGCCAGAACCTAATAAGAAGAGCTTGGATCCAGTCTAAGACATTTCATTTTCTAGTTCAAAGGCTTTAGTTTCCTCTGATCAGCTGCAGCAAGGAACCTGTCATTATGGAGTTTCCTTCAACATATTATTTTTCGATCACTAGGTTGCACACTACACCAGGAATATGCTGTCAGCTCTGGGTGAGAAACCAGTCATCAAGTTTGATGGTGCAGAATGAATGCAGGGACATTTGCTTGTATCTGCTACAAGTGTCCATGAACATTCTGGCTTGACGTCTAATTTGTACTGAATGTTCTTTATTTACCTGCCCATTAGTCAATTGACCTCAGTTGTAGAAATGCCTTGTAACCTGTTTAGGTTTTCTTCTGTTGTACCTCAGCTGTCTACCCTGCATGTGACAAAGAATGCCTAAATGCCACAATAATCAGATACAGGCCACAGGGCCCAATTTGCTTCCATTGAGTGCTGTACACAGACATGACCAGATAGACTAGAAGTTGAATATAGAACACAAGAACCTTTCCCAGCAGAACCCATAGAGAAACAGGTTCTGTTGGTAGTGAAACAGGGTGCATGAAATATTTATTTTCACAGCAAATTTGATACCCAAGCAAGACATATGAACAGAAGTATGTAAAATGTTAATAGTGTACCATCATATAGAATAATTAAAATCTAGCATTTGAAATGAGAGACAAACAGGATTGTCAATGGGATACTTTAAAGGTATATTACCTATTACAAGGACCTCAAATATTAGTGAACTGAAGGTCCTATAGGTGGTGTCAGAGTTAAATATGTCCAGAGTGAGCACCTTTCCATTTGAAAAGCAAACTACTCTCCACATTTTCTCCAGCAGGTGATGGAGAAACTATATTAATGATAGAGTTCATTTTGAACATCATTAATATAGTATGATTGAAGTTCAATGTTGAGAGATATTCAATGGACCGTACTTTTTCAGATCTTTTTTTTTATCAATTGGAGGACCCGAAACCATTGCTAAATCATTTATATCTGCTAGAGGTCCATCTCCTACTTAAAGGGGCTGTCCAATGTAGAAAACCCATTTTAGATACATTATAAGGGAATTCTTAATTAATGGGAGGGTGGTGTAAAGGAATTCATATATACACCATCTTGTCCCTTTCTCCTCAAAGTGGGCTCTTCCCCTCCTATATTCTCATACTCTCTGATTTTCATGCTGAGGCTTCCATTTTGACATACAGGGAGTGCAGAATTATTAGGCAAATGAGTATTTTGACCACATCATCTTTATGCATGTTGTCTTACTCCAAGCTGTATAGGCTCGAAAGCCTACTACCAATTAAGCATATTAGGTGATGTGCATCTCTGTAATGAGAAGGGGTGTGGTCTAATGACATCAACACCCTATATCAGGTGTGCATAATTATTAGGCAACTTCCTTTCCTTTGGCAAAATGGGTCAAAAGAAGGACTTGACAGGCTCAGAAAAGTCAAAAATAGTGAGATATCTTGCAGAGGGATGCAGCACTCTTAAAATTGCAAAGTTTCTGAAGCGTGATCATCGAACAATCAAGAATTTCATTCAAAATAGTCAACAGGGTCGCAAGAAGCGTGTGGAAAAACTAAGGCGCAAAATAACTGCCCATGAACTGAGAAAAGTCAAGTGTGCAGCTGCCAAGATGCCACTTGCCACCAGTTTGGCCATATTTCAGAGCTGCAACATCACTGGAGTGCCCAAAAGCACAAGGTGTGCAATACTCAGAGACATGGCCAAGGTAAGAAAGGCTGAAAGACGACCACCACTGAACAAGACACACAAGCTGAAACGTCAAGACTGGGCCAAGAAATATCTCAAGACTGATTTTTCTAAGGTTTTATGGACTGATGAAATGAGAGTGAGTCTTGATGGGCCAGATGGATGGGCCCGTGGCTGGATTGGTAAAGGGCAGAGAGCTCCAGTCCGACTCAGACGCCAGCAAGGTGGAGGTGGAGTACTGGTTTGGGCTGGTATCATCAAAGATGAGCTTGTGGGGCCTTTTCGGGTTGAGGATGGAGTCAAGCTCAACTCCCAGTCCTACTGCTAGTTTCTGGAAGACACCTTCTTCAAGCAGTGGTACAGGAAGAAGTCTGCATCCTTCAAGAAAAACATGATTTTCATGCAGGACAATGCTCCATCACACGCGTCCAAGTACTCCACAGCGTGGCTGGCAAGAAAGGGTATAAAAGAAGAAAATCTAATGACATGGCCTCCTTGTTCACCTGATCTGAACCCCATTGAGAACCTGTGGTCCATCATCAAATGTGAGATTTACAAGGAGGGAAAACAGTACACCTCTCTGAACAGTGTCTGGGAGGCTGTGGTTGCTGCTGCACGCAATGTTGATGGTGAACAGATCAAAACACTGACAGAATCCATGGATGGCAGGCTTTTGAGTGTCCTTGCAAAGAAAGGTGGCTATATTGGTCACTGATTTGTTTTTGTTTTGTTTTTGAATGTCAGAAATGTATATTTGTGAATGTTGAGATGTTATATTGGTTTCACTGGTAAAAATAAATAATTGAAATGGGTATATATTTGTTTTTTGTTAAGTTGCCTAATAATTATGCACAGTAATAGTCACCTGCACACACAGATATCCCCCTAAAATAGCTAAAACTAAAAACAAACTAAAAACTACTTCCAAAAATATTCAGCTTTGATATTAATGAGTTTTCTGGGTTCATTGAGAACATGGTTGTTGTTCAATAATAAAATGAATCCTCAAAAATACAACTTGCCTAATAATTCTGCACTCCCTGTAGTCTGTAGAAACAATATTCTAAACTGAAGGCCAAATGTTTTCTCTTCACTTTTGTGAGAGTTTCAATGCTTTTTGGCCTAGAGCTATAATGATATGCTGTCAGTATATATACATGCTTGCTAAAATAAAGTTTGAAGTAAGTTGTAGCGAACACACCTCCTGTGCCTGATGATTTTTTCCTGAGCCGCTTGACTTAACCCTTGATTCCTCTATCATCACATCAGTAGAGCTGATTACACTCACAGTGGATTCTCATCTCTTAGCGTAGAGAGCAGTTACAGTGTCTCTTCCTCTGAAGGACCAGTCCCTGCATTACTCATACTGTTCATTGATTTAAATAAGCACTGTGTAATACAACCCCAATTCCCAAAAAGTTGGGGCGCTGTTTAAAATGTAAATAAATGTAAATAAAACAGAATGCAATGATTTGCAATAGACTTTTTTTCACAATAGAACATACAACCTATCACATGTTGAAAGTGAGACATTTAACCAATTCATGAAAAAAAAACTTGATTGCAGTGACGCGTCTAAAAAAAAGTTTGCGTTAGGGGCAACAAAAGGCTGAAAAAATACAAGTCTCCACCTAGTATAACTGAGTCGCCTCATTATAATATAAGGCGCCAAAATATACGGGGCCAACAGCAGACGAGGCTGTGGTGGGCATGGACCGCCGGAATAACTTATAGCTTTTAAAGGGCATCTGTCAGCAGATTTGTACCTATGAAACTGGCTGACCATTTGCGTCTGGCAGCTGAAGGCATCTGTATTGGTCCCATGTTCATAAGTGCCCACATTGCTGAGAAAAATTATGTTTTAAAATATGCATATGAGCCTCTAGGAGCAATGGGAATTTTGCTGGTACTCTGCTTTCTCTGCAACTACTATGCCCTCTGCACTTTGGCAGGCATGGTGACGTTTTCACTGTCTGGCCCTGTCAATCAAAGGTAGGATAATAATTAGGCTAGAGCTAGCCTGATGAAAGGTCCTCTTTAAAATGGACTAGCACACCCTCTCCACTTTGATTGACAGGGCATAGTAGTTGCAGAGAAAGCAGAGTACCAGCAAAATCCCCATTGCTCCTAGAGGCTCATATGCATATTTTAAAACATTTTTTTTCTCAGCAATGTGGGCACTTATGAACATGGGACCAATACAGATGCCTTCAGCTGCCAGACGCACATGGTCAGCCAGTTTCATAGGTACAAATCTGCTGACAGATGCCCTTTAAAAGCTATAAGTTATTCCGGCGGTCCATGCCCACCACAGCCTTGCTCTTTCTGAGTAAAGCATGGTGGAGGTTCCTTGCAAGTATAGGTTTGCATTTGAGCAAATGAAGTTAGGGAGTTGGTTTGGATTAATGGTGTCCTGCAATGCTGAGAAATACAGTTATGCAGATACTTATCCATCATGTATTACCGTCAGGCAGGTGTCTGATTGGCTTCAAATTAATTCTGCAGAAGGACAACGTTCCCAAATATACATCCAATTTAATTAAGAACTATTTTCAGAGTAAATAAGAACAAGGAGTCGTCAAAGTAATGATAGGGCCCCCACGGAGCCATGGTATTAACATCATCAAGTCTGTCTGGGATTTCATGAAGAGACAGAAGGATTTCAGCAACCCTACATCCACAGAAGATCTGTGGTTTGCTCTACAAGATGTTTGGAACAACCTCCCTGCGAGTTCCTTCAAAACCCGTAAAAGTTTATCTAGAAGAACTGATGCTGTTTTGAAGGCAAAGGGAGGTCAGACTATATATTCATTTGATTTAGATTTCTCTTATGTTCAGTCTCTTTGCATTTTATTGATTGATAAAAATAAACTATTAATACTTCCACTACTATTTTTCAAAGCATTCTTTGTAGCATTTTTCTACACCTGCCTAAAACTTTTGTACAGCAATGTATATGTCTAGAAATCCTCCTAAAGTAAACTTCTGATGTGAAAGTACCCTTACTTGCTACCTGTATCCAGTGAGCAGTTTGAGTATATAGTCCACGTTTGCTTACATCACCTGTGAGACAAGTGAACTTGGAACAATATACCATATAACCCCCCCCCCCCCCCCCCCAACTCCGAATACATTATGATGAGCACAGGATCCCTTCTGAACAGATTCCTGGTGCTACACCCTATCTCTGATTCTCAGCTAGAACTGGTGTCAGTACTGCCAGGATGTGTCATCCAGGGTTGCGCTCAGAGCTTTTTCTCAATGTTGTCTCTGTTTCTGTCCCCGCAGCAGCTGTTCGCTATTTCTTCTGTGTCTCGTTTATTTTTGATGTCACCCGCCGTGTACTCTGAGTCGTGCAGTTATTCTGAGACTTTGTGGGTGCCAGTATGATAAGAAGTATTAGCACACACTGTGCCATATATGAAATTATGTCCAGACTCCCCTGTGTCATCCTGCAAATTAAGATCCAACTATACCAGCTCATTTGTCTGGAGGAGAACAATAACAGCTGTGAGGGTTCCAGGACTCAGATCTCATACTGTAGAAAGGTAGCACCACAGAAGGTTTGGCCTGACTCTACACATAGGGGGTTGTTACCTGTTTGCTGGAAGATGCGCTTAATTCATGGCAAGGTACACACCTAATCATAAATTAAGTGCACCCTTGGCAGTCTGTGCATCTAGAATGATAGTTAAACAGCTTGTAGCTGGCTTAGATTTCACTCATCAAGATAAATCTTCCATGGAAGATAGCCCTGCGCGCACCCCACACCCTTTTCAGAAGGTGGTGGGGTGGAATAAAAACGGCATGTGTGCAAAGTTTTTGAACAAATGGTGTTTAAAAAGTTTGTGACTTTTTAATGCCAGCACTTACAAAAAATAACTTCATGAGTAACAGATTTGTTTCTACCCCATTGTCTTAGGGTATGGTCATGAGTGACGTGTTTTGCATGTGTAAAAGATCCATGTGTGGACAAATTGCAGCGGAAAATTTACAGTGACTACAAATCTTATCCAAAAACTGTAGAAAATGTCTTCAATGAAAACTGCACATAATGTGATGCAGAGAGTGAAATACATGGCAAATCTGCAACAAAATCCACAAGATACCCTGTGTGGCTGCACACATACTTCTTAAAGGGCATCTGTAAGCAGCTTTATACCTATGAAACTGGCTGGCTTGTTGCATGTGCACTTGGCAGCTGAAGGCATCTGTGGCATCTGTCATCAGTAGTAAAAAATAAAAATAAAATAAAAAAGACAACCCCTTTTACAGTAGGACTGGAGGTAAGGGGGTTAGGTTGAGAATTTGGTATGGGGGGTTCCTTTCAATTTTTATCTCAGCCAGCAGAAAGGTTTGGTGCGCCCCTGCCCCTTTACAAATCACTGAGGGAAAGGGGGGTGGCCCAAGCTGAACTTATGCACCAGGGCCCATTAGCCTTTAGCTACGCCCCTGCCTATAATAACCCTGTAACCATAACTAAGGGGCACACTTATTAAGACCAGCATTTTAGACACCATTCTTAATAAGTCCCTGCGCTGGCGGTGAATCCCCCGACGTTATGAAAAAGTGGCGGCCTTCCTAGCTGTCTTACATTTAGACAATTTTCTACACTTAAACCAGGTGTAGAAAATGATGACTGAGACGAGCCTGCAGGCCCATCCCTTTCCCCAACTACTTTTTTACACCTGGCGTGAACAGGGATAAGTCGCAAATTGCGTCGCAAAAGACCTTTGCGCCTCAGTCACACCAGAAATACTCCTAATGTAGCTATATTTCTGTTTAATAAATGACCCCCTAAATATTCACTTAATCGTAAAGGATAACTGTCATATTTTTTTTTTATTTGCTAGTTTATTAGCGATAGGCATGTATACCTGATTTAGTCTGTCAATGATTGTCAAAATATCTGTAATTACCTTATAATAACAGCTTTTATTAATGTCCCCTGTCCCTTTCCACTGCTCCCTTAAAAGACTGTTGCTATGGCTCATCTGTCTCCAGCTAGGAAGACAGAGGGGCGGTCCTTCACACTGCATGCCTGCGTTAGGCTTCAGAGTGCGAAGGCGTGTCTCTCAGTAATCCAATCTGATTGGCTGGCAGGAAGCTGCTGGCTACAGCAAGTTTGTATGTGACCTGAGGGAATGCAGTTTTGGCCTCAGAGAACTGGCAGAGGAGCCATCTTGAGAAGATCCTCCATAATGTAGGATTCAAAACAGCCGTAACTAAGGGGGAAACTCAAGAAAAACAGTGGTAAGTGAATAAACTAAAGATTGCTTTATGCATAATGCTGCTGAAGCAGTAACATATGCTAAAATAGATTTTCTGATGAAAATATGACAGTTATTATTTAACCCCTTATGGACCGGGCTCATTTTCACCTTAAGGACCAGGCCATTTTTTGCCATTCTGACTATATTTGTGAATAACTTCAAAACGCTTTTACTTATCCAGGCCATTCTGAGACAGTTTTTTTGTCACATGTTGTACTTCATGACACTGGTAAAATGGAGTAAAAAAAAAAATCATTTTTAATTATAAAAAAATACCCACATTTCTCTACTTCTATAATACATAGTAATACCTCCAAAAATAGTTTTTAATTTACATTCCCCATATGTCTACTTCATGTTTGGATCATTTTGGAAAATGCCATTTAAATTTATGGGGACGTTACAAGGCTAAGAAGTTTAGAAGCAAATTGCCAAAACCCACTTTTTTAAGGACCAGATAAGGTCTAAAGTCACTTTGTGAAGCTTACATAATAGAAACTGTAACGGATCTCCTGGCACCCCGACTGGGTACCTCCGTTGATGGATGCTCCTAGTGCTTCCCGAGGGCTCCAAGCACTCAACTTGACACCATAACCACCACAGACCCCACGAACCGCCGCAGCTTGGTTGGGGTCTAACCATCCTCCGTCCACGCTGGACCCAAGACCGGGCTTCAGCTTCCAGTGGGTGAACCTCTCCTAAATCCAGAGAGCAGGAACCATGAGCAAGCTCTTACAAGATCTTATACTCAGGGGAGTATTGTGATATAGCAATCCCCAAGAGTGTAGTTATCCCATCCCCCAAACATGAGCCAAAACTTCATGAAGGGGTAAAGCAGGTCTCTTTATTGAACACACAAGCACTGACTTATATACACATTTTCCAACATGGGTACCACCCCCATGGACCTGGTTGGGAACCGAGGACATAACATAGCATCCAATCATTTTTTGGCAAATTTTTCATTTTAATCCACTTTTTCCAGTAACAAAGCAAGGGTTAACAGCCAAACTAAACTCAATATTTATTTCCCTGATTCTGTAGTTTATAGAAACACCCCATATGTGGTTGTAAACTACTGTATGGGGACACGGCAGGGCGCAGAAGGAAAGGAATACCATATGGTTTCTGGAAGATAGATTTTGCTGGACTGATTTATTTACACCATGTCCCATTTGAAGCCCCCCTGATGCACCCCTAGAGAAGAAACTCCACAAAAGTGACCCTATTTTGTAAACTACACCCCTCAAGGTATTTAAAACTGATTTTTACAAACTTTGTTAACCCTTTAGGTGTTCCACAAGAGTTATTGGCAAATGGAGATGAAATTTCAGAATTGAAATTTTTGGGCAAATTTTCAATTTTTATCCATTTTTTCCAGTAACAAAGCAATGGTTAACAGCCAAACAAAACTCAATATTTATTGCCCTGATTCTGTAGTTTATAGAAACACCCCATATGTGGTTGTAAACTACTGTACGGGCACACGGCAGTGCGCAGAAGGAAAGGAACATGATATGGTTTCTGAAAGGTAGATTTTGCTGGACTGATTTATTTACACATGTCCTATTTGAAGCCCCCCTGATGCACCCCTAGAGAATAAACTCCACAAAGTGACCCCATTTTGGAAACTACATCCCTCAAGGTATTTAAAACAGATTTTTCAAACGTTGTTAACCCTTTAGGTGCTCCACAAGAGTTATTGGCAAATGGAGGTGAAATTTCAGAATTTTAATTTTGACTACAGAATCAGGGCAATAAATATTGAGTTTTGTTTGACTGTTAACCCTTGCTTTGTTAATGGAAAAGCAAGTTCATTTGAGGGATTAGGTCATGTGCTTATTTTTATAGAGCAGATTCTTACGGACATAGCAATACCTAATATGTCTACTTTTTTAAATTTATTTAGGTTTTACACTATAATATCCTTTTTTAAAAAAAACAAAAAACATTTTAGTATCTCCATAGTATGAGAGTCAGTTTATTTTAAATTTTTTAGCCTATTGTAAGTAAGGGCTCATTTTTTGTGAGATGAGAGGACGGTTTTATTGGCACTATTTTGGGGGGGCATATTACTTTTTGATTGCTTGCTATTACAATTTTTTGTCACCTTACATCACAAAAAGTGTAATAGCAAGCAGATCGCCCCAGAAAATGTGTGTGGAGGTGGTGGGGGGGGGGGGGGCAGAGGGAAAGCTGCAGCACCCCTGGGGGGTCTAGGATCACACAGCTGAGTGTGCTGTGGACACCAGACACCCGATCAGGGTGATGCAAAAATAAAACTTTTTTTTTTTGTCCTAAACTTTCCCTGACTATCCCTACTTATCTAAGCTCCCCCTAATCTGTCCCTATTGTACATTTTTAGTGCCAGATGGCACTATGGTGGCTCAGTGGGGGTGCTGGGCTGGACGCTGCTCCTCTCTCCACAGCTCCGGACACAGAAAGGAGGAGGAGAGCAGAGCTCTAGTAAGTTAGACCCCCCGCCCGCTTTGGGGCCAATCGGAAGAGATCCTGAGCGTTGATGTCACCATCACCTCTCAGGATCGCAGGATGGTGATTGGTGGTGTATTATCACACCACCGATCACCATCCTATTCCGGGTTATCGGGTCACCAGAGACCCGAATAACCCAGAAATGCAGCAAATCGCAGGTTTGAATTGACCTGCGGTTTGCTGCGAGCGACGATACGGGGGGTGGGGGGGGTCATAGGACCCCCCACGGCATTGTGCCAGGGTGCCTGCTGATTGATTTTAGCAGGCACCCAGTTCCGACCACCGCCTGCCGCGCGGCGGTGATCGGAAATACATAGGTTAAAATGTATCTTTTAATATGCATTAAAAATAGAAATATTAACTGAACAAATTTAAAGCAATGGTCACCAGATCTGTTATTGTATATAATATGTATATGAACATACAAAACTCTGGTTAGCTCGCCTATACAGCCAATGCATAATTTCAGGATGAGGAACACTAACCCTGGGTTCACACCTGAGCGTTTCTGAGACGCGCGTTTTACGCGTGTATTTGTCGCGCGTTTTACACACGTTTTTATGCACGTTTTTTGCAATAGTAAATGCGCGTTTGACGCGCGTTTGTGTGATTGACTGCAGTGTTGTCCAATGAGCAAATATCCCTGTCTATATGAAGTTTGGCCAATCATAGGCCTTTTCCAGCATGTTGCTAAATCCAAAACGTGCGTTCGAAAGTTTCAGTGTCAAAAACGCGCAAAATACAAGCGTTGCACGTTCCCATTGAAGTCTATGGGCCAAAACGCGCGACAAACGCCCAAAAAAAGCTCAAGAACTTGTTTATGTGTCGGGCGTTTTTCAGCTTGTTCGAATGCACTGTAAAACGAGAAAATGTGAACCAGTCCCATAGGGAAGCATTGGTCTGCATCGGTTATGCGTTTTACAGCGCGTTCGAACGCACTGTAAAACGCGCAAGTGTGAACTTAGGGTAAGGCCCCTTTCACACGAGCATGACGGATTAGGTCCGGATGCGTTCAGGGTGCGTTCAGTGAAACTTGCACTATTTTGCAAGCAAGTTCAGTCAGTTTTGTCTGCGATTGCGTTTAGTTGTTCAGTTTTTTCCGCGCGAGTGCAATGCGTTTTGATGCGTTTTTCACGCGCGTGATAAAAAACTGAAGGTTTACAAACAACATCTCTTAGCAACCATCAGTGAAAAACGCATCGCACCCGCACTTTCTTGCGGATGCAATGCGTTTTTCACGCAGCCCCATTCACTTCTATTGGGCCAGGGCTGCGTGAAAAACGCAGAATATAGAACATGCTGCGATTTTCACACAACGCAGAATTGATGCGTGAAAAACAACGCTCATGTACACAGACCCATTGAAATGAATGGGTCGGGATTCAGTGCGGGTGCTATGCGTTTAAGTCACGCATTGCACCCGTGCGGAAATCACGCTCGTGTGAAAGGGACCTAATAGCAGGGCTGCTGAATCAGCAAGATTTCCCTAAATACCAATGTGTGTGTCCTCAGCTGCCATTAAAAACGCTGGTTGATCTCACTGATAAAGACAAAATGTGTGTCCTCAGTGCTCATCCAAGTGGGGATGCAATGGGTCTGCATAAAAAAACTAAAAACAGATGCAACATGGACGTCCTCCATATTTTGGAGATCCACATTTTGTAGACCTCAAAATACATAGTCATGTGCATGAGGCCTATGGTTGACTGCACCATTGGCATACACACTCAAGGAATTGAACGGATTCACACTGGTTAGGGCACTTTCACACTAGCGTTTTTCTTTTCCGGCATAGAGTTCCATCACAGGGGCTCTATACCGGAAAAGAACTGATCAGGCATATCCCCATGCATTCTGAATGGAGAGTAATCCGTTCAGTTTGCATCAGGATGTCTTCAGTTCAGTCGTTTTGACTGATCAGGCAAAAGAGAAAACCGTAGCATGCTACGGTTTTTTCTCCGGTGAAAAAAACTAAAGACATGCCTGAACGCCGGATCCGGCATTTTTTCCCATAGGAATGTATTAGCGCCGGATCCGGCATTCAGAATACCGGAATGCCGGATCCGTCGTTCCGACATGCGCATGCGCAGATCGGTAAAAATGCGAAAAATGTACAAGACGGATCCGTCGGTCCGCATGACAAGCGGAGAGACGGATCCGTCCTTGCAATGCATTTGTGAGACGGATCCGCATCCGGATCCGTCTCACAAATGCTTTCAGGCAGCAGCAGATCGGCGGATCCGGCGGCCAGTTCCGACGACGGAACTGCCCGCCGGATCACACTGCCGCAAGTGTGAAAGTAGCCTTAACCTCACCATTATCAGTCACAATGGGTGCACACTTAATTTGATATACTGGCGCAGCACCCCAGTAATATATTAAAATACGCACACAGACCATACCGAATCACCTTGGCAACATGTGAGTAATATGAAATAATTCACTGGCGAATCTCTCCAGGAACTTGTTTTGATATGTTGTATGTCCACATAATGTAATAGATATACACTGACGAATCACCCCAGCGACATACATAGACACATATCAAACATTCTGGTAGACATCTGCCGTAAGTACTGCTAGCAACTATCTGTATAGTTTACAGGAATGGCTTAAACACAAATACACAACACAACCCACTGACCCCTCCCACAAGTCAGCATCTTCGGGGCAAGCGGGGGTATAGTAGGCAAAATATAACATATTGACATGTTTTTCAAATCTCTGTGACACTTTAAGGCCAAAATTGGTAACCTTCTTAAAGGGAATCTCTCGGTTCCAAAACAACCCACAAACTATAGGAAGTGGTGTATAGTGTGACACAGAGCCCCATTATGTCATTTTTATCTTCTTACTCACTTGCATTCCGATGCGGTGCTCTAACATAGCAGCAGTAAAATATGTTGAGAGGACTCCTAAGCTCATGCACATAAAGGAGAGGACTCAAAGAGGAGTCCTCTCAATGCATTTTCCTTAAGTCAGGATGCGTATGAGTATGAAGATAAAAATTACATAACCGGATTCTGTGTCACTTACACTATACACCGCTTCCTCTAGTTTGAGTAGTGTTTCAGAGCTGACAGATTCCCTTTAACCCCTTCCCACATCATAAGGTATTATTACGTCATGGTAAGCAAAGAAATAAATGCAATTAGCTCACTGCCTTTGTTAGTCCTTGGTGCAAGGACCCTTAGGAGAAACAAATCCACTATACAGGTGAAACTCCAAAAATTTGAATATCGTGCAAAAGTTCATTTATTTCAGTAATGCAACTTAAAAGGAGTTGCATTAATGCAACTTAAAATTTGAATATTGTGATATTCAATATTCTAGGCTCAAAGGGTCACACTCTAGTCAGCTAATTAATCCATACCCCCTGAGCAAAGGGTACCTCAAAATTGTGACTTTGGGGTTTCATAAGCTGTAAGCCATAATAATCTAAATTATAACAAATAAAGGCTTGCAATATCTCGCTTGGCATGTAATGAGTCTATCTCATATATTAGTTTCACCTTTTAAGTTGCATTACTGAAATAACGGAACTTTGCACGATATTTACATTTTTCACCTGTAGAAACAAAGTAGCGGGTCCAGCATTCAGGTCTGGATAAAACCATTATGTTCTTATTCATGACATAATGTCACGAGTAAGGACTGAGCATTGTCTGAAACAAGTTGACTGATGTGAGGAGCTGTCCTGCTGTGTGCCATTTTTGGACTTTTTAAAAAATATTTGAGATATAAGATTTATGGTTTTATCCAGACCCGAGTGCTGGACCAGCTACTTTCTTTTTGTTATGTCATGGTGCAGTGTCCCACTACGGTACGTGGGTACTGCAAAAGCTTGTTATGTTATATGTCATATCAGGCTGTATTTTATTCTTATGTGAAATCCCCGTTACCAGGCTGTTAGGTGCATTACACATATTCCACCACAGTATATATATAACAGTTCAGGCCTAGTTAGAAGGTTGGAGTTAGAGTTTGGAGAAAGAAGTAGAGGGCCCCTCTACTTTCAGCTCTCTCTTGGGCTCCACGGTCCAGAGGAGCCAATTTGTATCTCAGTATCAGGCCAGGATAATAGGCAGAGGTGAAGTCTGTAATCTACCGTCTACTCTTCCGGAGTATCAAGTGGATTCTGCTTATTGTGTAAAGACAAAGGAAGGACAAAGCCATTATTCTTGGTACCTTTGTACCAAGGTGAAGAATTTATTAGCTTCCGGCAGCCTCACCGTTATTTTGGGGACAGATAAGATATCCGTTGCATCACTTGTGTGTAGAAGATAAAGACTAGAACTACCTCTACTGAGACTGAAGCAAGGCAAAGAGTTGATTATCAGTGAGTACTCAACTACCTACGATAGCCTGAGACATAACTACATGTACAGCCTTTTACTGGAATTCACCACATTCAACCTGAATGTTTATTAGAGACTGTTTTATAACTGGATGTAAACCGTTGACAAGACCCTGGTTACAGTAAAGTTCTTAGTTGGATTCACACCTGCCTCATTCTTCTATCTCTATACTACCACCACTCTCATTATTTTACACCATCAAGGTGCTGGCGTCACAACATCACTTAAGTCAGGGGCCCAGCCTCACAAGCACTCAGAAACCCAATCACCATCATGGGCACCTTGATCACTACCTGGCCGGTGTCCCCTGTAACAGACTGAAAAGTGGCAGGTGCGCAATGCAGACCAAAGGGTAAGACCAGTGAGCTCATCCACCCGGGGCATGGGTATGCATCGAATTTGGAAACCACGTTAGGTTTTCGAAAGTTGTTAAAAAACCACAACATCTCGTCCGTCTTGTGTATCAATACTATAGGACTGGCCCACTCACTTTTTTAAAACTCAGTGACGTCTAGCTGCAGCATTAGCTGCACCTCCATTTGATATGGCTTGTCGCCGAGCCTTGGTATGGTTTTAATCTGACTTTTGCCTGAGGCTCAGTGACAATGTCGTGCTGGAGTGCATCCAGGGAGGTCCAAGAACACATCCAACTAACAAACTCCCTGGCCAAGGTTTCCCAATCTTTCCACGGTTTGAGTAAATTCACATGGTAAACCTGCTCCGGCTTTCGCCGTCCTGGCTGGTGTACCTTGTAATTTACATCTCCAATTTTCTCGAGTACCTCGTAGGGCCCCTGCCACCTAGCCAGGAACTTACTTCCACGATCGGCACCAGAACCAAAACCAGATCACCCGGGTTAAAGATCTGGACCAGAGCATCCCGATTATAGACCCGACTCTGGGCTCGCTGAGCTGCCTCCATATACTCCTTAACAAGAGGCAACACTATCTCTATACGATCTTGCATCTGGTTAACGTACTCGATGACACTTTTATGTGGAGTGGGTTGTTGTTCCCACGCCTCTTTGGCCACGTCCAAGAGACCGCAAGGGTGTCTGCCATATAGCATTTCGAAGGGCGAGAACCCAGTAGAGGCCTGGGGTACCTCTCACACTGCAAACATGAGATAGGGCAGAAGAAGGTCCCAGTCCTTCCCATCTTTAGACACTACCTTTTTCAACATATTTTTTAATGTTTGGTTAAACCATTCTACCAGAACATCCGTTTGCGGTCCCTTGGTCGGTCAGAACCTCTTTAGGTAGTCCTACTCAGGAAAACATCTCTATTAATTCCTTAGCTATGAGTTTGGCGGAGGTATGTCGCAGTGGCACCGCCTCCGGGTACTAAGTGGCGTAGTCTAGAATGACTAAAATGTGTTGATGCCCTCTGGCAGACTTCGGTACTGGGCCTATGAGGTCCATAGCTATTTGGTAAAATGGTACTTTGATAATTGGGAGAGGTACTAGGGGACTATGGGAATGTGGCTGCGGGCTAGTTTTACAAAACTCTTCCACTTCTTTGAGTATGCTGGGCCAGTAAAACCGCTGTAGAATACAATCCTGAGTTTTCTGCAGCCCCAGGTGACCCCCGAGAACATGTTGGTGGGCTAGATCTAACACAAGCTTGCGATAAGCCTTGGGGACCACCAACTGTTCAGTAGGCTCACCCCGTAGTTGGTTTACCCGATACAACATATCTTGATGAACCACAAAACGGGGAAACACTGACTCTGCCCCAAGTTTTTGTGGTTTACCATCTACTATTAACACATTTTCCCAGGCGTGGGATAGGGTTGGGTCCTGATTTTGGGCGGTACCAAAATTATCCCCTGAAGACATTGAGGTCAGCAATTCAGGACCCGGCGGCAAGTCTTCCATGTCTCTCACCAGTAAGTGGCGGTTACCCCTACCGCTGGCCCTTCAGTCTCAGGTTCCCAGGGTTCTGGTCTCCCCCCTAAGCTGAGTCACTCTGCTAGGGATACCCCTGTCTCATGAGTATCAGTCGCTCTCATAGCAGGCCACAGTGCCGGGAGGTCCGAGAAGTCTCCCCCTATTATGAGTTCATAATGTAGATTTGTGGCGACAGCCACCTCGTGGGTCCATCTACCGGCCACCGTTTTTAGAGACACCAGCGCAGTGGGGTAGTCTTTTAAGTCTCCGTGGATGCACATCACCCTGACTTTCCGGCCAATATACTCAGTGGACCGCACCAGAGTAGCCCTAACTAGGGTCACCAGACTCCCTGAGTCCAACAGTGCCTCCGCCGGAGTGTCTTCCACTTCCACCTGGCACAAGTGATCTAGAGACTCTGGAGTACCTGTTCCACAGCCTCCTGACTGACGGTAGCCATAGTTAGTGCCCATGGGCTCAACCTGATGGGGACAGTCAGCCCTCTCATGGCCAGGTTCCTGACACTGCCAGCAGACTATCGGAGCCAGGTCCGCCATGGGTACATCCCGGGTGGGTTTTATCAGCTCAAATCTCCGGTCCTGGGGTGGAGATTTACAGGGTTTGCTGATCCCTCTCCCGACAGAACCCTCCTTTAGATTCCTGGTAGCTTCATAGCATTCCACCAGGTCCACCATCTCAAGGACATTGCCAGGAGACACCTGACCGATCCAGTGCTGGAGAGGGTATAGCAAAGCCCTCCAGAACATATCGGCTTATAGTCTATCCAGCATAGCCAGGGGACTCAGCACATCAGGCTGTAGCCACTTTTGCAAGAGGTGAAGTAAGTCATAATACTGGGTCATCACAGGCTAAGCTGGCTTAAACCCACACTAATGTACCCGCTGGCCCTGGTACAACCCATTTACCCCCAGTCTTGCCAAAATCTCACCCTTTACTTTTTGGTAGTCAGCCACTTGATCGTCCAGCAAGTCGAAATACACCATCTGGGAATCGGATGCCAGGAATGGAGAGATGCTCTCAGCCCACTTGTTACGGGGTAGCTTTTTCCTGATGGCCACTTTCTCGTACATCGCCAGGTAGGTTTCGATGTTGTCGGCGGGGGTCATCCTAGGAATCACGACACAGACTGCTTTTTGGGCATTGTGGACGCTCGGGGTTGCTCCTGCTGTCTGCAAAGCCATCACATGTTGTAGCAGCAACTGGTTAGTCTCTTGCTGCTGCTTATTAGCCTCGCGATGCTGCAGGTTTGTCTCTGGCTGCTGCAGATTATCACAACAGCCTCCATTTTGTCGTGGGGCACTGGTTATAATACAGCTGGCTTAAAGTAGGACATATAACCGTGCCTGAAAAATGCAGAAACCAAAAATATCGGCGTTCACGCCAGCCTCACAGCTCTTGCCCGCCTCCTCCACCAATTGTGGGGACTCGCTCTGGTAGACGGGATTAGCAGACGCAGTACAAAGGCAAATACTAGTTCTTTGGATCAAACAGTTCAGTGTTTTATTAACACTTTAGGCAAGTGACAAAACAAGCAGTCATATTCAAACAAAAAGTCACCTTGCGGTGTTGGTGGTAATTCACACCATGCAGCAATTGTGCCTCAAGGAGTCCTTGCTGATAGCAGCACCAACCTGTTTTCACGCCAAACAGGTAGCAAGCCTTCATCCAGCCGCAAGGCTCCCAAATCCCAACACAGAGACCTGGTTTCCGAGCCCAGCTGCCTATTTAAGGACAGCCAGGTGTTGCCAAAACCTGGACCAGCATTTAAAATCCAGTCTGGTATTTGACCTCACCTGGCTCTAAATCAGCCCAGCAGCACATGCTGGTAGCAAAATACCAGTTTTTCCAGACAAAATTTCTCACTGTGTCCCACCACGCAGTTGCTGTGGGGCCCATAAGGCAAGGGGGCCCATCAGTAGAGGAAAGGCTCTGCTCCCCAGTGAGTGAAGACCTTACTGTGACCGCTGACACTACAAGGAGTAACAGCCATGGTCTGCTGGCCAGCAAAATTTCTGCTTAAAGGGAACCTGTCATGTGGATATTTGATTATAATCTTAACTAATTATATACAGTCATTAACTACTAAAAAGTACCTTAGATGTATTCACTTACTGGTGTGACAGGTTACCTCATAATATACACACAAAGATGCCACATGCCGCATGCTAATGAGCTGATTTGAGTCCAGCATGATGTCATCGAGTCCAGCGTATATTTAATTCAGAGCTATAGCCACTCGCCTGCCCACCTGCTGCTGATTGATATGGAAAAAAACTGTCATTCAGCAGCAGGTGGGTGGGGAGAGTCAGGAGCACATAAATATTCATGACTCATCATTATCAGCTGGAGCTTTTCAATACAAGATGTTGGCAGATTGACTGGGTCAATTAAAGAAAGGGACCCAGCATTTTGCTAAGAGAATCAGTCACTTATTTATGTTGCCCTTAGTTAGGACACCATAAAACTGGTGACAGGTTCCCTTTAAAGTATAATTGTCATTTTTTTTTTTTTTTTTGGAGTATTGGATTGTGGTGATTAATATCTCCTTGGTGGCCCTATTTCAACTTTTCACTGTGTATTCAATTACCCCTTAATTCCACCGTTTTGTTCCCTGTACTGCATACTTTTACCTGTGCTTAAAATAGGGTTGCTAGACATGGTCCATCTATCTGTTGAAGGACAGAGGACACAGAAGCACGCAGCATGTAAGGTCAGATTACAGACAGCCTGGGACTGTAAGTAAATTATTAAAGCCAGTTCCTTCCCAGCAGCTGATAACAGTGCCTGGGCTGTGTGCACTTCTCCCTGTCCCTGCGCTTGGCAGATGCTCCCTCACTCAGCAGACTGGGACAATGCAGACTCGAAGCAGCGCAGACCAGGGAAGGGAGATCTGGCGTCTGCTCAGTGTATAAATGAAAGCAACATGTGGTAAGAGGACCCCTTTGTGCTGCAGGAGATTAACCCTTTAGGGGGAGGGCTCTGGTTACTGACACTTTTGGGGGGCTATTGTTACTGGCTAGTGAGGGCAGGCGGGATTAGCCTCAGGGTGAGGGCAGTGATGGCCATCTTAACTGAATAGTGAGATTGCAGTTTTATGCAGACTGGTTGCTAAGGGCTGAATTTTATTAAATATGGGGTAAGTCAGTCTAATAGTAACTGATTCTGGAATATCATATTATTAGTAACTACATATATGAAAATTGAAATTAGGGTCTAAGTGTGACGGTTATCCTTTAAGTCTCTCTTGCCATCTCATAGTTTCTTTAGCAGAGCAGATTAACCACTGCTACTCTGGCCTCATGGTTATTCAGCCCGCCTGCAGGTACTTTGTTGACTATATGTACAGTATATATACAGTGGCATGCAAAAGTCTGCTCACCCCTGGTCAAAATGACTGTTACTGTGAACAGTTAAGCAAATTGAGGATTAAATGATCTCAAAAGGGCATAACGTTAAAGATTAAATACACTTTCCAACATTTTAAGCATAATCAGTGTATTATTTTGGTTTTGTACAAATTTAGAGTGAAAAAAGGAAATGAGTACCTTGCAAAAGTATTTCAACCCAAGGAGTTTTGAGCGCTCAGATAACTTTGACCGGGGTCTTAGACCTTAAATAGTCTGTTACGGTTGTTCTTAATCATTATTAGGAAATACCAGGTGATGCAAAATTCAAAGCTTTATAAATACCCAGACTCCTCTAACCTCCTTCTAAGCAGCTGCCTAAAACTCTAAAAAATGAAAATGGTTGAGGCACCCAAAGCAGGAGAAGGCTATAAGAAGATAGCAAAGAGTTTTCAGGTTTCTATTTTCTCAGTTAAAAATGTAATAAAGAAATGGTAGTTAACAGGAATAGTGGAGGTCACAGGGGCGTTGCTAGGTTCTCAAAAGATCCGGGGCCCAAGCTCCAATGCATATGGCCGAATTCTCTAAGTTGAACAACCGCATCCCCCCACCCTCCTTCCTCCCCAGCAAACACTAGCACTAAAGACATTTTACTGTAATTGCTATACAGCAGCACATACCTCTCACATCCAGGGCCTCCCAGGTGACGTCTCCTCTGTCATCATCTTCTCCATTCGGTCCGGACACTTCTATCAGCCACCTAGTCTCTGCAGAGTGTGACACACGGACATCTTAGCTTCCTTACTTTTCTGTACCCCCAAATACTATCCTGAAGAAAAATTAGTGCCCCCCCCATAGTAACAGTACTCCTCATAGTCCCACCAATAGTAATTCCCTACTAGAATGCTCATTAGTAATACTGCCCCCTACTGGACCCAACAGTGATAATGCTCCACAAGAGTGCCCTCATTAGTAATACTGCCCCCTACAGTGACCCCAACCGTGATAATGCTCCCCAAGAGTGCCTCCATTAGTAGAAGAGCCCTACAGTTTTAATAATACTCTCACAGAGCCCTCAGTAGAAATAAGGCCCCCCCCCCCCCTATTGTCCCCCAGTGGTAATAAAGCTCTCTACAGACCTTCAATAGTAATAACCCTCATAGTGCTCTTAGTAGAAATAACGCGGATCTATAAGCCCCTCCTATAGAACCTCCAGTAGTAATAAGAACTCCTAATGTCCCCTGGATTTAAAATGCCCCCACAGTGCCCCCAGTATTTATATCGGCCCCCTACTGTTATAATGCTCGCCCTGAAGCGCCCCAAGTATTTATAATGTCACCTGCAGTGCCCCCTGTAGTTATATTTCTCCATTTAGTGTGCTCAGAAATTATAATTCCTCAGCACCTCCGCCATACAGTCCCATGTAAATAACACTATTTCCCTCCCTCCGCCATAGAGTCCTATATAAATACCATCACACCATCTCTCCAGTCCCCTCCAATATACAGTCCCATGTAAATAACATCCCTCTATCTACAGCCCCCTCTAAAATACAGTCCCATGTAAATAACATCACACCATCTCTCCTGCCCCTTCCAATATACAGGTCCATTTAAATAGCATCACCTCCTCAATATTCAGTTCCATATAAATAATATCACTCCCTCCCCCAGACACCTTCAATATACAGTCCCATGTAAATAGAATCACACCCTCCCCAGCCACCTCCAACATGCAGTGCCATGTAAATAACATTATCCCTTAACATTCAATCCCATGTAAATAATATCACTCTCTCCCACAGTGCCTTCAACATGCAGTCCCATATAAATAGGGTTAACAGCTAAACAAAACTCAATATTTTTTGCCCTGATTCTGTCGTTTATAGAAACACCCCATATGTGGTCGTAAACTACTGTACGGGCACACGGCAGGGCACAGAAGGAAAGGCACACCATATGGTTTCTGGAAGGCAGATTTTGCTGGACTGGTTTATTTACACCATGTCACATTTGAAGCTCCCCTGATGCACTCCTAGAGTAGAAACTCCACAAAAGTGACACCATTTTGGGAACTACGGGATAAGGTGGCAGTTTAGTTGGGACTATTTTTAGGGTACATATTATTTTTGGTTGCTCTATATTACATTTTTGTGAGGCAAGGTTACAAAAAATTGAAATTCTGAAATCTCATCTCCATTTGCCAATAACTCTTGTGGAACACCTAAAGGGTTAAAATCTTTGTAAAATCAGTTTTGAATACCTTGAGGGGTGTAGTTTCTTAGATGGGGTACTTTTATGGAGTTTCTACTCTAGGGGTGCATCAGGGGGGCTTCAAATGGGACACAGTGTCAAAAAAAACAGTCCAGCAAAATCTGCATTCCAAAAACCATATGGCGCTCCTTTCCTTCTGCGCCCTGCAGTTTGGCCATACAGCATTTTACGACCACATATGGGGTGTTTCAGAAAACTACAGAATCAGGGCAATAAATATTGAGTTTTGTTTGACTGTAAACCCTTGCTTTGTTAACGAAAAAATTGGAAAATTTAGCTAAAAATAGCTGTTTTGGCACCGTTTATTTTTATGACTGTATTTATTTGAGGGGTTAGGTCATGTGTTATTTTTATAGAGCAGATTCTTACAGACGCAACAATAACTAATATGTCTACTTTTTGCAATTTATTTAGGTTTTACACTATAATATCCTTTTGTTGAACAAAAAAAAAAACATTTTTGTATCTCCATAGTCTGAGAGTCAGATGTTTTTACTTTTTAGGGGCTCATTTTTTGCGGGATGAGAGGCCGGTTTTATTGGCACTATTTTGGGTTGCATATGACTTTTTGATCACTTGCTGCTACACTTTTTGTGATGTAAGGTGAAAAAAAAAGCCAATAAAACCGTCCTCTCATCCCGCAAAAAATGAGCCCCTACTTAAGACAATCGGCTAAAAATAAAAAATAAACTGACTCTCAGACTATGGAGATACAAAAATGTGTGTTTTAAAAAAAAAAGAATATATATAAATAAATTTTAAAAAGTAGACATATTAGGTATTGCCGTGTCTGTAAGAATCTTCTCTATAAAAATAACACATGACCTAACCCCTCAGATGGACACAGTCAAAAAAATAAAATAAAAATAGTGTAAAAAAAGCCATTTTTATTTTATTTTTTTGACTGTGTTCATCTGAGGGGCTAGGTCATGGGAGGAGCCATATTTTATTTTATTTTTTTTCTTGGCGATTTGTCTGTGGCCAAATAAAATTAAAATTGGGGAAGGGGATTATAAATTTAGTACTCCATGGAAGTGTGGTACTCCCTGAAGCAACCGTCAATGCAGAGGCCCAGATGATCGGGGCACGTGTCACACTGAGTAGTGGTGTCCTTCCGTATCCCCCTCCTGTGACACACTCTGCACTTTTTTGGGGACCGTCCCTTCTTTCCAGTATGAGGGACCACACCTGGAAAGTGTTGGCCAGGGACAATCCGGGCGCCTCCAGTTCACGAGGTACTCCGGCCTGCTCTTTCCTGGTCAGAAAAGATCAGGGCCTTGAGGACTGCCTCATAGAACTACGGGAATTTACCTGTTTTGCCAGCACTACGGGACAGCAAAAAAGAGTTATACAAGGCAACCTGTACCAAGCAGACCGCAACTTTTTTGTACTATGCCCAGGTTTTGCGCATGGCGTTATATAGCTTGAGGACTTGATCAGAGAGATTAACTCCCCCCATATACCGATTGTAGTCCACGATACAATCAGGCTTGAGGATAGGGGTGATGCCGTTACCATGAATTGTGGACAGTACAATGACATCCCTCTTGTCCTTATATCTGACCCGCAACAGGTTTCCACTGGTAAGGGCACGGGTCTCAGCCCTGGGGATAGGTACCTGGAGGGGGTGAGTAGGGAGGCCGCATTAATTTTTCCGCACGGTCCCACAAGCCCCAAAATGTCCTCCTCTCGGCTGCAGTGACCGGAGTCCAGTCACTGGACCTAGCCAAAAAGGAGCCCCGGTGATTAGCAATGAACCGTTGGGCGAACAAGTTTGTTTGCTCCACCATCAGATTCACAAAGTGGTCACTGAAAAAAAAAACAACTAAAAAAGTCATATTCAGTGAAGCCCACTGTGGGAATCTGGATTCCTGATTGGCCAACAAAGTCAGAAATCACGGGCTAAAAATCCTCTGGGGTACACCAGACAAGTTCACCGATAGGGGGCTCAGGGGGACTTATCTGGTGGGCCGGAAAACTAGTACGAGCCCCAGGGCGGCTCATACTAGTGTGGGCCACAGGTTCCCTGGCATGGGGGTCCCCTTGCTCCACCTGGCGGCATCTCCGCCGTCTTGGGGGCTCATCATCATCACTAGATGATGAGGAGGACGCGGATGACAAGAGGAAAGTGGGGTCATCCTCGTCCTTACTGGGGCTCTCAGAGTCGGAGGCAAGCAGGGCGTATCCCTCCTCGGCCGAGAACGTATGGCGGGCAATAGGGGAGTGTGTGTGTGTGTGTGTGCGTGTGTGTAAAACTTTATTTAGTGTCCGTGTGTGTGGGGGGACGGGTGTTCATGTTCACGACCCTAAACCTAACAGAAAAAAAATATAAAACATTTTCAAAAATGAGAGCCTCAAAATTATTATTTTTTTAATTATTCAAAATAGCTGATCAGCGGTGGGGTGGGCGATGTGCTAACAGTGGCCGTACGCTAAGAGTGCCGGACACAGTCAGCACACGCACACAAGAAAAAAAAAGCGCTTGCGCCCAAAAAGAATATGTGTGTGGGGTGGGGGGCAGTGGGGCAACCCGATCAGGGTAAAGCCCAAAAATAAAACTTTTTTTTTCTCCCTAAAACTATCCCTGCCTAATCTAACCTTTCCCTGCAAACTTTGAGTGGCTTATGTGGGGGGGGGGGGGGGGCGGGAGGTGCTGGGGGTGCTAGAGGTGCTGGACTGAGGTGGACGGACGCTCCTCTCTCCACGAAAGCAATGTTTAGGAGGAGAGCAGAGCTGGGGGAACTTAACCCCCACCCACCCGTCCAGCCAATAGGAAGCGATCCTGAGAGGTGATGTCACCGCCACCTCTCAGGATCTAAGGATGGTGATTGGTGGTGTATTATTACACCACTGATCACCATCCTATTCTGGGTTTGCTGCGATTGCCGATAAGGGGGGGGGGGGGGGTCATTTCCCCCTCTAAATGATTTTGGTTTGTTTTTCAAAGGAATTGTACAGTTTATGGGTCGCATTGAAGGTGGAAATAAATCTGAAATAGTTTGTCTTGGTCTGATTTTTTTTACATGACAAAAACCTGGCATTTTAACAGTGTTTTGCAGACTATTTTTTATCCATTGTACTTATGACATCCAGTGACGTCTCCTCTGACGTAGACGTTCTCTATCCTCCCTCCTCTTCTTCCTTCGGAGCAAACAGCCAAACATCTTTCAGTAATATCTCCTCTTATGTAGATATTCTCTTTCCTCATCATCTCTATTAGGACCAGTCCATCATGATGGTGCCCCAGTATTAATAATGCCCCTATAGTGCCCCCAGCAATAATGGTGCCCCGATACTGCCAGCAGTATTAATAATGCCCCCACAAATAATAATTCCCTTATACTATCCCCTATAATTCCCCCAGTAATAATAATGCACCTATGGTGCCACCTTTCATTTCCAAAGCAATAATTATTGTAACGGGGTTCCGAAGGTGCACTCGGTCTCCCATTAGCTGCAGACCTGCTGCTTAGCTTCAGGAGCGAGGATCTGTGCTTGACCTCGTTCCCAGGGTGGCTTTGCTAGCTGGGAGGTTCCCTGCTCCTAAGTCTGCCTTGAGCGCCGAGCTGATCTCTCGGTGCTCGACTGGTTGGTCTGTCAGTCATGTGACGCTGGCCACGTCACATGACCCTCACTCCCCACTATAAATACAGGCAGCCTGCTGGCCACAGGTTGCCTGTTAATTTCGGTTCCACCTGTAATGTTGTATTTCCTGGTGTACTTACCTCCTGCTGTTTCCTGACGATCCTCTGCCTGCTCCTTGTGTACTTTGCTGCTCTCCTGGTATTCTGACCCCGGCCTCCTCCTGACGATCCTCTTCTTACTCCTTTGGTACTTCACGACTCTCCTGGTATTTATGGCCCTGGCTTCTCCTGACTATTCTCTGCTTGCTCCATTTGTACTTTGTAGCTTTCCTGGTAGTGACTCGGTCCGTTCACGTTCTGTTGTTTGTCTGTCTGTCATCCCTGCACTTAGTTCAAGCTAGGGATTGCCGTCCAGTTGTCCCCTGTCATTAGGACTCGCGAGGCAAGTAGGCAGGGCCAGGGGTAAGGGTGGAGCGCAGTGGTCACTTCCCTCCCCCCTGTGTGTGTGTGTGTGTGTACGCGACCGTTACAATTATGCCCCCTATTGTTCTTCCAGTATTATGCCCTCTGTAGCGCCTCCAGAAATATTAATACCAAAAATGCCCCAGTATTAAAAATGCCCCCTTAGTGCCCCCAGTAATAAAAATTCCCCTATTGTGCCCTAGGAATAATAATGCACCCTATTGTGCATCGAGCAATAATAGTGCCCCCAGCATTAGTAATGCCCTCCAACAATTAAATGCCCTCCATTAATAATGTCCCGTATTCGACTCCAGTAATAATGATGCCCTCACAGTGCCCCAGTAATAGTGCATCCTATAGCACCAACAATATTAATACCCCCTAGTGTGCCTCCAGCAGAAAGGAACTTAAAGTAGCCCTGGAAAAAAACTAAAAGTGGCCCCATGTTGTAAGCGAGTCCAAATTGACAGAAGATGAGACAAAACAAGTAGGCAGGGACAACAGAAGTAGGCAAGGCCTGCAATACTGTAATTCAGCACAGAATTCCTCCTCAGCAGAACCAAATACCCCTGGGCAGCTCAAAATACTGCCGCCCCCAATGGCCGCAGTATTCAACTGTATCACGGTTGAGTTCAGGAGGGCACCTGTGGCCGTTGAGCATTAGATCATTATGTACCTGGCCTGCGGCCATCAAGAGGGTTTGAATGGCCCACTGGGCTTTGGCTCACCAATCCACCCCTGGCCTCCAGTAATAATAATGCCTCTGCAGTGCCCCAAGAAATGTCCCTATAGTTCCCCAGTAATGTCCCCCACAGTGCCCTCAATAATATCATCTATGGTCTCCAAGTAGCCAGGGGGAAAAAAAACTAATACTCACCTCAGTCCCATTCCCTGTTATCATCTGTGGTGCAAGCTGCATGCTTCTTCTGGCCTAAGGCCTGAGACGCCTGTGTTCCGGCGCAGGCAGGCGGTTGGAATGACATCAACACACCGCGGGACCCATGCCACCCACTGGGGTTAATTTGTCATATTTTTGAAATTTATCACAGAGGCACATTATGTGTGATGAAAAAAAGATGGTGGCTCTCACTGTTCCACTTTTGGAAAGGTGCACTCCCCACAGCACTCCCAAATGCTGGTACGTGAAGATTGGAGTAAAAACTTGGATAGGGGGGGTCACTCAATTTTAGGCAAACACATGGTTGATTGGTGTCCACAATAAATTTTATTGCAAATAAGCATAAAGCATAAATTGGGGGTCACTCAATATCAGGCAAACAAAGTTTTTACTCCACATTATGTGTGATAGATCTGAAGCACCTTGCAGAAAGTTAGACAGTTTTTATATTAATCTACTCATTTATACCAGCTCAGGGCCGGCTTACTTTACACCATTACTTAAAAAAAAAAAAGGGGCACACGGCCATTAATAAATATGGCACATAGAACAAGTCCACTCACCCTATTTCTAAACACTTTACAAAATTCTTGAGTGGCAGAGACTGAGTTGCCTACACAGCCCTCTCCAGGCCGTGTGTGACCTGCTGGGGATGAAAGGGTCTTCTCTTGACCTTCATTACATCTTTATCTCTCAGAGTGAAGTCACCACCATTCCCTTGTATGACAACTCAGTGCACATGAGAACTGTTCGCGGCCTTAGGCTCCCCCTTGTGGAGGAAGTGAGTATTCCACTCCCTAGCAGGAGCAGTTTCTCTGGTAACAGAGTGACATCTGACTGTGGCCCCTTATGGAAGCCATGATAAGCCCCAGTAACAATACGGTAGCATCTTACATTGTCTCTATGGTTACTGAGTTACTGTCTGACAGGTTAGATGATCCAAGTCCCACGCTCCCTGTGAAGGAGAGTCTGCCACACACCAGTAGATTTGTCTTCAGAAATGAGGATTCAGGGCATCAAATGAAGATGCAGCAATCTCAGGAAGCATCCTGAAGTCTTCTGTAGAGAACCAGGCTGTTCTTCTACCTTGATCACACGCAGCAGCTCGGAAAAACAAGAGTCTGGTTGCTGTGAGTCATGTGCATACATTATGACTGTAATCTTCCCACATTCACAGTAACAGAAGAGCGACATATGACGTGTTCATGACAAGTGAGATCGTACACTGTAGCCCCCTCCGTCCTACATGGTAATGTCACGAATAGAAGATGTCCAGCTGTGGTGAGCACGTCACCTCTCCTCCCCTGCTCATGAGTGTACTGGGCACAGTGTTCTCTCTTCTCCCTGCTCTGGAAAACGATAAGTTAAAACAGCACGGTAATGAACCCAGTGCCCACATGTACCAGCAGTGGCGTCATTTATGCCTGACATAGGTTGTAACAAATGTATTACCGCACGTGCTTTCTGAGAAATCTGTTACCAGGTACATCACCGCCATCAGCTACCACACCGGCTGTAATGATTACGCTTTTCTATGCCAGGGCCTGTGTGGTGGAGAGATGCAGGGTAAATATAAAAAAAAGTCAAATTTTATAAATGCGTCTAAATTCTGGAAAACAGTATGCCATGCCATGTCCCACAGCGGATTAGAGATCATTACAGTGATGCAATGCGCCAAAGACTGGGGGTACCGTGGGCACAATATTAACAGCACTACTACTTAATGGGACACTCTTATGGAGCATTATCACTATTGGGGGCACTATTACTAATGAGGTCGCTCTTAAAGACAATTACTATTGGTGGTATCTGTATGGCATTGTTATTTTTACAGTTTAGTATATGGGGGCATTAGGGAGCACAGCGGACACAGTATTGGGGTAGAAGCATAGTAACATAGTTTTATAAGGCTGAAAAAAAACATCTGTCCATCCAGTTCGGGGTACTTTCACACTAGCGTTAGAAGAATCCGGCAGGCAGTTTCATTCCCGGAACTGCCTGCCGGATCCGGAAATCCCTATGCAAATAGTAGCTATAGCCTGTAATATTATTACACTCCAGAAATCATACATCCAGGCCCCACTTATATTCCTTTATTGTACTCACCATAACCACCTCCTCAGGCAGAGAGTTCCATAGTCTCACTGCTCTTACCATAAAGAATCCTCTTCTATGTTTGTGTACAAACCTTCTTTCCTCCAGATGCAGAGGATGTCCTCTCATCACAGTCACAGTCCTGGGGATAAATAGATGATGAAAGAGATCTCTGTACTGACCAGGGGCGTAGCATGGGGGGGCCAGTGGGGCCGTTGCCCCGGGCGCCAAATTGTAGGGGGCGTCAGGCAAAAGGCAGTATAATGAGGGTAATGGATGCCTATGGCTCCCATCCCCTCTGTTCTGCCTCATAAGCTTCAGGCCTGGCCTGAATCTTTAAGAAGCAGTAGAATGACGCAGGAGATTGCAATTATATCACCGTGACCTCCTGCGCCGGGTCTCACAAGATGACGTGATGACGCGGCGCAGGAGGGCACGGTGATGTGTTCCTGACTGCCTTCGCCGGAACGCTCAAGCAAAGACTACAAGAGGTGATGAAGAGAGGTGAGTATTTTTTATTTACTTTTTATGTAAGTACTGGGGGCCATACTGGGGCCACTATGGAGCTGGGCAGAAGAGATACAAATGAGGCCGATATATTTAGATAGGGGGCCATGATATATTATACAGGGGGCCATTATATATTATAGTTATACAGTGGGGCCATAATATATAATAATTATAGAAGGGGGCCATTGTACTGTATATTATACATAGCACTTAATGCAATGTCAGTCTAAATCTGTCTTTAGCACTGTGCAGTATACTTTTGTTTTACTTATAGGGTCAAGAGGTAGTATCATCATAGATGCCTGTACAGGCGATTTTACTCTCTAAAAAAGTCTCACGCGTATTAACCCCTTAGTGCTATATGACGTATATACTCGTCATGGAGCACTGCTACTTAGTGCTCCATGATGAGCATACTCGTCCTGGCATTAAAGGGGTTCTACGGGAAGTAAGAAAATGAAAATGCTTAAATATTACTTTAGTATAAATATATTCCCAAATACCTTTCATTACCTATAATGGTTCATTTTGACTAGGGAGAAATCATTAGTAGAAATAAAATGGCCGCCGTCCTATTAGCACATACAAAACCTGTCCTAATCACACAGGAGGACAAGTTACTTTACAACACTGAGGCAAAGAGCTGCCTCAGCCTCCTCTCTGCTTATCAGGGATTATGATCCTAAATACAGATGATAAGATCTTCAGCGGAATTTCTGTAGGAAAGGAGCTCATGAGGAGACATGAAATACAGAGAGGACAGACTGTGGTAATGGAGAATGCATACAAGTGCCACAACCCCACCTCCTCTCTGTACTTCATGTCCTCCTGTGTAATTAGGACAAGTTTTGCAAAAAAAAAAAACATCCACCAATCATAAAATCAATACTTACATTTTATTGGAGCTACAAAGACATACATACAAACACAATTAACAATTGTATACAATATGCTATGTGCTGATGCCTAATAAGACCAGATACATATACAGTCCCCACCAATAACCACCAATGTGGACACAATATACATAGTCAAAAAATGACAAAACCCAAAGTTAAAGCATAAGATGTAACCCAGGATATAATCTGTGATAATATAGCATCAAGGCACCTAATACCTGAGTAAGATACAAGGGTATAAGATTATCCAGGTGGGGTCTGAATGAAGAAATATCGCCCCGCGCGTATCGCCGGTAAAAACCGGCTTCCTCAGGGATAAGTGCCTGTATGCCCCAAAGCCCTTTATATATACTAATAATAGGAAATAATTGATAATGATGTAGCTCACCTTTAATAGAAATAAAACACCTGCGGTGTCTCTGGCGTCCCTCATAGTATTGTCACGACCATTGTACTGCATGCAGTTGCCTGCGGTCTGGTCTTGTTGTCAATCACAGGTGAGGGCTGGAGTATGTTGCCTCACCTGTGGTTGCCACTGGCAACATATTGTATTTGGCAGTATGGCAGCCTGAGCTGTAGCTAGGCAGCTTGCTGTCAGGATGCATGCGGTTGCACCTGGCAACCTGTCTTTGTAGGTGTGCCTTTTATCTGTTTGGTGTACACGGGGTTTATGTGTGTGTGTGCACTTTCCCTTTAAGTGGCTTCACTACCCTGTCTGGTGTTGGAAGGGTTAATTCCCTTTCCAGTGTGTCTGTGTAGGTGTGGCTACTTTGGCTATTTAGCCTCAGTTGAGACCTGAGGCTGAGGGGTATTCCAGCCTTGTGGTAAGCTGGAGTCATCCTCATGGTCTTATACCATCTGCCAGTGAGGGCCACCCTTGTGTTCATAAAAGTTATGGATGTTGTTTATTTTATGTTCTTGTGATTTCTTATCTTACTGCAGCTATGGATCTGGGTTCCTGTGTGTTATGTGTGTGTGCTGTGTCCTTTTATGTTTGGTATGGACATTCAGCATGTGAGCACGGGATCCAGTCAGTGTGTCTGTGGCAGGTAGGTGTGAAAGTGGTTTCACTCACCTGCCATATCCATAGGCTGTTTATGTTTCCCCTTCCTTACAGTTTGGCCAGTTTAGACTCCTATTCCTCTGTGTCTAGGAGGAACAGGTTGTCTTACCCAGCTCTTGCTCAGGGATCTGCCGAGAGTTAGTAGGGACCCGAGGTTCCTGAGTATGAGCCCTCCTACCATCTGGGTCGGCTCATACAATTAGGAGTCAGAGTTAGCGTTAGGGACGCTGTAGGAGGTGACCTGCTCCCTAATTCTGTTGTCCTGGCCAAGCAGCTTCCACATACGTTTAACATCGCACGGCTAAGGGTTTCCCCCATCCTCAGCTGTGACAAGTATACAGCGCTTGCACCAATGTAGGAAAGTGAAAAATCATGTGATGCGTTCCAACTTGAAGAAAGTACGTGTTGTCTATCTGAAAATATATTTTTTTTAATTTACCAAACTTAATTATAATTAGAAAGGAAGAGGTGGATAAGTGCAAGAGAATTATATGATGATGTGAGCATGATAGAAAATGTGAAAATAAATAATGCATATCAAAATATCCCATATATGATTAAACAATTAGTTATGCATATAAAGAGATGATTAAAATGAAAAATCAATACAAAATAAAAGATAAAAATAATAATATACATATAAACTTAATTATAAGTAAAAATAGAAATAAGTTATACTCCAAAAGATATATACGGTACATTTCATACATCATTCAATACATTCCATAACATGATTTATTGGCCAATAAATTCATGGAAAAAGATACACATCTAATAAATAAGTTAACAATATAAATTCATATATATTAATAAAAAAATTATAAAAAGTCAACAACAGTATTAATTCATCAACAACTGAACACACATGATAAGATCTTCAGCAGAATCTCTGTAGGAAAGGAGTTCATGAGGAGACATGAAATATAGAGAGGATGGACAGGACAGACTGTGGTAATGGTGACTGCATACAAGTTATACAACCCCACCTCCTCTCTGTACTTCATGTATCCTAATGAACTCCATTGCTACAAAAATTCATCTGAAGATCATATTAAACTGCATTCAGGATCATAATTCCTGACAAATAAGAGAGGAAGATGGCGCAGCTCTTTAACTTGTCCTTCCGTGTAATTAGAACAAGTTTTGTGTGCACTAGTAGGATGGCGGCCATTTTTTTCTTCTTCTATTGATTGCTCCCCAGACAAAATGAGCCATTATAACTAACGAAAGGTGTAAGGAATATGGAGTATGATTTCATTCCTGCCATTTGCTCCAGGAGTGGCAGAGAAAATCAAACTCCACAGGGGGGCCCTGCTTCAGACAGCACGGATACTGCAGGAAAACTTCCCTGCAGGGGGTCTAAGTCATTCCTCAGAACAAAAGCAACTATCAGACATCATGGAACCGGTGAATCATAAGGAATTATGAATCACCCATCCATCACAGGCATAAACCAGATATATATTTGCGACCTTGTGGCCAAGATGGACAGGCTCCTGCTCGTAGTTGGGTGGTAGGATGCCATGGAGGGGAGATATGGAGATCGCCCCACAGAAACCTAGTAATAGTACCATGTGTGGACTCTACCTGTAGCCGGAACCCAGGCGGACCCGTTGGTCTCCCTGTGACTTTCTGGTCTGGAGGTATGGGCCGTAATGAGTTTTGTGGGTCGTTTGGCTGCCAGGACCAGGAGGGATGGGGGACCTCTCCCAGAGGCAGGGAGGGGCGTGGCCGACTACAGGTGAAAAGACCCATGCAAGCAGAGTCCAGCGTCTATTCTCTGAAGAGGAGTCATGCTGAGCACCTTTAAAACTGCTGACATCACTGCCTCCCATGTGACGACAGCCAAGGATTACAGGAACCATTATTCATCAACCCAAAGGACTCATCCATCTAGTAAACTGACTTTTTGCTCTGTTTAATCCTGTTTGTACCATACCACCTGTATTCTGCACATCGGACCACTGTATATATTCTCTGTTATATTGTGTACTGTTTAGTGAGCCCTTAAGGCAATTAAATATATAATTTAATCTTGTGCTGTCCTGTATCTCGATCACGAATCCCCACGTCCGTGTTTCGGCATAGTTATACGCTACCGCGGGTTGGTTTCTCACCCTATAAAATCCAGTTAGCGGACTGTGCTTATATCAAACTAGAAACTGGTGGCAGTATACCCGGGCTGAAGAAGCTCTGTTTCACTGGGGCAGTGAAAAGGCTCGCTCAGCTTGTCAGGGTTGTGGGCGAGTGTCTCTAACCCTCTGCCTCTCTGTGCTCATGTGGACTGGAGGCAATTGTGTAAACTGTACTAAGCTTACTTCACCTGCTCCTCCGGGAGGGCGTAACATCACGTATTGGTAACCAGTAACTATACCGTATCTCGTGAGGTGCGGTATTCGTCACAAAATCTATTTGGAAATATATTTATAATGAAGTAGTATTTAAGTATTTTCATTTTCCTAATTCCCTGAGAACACCTTTAAACTGTCACCATGTCTTCAGACACTGTGACAGCACTGAGACCCTGGCTGTTACATACAGCCAGGGATCACAGCTTACCGCTCCAAGACCAATGAGGGCATTTTTGGTAACCTTGCCTAACAAAAAGTGTAATATAAAGTGATCAAAAAATAATATGTACCCAAAAATAGTATAAATGAAACTGTTACCTTATCCCGTAGCTTCCAAAATGAGGTAACTTTTTGGTTGTTTCTACTGGTGCATCAGAAGGGGTTCAAATGGGACAAGTTGTCTAAAAACTAGTCCAGTAAAATCTGATCTCCAAAAATGTTATGGTGCTCCTTTTCTTTTGAGCCCTGCTGTGTGCCCATACAGAAGTTTACAACCACATATGGGGTGTTTCAATAAATCACAGAATCAGGGTAATAGATTTTGAGTTTTGTTTGGCTGTTAACCCTTGATGTAAGGGTTAACAGAGTTTGAAAAATCAGTTTTGAATACCTTGAGGGTGTTGTTTCTACATTTGGGTATTTATGGGTGGTTTTCATTATGTAATCCCCACAAAGTGACTTCATACCTGAACTGGTCCTTAAAAAAATGGCTTCTTAAAAATTGTAAGAATTGCTTCTAAAATTCTAAGCCTTCTAACGTTCCCCCCCAAAAAAAAATTACATCTACAAAATGATCCCAACATAAAGTAGACATATGGGAAATGTAAAGTAATAACTATTTTGTGAGGTATCACCATCTGCCTTAAAAGCAGAGAATTCAAATTTCAAAAATTACAACTTTTTCCAAATTTTCTGTAAATGTAGGATTTTTTAAAAATAAATAAAGGTGATTTATAGTGACTCAAATTTACAACTATCATTAAGTACAATGTGTCATGAGTAGAGTTGAGCGGACACCTGGATGTTCGGGTTCGAGAAGTTCGGCCGAACTTCGTCCCGAACCCGAACCCCATTGAAGTCAATGGGGACCCGAACTTTTCGGCACTAAAAAGGATGTAAAACAGCCCAGGAAAGGGCTAGAGGGCTGCAAAAGGCAGCAACATGTAGGTAAATCCCCTGCAAACAAATTTGGATAGGGAAATGAATTAAAATAAAAATTAAATAAATAAAAATTAACCAAAATCAATTGGACAGAGGTCCCATAGCAGAGAATCTGGCTTCACGTCACCCACCACTGGAACAGTCCATTCTCAGATATTTAGGCCCCGGCACCCAGGCAGAGGAGAGAGGTCCCGTAACAGACAATCTGGCTTCATGTCAGCAGAGAATTAGTCTGCATGTCATAGCAGAGAATCAGGCTTCACGTCAGCCACCACTGCAACAGTCCATTGTCATAAATTTAGGCCCAGCACCCAGGCAGAGGAGAGAGGTCCCGTAACAGACAATCTGGCTTCATGTCAGCAGAGAATCAGTCTTCATGTCATAGCAGAGAATCAGTCTTCATGTCATAGCAGAGAATCAGGCTTCACGTCACCCACCACTGTAAGAGTCCATTTTCATAAATTTAGGCCCAGCACCCAGGCAGAGGAGAGAGGTCCCGTAACAGACAATCTGGCTTCATGTCAGCAGAGAATTAGTCTGCATGTCATAGCAGAGAATGAGGCTTCACGTCACCCACCACTGCAACAGTCCATTGGCATATATTTAGGCCCAGCACACAGGCAGAGGAGAGAGGTCCCGTAACAGAGGATCTGGCTTCATGTCAGCAGAGAATCAGTCTGCATGTCATAGCAGAAAATCAGGCTTCACGTCAGCCACCACTGCAACAGTCCATTGTCATAAATTTAGGCCCAGCACCCAGGCAGAGGAGAGAGGTCCCGTAACAGACAATCTGGCTTCATGTCAGCAGAGAATTAGTCTGCATGTCATAGCAGAGAATGAGGCTTCACGTCAGCCACCACTGCAACAGTCCATTGGCATATATTTAGGCCCAGCACATAGGCAGAGGAGAGAGGTCCCGTAACAGAGGATCTGGCTTCATGTCAGCAGAGAATCAGTCTGCATGTCATAGCAGAAAATCAGGCTTCACGTCACCCAGCACTGTAAGAGTCCATTTTCATAAATTTAGGCCCAGCACCCAGGCAGAGGAGAGAGGTCCCGTAACAGACAATCTGGCTTCATGTCAGCAGAGAATCAGTCTTCATGTCATAGCAGAGAATCAGTCTTCATGTCATAGCAGAGAATCAGGCTTCACGTCACCCACCACTGCAACAGTCCATTGGCATATATTTAGGCCCAGCACACAGGCAGAGGAGAGAGGTCCCGTAACAGAGGATCTGGCTTCATGTCAGCAGAGAATTATTCTGCATGTCATAGCAGAGAATCAGGCTTCACGTCACCCAACATTGGAACAGTCCATTGGCATATATTTAGGCCCCGGCACCCAGACAGAGGAGAGGTTCATTCAACTTTGGGTAGCCTCGCAATATAATGGTAAAATGAAAATAAAAATAGGATTGAATGAGGAAGTGCCCTGGAGTACAATAATATATGGTTAAGGGGAGGTAGTTAATGTCTAATCTGGACAAGGGATGGACAGGCCCTGTGGGATCCATGCCTGGTTCATTTTTATGAAAGTCAGCTTGTCCACATTGGCTGTAGACAGGTGGCTGCGTTTGTCTGTAATGACGCCCCCTGCCGTGCTGAATACACGTTCAGACAAAACGCTGGCCGCCGGGCAGGCCAGCACTTCCAAGGCATAAAAGGCTAGCTCTGGCCACGTGGACAATTTAGAGACCCAGAAGTTGAATGGGGCCGAACCATCAGTCAGTACGTGGAGGGGTGTGCACACGTACTGTTCCACCATGTTAGTGAAATGTTGCCTCCTGCTAACCCTGCCCTCAGAGGAGCTGGCCGTGACACAGCTGCCTTGACGACCTCTTGCTCCTCCTCTGCCTTGGCCTTGGGCTTCCACTTGTTCCCCTGTGACATTTGGGAATGCTCTCAGTAGCGCGTCTACCAACGTGCGCTTGTGCTCGCGCATCTTCCTATCACGCTCCAGTGCAGGAAGTAAGGTGGGCACATTGTCTTTGTAGCGTGGATCCAGCAGGGTGGCAACCCAGTAGTCCGCACAGGTTAAAATGTGGGCAACTCTGCTGTCGTTGCGCAGGCACTGCAGCATGTAGTCGCTCATGTGTGCCAGGCTGCCCAGGGGTAAGGACAAGCTGTCCTCTGTGGGAGGCGTATCGTCATCGTCCTGCCTTTCCCCCCAGCCACGCACCAGTGATGGACCCGAGCTGCGTTGGGTGCCACCCCGCTGTGACCATGCTTCATCCTCATCCTCCTCCACCTCCTCCTCATCCTCGTCCTCCTCGTCCTCCAGTAGTGGGCCCTGGCTGGCCACATTTGTACCTGGCCTCTGCTGTTGCCAAAAACCTCCCTCTGAGTCACTTCGAAGAGACTGGCCTGAAAGTGCTAAAAATGACCCCTCTTCCTCCTCCTCCTCCTCCTCCTCCTCCTCCTGGGCCACCTCCTCTTCCATCATCGCCCTAAGTGTTTTCTCAAGGAGACATAGAAGTGGTATTGTAACGCTGATAACGGCGTCATCGCCACTGGCCATGTTGGTGGAGTACTCGAAACAGCGCAACAGGGCACACAGGTCTCGCATGGAGGCCCAGTCATTGGTGGTGAAGTGGTGCTGTTCTGTAGTGCGACTGACCCGTGCGTGCTGCAGCTGAAACTCCACTATGGCCTGCTGCTGCTCGCACAGTCTGTCCAGCATGTGCAAGGTGGAATTCCACCTGGTGGGCACGTCGCATATGAGGCGGTGAGCGGGAAGGCCGAAGTTACGCTGTAGCGCAGACAGGCGAGCAGCAGCAGGATGTGAACGCCGGAAGCGCGAACAGACGGCCCGCACTTTATGCAGCAGCTCTGACATGTCGGGGTAGTTGTGAATGAACTTCTGCACCACCAAATTCAGCACATGCGCCAAGCAAGGGATGTGCGTCAAATTGGCTAGTCCCAGAGCTGCAACGAGATTTCGCCCATTATCACACACCACCAGGCCGGGCTTGAGGCTCACCGGCAGCAACCACTCGTCGGTCTGTTGTTCTATACCCCGCCACAACTCCTGTGCGGTGTGGGGCCTGTCCCCCAAACATATGAGTTTCAGAATGGCCTGCTGACGTTTACCCCGGGCTGTGCTGAAGTTGGTGGTGAAGGTGTGTGGCTGACTGGATGAGCAGGTGGAAGAAGAGGAGGAGGAAGCCGAGAAGGAGGAGGTGGCAACAGGAGGCAAAGAATGTTGCCCTGCGATCCTTGGCGGCGGAAGGACGTGCGCTAAACAGCTCTCCGCCTGGGGCCCAGCTGCCACTACATTTACCCAGTGTGCAGTTAGGGAGATATAGCGTCCCTGGCCGTGCTTACTGGTCCACGTATCTGTGGTTAGGTGGACCTTGCTACAGATGGCGTTGCGCAGTGCACACTTGATTTTATCGGATACTTGGTTGTGCAGGGAAGGCACGGCTCTCTTGGAGAAGTAGTGGCGGCTGGGAACAACATACTGTGGGACAGCAAGCGACATGAGCTGTTTGAAGCTGTCTGTGTCCACCAGCCTAAATGACAGCATTTCATAGGCCAGTAGTTTAGAAATGCTGGCATTCAGGGCCAGGGATCGAGGGTGGCTAGGTGGGAATTTACGCTTTCTCTCAAATGTTTGTGAGATGGAGAGCTGAACGCTGCCGTGTGACATGGTTGAGACGCTTGGTGACGGAGGTGGTGTTGGTGGTACATCCCCTGTTTGCTGGGCGGCAGGTGCCAACGTTCCTCCAGAGGCGGAGGAAGAGGCCGAGGCGGCAGCAGCAGAAGAGGCCGAGGCGGCAGCAGCAGAAGAGGTAGCAGGGGGAGCCTGAGTGACTTCCTTGGTTTTAAGGTGTTTACTCCACTGCAGTTCATGCTTTGCATGCAGGTGCCTGGTCATGCAGGTTGTGCTCAGGTTCAGAACGTTAATGCCTCGCTTCAGGCTCTGATGGCACAGCGTGCAAACCACTCGGGTCTTGTCGTCAGCACATTGTTTGAAGAAGTGCCATGCCAGGGAACTCCTTGAAGCTGCCTTTGGGGTGCTCGGTCCCAGATGGCGGCGGTCAGTAGCAGGCGGAGTCTCTTGGCGGCGGGTGTTCTGCTTTTGCCCACTGCTCCCTCTTTTGCTACGCTGTTGGCTCGGTCTCACCACTGCCTCTTCCTCTGAACTGTGAAAGTCAGTGGCACGACCTTCATTCCATGTGGGGTCTAGGACCTCATCGTCCCCTGCATCGTCTTCCACCCAGTCTTGATCCCTGACCTCCTGTTCAGTCTGCACACTGCAGAAAGACGCAGCAGTTGGCACCTGTGTTTCGTCATCATCAGAGACATGCTGAGGTGGTATTCCCATGTCCTCATCATCAGGAAACATAAGTGGTTGTGCGTCAGTGCAGTCTATGTCTTCCACCGCTGGGGAAGGGCTAGGTGGATGCCCTTGGGGAAACCCTGCCAGCAGAGTCTTCAAACAGCATAAGAGACTGCTGCATAACTTGAGGCTCAGACAGTTTCCCTGATATGCATGGGGGTGATGTGACAGACTGATGGGGTTGGTTTTCAGGCGCCATCTGTGCGCTTTCTGCAGAAGACTGGGTGGGAGATAATGTGAACGTGCTGGATCCACTGTCGGCCACCCAATTGACTAATGCCTGTACCTGCTCAGGCCTTACCATCCTTAGAACGGCATTGGGCCCCACCATATATCGCTGTAAATTCTGGCGGCTACTGGGACCTGAGGTAGTTGGTACACTAGGACGTGTGGATGTGGCAGAACGGCCACGTCCTCTCCCAGCACCAGAGGGTCCACTAACACCACCACGACCATGTCCACGTCCGCGTCCCTTACTAGATGTTTTCCTCATTGTTATGGTTCACCACAACAACAAAAATATTATTTGGCCCAATGTATTGTATTCAAATTCAGCTGAATATAAATTTGAGGCCTAGTATTTAGGCGCTGGGTGACCGGTATGGATTTATTGACAGAATTAGACTTGGAAATGCACAGTAGCGTGTGTGTGAAGTTATTCTGAATGACCCTATGTGCACCTTGAATATTATATACCCTTTTAGGGATAGATTTCAAATAGCTCTGATACAGCAGAAACCACTAAATTATGAAATTGCTAAATTGGGAATTGTATTTCAACCCTGAACAAAAAATGTGCTTTGACGGACACTAAATAACTTGCCCAGCCACAACAGTACAGCGGTAACGACAGATTTAGCGGGATATAAATTTGAGGCCTAGTATTTAGGCGCTGGGTGACCGGTATGGATTTAGTGACAGAATTAGACTTGGAAATGCACAGTAGCGTGTGTGTGAAGTTATTCTGAATGACCCTATGTGCACCTTGAATATTATATACCCTTTTAGGGATAGATTTCAAATAGCTCTGATATAGCAGAAACCACTAAATTATGAAATTGCTAAATTTGGAATTGTATTTCAACCCAGAACAAAAAATGTGCTTTGACGGACACTAAATAACTTGCCCAGCCACAACAGTACAGCGGTAACGACAGATTTTGCGGGATATAAATTTGAGGCCTAGTATTTAGGCGCTGGGTGACCGGTATGGATTTAGTGACAGAATTAGACTTGGAAATGCACAGTAGCGTGTGTGTGAAGTTATTCTGAATGACCCTATGTGCACCTTGAATATTATATACCCTTTTAGGGATAGATTTCAAATAGCTCTGACATAGCAGAAACCACTAAATTATGAAATTGCTAAATTTGGAATTGTATTTCAACCCAGAACAAAAAATGTGCTTTGACGGACACTAAATAACTTGCCCAGCCAGAACAGTACAGCGGTAACGACAGATTTAGCGGGATATAAATTTGAGGCCTAGTATTTAGGCGCTGGGTGACCGGTATGGATTTACTAACAGAATTAGACTTGGAAATGCACAGTAGCGTGTGTGTGAAGTTATTCTGAATGACCCTATGTGCACCTTGAATATTATATACCCTTTTAGGGATAGATTTCAAATAGCTCTGATATAGCAGAAACCACTAAATTATGAAATTGCTAAATTGGGAATTGTATTTCAACCCTGAACAAAAAATTTGCTTTGACGGACACTAAATAACTTGCCCAGCCACAACAGTACAGCGGTAACGACAGATTTAGCGGGATATAAATTTGAGGCCTAGTATTTAGGTGCTGGGTGACCGGTATGGATTTAGTGACAGAATTAGACTGGGATATGGCCAAAAAATAACCACACTATTGCTGGTTAAATGCACTTGGTGTGACAGCTTGACCAACCACACTACTGAGGGTTAAATGCACTTGGTGACGGGCGCAGCTTGCCCCTGATGTAGTATATGGCCAAAAAATGAACAGACTATTGCTGGTTAAATGCACTTGGTGTGACAGCTTGACCAACCACACTACTGAGGGTTAAATGCACTTGGTGACGGGCGCAGCTTGCCCCTGATGTAGTATATGGCCAAAAAATGAACAGACTATTGCTGGTTAAATGCACTTGGTGTGACAGCTTGACCAACCACACTACTGAGGGTTAAATGCACTTGGTGACGGGCGCAGCTTGCCCCTGATGTAGTATATGGCCAAAAAATTAACAGACTATTGCTGGTTAAATGCACTTGGTGTGACAGCTTCACCCTGATGTAGGCTTTAGCCAAAAAACAACCACACCATTGTGGGTTAAATGCACTTGGTCGCAGCTTGTGCTGGCGCACCACAAGACACAAAATGGCCGCCGATCACCCCAGAAAAAAGTGACTGACAAACGTCTGGGCAGCCTAAAAACAGTGAGCAATTGAATTTCAGCAGCTCAATGATGCACAGCTGCAGATTGATCGATTAATCAAGTCCTTTGGAGGAGTTAATCTGCCTAATCTCGCCCTACTGTCGCAGCCGCAACCTCTCCCTACGCTAATCAGAGCAGAGTGACGGGCGGCGCTATGTGACTCCAGCTTAAATAGAGGCTGGGTCACATGGTGCTCTGGCCAATCACAGCCATGCCAATAGTAGGCATGGCTGTGACGGCCTCTTGGGGCAAGTAGTATGACGCTTGTTGTGAAAGCGTCACAAAAGCGCCAAGAAAGCAACGAACACCGAACCCGAACCCGGACTTTTACGAAAATGTCCGGGTTCGGGTCCGTGTCACGGACACCCCAAAATTCGGTACGAACCCGAACTATACAGTTCGAGTTCGCTCATCCCTAGTCATGAGAAAACAGTCTCAGAATGGCTTGGATAAGTAAGTGTCCCAAAGTTATTACCACATAAAGTGACACATGTCAGATTAAAAAAAATTGGCCTTCTCCTTAAAGGGGTTTTTCCACTTCAGCAAATAGCATTTATTAAGCAAAGAAAGTTTCCATTTTTTAAAAATTCAATTTGGCCATTTCGCCAAATTTTGGGAAAAAATTCTGTGCGATCTGAATTTATTCACGGCGAATCACTTTAAAAAACGGCTATTTCCTGGCTGCAGAGAGCCTTTATAGTGGTGTAGAACACTGTACATTGCAGTAACACGCATAGGGAGTCTGCTCTGGTAGTGAAATAATACTGTGAGTCAGTATGACATTCAGATGACAGGCATCGCTCTTAGAATCACTGCACATTTCACTTATTTGGGCAGTCATGGTGCCAAAACTGACCAAATAACTCAAGTATGAACTCAGCCTTACAGGTCGATGTTAGCGCCAAGAAGAAGCGCACTCCTTTTACACTGTCGTCAGCTGATTCCACATAGTTGTCTACAGAACCTGTTCTATTAAACGCTTATACAAGTAGAGCCCCACGACAGAGTGGAGAGGGTGTCAGCAGTAATTACAGCGCCGGAGGTAGGCGTCCGCTTCACAGACGGGAGGATCAAAGGATCCCCCCCCCCCCCTGGAAACGCGCTCCGAGATCCTCGGGCTGGCGCGGTGACGTCATATCACCACGCCGGCCCACGTGTTCAGGCCGCCGGTGCGCATGCGCACGACGGCAATGGAGGGACTGCGAGCGGGCGCCGCCAAGCTTAAATACCACCGGCAGGAAGAAGCATCCCCTGGACTAACGAGCCCCCCAGGACAACGAGCAGGACCGCTGAGTATCATTAACCCTTATCCCCCTACTCTATACCACCAACGATCCCCTGCCCTGCATTTAACCCTTACCCCCCCTACCCTATACCACCAACGATATTCCCTTATTCCCCTACCCTATACAACCAATGATATTCCCTTATTCCCCTACCCTATACCACCAACGATCCCCTGCTCCCTGTTTTCCCTGCATTATTAACCCTTACACCTCCAGCGGACCCCAATCCCCCTGTGTTCCCCTATAGCCCCTGCTTCCCTTGGTTTCTACCCCCTATACAACCCTTACCTTACCCTGCAGCTCATTTACCCTTACCCCTGTACACTTGATAACCCTTACCTTCCCCTGCCCTGAGCCTAATCCCCCTGTGTTCCCCCAGGATCCCCGCTACCCTGGAATTACCCCTGTTACCCCCTTCCCGGCTGCCCTGTTTACCCCAGCTGCCGCAGTGTCTGTATTTACCCCTTGTAATACCCCGTAGGGATAGTATAGTGCCAGGATTGGGTGGGCTCCGGATAAAGTGTATGTATGAGATTGTAGTTAAATTCTGGGGAGGAATTGGGACTGTGAGTGTAGTTAGGACCGTATTAGTGTATTGTTATAGTATGTGTACTTATTGCTGTGTGCTGTTATAACTATATATGTCTATTCCCTTGATATATAGAACAAATTTGTTCACACCGGGTTTTCTCCGCTGTGTATAGGGTTCCCACCCCGAGTCGTAATACGATAAAAATCACAGCAGTGAGGGATTTTCTTTGATTGAGATTTATTTAGTGCAGATTATATGCGACATTAACGCGTTTTAGGCTAAGTTAGCCTTCATCAGACACTATGGAACAGAAAGCAATAGTATCATCTATATATACATATACAAGGTATATACATAAATCTATGTAGTAAACCATGGACGATGAAAAACATAAGACATAAAACAAGAAAAAAAGAAAAGAAAAAACAAGAGAAAATGGCAGGCAGCCAATCAATGAGATATCAATCGGTAAATAACAATGCAGTTTTACAATTCTGTGGCTACACAGGGTTACACTGGCATATACAATCCGATCCAATAGACAATATGATGGTCCCTGAAATGTAGAATTAAGGAAAGGCCATACATAGATAGATTACTCTAATTCTGATATGATAACCATTATATCCTAATAAATCACAGTCTAGTAATTCAAGGTATGGTGATAATAGTACTCTGCTGTACATTCCATATATAGGAAACTCAATGCAATTGAAGGAGCCTAATCCCCACTCAGGAGGACCTACCATTGCCGCTGGGAGATATAGCAGTAAGATTCACTGCTTTAAAAGGTGCCAGGAAGCGCACCATGTCGGGGGGGGGACCTGGAGGATGGTGCAAGTGTGACCAACACTGGGGACCTACAGAAAGAAGCAAAAGGATGGGGAATTGTACAGAATAGTATATTGAAAGGGAAGCAATGATATAGACATATCCATATGTAATTATAGTTATGTGTGATAAAGTATATAGCGAAATTTGCTAATATGTAAAGTATACAATCTGTATTATGGAATAAAGTGATTTCTGAGTAATACTATCTATTAGGGCAAGAATGAGCAGGTCCTATGTGACTGGGAACTATAATGGAATGGTATAGGTGATTACATGGACTATGTGTATGTGAATGGGACTGATGTGTGGTATATATCCATATGATGCTGTGTGAGTGTCAACTATAAAAGTAGAAAATATAGATAAAGGATACAGAAAACGGCACGTGGTCCAAGAGGTGGGGATCAGGAGGCCTGTCAGAAAAAAAGAAAAATATGAATTAATATGATGATTGTATACTCACATATAACTTCATTACAGTAAACATTGAATCTCATATTCTTTATTCATTCCTTTCGGATGGAGCGTCTGCAGTGTGTGAATCCAATAAGCCTCTCTGAATTTGAGGTTTCTGATTCTATTGCCCCCTCTACGAGGTGGAGGCACCTGTTCAATCATCTGATACTTTAATTGGGATATAGAATGTTTGTGCTTTTCAAAGTGCGCCGGGACTGGTAGCAATAGATTTTTTCTCCGTATTGTGGATTTGTGCTGACAAATCCTGTTTCTCGCTTTTTGTGTAGTTTCCCCTACATACGCTATCCCACAGGGGCATTTTATAAGGTAAATGACAAAATCAGTGTCGCAAGTAAAGAAGCTGTTAATGTTAAACGCTTTGCCTGTTTGGGGATGCGTAAATTGGGAACCTTTTTGTATGTTGGAGCACTGCGAGCATGTAAGACATGGAAACGTACCTCTCTTCTGGATCTGTAAGAAAACCTGCCTGGGTAAGCGTGTCTCGGAGCCCAGGTCTGCCCTCACCAGATTATCTCGTAGATAGCGTGGACGACGGTTGCATGAAAGTACTGGATTGTGAAATTCCTCTATTTTAGGATACGCCTTTTTGAGAATTGGTCAATGATTGCGGATAATGTGTAAGACTTTGTTGGAACTAGGATGAAAGGTATGAACGAATGGAATTCTTTTATTGTTGTCTCTAGGACTCCTATTTCTGGTGTCAGTCTTAAGGGTATATTCTGGATAACCCCTGGCCTTAAATCTCTGTTTCATCTCGTTCTCCCTCTCTTTGAGTATGAGGGAATCACCCACTATAGTCTGTATTCTTTTAATTTGTGAATATGGAAGAGATTTTTTAGTCATGGGTGGATGGAAACTTGTAAAGTGTAATAAACTATTACGGTCGGTCGGTTTACGGTAGAGGTCAGTTTTGAGTTTGCCCTGCGGATTTATAGTGACAATTGTGTCCAGGTAGGCTTTTGATGAGTTTCTATGGTGGATAGTAAACTGGAGCTCAGGCCAAATGGAGTTTAGATGGTTGTGGAATGTGAGGAGTGATTCCTCTGTTCCGGTCCAGACGCAGAAAATATCGTCTATATATCTTCTCCACAACCTGCAGTGGGATGCAAAAAGGTCTACCGGGTATATATGGGTGGTCTCGAAATATGCCATAAAACAGTTGGCGTATGGAGGGGCCACGTTTGACCCCATAGCGGTACCCTGTACCTGTAGGTAGAATGTATCCTGAAACATGAAGAAGTTATGATGTAAAATTAACTTAAGAAGGTCTAGGCATAATGAAATGATGTCCTGGTGTAAATCGCTATTGGCCAGCATAGTAGTTACTGCATCAATGCCTTTCTCGTGTTTGATAGAGGTGTATAGGCTCGTAACATCCTAGGTAACAAGAAGTGTGTCAGATGGTAATGGGTCCAGTTGTCTAATGAGTTTAAGGAATGATGTGGTATCTAGGAGGAAGGATCTGGTACGTTTTACATGAGGGGTAAGGACTTTCTCAAGAAAAATGGATAGAGGAGATAAAATGGATTCAGTAGATGCAACTATCAGTCGGCCGGGAGGATTATGGAGCTTTTTATGAATCTTGGGTAGTACATAGAAAACTGGTATGATAGGGTGAGCTTTGGTTAAGAAATTGAAAGTTGGAGTATCAATGGTGCCCTTAGCATGATGATGTCTAAGGATATTGTTGATTAGGGTGGCTACAGATGCCATGGGGTTATGGTCTAATTTTTTATAAACTGTTGTGTCATTTAGTTGGCGGTGAATTTCTGCGACATACTGGGTTTTGTCCATTATTACCAGTGCTCCCCCCTTATCTGCTAGTTTCAGGATTAACTTTTTTTCCCGTTTTAGTGCTTCTAGGGATACTCTTTCTGTGTTAGTTAGATTGTTTTCGTATTTGTATTGGCCCTCTCTGACCCCTTTAATGAAAATGTCAGTGTCTCTTTGCACTAGTTTGATGAAAGTTTCTGCAGCTGTCTGGTTCCGTGGGGGCATATTTGTACTTTTAGTACGTAGGCCTAAATCCCTGGCTGATATAAGTGATCCTTCCTTTTCAGGAGTGGGTTGTATCTCTCTATTGTCATCACCGAAATATGCCCGAAGGCGAATATTTCTGAAAAAACGCAATAAGTCAAGTTCCAACTCAAAACTGTTATGACAGTATGATGGACAAAAGGATAGTCCTTTTTGTAATAAAGTCAGTTCCGATGGACTAAGGGGAGTCGAGGAGATGTTAATCACCAGCGACTCAGATGACGGTGGCATGTGTGTGGTATGTGTAGTAACTGAACTATACGGTACCTGGGATCTGGTGGTGACGGATGATGTTTGCTGTTGCGATGGCCCAGATCTAGGTGCTCTTCGGGTATTCTTTGTTCTGCGTATTTCATCAGGCTGGCGAGAATCCAAGCTTGAAGCTGATCTCTGGGAGTCCATAGAGGAAGCCCTTCCACTTTTCCTTCGGACGAAATCCGGTAGAGTCTGGCCAATGATAGATTCTGTTGTTCCTATAGTCCTCTGTATATCTCAGGAATTTATTTTTCTTGGAGAACTCGATTTCCTTCCGTCTTTCCAGGAGGATAGTGGAGATCTTTTCTTGAAGAGTACTGTATTCATCCTTAGATAGGAGATCAAGTAGCTGGGATTCTATGGCCCGGATCTTGGTTTTTAGTTCCGTCATAGCTGAATGGATGTACATCAGGGTCAGCGTCATGATGTCTATTGAACACTTGTTAAGGATTTGTTCGAATTTGGTGCAATATTCCGGATTGTCCTTAAAGAACGTCGGACGTGTCCGTATGCGTAATCCCCTTGGGATCATCTGAGTTTTGAGATACTCGGCCAGTGTGACACTGTGTAGCTCAAAATTTTGCAGTTTCTTTGTTTCACGTTCCAATTCTCTTTCCTGCAGTTCTACTGCCGGGGTCTGGAGAAAATCACTGGATGAGGTGACTTGTGCCAGAACGGTTGAAATCTCATTGTCTGCAAAAGATAAGGTGTTGTCGGCCATTTTGGTGGTCCTGGTGCGTTCCAAATCAGGGAAACGTAATATATAGAACAAATTTGTTCACACCGGGTTTTCTCCGCTGTGTATAGGGTTCCCACCCTGAGTCGTAATACGATAAAAATCACAGCAGTGAGGGATTTTCTTTGATTGAGATTTATTTAGTGCAGATTATATGTGACATTCTTTTTTCTTGTTTTATGTCTTATGTTTTTCGTCGTCCATGGTTTACTACATAGATTTATGTATATACCTTGTATATGTATATATAGATGATACTATTGCTTTCTGTTCCATAGTGTCTGATGAAGGCTAACTTAGCCGAAAACGCGTTAACACATGAATGAAACGTGGCCCCTCCATACGCCAACTGTTTTATGGCACATTTCGAGACCACCCATATATACCCGGTAGACCTTTTTGCATCCCACTGCAGGTTGTGGAGAAGATATATAGACGATATTTTCTGCGTCTGGACCGGAACACAGGAATCACTCCTCACATTCCACAACCATCTAAACTCCACTTGGCCTGAGCTCCAGTTCACTATCCACCATAGAAACTCATCAATAGCCTACCTGGACACAATTGTCACTATAAATCCGCAGGGCAAACTCAAAACTGACCTCTACCGTAAACCGACCGACCGTAATAGTTTATTACACTTTACAAGTTTCCATCCACCCAAAAATCTCTTCCATATTCACGAATTAAAAGAATACAGACTATAGTGGATGATCCCCTCGTACTCAAAGAGAGGGAGAACGAGATGAAACAGAGAGGGTTATCCAGAATATACCCTTAAGACTGACACCAGAAATAGGAGTCCTAGAGACAACAATAAAATAATTCCATTCATTCATACCTTTCATCCTAGTTCCAACAAAGTCTTACACATTATCCGCAATCATTGGCCAATTCTCAAAAAGGCGTATCCTAAAATAGAGGAATTTCACAATCCAGTACTTTCATGCAACGGTCGTCCACGCTATCTACGAGATAATCTGGTGAGGGCAGACCTGGGCTCCGAGACACGCTTACCCAGGCAGGTTTTCTTATAGACCCAGAAGAGAGGTACGTTTCCATGTCTTACATGCTCGCAGTGCTCCAACATACAAAAAGGTTCCCAATTCACGCATCCCCAAACAGGCAAAGCGTTTAACATTAACGGCTTCTTTACTTGTGACACTGATTTTGTCATTTACCTTATAAAATGCCCCTGTGGGATAGCGTATGTAGGGGAAACTACACAAAAAGCGAGAGACAGGATTTGTCAGCACAAATCCACAATACGGAGAAAAAATCTATTGCTACCAGTCCCGGCACACTTTGAAAAGCACAAACATTCTATATCCCAATTAGAGTATCAGATAATTGAACAGGTGCCTCCACCTCGTAGAGGGGGCAATAGAATCAGAAACCTCAAATTCAGAGAGGCTTATTGGATTCACACACTGCAGACGCTCCATCCGAAAGGAATCACCTATACCATTCCATTATAGTTCCCAGTCACATAGGACCTGCTCATTCTTGCCCTAATAGATAGTATTACTCAGAAATCACTTTATTCCATAATACAGATTGTATACTTTACATATTAGCAAATTTCGCTATATACTTTATCACACATAAACAACTATAATTACATATGGAGATGTCTATATCATTGCTTCCCTTTCAATATACTATTCTGCACAATTCCCCATCCTTTTACTTCTTTCTGTAGGTCCCCAGTGTTGATTAAGACGATTGCATCCAAAAGACTGATCCACTTCCGGTCGTTGGAACGCAGTCACATGACCCGATGCGTTCCATTTGCCGATTCACTTCTGGCTAATGGAACGCACGGCGTCACACGTGCACCATCCTCCAGGTCCGCCCCCCGACATGGCGCGCTTTCTGGCACCTTTTAAAGCAGTGAATCTTACTGCTATATCTCCCAGCGGCAATGGTAGGTCCTCCTGAGTGGGGATTAGGCTCCTTCATTTGCATTGAGTTTCCTATATATGGAATGTACAGCAGAGTACTATTATCACCATACCTTGAATTACTAGACTGTGATTTATTAGGATATAATGGTTATCATATCAGAATTAGAGGAATCTATGTATGGCCTTTCCTTAATTCTACATTTCAGGGACCATCATATTGTCTATTGGATCGGATTGTATATGCCAGTGTAACCCTGTGTAGCCACAGAATTGTAAAACTGCATTGTTATTTACCGATTGATATCTCATTGATTGGCTGCCTGCCATTTTCTCTTGTTTTTTCTTTTCTTTTCTTCTTGTTTTATGTCTTATGTTTTTCGTCGTCCATGGTTTACTACATAGATTTATGTGTATACCTTGTATATGTATATATAGATGATACTATTGCTTTCTGTTCCATAGTGTCTGATGAAGGCTAACTTAGCCGAAAACGTGTTAACACATGAATGTCGCATATAATCTGCACTAAATAAATCTCAATCAAAGAAAATCCCTCACTGCTGTGATTTTTATGGTATTCCCTTGATATAGATATACAGTGGGATGCGAAAGTTTGGGCAACCTTGTTATTCGTCATGATTTTCCTGTATAAATCATTTGTTGTTACGATAAAAAATGTCCTATAATTGTTTAAACAAAATTAGGCAGGTGCATAAATTTGGGCACTGTTGTAATTTTATTGATTCCAAAACCTTTCCCTCCTCTTTTAATTTTCTCTGAAGAGTAGCAACATGGGGGTCTCAAAACAACTCCCAAATGACCTGAAGACAAAGATTGTTCAGCATCATGGTTTAGGGGAAGGATACAGAAAGCTGTCTCAGAGATTTCAGCCGTCTGCTTCCACAGTTAGGAACATGTTGAGGAAATGGAAGACCACAGGCTCAGTTCAAGTTAAGGCTCAAAGCGGCAGACCAAGAAAAATCTTGGATAGACAGAAGCGACGAATGGTGAGAACAGTCAGTCAACCTACAAACCAGCACCAAAGACCTACAACATCATCTTGCTGCAGATGGAGTCACTGTGCATCGGTCAACCATTCGGCGCACTTTACACAAGGAGATGCTGTATGCGAGAGTGATGCAGAGGAAGCCTTTTTCCGCCCACAGCACAAAAAGTGCCGCTTGAGGTGGGCTAAAGCACATTTGTACAAGCCAGCTTCATTTTAATATAAGGTGCTGTGGACTGATAAAACTAAAATTGAGTTATTTGGACATAACAAGGGGCGTTATGCATGGAGGAAAAAGAACACAGCATTCCAAGAAAAACACCTGCTACCTACAGTAAAATATGGTGGTGGTTCCATCATGCTGTGGGGCTGTGTGGCCAGTGCAGGGACTGGGAATCTTGTCAAAGTTGAGGGACACATGGATTCCACTCAGTATCAGCAGATTCTGGAGACTAATGTCCAGGAATCAGTGACAAAGCTGAAGCTGCGCCGGGGCTGGATGTTTCCACAACGACCCTAAACACTGCTCAAAGTCCACTAAGGCATTTATGCAGAGGAACAAGTACAACGTTCTGGAATGGCCATCTCAGTCCCCAGACCTGAATATAATTGAAAATCTGTGGTGCAACTTAAAGAGAGCTGTCCATGCTCGGAAGCCATCAAACCTGAATGAACTAAAGATGTTTTGTAAAGAGTAATGGTCCAAAATACCTTCAACCAGAATCCAGACTCTCATTGGAACCTACAGGAAGCGTTTACAGGCTGTAATTTCTGCAAAAGGAGGATCTACTAAATATTGATTTCCTTTCTTTTTTGTGGTGCCCAAATTTATGCACCTGCCTAATTTTGTTAAAACAATTATAGCACACTTTCTGTAAATCCAATAAACTTAATTTCACTTCTCAAATATCACTGTGTGTGTATATATGATATATTTAACTGACATTTTTTATCGTAACAACCAACGATTTATACAGGAAAATCATGACGATTAACAAGGTTGCCCAAACTTTCGCATCCCACTGTATATGGTTATAAACATATGTTCCTTTGTAGTAGTAAGGCACCGCAGCAATAGTGGTAGTGTATTGTTGGTACTGTATGATTAGTGTATTACGTATGTTATATTCTGTAAGGATTAATAAATACTGTGTTATTTATACCTATTGTGTAACGTGTGGTTACTAGCGGTAGTTAGTAAGGCGCATGCAGCTAGTTTAGTGATTAACGTAAGGCAATCAGTAGACGATTCACGCCTATTTATGAATATTAATTATTGAGATTTGCATAAATATCAATAATTAATATCCCCTTTAACATTGGCGAGCCAGGCCCACTGCTGGGAGTTTGTATCTGTGTTTGGTTTTGGGAAGAGAAATCGCTTACGCTGTGAAATATCAGGTGGGAAGGATGCGGTCAGTGGATTCTGAGCGTCCATAGCCTGAAGGTTCGGACAGAGCGTTTTTTCTCAAATCAGAACTAGACACAGAGCAAACTCTACAGCAGAGAATCTAAAATCTTTTCTGATTTTTGTATATTAATATTTTCTGATTCCCTTACACGCTGAACTGAAGAGAGAACCATCATAATTGAAGCAAAAGTCGTCTGGCTGTCACCATCAGACATCTGAGAAGCTCTGACAGATGCCTTTCAGAACCTCCTCCTTGAGCTTCCTTTGTTTTGCTTTCAGTTCCTCATCTCGTTAGCCTCTCTCAGCTGTCATGTAGTTGGACTGATTGCATCCCTTTAAATTCCTCCCCATAGTGCATCAGTGTGCGGTTTATATTATTTCCTGGAGTGTGTGTGCATGCTGATCCTACTTCCCAGTCTTCTACAAGATAAGTGTTGTGCATTCTTTTGTGTTTTTCTGTTTGCTGGATCCCAGGTGACCCTGACTCCCTCCGTATCTAGTGTAGGGAGTCGGTGGACGTGTCCCCTCACTATTATAGGGTGTTCAGGTGTTATACAGTTGAGGTACGAGGATATGCGATCATCTACCATTGAGATTTTCGCATAGGCTGAGCAGTCAGGGAGAGTGCCAGGTCTGATGCAGGGGTCTCCCTTTTTGTTCCTTAGTTTTGGATCCAGTGAGTCGTATATTCATTTTGTGTTGTCTTGTTTCCTGTACACCTTCCGTGACACTGGCTGGTCGGGAGAAGACGTTCCGAATATTGAAGGACCTCCTCCACGCAGCAACACAGTACAACGAACAACAACTCCAATGAAGATGGCCTCTCGACAAAAAGTAAGTATGAACTTCGCCACACTGCAACACCTCAGCAAACATAGCACATACAACCCCATCATCCCCACCACGTACAAATCCACTGAGCTGCTATGGTCCACTTTATTGGACCAGGCATACGCTCATGATAAACTCTGCATTAATCGCAGTATGTTTAAAAAAAAAAAAAAAACGGCTCCAAATGTTAGCCAAATTGGTTCACACCTTTGAGGATATCATTTGGAAGCCCGGGACATCTTGAAACACTTAACAGCACAACAAAGGCAGAGGAAGTTTCCAACACTGCAAGCTTTCACTGCAATTGTTGTGTTGAGAACATTAAACAGTTACACACATTACAAACACAACTACAAGAGAAGTCCCAGTGTACGGTCGAGAGGGGCAGGGAGATTTGCGTGTTAGAGTCTAGACTCTCGGACAAGGAGAGTTTCTACTCTGACATGGATAAGGAACTGCTCAGACTGTACACTGAGATAAATCAGTTCAGGAACAATACGGTATCTATGGATAACATGATTGTTCAACTTCGAGAGGACCTGGCTGCAAAAACGCAAATCATTGCGGATTTGCAGCAGGTCATCTCGAATCTGTCACGGCCTGGTGCTAACAGCATGTTGCCCATGAAACAGGTTTGTGTTTCGGGAACGGCACATGGGGAGACAGCGGCGACTGCGCCAAGGTCTGATCAAACACCCAACGCAGTAGACACCAGGGGACAGGTGGAACGGACACTACCTTTCACCCAAACACCCAGGGAGAATAGGGGTAGCAACCGAGTCCAGGAACAGGACAACGATTGGAGAGAGGAAAGTAGTTGGCCATTTACCACTTCCAATCCGCCAACGCATCTGGAAAGACAGGAAGATTTTTATCCTAACCATTCCAGTATGGAAAGGATAAACTTCCTGTTACGGATTTGCAAGGAGATCCCAAAATATGATCCCAGTGTAGATCCGTTTACTTCATGTGATATCTTTGAGGGTCACTGTAACAAGTATTCAGTGGCTCACGAATATCGCATGGAGTTATTTAAGTTATGGTTACCGACACACCTAAACCAAAGGTATGAGGTAACGGGGAGAACGCAACCCATGAATGGACAGTTTTATGACAAGGAGGAACGTCTCTCCATACTCATGAGACTGGCAACGGGCCATTGGGACGTCACTCCAGATATCCTGTCCAAGTTCAAACCCACTATACATGACGAAGCTTTGTCTATGTGTAGTCGGTTTGAAGCCATGTATAGAAGGGTTACAAAGGATCACTGTATGGGAATTCCACAGGGTATGATAAGTATGTTTGTGGAGAAATTCCCATACCTTGACACTGCAATCCGGTTGAGCGCAGCCAGGGAGCCATCCCTCACGGATGCTGCTATGATTATTGAGCAGTGCAGACAGGATACACTGCTCAATAAGAAATCCGTCAAAGTGATGGAGCGTGCGCCTGGACACGATACATCTCAAGATGAACGGGTACAGCACACAAAAGGTAATTCAGCTATTCGCCCCACGGCCCCGCCATTGGAAAGGATAGGAGGCATTTGATGCTTCCTATGTTTACAATACGGGCACATAAAGAGGAATTGTCCACAATGGTCACGTAATAACCGGACAAATCCTGAGAGAACGGGCAATAATAACGTTTTCAAGATGAAACCTAATTATGCCAAACCAGTGGGGGAATATCTGGGACATTCACAGGTCCAGACACCAAAACGTGTGGCTGTTGTGAATGACCCAGCGCGTTCGGTAAGGAGTGTGGAATCCCTGGAGACCATACTAAGGGTCCATAGCAAGAACCCACAAGTGGCAGTATGTACCTCACAGGTACCTACTGGGAGTCTGGTAGAAATTTATTGAAGATCAGGGATCCCTAAAGATCTGGCGCCAGTATGTCCCATCATACTGGATTCTTCAGGGAGACCCCACATAAAGGCCAAAATCAAAAATCAGGACGCCGAAATCATGCTTGACACTGGTGCGGAAATTTCCATGACCAATGTCAAACATGATTTACATCCCAACAGCCCTCAGTGTGTGGTGATCGGATTTGATCACCAACAAGGGGGGGTGAAGACCCACAGAATAGAAGAAGTAATTGTCCAGATTACCAGTCACACGACCCTTAGGATCCCCATGTGGTATTACCCCGGTTCTGACAACATTATTGGAACCGACGTAATGACACAAAATGGGTGGATCCTAGATCTGGCAAATAGTATTGTATGGAAGGGTCCCAGACAATCCAAGGTGTTTGTCATCCAACGCCAGTTTCTGGGACCACCATTGCCAACAATAGATGACTCTACGGAAGTACTTGAACACAAATGGCCTGAGATCTCGCATAATCCAGATCTTGAGCCTATTGTGTAGGAGTACCCCGATCTGTGGGCCCAGGGAAAAAACAATTGTGGCAGACTGATTGGAGTTCAGGTGGACATACAAGGTCCCGACCCTCCACCTCAACGCCAATACCGCTTTCCGCCAGAAGCCACCCATTCAATTTTGGACACCGTCCAAGAATTGAAAACTAGGGGGGGTCATAGAGGGCAATTCTAAATGCAACAATGCCCTCTGGCCAGTAAAGAAAAAGGACACCAATGCATGGAGGCTCACCATAGACCTCCGGGTCCTCAACAAATACACCCCAATGTCCGCTCCAGTGGTGGCACAGACTCCCGACATCATGGCCAGAATAAGCGGTAAAAGTTGCATATTCTCAACCATAGATGTTGCCAATGGGTTCTTCTCAATTGAACTCACTGAAAACTGTAGGTACAAATTTGCCTTTACAGTAGGGGACAAACAGTACATGTTCGGTGTACTCCCCCAGGGATTCCACAGTAGTCCCATGTATTTTCATCAGGCATTGGCGGCCGTTTTGAGTGTATTTTCACGGCTGGGATGCCTTAATGCAATACGTGGATGACCTGCTCTTACACACAGAAACCATAGAAGAACACTTGGTTCTGTTAAAAGAGGTATTGGGACTCCTGGCCAAGTCAGGACTCAAGCTGAGTCCCCACAAGGCAAATTTGGCCAGAACAGAGGTGACTTTCCTTGGAGTCCAAATTTCTTTTGGAGCCAAAGGAATCGTGGCAGCCAGAGTGGAAGCCATGGTAAAGTTACCTAGGCCGGGCACTCTACAGGATTTGAGAAAATTCCTGGGAGTTGCTAATTTCATGAGGGAGTTCATAGAGGATTTTGCTACCAAAGCAAAACCCCTCTATGAACTCCTCAGAGGAGAAGACCCTTCAATCAAAGAAGAGGCTTTTTCTACTTTGAAAAGGGACCTCTCCTCTGCCCCTGTATTGGCCACCCCCCATCCTGAAGGGGAAATAGCCATACAGACGCATGCAGGGACGGAGTCCATCCCAGCGGTCCTCCTACAGCAGACAGGGTATGACACTAGACCGCTGGGATACTTCTCCAGGTTACTTTTGCCTGTTGAACGAGGGTTCGATGAGTGTGCCAAACAACTGGCAGCCATACACTATGCCGTCAAAACCACCGAGCATATTGTAGGCTTCAGGCCCCTCACTTTGCAGACTCCACACTCTCCATTGGCCCTCCTGCTCCGTGATACACTCCCTGGAGTCTCCCAACAGAGATTCGGGAGGTGGATTATGGATCTCAGTGGCCGGAGTCTGCAGGTGAACCACAAAGCCAAGTATGTTCTGTCCCAGTTACTGAACCTAACTAGCAGCGAACATGACTGTGGCCAACCAGCGCATATCAACGCACCACAAATTTTCAGGACCGATAAACATCCAGAAGACAGAATCATCTTTGTTGATGGCTCTCGATTTTTCATGGATGGGATCTATGTCACAGGTTTTGCTGTGCTGGATGAGACCACAGGTACCCAGAATCTTGTCAAGTTACCAGGTCACATGTCGGCACAGCGGGCGGAACTGGAGTCGGTCAAGGAAGCCTTGCTTCTTCAACCCCCAGGGAAACGAACTATATATAGCGACAGTTCATATGTAGTTCGTTCTCTCACCCTGCACCGGGACACATGGAAAAGACGAGGATTTGTGGATAGCCAAAACAAACCTCTGGCTTATTTGTCGGTCCTGAAAGAACTTTGGGAATGGGGCATGGCACACACGGCAGAAGCAGCCATCATAAAAATCCCTGCGCATCAGAAAGGGGATGAGCCTTTGACGCTAGGTAACAACAAGGCGGATGAATTGGCCAAACTAGCGGCAGTGTCTGGGATCCTTCAGGAAGCAGACACTGAGCCGCTACCGGCCTACCAGATTGCAGTTCGTACCAACCTGAGTAAAGGCCCGGTGTCATTTGAGGAGGAACAAGCAAAAGATCCTCTTCTAATGACACACCTCACATCTCCACAGCATCCCTGGTCAATACAGCAAGGGATCCTGTGTTACGATACCGGTACACAGCAACTTCCTCTTCCCGTGGTTCCACAGCATCTGCAAGCTGAGCTAACCAGATTGAACCACCAACTCTTTGGACACCTGGGCCGGGATAAACTCTTGTCTCTCCTGAGAGACAAATTATACTGGCCGGGAATGTCCAACACAGTAGAGGAAGTAACACAACAGTGCCTGGTATGTGCTCAGGTTAACCCAAGGGCGTCAGCCCTGAAGCCGTTGTTGCAGCGAGTTCCTCCTGCAGATGGTCCGTGGTCCGCACTACAAATAGATTTTATAGGACCTTTACCAACAGGAAGTCGTAACTATCGTTATGCACTGGTGGTAGTGGATGTCTTCTCTAAGTGGGTAGAAGCCATCCCCACGGTTAACGATTCGGCTACAACCACTGCCCGTGTTCTCTGGGAACAGGTTCTGTCACGATGGGGTATCCCCAGATTGATAGAGTCAGACAAAGGGACCCATTTCACGGGTAAGGTAATGAAAGTGCTTTGTGGTCTTTTAGACATAAAGCAAGTAGAGTTGAGCGGACACCTGGATGTTCGGGTTCGAGAAGTTCGGCCGAACTTCCCGAAAATGTTCGGGTTCGGGATCCGAACCCAATCCGAACTTCGTCCCGAACCCGAACCCCATTGAAGTCAATGGGGACCCGAACTTTTCGGCACTAAAAAGGCTGTAAAACAGCCCAGGAAAGGGCTAGAGGGCTGCAAAAGGCAGCAACATGTAGGTAAATCCCCTGCAAACAAATGTGGATAGGGAAATTAATTAAAATAAAAATTAAATAAATAAAAATTAACCAAAATCAATTGGAGAGAGTTCCCATAGCAGAGAATCTGGCTTCACGTCACCCACCACTGGAACAGTCCATTCTCAGATATTTAGGCCCCGACACCCAGGCAGAGGAGAGAGGTCCCGTAACAGAGAATCTGGCTTCATGTCAGCAGAGAATCAGTCTTCATATCATAGCAGAGAATCAGGCTTCACGTCAGCCACCAATGCAACAGTCCATTGTCAGATATTTAGGCCCAGCACCCAGGCAGAGGAGAGAGGTCCCGTAACAGACAATCTGGCTTCATGTCAGCAGAGAATCAGTCTTCATATCATAGCAGAGAATCAGGCTTCACGTCAGCCACCAATGCAACAGTCCATTGTCAGATATTTAGGCCCAGCACCCAGGCAGAGGAGAGAGGTCCCGTAACAGACAATCTGGCTTCATGTCAGCAGAGAATCAGTCTTCATATCATAGCAGAGAATCAGGCTTCACGTCAGCCACCAATGCAACAGTCCATTGTCAGATATTTAGGCCCAGCACCCAGGCAGAGGAGAGAGGTCCCGTAACAGACCATCTGGCTTCATGTCAGCAGAGAATCAGTCTTCATATCATAGCAGAGAATCAGGCTTCACGTCAGCCACCAATGCAACAGTCCATTGTCAGATATTTAGGCCCAGCACCCAGGCAGAGGAGAGAGGTCCCGTAACAGACAATCTGGCTTCATGTCAGCAGAGAATCAGTCTTCATATCATAGCAGAGAATCAGGCTTCACGTCAGCCACCAATGCAACAGTCCATTGTCAGATATTTAGGCCCAGCACCCAGGCAGAGGAGAGAGGTCCCGTAACAGACAATCTGGCTTCATGTCAGCAGAGAATCAGTCTTCATATCATAGCAGAGAATCAGGCTTCACGTCACCCACCAATGCAACAGTCCATTGTCAGATATTTAGGCCCAGCACCCAGGCAGAGGAGAGAGGTCCCGTAACACACAATCTGGCTTCATGTCAGCAGAGAATCAGTCTTCATATCATAGCAGAGAATCAGGCTTCACGTCACCCAACATTGGAACAGTCCATTGGCATATATTTAGGCCCCGACACCCAGACAGAGGAGAGGTTCATTCAACTTTGGGTAGCCTCGCAATATAATGGTAAAATTAAAATAAAAATAGGATTGAATGAGGAAGTGCCTTGGAGTACAATAATATATGGTTAAGGGGAGGTAGTTAATGTCTAATCTGGACAAGGGACGGACAGGTCCTGTGGGATCCATGCCTGGTTCATTTTTATGAACGTCAGCTTGTCCACATTGGCTGTAGACAGGCGGCTGCGTTTGTCTGTAATGACGCCCCCTGCCGTGCTGAATACACGTTCAGACAAAACGCTGGCCGCCGGGCAGGCCAGCACCTCCAAGGCATAAAAGGCTAGCTCTGGCCACGTGGACAATTTAGAGACCCAGAAGTTGAATGGGGCCGAACCATCAGTCAGTACGTGGAGGGGTGTGCACAAGTACTGTTCCACCATGTTAGTGAAATGTTACCTCCTGCTAACACGTTGCGTATCAGGTGGTGGTGCAGTTAGCTGTGGCGTGTTGACAAAAGTTTTCCACATCTCTGCCATGCTAACCCTGCCCTCAGAGGAGCTGGCCGTGACACAGCTGCCTTGGCGACCTCTTGCTCCTCCTCTGCCTTGGCCTTGGGCTTCCACTTGTTCCCCTGTGACATTTGGGAATGCTCTCAGTAGCGCGTCTACCAACGTGCGCTTGTACTCGCGCATCTTCCTATCACGCTCCAGTGCAGGAAGTAAGGTGGGCACATTGTCTTTGTAGCGTGGATCCAGCAGGGTGGCAACCCAGTAGTCCGCACACGTTAAAATGTGGGCAACTCTGCTGTCGTTGCGCAGGCACTGCAGCATGTAGTCGCTCATGTGTGCCAGGCTGCCCAGGGGTAAGGACAAGCTGTCCTCTGTGGGAGGCGTATCGTCATCGTCCTGCCTTTCCCCCCAGCCACGCACCAGTGATGGGCCCGAGCTGCGTTGGGTGCCACCCCGCTGTGACCATGCTTCATCCTCATCCTCCTCCACCTCCTCCTCATCCTCGTCCTCCTCGTCCTCCAGTAGTGGGCCCTGGCTGGCCAAATTTGTACCTGGCCTCTGCTGTTGCAAAAAACCTCCCTCTGAGTCACTCTGAAGAGACTGGCCTGAAAGTGCTAAAAATGACCCCTCTTCCTCCTCCTCCTCCCCCTCCTGGGCCACCTCCTCTTCCATCATCGCCCTAAGTGTTTTCTCAAGGAGACATAGAAGTGTAACGCTGATAACGGCGTCATCGCCACTGGCCATGTTGGTGGAGTACACGAAACAGCCCAGTCATTGGTGGTGAAGTGGTGCTGTTCCGCAGTGCGACTGACCCGTGCGTGCTGCAGCTGAAACTCCACTATGGCCTGCTGCTGCTCGCACAGTCTGTCCAGCATGTGCAAGGTGGAGTTCCACCTGGTGGGCACGTCGCATATGAGGCGGTGAGCGGGAAGGCCGAAGTTACGCTGTAGCGCAGACAGGCGAGCAGCAGCAGGATGTGAACGCCGGAAGCGCGAACAGACGGCCCGCACTTTATGCAGCAGCTCTGACATGTCGGGGTAGTTGTGAATGAACTTCTGCACCACCAAATTCAGCACATGCGCCAGGCAAGGGATGTGCGTCAAACTGGCTAGTCCCGGAGCTGCAACGAGATTTCGCCCATTATCGCACACCACCAGGCAGGGCTTGAGGCTCACCGGCAGCAACCACTCGTCGGTCTGTTGTTCTATACCCCGCCACAACTCCTGTGCGGTGTGGGGCCTGTCCCCCAAAAATATGAGTTTCAGAATGGCCTGCTGACGTTTACCCCGGGCTGTGCTGAAGTTGGTGGTGAAGGTGTGTGGCTGACTGGATGAGCAGGTGGAAGAAGAGGAGGAGGAAGCCGAGAAGGAGGAGGTGGCAACAGGAGGCAAAGAATGTTGCCCTGCGATCCTTGGCGGCGGAAGGACGTGCGCCAAACAGCTCTCCGCCTGGGGCCCAGCTGCCACTACATTTACCCAGTGTGCAGTTAGGGAGATATAGCGTCCCTGGCCGTGCTTACTGGTCCACGTATCTGTGGTTAGGTGGACCTTGCTACAGATGGCGTTGCGCAGTGCACACTTGATTTTATCGGATACTTGGTTGTGCAGGGAAGGCACGGCTCTCTTGGAGAAGTAGTGGCGGCTGGGAACAACATACTGTGGGACAGCAAGCGACATGAGCTGTTTGAAGCTGTCTGTGTCCACCAGCCTAAATGACAGCATTTCATAGGCCAGTAGTTTAGAAATGCTGGCATTCAGGGCCAGGGATCGAGGGTGGCTAGGTGGGAATTTACGCTTTCTCTCAAATGTTTGTGAGATGGAGAGCTGAACGCTGCCGTGTGACATGGTTGAGACGCTTGGTGACGGAGGTGTTGGTGTTGGTGGTACATCCCCTGTTTGCTGGGCGGCAGGTGCCAACGTTCCTCCAGAGGCGGAGGAAGAGGCCGAGGCGGCAGCAGAAGAAGAGGCCGAGGCGGCAGCAGCAGAAGAGGTAGCAGGGGGAGCCTGAGTGACTTCCTTGGTTTTAAGGTGTTTACTCCACTGCAGTTCATGCTTTGCATGCAGGTGCCTGGTCATGCAGGTTGTGCTCAGGTTCAGAACGTTAATGCCTCGCTTCAGGCTCTGATGGCACAGCGTGCAAACCACTCGGGTCTTGTCGTCAGCACATTGTTTGAAGAAGTGCCATGCCAGGGAACTCCTTGAAGCTGCCTTTGGGGTGCTCGGTCCCAGATGGCGGCGGTCAGTAGCAGGCGGAGTCTCTTGGCGGCGGGTGTTCTGCTTTTGCCCACTGCTCCCTCTTTTGCTACGCTGTTGGCTCGGTCTCACCACTGCCTCTTCCTCCGAACTGTGAAAGTCAGTGGCACGACCTTCATTCCATGTGGGGTCTAGGACCTCATCGTCCCCTGCATCGTCTTCCACCCAGTCTTGATCCCTGACCTCCTGTTCAGTCTGCACACTGCAGAAAGACGCAGCAGTTGGCACCTGTGTTTCGTCATCATCAGAGACATGCTGAGGTGGTATTCCCATGTCCTCATCATCAGGAAACATAAGTGGTTGTGCGTCAGTGCAGTCTATGTCTTCCACCGCTGGGGAAGGGCTAGGTGGATGCCCTTGGGAAACCCTGCCAGCAGAGTCTTCAAACAGCATAAGAGACTGCTGCATAACTTGAGGCTCAGACAGTTTCCCTGATATGCATGGGGGTGATGTGACAGACTGATGGGGTTGGTTTTCAGGCGCCATCTGTGCGCTTTCTGCAGAAGACTGGGTGGGAGATAATGTGAACGTGCTGGATCCACTGTCGGCCACCCAATTGACTAATGCCTGTACCTGCTCAGGCCTTACCATCCTTAGAACGGCATTGGGCCCCACCATATAGCGCTGTAAATTCTGGCGGCTACTGGGACCTGAGGTAGTTGGTACACTAGGACGTGTGGATGTGGCAGAACGGCCACATCCACCACGACCATGTCCACGTCCGCGTCCCTTAATAGATGTTTTCCTCATTGTTATCGTTCACCACAACAACAAAAATATTATTTGGCCCAATGTATTGTATTCAAATTCAGCTGAATATAAATTTGAGGCCTAGTATTTAGGCGCTGGGTGACCGGTATAGATTTACTGACAGAATTAGACTTGGAAATGCACAGTAGCGTGTGTGTGAAGTTATTCTGAATGACCCTATGTGCACCTTGAATATTATATACCCTTTTAGGGATAGATTTCAAATAGCTCTGCTACAGCAGAAACCACTAAATTAGGAAATTGCTAAATTGGGACTTGACGTAGTTACAGAATTAGACTTGGAAATGCACAGTAGCGTGTGTGTGAAGTTATTCTGAATGACCCTATGTGCACCTTGAATATTATATACCCTTTTAGGGATAGATTTCAAATAGCTCTGATATAGCAGAAGCCACTAAATTATGAAATTGCTAAATTGGGAATTGTATTTCAACCCAGAACAAAAAATGTGCTTTGACGGACACTAAATAACTTGCCCAGCCAGAACAGTACAGCGGTAACGACAGATTTAGCGGGATATAAATTTGAGGCCTAGTATTTAGGCGCTGGGTGACCGGTATGGATTTACTGACAGAATTAGACTGGGATATGGCCAAAAAATAACCACACTATTGCTGGTTAAATGCACTTGGTGTGACAGCTTGACCAACCACACTACTGAGGGTTAAATGCACTTGGTGACAGGCGCAGCTTGCCCCTGGTGTAGTATATGGCCAAAAAATGAACAGACTATTGCTGGTTAAATGCACTTGGTGTGACAGCTTGACCAACCACACTACTGAGGGTTAAATGCACTTGGTGACGGGCGCAGCTTGCCCCTGATGTAGTATATGGCCAAAAAATGAACAGACTATTGCTGGTTAAATGCACTTGGTGTGACAGCTTGACCAACCACACTACTGAGGGTTAAATGCACTTGGTGACGGGCGCAGCTTGCCCCTGATGTAGTATATGGCCAAAAAATGAACAGACTATTGCTGGTTAAATGCACTTGGTGTGACAGCTTGACCAACCACACTACTGAGGGTTAAATGCACTTGGTGACGGGCGCAGCTTGCCCCTGGTGTAGTATATGGCCAATAAATGAACAGACTATTGCTGGTTAAATGCACTTGGTGTGACAGCTTGACCAACCACACTACTGAGGGTTAAATGCACTTGGTGACGGGCGCAGCTTGCCCCTGATGTAGTATATGGCCAAAAAATGAACAGACTATTGCTGGTTAAATGCACTTGGTGTGACAGCTTGACCAACCACACTACTGAGGGTTAAATGCACTTGGTGACGGGCGCAGCTTGCCCCTGATGTAGTATATGGCCAAAAAATAAACAGACTATTGCTGGTTAAATGCACTTGGTGTGACAGCTTCACCCTGATGTAGGCTTTAGCCAAAAAACAACCACACCATTGAGGGTTAAATGCACTTGGTGACAGGCGCAGCTTGCCCCTGATGTAGTATATGGCCAAAAAATAAACAGACTATTGCTGGTTAAATGCACTTGGTGTGACAGCTTCACCCTGATGTAGGCTTTAGCCAAAAAACAACCACACCATTGAGGGTTAAATGCACTTGGTCGCAGCTTGTGCTGGCGCACCACAAGACACAAAATGGCCGCCGATCACCCCAGAAAAAAGTGACTGACAAACGGTCTGGGCAGCCTAAAAACAGTGAGCAATTGAATTTCAGCAGCTCAATGCTGCACAGCTGCAGATCGATCGATTAATCAAGTCCTTTGGAGGAGTTAATCTGCCTAATCTCGCCCTACTGTCGCAGCCGCAACCTCTCCCTACGCTAATCAGAGCAGAGTGACGGGCGGCGCTATGTGACTCCAGCTTAAATAGAGGCTGGGTCACATGGTGCTCTGGCCAATCACAGCCATGCCAATAGTAGGCATGGCTGTGACGGCCTCTTGGGGCAAGTAGTATGACGCTTGTTGATTGGCTGCTTTGCAGCCTTTCAAAAAGCGCCAAGAAAGCGTCACAAAAGCGCCAAGAAAGCGACGAACACCGAACACGAACCCGGACTTTTCCGAAAATGTCCGGGTTCGGGTCCGTGTCACGGACACCCCAAAATTCGGTACGAACCCGAACTATACAGTTCGAGTTCGCTCATCCCTAAAAGCAAAGGTTTCATGTGCCTTACCACACTCAGTCTGTGGGTATCGTGGAGCGGATGAACCAGACCATAAAAACACGACTTTCTAAAGCACTACTGGAGAAGGGTTCCTCATCGGTAACCTCTCTGCCAGCCGTGCTAATGGGAATCCGAGCTACCGAGGCTACCAGTACCGGTATCACCCCATTCGAACTAATGACCGGACGCAAAATGCCCCTATGCCTGCCCAATGAACCCCTAGTGTCAGAACCAGTGAAGAACGCCATCGCCAGAGACCTGTTTCTCCAACAGGTACAACTAAACCTGAAGGAGTTATTGCCTCATGCAGCGATACGGCTACACAGACCGTATCTACAGGGGGAAACGCCAATGCCCTCTGTAGGAGAGCTATTGATGGTGAAAATCTTCCGTCGGGCCGGCCCCTGGGATGCAAACTGGGAAGGACCCTATCAGGTCCTTGAAGTAATGGGTGACACCATGCTAAAGGTGCAAAGGCCGATGACGACCAAGAAAAAGTCACGTAGGCGACAGGGAGTTTTATGGCTCCATATCGACCAGGCCAAGGCCACCCGAGCCTCCCCAACTCAATAACATGAACCCTCGCAGAGTTGGGTGACCGGGGGGGGGGGGGGGCATTTTGGTGGGTCGAGGGTGGATCCATGAAACTAATTACATTCACATTGAATTAACAGATCACGGGAGGGAGACTCACCAAGGTTACGACTTGCCTGAAAAGATATAGAAATCCTCTGAACTTGGCATATCCCCAACTTGTGGCACTGGTGGTAAGCATGATGATGGCAGGCTCAACCTCTTAGGGGGAGGGCCTGGGAGTTAATAATGATATGGCTGACATATCTATGAATAAACCCGGCCTTTTAATGGTGGAATGTTTGGAGGGCAAAATCCTGAAACCATACAGAACTTTTCCTTTACACCAGGACAGTGGTATATGTTTGGTTTCCAGAGGGAGAGTTTTGCCCAAGGTGTAATTCAACATTATACCCCTGTGGAGAATGTGTCTGCCATACAACATGATTTACATGCCCTCTGCCTCAAAGAATTCAGACATTTTCGGGACTCTGACCCTACTCCTATGAGATCCTTAAGATGGGTGTCTAGGGACCCTCACTTACAGCCTTACAAACAAGTGGAAGCCAACACTACCACAGTGTTGTGTACCAAGGAGGGGGTTCTGAGTCCCGAAGATGTCACGGGTGCAGAGTATAGTGGCTGGTATATCCTTAAAGCTACCTTCATAAGGAGGGATAGCCAAGATGGGCTGAGGGTAAGGACATATTTTGACAGACCCATTCCGGTAAAGGGCACCCTAGAAGCTTATTGTATGTTAAGAGATTCCCAGATGATTATCACTAGGGAATCCAGTTATGTTCAGGGAGATGTGTCCACAGATTACATACGAACCAGTATAATGATGCTAAAGTTAAACTGCAGTAACTCTGGCCAGGCCCTATGGAATGACCAGAGTGGTCCGGTAAAACTGGAAGGCTTTTACCGAGCCACCATTTTAAAAGTCTCCATCCATACGGTCTTTTATGATCACCATCATGAGAGACAATTGTGTTCAGGAGGTGACTGGATATTATTTCGTCACCTATGCCCACTGGGAACAAGATACCCAGATGGTAACCTTGGACAGTAATCCCTGGAGTTGGGATTTAGTGTGCAATGGGGTGGATACCCCTACAGTGGATGTATGGATGGACGGTACCCCTATGAATGAGGAATACCAGGGTAGGTATGTGTCTTCCGATTGGATATCCCAGTGGCAGGGATATAAACTTTGACATCAGTATAGATGGTTCGTTTAGATGGCCTTTTTGCGAGGCAGTAGATGAAGGGTGCTGGACATTTACACAATGGGTTTATCTGTCTAAATCCAAACCCGTAGGAAAACTAGTGCTACAGGTTGGAGAAAGTGACCAATGGTATCCGTTCAGAGGTAGAGGGCAAGTTTGTGTAACAGTGGTGAGGATTCCCTATGAAGCGACAGGTCTCCAACCTGTAAAAATGCATTTAGACTCTTGCAACGCCCCTATCCATCAATTGGCAGATCCTATAGCTCCTCAACTGTCATCCCCATGGAAGATCATCACAAGGACAAAATTCGTCCTATTTAGGCCCCATGCACACGGCCGTGTTTCACAGCCGTGTGCGGGCCGTGGAACCGCGGCCTGGATCCCTCCTGAGAGCAGGAGCGCACGGCGTCACTGGTTGCTATGACGCCGTGTGCTCCCTGCTGCCGGCACAGTACAGTAATACACTGGTATAGATCATACCAGTGTATTACTGTATTGCGGCGACAGCAGGGAGCGCACGGCGTCATAGCAACCAGTGACGCCGTGCGCTCCTGCTCTCAGGAGGGATCCAGGCCGCGGTTCCACGGCCCGCACACGGCTGTGAAACATGGCCGTGTGCATGGGGCCTTACTTGGAGAATTTCCGTAGATGACTTCCGAGTCGACCAGTGGGATCACAGATGTGGGGAGTTTGTGAGGAACCAAATTGACATGATAAGAGTTTGGATAGAGGCGGGGCAAGAGGTAAGAAAGGACGATCTCATACACGGGAATCACAGGGGAAGAAGAGCATTGGGAGTGGGCGCCCTGAACACTATGGATATGGAAGTCCTGAGAGGTAAACTTGGGGATGTTGCGCGACACGCCGGAGAAGGATTCGAGACCCAGCTTGATGTAAACCACGTCTTAGAGGGTTTGCAGCATTCGCACATAGATGCCACTACCTCTCTATCTTCTGCTTTACGAGAAAAGTTTAGAAGGTTAGTTGTGTGTCTCTTGGAAGAACAGGATAGAGCTCAGCACGCTCTGGCGTGTACGCAAGTCCAGAGTGAACTCTCAGGCAACCTTAAACATATTGTATCATCATTGTACGGCGGCCATTTCCCATTTAACCTCCGCCAACGGGTAAGTCCTCTTATATCTCCTTTTGCAGCCAATCACACCAACTGGTGGGTAGTCCAGTGGCACGGCTGTAGGACTCTCACTTGCACTGCTTCGTCATTGGCTCCTGTATCTGGCCATCTTAGACAGGGTTACAGTGCAGTTAACTTAGGGATTGTCATAAATAACCAGACGGTGCTTCATCCACAGCTCCCCGTGGGCGTTCTAACCTATGAGAGAGGCCATCCTTATCTGTTAGACACAGAGGGATGTTGGAAGAAAGAGGATGCTATCCTCTGTCAAGGTAGTCAGGATCGGGTGTTAAGACACCATTGTTGGAGCACCGAGGAGTCCTGTGAGATGAAGGCCAGCCCAATACCCTCCTCCCCTAAATACCTGGGACAAGGGTATTGGTGCTGGTACCAAAGGCAAAACATGTCTTTATACCATTTATGGGACTAATTGCAGCGAGAGATTAGTACTCCTCCCTGTAGCGTATTGCACCCTTAGTCCCGTCCTAGGTTTAGATGTCGCAGAGCTACAAGGAAGGACACAATCGACCCGGAGAAGAGACTCGACATCCGCCCTGACGTACCCGTGAGACTCCAGAAGATCCCTCTTGGCTTTGGGATAGAACTCAAACATCTCCTGCTAGACTTCAGCCAAGAAGACGAAATACTTAAGAATCTTCGAGAAACAGAGAAACAGGCCACCATCCAACTGACGCACGACAAGAATAAAATAACGGCAATCACAACCGCTTTGGACAAAGACTCCAAGATCTCCTGGTGGGAAAGTCTGTTCGGCTACAGTCGAAAGGCAACATCCTTCTTCAACCTATTGATACATCCGGTGATAGTTCTTCTGGTTCTGGTAATCGTCATGTACACGGGACTGTGTCTAATCTACAGGAGGGTCAAGAGACTTGCGGACCAGCTAAACCAGAACCAGACAGAACTTCACGAAGTTAATCGTAGGAGGCTCAGGACTTGGCTCCAACAAAGTCCTGAAGCCAGAGATCACATGGACATACGGTTTCCTATGAGGGTCGGGATGAAAATCCAAAAGCCATCCTGTGACCTCATAGTATTGTGTGTGTGTGTGTATAAATATTGTGTTGTAGTAGTTTTTCCTATGAGGGTTCAGGATGAACAGCCAAAGCCATCCTGGCACCTCATAGCATTGTGTGTATGTATATCACGTATTAGATTTTCGTAGGAGGGTTCGGGGTATAATCATAGGCCACCCGGTGACCTCATCATACTGTGTATAGATTTATATTGATTATAAGCATGTGAGTTCCTTGTGTGCCCATGGACGCTCTAGGTGCAAGGGTGCGACAGCCATACTACAATATGGTTGGGCGCACACTTGCATCCTATAGTCATTTCCCAATGACACGGAAGTCTGTTAACTACCGGCATCTTTGGAGGTGTAGAGCGATAGGCCAGGTTGCTGGAGCCTCTATAGGTACACAATAAATTGAATTGGGCTGTATTGGGAGGGATCTGACATGTTTGTGTGAGTGGGGAAGAGTAGATTCCCTAGGGTCAGGCCCCTCATTTACTAAGGTATTTGCCGCTTCAACATCGACAATGGTGACTTTTTGTAAGGGTTGGACTGAATGATGGTAGTGCGAGGTTCTTTCCCGCAGTTAGAATTTAGGTACTATGACATCACCCCTCACCAGAAATTCTGACCTGCCTTGTAAAAACCTATGTATCTGTCAATGGGAGAACCTCTCCGACAACTGAGTCTTCGATCAAGATGAAAGTCATACTGGTGTTAAAAGGCCAGCCTACGGTCGTCCGTACCCCATAAGGAGATGCTACATGTATTACCGGCACTGACATTGGGGGTGACGGACGCCAGAAGCACAACACTTGCAAGAAAAGAGAACACGGTCGCTGAGTGGAGCGATCTAAAGACAGCGAGGGTGAAGCCATTCCAGAGTCAGAAATAGACTACATAGGGAGTGGCTGACACCTGAGGATCATAATGTAAGATGCCAAGAAAGTTATCCAAAGAGAAGACGGTGTATTCGGTGGATGGAAGCGTTTTGGTGAAGGGCAGGTCGGAGATGTTGGTCATGATAGGTGATGTCTAGGTACCTAAGGGTCATATTACATCAGTCCTTCCTGAATCGTCACCTAGAGGGCGATTGAGAGGAGACAAATACATCCCAACCCTTCCCCCAAAATGTTTATTGTAGTGTTCACGACAACAGGGGGATTGTTGAGGGAAGTGTCAAATATATATATATATATATATGTATATGTGCCCAGGCATATATGCATATATATAGGCCCTTTCTCTGGGCCCGTCCAGGTGGGTTGATGCCAAAAGGGGGCATACATACATCTCTATGTATATAGAATATGCATCCTGGGGGTGGGTTTCATGGGTATGGGCACATATGTCTATGGATGTGTCCCAGACATCTATAGATATGTGTGCCCCTATATATGGATAATATAATATATATATATATATATATATATATATAGTATATTGTAATATAGGTGGGCTTACTTGCCCCCTATATGTATATGTGTCCATTCATATATGTTTATGGATGTGCCTCAAGCATCCATAAACATATATGGCAGTTGCTCTGGTGCCCCAAATCCCCCGCTCAGATGCGTCTGCTGGGGGTGGTGGAGGAGACCGACAGTTGGACAATTATGTCCAGCGTCGGCCTCTACAAAGGACAGAGGATCAATAAGATCTGCTGCCCTTTGTCACCATCTCTGGCCGCGCCGGAGATGGTGCGCCTAACAGAGACGTGGGAACAAAGAGTTCCCATGCCCCTGTGAGTGGCTGACCTCCGGCGCTGTAATTACAGCGCCGGAGGTAGGCGTCCGCTTCACAGGCGGGAGGATCAAATGATCACCCCCCCCCTGGAAGCGCGCTCCAAGATCCTCGGGCCGGCGCGGTGACGTCATATCACCACGCCGGCCCACGTGTTCAGGCCGGCGGTGCGCATGCGCACGACGGCAATGGGGGGACTGCGAGCGGGCGCCGCCAAGCTTAAATAGGCTGGCGGCGCTCCGCTCAGCAGTCAACCGGCAGCGAAGTAAATATTGATGAGCTGGGTGGCGCTTCAAAACGGCGGTTGGGGCGAGGCTGGCTGGGCAGAAGTGAACTGAAATGCCGCCCCTTGGGCAGAAAGAAGACGATTCTATCAGGTTATAAAACATCAGTTTACTGTATTTATAAGCTGGAGAGGGGGTATACTTATATGTTTTTATTACACATTAGAAGACCCGTGCAGTCATATATATAGCTAAATATGCTTATTGGGCCTGTCAGTGTCCCTTTAAGCATAAAGCTAAGGTTCCAGAAAAGTACTTTCTCTGGCACCCCCCCCCCCTTCCCCCCCCCCCCCCCGCCGAAACAATAATCTCCCCTTATATATAATTTACTTACAGTTCTGAAGACTCAGGGGGGCTGGCTGGCTTGGCCTCAGGGGTGCTGGCTGGCTTGGCCTCAGGGGTGCTGGCTGGCTTGGCCGGGCAGAAGGAGTGTGGGAGACTGTGAGGCCTTTTTCACCAAGCTGCTCCTGATCAGTGCTCTGGGCAGCTGGGCTCCGGGCTGGAAGTGGGCACAATATTTTTCATTACACCTCAGGTCAGACCACCAATCAGACCCCCAATGTTAATCAGACCTCAGCTAACAGCCCCAATAAGATCCCCAATGTTAAAAAGACCTCAGATCACACCTCAGCTCAGACCCCAATATGAATGACCCCCAATCAGACCTCAGATAAGAGCCCCATGCCTCATAGCAGCCCCCAGTGCCTCTCCAGCAGCCCCCAGTGCCTCTCATCAGCCCCCCAGTGCCTCTCATCAGCCAGTAATAACAGCCCCTGCAATCATGTGCCAGTAACAACAGCCCCCCCAATCATGTGCCAGTAACAACAGCCCCCCCAATCATGTGCCAGTAACAACAGCCCCCCCAATCATGTGCCAGTAATAACAGCCCCCCATTATGTGCCAGTAATAACAGGCACCCCCAATCATGTGCCAATAATAACAGGCCCCCCCAATCATGTGTCAGTAATAATAGCCCCCCCCAATCATGTGCCAGTAATAACAGGGCCCCCCCCATTATGTGCCAGTAATAACAGGGCCCCCCATTATGTGCCAGCAATAACAGGCCCCCCCCCAATCATGTTCCAGTAATAACAGGGCGCCCCAATCATGTGTCAGTAATAACAGGGCGCCCCAATCATGTGTCAGTAATAACAGCCCCCCCAATCATGTGCCAGTAATACCCCAATCATGTGCCAGTAATAACAGGGCCCCCCCATTATGTGCCAGTAATAACAGGGCCCGGCCCCCCCAATCATGTTCCAGTAAAAGTATTGTATATATTTTAAAAAAAAATAACACTTATACTTACCTCTTTCGGCCTGTGTCCCGAGCTGTACAGCTCAGGCGGCGCAATGATGTCATCGCGCCGCCTACGCCGGCCTCTGATAGGCTGCTGGCACTAGGCCGGCAGCCTATCAGAGGAACAGGAAAGGGACACACCTCTCCCCTGCTCCTCCGCACAGCCTTCTGTTTGTATCGCTGTCCTGAGGACGGTGATACAAACAGATCACTATGGAGATGAGCGCTTCCACAATGGAACAATGGAAGCGCTCATCTCAGTGCCCTGCCGCACACATTGCACCGCTGGGGGGAATTCCACCATACCTGTCCCCCCCCCCCCCTGCATTATTTCCTGGGGGGATCCGTCCGTCCCGTCCCCTCCGCTTCCTACGCCCATGGTGAGTAGATGTAATTACAGATCTTCCGTCCCATTCACTTGAATGAGAAGTAGCAGTTGTAGTTACACTCCGTGAATGGGATGGAGGAGCGGTAATTAAACTGCTCTCCACTGCAATGTCAACGGCGAGCAGGTAAACAGTTAAGAGAAAGTAGTGCTCATACTAGTGCTGTGGTTTCTTCAAACAGCTGATCGGTGGAAGTGATGGGAGTCAATATAATATACTATTGATAACCTATCCTGAGTATAGGTTGTGAATATAGAAAAGGGGACAACCCCTTTAATAAATCTGATGACCAGTTGTTACTTGAGTTTGATGATCAGTCATGTGGAAAATTGACTATTGAAGTTCTGGTGTACACTCAATTTTATAAGCAATCTTTGGTAAAAAGGAATATGCGTTGTGTTTTCAATGGATGTGCAGAGAGATCTTTGTATAAATCAATAGTACAGGTGATTATAAGAAACGTTGTAATGTATATTTTAAGACAAAAATGTCTCTTTCTCCACTTATCAGACTCCTTTCATCCTCCCCCTTACTAAATTGTTCACTGACTCAGAATTTTCTGCTAAATCCGTCTTGTCCTCCCAAGATGGACAATTAACTCACTCATGGATCAGAATACATGATGCCTTTATAAGTCTATGAAGAGGGGAGGCTGATGGACTGGAGAGAGGAGGTGCAGAGAGACTAAGGCTACTTTCACATATGCGGCAGAGTGATCCGGCAAGCAGTTCCGTCGCCGGACTGCCTGCCGGATCCGGCAAAACGTATGCCAATTGATGGCATTTGTAACACTGATCAGGATCCTGATCAGTCTTAAAAATGCCTGATCAGTCAGAAAAATGCATTGAAATGCTGGATCCGTTTTGCCGGATGACACCGGAAAGACAGATCTAGCATTTAAATGTATTTGTATTACCTTTTTTTCAGTCTGCGCATGCAAGTCTTCAGTTTTTTTCGCCGGAGATAAAACCGTAGTTTAATCTTTTGCCTGATCAGTCAAAATGACTGAACTGAAGACATCCTTATGCTTACTGAACGGATTACTCTCCATTCAGAATGCATAGGGATATACCTGTTCAGTTCTTTTCCGGCATTGAGCCCTTTTGACGGAACTCAGTGCCGGAAAAGAAAAACACTAGTGTGAAAGCACCCTAAGACACACACTTGCTGGCTACAGAAGTCTATGGAGAGGGGGAAGAGGAACCAAGAGAGCGTGAAGCTAACAGATAGAGAGAGAGAGAGGCTCCTGCAGCTAAAAGTACAATTTTCTCCCCAGTTGCTTTATTCATGTCAATACTGCTCAGTACTTCTCTATAATGTCCTACATGGTGCTATTGCTACTTCTTAGATATAGACAGGAAGTAGGATCTTCTGTTGCTCCATATGCACTCATGGGAGCTATCATAACAGCTAGTCTCCACTAACTAGCTTAGAGAGAAGTATGAATTTCAGATGGAGACTGCAGAGGGCAGGGGCGTAGCTATAGGGGGTGCAGAGGTAGCAGTCGCTACCGGGCCCAGGAGCCTGAGGGGGCCCAAAAACCCTTGTGCCACATAAGACACTGGCATTATAGAAAGTGCATGCTGGTCAATTTACACCTCTGGCTGGAGGGAAGGGGTTAGGTCAAGAATTTGGCATGAGGGGGGGCCCTTTCAATGTTTGCCTCTGGCAGCAGGAAAGCTATGTGCTCCCCTGTCCCTTGCCAACAAACAGTACGGGAATGGGGGCCCAATGTCACCGCCAGTCCTGTGAGAAGGTCTTGCAGATGTTCTTCTCTATCTCTTGTATGATGTTCTTTGTTTTGGTTTCACTTTCTCATCTCCTTTCCTTCTGCCAGGTGCCACTTATTCAGACTAATCCTTTTCCTTTATATTCCCTTCCATACTGCCTCACTTTGCGGTTTATATTACTTCCTGGAGGAAGTGGTCATTGCTTGAGGCTGTGTCTGCTGTTTGTTCAGATAAGTCCTTTACTTTATTGTGTTTCCTTGCTGGCTTGATTCTAGGTAACCCTGACTCCATCCGTATTAAGTGCAGGGAGCCGGTGGTCGTGTCCCCTCACGATTATAGGGTTTTCAGGTGTCGCACAAGTTAGGTACGTGGGCATGCAATCGTCTACCATAAAGACCTTTGCATGGGCATAGCAGTCAGGGAGAGCTCTTAGGATTTTATAGGGCTCACCTATATGCTTCTTAGTTTGGGATCAAGCCAGTCGCTCGTTTATTTATAAGTTCCAGCTTTCTGCTAACTTCATCCGTGACACCCAAGCTGAACTCTTGCACCAGGGCCCGTGAGCCTTTAACTACGCCCCTGGCAGAGGGAAATAACTGCTAAAATTGAAAACTACAGGTCATACAATGGTCAGCTATAGCATTATTCTACATGTACACCCACATGACAGCTAATCTTGAAAAATCACCTGAATGTTGGGTACACTTTAATACCATAAGCGCATGACGGATATATCCACCATGCGCACATGATGTAGGTATAGTGTGGGCTCACAAGCTGAGTCCACTCCATACGTGATGGGCCCCAGCTGTGTAATACAGCTGACACCCAGCTGCAGCAGCTGGGATCACACATAACTTCAATCCCAGTCATTTAACCCTGCAGATGACATGGAAAATAGCCACTAGAGCATCTGAGAGGGTGGTAAATGTAGGAGGCTCACTCTGGCCTGTAGCAGGGCTTAATAGAGTGCCTGTAACAAACCCATAAACTGCCATAGTATACTATTGCAGTCAATGATATAAGCTATCAGAGGATCACATAATCAATCCAGGCTATTAAAATATACAAATATTTATCCAGAAAAATTTGAATATCGTACAAAAGTCCATTTGTTTCAGTAATGCTAATTAAAAGGAATTGCATTAATGCAGCTTAAAATTAGAATTTTGTGAAAAGGTTCAATATTCTAGGCTCAAACTGTCACACTCTAGTCAGCTAATGAATCCATACCCCCTGAGCAAAGGGGACCTTAAAACTGAGACTTTGGGGTTTCATTAACTGTAAACCATAATCATCCAAATTATAACAAATAAAGGCTTGAAATATCTCGCTTTGCGTTTAATGAGTCTATCTCATACTGTATATTAGTTTCACCTTTTAAGTTGCATTACTGAAATAAATTAACTTTGCACAATATTCGAATTTTTTTTTAGTTTCACCTGTATAGCTCTTACTATTAATGTACAATAGATGGTTGTGAGTTTCAATCCTGGCAGAAAGATTTCAAAAATAGAGGCAAAATTACATTTAAAGACACAGGGTATTCCCAACAGTGGAAAGTTTTATTTAAAGGGAACCTGTCACAGGGATTTTGGGTATAGAGCTAAGGACATGGGTTGCTAGATGGCCGCTAGCACATCCGCAATACCCAGTCCCCATAGCTCTGTGTGCTTTTATTGTGTCAAAAAACTGATTTGATACATATGCAAATGAACCTTAGATGAGTCCTGTCCCTGACTCATCTCACATACAGGACTCATCTCAGGTTAATTTGCATATTTATCAAATCAGTTTTTTGACACAATAAAAGCACACACAGCTATGGGGACTGGGTATTGCGGATGTGCTAGCGACCATCTAGCAACCCATGTCCTCAGCTCTATACCCAAAATCCTGGTGACAGGTTCCCTTTAAAGGGCTTCTGTCAGCCCACTAAACCGTTTTGGTTTTTTTTGGCTAATAAAAATCCCTACACTGCGAGCTCCCTATACATAAGCTAAATATTCATTTTGGTTCTGTAGGTTTTGTTAAAAAGCTATTTTTATAATTTGTAAATTACCTTGCTACCAGCAAGTAGGGCGGCTACTTGCTGGTAGCAGCCACATCCTCCTCTCATAATGACGCCCCCTCCGCTGTGTGATTGACAGGGCAAGGGAACGGGATCGTTCTCTGCTGGCCCTGTTTGAATTCAAAATATTGCGCCTGCGCCGTACCTGTCTCTAATCGGCGCAGGGATCGTTCTCTGCTGGCCCTGTTTGAATTCAAAATATCGCGCCTGCGCCATACCTGTCTTTAATTGGCGCAGGCGCACTGAGAGGCGGCCGCTCTCTTGGCCGCTCCATCCTCAATGCGCCGGGTGTAGATGTGACGTCATCGGCGCAGGCGCAGGCGCAGGCGCATTGAGGATGGAGCGGCCGAGAGAGCGGCTGCCTCTCAGTGCGCCTGCGCCAATTAAAGACAGGTATGGCGCAGGCGCGATATTTTGAATTCAAACAGGGCCAGCAGAGAACGATCCCGTTCCCTGGCCCTGTCAATCACACAGCGGAGGGGGCGTCATTATGAGAGGAGGATGTGGCTGCTACCAGCAAGTAGCCGCCCTACTTGCTGGTAGCAAGGTAATTTACATATTATAAAAATAGCTTTTTAACAAAATCTACAGAACCAAAATTAATATTTAGCTTATGTATAGGGAGCTCGCAGTGTAGGGATTATTATTAACCCCCCTCCCCCCCCCCCTTCCCCCCAAAAAAAAGGAGCAAAATGTAAAATATGATCAAATAACACCCATGTTAAGCCATGTCAACCTTTTTACCTTGTGTAAATTTGGCTGGTATTTTTTGTTGAGAAAGGTGGCAACCTTAACAACACTCCCATTTAGGACCTCTATAGGTCCACTTACTGCAGCAAGCCCAGACTCAGTCAGTGCTCAAAATGTCAGACACTAGCATCATGACGTTCTGTGAGGAGCACAAACCTGATGCGAACTTCTCCTTCTTCTTACCGCACTGCTGCGCTAGGGTAGAAGCTAGAATGGATTTGTTAGAAAGAGGTTTAATGTGACATCCTTTCCTGATGTGACGATTTCCGTTTTTCACTCCTGCCTTCCAAGAGCCATAACTTTTTTATTTTTCTGTTCACATAGCTGTATGATGGCTTGTTTTTTGCGGGACAAGTTGTACTTTCTAATACCACAATTTAATATTACATAGGATCTAGTAGGAAACGGTGAAAAAGATCCAAATAGGGTGGAATTGGGAAGAAAAACACAATTCTGCCGCAGTTTGACTTTTTTTTTATTTTTTTTACGGTGTTCCCTATGCGGTAAAACTGACTTGTGCTCTTCATTCTCCAGGTCAGTACAAATCCGGCGATACCACATATGCATAGTTTTTCTTGCGTTTACATACCTTTTATTACATTTTCTTGGAAGATCAGCCATTTTAATTTGTTTCTGTTACGCTATTTACCATACGGGCTAATTTTTTTAATATTTTAATAGTATGGGCGTTTTTGCATGCAGCGATGTCCATGATGGTGTTTTTTTTAATAGTTTATTTTTATTTTGGGGAAAGGGGTGAATTGAATTTTTATATGTTTTCAAAACTTTTTATATTAGAAAAAAAACCTTTTTGCTAGATTCCCAAGTGGACTGACCACAACTTGCAATAATTAGATTGCAATTTATACAGAATAATAGAAATTGCTCCATTATTCTGTGTAGAAATCACCATATCACAGATCAGTGCTGCCACCTAGTGGCCTAAACTGGGATATACTAATCATGAGCTTGGAAGCCTAGTACAGGCTGAGGCTCATGATTAGAACAGGGTGCTTTTCCTCATCTCCGCCAGGGGAAAGTGCACCTGAACATGAACCGCGCTTCCAGTTTTTAACACTCTCAGATGCTGTGGTTAAATGTCAGCATAACCACAGATCGCGGACATTGGCTGTGGGTGCCTGCTAAGGTTGCTACGGCACCGACTCGGCTTCAGAGTTAGCAACTTCTTTAAAGACCCGACATGTATAGGACAGGGCTTTTTTTTTTTTACGCATGGACACTGGAGCTCATGGAGGTACCTTGGGAGAGAGGGGTTGTGCATGCCTGTGAGTGGCCAGTGGAGGAAGGTCTAGTGTTGTGCAGCCAGGGCCAGCGTCAGCACCCGGCATACCCGGGCAAATGCCAGGGCCCACTGTTCCTTAAGAGGTCCACTCCAGCAGTCGCAGTCCCTTTAAATATCACCCTGCCCCTGCCTAGTATCGAGGAACACGGAGCGTGCTGCTCTCAGCGCGCTCCATGTTCCCTCAGCAGCACAGGGGAGAAGGAAGCAGTCCCTCCCTTCCCCTATGCTGCCGCCACTAATGAGGAGAGAGTGGGCGGAGGAGGGGAGGGGCTTTGGCCACTGTGTGACCAAAGATAATTAACCTTTAAAACAGATACAGGAGGCGGGTGCGGCAGAATCACATGGCTGGCATCCGACATCTGACAGAGAGCTGCACCTGAGGGGTTAACTGCCGCTGATCGCAGCTCCCTGTCAAAGGTCGGGTGCTGGCTATGTGATTCTGCCGCACCCGCCTCCTGTATCTGTGGTTAATTATGATTGGTGGCGTAGTGCGCCCCCCCCAACCCCACCCCAGTATTAAAATCATTGGTGGCGCAGTCCGCCCCCCCATATTAAAATCATTGGTGGCAGTGGCCACAGGGTCTCCCCCCCCCCTCTTCATTGGTGGTTCAGTGGCAGCTTCTGATCGGAGCCCCAGCAGTGTAATCCCGGGGCTCCGATCGGTTACCATGGCAGCCAGGACAACTACTGAAGCCCTGGCTGCCATGGTAATCTCCCTGCTGCTGTGTGTACTATGCACAGAGAAGCAGAGAGAGTGTGAGTCCTATTCACCGTAATAGAGCTCTATTAGGGTGAACAGGACAAGGGATGAAAAGATCCCAGGTTCTAGCCCCTAAGGGGGGGGGGGGAAGTTATTAAATAAAAAGTAAAAAAAAAAAAAGTAAAAAAAAACAAACACCAAAATATTAAGTATAAATCTCCTCCTTTGCCAATTTTATATATAAAATATATAAACAATAAATAAATAAACATATTACATATCGCCATGTCCGAAAAGTCCAAACTATTAAAATATCTAAAATATCTCCCATGCGGTGAGAGCCGTAACAGAAAAAAAAACTGTGATTCTAAATTTTATTTTTTTGTCAACTTGTCCCCCCCAAAAAAAGGATCGGTGTAACGGGGCGCCGAAGGCACACTCGGTCTCCCATCAGCCGCAGACCTGCTGCTTAGCTTCGAAAGTGAGGATCTGTGTTTGGCCTCGTTCCCAGGGCGGCTTTGTTAGCTGGGAGGCTCCCTGCTCCTAGGTCTGCCTTTAGCGTCGAGCTGATCACTCGGTGTCTGTGAAGGTTCTCATTTATCCCGGTCATGGTATATCTGTAAAGAATAAATCAAGGTAACTGGACTTACTGTAGATTTCTTGAAACGTTTCACTCGTTTTTAGCTTTCAGAAGAGCTGCAGATTTTATTTCTGACTACGACCTCACTCCTCGGGCCCTGACCCACAAAGGGTTGGGATAATCATCTCTTTGCTTCAAGGGAACCCCCAGGAGTGGGCCTTTTCTTTGCCGCCTGACTCCCCTTGTCTCAATTCTGTCGACCTCTTTTTCCAGGCACTTTTTCCAGGACCAGAGAGATTGTAAATGCGTCCCTTAGGAAACTTGGACTTGGGAACTAACTCAATAACACAGTCATAAGGCCTATGGGAGGGAGAGTGTCGGTCTCAGCAGTGGAAAAAACATCATGAAAATCAGTAATAAAGTAGGGAATGGCATCAAAAGAAACTCCAGCTTGAACTACAGTTAAGCAAGAACTACAGTTGGAACCCCATCTCTCTAACTAGCCCGAACTCCAGTTTATGACCGGATTATGTTGCTGAAACCAGGGCATGCCAAGAACTACTTGTACCGGAAGATTCTCTAAAATTAAAAAAATTAACATTTCTCAGAGTGGCAGACCCCTACAGACAGGGTAATCTCGGGAGTACAGAGTTTTATTGTGCCCCCCAGGAGGGGAGTAGAACCGATAGCAACCACCTGGACCGGGGTGGACAATTTTAGTATTGGGATCCCTACCCGTTCAACAAATTTGAGATCAACAAAACTAAATGCTGACCCAGAATCCACAAAAGCACTTCCTGACCCCTTTAGACCCCCAAGTAAATTGAGACAGGCAACAATAGTTTGCTTCTTACCACCTCTGGGAATACCTTGTCCTTGGATCCCTCTGACTTGGACGATCTTCCGGAAGGAGGAGCTTTGGGACTTGACGAACCCAGTGGTCGGAATCGCCACAATAAAAACAAGAGCCGCAACGACGGCGTAGTTCTCTTTGCGTCATCCCAAGCTGCATGGGCTCGTCCAACTGAGCCTCCATCTTGGGTTCGGTAGGAGAAGTCTCAGGTTTGAGAAGGGGATGAGGAGAAAACAAATGCTCCCACTCTCTCTCTAATCCATCTGTCTAATCTGATGGCTAAGGTCATGGTCTCCTCTAAAGAGTCAGGACTGGGGTAGCAGACCAGCATATCCTTCAACCTCTCTGTCAACCCTGCTCTAAATTGGCATTTGAGAGCAGGTTCATTCTAGCCTGAGGGAACACACCACTTGCGGAACTGGGTGCAATAATCTTCCACGGGCCGCTCTCCCTGGGTAAGAGCCTTTAGATTAGATTCAGCCACAGATTCCCGGTCAGGCTCATCGTAAAGGACCCCAAGTGCCTGGAAAAAGAGGTCGACAGAATTGAGACAAGGGGAGTCAGACGGCAAAGAAAAGGCCCACTCCTGGGGGTTCCCTTGAAGCAAAGAGATGATTATCCCAACCCTTTGTGGGTCAGGGCCCGAGGAGTGAGGTCGTAGTCAGAAATAAAATCTGCAGCTCTTCTGAAAGCTAAAAACGAGTGAAACGTTTCAAGAAATCTACAAATGCCAATTTAGAGCAGGGTTGACAGAGAGGTTGAAGGATATGCTGGTCTGCTACCCCAGTCCTGACTCTTTAGAGGAGACCATGACCTTAGCCATCAGATTAGACAGATGGATTAGAGAGAGAGTGGGAGCATTTGTTTTCTCCTCATCCCCTTCTCAAACCTGAGACTTCTCCTACCGAACCCAAGATGGAGGCTCAGTTGGACGAGCCCATGCAGCTTGGGATGACGCAAAGAGAACTACGCCGTCGTTGCGGCTCTTGTTTTTATTGTGGCGATTCCGACCACTGGGTTCGTCAAGTCCCAAAGCTCCTCCTTCCGGAAGATCGTCCAAGTCAGAGGGATCCAAGGACAAGGTATTCCCAGAGGTGGTAAGAAGCAAACTATTGTTGCCTGTCTCAATTTACTTGGGGGTCTAAAGGGGTCAGGAAGTGCTTTTGTGGATTCTGGGTCAGCATTTAGTTTTGTTGATCTCAAATTTGTTGAACGGGTAGGGATCCCAATACTAAAATTGTCCACCCCGGTCCAGGTGGTTGCTATCGGTTCTACTCCCCTCCTGGGGGGCACAATAAAACTCTGTACTCCCGAGATTACCCTGTCTGTAGGGGTCTGCCACTCTGAGAAATGTTAATTTTTTTAATTTTAGAGAATCTTCCGGTACAAGTAGTTCTTGGCATGCCCTGGTTTCAGCAACATAATCCGGTCATAAACTGGAGTTCGGGCGAGTTAGAGAGATGGGGTTCCAACTGTAGTTCTTGCTTAACTGTAGTTCAAGCTGGAGTTTCTTTTGATGCCATTCCCTACTTTATTACTGATTTTCATGATGTTTTTTCCACTGCTGAGACCGACACTCTCCCTCCCCATAGGCCTTATGACTGTGTTATTGAGTTAGTTCCCGAGTCCAAGTTTCCTAAGGGACGCATTTACAATCTCTCTGGTCCTGAATGCACTGCCATGAGAGACTACATCCAGGAGAGTCTTAAGAAGGGACATATTAGGCCCTCCACCTCGCCCTTGGGAGCTGGGTTCTTTTTTGTTAAGAAGAAGGACGGTGGTCTCAGATCATTGATTATAGAAACTTGAATAAAATTACTATTAGGAATCAATATTCCATCCCGGATTTATTTAACCAGATCTTGGGTGCTTCTTTGTTTTCTAAACTCCGATTTGAGGGGGGCTTATAACTTGATTCGTATTAAGGAAGGTGATGAATGGAAAATGGCCTTCAATACCCCAGAGGGACACTTTGAGTATCTTGTTATGCCATTCGGTCTATGTAATTCCCCAGCTGTGTTTTAGAACTTTATGAACGACATTTTTAGAGAACTTATTGGCAAAGTTATGATTGTTTATCTTGATGATATTCTTGTCTTTTCACCTGACTGGAATACCCATGTATCTCACATCAGATCTGTTCTTAGAATTTTCAGGGAGAATCATCTGTCTGTTAAATTGGAGAAATGTGTGTTTGGTGTTCAAGAGATTCCCTATCTTGGGTACATTCTTACTCAACATTTATTTAAAATGGATCCCAATAAGGTTCAGGCTATCCAAGACTGGGTAAGACCATCCTCCTTAAAGGCATGTCAGTGCTTTTTAGGATTCGCCAACTTTTATCGTAAATTCATAAATAATTTTTCTGTTATCGCTAAGCCCCTTACTGATTTAACTAAGAAAGGGTCTGATCTTGTCAACTGGTCATTGGAGGCCTGTCAGGCCTTTGAGAATTAAAAAAATTGTTTTCAAGTGGCCTCAGTCTTGGTTCAGCCTAATCCTGAGGAACCTTTTGTGGTGGAGGTGGATGCCTTGGAGGATGGTGTGGGGGCCATTCTTTCCCAGGGGTTTTCCAACTTCACAAATTTAAGACCGTGTGCCTTCTTCTCTCGCAAGTTCTCCCCTTCGGAGAGAAATTACGACATTGGAAACGGGCATTTGAAGAATGGAGGCATTTTTTAGAAGGGGCTAAACACTGTATTACAGTCCTCACTGATCATAAGAATTTAGTGTTTCTTGAGGCGACTAAACGCCTTAATCCTAGGCAGGCTAGGGGGGCTCTATTTTTTACTCGTTTTAACTTCTCTGTTACTGTTACTTTAATATTAAAGCAGATGCCTTGTCCCGGAGTTTTAATGCCATCCTACCTCCTGACACTCCTCCTCTACCCATCTTACCGGCAAGCATCTTTGTGGCAGCGATATCCTCGGATCTTTCCTCTGAAATTCAACAAGCTCAGCAACTTGCTCCTCCACAAACTCCTTCAGGTAAGTTGTTCGTTCCCGAGCATTTTCGTTTTCGTCTTATGGGTGAGTGTCATGACTCTGTTCTGTGTGGTCATCCAGGCATCGCTGCCACTAAAGAATTGCTGCTGAGGTCCTTCTGGTGGCCTACTTTGTCTAAGGATGTATGATCTTATGTTTTGGCTTGTGAGGTATGTTCCAGATCTAAGACACAGAGAACACATCCTGCTGGTGAACTACAACCACTACCCATTCCCTGCAAACCATGGTCACACATTTCCATGGATTTTATTTCTAACTTGCCCCCCTCCGAGGGGAAGTCAGTGGTTTGGGTAGTGGTTGACCGTTTTAGCAAGATGGTGTATTTTGTTCCTTTAAGTAAGCTCCCGGATGCGAAAACCTTAGAATCCTTGTTTATTGAACATGTGGTACGCCTGCATGGTGTCCCTGAAAATATTGTCTCTGATAGGGGCGTTCAGTTTGTTTCCGGATTCTGGAGAGCTTTTTGTCAAAGATGCAACATCTCTTTATCCTTTTCGTCTGCTTTCCATCCAGAGACTAATGGGCAGACGGAACGGTTAAATCAGGCAGTGGAACTTTTCCTGAGGTGTTATGTATCGCACAATCAGCTTTTATCGGTGAGAAATCTCCCATTGGCAGAGTTTGCCATCAACAATCGGGTTAATTCATCCACGGGAGTATCTCCTTTTTTTTTTTGTAATAGTGGTTTTCATCCTCGTTTTAGCTCTAATTCCTCCGCGTTCTCACTCAAACCACAGGCAGATGCTTTCACCTCTAGACTGTGCACAGTCTGGGTGCAGGTTCAAGCGAACCTGAAAAAGGCCCAGGAGTTTCAGCGTAGACATGCCAATAAGAAACGTTCCAAGGGAGTAAATTTCGTACTCAGCGATAAAGTATGGTTGTCGACTAAGAATCTTTCTTTGAAACATTGTTCTCGAAAATTCTCTCCGCATTTCATAGGACCATATAATATTATCGAGGTTATTAACCTGGTGTCTTTTAGAGTAAAACTACCTGACTCCCTTCGTATACATGATGTGTTTCATAAGTCTTTACTCAAGAAATATGTGTCGCCAGTGGTTCCTTCTAAAAAACCTCCCCCACCTGTGGAGGTTGAAGGTCAGGAAGAATTTGTCATCTCTAGAATCATGGATATTAGAAAGGTTAGAAACTCCTTTCAATACCTGGTCCACTGGAAAGGTTTTGGACCCGAGGAGAGGTCCTGAGTATCTGTGTCCAGGAGGCATGCTTCCAGGTTAATTGCTAAGTTTCACCGGGAACACCCTGAGAAACCTTGTCCACAATGCTTGGGTCCAGTGGCCCCTCGTAAAAGGGGGGGTACTGCTACTGTAACGGGGCGCCGAAGGCGCACTCTGTTTCCAATCGGCTGCAGACCTGCTGCTTAGCTTAGGGAGCGAGGATCTGTGTTTGGCCTCGTTCCCAGGGTGGCTTTGCTAGCTGGGAGGCTCCCTGCTCCTAGGTCTGCCTTGAGCGCCGAGCTGATCACTCGGTTCCTTGACTTGTCTGTCTGTCGGTCATTTGACACTGGCCACGTCACATGACCCTCACTCACCACTATAAATACAGGCGGCCTGCTGGCTACAGGTTGCCTGTGATTTTTGTCTCTAGGGCTGTGTGTACTATTATTATTGCTTTATTATTATTGCTTCCTACTTTACCTCTGGTATTGACCTTGTTTGTTTCCTGACCTCGCTTTGCCCGCTCTCTTGGTACCTACGCTATCTCTCGGATTTGACCTTGGATTTTGTCTCCTGCCTCATCCCTTGTATTGACGAGACCTCCCGGACCGACCTTGGCTAGTTGACCCGCCATTGCCTTTCCCATCACTGGGTACTGTTGTTTTATCTACCTCCCGGTCTATCCGTTTGCCTTAGTCTTGTGTACCGCCTTCTGCCTTGGCTGTCTGTTCCTCTCTTTCTCTGTTCGCTCTGCTCTACACTTACATAGGTCAGGGACCGTCGCCCAGTTGCGCCCCGTCACCTAGGGTGGGTGGTGCAAGTAGGCAGGGACAGGGTGGAGGGTGGCAGTTTAGGGGGTGCACTTCCTCTCTACCTTCCTTACCCATGACAATTGGACTGTTTTGATTATGGGCTGAATGTTCCATAAAATGTGGCATAAACGCAGCTTTTTTGGTGTTTTATTTTTTTTGGGTGGTATCGAATGGTATCGAGTATCGGAATACTTTTTTATGGTATAGATATCGAATCAAAATTTTGTTATCGTGACAACCCTAGTCTGCTGCAGCCTGTCCTGCTGTGCTCCAAATTAAAATATAATTATATTGATATTTATTGGGCATTAGGGGCACAGGGGCAGGCAGTAGCACAGTGCTATCAGCGTTCATATTGTTCTATTGTATTTGGCAACATCTATAACACATGCAGCTTCATTGCCGTGTCTGTTGTACAAAATGCCACAAGGGGGCCCACTGAGGCTTTATCGCCCAAGGGCCACGTGAACCTGGAGCCGGCCCTGTGTGCAGCGGAGTCCTGGGGTACGTGTATTAACTCATTCCTGTGAGGGGAGGGGGCATGTGGTGTATTCTGGGGCCATGAGGGTGCAGATCTGCGTGAGGGAGGGCTGGAATCGACAGACCGTAACTGTGTTGTTAGTGAATTATTAAAAAAATTTGGGGCCCCATTTTTTATTTTGCCAGGGCCACATCTATCTAAAACCAGCCCTGCTCACCTCCACCACCATAGTGCTCCATAGAAACATGTTTATGTAACCTCTAAGCCCCATCTAGCAGAAGGCAGGGCACACCACCTAATATCATGCCCAGAGATGCCCCCACCAACTCCTTGCTCTGTTTAGCCTTGCCATTTATGGAAGGACCCAGGAACCGCCTCTCAGCGGCGGCAGCAGACGGGTGCAGTACACACAAATGACCGGCAGGCGGAGAGCTCGGCTACGTGGGAAGATTCGCTTGGGGCGTGGCTACACGAGGACCGTTACAGTAGCGGATCAATCAGGGGCAGGGCGAAGAACGGGCTGTGTGCCTGGGGATGTCTCCGATCATTATATTTTCCAGAGGTAGCAAGATGGCGGCGCCGAAAGGGACGGTCCCGGGAGTCGTGGTCCTCCTCCTCCTTCAGGGTGAGTGACAAAGCCGTGCTTCTTGGTACGGCGCTGAAAATGTAGAGTATGTTTGTGTATATACATAGACCACGTACCCTGTGTAACATCCCTCTACAGAGGACACATCATATAGAATAGCCCCTATAGAGAGCACCCATGTATAGAACAGTCCCTATAGAGAGCACCCATGTATAGAACAGTCCCTATAGAGAGCACCCATGTATAGAACAGCCCCTATAGAGAGCACACATGTATAGAACAGTCCCTATAGAGAACACCCATGTATAGAATAGTCCCTATAGAGAGCACCCATGTATAGAACAGTCCCTATAGAGAGCACCCATGTATAGAACAGTCCCTATAGAGAGCACCCATGTATAGAATAGCCCCTATAGAGAGCACCCATGTATAGAATAGCCCCTATAGAGAGCACCCATGTATAGAATAGCCCCTATAGAGAGCACCCATGTATAGAATAGCCCCTATAGAGAGCACCCATGTATAGAACAGTCCCTATAGAGAGCACCCATGTATAGAACAGTCCCTATAGAGAGCACCCATGTATAGAATAGTCCCTATAGAGAGCACCCATGTATAGAACAGTCCCTATAGAGAGCACCCATGTATAGAACAGTCCCTATAGAGAGCACCCATGTATAGAATAGTCCCTATAGAGAGCACCCATGTATAGAACAGTCCCTATAGAGAGCACCCATGTATAGAACAGTCCCTATAGAGAGCACCCATGTATAGAACAGTCCCTATAGAGAGCACATATGTATAAAAAATATAAGTGCGTAAAGTAATTAAAACATCCCATATGGAGAGCATATATGTATAGATTATCTGCTATAGAGAGCACATATGTATAGACCAGCTCCTGTAGAGAGCACATCATATAGAACATCTGCTACAGAGAGCACATATGTATGCAACAGCCCCTATAGAGAGTATGTGTGTGTGTGTATATATCAGCCCTTGTAGAGAGCAGATCACCTATAGAGCACCCCCTATAGAGAGCACATTGTGTATATAAAACCCTTTTATAGAGAGCATATCATGTATAGGACAGCCTCTATAGAGTGCACATCATGTAAATAACAGTACCTATAGGGTACACATTATATGTAGAGCAGCCCCTATAGACTGCATATCATGTATAGAACAGCCCCTATAGAGATCTCATGTGTAGAACAACCCCTAATGTGCATCATAGAACAGTTCCTGTAGAGCCCACATGTATAGAACAGTCCACATAAAGCTCATATCATGTACAGAACGGCCCCTGTAGGGTGCATATCATGTATAGACCAGCCCCTATATAGCACACATGTATGGAACAGTCCATATAGAGCTCAGGATTGGTCCGAGTTCTGGCACCTCCACCAATCAGCTGTTTCAGGGAGCCGTGGCTCTTACCGGCGCTCTAGTGAGCTTTCCAAGCACAGCGCCGTACATAGTATAGTGGCTGTGCTTGGTATTGCTGCACAGCCCCATTGACTTGAATGGGACAGAGCTGCAACTTGGCCATGTGACCAATGTACAGTGACGTCACAGGCCGCGGCACTCACAGAGCGTCAGCCTCTTCTAACAGCTGATTGGCGGGGATGTCGCACTCCCGCCGATCTGATATTGATAACCTATCCAGAAGATGGGTCATCAATATTTATTCCTGGATTACCCCTTTAACTTTAAGGGCACCTTTACACGGTTCATATTTGTATGCAGAAAAACTTCCTGAAATCTGCACCATAAAACGCACATAAATCCGCACTTATTGTGGTTTTGATGTGGGTTTTTTTCTGAAGTTTTTATGTGTGTGTTTTTGTGGGGCTAGGGAATGGATGCATCTTTTGCAGCGAGGGCTGCAGTAAACGATTATTTTAGTAATCGCGTATTGTTTTTTTTTACGATTAATCGAGTAATTAATAAGAAAAAATGAATTAATAGACTGTTTTCCTTTATAAAACCTCATCAGACCTCCTGCCATCAGTCCCCAACACCCTTCGTTCCCCCCTGTGCGATCAGCCCAAGTGCATAAGTTTCCCCCCAGTGCCTTCAGTATACTGGTACATTCACAAGACCAAAACAGTTCTGCAAACAGGGATACCAGCCGTGTCAGTTCTGCATTTTGCGGAACGCACACAGTCAGCCCCATGATAGAAATGCCTATTCTTGTCCGCAATTGAGATCAAGAATAGGACATTCTCTATATTTTTGTTGGGGTCGTGTAAAGGATCTAAAGATGTGGACAGCACAGCAGGTGCTGTCCGTATCTTTTGCAGCCCCATTAAAATGAATGGGTCCGCACGTGTTCCGCAATAAGTGGACCCATAAACCGGTGGTGTAAATGTACCCTAATACTGTGCGATCCTGTGAGAGGAGTTGAGGTCAGCACGGGACCTGTCACGGACACACGTTCACTGGCGCCTGTCTGGCCTTATGTGCTGCCAACAGAGATTTGGGTTGAGGTGCAGGGTCACTAGATTCTGCTGCCCTCAGGTAGGGCACATCTAGCTGGTACACATAATACTGGGCACCTCTACAACTACTGACCATAAACAATAGGGCACTAAGGACAGCGCTATCTATCCCAGTGGGGAATTTTAGTTACAATTGAAAATGCTGCGTGAAGAGTACCACATGCAAGGCTGTACTTGTCATACACATAGGTCGCCATATTGCTTGCCATCTCCAGAAGACCAGCTTGCAGCCTGTGACTTGCAAGCAGAGCGCATAGGTCCAGACACCATGACCCTCAGCCTGAGCACCAGTCTCCTCCACAGGATGGTGCCACCTTCCTTCCCTACACATGCATGCCAGCCTAGTGGCCCCAGCTGGTACATTACAACCAGACCTAACCAGCCATGAACAGCAACATCCCGTTCACATTGTCGTATATAAACCCGCTAGTCACCTGGTGGCATTTCTTCTTAGGGTCCATTCACAGTCCGCAAAATGGGTCCGCATCTGTTATGCAATTTTGCGGAACGGGTGTGGACCCATTCAATTTCAGTGGGGCCGGAATGGATGCGGACAGCACACTATGTGCTGTCCGCATCCGAAATTCCGGATCCGCAATTCCGTTTCCGCAAAAAAATAGAACATGTCCTATTCTTGTCCGCAATAGCGGACACGAATAGGCATTTTCTATTATAGTGCAGGGCATGTGCACATATCTGGTGTACGTGTTTTGCGGATCCGCAAAACACTTATAGACGTGTGAACAGAGCCTTAAGAGACCCCGCACTCTTCTGGCTGCGGCAGGGCACGTTTTCTGCTCTTCAGCTCGGGTACGGGCAGCAATGGAGGAGGAACACTGGCCGCCTGATAGACTGGCTCTGAGATGCAGTTTCCAATTTCCCGCGCCGGGTCCTTGCTGTGAGCCTGAGGTGTCCTGCGCACTGCCTGCACTGTGCGGACTACAGCCTAGTGGTCCGTGTAACTGCCTGCTCTCCGGTACTGAACATTGTACTTGAAGGAGAGAGGGAGACCCTGCTATGATTGGAGTACACAAGCAGTCAAAGGACATTGCAGGTCACCACGGGTGACCACGGAGCGGTGAGTAATAGCAAGCGCTTCACTCCCACTCCGTGGTCACATGACACAAACAAGTCCTCGATGCAAAAAATTGGCATCAAGGATTTTTTTGTGTCGAATTATTCGATTCAATAGAGTAATCATTTCAGCCCTATTTGCAGCCCCATTGAAATAAAAGGGTCCGCATCCGCAAAAAATGCAGATTGGATGCAGACCAAAACCACCATCGTGTGCATCAGCCCTAAATGGGTTGTCTGGTTTCAGGATGAACCAGATCAACCTGCATCAAAAACCGGGTAAGTACTTACCTGCCCTAATGCCGCGCTGCTGTTCAAATTCTCCCGGACGGACTATGTTTACCCTGTTCCAGTGGTTCCAATCACTGGCCTCTTCAGGGGCACGGCTGAGGCCAGTGATTGGCTGCAGGGGTGATGTGTTGTCAACTTGATGTCACCGCTGCGTCCGGCATGGGATCCGGCAGGTAGGTAGGTATGCGTTCTTTATTGCAGGGTATCCAGTTTGATCCTGGAGAACCCCTTTAAGACTGGTGTATGAAATGCCAGTCTTCAGTAAATGTTCCCCCTGTGTTCTAGGCTCAGCACCTGGATAGTGTCAGTGTAGTTGGGTCATGCATTGTGCTGCCGAGGGCTAAGCTGCCAGTTCACATTATGCCCGGGCAGGCGAGTGCCAGGAATTTGCTGGCAGAGTGAGAAGCTGTCATGATCTACACCTAACAAACAAAGGCCCTTCGTCCTCCTCAATCGTTGTGGTCTTTAATTGCTGTGTCTTTCACTGGCTGAGAGGATGTTGTTGTGCTTTTGGGCCCCGAGGGCCGCTCTCTGGGAAATAATTGTGGATTGAAATAGAAACTGTCTTTCCTGGGACAACAGAGGGATCTGACAATGCTGGGCCCCAAGCCCATCCTCTGGACTGGGCACCATCGGCTTTTAGAAACTTGTGGAAAAGTGAAGTTCTAACCCAAACCATCACCCTGTCCCTGTGAGGCAGGGCCAACGTCCCCGTGTAACAGGCAGGCGTCTCATCCTCTCAGTGAGGACTTTATCACCCGTCACTCACATGTCCCCTGACACATCCGGTCGGCCTGGGTAGATTAAGGGGAAATCTCCACTGAAAACAGAAGAATGTCCGTCTGAAGCCAGAGCAATAAGCATCGTTTTTATGTTACATTGGGTGTTTTTCCTTGAAGGTGACTTCAGGCTAGCGTCTCGACACCATGCTGTTAGCAGAAATGGAAAAAAAGTGTATTACAGTACCAGCAAAGTATGGGAGAGTCCAGAAAATCTCATTCATACGCTGGGGAAAAAAATCTGCAGCGTAAGTCCTCATTCACACGTCCATGATGACAAGAACGTCAGAGTCATCCGTGAAGATGTCCATGAAGGATCTGTGCTTGGTCCGTGTGTTATCCACATTCCACGGACACTGCTAGTTTCCAAAGCATGTCCTAGCAATGATCCGTAAAAACCATGGAACAGACACGGGTGGCATCTGTGTTGTGTATGTGGTTTTCACTGATGTGTGTGAGGGATCCGTAATCGTGGACAAAAATAGGGCATGTTTCTGTGGTGTCACCACTGACCGTGGAAAACCACTGATGTGTGAATACTCACATTAAAGTCACTGGATCACATTTATTACTCATCACCTGACTGCATCATAGTGATTTCCAATACAGTCAGTTCCTGTCTGATCACAGGTCTGTTGTATTGTACTGACGTGATGATCTAAGTACAGTACAATAGCCCCGATCAGATAGGAACTGATCATAAATGACGCAGTCAGGGGAGCCGCGATCACAGTGGTGTGAATCAGCTTTTAGGGTAAGGACACACTGTGGTGTCTGCTTACAGCCAAAATCCCTCTCACATGTGGAGTCATTTTTTTTTTGCGGATCCATTGAAGGGAATGATTCCGCATACGGTCTGCAAAAAAAGCGGAACGGACTTCGGACTTTGAAAGAAAAAAACCCTTAGGGCTCATGCTCACGACGGTTGTTTTAGTCCGCAGGGATCGGATGCGGACCCATTCACTTCAATGGGGATGCAAAAGATGCGGACCGTGTGCATGAAGTTGGAGATAAACCGGCTGCGCAACAAAATATTGTCGCCTAGGCTTTTGTACACCTAAAACTGGTGTAGGTGGGGGGGTTAAGAACTAAACACGCTACTTTACCTCATCTATAGGATTACTACATTTTCTCCAATGTGTTTCAACTGTAAAAACTGCATAGACATTAATTTAACATGTTTCTCCTGTAAAAAAAACTAAAAATAAAATGCAATTGTGGTAAAAATGCATGCATATAAAAAAAATTGCAATGCATTTTTTAGAATGCGACATAGAAGCAATGTGTAAACCTGGCCATAGTCTATCAATTTGAGCTTAGAATTGCAAATAAGGGCTCATTCACACAACCGTATTCATTTTTGCGGATCCGCAAAACACGGATACCGCCCGTGTGCCTTCTGCATTTTGCGGAACAGAGCATCCTTCTCCATGATGGAAATGCCTATTCTTGTCTGCAAATAGGAGCAAGAATAGGACATGCTCTATCTTTTATTTATTTTTTTGCAGGGACACGGAACGGACATATGGATGCGGACAGCACACGGTGTGCTGTCCGCATCCGATCTGTAACATTGCAAAACAGATGCAGACAGAAATATACTGTCGTGTGAATGTGCCCTAAACCAGACTTTGCATTATACCGTACGTCCCTGCTGCCCCATAGACTTCCACAGGCTCTGCCTTTGTCGCTCCAGCTGACTGGCACCTGTTGGGCAGGCTCAGACTTCAGAGAGGTGCAGCTGTCACTTCACCGGCTCGTGGAGACAGCTGCGCGCAGCCTTGTGTGTCCTCAGCACGCTGCCCATTGTCCATTTAACTAATTTAACACATCCCCAGGAATAAAAGTGCAGCAGCTGACTGAAATCTGCTGCTGGCCATGCGGCAAGTACAGAGGTCCTGCCACATAAATTGGGGGTCATTTACAAAGACCGGCATTTTCTCCCCTGCCCTCCCAGAGGATACGTCCCAGCGTCATAAGTGGAGTAGCTTCTTGCCCACACAATAGTTTCCAGGCATAAATGTTAGTAAATTTGCCCAGGCCAATGTTCTGGCCCAAGCCAGGCCCCTGCCCTGTCCCCGCCACTCCCTTGTGACGAGGACAGCATAAAAACGCCTGTGCGACAAAATATTGTCTCACGGGCCTTTAAAAAGGTCGCAAAAACGGGATGGCGGTATTTCATACTGCACTGTGGTATTTGGTTCTGCTGCGGCGGTATTTTGTGCTGCATTACAGTATTGCTGACCCAGCCTACTTGTGTTGCCCCGCCGTATGTTAATTTGGACCAGCCTACAGCATGGGGTCTCTTAGATTTTTGTCCAGGACCACTTCAAGTTCCCGGTCCGTCCCTGGTGTTCATCTGATTAAAATGCGCTTTTTATTTTGTTGATGTGAGGCTCCGTTCCCGAGTTATGATACTTTTTCTTAATAGGCCTTTGGTGCAATGAGGGTGTTACCATTGTTCTTGTTGCACCCAAGCTCCGCTCCTTTCTGTGGCCAGCCCCTCCCTGGCAGCTTTGATTAACCGGGCCAGGCAGTGAGGGAGGGACTGGGCACAGAATGGAGAGGAGCTTGGGTGCATCAAGGGCTCCTGCCACGCTGTCGGCACCAAAAATGATCACATCTTAGCTGCAGATGGTACTCTCTAAACATAGAAAAGGATTCTTTACGGTAAGAGCAGTGAGACTATGGAACTCTCTGCCTGAGGAGGTGGTGATGGTGAGTACAATAAAGGAATTCAAGAGGGGCCTGGATGTATTTCTGGAGTGTAATAATATTACAGGATATAGCTACTAGAGAGGGGTCGCTTGATCCAGGGAGTTATTCTGATTGCCTGATTGGAGTCGGGAAGGAATTTTTTATTCCCCTAAAGTGAGGAAAATTGGCTTCTACCTCACAGGGTTTTTTTGCCTTCCTCTGGATCAACTTGCAGGATGACAGGCCGAACTGGATGGACAAATGTCTTTTTTCGGCCTTATGTACTATGTTACTATGTTACTCTCTTAGCTGCAGATGGTACTCTCACAACCCTTGATACCATTCTGTGTGGCCCCCAACCATCTGGTAACACACATGTATGCCTATGTCTTGTGGCTGCTCACATGTATTCTTCATGTATTTCTCCCATTAGATGGGAGTCCTGGAAGTGTAACTAGATATTAATGTTATATAATGTGTGTTCAATATGCCATAAGTGCAATATTTCAGTTGTTAATGCACCTTTAAATTTTAATTTCGGCCCTCGTCATTGGTTCAGTCTGGCAATGTGGCCCCCAACCAGGAAACGTTGTGTACCCCTGCTCTAAACAGACGTGTGCTGCCTAGGAAAAATGGGGGTCACTTAGAAAGATCTGCGTTTTATGCTGGTCTTTGATCCCCCCCGCGCTGCTGAGTTATGCGCATTTCATTAAATTAGGCGCATCTTCGGCAGTTCATGCACTGGGTGTAAAAACTTCTGCAGCCCCTGCTTGTTCACCTGATGGCTCTCTCTCCCAACCCTTCCTACCCCATTAACATGGCCAGCCGAGCATGCATGAGTCCTGAACAGGGACAGAGGCAAAAGCCACTGCCGGGCTCCTCTCTCCCAGAACAAAAGGATTGAGCAGTTGAAATACAGCTGCCTGATCCTTATCTTCCTCATATCTGCAGTGGGGGGTAGCTGGGAGGTCCTCATACACATTAGATGGTGGGCTGATCCTACTGCCTGAATTCATCTAATGTGTATTCACAGGTTGCGCCCCCCCCCCCCCCCCCCATATAGTCTTAAATGGTGCCTGACCTCCACCAGTGGTTTCGGGCTAGGTGGCTATTTGGGCCACTTGGCAATATTTAATTCATTCACACACAATATTTTTTGACTGAATTAGGATCCTTTTGGTGCGCTGCGGGTCTGGTAGATAGCGGTATGTAGATTTCGGGACGCAGTGGAAGGTTTTGTTCACTGATTTCCAGCACTTGTTGCTCGGCTGCTGCCTGCAGTGGCGACTGTAACAGCATCGCTTTTATTTGAGTAAACTGATGTCATCCGGACAGGAAGGAAGGACAAATCTCTGCTCGGAGGACATTTCCTTGTGTAAAGTATACAGAGACAGGGGGGCCATTTATTACAGTGTTTTGCGCCTGTTTTAGTCCATTTTTTATTTTTTTCTATTTTAAACAAATTTTTATTTTTTTGGTGCATTTATTAATAAAAGTACACCTGTTTTGGATCAATTTGCACTTTGTTCAACAATATTCAGTTTTAGGCTAGTTTCACGCTAGCGCTATAGATCTGGCAGGCTGTTCCACAGCAGTTTTCTTCCGACTAGCAGCATATTTGCAGTGTTGCGGCCGGATTTCCACTGGTCCCCATTATAGTAGATGGGTCGAGTGCCGGAATGCAAAGAGATCCAGCAGGCTGAAAATAGCCTTAGACTAAGGCCTCATGCACACGACCGCGCCGTTATTTGCGGTACGCAAACCGCGGATCTGCAAAAAACGGAAGGCGTCCGTGTTGCCTTCTGCAATTTGCGGAACGTAACGGGCGCCGGCAATATAAATGCCTATTTTTGTCCGCAAAGCGCGGACAAGAATAGGACATGTTATATTTTTTTAGCGGGGCCGCAGAACGGAGCCACGGATGTGGACAGCACACGGAGTGCTGTCCGCATCTTTTGCGGCCCCATTTTGGCGGCTCGGATGCGGACCCAAACAACGGTCGTGTGGATGATGTCCGTGTGCATTCTGTATTTTGCGAAGGGAACCGCTGGCCCCTAATAAAACAGTACTATCCTTGTCAGTAATGCAGACAATAATAGGACGTTCTATTTTTTTGCGGAACGGAAATACAGACATATGGAAACGGAATGCACATGGAGTAACTTTTTTTGCAGTCTGCAAAAAAGAAAAAAACTGAATGGACACGGAAAGAAAATACGTTTGTTTGCATGAGCCCTAATTTTGGTGGTTTTTATTTATTTCTATGCACATTTTTTTTGCCCTATTTATGTAGGTGCTCCTTTTTTTTGCATGAACTAACAGAAGGATATCGACAGTATCCCCATAACAGTGACATCTATAGCACCATCCCATTTAAAGCTGACCTACAGCAGTGAAGAAAATGGCTGGGTTGTTATGGAAACCTGTGTAAAACTGTGTATGTGGAGACTAAGGGCTGTTTCACACAAGCGGATGCCGTGCGTGGCATCCGCTCCGTGGAAGAGTGCCAAGACCCGATGCAGACTGCAGAGGCACGGAGCATTAACATGACTGATAATGATCCGTGCCTCTCTGTGACCTCTACTACGAAATCACAGCTTCTATTGGCTGATAAGGGTCATGTAACCAGGCTTCTATTGGCTAATGCATTCTTTGGGAACATCTTACGCAGGGATGTCCTTTTGGACAGCTCACTCTCAGACAGCAGCACTGTGCTGTCTGAGCGTGAGCTGCAGGGAGAAAGTCACCGTCCCTCCCATCCTTGCAGTTGACAGAAGTTGATTTTTTACCTTTATTTTTTTCAATCCTTGTCGGCTGCGGAGTTGAATGGGGCGTAGCCTAACCGGGTTGGGGCGTGGTTTAGCGGGTCCTAGGGGCGGGGATTTTAAGTCTGTCTTTTGAGGGTGGCCTGAATGGCCACCCTACCTGCCCCCTAAACTGTCGCCTCCATAGCATTCCGCTCCCTTGACCGTGTCATCCACAGCGCCCGGCCCCTTTTAAAGCTGACCTGCAGCAGTGAAGAAAAATGGCTGGGTTGTTATGAGAACCTGGTGTAAAACTGTGTGTATGTGGAGACTAAGGTGCCTGCCAGCTTCTATCGGCTGATAAGGGACATGTGACCATGTGTATGGCAGTTGGGATATGAAGAGAAAGACCTGCAGGCTTCTATTGACTAATGTAGGTCATTTGATGTGCCATATTTGCATTTTTGGGGAATATCTCAGGAACGGTACGTCCTAGAGAGCGGAGACCCCCCCATAAGATTTCTTTCCAGGTAGCAAGGGATGTGTATACCAAGTTTCATTAAAATCGATGGTTGCATTTTTGAGTGATCGTGGAACATACATACACACATACATCCTTCTTTTTATTTATATATATATATATATTTATATATATTAGGCACAAAAACATAAAAAAAATTTCATTTTTCCTCCACTCTAGGGGTGGCGAAGTTCTCTTCATCTGCTTTGTGTTGAGCCGTGTAACCGTTTTATTTCATAAACATATGTATTTGGCTGCAACTTTTTTAAAATCTAATATGGACCTTTTTTACGGCACTTTTGCACATAATTTGTGAGCTGACCGACGAGTAGTCTAATTGTATTCTCCAGGGCGCAGGTGGATCGTCTGCAAAGACGCATCGCCTAATTCATCAGCTGCTGTGCGACTCTTTATACATACTATGTAAAATGGTCTAATCGCGCATGATAAATGACCGCCCTGTGCTTTTCACGACAGGCACACACAGCAAGAGGATGCGCCTAATTTAAGGAGAGGTGCATGTCTCATCATCAATTAGGCTACTTTCACACTCGCGTTTTGGCTTTCCGTTTCTGACATCCGTCATGGGCTCTCACAAGCGGTCCAAAATGGATCAGTTTTGACCTAATGCATTCTGAATGGAAAAGGATCCGCTCAGAATGCATCAGGTTGCCTCCGATCCGTCTCCATTTTGCTCTGGAGGCGGACACCAAAATGCTGCCTGCAGCGTTTTTCTGTCAACCATGTGGTGCTGAGCAAGACGGATCCGCCCTGACACACAATGTAAGTCAATGGGGACGGATCGGCTTTCTCTGACACAATAGAAAACGGATCCGTCCCCCATTGACTTTCAGTAATGTTCATGAAGGATCCGTCATGGCTATATAAGACATAATACAACCGGATCCATTCATGATGCATGCAGTTGTATTATTGTAACGGAAGCGTTTTTGCAGATCCATGACGGATCCGCAAAAAACACTAGTGTGAAAGTTGCCTTAGACGTATCCTACTCCAATGTAATTCTCCGCCATTCTTTGTAAATGACCCCCACTGTCTAATTGTACACCATTTCTAGAATTGGTAAATCTGGGCCACAGTTTTTGTCCTGGCATTTTTGGGGGGACTCAAAAAAAAAAAAAAGCGCCTCAATAATTCTTGACCTGTTTTGTGTCACAATGTATTTATTGGTTTTTATTGCCAAAGTATGTGCCCATGTGATCCCCCTGTAGAGCTGTGTGGGAAAAAATCATTATATATATACAGGTCCTTCTCAAAAAATTAGCATTTTGTGATAAAGTTCATTATTTTCTGTAATGTACTGATAAACATTAGACTTTCATATATTTTAGATTCATTACACACCAACTGAAGTAGTTCAAGCCTTTTATTGTTTTAATATTGATGATTTTGGCATACAGCTCATGAAAACCCAAATTTCCTATCTCAAAAAATTAGCATATTTCATCCGACCAATAAAAGAAAAGTGTTTTTAATACAAAAAAAGTCAACCTTCAAATAATTATGTTCAGTTATGCCCTCAATACTTGGTCGGGAATCCTTTTGCAGAAATGACTGCTTCAATGCGGCGTGGCATGGAGGCAATCAGCCTGTGGCACTGCTGAGGTGTTATGGAGGCCCAGGATGCTTCGATAGCGGCCTTAAGCTCATCCAGAGTGTTGGGTCTTGCGTCTCTCAACTTTCTCTTCCCAATATCCCACAGATTCTCTATGGGGTTCAGGTCAGGAGAGTTGGCAGGCCAATTGAGCACAGTAATACCATGGTCAGTAAACCATTTACCAGTGGTTTTGGCACTGTGAGCAGGTGCCAGGTCGTGCTGAAAAATGAAATCTTCATCTCCATAAAGCTTTTCAGAAGATGGAAGCATGAAGTGCTCCAAAATCTCCTGATAGCTAGCTGCATTGACCCTGCCCTTGATAAAACACAGTGGACCAACACCAGCAGCTGACATGGCACCCCAGACCATCACTGACTGTGGGTACTTGACACTGGACTTCAGGCATTTTGGCATTTCCCCAGTCTTCCTCCAGACTCTGGCACCTTGATTTCCGAATGACATGCAACAGTCCAGTGCTGCTTCTCTGTAGCCCAGGTCAGGCGCTTCTGCCGCTGTTTCTGGTTCAAAAGTGGCTTGACCTGGGGAATGCGGCACCTGTAGCCCATTTCCTGCACACGCCTGTACACGGTGGCTCTGGATGTTTCTACTCCAGACTCAGTCCACTGCTTCCGCAGGTCCCCCAAGGTCTGGAATCGGTCCTTCTCCACAATCTTCCTCAGGGTCCGGTCACCTCTTCTCGTTGTGCAGCGTTTTCTGCCACACTTTTTCCTTCCCACAGACTTCCCACTGAGGTGCCTTGATACAGCACTCTGGGAACAGCCTATTCTTTCAGAAATTTCTTTCTGTGTCTTACCCTCTTGCTTGAGGGTGTCAATGATGGCCTTCTGGACAGCAGTCAGGTCGGCAGTCTTACCCATGATTGCGGTTTTGAGTAATGAACCAGGCTGGGAATTTTTAAAAGCCTCAGGAATCTTTTGCAGGTGTTTAGAGTTAATTAGTTGATTCAGATGATTAGGTTAATAGCTCGTTTAGAGAACCTTTTCATGATATGCTAATTTTGTGAGATAGGAATTTGGGGTTTTCATGAGCTGTATGCCAAAATCATCAATATTAAAACAATAAAAGGCTTGAACTACTTCAGTTGGTGTGTAATGAATCTAAAATATATGAAAGTCTAATGTTTATCAGTACATTACAGAAAATAATGAACTTTATCACAATATGCTAATTTTATGAGAAGGACCTGTATGTGTATATATATATATATATATATATAATTTTTTTTTTTGCACATGCATTTTTTATTATTATTATTAGGCACGGCAGGCATTTACACAAAAAACACAGCAACAGTAAAAAAAAAAAGTCACCACTAAAAAATGCCTGTTGGTCCTGCCTTTAATATTTTTATGAACTTCCAAGCAACATCTGGAACTGGCAAAACCAGCAAAAGAAACGCCAAAAACCATAGAAATTCCCAAAAACTCTTTGGCTACCTGCACACGGGTGTGGGTATACAAACAGAATTTCTGCTCACATTTTCTGCTCCAAAATCTGTATGTATTTACTTGCGAATTCTGATTTCAACCTTTGCAATGAACGCTGCGAATTTCAAAATCCGCATGGCTGGTCAATTTCCTTGCGGAAAACATATGCATTGCATTTGCTAGTACTGTATTAGGTCTCATTCACATGAGCGAGTTTTCCGTCCGGATGTGATAACTGTAGGGAACGCGTAGCATCTGGACTGAATCCTGACCCATTCCTTTCAATGGGTCTGTGTACACAAGCGTCACTTTTCACGCACAATTGTTGGTTGCATGATGGGTGTTACAATCAAGATCGCTGTGTTAGAAGACATGGCCGAGCCCCACCACCTGGAGCTTCTCCTGAAGTTATGGCTACATGCACGCGACCGTATGTGTTTTGCGGTCCGCGGTGATGGACCATGTGATTGGAGCATGTGATCTGACGTCACCAAAGGTCATTTAGCCCACAGCTCATCATTCAAGAAGTAAAGAGACCGGGAACTACGCGATCAAGAGGAGAAGGTGAGTTAACTTTTTATTTTATTTTTTAACCCCTCCAGCACTATTACAGGTCCTTCTAAAAAAAATTGCATATTGTGATAAAGTTCATTATTTTCTGTAATGTACTGATAAACATTAGACTTTCATATATTTTAGATTCATTACACACCAACTGAAGTAGTTCAAGCCTTTTATTGTTTTAATATTGATGATTTTGGCATACAGCTCATGAAAACCCCAAATTCCTATCTAAAAAAATTAGCATATCATGAAAAGGTTCTCTAAACGAGCTATTAACCTAATCATCTGAATCAACTAATTAACTCTAAACACCTGCAAAAGATTCCTGAGGCTTTTAAAAACTCCTAGCCTGGTTCATTACTCAAAACCGCAATCATGGGTAAGACTGCCGACCTGACTGCTGTCCAGAAGGCCATCATTGACACCCTCAAGCAAGAGGGTAAGACACAGAAAGAAATTTCTGAACGAATAGGCTGTTCCCAGAGTGCTGTATCAAGGCCCCTCAGTGGGAAGTCTGTGGGAAGGAAAAAGTGTGGCAGAAAACGCTGCACAACGAGAAGAGGTGACCGGACCCTGAGGAAGATTGTGGAGAAGGACCGATTCCAGACCTTGGGGAACCTGCGGAAGCAGTGGACTGAGTCTGGAGTAGAAACATCCAGAGCCACCGTGTACAGGCGTGTGCAGGAAATGGGCTACAGGTGCCGCATTCCCCAGGTCAAGCCACTTTTGAACCAGAAACAGCGGCAGAAGCGCCTGACCTGGGCTACAGAGAAGCAGCACTGGACTGTTGCTCAGTGGCCAAAGTACTTTTTTCGGATGAAAGCAAATTTTGCATGTCATTCGGAAATCAAGATGCCAGAGCCTGGAGGAAGACTGGGGAGAGGGAAATGCCAAAATGCCTGAAGTCCAGTGTCAAGTACCCACAGTCAGTGATGGTCTGGGGTGCCATGTCAGCTGCTGGTGTTGGTCCACTGTGTTTTATCAAGGGCAGGGTCAATGCAGCTAGCTATCAGGAGATTTTGGAGCACTTCATGCTTCCATCTGCTGAAAAGCTTTATGGAGATGAAGATTTCATTTTTCAGCACGACCTGGCACCTGCTCACAGTGCCAAAACCACTGGTAAATGGTTTACTGACCATGGTATTACTGTGCTCAATTGGCCTGCCAACTCTCCTGACCTGAACCCCATAGAGAATCTGTGGGATATTGGGAAGAGAAAGTTGAGAGACGCAAGACCCAACACTCTGGATGAGCTTAAGGCCGCTATCGAAGCATCCTGGGCCTCCATAACACCTCAGCAGTGCCACAGGCTGATTGCCTCCATGCCACGCCGCATTGAAGCAGTCATTTCTGCAAAAGGATTCCCAACCAAGTATTGAGTGCATAACTGAACATAATTATTTGAAGGTTGACTTTTTTTGTATTAAAAACACTTTTCTTTTATTGGTCGGATGAAATATGCTAATTTTTTTTAGATAGGAATTTGGGGTTTTCATGAGCTGTATGCCAAAATCATCAATATTAAAACAATAAAAGGCTTGAACTACTTCAGTTGTGTGTAATGAATCTAAAATATATGAAAGTCTAATGTTTCTCAGTACATTACAGAAAATAATGAACTTTATCAAAATATGCTAATTTTTTTAGAAGGACCTGTATACTTGGTGCAAATCCAAACACCATTCTTTTTGGTGCATTTTACGCCATAATTCTGGTGCAACATGCCTCGTAAATGTCATCCATGGTGTCACAGTCTAATCAGCTAATTAACACAAAACACCTGCAGAGGTTTCCTAAGCCTTTAAATGGTCCCACAGTCTGGTTCAGTAGGCTACACAATCATGGGGAAGACTGCCGACCTGACAGTTGTCCAGAAGCCAGTCATTAACATCCTTGTGGAGGGTGTTAATGACTGGCTTCTGGACAACTGTCAGGTCGGCAGTCTTCCCCATGATTGTGTAGCCTACTGAACCAGACTGTGGAGGTAAGGCTACTTTCACACTAGCGTTCGGGGCTCCGCTTGTGAGTTCCAGTTGAAGGCTCTCACAAGCGGCCCCGTGCGCATCCGTACGGCCCCAATGCATTCTGAGTGGATGCGGATCCGCTCAGAATGCCTCAGTCTGGCACCGTTTGGCCTCCGCTCAGCAGCGTTCTGGTGTCCGCCTGGCCTTGCGGAGCCAAACAGATCCGTCCAGACTTACAATGTAAGTCAACGGGGACGGATCCGTTTGAAGTTGACACAATATGGCTCAATTTCAAACGGATCCGTCCCCCATTGACTTTCAATGTAAAGTCTGGACGGATCTGTCTGACTAACTTTCACACTTAGAATTTTTTCTGAAATATAATGCAGACTGATCTGTTCTGAACGGATCCCATCGTCTGCATTATAGGAGCGGATCCGTCTGTGCAGACACCAGACGGATCCGCTCCGAACACAAGTGTGAAAGTAGCCTTAGCCACAAAAAAATAAAGAAGCTGACTGTTCACAGACTGTTGTATCCAAGCATATTAATGGAAAGTTGAGTAGAAGGAAAAAGTGTGTTAGAAAAAGGTGCACAAGAAACTGGAATAAACGCAGCCTTGAAAGGATTGTCAAGAAAAAAACATTCAAGATTTTGGGGGAGATTCACAAGGCGCCTGACCAAGTATTGAGTGCATATACTGTAAATACTTTTTAGGCTACTTTCACACTAGCGTTCGGGGCTCCGCTTGTGAGTTCCGTTTGAAGGGGCTCACAAGCTGCCCCGAACGCATCCGTACTGCCCTAATGCATTCTGAGTGGACGCGGATCCGCTCAGAATGCATCAGTCTGCCAGCGCTCAGCCTCCGCTCCGCTCAGCAGGCGGACACCTGAACGCTGCTTGCAGCGTTCGGGTGTCCGACTGGCCGTGCTGAGGCGTGCGGATCCGTCCAGACTTACAATGTAAGTCAATGGGGACGGATCCGTTTGAAGATGACACAATATGGCTCAATCTTCAAACGGATCCGTCCCCCATTGACTTTCAATGTGAAGTCTGGACGGATCCGTTCAGGCTACTTTCACACAAAAATTTTTTAACAATATAATGCAGACGGATCCGTTCTGAACGGAGCCACCGTCTGCATTATATGAGCGAATCCGTCTCAGACGGATCCGCTCTGAACGCATGTGTGAAAGTAGCCTAAGTAGGCTAACATTTCTGTATTTAAAAATAATTTTTTTAATTAATCTTATATAATCATATAATCTAATTTTCTGAGATACTGACTTTTGGCTTTTCATTAGCTGTAAGCCATAATCATCAACATTAAAAGAAATAAATGCTTGAAATACTGTATTTTCTGCCCTATAATACACACAGGCCATAAGATGCACCTAGGTCTTAGAGGAAAAAAATATTTTTCATTAGAACTCAGATCAGACCAGCAATCAGACCCCCAATGTTAGGGCTCATGCACACGATTGTTGTTTTGCAGTCCGTTTTTCACGTTCCGTATCTGAGGGTTTTTTTTCTCTCTGATTTAAGTCCCCTTCCGTTCCTCCACAAAACATATCTATATGGTTTCCGTATGTGATCCGTTTTTTGCGAAACGGAAACAGTAACTTATTAATCACCAAACACATGAGCAATATGGGCTGGGCATAGCATTTCTACAGTATGGATCCGCAAACTACGGATGACATACGGATGTGTTCTGTATTTTTTGCTGACCTATTTATTTGAATGGAGCCTCGAACTGTGATTTGCGAACAATAATAGGACATGCACTACTGTTTTGCGGAACAGAAATCCGGCAACGGAATGCACACAGAGTGAATGGTTCCGCATACGGACACAAAAAACGGAACGGAAGCGGAAAGAAAATACATTCGTGTGCATGAGCCCTTAATAAGACTCGCAGTCAGACCCCCAATGTTAATAAGACCCACAATCAGATCTCAGCTCACACCCCAATGTGAATGACCCCCAATCAGAGCTCGGCTAACAGCCCCCATTCAGGCCTCAGTTGAGACCCCCATGCCTCAGATCAGCCATATATCAGCCCTCAGCCATATGTCATCCCAGAGCGATCAACCTCATGTCAGCCCCCAACCATAGAGCAAATAAAATAAAATAAAAATCCACTTGCACCCCCGCTCCTCACCTCCAGCGCTCTCTCTCTTCTTCTTGCCACGGCTGTGCTGTGACCCGGCGCGCACAGCGTGAGGTCACAGAGTGCCCTCACGCTGTGCGCAGCCACAGCACAGCCGACATCAGAGGACCAGGAAGCGGTGAGTACAGAACCTTCACCGCTTCCCTGGTACTAATGAGCACTTCCATAATGAAAGCGCCGCTCATTAAGTATTCATCCCATAAGACGCAGTGACATTTTCCCCCCACTTTGCGGGGGGAAAAAGTACGTCTTATGGGGCGAAAAATACGGTAGATCACTAAGTGTAATGAATCTATAGATATGAGTTTCACTTTTTGAATTGAATTACTGAAATAAATTAACTTTTTGATGATATTCTAATTTATTGAGATGCACCTGTATGTGGAGTGCACCATTGTCTTACTTTGCAGCAAGGAAGTGCGGCAATGGCCTAGTCCATCCAGTCGCACGTTTCTACATTTCCAGGGTTTGTTACCTCGTGATTGATGTTTCCTCCCGATGCAGGATAACGTTTTTCATTCTTTGTTATGACTTGTGCTCTTCCTGTCAGCGCAGATTCCTCATCAACTTCCTCCATTTACAAATGGTAAAGACATTAGGGGTCATTTACAGAGGCTGGCTTTTTACACCGCTCTTTGATTCCCCCCTGCGCTGCCGAAGGATACACCTAATTTTTGATGAGTCTCACGCCTTGTCATAAATTAGACGCATCTACGACAGGCTGTGAACCTGGAGTGAAAAATGACTTGACTCCCTAGGTGGAGTAGTTTGTCTCCAATGTTTCCGCCTGTTTCCAGGTATAAATGTTCGTGAATTTGACTGTGACGGTGGCGGTGGCCCCAGCCCTGACACATCACTGCATCCACTCTCTAGTGTCAACGGCCGTGTAAAAATGCCACTTGCTACAAAATATTGTCGCACGGGCATCAGAAAGTCGCAAAAAGGAGGCTTGCATTTATTTTATTTTTTTCACCAAACCAGCATTTGAAAATGCTTGTAAATTCTCAGACGGGTCACTGACTCGGAAATGAGTGCTTCCGTGGTGATTCTGTCCGTGCCTCCGCACCGCAGAAAGATAGAACTTGTTCTGTTTTTTTTGCGATGCTGACGGATCACAGACCCATTCAAGTTGATGATCGCAGATTGCGGGCCCCAATGCACGGAACGGATGCACAAAGTTTGTGTGCAAGAGGCCTTAGGCCCCTGTCACACGGGCGAGTTTTCCGCGTGGGTGCGATGCGTGAGGTGAACGCATTGCACTCGCACTTTAATGACAAACATTAAATGAAATAGATTAAATATACCTGAGCGAAGCCGGGTCCTTCAGCTAGACTAATATATAATGACGAATACCCTGCTCTGGTTTCTTTGTGCATTAGCCATGAACATGGGGGCAGTGAGTTATAGGTGCACCACCTCCAGTGATTCGCGCCCATAGCATACATGAGGCATATTAGTGTTCCTCCAGCCTCAGGGTCTCGTCTTTGTGGAAAAGTAAGCGTTGTCTGCAGCCCTCAGCGTCCTGCTGTGACCAAGGCCCACCACTTGGCACCTCTGCAGGATGAGCGTCTGCGCTGGGGGTTGGGAATTACAAGGGATTTAGAGCCGTGTTAGTCTGTCTCAAATTTCGGCTGATTACAGCCCCTGCTCAGAGTGACCTCATTGTGTTGTCTCTGCCTGGTACATCCACCATGAGGTCACTGCCAGCCGCCTTCATGTGTGCTGCTTATCTTCTCCAGTGGCTGGGATGACCATTCATTACTCTCAGATTTGAGCAGTTTCTCACCGTGTGTTCCTACCTAATTAAATGTAATGGATTTTGTAGGGGGAGGGGGTCAGACTGGCCTCTCCAGAATAAGGGTCCATTCACACGTCCGTAAGTTGGGTCCGCATTCGTTCCGCAATTTGCGGACCCATTCACTTTCAATGGGGCTGGAATGGATGCAAATCCACATTTCCTGGATCCGCATCTGCATTTTCGGGATCCGCATCCGTTTTTTCAGGATCCGTTTTTTTGGGATCCGCAATTTCGTTCCTGAAAAAAATAGAACATGTCCTATTGTCCACAATTGCGGACCATAAAAGGCATTTTCTATTATAGTGTCTGTGATGTGCGGTCCGCAAATTGCGGATCGCACATTGCAGGTGTCCGTGTTTTGCGGATCCGCAAAACACTTACGGACGTGTGAATGGACCCTAAGGGCTCATGCACACGGCTGTTGCCCCGCCGTGGCCGCATTGCGGCCCGCATGCGGCTGGTCCGCAATACACGGGGCACTGGCCGTGTACACCCTGCATCACTACTTTTTTTCACGTGAATGGGTCCTCGTTCCGCATGCGGCTGCCCCACGGGCCCGGCCAGCACACGGTTTCAGTGACTCCTAGTGTTTCAGTTGCATATTAGCCAGTTAGTTTTGTTTTGTACATGAACCCTATGAATTTGTAAAGCGCTGCAGAATATCGTGCGCTATATAAATACTTTTTATTATTATAATAACTGAGCCCTTAGGACCCCATAGACTATAATGGGGTCCGTTATGTTTCCGCTCAGAAGATGATTTTGAAACGGAGACAAAAGTCCTGCGCGCACAGCTTTTGTCTCCACTCCAAAATCATCATCTGAGCGGAAACATAATGGACCCCATTATAGTCTATGGGGTCCTAAGGGCTCAGTTTGGCTCAGTTATGTGTCATCTCCGTCCTTCCTGTTCTCCTGCTCCCAAACAGAGCAGAAGAACGAAAAGGCTGAAGGGTGCTGTGAATGAAGCCTGAATGAAATACACCAGTCTAATTTTATGGCCAAAAACTGGCAAGCTCGATAAATGTGCCACCTTGTTGCCACAGGATAGGGCATACGCCTGATCCCTGGGATCCACAGCGATCACGAGAATGGAGATCCTGTCTTCCTTGTGAACAGAACAGTAGTGCGCATGTGTGGCCATTTACAAGAGAGACTCTGGGACCTCCGTTCTAGTGATCTCTGCAGCAGTTGAATTCTGTCTTTTACGCATTAAAAGGGAACTTCCATGTTATTCTAAACAAAGTCATCAGCCTGTCATATGGCTGACTGGCCTCTGTTTGCTGCTTTATTGGACTCTGTGTCTATAGTCTTTCCAAGGATCATGTGGAGGTCAGAACCTTTTCACTGGCCTTGTTGTGGCTCCATACAATATAGGGGTACAGTAGAGAGCCCATTCACCAGCCTAATTATTGCTCCATACAATATAGGGGTACAGTAGAGAGCCCATTCACCAGCCTAATTATTGCTCCATACAATATAGGGGTACAGTAGAGAGCCCATTCACCAGCCTAATTATTGCTCCATACAATATAGGGGTACAGTAGAGAGCCCATTTACCAGCCTAATTATTGCTCCATACAATATAGGGGTACAGTAGAGAGCCCATTCACCAGCCTAATTATTGCTCCATACAATATAGGGGTACAGTAGAGAGCCCATTCACCAGCCTAATTATTGCTCCATACAATATAGGGGTACAGTAGAGAGCCCATTTACCAGCCTAATTATTGCTCCATACAATATAGGGGTACACGTAGAGAGCCCATTCACCAGCCTAATTATTGCTCCATACAATATAGGGGTACAGTAGAGAGCCCATTAACCAGCCTAATTATTGCTCCATACAATATAGGGGTACAGTAGAGAGCCCATTCACCAGCCTAATTATTGCTCCATACAATATAGGGGTACAGTAGAGAGCCCATTCACCAGCCTAATTATTGCTCCATACAATATAGGGGTACAGTAGAGAGCCCATTTACCAGCCTAATTATTGCTCCATACAATATAGGGGTACACGTAGAGAGCCCATTCACCAGCCTAATTATTGCTCCATACAATATAGGGGTACAGTAGAGAGCCCATTCACCAGCCTAATTATTGCTCCATACAATATAGGGGTACAGTAGAGAGCCCATTCACCAGCCTAATTATTGCTCCATACAATATAGGGGTACAGTAGAGAGCCCATTTACCAGCCTTAAGGGCTTATGCACATAACCGTATGTATTTTGGTTAGGGTGGCCAGACGTCCGGTTTTCTGTCTCCCTGTGCTCCGTCCGGTGCAGTGCCTAGACAGACACAGGGATGTCCACCCTTTCAGTAGCTCACGCTCAGACAGCAGCGCTGCGCTGTCTGAGCGTGAGCTGCAGCAACTGACTGAGACTTCTCTCACCCCCAGTCAGTCACTAGAGCCGCAGACATGGCGGACTGTGGCTGACTGGGGGGAAGAGAAGCACCCCGGCTGCCCCCAGCTCACCTTCCGGTCTGAAAGTTCTACCCTCTACTCCCCCATGTTTTTCCGGACGGCGGTGGGGGCATGGCTTCACAAAGGTATGGGCGTGGTCTGGGGCATTGTGGGTGTGGTTTGGGGCGTGGCCGGTGAGCTTTCTAGGTTGAAGCCAGTGGCCACCCGCAAAAAATCTCTGTGTATTCTGTATTTTGCGGAATGGAACAGCTGGCCCCTAATAGAACAATACTATCCTTGTCCATTATGTGGACAATAATAGGACATGTTCTATTATTATTTTTTTTGCAGAGCAGACATATGGAAACGGAATGCACATGTGAGCTCGTAGTGTGTCCGTGCAGTCTGAGGGGGGGATGGATAAGCCTGTAAGAGGATGAGGTGAGGAGCAAAGCGATAAGACGCTGATTACTAGGGGATAAGGCCCAGCATCATCACTGTGTATAGGGTGCAGCTCAGGAGTCCCCAGGTCATAAGGTTTTCTGAAGTCTTGGATGTTGGTGGACATGTCTAATATTCTTAAAATCCAAGTGACCTCACCAAAATGTGAAACCTGTTCACCTGTGTAGCATTCATCACAAATGATTCATGCAGATGAGAAATGCCAAAAGCTGTATGGCCAGGTTTCCTGACGCAGTTCTCTTGGTGCAATAGGAGAAGTCATATCTGTCCTCTATACGTTCTCTCCTTTTATGATCCAGTTCCGATTTTGGCTTCCAAAACTGCATCGGGAAACCTGACCGTGTGGCCGGACCCTAACCGTGCTGTGTGGAAGATGAAGTATAGCACCATACAGGATCGGACTGGCCCACCAGAGGTGCGGCCCAGATTCTGTTATCATAGTGGGCCCTAAGAGAAAACGCCCATTTGGCTGCCTTCAGAGGCATTTCTGTGGTTCAAAACCCATTAAACTCTATTGACGATGTAGGGGTTGGGCCTCGAAAAAAAATTCCTCTGGTGGGCCCCCAGGAACCCCAGTCCAACAGTGGCTGAAGGTTGCCGATTTAACTTGTGGGTCAATGCAACTACTGTATTTCATATACTGTAAACAGTTTTCTATGTGTGAGATGGAAAAATATCTTTTTATCCATATATAGAAGCCAAGAACTCTGCAGCTTTACAGGGAATCTGCATTTAGCATGTTCTCTTATCTCTGAACTCCAGGCTTCCTCTGTGGTGAATACAGGGACTTATTCAGGGTGTGTTTTGGGTTAATTCTATGCACACAGTGGTTAATGACCCCCTTAGTTATGCTGGGCTTTTAGGGTATGGGATTTATAATTGAATGGAGGGATCTCCAGTGAATAGGATGCACGGCTGACTGCCCCCAGACTTCCCCAATTCATCACAATGGCCTTTGGTCATCATGGGTGTCACCAGTCCAGGCCTGTATCATTCCATTGTTAGCATCTAGATACTTTCTAGTAACAGTCCATGGTCCACATTTAGGGCTCATGCACACTAGGATTGTCATGATACCCAAATTTTGATTCGATTTCAATACCATAAAAAAGTATTGTGATACTCTATACCATGCGAAAAAAATAAAACGCCAAAAAAGCAGCGTGCATTCCATATATCATGGAACGTCTGGCCCATAATAGACGACAAGGTGACAAAAAAATGGCGAATCGCGTGGTTTTGATATATATTTTTTTCTGTTACAGCGTTCACCGCATAGGAAATATTTTTTTCATATTTTAATCCCACTTTTTCGGGCATGGCGATATGTAATATGTTTATTTTTTATTGTTTGTAAATTTTATATGTAAAATTGGGAATACTTTTAGTATTTTGGTGTTTTTTTTTTTTTTTTTTACTTTTTATTTACTATTAGCCCCCTTAGGGGCTAGAACCCTTGTCCTATTCCCCCTAATAGAGCTCTATCAGGGTGAGTAGAACCTCACACTGTCCCCGCTCACATGTGGATAGTACACACAGCAGCAGGGAGCTCACCATGGCAGCCAGGGCTTCAGAGGTATATAGCATTATAATGGCCATGCGCTTCTGCTAAACTTGAGCAGTGCCCAGAAGTGAGGATCGCACGCGGAGCGTGATTCCTGCAGCGGGCTCGCTCGTGTGAAATAGCGTTTGGCTTCTTTGTGTATCGGAGGAATCCTGTGACTAGTAGGACATTTGCAGGTCTGGACTTTTCTATCTTCGTTCTTGTACAGTCATTTGACACAGCTTTCATGTAGAGAATGTGAGATGTTGGAGCTGGATCACAGCTCTCCAGGGAACGCGCCTGACATTTCCACACACAAATGTATTCATTATGGCCCCTGATAGCAGCCTTCTGCACTATAATGCCTGCGTCAGTGCCTCGGACAGATGAGGGATTCCAGCTCTACATCAGAGAAGACAGCTGACGGGATCCCTTCCCCCAGGCTCCTGCCTCATAACTGTCTCGTTGGCCAAGAGCAGGAATGCTTAAGAAACTGCCAGGTACTACAGGGTCCAGAGGAGCTGGTGTCTAGTGCTCCAGTCAGATTGATGGAGCGAAGTGAGGGGAATGACAACCCTGTCATCTGCTTCCCTTGGTTTATCTATGGCTTGACACAACCTCGAAATACAGTTAGAAATGTGCTAATTTGGTTTGTTTTCAAGTCACAGCTGTGAAAGTTCATATTTCTGGATCACAAAATAACTGAAGTTGGCTCCTTTTGCCTATAGCATTAGGGTACTTTTACACTAGTGTTTTTCTTTTCCGGGACAGAGTTCCGTCCTAGGGGCTCAATTCTGGGAAAGAACTGATCAGTTTTCTCCCCATGCATTCTGAATGGAGAGCAGGATGTCTTCAGTTCAGTCATTTTGACTGATCAGGCAAAAGATAAAACCGCAGCACGCTACGGTTTTATTTCCGGCCAAAAAAACTGAAGACTTGCCTGAATGCCAGATCCGGCATTTTTTTTCCATAGGAATGTATTAGTGCCGGATCCGCCATTCAAAATACCGGAATGCCGGATCTGTCCTTCCTACATTTTGCTGGCGACGGAATTGCTTGCCAGATCACTGTGCCGCAAGTGTGAAAGTATCCTTAAAGAGGTTGTCCAGCTTTAATTCAACTGGATTCATTTTTCCATCACATTATAGACTGCTCGTTTCCATGGTTACAGACCACCCTGCAATCCATCAGTGGTGGTCGTGCTTGCACAATATAGGAAAAAGCGTTGGCCTATGTGCACTCCTATGGTCCCAGCCACCAGAGATGCGCACCACAATTTGCGGTTCACAGCATGGGCACGGGGGACACCAATGGTCGTGTGAACGAGCCCTTAAACTATGTGATTTGAGTGTTGACCGTACAGTGGACACTTTGATGGTTCTTGTGTCTCTGAACTGGACTTACCCACAGCCCCTATGCAGTTACTGGAGTGATGTCCTCTTTAGAAAAAAGTCTGGCTCTTCTGGAATGTGCCATTCTGTTCCCCACTGTTACGTGATCTGAATTTCTTTTTTTTTTCTACAAAAAAGATAAACTCATGTAAACAAGGAAAATGGCCCTGGGCTAAAAAAAATTAATAAACTCTAGATAGTGCACACACTCACCAGTGAACCGGAGCAGCCAGATGTTAGGCTTAGCTAACAGTACCATTTCTGTATTCTGAATATGCCCCTTTTTTCCGATCATGACCTGTATGTTTGGTACTCTGCACAGTACCACTTCTCTTGTCCTGTATACTGGGTGTAGTCCTCAGTATCTGCTCTTATTCTGTATATATATACACTGCACAGTACCACTTCTCCTAACCTGTATACTGGGTATAATTCTCAGTATCTGCTCTTATTCTGTATATATGGACACTGCACAGTACCACTTCTCCTGTCCTGTATCCTGTGTGTAATCCTCAGTATCTGCTCTTATTCAGAGCAAGTATCCATTTTGTCTTAATGATCCATAACAGACACTGCACAGTACCACTTCTCTTAGGCCTCATGCACACGACCGTTTTTTTTTTACGGTCCGCAAAAACGGGGTCTGTAGGTCCGTGATCCGTGACCGTTTTTTCCTCCTTGGGTCTTCCTTGATTTTTGAAGGATCCACGGACATGAAAAAAAAGTTGTTTTGGTGTCCGCCAGGCCGTGCGGAGCCAAACGGATCCGTCCTGAATTACAATGCAAGTCAATGGGGACGGATCCTGTCCGTTTATACTGTCGGATATGAGTTAGATCGTGAAACTCAAATCCGACAGTATATTCTAACACAGGCGTTCCCATGGTGATGGGGACGCTTCAGGTTAGAATATGCTAAAACAACTGTTTTTAACTAAAAGAACACCCCGTTTTTAACTCATTGGTGGCCAGTGCGGCCGGCCCCCCCTCCCTCCCCTGTAGTTAACTCTTTGTTGTCCAGTGCGGTCGCCCCCCCCCCCCCCCCCCCCCCTCCCCTTCTGCCTGGCAGTCATGTACACAGTTCTTTTAGTATAGTCTAACTAGAAGCGTCCCCATCACTGTGGGAACGCCTCTGTGTTAGAATATACTGTCGGATCTGAGTTTTCACGAAGTGAAAACTTGAAAACTCAGCTCTGAAAAAGCTTTTATGCAGACGGATCTTCGGATCCGTCTGTATGAAAGTAACCTACGGCCACGGATCACGGATGCCAATCTTGTGTGCATCCGTGTTCTTTCACGGACCCATTGACTTGAATGGGTCCGTGAACCGTTGTCCGTTCACGGACAGGTCATATTTTTTTGACGGACAGGATACACGGATCACGGTCTCGGCTGCAAAACGGTGCATTTTCCGATTTTTCCACGGATCCATTGAAAGTCAATGGGTCCGTGAAAAAAAAAATGAAAACGGCACAACGGCCACGGATGCACACAACGGTCGTGTGCATGAGGCCTTATCCTGTATGCTGGGTGTGATTCTTGGTATCTAGTACCAAGTAGTATTTACATACTGCTCAGTACTATTTCTCATTTTCTGTATGTTCCCCTAATGTATGCAACAGTACCGCCTCTGTACTGTGTGCTGGGTATGGCACTTGGTTTGGATAGCTTCTCCTGTGTGATTTTTGCAGATACTTTTTTGGTTTGATATGATCCGATCCCTAACATCTTTTGTATTTACTTGCAGGTTGCACAGTGATGACGGTGGACTTGTATTCCTCCAATACAAATCCAGAAGTGCAGGAATTTCAGAGTAAGAACATCACTTCTGATCCTTGGCAAAGCTACAAGATCCCAGAACTGCCCTCATGTAGATGCCTTAGCACTCACTCTAGATTGGTCTGCGTACTGGTTGCCACTTGCCATAGATGATTCTGAGCACAGGGCACTCGGTCTGCCTACAGGTCATCGCATGCTGTAGCTCAGTCCGCGTACAGATGTGCGCCCCCTCTAGATCAGTCTGCATAAAGCTCTGCGTTGGCTCTAGACTGGTTTGCATGCAGGTATATACTCTAGTTCGGTCTGGATATTGGTTTGGCCTCAGCCTAGATTCTGTGCACAGATCTGCTCCATCACTAGCCTGATCTGTGTACGGGTCTGCGCCTGCCCAAGCTCAATCTGCGTACAGGTCAGTCCCCATTTTAGCTTGGTCTGTAGTGATTTTTTTATTTTTTTTTCCTCTTGGGATTTTTAAGTCAGTTTCTATAGCACACACAAAAGAAATAGAATCCTCTCATCATGACTGTTGGGGGGTTACTGCACCTGATCCGTCCACTGAGACCTCTTTCTCTATGTCTCACCAGGGGTGGAGCTGTCGTGTGTGATCAAACAAACTAACACAGGCAACCCGCGCATTGAGTGGAAGAAGATCAATAACACTGGCACCTCTTATGTCTATTTTGATGGTGTGATTCAAGGTTTGTTTGTACAGCTTATCTATTTTCCACATTCATTTTTACAGGTTATTCCATTCATTGGTGACTTAAAGGGAATCTGTCACCACATACCTTTTAAATAAATCCTGCTGGCTTTGGAGATGTGCACTTTCCCCACCCGCTCTGAGATACATGTGCCCCTTTGATCTGCATACGCACTGTACAGTACTGAGTTCCACCAGGCAGATGGAACCTGTACTTCGCATGCATCCATCCACCTGGTAAGCCTCAGTACTGTACAGCGAGTGCGCCAATCATCCAAAGAGATGATGCATGCGCAGCCATGAGATTTCAGGGACAGGTGCAATTACCTCTTCACTGCCTGACCCTGTCACTCAGCGTGAGAGGGCACGGCCGGCACAGAAACTGACTGGACCTCCGGGTACAACAGCAACGCAATCATTGCACTTACTTTGCATAACTTATAATTGTTTATATGTCTGAATTGGGACAACCAATCAACATGGGACAAATGGGGTTGGATTCAGCCAAGCGCACATCTCCCATGTCAGCTGGATTTATTTCAGGGTATGTGGTGACAGATTCTCTTTAACCCCCCAGCTAGAACCCAAGACTCCTCCACTTCTCATAGCTGAAATAAAAATTTTCTCTTTTTGTTAGGAGACCTGAAAGATCGGGCTGAAATCAAGGGTAGCAGTTCACTGGTCATTTCCAATACCAAGCGGACAGACAACGGGAAGTATCGCTGTGAAGTTGCAGCAGCTGATGATCTGAAGAGGTTTGCAGAAATCACTATCACCCTGACCGTGACAGGTGAAGACCCCTATACATAGCTGGCTAACCCTAATTCTGGGTTATTGTATTAGGGAATTGCTGTACATGCATTTCTTTGCTCCCTCCGCTGCTCTTTACTTATTGTTTGCATTGTCTGTAGTCCTGGTTCACTGCAGTAATTCTCACTTTACTTCTCTTTTGCTTATTTACAATCTGAACCCTTGCAGGCACATCACAAGGCTTAGGGCTGTTTCACACGAGTGGATGCCGTGCGTGACATCCGCTCCGTGAATGACAGCCAAGACCCGATGCGGACAGCAGAAGCACGGAGCAGTAACATGACTGATAATGCTCCGTGCCTCTCTGTGACCTCTTTACTACGAAATCACAATGAGATAAAGTTGTCACTGTGATTTCGTAGTAAAGAAATCATAGAGAGGCACGGAGCATTATCAGTCATGTTAGTGCTCCGTGCTTCTGCAGTTCGCATCGGGTCTTGGCTGTCATTCACGGAGAGGATGTCACGCACGGCATCCGTTCGTGTGAAACAGCCCTTAGATTTTAGTATCCTATCCAAGCCTTGAATCTTGGCTTTCAAACGGTGCAATATTCTAGGCGGAGCACTTGTCTGAAGTCGGGAAGCAGCTGAAAGTTTTCTTAGGCCCGGTTCATGTCGCTGTTTAGCGTTCCGTTCTTCTGATCCGTCAGACAAACATAAAATTTAAAATAAAACAAAACACGGATCCTTTATTTTGAGCATGAGTTATGATCAGTTTGTGTCAATTCTGTCAGAGATCGGAGTACTTTCTGCTGTCAAACATAGCTGATCTCTGACAGAAGTGACACAAACAGATCACAACTGATGCTCAAAATAAAGGATCCGTTTTTTCCCCCTGTTTTTCTGACAGATGAGGAAATCTAAGTGGTGATGTGAACCCGGCCTTACTTGTGCTGTGTGTATGTAAGGCTACTTTCACACTTGCGTTCACAGCAGATCTGTCTGGTGTCTGCACAAACGGATCCGCTCCTATAATGCAGACGATGGGATCCGTCCAGACTTTACATTGAAAGTCAATGGGGGACAGATCCGTTTGAAATTGAGCCATATTGTGTCAACTTCAAACGGATCCGTCCCCATTGACTTACATTGTAAGTTTGGACGGATCTGTTTGCCTCCGCACGCGCGTTCGGGTGTCCGCCTGCTGAGTGGAGGACAAACGGTGCCAGACTGATGCATTCTGAGCGGATCCGCATCCACTCAGAATGCATTAGGGCCGTACGGATGCGTTCGGGGCCGCTTGTGAGAGCCTTTAAACGGAACTCGCAAGTGGAGCCCCGAACGCTAGTGTGAAAGTAGCCTTAGGAGGTGGAGAATACGGCTAGTGACAGGAAGACAGGTCGAGGCCTACCTATCATCTGCCCACTGCTTAAACTTCCACTGACCCTGGGGGTTGCGAGGGACATCCAAGTTTTTTTTCTTCATGTTATTATTCCTCTTACCAGTCACAACCTGGTGCTGTCACTTGCCCCAGTTGTGTAGTCTCCAGTGTCCACGGCGGGATTCAGGAACTTTTCTTCATGTTATCACCTCTCTAACCTGTCACAGCCTGTTGCTGTTATCTTTCCCAATGTACAGCCTACTTTTTTTTAAGAGGCTTTGTGCATCTCAGATTCTGAGTCAGACTTTTTTTTTTTGCAATACATTATGCTTTAATGCAAACTTACATGAAAACACCTATGATTTATTTACGCCACAATAGTGGTGTCAATAGGTTGATATATGTCCCTTAATGTGTTTCTGGGCCTCTGACAAACCGGTAAGTCACTCCCTTAGTTCAGTGTTGCCTTTCAAGGTCGTTCTGTGGCAGATAATCGTCTGCCCCCCTCCATCTTTGTTATCTATATCTTTGGCATGTGTTAAATAAAGCAAGTTTCCAGATGTCCAATTATTTATCCATCTTTATCTTATGCTGGAATTTCCCATATACTTTGTGAACCCTGCGTGTCAGACAGTGATGTATGTTTGCTTATCTGTAATGTATTCATTCATTTGTATTTCTACGAAATTGACTTGTGTAACATATTACACTGTATTGTAAAAACCCAGTCATTGAGTCGATGGGAATTGACCCTAGAGGTCTTTTGCAATCCAACCTGGTATTTCAGTTTTTCTCCAGCCATTATCATTTTTAACCCAGGAGTGACCCTTGGAGGCGCATTAAACAATTGCGCTGACGGTTTAGCGCTATCTGGTTTGCTGTAGAATCCCCATAGACTGTGATAGCAAACTATTGCAGTCTATGGTATAAGCAATCAAATGATTGCATGTTCAGATCCCTAGGGTGACTAAAAATAATATTTTTAAAAGTTTTTAAAAATATATAAAAAAAAATTATTAAAAATTCTAATCACACCCTTCTTCCATTTTACATATGAAAATAAGCAATCAAAAATATGCATACTTTTTAGTCTGAAAGTGGCATCTTCCATTCAAGTAAATGGGAGCTGTGCTGCAGCAACCCAGCAAGGCCACTATGCTTTGAACGGAGCTGTGCTTCTGCCTCCTTTCAAAGTTCTGGCACCGGCACCTAAGGCTACTTTCACACTGCCGTTTTGGTTTCCGTTTGTGAGATCCGTTCAGGGCTCTCACAAGCGGTCCAAAACGGATCAGTTTTGCCCTTAATGCATTCTGAATGGATAAGGATCCGCTCAGAATGCATCAGTTTGCCTCTATTCTGTCTCCATTCCGCTTTGGAGACGGACACAAAAACGCTGCTTGCATCGTTTTGGTGTCCGTCTGACGAAACTGAGCCAAACGGATCCGTTCTGACACACAATGTAAGTCAATGGGGACGGATCCATTTTCACTGACACAATATGGCACAATAGAAAATGGATCCGTCCCCCATTGACTTTCAATGGTGTTCAAGACTGATCCGTCATGGCTATGTTACAGATAATACAAACTGATCCGTTCAGAACTGATGCAGACGTTTGTATTATCTGAACGGATCCGTCTGGCAGATCCATGACGGATCCGTACAAAACGCGAATGTGGCCTAAAGCTGCAGGGAACTACTGATTGATGGGGGTGCCAAGTGTTGGACTCCCATCGCTCTGATATTTAAAGACCTGTCCTGAACGAATGCAATCTCCAGGCAGTATGTTAAAGAACAAGAGGAGCTGATCAGATTGATATATAATTTTGTGGAAAAAGATTCAGTAATTTATACATTTAAACCTCTGCTCTTTCTATAATTAAAGGGGTATACTGGTAGGTAAAAATTATGCCCTGTCCACAGATTGGTGAGGGTCCCAGCGGTAGGACCCCCAACGATCTGATAGTTCTCCCCTATCCTGTGGACTATGACAGTCAGAGAAATGTCCTAGATTATTACAGTCTTCGGGAAGTGATGGAGCACAGCCCCTGTGGCAGGGACCAGTGATGTTACATACACAAACTTACCTGTGAGTATTGGGCTATGTTCACACAACAGATTTCTGGCATGGGTTTCAGTGCGGATTCAGAGCCAAAAACCTGATCTGAAACTGCTTCCCATTATTTTCAGTGGTAGCATGCACCACAGTTTACACGGCCGAGGATTTTTCTCGTGCAGTTTTCCAGACCACAGCAAGATTGTACGTGTCCACGTGTGTTTTCTGCACAGACATCTTAGAAAGCCTCGGCCAAAGCTTTTTCACAATTTAGCTCCGTTCAATGGACCTGAACATGCCACAGTAGAACCCACAGTGGTTTCAGCTGTGGGATACGCTGTGGATTTCGACATGGTCGTGTGAACATCCCCTTACCAGACTGACTTATCTAGGTCTCCAGCAGAGATCTGTGATTGAATCTCCTGCCATCTGCAGCTCACGTCAGCTTTGCTGGGCAGACTGGAAGTGTGAGATTACACTGTGTGCTTTAGTAACCAGGGGGAAGACTGAAATTTCAAGGTTTTTTATCTTCTTCATAAAAAAAAAAAATGTAGTAAGTGTACTAAAAATCTGATTTAAACAATATGTCATTTTCTGAAGAAAAGGACGGGGAGAGTCCTGACTGTAGACATCTGTTTCTAGTTGATGCATAACTGTCTCTTCCTCTAGCTTTTCCATCTGCTAAATTATAATCTCTTTCTCGTTAATTCTTTTTTTTTTTTTATAGTGAAGCCTGTGATTCCCCAGTGCAGAGTGCCCAAATCTGTGCCTGTGGGAAAATCTGCTGCTCTGTATTGCCAAGAAAAAGAGGGATACCCCAGTTCTGTTTATAGTTGGTACCGTAACGGTGACGCACTGCCTGTGGACTCCAAGACCAATCCAAAGTTCCTGAATTCCTCATTCACTGTCAATACTAATACCGGTACCTTGGTGAGTGACTGCCTGCTTTTGACATTGAGACGGGGCCCCTGTGACACTGATCACTTACTTTATTTTATTTTTTCCCTTTCTTTATCTCAGATGTTTGCTGCAGTGAACAAAGGAGACATGGGACAGTATTACTGTAGTGCCACCAATGCAGCAGGTTCTGCCTGGTGTGAATCACAGCTTCTAGAAGTTTGTAGGTTCACAGTCCTAAACCCTGTTAGCACTTTTCATGAATCCTCTCTTTTCACAAATTGCCCATAACTAGCACCAGTCGACTGTATGGCATATAGTTTACATGACAAGTGTCCGGCAGATGCTGATTTCTACTTGGTGATGTGCTGACGACAAACAAGATGCGATCAATTAAAAATGAGCAAATTGATGTTCAGTTGTTGGACTTGTTAACACTATGCAGTGATTCAGAATGATCGGTCATACAGGCATCACCCCGTGTAAAAATGCCATTTAATTTATAAACCGCTCTCATGTGATTTGGAGTCTCTGATAACTTTGTTTCCACCCTTACTATTATTGTTTTTTTAGGTCTTTTCACTAGAGTAAGTTATTTTTGGTTGTTTTTTATCTTTCTTTAGATGACTTGAATATTGGTGGCATTGTTGGAGGAATCCTGGTTGTGATACTGGTGCTTGTCCTCATCACAGTTGGCATCTGCTGCGCCTATCGGAAAGGTTACTTTACAAACAACAGCAGGCCCAATGGTCAAAGGTTTGAAACAACTTATTAAATGTTTCTTAACTGATATTTGTTTTAAAGGCTTTCCCTAAATGCACAGATTAGTTACCAGGGGTCTGAATTTAGGATCACAGGGCTAGTGTTGGCTCTTCTGACACTGACATAATGCTGTCACTGTTCTCCAATACATTCCAGAACTGTAAGGGTTACATAGCATCATAACTTAATATAATGCTATGTGACCACGGCAGTGCTGGAAGTTCAGGCTGGGTGCCTCGCTGCGAGTACTACGCTCTTGTCTGAAAGGGCCCTAAACATGCAAAGCTTTACTATAGAAAAGGATGGCAGCTTTCTTGGTAAATGAACATTCCACATTTAACCCCTTCCCGACATATGACGTAATAGTACGTCATGGCGGCAAGTGCATTCCCGCATTTTGACGTACTATTACGTCATGGTGATCGGGCGGGCAGCGGAGTGGTGCACGCCCAATCACTGCAGGGGCCCGGCAGTCCTTGGTAGCCGGACCCCTGCTGTATCCGCCGGCATTGCTGTACAAGCCCATGTCGGCGGATTAACCCCTTCTATGCCGCAATTAGAGAGGGGATTTGCGGCGGGTGAGGGAGCCCATCGAGTCCCTGCGCTGCTGTGGCGGGGACCTGATGGGTGAGAAGGCAGCCCGATGCCTTGCACGGCATCGGGACCTGCCTTCTACAGGTGCCCAGGAGATCCAGCCTCAGGCTTGGTCTCCTAGGCAACCTGTTAGTGTATTACTCAGTGTAATCCACTAACAGGCAATGCATTACAATACAGATGTATTGTAATGCATTGCAGAGGGGATCAGACCCCCAAAAGTAAAGTCCCAGAGTGGGACAGAAATCAAGTTAAAAAAAAAAAAAAAGTTTAAATAAAAATAACATTTCAAGTAAAAAAAAAAAGCCCCTTTCCACTGATTTTATATGAAGAAAAAAGAAAACACACATAATAGGTATCGTTGCGTCCATAACGACCGACTCTATAAATATATCACATGATCCACCTTGTCCGATAAACATCGTAACATAAATAAAATCTGTTTAAAAAAAATTCTATTTTTGTCACCTTGCATCACAAAGTGAAACACCAAGCGATCAAAAAGGCGTATGCTCCCCCAAATGGTCACCTCACCCCTCAAAAAAGAGCCCCTACATAAGACAATCAACCAAAAAATAAATAAACTATTGTTTGTTTCAAAAATGCTATTATTGTGTAAAACTTAAATAAATAAGAAAAAGTATATATATATATATTAGGTATTTCCACGTCAATAATGATCTGCTCTATAAAAATACCACCTGACCTAACCCCCTCAGGTGAACACTGTAAAACTAAATAAATAAAAACTGTGCCAAAACAACCAATTTTTTGTTCACCTTGCCTCATAAATTGTAATAATGAATAATAAAAAAAATCATATGTACCCAAAAATGGTACCAATAAAAACAACTCTTCCTGCAAAAAATGAGCCCAAGACGATTGGCAGAAAAATAAAAAATAAATGGCGTTCAGAAAATAAAGACACAAACATATTTATTTTTTCAAAAAATGCTTTATTATGTAAAACTGAAACAAAGAAAGTAGACGTATTTTATATCACTGCGTCCGTAACAACCTGCTCTATAAAAATAGCACATGATCTAACCTGTCAGATAAACGTTATAAAAAATAAAAACAGTGCCAAAACAGCCATTTTTGGGTTACCTTGCCTCACAAAAAACGTAAAATAGAGCGATTAAAAATCATATGTACCCCAAAAATAGTACCAATAAAACTTTCACCTTATCCCCTAGTTTCCAAAATGGGGTCACTTTTGGGAGTTTCTACTGTAGGGGTGCATTAAGGGCATTCCCGCAAAATCTGCCTTCCAAAAACCATACGGCACTCCTTTTCTTCTGCGCCCTGCCATGTTCCCTTACATCAGTTTACAACCACATGTGGGGTGTTTCTGTAAACCTCAGAATCAGGGTAAGGCTAGTTTCACACTAGCGTTCGTCGGTCCGCTCGTGAGCTCAGTTTGAAGGCGCTCACGAGCGGACCCGAACGCCTCCGCCCAGCCCTGATGCAGTCTGAATGGAGCGGATCCGCTCAGACTGCATCAGTCTGGCGGCGTTCAGCCTCCGCTCCGCTCGCCTCCCAGCTGTCCGCCTGGCCGTGCGGAGGCGAGCGGATCCGTTCAGACTTACAATGTAAGTCAATGGGAACGGATCCGCTTGAAGAGGTCACCATATGGCTCAATCTTCAAGCGGATCCGTCCCCCATTGACTTTACATTGAAAGTCTGAACGGATCCGCTCAGGCATCTTGCGCACTTAGAAAATTTTCTAAGTTATTAATGCAGACGGATCCGTACTGAACGGAGCCTCCGTCTGCATTAATATGATCGGATCCGATCAAGCGCTAGTGTGAAAGTAGCCTAATAAATGTTGAGTTTTAATTGGCTGTTAACCCTCGATATGTTAAAGAAAAAAATTGAATAAAATGGAAAATCTGCCAAAAAAGTGAAATTTTGAAATGTAATTTCCATATTCCTTTAATTCTTGTGTAACACCTAAAGGGTTAACAAAGTTTGTAAACCCAGTTTTGAGTAACTTGAGGGGTGTTGTTTCTACAATGGGGTCATTTATGGGTGGTTTCTATTGTGTAATCCCCACAAAGTGACTTCAGACCTGAACTGGTCCTTACAAAGTGGGTTTTGGAAATTTTCTTAAAAACTTTTAGAATTGCTTCTAAAATTCATAGTCTTCTAACGTCCCCCAAAAATTAAATGACATTTCCAAAATTATGCCAACATAACGTAGACATATGGGGAATGTTAAGTAATAAATATTTTATGAGGTATCACTTTCTGTTTTAAAAGCAGAGAAATTTAAATTTAGAAAATTGCGAATTTTTCAACATTAGGTGAAATATATTGACTCAAATTTACCACTGTCATGAAGTACAATGTGTCAAGATAAAACAGTCTCAGAATGGCTTGGATAAATAAAAGCATTCAAAAGTTATTACCACATAAAGTGACACATAGTCAGATTTGCAAAAAATGGCCTGGGCAGGAAGGTGAAAACTGGCATGGGGTAGAAGGGGTTAAAGGGGGCTTCTGAGCTCCTATTATTAAAAACCTAGCCTCAGAATAGGTCATCAGTATCTGATCGGTAGGGGTCTGACACCTGGGACCCGCTGATCAGCTGTAGCCAAGGGCAATGAGGCCAGAAGCACAGCTCCATTCAAACTAATAGTTATGTCGAGTTGCTGCAGTGCATCGCCTATAGGAGCCCAGAAAACCCCTTTAACTTTTTAAATTTAGGTGATGATTTTTTTAATTCAACTTCAGACAGCTCCCTCAAGAGTTTATAAAGCCACAGACTTGGACGATTTTGGTAAAATCTTCTATATACGATGCCCTTGTTCCTTCAGACGTTTTATGACCACACAAATCTTGAGATGGCGTGCCATTCTTGAAGTATCGATTCACCTTTACATCTTATGTAACCTTGTGAATTCTTTGCTATTAAAGTAACCTGGAGTTACATCATGTCTTATATTCATCTCCAGAGCTGTAGTCACAATGTTGTTTCCCTCATATCTCTGCTGTAGGGTAGAAAGAAACTAGAGGTGTCCACCACCTTACCTTTTTGCAGATTGTGTTTAAGGACTCAATTTTGGACTGTAAAAAAATCCATACTTGACACTCCAGCAAAATCCTCCCTCGGCTGCACCACATATAGACATGTAGAAGAAGTTAACACAAGGCACGAACTAATGTATTGTTATTATCCATATTGCTTCCTTTGCTGCCTGGATTCATTTTTCCATCAGTGGTGGCCACACTTGCACACTATAGAGAAAAGCACTTGTCTATGTGCGTTTCCACGGTCCTGCCCACCAGAGAGGCCGGAACTTTTTTCTATGGTGTGCAAGCACCACCACCACTGATGGATTGTGGGGTGGTCGTAACCATGGAAACAAGCAGTGTAAAATGCAATGTAAAAATGCATCCATCCATGTAGCAAAGGAAGCAATATGGACAATCACAAGTCATTAGTAAGTGCCTTGTAGTCACTTCCTCTACATAATAAATGCTATTTGCTGAAGTGAGACAAACCCTTTAATAACTCCCGGCAGTGTTATGTTGTCACCTGGTGAGTTGGATCATCTGCTTATTCGGTAGAGCTGATCTTGCAGCAGCAAAGATAGGTGATGGTGGAGTAGCAGAACAGGGAGGTTAACCGTTGCTGGCATAGAAAAACTGTTAGCAGTGCTGGAGAAACCGAACTGTATGCTCTGATATAGCAGAGTTGTCTCACAGATTGTAGCCTCAGTAGCAGAACTGGAGGGTGGGAATAGCAAAGCTGGGCAGGGATACAGGAAACAAACAAAAAAAAAAATCAGCCAGCTCTGCACAGCTTGAGCTGGGCTGGATGATGTCATCAGAGTTCACTGGGTTGTTACAGTGAAGGGGAGCCAGAGGGGGCAGGGGCAGGGGCGTGGCAGTGTGTAGCCCTGGATCCAGGATAGGTGAGTAACAGAACATCACAAAATCATGGGTTATTAGTTTGTCTTTCAAAGCTGGCCCCATAGTGCACGGCTCCAGATGGCATCCAAAATGGTTGCCAATGCAACTAAGAATTTACAAATCCATTTGCGACTATACACGCCGCCGCAGCTCTGCCGTTGAATAGAGCGACGGGCACAGGAGCTGATAGTTCTCTGCTCCGCCGCTGATGTTCTTCTCAGCAGTGCAGTGGAGGAGTCTCCCTCCCCCTGTGCTGCTGCCACCGCCTCTGCCAATAAGAAGAGAGATGGCAGGGGCTGTGGCCACTGCGCCACCAATGAAGATAACTGACCTGTTAATACAAATAGGCGGGTGCCGGAATCAAATAGCCGGCACCCGACCTCTGGCAGGAAGCTGCGATCAGCGGCAGTTGAGTTAACCCTTCAGGTGCAATATCTGAGGGGTTAACTGCCGCTGATTGGAGCTCCCTGTCAGAGGTCGGGTGCTATTTGATTCCGGCACCCGCCTCCTGTATTTGTATTAACAGGTCAGTTATCTACATTGGTGGTGCAGTGCGCCCCCCCCAACACCCCAGTATAATAAACATTGGTGGCGCAGTGCGCCCCCCCCAGTATAAGAAACATTGGTGGGAAGTGCCAATGAGGGTTAAATATATAACTCGCCACCTCCAATTGATCGCGTAGCTGCCGGTGTCCTGTTCTTTCTTCAGGACCAGTGGTGATGTCGCTGAGCTCATCACATGGTCCATTACCATAGTGATGGATCATGTGATGAGCACAGTGATGTCACCACAGGTACTTTGACAGGTCCTGAAGAACGAACAAGAGACGATCAATTGGAGGAGCGCCACCAATGTTTATTATATTGAGGGGGCGCACTGCGCCACCTAATGTTTATTATATTGAGGGGGCGCACTGCGCCACCGTTTATTATACTGAGGTGTTGGGGGGGGGGCGCACTGCGCCACCAATGTTTATTATACTGGGGTGTATATAATGTTTATTATATTGACCTTCTACTAAGCATTCTGTATTAAGAATGCTATTATTTTCCCTTTATAACCATGTTATAAGGAAAAATAATACAGTGAATAGACTTTCATCCTAGCAACCATGCGTGAAAATCGCACCGCATCCGCACTTGCTCGCGGATGCTTGCAATCTTCACGCAGCCTCATTAACTTCTATGGGGCCTGCGTTGGTGAAAAACGCCCATCATAGAGCATGCTGCGATTTTCACGTAACGCACAAGTGATGTGTGAAAATCACCGTTTATGTGCACAGTCCCATAGAAGTGAATGGGTCCGGATTTAGTGCGGGTGCATTTCGGCATTCAGGCAAATCTTCAGTTTTTTTCGCCGGAGATAAAACTGTAGCATCATGCCGTTTTATCTTTTGCCTGAACGGATTGCTCTCCACTCAGAATGCATGGGGATATACCCGATCAGTTCTTTTCTGGTAAAGAGCCCCTAGGACGGAACTCTATGCCGGAAACGAAAAACGCTAGTCTGAAAGTACCCTAAAATATTAAGTTTAAATCCCCCCTTTCCCAATTTTACATATTAAATATATAAACAATAAATAAATAAACATATTAAATAGCGCTGTCCAAACTATTAAATTATAAAAAAATATCTCGTATGCGGTGAGCATTTGCTATTTTTTTCGTCACCTTGTCACCCCAAAAATAGGATAGGACTGTTCTATTATGGGCCGAACGTTTCATAAAATGCGAAATGCACGCAGCTTTTTTTGGTGTTGGAAGCAAATAAAAATGTTGGTATCAAAACAACCCTACGCCGATCTGATCACGATACCAAAATTTTGATTCGGTTTCGATTTGGCGACTAAAAATTTGATTTGGCTCCTAAATTTTTCAGTTCAGGAGCCAATGGCTACTAGGTATTTTTTATTTTTTTTGCCTGGAGCACTGTAGTTTGCACTACATTTTTCTCAGAAAAGTGAAAATACTCCTCTTAGCATTTTTGAGGAGTATTTTTAGCCAAGGAGTAGTATTAATTTTGCGGTAATTCATATATATGTTATACATAGGCCTACATAATTTTATAAGGTTGCTATTTATGCAGGGAAACAATTACTAGTCCTCTATAATGTCTTCCATGCAGAAATGGCAAATTTAGACTTCCACTTTATCATACACTAAACGTAAGACCACTGCCACCATAACAGAGCTAGATACTCAGTGCCCACATAACACTGCCATACACAGTGCTTCCATATGACGTTGCCCCATTATAGACTAAGATGTGGTGATTTTGTATGTAGTGCAGATTATTTTGTAATTATTTGGCTATAACTGTCCAGTTCCTGCTGTGTATTCACCTCAGACCCAGTCACCCCACCAGGGGCTTATACAGTAGATCTACTAGTGCCCACATTGGCTACAAGAGGCTGCTTACCACACCAGGTCGCCACAGTACCGGTTGAAGATGGCGGGGTCACTGCATAGACGTCGGTCAGAGTGGTGCAGCAAATGGCCCGGTAGTCTACCCAGATTGACAAATCTGCAACCTCCTTACCAACAACAAAGCTTGATCGGTAGATTTGCCACATGTCCATTTCATACACAGCTCTGCTATATAGCCATTACACACAGTTCTAATACATGCCTATTACACACACAGCCCTGCTACATGGTCACAACACACACAGCTCTGCCACGTGATCATTACATACATGGCCATTACATACATAGCTCTGCTAGATTACATTACGCACACAGCACTACTATATGCACATTACACACAGAAAACAATATGATCATTACACTTACATAGCCCTGCTTTATATCATACACGTGCTCTACTAAGGAACCTTCATCTTCCGTACAGTCCTACACGGAGCCTCATGTATTCCCTTAACTCCTCCCACACATGTGACCAATCACATGACTGTGACATCGCCACAGGTCCTGTACCCACAATGTGCTGTTTAGTATGGAGCTGCACCTGGTTAGGGAGATGTCAGTGAGGGGCGGAGCTTCTCTGGGAGAAGGGGCGGGGGGGTTTCCTTTGTGCCAGACCTGGGAGGCTCCAGCCTCTGGGAGTAAAGTGGCCTGAACAGGCGTTATTGTGACCTCTGGCTGGCCATTTTGTGCCACTCATCTCATCATATGTTATGCCGAGCCAAGAGGAGAGGGAAAGAAGGACAAATCTGTTCCTGCCAAAAATTCAACTTTGCTGTAAAGTAGTTGTCCCATCTGAACATTGTGCTGTCCATTCATGCCCTGTTCTTGAGATAGCCGTTGCTCCCAGAGGTAGGAACCGCACCATCGGATATTTATGGCATATCATAAGGGAATATCCAGACTAGAGCAGAAAAAGCAAAGCATTTGTAATTATTACCGTTATCTGCAGGTGTTCAATTGATCTACTGTAACAGAGCAGTTCAGAATATTCTCCGCTTGAAGTCACATTACTTTTTTACTTTCTTTTGAGTATTTTTAGCCAAGGAGGAGTACAAAATGTGCAGTTCACATAATACGTAGGCAGTCATAATGTAAAAAGTTTGCTATTTATTCAGTGAAATTAGAAAAATTACATTTATTAGAATTTTTTTTTTTTTTTTGCTTTGCCATATTCTGACACCAGTAACTATTTCTATTCCATATGTGTGGGGGCTTGTTTTTTTATGGTTATGCTGTAATTTGTTCACTGTGCATGATAAATGTTTTTATATTTTAGTAGTTCAGACATTTTTTAATGTGGAGATACCAATTTTATTTTGTTTACTTTTATGTGTAAAATTGTTAATAGGATGATTTAATTATTTTTTTTTTACTTTTTATATTTAGCCTCCTCAGGGGACTTGAACATGCAATCTTTTGATCTTGTATACGATAGACTGCAGTAGTGTACAGGGCTTAACAGGCAGTTCTCTATGGCAGGAATGGGAGCCTTCACAAGGCCCCAGACTGCCATAGTAACTAATCAGAACGCAGAATATTCTCCGAATGGGAGAGGGAACCCCATTCCCCTGTTCGACCCCTCAGATGCTGCGGTAGTTACAGACTGGTATCTAGTTATCCCTGTTTCTGCTCATTGTAGCTGGGTGTCAGCAACATTACACATCTGCCACATATGCGACCTGAGCCGGCTGCATACTCCCTTACATGCTAACTGCATAAAGTTGCATCATTTTGTGTTAAGGGGTTAGTAACAGTCTCCATACGCTGCGCTGGCGCCACCCATCGCTGGCTGGATTTAAGGAGCTTTATTGTCGGGCACCAACGGTATCTCTGTGTCAGTTGGAACATTATGCAGGGAAAGTCGCATGCGTAGAAATACGTGTTATAGTGACCTCTGTTCTCCCCTTTTACACCTCCACCTGAAATGTTGGGTCCCCTGGATCTCGTTTATCAGAGGTGAGCGTCAACCACCACTGCTGCATTTAGATGCTCCATTGTGTCTTGAGGGGTGGCCATCTTGGAAGTCAAGGTTAGCAGAGCCTGCACATGTAGAACCTACCATTGTCACATTCCTGTGTTTGCTATGGTTAGAAGCAGCATTAAACAAAAACTGATGCGTAAAATTATATTTTTTAAAAGGTTGGCATTTACTGAATCTGTGTGCAGATTTTCCACGTTTGTGTTTTTTTACTAACGTGGGATTTTTTGTTACTGACTTTGTCTTCTGATCTTTCAGTCACAAGAACCCTTCAAAAACAGACGGTGTAAACTACCTACGGACAAGTGATGAGGTGACTACATGCAAAATACCGCAAATGAATAGTGTTCCTATAGCCATTCTGTGCATATTTTTAGTAAATCTCCCCATGTGTTTTCTAGGACTAACATGTTGTGCTAATTTATCTCATAGAACTCTGGCCAAAAGAGTATTACATGCCGGCATAACTTGCTGCACACGATCTTATTATTGATTGCAATGTATAAGTAGTATGCAGTAAGCACCTGAGCTCCCCCTACTGGTGGCCAGCATGTTTTCTCTTTTACCTCTGTCTTTCAGGGGATGTCGAGCTCTGTATCAGAAAAACCGTGCTCCAACCACTATAAACTTATTATAGGGAACCTGTCAGTTCCTTTCTGGCCATTGACGCAATTACAGCACCAGGTAGTGGACTGAAACACATATGCAGACATACCTGTGGCCATGGAGAGAGGTTTAATAGCTGGAAAAACAAAAACTAATTTTTAACACTAATGTAGAGGTTGAGAGTGCTATCCTTAGTGCACCTGGCCCCAAGCCCTTGCCATGGTCTTGATTGATAGCTCCAACATCCTAAGTCACTGTTCTTCATTGTTGGCGCAGGAGCCATCCATCACCAGAGGGGAGGTGTGGGGAGGGTTGACTGAGGAGAACATGAGCAGTTGCTGGGATTGGGACCACCCACTGGGCATTTACAACCTCATTTGCATATGTGGTAGAAGCTCGTTTAGTTTCTCTAATCTGATCTCTCTCCACAGCCACAAAGGCATCTATTTTAGTCCACTCCCCAGCACTATAATTAGTTTAAAGGGGTTGTCCGAGTTCACAGCTGAACCTGGCCATAACCCCTTCTTCCCTCTTTCAGCATGATTGAGTGGAACACTGGACCATTTCACACTTCGATGCTCCCCCATGCCCTCCGCTTATTTGCCCAGGGCAAGAGCTGTTTTGTTTACATTGTCATATTGCTAGGCAGAGGCTTTCCCCTAGCAGTGATTCTGGTGAGGTCACTGGCATTAATGGGCGGTCTATAGCACTGCCCTAGCCTGTTTTACACTAAAGACCACCCATTAGTGCTGGTGACATCACCTGGCTCACTGTTAGGCCTCTTTCACACTACCGTATGGCTATTTCAGTGTTTTGCGGTCCGTTTTTCACGGATCCGTTGTTCCGTCTTTTTGTTTCCGTTGTGTTTCCGTTTTTCTGTATGAAATATACAGTATACAGTAATTACATAGAAAAAATTTGGCTGGGCAGAACATTTTTAATAGATGGTTCATAAAAAACAGAACGGATACAGAAGACATACGGATGCATTTCCTTAGGCGGAAGCCTCTGCCTAGCATACCCATGAAAAGCTTGGTACGTCACTGGAAGAAAACTAAAAAGCCCTTGTCCAGAAAGCAAGTGACAGACTTGCTTTAAGATTAAGCACAATGCGGCGAGTTTAATAATTCTGTAGACAGTCAAAGCTTAGACAGACTGTCTAGACATGCACTTGATTTATCACAGGGGCTCAGGCTGGATGATGAATCTGGTGAAGGGGTAGAAACTCATGTCTGACTTTATGCCAGGAATTGGTTGGCCTAGTCTGTGACAGAATGTTATGCCAGAATTGTGGCACAAAATGTCACAGTGGGTCACACCCACTTTCCTGTCAAACCATGACCCTTTTCCTTTGACACATGCCCCTTGTCAAGGATTTCTCTGAAACTAGATGTGCCAATTTGTACCAAATTGCATTTTCACATCAATGTCTAGGTGCGCTCCGATTAGTAAATGTGGGCCAATGTATTTAGAAGGTGGGCATTCACTTTAAGCCCTTACTTGAATGTGTGGCCATTCAAGTAAGGGCTTTGACTGCCCACAGTTACATCCCTGAAATATTGACTGCACATGGTCTGTAAATGCAATGCCCCTGTCACTTTAGAGCCCTCATGCGATAACGCTGGTTATTGTTACCTGTGCGCCCAGGGATGGTTAAAGGGATTGTTCAGGATAAGAAAAACATGGCTGCTTTCTTCCAATTGACAGGTGTGGTGCTGTTTTTAGGAAGAAAGCAGACATGTTTTTTTTCATCCTGGACAACCCCTTTAAGACTTGTGTTTATGGGAGCAGTAAGAAGAATTCATGATCTGACCCTTATTTTATCTTTTTTGTTTTCTCTCCAGGGAGATTTCAGGCACAAGTCTTCATTTGTGATTTGAAAATATATATATATATATATATATATATATATATATATATATATATACTTAATATCTAAGAGTCTTTGGGGAAATGCACTGAAAAATTGCACTGCAAAGGGTGAAGACCACACATCACAACGGATCCTTTCAATTTTGCCAAAGTATAACCTGTCTACCCTCCGCCGAAAAAAAGGACATCCTCGGCTTCTTAAGTGTGGGAACCTTTGTGGCTGTGCGATGGGGGTCAGATTGTTGAACTGTTAAAGGGTCTGCATCCGAGTCACAGTATTAATGCCAACACTGCCAAATACGTAACATGCTATTTTTTAGAAGCTGACAGAAAATCTGACGACAGCGCTGGAGATGTTTTCTATAACCTTTTTTTATCTGGGACGAGGAGAGATTTCTCAGTTTTTTAACTGTTTCTTTTGGAATCCAAAGCACAGGAGCTTCAGCACTGAACAAACCATTTTAAAGTGTTACTGTCACCCGCTTTGTGCAAGAAATGAGGTGGAGTTCTAGCTGCTCCTCTCAAGCACAGAAAGGTGGTGGAGATATTTGGGTTTGGGGCACTAGATGTTTGTATCTGAATGTAAATACGTTTCTGATTCTCCTACAGTTAGACGGCTGCAGGTCAAGGATTAAGCTTGTCTCCTACAATACATTGGGTTTTTAGCCTTCAAACTGAACTGAAATGAAATTTTGCCAGGGATCTTGCCCTGCTGATGTACTCGCCATTGTGTCCAGCTGATCCTCCTCTGTTCACATTTGGTTGCAGGAGGTTGGTTGCAGGGTGGGATCACTATTGGCTAGGAGAACTATTTTATATACGTGTTAGTCCTGCAGTATTTGAACATACAAGTGTCAGTGTGTGGTGGACGCTTTGTAACCAGATTGAACATAATACTGAAAAGAAGTGCATCACATCTGTATCATTGTCATTGTTCTTTGCTCATATAAAGCCAAGAAACTTTCTTCTCTGTTTGTGTAAAGAAGCTTCATTATTCATAGGGCCCTCAAGAACTGGATTACACTAACTGGTCATTTCTTTTTCACGAATCCTCCAAGACAGAACTTATGCTGACTAAAAGGGTTATTCACTTTTAGTGACACCCTTTACAGACCCCACAGTGTGGCCAGACCAGTGTTGGTAATCATACTTATCTGTTCCCCGCCAGTGGGTTCAGGCACCGCTGCAGGCCTCCAGCTCTGCAGATCCCATGTCAACATCTGGTTTCATGTGTCACCCATGCAGCACACCACAGGATCATTTGCCGTATGGGTCACACATCACTGCTGCAGCCAGTCATTGGCTGAAGCGGTCACATGACTCTGTCAAACTGGATGGGGAGACCCAGGACCTGCGGAGCTGGGACCCAGTGGTGAATCAGAATCCCAGCACATCTGCTGATCAGCTTTCATGGGGAGCCGCCTCACTAACCGGAACTCTGTTAAGCACAGTCGGCTCCTGGCATCTCTCCCAAGCATAGCACTGTACATAGTACAGCAGCTGTGCTTGGTATTGCAGCCCAGCCCCATTCACTTCAATTGGACTGAGCTGCAACTAGGCCATGTGACCAATGTACAGTGATGTCACATGGCCTAGGAAAAGGCTGCAGTGCTTACAGAGAGCCGGCCTCTTCTAACAGCTCATTAGTGGGGATCTCGGATGTCTGACCCCCTGCAAATCTGATATTGATGAACTATCCTGAGGATTATTTACCAGATAATCCCTTTAAGGTAGTGCTGTCGTGGAGGACGAAGCTGGATTACACTTGCCAGTAATTCCTTTTTCACAAATTCTCCACAATGGCAATGCCTTAATTAGCATAAGCTCCATTATAGGGAATAAGGCGGATAAAATATTTTTTCTTTAACACCAACCTCTTGTTAGATATTTTTGAAATCTATGTACAGGATTAGAAAAATATGGCGGCTTTCTTCCAGAAATAGCTGCAGACCTGGCCACAGGTTGTATGTCTTATTGGAGCTTATTGGCACTATCATTGTAAGAAAGTAGCCACGTTTCCTCTACAAAGTCAAGCAACACTTCAAGTGAAGATCCTTTTATTTTGTGTTTCCTGTACAATCCTTTAACCCGTAGAGGACCTCTGCCATACATGTATGGTGCTGGTAGACGTAACTTAAAGGGGTTGGCCACTTTCTGGTGTCGAGGTATAAAAAGCAAAAGGCTTTATATAAAAGAAAGGATCAAAGAAAAAATTTCTGATGATTATTGATCCTCGAGGTGGACATATAAAACACCTCAAAAAGAGTTTGATTGCATCTTATGGGGCGAATGCTGCCATTTTGCATCGCAGACTGCGATGTATCGGCTGGAGGGAGGAGGGGCCGGTGTCATGCAAATGCGGTGGGGCCGGTGCGGTCAATGGACTCTGGCCCCGCCGCTCACTCACTGCTTTATTGCCTAAACCTTTTATGATAATAACTTTAATTGAAGTTCCGATCCCCAGCCCCATCTGTACTACTTACTAAATGTCCTGTAGCAGGCAGAGCAGGGCAGGCGGCTGGCTGAAACTCACTGATGTCACGTGCCTGTGCCGCCTACTTCATTCATAAAGTAGGCGACACAGGCACATGACATCAGTGAGTTACGGCCGGCCACCCGCCCTGCTCTGCCTGCTATAGGACATTTAGTAAGTAGTACAGATGGGGCTGGGGCACGGAACTTCAATTAAAGTTATTATAAAAGGTTTAGGCAAAAAAGCAGTGAGTGAGAGGTGGGGCCGGAGTACAGTGACCGCACCGGCCCAACCGCATTTGCATTACACCGGCCCCTCCCACAGGTTTAGCTCCGGTATATTAGGGCATCTGTGGATGCCACTATTATGGGGTGGGGGATATGTGGATGGCACTGTAAAAACAGTGCCATCCACAGATCTCCCCCCCCCCCCCATAACAGTGCCATCCACAGATTCCCCTATAGCAGTGACATCCACAGATCCCCCCTTCCCATAACAGTGCCATCAACAGATCTCCCCCCCCCCCAACAGTGCCATCAACAGATCTCCCCCCCCTCCAACAGTGCCATCAACAGACCCCCCCCCCCCATAACAGTGCCATCCACAGATCCCCCCTTAACAGTGCCATCCACAGATCACCCCCCCATAACAGTGCCACCCACAGATCCCCCATAGTAGTGTCATGCACAGACCACCATTAGTTCAAAACCCACCAAAAGCACACCTTTTGGTTAAAAAATTAGTTTTTCTTATTTTCCTCCTCAAAAACCTAGGTGCGTCTTATAGTGCGAAAAATATGGTAAATATATTATATTGTGCAATCAGAAAAACGAAAATAAAAATATAATAAAAATAAAAAATAATTTATTATACAATAATTTAAAATACAATATAAATTATCAAGCCTGGTATTGACTATGGAATTAAATTATTCCAATCAGAAAGTTACCTCTGAAATCAATATTTAGGTATTTTATTCAGCAATATGCATCGTTACTGAATAGTGACAATATTGATGTAGCACTTTTATCAACTATACATCCGCCAACAGCGGGGAGTTTGCTGAATATCAGGCTGATTAATTTATATCAATACTACACAAAATAAAGATATACATTACCGAGAATGCAGTCAGAAAGTGGCCAACCCCTTTAAGGACCAGCGCCGTACGGCAGGATCTGCGCCCGCCCGATCAGCAGCACGGACCCCACAGTCCCTTCCATAGGCATTCACTTGCCTTCTACGGAAGCCTGTGAGATCCAGCCCCTTAGGTTGGGTCTCACAGGCATGCTGTCAGCATAAAAGCCAATGGCGATTCAGTACAATACAGGATGTATTTTAATGCATTGCAGAGGTGATCATAAAGTTTCAAGTAAAAAAAAAAACTAAAAACTAAAAAAAACAGACATATTGGGTATTGCCGCTTCTGTAAAGATCATCTCTATAAAAATGTCCCATGATCCACCCCTCACCTAAACGCCCTAGAAAACTATGCTAAAACAACCATTTTTTTGTCATCTTACATCACAAAAAGTACAACACCAAGCGTACAAAAAGGCTTATGCCCCCCAAAATAGTACCAATCAAACCGTCGCCTCATCCCCCCCAAAATTAGCCACTACATAAAACAATTGGGCAAAAAAATAAAAAATAAATTATGAGACTCAGAATATGGAGACAATAAAACTTTTTTGTTTAAAAAATGCTTTTATTGTGTAAAACTTAAATAAATAAAACAAAGGTATATACAGTGAGGAACAGAAGTATTTAAACACCCTGCGATCTTGCAAGTTCTCCCCCTTAGAAATCATGGATGGGTCTGAAATTCACATTGTAGGTGCATCCCCACTCTGAGAGACGGACAGGGGCGTAACTATAGGGGAAGTGGCTGCTTTGGGGCCCTGACCCAGAAGGGGCCCCCTTAACAGTATTACACAATGGAATTATAGACAGTGTATAAAATGGATGGAACAGCTGCCGGGCCTGGTATGAGAGAGCAATCTTTACTAGCCAAAGGAATGGGGGCGGCATAAAAGGAAGGGGTTGCAAAAATATTTCTGGGGGAGGGGGGCCCCATTCAAAAATTTGCTGTGGGGCCCAGTCATTTCTAGCTACGCCACTGGAGACAGAATTAAAAAAATAATAATTCAGGAAATCACATTGTATGATTTTTTAAGAATTTATTTGTCTTGCACTGCTGAACATAAGTATTTGAACACCTGAGAAAATCGGTGTTAATATTTGGTACAGAAGCCTTTGTTTGCAATTACAGAGGTCAAACGTTTCCTGTAGTTCTTGACCAGGGTTGCACACACTAAACAGGGATTTTGGCCCACTCCTCCACACAGATCTCCTCTAGATCTGTCAGGTTTCGGGGCTGTCACTGAGAAACAGAGTTTCAGCTCCCTCCAAAGATATTCTATTGGATTTAGGTCTGGGGACTGGCTAGGCCACTCCAGAACCTTGATATGCTTCTTATGGAGCCACTCCTTGGTTATCCTGGCTGTCGTTGTCATGTTGGAAGACCCAGCCACGACCCATCTTCAATGCTCTGACTGAAGGAAGGAGGTTGTTGCTCAAAATTTCACAATAAAGGACCCCATTCATCCTCTCCATACAGTGCAGTTGCTCCTCCCTTGTAGTTCTGGGATGATTCCTCACCTTTCTTATCATAAGTGATACCCCACGAGGTGAGATCTTGCATGGAGCCCCAGTCCGAGGGAGACGGACAGTCGTCTTTAGCCTCTTTCATTTTTTAACAATTGCTCCAATTGTGGGGTAAAGAGCTCAGACAGGTGCTACTAAGTTAGATTAATGAGTGGAGTAGAGGTTTCTCAGGTGTTCAAATACTTATGTTCAGCAGTGCAAGGCAAATCAATTCTTTAAAAATCGTACAATGTGATTTCCAGATTATTATTTTTTTTATTCTGTCTCTGAGTGGGAATGCACCCACAATGTGACCCCTCCATGATTTCTAAGTAAGAGAACTTGCAAAATCGCAGGGTGTTCAAATACTACTGTTACAAAAATAAAAACTGTGTCAAAAAAGCAATTTTTTTTGTCACCTTACATCACAAAAAGTCATACGCACCCCAAAATAGTACCAATCAGTCATCTCATCTCCCAAAAAATTAGACCCTATATAAGACAGTCACCCAAAAAAGAAAAAAAAAATATGACTTTCAGAATATGGAGACATTAAAAAAATCTTTTTTTTTTTTTTTTTTTTTTAAATGCTTTATTATGTAAAACTGTAACAAACAACCAAAAAAAGTAGTCCTATTTGGTATTGTCGCATCCGTAACAACCTGCTCTATAAAAATAGCACATGATCTAACCTGATGAACATTGTGAAAAATAAAACCGGTGCCAAAAGCAGCTATTTTTTGGTTACCTTGCCTCACAAAAAGTGTAATATAGAGCAAAAATCATATATACCCTAAAATAGTACCAACAAAACTGCCACCTTATCCTGTAGTTTCCAAAATGGGGTAACTTTTTTGGAGCTTCTACTCTAGGGGTGTGATATAGCAACTTAAAATTATCCCACTGAAATCTGCCCTCCAAAAATCATATAGCATTCCTTTCCTTCTGCGCCCTGCCGTGTGCCCGTACAGCAGTTTATTATCACAAAGGGGGTGTTTCTATAAACTACAGAATCAGGGTAATAAATATTGAGTTTTGTTTGGCTGTTAAACCTTGCTATGTTAACGGAAAAAAATTGACTAAAATGAAAAATCTGCCAAATCCTGAAATTTCATCTACATTTTCCTTTAATTCTTGTGGAACACCTATAGGGTTAACAAAGTTTGTAAAATCTGTTTTGAATACCTTGAGTGGTGTAGTTTCTGAAATGGGGCCATTTATGGGTGATTTCTATTATGTAAGCCACAGTGTCTTCATAAATGAACTGGTCCTCAAAAAAGGAGGTTTTGGAAATGTTTGTTTTTCTTTTTTTTTTTTAAGAATTTTATTGCTTTAAGTACAAACACAGTACATACTGTCCAAAAACAACACAGTACAAAGTACACAAATATACATAGGAGCAGAGAAACTAGATATCTAGAAAATAGATATCCTGCCAATAAAACAGTAATGCAGCCTACCATGAGTCAGTATATAAAAGTGTCTGGAACACCTATATACCCACCATAACTGCTAATACGGGGAGCAACCATGCTTGCATATGATGGAGGCTCCAGGTGTAAGTCAGGTCACCCTCTATCTAATCTACCAAGCGTACCCTTTAAGCCCTTAAGGACTCAGCCCTATTTCACCTAAGGACTTGGCCATTTTTTGCAATTCTGACCAGTGTCACTTTAAGTGGTGATAACTTTAAAACGCTTTGACTTATCCAGGCCATTCTGAGATTGTTTTTTCGTCACATATTCGTCATATTGTACTTCATGACAGTAGTAAAATGAAGTCTAAATTTATTTATTTTTTTGCATAAAAAAAATACCTAATTTATCAAAAATGTGGAAAAATTTGCAAATTTCAAAGTTTCAGTTTCTCTACTTCTGTAATACATAGTAATACCCCCAAAAATGGTGATGACTTTACATTCCCCATATGTCTACTTCATGTTTGAATTATTTTGGGAATGATATTTTATTTTTTGGGGATGTTACAAGGTTTAGAACTTTAGAAGCAAATATAGAAATTTTTCTGAAATTTACAAAAACCCAATTTTTAGGGACCACTACAGCTCTGAAGTCACTTTGCGAGGCTTACATAATAGAAACCACCCAAAAATGACTCCATTCTATAAACTACACCCCTCAAGGTATTCAAAACAGATTTTACAAACTTCGTTAACCCTTTAGGTGTTGCACAAGAGTTATTGGCAAATGGGGATGAAATTTGAGAATTTCATTTTTTTGCCTAATTTTCCATTTTAACCCATTTTTTCCACTAATAAAGCAAGGGTTAACAGCCAAACAAGACTGTATCTTTATTGCCCTGACTCTGCCGTTTACAGAAACACCCCATATGTGGCCGTAAACTACTGTACGGCCACACAGCGGGGCGTAGAGTGAAAGGTGCGCCGTTTGGTTTTTGGAAGGCAGATTTTGCTGGACTGGTTTATTTACACCATGTCCCATTTGAAGCCCCCCGTTTCCCCCCCCCCCCCCACCCTAGAGTAGAAACTCCCTAAAAGTGACCCCATCTAAGAAACTACACCCCTCAAGATATTCAAAACTGATTTTACAAACTTTGTTAACCCTTTAGGTGTTGCACAAGACTTAATGGAAAATAGAGATACAATTTCAAAATTTAACTTTTTTGGCAGATTTTCCATTTTAATATTTTTTTTCAAGTAACAAAGTAAGGGTTAACAGCCTAACAAAACTCAATATTTATGGCCCTGATTCTGTAGTTTACAGAAACACCTCATATGTGGTTGTAAACCGCTGTACGGGCACACGGCAGGGCGCAGAAGGAAAGGAATGCCATACGGTTTTTGGAAGGCAGATTTTGCTGGACTGGTTTTTTTGACACCATGTCCCATTTGAAGCCCCCTGATGCACCCCTAGAGTAGAAACTCCACAAAAGTGACCCCATTTTAGAAACTATGGGATAGGGTGGCAGTTTTGTTGGTACTAGTTTAGGGTAAATATGATTTTTGGTTGCGCTATATTACACTTTTTGTGCGGCATAGTAACAAGAAATAGCTTTTTTTGGCACAGTTTTTTTTTGGTTATTTACAACATTCATCTGAAAGGTTAGATCATGTGGTAATTTTATAGAGCAGGTTGTCACGGACGCGGCGATACCTAATATGTATACAATTTTTTTTTATTTATGTAAGTTTTACACAATGATTTCATTTTTAAATCAAAAAAAGTTTTAGTGTCTCCATAGCCTAAGAGCCATAGTTTTTTTTCAGTTTTTGGGCGATTATCTTAAGTAGGGTCTCATTTTTTGCGGGATGAGATGGCTGTTTTATTGGCACTATGTTGGGGTGCATATGACTTTTTGATCGCTTGCTATTGCACTTTTTGTGATGTAAGATGACAAAAAATGGCTTTTTTTAAACCATTTTCTTTTTTATAGTGGTCACCTGAGGGGTTAACTCATGTGATATTTTTATAGAGCCGGTCGATACGGACACGGCGATACCTAATATGTATACTTTTTTTATTTATGTAAGTTTTACACAATGATTTCATTTTTGAAACAAAAAAAAAATCATGTTTTAGTGTTTCCATAGTCTAAGAGCCATAGTTTTTTCAGTTTTTGGGCGATTATCTTTGATAGGGTCTAATTTTTTGCGGGATGAGACGGTTTGATTGGCACTATTTTGGCGTACATGCGACTTTTGATCACTTTTATTACCTTTTTTGGGAAGTAAAGTGGGCAAAATTTATATTTTCTCATAGTTTTTACTTTTTTATTTTTATGGCGTTCACCGTGCAGGGAAAGTAACATGACCGTTTTATAGATCAGGTCATTATGGACGCGGCGATACCAAACATGTGTAGGGAATTTTGTTTGTTTCATTTTTAATCAGTGATAAATGTGTTTTTTGATTTTTACTTTTTATTCACTTTTTTTTACCAAGACCCACTTGGTTCTTGAAGAGCCAGTGGGTCTGATGTCTGTTTAATACAGTACAGTACAATATATTGTACTGTATTTTACTTACACTTTGTCTGAAAAGATCTATGCCTTTAGCACAGATCTGTTCAGCACCATGGACAGCAGGACGCCTGAGAAGGCGCCCTCTTGCCATGGGAACCTTCCTCATCTGCGAAGTTGTGGCCACAACTTCGCAGACTGGGAAGGGTAAGGATTTGGGGCCGCATCTTACTGTTAACTCTTTCCATACAGCGGTCCGTACGGACCGCTGTATGGAAAGGGTTAAACGGCTGACATCCATTCACAGATGTCAGCCATTTATACCAGAGTGTCAGCAATGTGCTGACACTCTGGTATACCACTGTACACCAACGATTATTCGGCGGGAGGCGGATCGCACCGCCCGCAACAGCCCCCCTGCACCACCCGCCGCCATAAAACCATCCATGCAGCATTTTAAAGATTCAGCCAAAAGCGCAGCAAACCGCAGGTCTGAATTGTGACAGGATGCCAGCTGAATGATTTCAGCCGGCATCCTGTGCGGATTAACCTCAGCAGCGCCGCAATCTCACTTTAAACTCATGACGTACCGGTACGTCATGGGTCCTTAAGGACTCGGGATCCATGCCGTACCGGTACGTCATGGGTCCCTAAGGGGTTAATCTTCTTGTTAGATACCATTTGGTGAGCTTGAAAGGGGACATCAGGTTATCAATTTCTGAATCCGAAAAGTTTCGTAACACAAAGCCCCTCCACTTTAAAAAAAAATCTACCCACTAAAGTTTATTTATGTCTTTCTGTTTCCTTTTTTTCTAGTCAGTAGGGCCTTCATAGCATGCAGAATCATTTCTCTATAAGGGACCATGGTATCCAGCCAATATCCAGCCTCTTTGTAACCATGCTTAAAATGTGAAAAATAACTGGTAGTCTCTTCTCTGTTGAACATGCTGTTCCCATCTCCTCCCAATAATGAAATAAATATGTCAGGGGTTTCAGGGGAATATCAAGCTTACATATATCCCCAGCTATGCTTGCTACATGACCCCATAGAGAAACGACCTGCGGGCAAGACCACAAACCATGAAACAAATCTGTTTGCGGTGTCTGACATTTTGGACAGCTGGTCATTCTATTGGGCCTACTGGGGGTAAATTAAAAGCATATATGGCATTGTGCATTATACGAAAATGTGTGTCTCGCCACCACTCATTCAACACTGATTTTCTCATCGCCCACCATCCGTGCAATATCTTTATCATCGCCCACCTCCTGGTCCTCCAATATGTGCGCCCATGGTCTAAAAGCCAGAGAGGGCAAACCATCTCCCAGAAACTCTAACCTGAGAATACAGGGATGAGATGGATTGGGGGCCTGTTCCTCTGTTTAAGATCTTGTCTAAATCATTCTGTTTGGTTTCGCTTGAAGGGTCAGACAACCGGTCATTAAAATATTTGTGTATCTGAGCAAACTGTATATTTTGGAACTGACAATTTTGGAAATTTTCAGAAAAATTTCAGATTTTGCTTCTAAGCCTTCTAACGTCCCCCAAAAAATAAAATGGCATTCACAAAATGATTCAAACATAAAGTAGACATATAGGAAATGTAAAATAATAACTATTTTATAAAAGGTATCACTATCTGTTTTAGAATCAGAGAATTTTTTGTAAACTTGGGATTTTATTTAAAAAATTTTAAATATTGACTGAAATTTACCACTATCATGAAGTACAATGTGTCATGAGAAAACAATCTCAGAATGGCTTGGATAAGTTAAAGCGTTCCAAAGTAATTACCACATAAAGTGACACAAATTTCCAAAAAATGGCCTGGTCCTTAATGTGAAGTATGGCAAGGTCCTGAAAGGGTTAAAGAACCATTTAAACACGGTCTGTACAACTGCTTTCAATGCTATGGAAACCTTTTGATGTTTTTCAAACTTTATGTGGATGTGTCCCTCACAAATATACATGCCATACTGAATGTGAGGTCTGTGTGTCCAGGATGCTGCTGTCTTCTTCAGCTCTCGTGTATCACAGCTATATTCCTGTACTGCTTCCTCCTTCTATAGCCTTTGCAGGATCTCTTCTCCCTTGTCCTAACAGACACAGATACTGTGAAGTATGTGATTCACAAACTCCCACCCCCACAATCTGCTGTGGATAATTTTCTCTGTACACTTATTTTGAGCCTATGTGATTCACTTCTCCCTCTTCATATTGCCTTATGTGTGCTTTCCTCCCTATTTCCTATGTGATACACTACAGCTCTGTGTGATCCCTGAAGACTTGGATGCTTTCCCCCTTTTTCTGTACAACCTTCTGTCCATTGCTACTGCTTTCTAACTCTGTAAGAAGGTAAAAGAATAGCAGATAGAGGCGGCACAGCCTGCAGCAGTATGGATCTGTGACATAGAAGCTATGAGCAGATGTAGATTTGCAATATAATTTGTTCCACTAACTGCCTTTAGGAATGGTAAATTTATCAGAAAGATTCCCTTTGCATATAACACCTTGTTTTTTTTTGTTTTGTTTTTAAGTGTTGAGAAAAATCACAGAATTTGGTGCAAATTTGCTTTTCTATGCCAAAATAGTGGCACAAATCTTTTAATTAATTTCCCCCTCTACTTACCGGTAGTTTTCAGGCTCTATTGCTATCTATCATTAAGGTGAATTTGATGCAAGTGATGCTACATATTGCAAATTGGAATATATGGAGCATGTGTAGAAAAATGAAAGTATAGCAATATGTGTGATTAGTCTAGAAAATATTATTGGCTTCATCTATAATTCTATATGGATCATAGAAATTAGACCGACAAGAGCTGTGGTGGGAGTTTATTTCTGTATTAATCAGCAGCTTTGTTTCTGGCCCATAAGAAAAGTTTCTGTGAATATGGCTTATTGCAATTTTAAAGGGTTATTGCAGCATTTGGAGAAGAAACTTAAAAAAAGGCTGCAGGGTTGTTATGAACAAATCAGCTGTACAACACTTTGGCCAACCTTTTGCTTTCTGCTGCGTTTTTTTCGTTAATTTGAATGTGACAGACTCCTGCTGTGGTTTACAGTGGTGTCTGCGTGGAAACTGTACCAAGAATGGACATGTCCATTTTTTCCACTGTCTGGAAAACCACACAAAAATAATCCACTGTTACATATATGGCAGTGCAGACTCCAATTGCATACAATAGGAGACGTTTTCACCACTGAATCTATGCTGCAATCCGTGGACAAAATCTGCCATGTTAACATAGCCTATACTATATCCTGTAACAACCTGGGTTGTTTACAAGACTGCAGAACTTGACTTCACCTACAGCAGTTGCCTTTCCCAATTCCTAACTATGGCTCTTGGTACTGAGATAGCCACAGTACTTAAAGGGGTTGTTCACTTTATCAGACCTGTTAAGGAAAGATTACTTACCTGTTTCCCGGTGATGGCTGTCTGCTCCTTCTCCTCCAGGCCTGCAGTGCATCCTTTTAAACATCCAGTTTCACATTGCCTCAGACAATGGAGTGGGAAGCAGGTAAGTAATCTTCCCTTTACAGGGGGTTTATTGACCCTCTCCCCTCCCATTTTTGCACAACCCCTTTAAAAAGAGCAGAATTACTGTACATAAAAACCACCAGCCCGTTAGCAGAAAATATATTGTATATGAAACATGTATCAGATTGACAGGCAACAAATACAGAATAATAAACTCACCGATGGATGACAGAAAACTGGATGAGGAGGTTTGAGTCCTGTCTGGGATATAAAGCAAATGCTTTATATAAAAGAAACGATCAAAGGAAAAATTTCAAAGGGAATTGATCCTAAAGGTAAAGATATAAAAAACCTCAAAAAGAGATCGTTAATTGAATTATATTGTGCAATCAGTAAGATAAGGTGCAAGCGTCTGCAAAAATATAAATAATTATACAATAACTTAAAATGCTATCAAACCTAATCCATATAAAACTCAATGGTATGCAATAATATACAGTTATATGCAGTACCCTAAATTCGCCATGACTACAAGCATTCCATATCACCTCTCAAACATAAAAATGTACAAGCGTTTCGAAGACAATTATGAGATATACAGTCAATAGTTTAATATTGATTAAGTTAGATACGAACCCTTGCTCTGCTCAAACTATCACAAATCTCGGATATTGGGTAGTATTGCTATACAACTTTATTAAATTATCAGGCCAGATCTTGGCTAAGGAATTTAATATTACAATCAGAGATATTTTCTCAGAAATCAATATTAGATCTTTTATTCAGTAATATGCATTTTTACTGAATAGTGATAATATTGATGTAGCACTTAACATTATACATCTGCACTAAAGCTGGAAGTTTCTAAATATCAGGCCAATTAATTCAATCAATACAACACATAATAAAGTTATATGTTACCTGAGAGTGCAGTTGATATGCAGAGTCTAAGGCAGGCATGTCCAAACTGCGGCCCTCCAGCTGGTGCAAAACTACAACTCCCAGCATGCCCTAATAGCTGAAAGCTATCCAGGCATGCTGGGATTTGTAGTTTTGCAACAGGTGGAGGGCCGCAGTTTGGACATGCCTGGTCTAAGGGAAGTTAGCTCTAAAGTCTGTTCTGATCATTGGTATTTTTCTCCTGGGGTCTCTTCTTTCTTTCTTTGTTTCCTGTGTTCTATCTTTTACTCTGTTGCTCCCTGTTGTTTTTTCTTCATGTGTGTGTGTTTTATGACCACCAACTTATAAGTTAGACACACCTTCCTAACTTGGAGTTTTCTAATCATTGTCGGTTAGGCGTGTACATATGATAATGACTGTGATGTCACTGTATCACCCAGAATGCATTTAAGCTGTTGGTGTAATGTTACTCAAGGTTTAACAGCCAAAATGGCAAGATTGCATAAGCAAGGCAAGATTGCATAAGCTATTAGCATCATACTAGTAAGGATTAAATATCCAGGTCTGATTTCGTCTTACATTTCATACACATAACATAAGGAATCCTAAATCAGAACCAAGGGATTATTTTTGACACTTAAACCAATTAAAACACAGACATTTGGGTACCACTGAGACGTTTCCCAAGCTACTAAGTTTATGGTACCGATAAGAATATAATGGACCTTGTACTATCACAGACTTGTGTCTCCTCTGGAACTACAACGGTTGATTGTTAGTTAAAATAACACTATCTTGCTAACAAAGTTTACACTTAAAATTCTTCTTATCATGCTTTAGGAGTGTATGCGTTCCTAGTGAGAAATGAATAAGATAATAGATGCATTGACGTCCTTCATAATATTTAGCAACATAGTACAATACATGTGTCCTATTGATTATCTTATACTAAAACTTAATGTTCATTATACATATACATACTATCACAGATTTTCTGCTTCATCAATAGACATTAAACTGTAGGGATAATTAGCACCAGATGCGTCTAGAAAATATCCTTATCTCAGTCATAACTCTATAAGGAGACAAGAATGACTTTTCTCAGACTTATAGTTCATATATTTTCTTATATGTAGATATATGTCCTCTCCATGAACCTCTTTCGGCCTACTTTAAAATACATACACAATGGTGGATATAACACAACGTGGCCTATTGTATATCAAATCCACTATAATTAGGATATTTTGATATAAATGTTATACACCTATGAAAAGGCACAGCAGATGATAGATGGCAGTGGTGAATGTAGATAAGAGGAATCAAACTTAGCAGAAACTGACCTTGAACTGCTAAATCCAATAAGAACAAACAGAAAGCTGAACCCACAACAAACACAACTACAATACAGACAACAATAAACCTGTGGAACTACAAATCCCAGGATCTAAGGTTGTGGAAATAAACTACAGAGTTTTCGCTATACCCATGAAGAGGCACTGAAGCTAAAAGATTTTAAAAGGCAAGAATTGAAAAAATCCCTCCCAGTCTACACCAGACTAAGGCCTCTTTTACAAGTCATTGAATCGAGGTTGTGTTCTGTCCATGGGCGCCATGGATAGCACATGTATCCAATGACTTTAATGTGTGTGTTCACACATCAGTGAGTCTGGTGACACCATGGAAGCATGCCCTATTTTTGTCCATGATGACAGCTCCCTCTCGCACATTATGGATCAGCAACCTCTGGCACTCTAGCTGTGAAACTACAACTCCCGACATGCACACTTGCTCATCTGTTCTCTCAACTCCCATAGAAATAAATGGAGTACGCTGGGAACTGTAGTTTCACAACGCCTGGAGTGCTGAAGGTTGCTGATCCATGTGATAGTCTATGGGTCTGTGAAAACTAGTATGTCTTGTACTCTACTTTATCCAAATGCACATTAGTATTCTGTATGAGTTGAGTATTAGTTCATTGTATTTTGTGTTACTGGGAGCATTCTGTGTTATCTGAAGTAACTGCAGGAGCAATTACAGCTATGCGTTCCACCCTGAAACGCATATTTATTCTGGGGGATAGTCTGGCACGCTTCCTGTGCCATGGTCTAAGCCTTGCAGCGCACGCCTGTAATACTTTATTGGCATGTGCTCCGATGACTAGGAGAGGGGGCGTAACCGCCCATCGAGCACACGCCCTCTGTCTTTGCGTTAGCATGTGCTTCACGTTGTCTCTGCTATGTATGTGCTGGTGGAGTGGGTGTGGCTTGTTGTTCGGGTCTAATGACACCTCCTCCCTTACTTGTCCATGTGCCTCACTGGAACAGAGGCTTCGCACGCAATAAGTTTGTTGGGAGTAAAGATGTGCTGAGGGGTGGGTCTGCTGTATTTGGCAGCCCTGGTAATGGCCCTGTTAGGTGTGCAATAGGCAGTGCTTGTGATAGACATATACCTTGTGGAGTCCACCTATTGTGCCTGGATGGAGGTTTTACAAGCATTGCTCTTGATTGACATTTCAGTGCACCTATGAGGGCCCCCCCCCCCCCATTTTTTATTTTTATTTTTTTTGATGGATGGCTTTTTCCACCTATCAGGCCCTGATGAATGCTAAACCTTTTCCCACCTATCCTCTTTAACTGTGCCTCAGTTTGGAGTTTCATCTGCCCCAGGAACCACATCTGTTGATCCACATATCGGGTCTGTGAGTATATGACTCATCTGGCAACCCCCAGCCTAATGGTAGGATAACCTTATTATCTGCTATCCTCTACATATATGGTGGCCTTATAATGACAAATGGTATGAGTAACTATTTGTAGATCTGGTTCCATTGTATCTTATTGTTTTTTGCCGTTTAACTTTTCGGTCTAATCCCCTGAGGAATCCTCTGTCCATCTGGAGGAGGAAACTCGTCGGGACTGACTATTTAGGTGTGCATTCTGGGACTGGCTGTACTTATGAATAATAAACAGTGTCCGAAGGATAGGCCAAGGACATAAGGAAAGTGCAGTCCTAGGCACGAGGACGGGGAGCATCTACCACTAAGGTGCGTCCCCGGGCTGAGCAGTTTGGAGGGTGAGATCAGGGACAGTCTTATATATTTTTTCACATAGTCTCCCTGAGGACTCATCCCACTGCTTGAGCCCATGTTGTTTTTGGTGATAGCTTATTGTGGTGTATATGAGCTTTATGGATCCAAGTTATATGATTTTATTGTATGTAATAAAAGTTACGTTTTAGATTCTTGCCTTCAGTGATATCCCTATTTGTTCTTGCAAGAGTTTGGACATTATTGGTTTTTCAGTGATATTGGTTCTGTGAAAACTAGGGACACAACACATCCATGTTTGGTCTGTGGTTTCATGGACTGTTACTAAGAGATACTCTGGAAACCAGTTTTTAGCCTATCGGTGTCTGTGGAATGATACGGATGACACATGGAGGACACATGGAGGACAAAACACGGACACATGGACCAAACATGCATTTTTCACAGATAAACCACTGTCACAGATGTCATTATGGACAGGGACATGTGAAAGAGGCCTAACAAGGTTGATAACAGAACCAGATGTCAGACAGTTGCACAATTATGTCAAATTACTGAAATGACTCGATGACTATACACTGAAGACTTTTATTTTACACTGCATACTTTTAATCAGAGCCAGTTTTTTTTTTCCATAGAATACTCCATTAAAGTTTAAAGTGAACTTGTCATAAAAAATGCAATCCAATCTGTCAACAGCATGATATAGGGCAGGAGGAGCAGTGCAGTTTGATATATAATAGAAATATTTTCTCACAAAACTTTATAACTTGAATTTTATTTAAAGGGCATCTGTCAACAGATTTGTACCTATGAAACTGGCTGACCTGTTGCATGTACGCTTAGCAGCTGAAGACATCTGTGTTGGTTCCATGTTGATATGCAGGGCCGGCGCCACCTGTAGGGGCGACCTAGGGCGCAATTTAGCAGGGGGCGCCGGCCCCGTGAGGTTAAAAAAAAAAAGCGTTGGTTAAGTGGCGGCCCGGCCGGTCCTGCCGCAAGTTTTTTTTTTTTTTAAAGTACGGCAGCGGGCCCTCCCTTGTACCGGGCGGCTGCCGCACTGCCCGCCCGGGCGCAGCCTGAAGAGAGGGACTGACAGGAGGGAAGCGCCTCTAATGTAGCGTGGCTGAGCTCTGTTCGGTCCGCGGTACAAAAGCTTTTGTTTCCTGTACCCGGCCGGACTGAAAGGAAGTGCTCACTTAGTGTGCACTTCCTTTCAGTCCGGCCGGGTACAGGAAACAAATGCTCCTGTACCGCGGACCGAACAGAGCTCGGCCACGCTACATTAGAGGTAGGAGGTAATGAGACTCGGGTGACAAGGATAAGGGGGGAGGAAATGAGAGTGACAAGGGAAGGGGGGAAATGAGAGTGACAAGGGAAGGGGGGAAATGAGAGTGACAAGGGAAGGGGGGAAATGAGAGTGACAAGGGAAGGGGGGAAATGAGAGTGACAAGGGAAGGGGGGAAATGAGAGAGACAAGGGAGGGGGGGGATGAGAGAGACAAGGGAGGGGGGAGAAGAGAGTGACAAGGGAGGGGGGAGAAGAGAGTGACAAGGGAGGGGGGAGAAGAGAGTGACAAGAGAGGGGGGAGAAGAGAGTGACAAGGGAGGGGGGAGAAGAGAGTGACAAGGGAGGGGGGAGAGAAGAGAGTGACAAGGGAAGGGGGGAAAGAGAGTGACAAGGGAAGGGGGGAAAAGAGAGTGACAAGGGAAGGGGGGAAAAGAGAGTGACAAGGGAAGGGGGGAAAAGAGAGTGACAAGGGAAGGGGGGAAAAGAGAGTGACAAGGGAAGGGGGGAAAAGAGAGTGACAAGGGAAGGGGGGAAAAGAGAGTGACAAGGGAAGGGGGGAAAAGAGAGTGACAAGGGAAGGGGGGGAAAAGAGAGTGACAAGGGAAGGGGGGAAAAGAGAGTGACAAGGGAAGGGGGGAAAGGAGAGTGACAAGGGAAGGGGGGAAATGAGAGTGACAAGGGAAGGGGGGAAATGAGAGTGACAAGGGAAGGGGGGGAAATGAGAGTGACAAGGGAAGGGGGGAAATGAGAGTGACAAGGGAAGGGGGGAAATGAGAGTGACAAGGGAAGGGGGGGGAATGAGAGTGACTAGGGAAGGGGGGAATGAGAGTGACTAGGGAGTGGGGGGGTGAGGTGAGAGTGACAAGGGAGGGGGGAAATGAGAGAGACAAGGGAGGGGGGAAATGAGAGAGACAAGGGAGGGGGGGAAATGAGAGAGACAAGGGAGGGGGGGGATGAGAGAGACAAGGGAGGGGGGGGGATGAGAGTGACAAGGGAGGGGGAAGAAGAGAGTGACAAGGGAGGGGGGAGAAGAGAGTGACAAGAGAGGGGGGAGAAGAGAGTGACAAGGGAGGGGGGGAGGAAGAGAGTGACAAGGGAGGGGGAGAAGAGAGTGACAAGGAGGGGAGAAGAGAGTGACAAGGGAGGGGGGGAGAAGAGAGTGACAAGGGAGGGGGGAGAAGAGAATGGAATTGCGGATGTGTGAATGGAGCCTAAAAGGACACTATAGTCCCAGAACCACTACAGTTTAATGTAGTGGTACTGGTGTCTATAGCCTGTTCCTGCAGAGAAAAGACACTGTGCAGTACTGGTGTTAAAGGAGCACTATAGTGCCAGGAAAACAAACTCATTTTCCTGGCACTATATAGTTGTTAGGAGTGGGGCACCCTTGTGTCCCCCTCCCACTGGGCTGAAGGGGTTAAAACCCACTTACCTTTCTCCAGCGCCGGCACTGGGAACTCTTCTCCCCAATACTCCTCTCAGCTGCGAATGCGCACGCATTCAAAACTATGTTTCGCGTCTTCCCATTGTAATTTTTAGAGTGAGAATCGCGGAAGCACCTCTAGCGGCTGTCAGGGAGACAGCTACAAGAAGCTTAATTAACCCTAAGGGAAACATAGCAGTTCTTTTAATTTAAATGCTGAGAAAGGGGTGGAACATACAGTACAGACCAAAAATTTGGACACACCTTCTCATTCAAAGAGTTTTCTTTATTTTCATGACTATGAAAATTGTAGCTTCACACTGAAGGCATCAAAACTATGAATTAACACATGTGGAATTATATACATAACAAAAAAGTCTGAAAGAACTGAAAATATGTCTTATTCTAGGTTCTTCAAAGTAGCCACCTTTTGCTTTGATTACTGCTTTGCACACTCTTGGCATTCTCTTGATGAGCTTCAAAAGGTAGTCACCTGAAATGGTTTTCACTTCACAGGTGTGCCCTGTCAGGTTTAATAAGTGGGATTTCTTGCCTTATAAATGGGGTTGGGACCATCAGTTGTGTTGTGGAGAAGTCAGGTGGATACACAGGTTATAGTCCTACTGAATAGACTGTTAGAATTTGTATTATGGCAAGAAAAAAGCAGCCAAGTAAAGAAAAACGAGTGGCCATCATTACTTTAAGAAATGAAGGTCAGTCAGTCAGAAAAATTGGAAAAACTTTGAAAGTGTCCCCAAGTGCAGTCACAAAAACCATCAAGCGCTACAAAGAAACTGGCTCACATGCGGACCGCCCCAGGAAAGGAAGACCAAGAGTCACCTCTGCTGCGGAGGATAAGTTCATCCGAGTCACCAGCCTCAGAAATCGCAGGTTAACAGCAGCTCAGATTACCAGGTCAATGCCACACAGAGTTATAGCAGCAGACACATCTCTAGAACAACTGTTAAGAGGAGACTGTGTGAATCAGGCCTTCATGGAAGAATATCTGCTAGGAAACCACTGCTAAGGACAGGCAACAAGCAGAAGAGACTTGTTTGGGCTAAAGAACACAAGGAATAGACATTAGACCAGTGGAAAGCTGTGCTTTGGTCGGATGAGTCCAAATTTGAGATCTTTGGTTCCAACCACCGTGTCTTTGTGCGACGCAGAAAAGGTGAACGGATGGACTCTATATGCCTGGTTCCCACCGTGAAGCATGGAGGATGAGGTGTGATGGTGTGGGGGTGCTTTGCTGGTGACACTGTTGGGGATTTATTCAAAATTGAAGGCATACTGAACCAGCATTGCTACCACAGCATCTTGCAGCGGCATGCTATTCCATCCGGTTTGCGTTTAGTTGGACCATCATTTATTTTTCAACAGGACAATGACCCCAAACACACCTCCAGGCTGTGTAAGGGCTATTTGACCATGAAGGAGAGTGATGGGGTGCTGCGCCAGATGACCTGGCCTCCACAGTCACCGGACCTGAACCCAATCGAGGTGGTTTGGGGTGAGCTGGACCGCAGAGTGAAGGCAAAACGGCCAACAAGTGCTAAGCATCTCTGGGAACTCCTTCAAGACTGTTGGAAGACCATTTCAGGTGACTACCTCTTGAAGCTCATCAAGAGAATGCCAAGAGTGTGCAAAGTAGTAATCAAAGCAAAAGGTGGCTACTTTGAAGAACCTAGAATATGACATATTTTCAGTTATTTCACACTTTATTGTTATGTATATAACTCCACATGTGTTAATTCATAGTTTTGATGCCTTCAGTGTGAATCTACAATTTTCATAGTCATGAAAATAAAGAAAACTCTTTGAATGAGAAGGTGTGTCCAAACTTTTGGTCTGTACTGTATGTGATGTCATGATATGTGCAGATCATCATCTTGCCTAGGGCGGCAAAAATCCTTACACTGGCCCTGTAGATATGTGCCCGCATTGCTGAGAAAAAGGAAGTTTTAATATATGCAAATGAATCTCTAGGAGCAACGGGGGAGTTGCCGTTACACCTAAAGGCTCAGCTTTCTCTGCAACTGACGCTCCCCCTGCACTTTGACAGGGTCAGGCATAATGACGTTTTCACTGCCCGGTCCTGCAAATCAATTTGAAGAGGGGGCAGCAGGCACAGAGAGGGCAGAGCCTCTAGGAGTAAACCAATGCCCCCGTTGCTCCTAGAGGCTCATTTGCATACATCAAATCATCCTTTTTCTCAGCAATGCAGGCACACAGGATCATAGGACCAATGCAGATGCCTTCAACTGCGAAGTACAGTTGCAACAGGTCAGTTTTTCATAGGTACAAATCTGCTGATAGATGCCCTTTAATCCCCGTTTAAAGGGAACATGTCACCATGAAATTGCAAAATAATCTGCATGCAGCATGTTACAGAGGAGGAGAAACTGAGCAGATTGATATATTGTTTTGTGGGACAAGGTTCAGTTATATTTCATTCATTTACTTTCTTGCTTATTCAGGGCTTTGAAGTCAAGGAGGCGGTTCTATCAGTGAGTGACAGCTATCTATATACATAGTCATAGGGGGAAGGCTGTTAAACACTGATAGGACCGCCTGCTTGACTTCAATAAAATATTGCTTGTATATAAATAAGTACCAAGATCACAGCTAAGACTCATTACAGAGTTCTATATTCTACAGATTTCAAATAGTAAATTACTGAAATGATGCTGGTTATTCACAAGACTTTACCTCACAATAGTCACCTTTCCAAAGTACTGTACTAACAGTGCTTCTCAAGAATGGGAGCGTGACTGGAGAGCATGTCATGCATGACAGCCTCTTTATTTACCTTTATGGGACTTCCAAAAATAGCTGGGCCAGCGCTAGGTCCAATAGCAGTGATATAGGAGCAGTGCCTATCGGACTCTTATGGCATATCTTATTGATATGCCATAAATGTCATGATGGGACAACCTCTTTAATACTTTCCTTTTATGATCCACTCCTGCTTCTGGCTTTGAAAACTACATAAAAAAAGCTGCATGGTTGGCAGCAACTTAAATCTGGAGGTTTTAAACAAGGTTGGAGTTTAAATAAGGCTAAAACTTAACAATAAGGTTAAAGAAAAAAAAGTTGGTCTTGAAAAGAGTCCATGCAAGGGTTAAATTGTAAGTTCGACTTAGAAACATAGAATGTGTCGGCAGATAAGAACCATTTGGCCCATCTAGTCTGCCCAATATACTGAATACTATGAATAGCCCCTGGCCCTATCTTATATGAAGGGTGGCCTTATGCCTATCCCATGCATGCTTAAACTCCTCCACTGTATTTGCAGCTACCACTTTTACAGGAAGGCTATTCCATGCATCGACTACTCTCTCAGTAAAGTAATACTTCGTGATATTACTTTTAAAACTTTGTCCTCTTGTAGCAGTTTTTCTTCTTTTAAATATTCTCTCCTCTTTTACCTTGTTGATTCCCTTTATGTATTTAAAAGTTTCTATCATATCCCCTCTGTCTCGTCTTTCTTCCAAGCTATACATGTTAGGGCCCTTTTAATCTTTCCTGGTAAGTTTTGTCCTGCAATCCATGTACTAGTTTAGTAGCTCTTCTCTGAACTCTCTCCAAAGTATCAATATCCTTCTGGAGATCTGGTCTCCAGTACTGAGCACCATACTCCAAATGAGGTCTCACTAGTGCTCTGTAGAGCGACATGAGCACCTCCCTCTTTCTACTGGTAATTCCTCTCCCTATACACCCAAGCATTCTGCTAGCATTTCCTGCTGCTCTATGACATTGTCTGCCTACCTTTAAGTCTTCTGAAATACTGACCCCTAAATCCCTTTCCTCAGATACTGAGGTTAGGACTGTACCACTGATTTTATATTCTGCTCTTGGGTTTTTACGCCCCAGGTGCATTATCTTGCACTTATCAACATTAAATTTTAGTTGCCAGATTTTTGACCATTCCTCTAGTTTTCCTAAGTCCTTTTCTATTTGGTGTAACCCTCCAGGAACATCAACCCTGTTACAAATCTTTGTGTCATCAGCAAAAAGACACACCTTAACATCGAGGCCTTCTGCAATTTCACTGAAAAAAGATATTAAACAATATGGGTCCCAGAACAGATCCCTGAGGTACCCCACTGGTAACAAGACCATTGACTACAACCCTCTGTTGTCTGTCCCTCAGCCACTGCCTAATCCATTCAACAATATGGGAGTCCAAGCCCAAAGACTGCAATTTATTGATAAGCCTTCTATGTGGGACAGTATCAAAAGCCTTACTAAAGTCTAGATAAGCGATGTCTACTGCACCTCCGCCATCTATTATTTTAGCCACCCAATCAAAAATCAATAAGATTAGTTTGACATGATCTCCCTGAAGTAAACCCATGCTGCTTTTCATCTTTCAATCCATGGGATTTTAGATGTTCCACAATCCTCTCCTTAAGTATGGTTTCCATTTATTTCCCCACTATTGGCCTATAGTTGCCCGATTCCTCCCTACTACCTTTCTTGTGAATGGGCACAACATTTGCCAATTTCCACTCTTTTGGGACGACTCCAGTTGCCAGTGATTGGTTAAATTAATCTGTTAATGGTTTTGCTAGTTCGCCACTGAGCTCTTTTAATAGCTTTGGGTGTATCCCATCAGGCCCCTGTGACTTATTTGTATTAATTTTAGACAGCTGACTTAGAACCTCTTCCTCTGTAAAGACACATGCATCAAAAGATTCATTAGTCTTCTTTCCTAACTGAGGTCGTTTTCCTTCATTTTCCTTTGTAAAAACTGAACAGAAGCATTCATTGATGCAGACAGCTAGTTCTTTATCTTCTTCCATATACCTTCCTTCTTCCGTTTTTAATTTTGTAATTCCTTGTTTTAGTTTACATTTTTCATTTATGTATCTTAAGAATGTCTTATCGCCTTTTTTCCCTGACTGAGCTCATTTCTCTTCTGCCTGTGCTTTAGAAGCTCTTTAGAACTTGTTTGGCCTCTCTCTGCTTAATCTTATAAATTTGCCTGTCATCCTCGTTTTTTTTTATTTTTATAATTCCTAAATGCTATCTTTTTGTTTTTAATGATTTTGGGCACTTCTGCTGAGTACCACAGTGGCCTCTTCCTTTTTTTGCTTTTACTGACAAGCCTAATTCAATTTTCTGCTGCCTTCAATAGTGCCACTTTTAAGTAGTCCCATTTCCCCTGGACTCCAATGAAACTGTTCCAATCTGATAGGGACTTGTATACCACTAATCTAATTTTAGAAAAGTCAGTTTTTCTAAAATCTAAAACTTTTGTTTTTGTGTGGTGTGACTCAGTCACTGTACTTATAGTAAACCACACTGACTGGTGATCACTAGATCCCAAGCTTTCCCGTACAGTAATATCAGATACCAAATTCCGAATACTAAATCTAAAATGGCCTCATTCCGGGTTGGCTCCTCAACTACTTGCTGTAGAGATAATCCCAGTAGAATATCTGTACTCCTGGCAGAACTAGCTATTTTGGTTTTCCAGTTTACATCAGGAAGATTGAAGTCTCCCATAATGATAACTTCCTCCTTCAATGTCATTTTAGCTACTTCCTCAACTAGTAGATCATCTAATTCTTTGACTTGGCTAGGTGGTCTATATATCACACCTACACGAGTTACCTTATGATTATCAAGCTGCAAGGTAATCCAAACTGATTCTAAATTGTTCTCGCTAACTTGTATCAAATTTGATTTTATGCTATCTTTCACATACAGGGCCACCCCTCCCCCTTTTTGCCTTCTGTCTTTCCTGTATAGAAAGAACCCTGGTATTGTTATATCCCAGTCATTACTCTAATGAAACCATGTCCCAGTAACAGCCACTACATCTATATTCTCAGATGCCATTATAGCCTCAAGTTCATTGATCTTATTCCCTAAACTTATCCCCTATCAGTGAATACTCACCTTACCAATCCCTGCTGCTAGGTAGCTGTTCTAGTCCCTTCTCATCTACACTTCCTCTTCTTGAATTTGACACCTGGAACTGGCTTGGCCTACTCAGTCAGCCACTGACCACAGCGGTGACCCATCTCAGCCACTGATTAGGCAGGCCAAGTTATTTCCTTTTTGTCGAGCCTGAGAGGCTTATTTATTTTTTGCTCTCTCTGACCCCATTATATATGTAAAACTAGCAGAATGACCTGTCTTTGCATGGGTATATTCCATCTATTTCATTAAATGTTTGTGCGTGTGTTTCAAAGATATCCACAATCTTTCCCAAAATAGTGACCTCCACAGCGCCCTGCCCTCTTAACAGTGACATCCACAGCACTTCTCCCCCCTTAATAATGACCTCCACAGTGCCCTGCTCCCTTAACAGGGACCTGCAGTGTCTCGCTCCCTTAAAAAGTGACCTACACGGTTCCCCTCCCCTTAACAGAGACTCCCACAATGAGCTGCCCACTTAACAATGACTTGCACAGCACCCCTCCTCCTTAACATTGACCTTCACAATGCCCTGACCCCCTTAAGTGACCTCTACAGAGGCCCATACACTTAGCAGTGATCTTCGCAGTGCCCCACCCCCTTAACAGTGACCTCCACAGCGGCTCTGCCCCCTTAAGTGACCTCCACAGAGGCCCATTCCCTTAACAGTGACCTCCTCAGTGCCCTGCTCCCTTAACTCTGACCTCCACAGCGGGTTTCCCCCCGTAATAATAATCTCCACAGTGCCCCGCTCCCTTAAAATGTGACCTCCACAGTGCTCCTCCCCTTAACAGTGACCCGCTCCGTTAACAGTGACCTTCACAACGCCCCTCCTCCTTAACAGTGACCTCCACTGTTCCCTACCCCCTTAACAGTAACATCCGCAGAAGCCCACTCCCTTAACAGTGACCACCACTGCGCACGCCCCTTAACTGTAACTTCAACAGTGCCCTGCCCCCTTAACTGTGACCTCTACAGTGCTTCGCTCCCTTAACAGTGACCTCCATAGTGCCTCACTTCGTTAAAATGTGACCTCCACAGCACCCTGCGCCCTTTAACATTGACCCCACCCCCTTTATTGTGACCACCACAGTGCCCTGCCCCCTTAACTTTGACCACCACAGAGCCGCAGTGATTTTCCCAGTGCCCTGCCCCCTTAATAGTGACCTCAACAGTTCCCCACCCCTTAACAGTGACCTCCACAGTGGCCCAACCCCTTAACAGTGACCTCCACAGCACCCCTCACCCCTTAACTGTGACCTCCTCAGTACCCCCACCCTCCTAACAATGATCTATAACAGCGAAGAAAAATGGAAACCTGGTGCAAAACTGTGTGTACGTCAGTGAGGCGAAGACTGAAGGACAAGCGATCTTCTATTGGCTAATCAGGGTCATGTGACCATGTGTATGCCAGTTAGGATATAACTGTAGGACCTGTGAGCTTCAATAGGCTAATACAGATCATGTGATGGTGCCATATTTGTATTTTTTGCCAGACCCCGGATATATCTATATGCCATATTTTGTGCACATCAGTCAAGTCATTTGGCCATGCATAAAGAACAGACAGAAATTCATTTTTATATGAGATTATTGTACTGGAATACCCCTTTAAACGCAAGGTTGGGTTAAAAGCAAGCTTTAAGGTGGTTTCACAATATGTGAAATGGCATATTTGGTAGTGTTAAATGTAGTGTCTATCCAAACATACAGGGGTATACAGCACTAGATACCTGTTATGTCCAGTGATGCATCCTCCGATAATGCAAACTGTTTTTCCCCATTTTCTCCATTCAGCCCAGGCCACCATGATGACTTATTTCAGCCATGTCTCATCTGTGCAGTGTGCCAAACAGACATCCTAGAGTTCTTACTTTCCACCATCCTACCCCCTCCTGATGCCCCAACAGTGTTTCCCTGCTGCAACCACCAATGCTGTGCTCCCCAATAACTGCAGTTACTGAAGATACTCAATATTGAAGAAAAAAAGTGTCATACAGATAGTCCACCCATAGTAATAATGCCCTGAAATATACCACCAATTATTTATCTCCCAGAGTGCCCTCTTTACTAATAGCGCCCTCTACAGTGATAATTTTCCCTATTAGTGACCCCATTAATAGTGCCTTCCATGTTGTGCTTGATCATAATGCCCCCCACAGTATCTCCAATAATAATAATGCCTCATAGAGTGCTCCCTAATGTGCTCCCCATAGAGTGCTCCCTAATGTGCCCCCTGTATTAATAAGGCCACCTAAAGTGCCCCCAGTAGGAACCAGGCCACCTAAGGTGCCCCCAGTAGGAATAATGCTCCTCTGTGTTGCTACTTATATATAACGTCCCAGTGTAGTGCCCTCAGTACTTATAAGCCCCCCGCACAGTGCCCACCCCTCAGGTTTATGTTCCCCTAAGGTGACAGAAAAAAAAATCCTGAGTACCACTCCATGCTTTCATCTGCGAATTAGGCAATCGGCCTTTTCCAGTTTACAGCCTGAGTTGTGTCAGAACCCTAAAATTTCACAGAAGAGTTAGGGCTTGTTCACACGACCGTATGGCTTTTTTTAGTGTTTTGCGGGCCGTTTTTAATGGATCTGTTTTTCAGTTTTTTTTGGGGTTTCAGTAGTGTTTCCGGTTCCATTCTGTTTTTCCGTTCCATTTTTCCGTATGGCATATACAGTATACAGTAATTACATAGAAAGAATTGGGCTGGGCAGAACATTTTCAATAGATGGTTCTGCAAAAATGTAACGTATAAAAAATGTTTGCGGACCCATTGACTTGAATGGAGCCACGGAACGTGATTTGCAGACAATAATAGGACATGTTCTATTTCTGAACAGAATGGAGACGGAGTGCATACGGCGTACATAATGTTTATTTTTTGCAAAACCATTGAAATGAATGGTTCCGTATACAGACCGTATACAGAACTAAAAAACGTCCCGTATATGGAATGCAAAAAACGTTCATGTGAACAAGCCCTTAAAATGAGAGTTCCATTAATTCAGGAGCAATAAAGGTATATTTTAAGGCTATGTGCACCTTCAGGGGCATATTTTTATTATTGCATTTTACTCATGTTGGGCTAGAAATCATTTTTTCAATTGGTCTTTATTAAAAATATTGAGCCATTCTGTGACAAAGGGTTAACTTGGTCTAGCTGTGTGAATAGTACTTTCACTTTGTGAATACCCATTACCTCTAAATTACTAAAAGGTCATAAACATTTATTTAAGCCACATTCTTTTAAGTCAGATAAGAATTGAGCTATAATGAGTGTTTATAATGTCAGACATAAGGAGCAGAGTAAAAATTCAGATCCTGCTACTAGAAAAACTCAAGCCTGCACAAAGACAGTCGTTCAAAACCAATTGAAAAAAAAGATTTTTAGCTCAAAATGAGTACAATGCAATAATGTAAAATAAATTGCCCCCAAAGGTGTACATAGCCTTTAAATGTGGGGATTTCATAGGAACCTGTCACCATGAAAATGCTATCCAGTCTACTGGCATCATGCTATAGAGCAGGATAAGCTGAGAAGATTGAAATATAAAGTAGTTCTGTGGGGAAAGGATTGATATAACTAGTCATTTATTTACTGAAATCCCAGCTTTTTCGCTTAGGAGTCCAGTGGGTGGTCCTATCAGTGTTCGACAGTCTTCTCTGCATGAGCATGTATACAGATATGGCTGTCATTCACTGAGCAAGACCGCCCACTGGACTCCTAAGCACAAAATAGCTAGGATTTCAATCAATAAATTACAATTTAGGGGTTATTCATATGTCAGTGAATCACATCCATGTGCTTTCTATGTTCTTCATGGACAGCACATGGGTTTATTGAATTCTATTATGGTCATTTATCAAACTGGTGTAAAGTAGAATTGGCTTTGTTGCCCATAGCAACCAGATTTCACCACTCATTTTTGACAGCTCCTTTGGAAAATGAAAGATGGAATCTGATTGGTTGCTATGGGCAAATAAGCCAGTTCTACTTTACACCAGTTTGATAAATGACCCGAAATATACGTATTCTGATGTCTATGTTTTCTCACAAACCTTTGGTCTGCTGTGCCGATTCTATTCAATGGGTCTGTGAAAATCAAAAACTTCACATGGATGCCATCATGTCTGGTCTGTTTTTCACTGATCCATCGCAAAGAAAATGGATATGTTTCTAAGGCAAAAGAAAAAAAGTTGCCGTTTTCGCAGACGCTAAAAATGAATAAACCACGTCCTTAAATCGGAGCTTTACATATGCAGAACTGGGATGCTCAATTGTACGAATTTCTGTGTGTGCAGAACATACTCTGACATGTGAATAACTGCTTATACTGAATCTTTCCTCACAAAACTATATACAGTATCTCACAAAAGTGAGTACACCCCTGACATTTTTGTAAATATTTTATTAGATCTTTCATGGGACAACACTGAAGATATGACACTGATACAATATCTGTAAAGAATAAATCAAGGCAACTGGACTTACTGTAGATTTCTTGAAAACGTTTCACTCGTTCTTCCAACGAGCTTTCTCAATTCTGAGTGACTGTACAAGAATTCTCTGGGAATAAATATGTAACTGAATCAACATCTGGTAATTATACCCAGCATGGGGTCAAAGGTGTTGATTCCATTATCCAAATTGGAGTCAGTAGGTGATAATGACCTCCCAGAAAAAGGTGTCAAGACAGCATTGTATGTGGCAGACAATAGATGTCTAACCCCCCCCCCCCCCCCTCCCCTCCCCTTCCCCTTCCCCAGCTCTATTCAAGCTAGGAGAGAGAATTCTAGGAGCCAGAGAATTCTTGTACAGTCACTCAGAATTAAGAAAGGTCGTTGGAAGAACGAGTGAAACGTTTTCAAGAAATCTACAGTAAGTCCAGTTGCCTTGATTTATTCTTTACAGATATACCATGACCTGGATAAATGAGAACCTTCACAGACACTTTGATACAATGTAAAGTAGTCAGTGTACAGCTTGTATAACAGTGTAAATTTGGTGTGCCCTCAAAATAACGCAACACACAGCCATTAGTGTCTAAACTGCTGGCAACAAGTGAGTACACCCCTAAGGGAAAATTGCTAAATTGTGTCCATTTAGCCATTTTCCTTCCCTGGTGTCATGAGACTCTGTTACAAGGCCTCAGGTGTGAATGGGGCGCATACTGGTCACTGGAAGTTCAACATGGCACCTCATGGCAAATAACTTTGAGGATGTGAATTTTTTTTTTTTTGTTGTGCTACATAAAGATGGCCTAGGCTATAAGAAGATTGCCACCACCCTGAGACTGAGCTGCAGCATGGTGGCCAAGACCATACAGCGGTTTAACAAAATAGGTTACACTCAGAACAGGTTGAGTGCACGTGCTCAGCGTCATATCCAGAGGTTGTCTTTTCAAAATAGACGTATGAGTGCTGATGGCATTGCTGCAGAGTTTAAAGGAGGAGGAGTCAGCCAATCAGTGCCCAGACTATACTCTCCACACTACATCAAATTGGTCTGCATGGCTGTCATCCCAGAAGGAAGCCTCTTCTAAAGATGATAAACAAGAAAACCCACAGACAGTTTGCTGCAGACAAGCAGACCAAGTACATGGATTACTGGAACCAAGATAAATTTATTTAGTTCAGATGGTGTCAAACGTGTGTGTTGGCAACCAGGTGAGGAGTACAAAGACAAGTTTGTCTTGCCTACAGTCAGGCATGGTGGATGGGAAGGGAGTGTCATAGTTTTGGGGTGCATAAGTGCTGCCGACTCTGGGGAGCTACCATTCATTGAGGGAACCATGAATGTCACTATGAACTGTGACATACTGAAGCAGAGCATGATCCCCTCCCTTCGGAAACGTAGACGCAGAGCAGTATTTCAACGTGATAACAACCCCCAAACACACCTCCAAGATGACCACTGCCTTGCTAAAGAAACTGAGGGTAAAGGTGCTGGACTGGCCAAGCATGTCTACAGATCTAAACTCTATTGAGCATCTGTGGGGCTTCCTCAAATGGAAGGTGGAGGAGCGTAAGGTCTCTATCATCCACCAGCTCTGTGATGTCATCATGGAAGAGTGGAAGAGCATTCCAATGGCAACCTGTGAAACTCTAGTGAACTCCGTGCCCAAGAGAGTTAAGGCTGTGCTGGAAAATAATGGCGGACACACAAAATATTGACACTTTGGGCACTTGCACTTAGGGGTATACTCAATTTTATTGCCAGCAGTTTACACATTAATGGCTGTGTGTTGAGTTATTTTAAGGGTACACCAAATTTACAGTTATACTATACAAGCTGTACATTGACTACTTTACATTGTATCAAAGTGTCATATCTTCAGTGTTGTCCCATAAAAAGATAGAATAAAATATTTAAATATTTACAAAAATGTGAGGGGGTGTACTCACTTTTGTGAGATACTGTATCAATCTGTTCAGCTAAGGCCACGTCCAGATCTGCAGCAAACTGATGTGGCACAAATTCCATCTGTCGGTCGGATCAAAAAACTTTTTTTGTCCAGCTGAGACCCTGCGATTTAATGCTGGACCTCATTGCAGTCAATGGGGATCCAGCAGTGAACTATAGAATCAATGCCAGTTCGGTGAAATCTGGGAAGCTGCTTTCTGCCAGAAGAGCCTGTCGGATCTGCTGCTGTAGATGAAAATGTGGCCTAATCCTTTATTTATTTTATGCATTTATATAGTGCTTGCTGCTGAGCCATTGTTTTAGAGTTGTGATTTGACTATAAAAACACAACCAAATTTCATAAAAGTAGCATGTAAGTCAGGGCTCATGCACACAGCTATAGCCATTTTAGCGATCTGCAAATCACGGATCCTCAAAACACGGATACCAGCCAAGACCCTGTGGTCCTTTATTTATTATTTTTATTTCTTCACAAATGTCCTAGTTTTTAATTTAAAAATATATATTTTATTAATTCAAAAAGACTATTACAATTTACATACCTTTACATCTTTAAGTAATAGACCCCCTCCAACTCTTCCAACCCCCACTCTATACCATATATTCTTTCTTTTCATTAAATCCGTATATCTAACCATTCCCATATCTATTTTCTAATCTATACAATCTATGTTCCATCACCATATAATGTAATATAGTATTTCTTCACTTAGAAAAAGTTTAGTGCCTTATTAGAAAACCGCTCTTTGGCTATGGTTACTCTTACAAAAAAAGGAATTTATACACACCATCATAATATTGTTGCTCAATTCCTGTTAAATCTAATATAGGTAATAGGTCTATTGGAATACGTATGCCAGACCTAACCCATATGTAGTCTAAAATCTCTACCTTACAAGCTAGGACATCGCCAGATAAGGTGTATCCAGTCTGCCCCTTCCTGTCCCTCAGTTTTATTGCCTTTAACCATTTAGGAGTTAAAGGGGTTGTCTCACTTCAGCAAATTACACTTATCATGCAGGGAAAGTAAATACAAGGCACTTAGTGTCGGACTGGGGTGGCTAGGGCCCACCTAGGCACCCCACTGCTTATACAGTGGGATGCGAAAGTTTGGGCAACCTTGTTAATCGTCATGATTTTCCTGTATAAATCGTTGGTTGTTACGATAAAAAATGTCAGTTAACTATATCATATAGGAGACACACTCAGTGATATTTGAGAAGTGAAATGAAGTTTATTGGATTTACAAAAAGTGTGCTATAATTGTTTAAACAAAATTAGGCAGGTGCATAAATTTGGGCACTGTTGTCATTTTATTGATTCCAAAACCTTTAGAACTAATTATTGGAACTCAAATTGGCTTGGTAAGCTCAGTGACCCCTGACCTACATACACAGGTGAATCCAATTATGAGAAACAGCATTTAAGGGGGTCAATTGTAAGTTTCCCTCCTCTTAATTTTCTCTGAAGAGTAGCAACATGGGGGTCTCAAAACAACTCTCCAATGACCTGAAGACAAAGATTGTTACCATCATGGTTTAGGGCAGTGCTTCTCAATTATTTTCTGTCATGCCCCCCCTAGGAAGAAGAAAACATTTTGCGCCCCCCGCGCGACTGTAAATAGTATGGTGGGATCTGTGGATGACGGACACTTATGGGGGGGATCTGTGGCTGGCACTGTTATATTTGTGCCATCCACAGACCCCCCACCCCATAACAGTGCCATCCACAGTGCCCCCCCAGCCCATAACAGTGCCATCCACAGACCCCCACCCCTTAACTGTGCCATCCACAGATTCTGTGTGCCCGCCGCCGCCGTTTAAAGTTATTAAAGATGCCCCCCTCACTCCTAATAGTACAGTATATCCGAATTTCTTCTGTATAATGCCGGCAGGCGGGCCGGGCGGCCGGCGCGTCCCTCAGTGACGTCACTTGTCTGCGCCGCCTGCTTCATTCATAAAGCAGGCGGCGCAGGCACGTGACATCACTGAGGGACGCGCCTGCCGGCATTATACAGAAGAAATTCGGATATACGGTACTATTAGGAGTGAGGGGGGCATGTTTAATAACTTTTAATTCAATAATACATTTTATATTAGTATACCGGTGGGGCGGGGCTATAGTACAGTGACCGCACCGCCCCACCACTAATGCCGGCACCCAGCTCCTCCTCCCAGTCCCTCCCCCGACCCCGCTCCGTACATCGCGTCCAGCGCCTGCGCCGGCCTCTGATCAGAGGAAGGGAGATGAGCGCTTCCACAATGGAAGCGCTCATCTCCCTGCCGCATATTACACTGCGAGCTGTCGGCCGCACACCCCAAAGGCCGTCCATGAACGAGCCCCCCTTTACGGAGCCTGGCGCCCCCCCTGGGGGGCACGCCCCACTATTTGAGAAGCACTGGTTTAGGGGAAGGATACAGAAAGCTGGTCTCAGAGATTTCAGCTGTCTGTTTCCACAGTTAGGAACATATTGAGGAAATGGAAGACCACAGGCTCAGTTCAAGTTAAGGTTTAAAGTGGCAGACCAAGAAAAATCTCGGATAGACAGAAGCGACGAATGGTGAGAACAGTCAGAGTCAACCCACAGACCAGCACCAAAGACCTACAACATCAGCTTGCTGCAGATGGAGTCACTGTGCATCGTTCAACCATTCGGCATACTTTATACAAGGAGATGCTGTATGCGAGAGTGATGCAGAGGAAGCCTCTTCTCCGCCCACAGCACAAAAAGTGCCGCTTGAGGTGGGCTAAAGCACATTTGGACAAGCCAGCTTCATTTTGGAATAAGGTGCTGTGGACTGATGAAACTAAAATTGAGTTATTTGGCCATAAGAAGGGGCGTTATGCATGGAGGAAAAAGAACACAGCATTCCAAGAAAAACACCTGCTACCTACAGCAAAATATGGTAGTGGTTCCATCATGCTGTGGGGCTGTGTGGCCAGTGCAAGGACTGGGAATCTTGTCAAAGTTGAGGGACGCATGGATTCCACTCAGTATCAGCAGATTCTGGAGACCAATGTCCAGGAATCAATGACAAAGCTGAAGCTGCGCCGGGGCTGGATTTTTCAACAAGACAACGACCCTAAACACTGCTCAAAATCCACTAAGGCATTTATGCAGAGGAACAAGTACAACGTTCTGGATTGGCCATCTCAGTCCCCAGATCCGAATATAATTGAAAATCTGTAGTGTGACTTAAAGAGAGCTGTCCATGCTTGGAAGCCATCAAACCTGAATGAACTAAAGATGTTTTGTAAAGAGGAATGGTCCAAAATACCTTCAACCAGAATCCAGACTCTCATTGGAACCTACAGGAAGCGTTTAGAGGCTGTAATTTCTGCAAAAGGAGGATCTACTAAATATTGATTTCATTTCTTTTTTTGTGGTGCCAAAATTTATGCACCTGCCTAATTTTGTTTAAACAATTATAGCACACTTTCTGTAAATCCAATAAACTTCATTTGACTTCTCAAATATCACTGTGTGTGTCTCCTATATGATATATTTAACTGACATTTTTTATCGTAACAACCAACGATTTATACAGGAAAATCATGACGATTAACAAGGTTGCCTAAACTTTCGCATCCCACTGTATGCCTGCAAATACTAACCTTTTACACAGTGGCAGACAGTACCAAAACGTTACAAGGTGATTGAATATTGGGGTCCCTTAAGTGACTTCAAGAAGGCGGGTGCCTAGGAAACGAGGATACTGGCTGGCCTGCCCCGGTGTCTTGAAGTCAGCTCAGCCATCCAATCCATCTATAATAATAAACTGTTAAATAATCTATCCATTTTTTTTTTTTATATGGATGTTTAGACTGGTTGAGATGTTGTATTCTGCCTATCTATATTTATTCAAGTCACTCTACTTTGCCATGTGCCAGCTGTGCAGAGGGTGGGGGACTAGTTGCTCACCTAGCTTGAGGCCCACCAGGGGATTCACTTGTACCCCTGAGGGCATATTATGTATCTGTGTAGTGGGCCCCCAGTCTGACACTGGAGATGACTACAACTCCCAGCATGTCCATTCTGTTATTGTGGGATATCAGAAGACAATTCAGAGAGGGAGTATAGGAGGAGAGGACTACAACTTCCAAGGTTTCTCAGGCTCACCACTTCTCCACTGCTGAGCCCCAGCCCCTCCTGCACTGATCACATGAAGGTGACGTCATCACAGGTCCTTCAGCTCTTGCACTGTAGCAGATTATAGTGCCCGTCCTGCTCCTACTGTGTTGTAGGGGTACCATGGTTGTCACCTTTCCAATCAGTGTGGATAGCTCCTATGTTAGCAATATGGAGACAGTGGCAGGCAGTTATGGGGGCACTGGCGCTATCACCTCTGACATCACTGTGAACACCTGTGGGGGGTCAGTATTGCTGGGATTTCTTGGAGAACTATGGCTGCCAGTTACGGAGACAGCAGATGAAACTTATAGGGGCATTGGTTGGCACTTATATGGCATTTTCACTAACTATCACTAATGGGTACACTGTGCATAGCACAAGGGGCCCACAATTGTGAGATCTGTAGTAGTGGTGTGGCTGGAAGTAACTATGGTTGGCAGCTATGAGGGCAATGCCAGACACTTGCCTAAATGTATGGGGGGGGAGGGGGGGGGGGTCAGGCACTTATGGTAAAGGGGCACAATGAGGGCACTGGACTGGGACTTTTGTTGTTATTGCTGTACTGTGATAAAACAGACATATGAACGATCTGTTGCAATGTACATCTTAGGCCTCATTTACCAAGGACCGTCATTGTTGCCCCTAGCAACCAATCAGAGTTCAGCTTTTATTTCTTTATCTGCTCTGGAAAAATAAAAGCTGCTTTCTGATTGGTTGCAATGAGCAATGAAGACAGTCTTACTGATAGATAGCGTTGATGAATAAGAACCCATTCCTCGAGGGAGGTTCGCCTATCTTATTATTTATTGTATGTAATCCCCTAATATTACATATATAATATGCATTTATATATCTAGGCCAAGAATTGGTCCAATGTACTGTAGGTACAAAATGGAACATGTGGCTAAATTTGCAACTTTCTACCGCCATAAAACTGGTGTAGAAGATTGATCCATTCACCCCACAGGAGTTCACCCAAACTGTCATTGACCCTTGGCGTCACCAGCGGCTGTTCTCATTCAGAGCAACGGTGCTGGGACTCCTCACACTGCTAAGAGTCCTAGCAATGCTCTGCTAACTTGGTTATTTCATAATGAATTTCATTTTAATCAGTATTTCTATTTGGGACATTTATGGCATATACATAGGATGATACCAATGAGGTGTCCAGACAGAAAGTCACACATGTGTGGCCACCCTTCATTCACTGCTATAGAACTTCAGAAAATAGAGGAGCGTTGGTTTGGCTATTTTCAGGAGTCCCATAGTTGTGAATGGAGAGGTGGCCGTTCTTGTGCTGCTTGTTCTCCATTCGCTGCTATAGGACATCCGAAAACAGACGAGCTCGCTCTGTATTTTTGGAACTCCCATAGCAATGAATGGAGAGGACACCACGCATGCTCAATGTGCTCTCCTTTTACTTTAGACCCCTGTTCTGCACATATGAGCAGGTCTCATAGGTGGGACTCACACCTATTGGACATTTATGGCACATCCTATCAATATATACCACATATGTCCCAGATGGGAGTACCCCTTTAACCTCCTCCCTGAGAAAATCATGCATAAACCCCTGAAACCAAAGAACGCAAAATAAAGTCACAGAATACAATAATTGGGTAATAAATGGCCAAATTGTTTATTTAAAATATAAAAAAATGGCAAACCCGCGACTCACGTAGAGTCACCCTCCAGCACTCAGGAGAGGAAAAACCCCTGTGGAGGAAACCTCTAGGGAACCATGGCTGGAGGGGCTGCCCTTCCCTTGGGCTTAGAGGGTAATGCCAATATGTGGCTACCACATAAATAGTAAGGGGGGGGGGGGGGGGGTGCAGCAGCCAGGCTGATCTGGTTGGCTAGGCAGATGTCCATTTCCTCCCATTGGGGCATAGTCTTCCTGCAAGAACCTCCACATTTTATGAAGTTGCGGTGGGCGGGGATAGTCAAGCTCAAGGTCCTCAGGCCATCAAGTGTGGCACTAAATATGGCCGCTTGTACGCTTTTTTACAAGGGTTCTCCCCTTATGACACACTTGCTTGTGATGTCAGAGGTGTCTATGACTAATGTTGATGGCGGTGTTCTGAAGGGTTAACCCTTTAGTGACTGTCAATGTGCCTTACTGCAGAGGCCCTTAATCCCTTCCTGACCGCACTTTGTCAATATACTTCAGTTTGGATAACCGTCATATATTTATGGCTCCCCGACGATTGCAGGGTTTCCTCCTTCGGGGGAGCATGTTTTCTCTGTTACTGATAGTCACTGGTCCAGGTGCTGACACCAAGTACCCGGACCATTAGCTTTTAGTTAACCCCTTCCAGACTGCACCATGTAAATGAACAGACTAACAGCATGGTGTGGTCAGTTTTATGTGTGACCCTCAATCCTATCCATCTTGACTTTAGCAGGAGGTGCAGTGCTTAGTGGTTACAGTCACCTTTGGGCACAAAGCTTGATAGTTATATTGCTATTATAAGCTTGGCCGTTACTATGGGCAACTAAACAGTCTATCAGGTAAACAGCTTGATGGTGTCAGTCTTTCGCTGAGGCACACAACCTTATAGTTACAAATCTCACCCTGAGAGCACTCAGTTGCAGTTTCTTACAACTCACACCAACACGATGTGGCCAGGTGCGGATTGGCCATAGACCTTACAGGGAAATTTCCCAGTGGGCCAATGCCCAGGAGGCTGTCTGGGCCCTCTTCATGGCCAGCCAGTGGAAGTTTTTGGGGATGTATTTTGTGCTGGCGGCAGTATTTTGTGATGGACTGTGGTGTTTGGCTCTGTTGGGGTGGTATAATGTGCCACAATATGGTATTGCTGGCCCTGCCTTCCATCAGTTTGGACCCAACTACAAAACTGGGCTAGTTTTAGTATTTTTTCCAGAGCCACTTTACGCTCCCAGTCTGCCACTGGATGTGGTGGGACACGTGGATCAGGACTGTCTTGTCAGGGCCACACTATGGTGGCCATTAGACAGTCTCTTCCCTATTCCCATCTGTCTTCTCTCCCTGGCTAAGCCTAGACATCTGACTGATTGTCAGCCACATCCCAGATTGGTGCTGGGCCCCTTTACACATCAGACACAAGAAGACAAGTAAAGAGGACAGACATCATACATGACTACTGGGCTCCATCTGCACTCTCAGGAACTCCGGCTCAAAGCTCATGCACATGACCGTATGTATTCTGCTATTTTTTTGCAGGACTTGCTGACATAAGGAAACTGAATGCACGCGGAGTAATTTCTTTTTTTTTTTTGCAGACACATTGAAGTAAATGATTCCGCATATGAGCTTAAAAATGACGGAATGGACACGGAAAGAAAATATGGTCGTGTGCATGAGCCCTTACACTGAAAGCATGGATCATTTAAAGGGACCACCACCCCATTACAAGCTGCAGTATGGCGGTAACTTCAAGGCCACTGCACAGTGGATTGAGCCCTTTGCTTTCAGCTCCATCCAAAGTTTAAATCCAGGCTGGTAAACCACTGGCCTAGCCAGTATTAGCGGTGTCTACCCTACGTATAGCTCATCCATTATATAAAAGGTTAGGGTGACCGCTTTCATAATCTCCAAAAGGAGGACACCATGCCTGGGACAGTGGGTGACGATTCAACACATAATGGAAAGCATAATATATATACACCAGCGTTAAGAGAGATTACAGGGAGGTATAAGAGGAGAGGACTACAAATCCCAGCATGACCAAGTCTTTATGATGGGATATCAGAGGATGTTTCAGGAAGGAGATCTATAATGAGAATACTACAAGTCCCAGCATGTTGAGGCTGATATAATGTGATAGTAGAGATCACTACAGGAAGGAGGTATAAAAGGAGAGGGCTACAACTCTCCGCATGTCTAGGCTGTTATATGATATCAGAGGATATTACAAGAATGAGGTTGAGGAGAAGAGAAATACAAATCCCATCACGTCCAGGTCTTTATTATAGGATACCAGAGGGCATTTCAGCTAGGGGTATAAAGAGAGAGGAATACAACTCCCAGCATGTCCAGGCAGATATTTTGGGATATCTGGAGGATATTTCAGGGAGGGGGGTATGAGAGGACTGCAATCAGTGTCAGACTGGGGTGCCTAGGGGCCACCAATAAAATTTATTCTGGGGGTTCACTACACAGATACAGACAGCAGTAAGACACTACAAGGTGCCTAGTTAACAAGAACACTGGCTGGCCTGCCCTGCTGTCTAGAAGTGATCTCAGCCACTAAACTGTTAAATAATGTACTGAGTTTTTATATGGACATAGGCACCATACAGCATTTTAATCAGTCTATCTATATGTAGTGAAGTCACTCTACTGTGCCATGGGTGCAGGGGGTGGGGAACTTAGGGCCCAGCTTCCTCGGGGCCTACCGGGGGATTCACCTGTACCCCTGTGGGACAGGTCAAGTCTGCACTAACTAATGTATTGTGATTGTCCATATTGCCTCCTTTGCTGGCTTGATTCATTTTTCTATCACATTATACACCGCTCATTTCCATGGTTACGACCACCCTGAAATCCAGCAGTGGTAGCTGTGCTTGCACACTATAGGAGAGAAAAAAAAAAAAAAATTGGCCTCTCTGGTGGCCAGGACCGTGGAAGCTCACGTAGGGTGGTGCTTTTTCTTACAGCGTACAAGCACGGCCACTGCTGCTGGTTTGGAGGGTGGTCGTAATCATGGAAACGAGCAATGTAACCAGCCTCCACAAGATGCAATATCCAATAGATCCCTAAGTCTTTAACAAAAAAATTATATCCTACTATTTGTATAGTTCATTCCAGTTTGAGGTTTTTGACGCAGATCTGCTCCAAAAAACGCATGGAGCTGTTTTTTTATGCTTCTAATTCATTTCAATGGGAGATTTACCGCTGATTCTGCCCCAAGATAGCATATGCTGCTTATTTTTTTCACGTGTAAAAATAAAAGCAAGTGCTGCTTCCCATTGAATGAATGGGAGGCTGATTTTGAAGCAGAAACGCTCCAAAATCAGACCCAAAAAACTCAGTGTGAACTGGCCCTTACATTTCTTACATGCAGTTACATCATATAGCGTTGAGGTTAAAGAAACGAAGTGAGGTTTAAAGGGAATTTGTCACATTGAACATGGTGTCTGAGCTGCTGACAATATGTTATAGAGCAGGAGGAGCTGAGCAGATTAACATATGGTATTATGGGAAAATATTCAGAATAACTTGTATTTTATTCATTTACATTCCTGCTCTTTCTAAGCATAGGAGTCCAGTGGGCGTTTTTATTCTCTGACATGTTAGAAAGGTACATAATATAAACTGTAGTGAAGGTAATCTATTGCCACTGACTGTATTTGTGAGCCATAACCTCCATTCTGATCCTCAGCTGTGTCATGTGACCAACACTCGGACTTTTCAAATAATACAGTATCTTATGTGTGGACAGGAAGCAAGTGTATCTATGTATTCCTATGGGAGATTCAATGTAAACCTTATAGGAATAAATAGAAAAGTAATTGACTTCCTGCCCTGTGTCAGTTGGAGATCAGATAGTTGGTCGCATGACACAGGGACAAACGTCACTGGGAACACTTCTAGGAGGAAGCCTCCGCCTAGCAGAGACTCGGTACATGACCGGATGTGCTGAAAAAGCCTTTGCCCTGCATGATTCAGGGCAAGGGAGAGCATCGAAGCCTGGGGGCTGCCTGGGTTCAGCTTTAAACCAGGACTAATCCCTTTAAGGAAGGAGTGGAAGAGTCTTAATATATACATATTGGTCAGTGGGGACATATGTATGTCCCCTGTATGTGATTATGCATTTACACATGTCTATATATACTGATGTTCATGCATGTGTATTTATAATATACTACTTGTGTCCCCTTTGAGTAAAACGGTGTTAAACTGTGGCTTGAGAAAGTTGTTGGTTAGCGGAACGGGAGACATTGGTACACTGTTAAGTGGGACGAGCAACCACGGTCTCTGATCGATATGGATGGCACCGTTTTGCTCAGGGTTTTCGGTAGGGCTGTGTTATACTGGGGACTGGGGCGGACAACATTGGTGTAGTGTTGCACTGCGCACTTACTTTCTAGTCTGATCAGGTGACACAGCTCTGATTGGGATTGGATGCAGAATGATTGGCAGCGGGGTGTGGCCTGTGTTTGTGTGTTGTGGAGTCCTGAAGAGTCTAGGCAGGACTTTTGCCATGGATTCTGCTGGCCTCCACAAGACAGGATAACAGGGGGAAATCAGCCTGAGTACACATGAGTAAGACAGGAATACAGTGCCATCAATAACAAGATGGTGTTTTGTCCGCAGCTCTCCTCGGATATTCTAACCTAGTAGGGTGGCCATCCTTATCTGTTGGTGCAGAGGGATGTGAAGCAGAGGACACAATCCTCTAAAGGTAAGGTGTTCAGACACCAGTGTTAGGATAACGAAGGGTCCTGTGAGATGGAGGTCAGCCCAATACCTTTCTCTTCACTTGGGTCAAAAGGTATTGGTGCTGGTATTTGACAACTAATTGCACCGTGAGGGGGGAATTCACCCAAGAGCATTTTCTTTCGTACTAGGTATGGATACAATGGAGCAGGAGAAAAGGGCCCCAAATACTCCAAGCTAAGAAGGTAGATATCTGACCAGATACCCCTGTGAGCAGAGAGAAGCCAAGTCTCCGTGTCCATGGAAAAAGACTCCACTGTGTCCTGACTGCGTTGGACACTATCCAAAAGGGACTTTTGCTTTTGAACCTGCCCATCCACCCAGTGACCCAGGTGGTCCTACCTTGGACTATCTTAGAACTGACTGACAAACGGACGAAAGGACTGGCCAAGTAACTACAACCAGGCCAGTCTAAGTCCTATAGTGATGAAGTTAGGGGTCAAGGACTCGACTCTGATTTGGTCCTGTGACCCCGAATGTGTTACCTTTGTAATTTGTATGTTTTGCCAACTGTGTACCCATGGACACTCTAGTTGCAAATGTGCGACAGCCTATAAGACAATATGGCTGTACACACATTTGCATCCTATAGTTATTTCCCATTGACACGGGGGTACCTAAAGATCGACACTGACAGCAGAAATGAAAGGAGGCCAGTCCACGGTTGCTACGTGGACCGACCTAGAGACTGAGGGTGAAGCCATTCCAGTCAGGAAAATACTACATTGGGAGCGGCTGATACCTGAAGATCGACACTTACAGACTGCAGCCCAAGACAGAAAGAAGACTGTGTATTCTGTTGATGGAGACGTTTGGTTACGGTGAAGGGCAGGTGAGAGGTGTCGGTCGCGATGGGTGATGTCTAGGTACAGAAGGGCCATATTACTTCAGTCCTTCCTGAACTGTCACCAAGAGTGGAGTTGAGGGGGCAAAGATATCTCAACCCTTCGATCAAGCTTTATTGTCATGTTTCTCGACAACAGGGGTATTGTAGAGGAAGGGGGTATTATGCAAAAATATGTATGTATGTATGTATGTCTTTTAATATATACATATATATTGGCCAGTGGGGACATATGTATGTCCCCTGTATGCAATATATGCCCCATGTATATATGTGTATGCCCCTGTATTTACACACATCTATATATATTTATGTTTATGCATGTGTATATATAATATATACAGATATTCCAATTATCTGTGTATATGTATACATACCGGATTCCCAAAAAGTTGGGACACTATACAAATCGTGAAGAAAAACTGAATGCAATGATGTGGAGATGGCAAATGTCAATATTTTATTTGTAATAGAACGTAGATGACAGATCAAACGTTTAATCCGAGTAAATGTATCATTTTAAAGGAAAAATACGTTGATTCAAAATTTCACGGTGTCAACAAATCCCCAAAAAGTTGGGACAAGTAGCAATAAGAGGCTGGAAAAAAGAAAATTTGAGCATAACGAAGAGCTGGAAGACCAATTAACACTAATTAGGTCAATTGGCAACATGATTGGGTATAAAAAGAGCTTCTCAGAGTGGCAGTGTCTCTCAGAAGCCAAGATGGGTAGAGGATCACCCATTCCCACAATGTTGCGCAGAAAGATAGTGGAGCAATATCCGAAAGGTGTTACCCAGCGAAAAATTGCAAAGACTTTGCATCTATCATCATCAACTGTGCATAACACCCTCCGAAGATTCAGAGAATCTGGAACAAATCTCTGTGCGTAAGGGTCAAGGCCGTAAAACCATACTGGATGCCCGTGATCTCCGGGCCCTTAAACGACACTGCACCACAAACAGGAATGCTACTGTAAAGGAAAATCACAGAATGGGCTCAGGAATATTTCCAGAAACCATTGTCAGTGAACACAATCCACCGTGCCATCCGCCGTTGCCAGCTGAAACTCTACAGTGCAAAGAAGAAGCCATTTCTAAGCAAGATCCACAAGCTCAGGCGTTTTCACTGGGCCAGAGATCATTTAAAATGGAGTGTGGCAAAATGGAAGACTGTTCTGTGGTCAGACAAGTCACGATTCAAAGTTCTTTTTGGAAATCTGGGACGCCATGTCATCCGGACCAAAGAGGGCCAGGACAACCCAAGTTGTTATCAACACTCAGAAGCCTGCATCTCTGATGGTATGGGGTTGCATGAGTGCGTGTGGCATGGGCAGCTTGCATGTCTGGAAAGGCACCCTCAATGCAGAAAAATATATTCAGGTTCTAGAACAACATATGCTCCCATCCAGACGTCATCTCTTTCAGGAAAGACCCTGCATTTTTCAACAAGATAATGCCAGACCACATTCTGCATCAATCACAACATCATGGCTGTGTAGGAGAAGGATCCGGGTACTGAAATGGCCAGTCTGCAGTCCAGATCTTTCACCTATAGAGAACATTTGGCGCATCATAAAGAGGAAGGTGCAACAAAGAAGGCCCAAGCCGATTGAACAGTTAGAGGCCTGTATTAGACAAGAATGGGAGAGCATTCCTATTTCTAAACTTGAGAAACCGGTCTCCTCGGTCCCCAGACGTCTGTTGAGTGTTGTAAGAAGGGGAGATGCCACACAGTGGTGAAAATGGCCTTGTCCCAACTTTTTGGGGATTTGTTGACACCATGAAATTCTGATTCAACATATTTTTCCCCTTAAAATGGTACATTTTCTCAGTTTAAACTTTTGTTCCGTGATTTATGTTCTATTCTGAATAAAATATTAGAAGTTGGCACCTCCACATCATTGCATTCAGTTTTTATTCACGATTTGTATAGTGTCCCAACTTTTTGGGAATCCGGTTTGTATACACTTATAAAATGTGGCCAATATATTTCCCCCATTTTGTTGAATTCAGGGTGCTTTACTGATTATTATGGTTAAAATTGAAAGATTTATATTTTTATGGTTTAGAAAAGGTGTACAGACCAAAAAAAGTTTCAGGGATTGGAAGAAGTATGTCCTTAATGGTAATGTGAATTAGGTCATAGGTCCTTTAATATGTGTTAGGCATTTAAGACTTAAGCAAACATTCATTAAGCCACTGTGGTTTTAAATTAGACGCACCATGCTATGCTAAGAACCAGGAGGTCTGAAACATGTAAGCCAGGAGGTTTTATTGTACTATGAACTAAACGGGATTATAAAATATCCATCTGCATTCCACCTTGTGGTCCAATGAGGTATCCGGTAGGGATTGACCGCTATTGATTTTTTACAGGCGATGATAACCTGTGAACTTTCAGGCCGCACTGCTCCACCAATGTTTTTAATACTGGGGAGGGCACACTGCGCCACAATGATAATTAACGTTTAATGCAGGCGGGTGTGTGGATGCAGAATCACAGTCGTCACCCTGCCTCTGACAGGGAGGGGTTAACTGCCGCTGATTGCAGCTTCCTGTCATATAGGCTGGGCATCGTCACTTGTATTTGCATTAGACGTTAACTTTAATTGGTGGCGCAGTGCGCCCGCCCGCCCCTCCTCCTCCTCCAGTCTCTCCTCAGTGGCAGCACGGCACAGGGGGGAAGGAGAGAGTGACTCCTTCTCCCCTATGCTGCTGAGGGAACATGGCACGCTGACAGCAGCGTGCTCATATTCCGTGATAGTGCGCTGGACTCCGTATCGACATTATTGGCAAGGTTAGATGCAGATACCGATAACTTTGAAAATCATGAATATCGGCCGATAATATATCGGTAACTTCGATAATCGTTCGATCCCTAGTATGCAGGCATCTATATAATTTCAGCCATGGTTTATTTGGGGTCTAGGATGCCAGTGAGCACATAACTTCTTTTCATTTGGACTGAGCGTGTGGCAGAGTTTTCAGATGGCCATTTATCTAGCACCTGCTGTCCCTATAACTATGCCAGACACTACCATCTGCTGCGTCTCATCCCATCATAAAAGTGGCTACGGTGTGATTTCCTGCTATGAAGTGTTTTAAAGGGGATTGTTCACTTTTGAGCGACCATAAATTTCACTTCATCTGGAAATTTAAAAGTTAGGAGTTTTCTGGAAGGTGAGGTAATCAATATTAGCTGCAGGTCCACTCCTATCTATAACCAGCCACTGCCTGGTCCTGTCAATCAAAGCAGCGAGGGAGGTGTTAGCAACAGAAGGGCGTGTAGCTTGGATGGAACAAGAGCAATGGTAATGCCCTCATTGCACCAAAGGCCTAATTTGTATATTAAGAGAAAGTTACAATAAAACAGAGAGAGAACAGCACCTCAGCTCAACAAAAGAAAACCAGTGGGAGGTCGCTGTTAACAGGTTCCTTTAATACTGCGGTCTTCCCATGAAACCCCAGCTGCCATAGCACTTCCACGATTTTGCTGCCGTGGAACTTTGGAGAGGGGGGGGGTTAGAGATCAGATAGAGCCCCGTCCCTCAGACTAACCGCTCAGATCCACATTAGCTATTGGGTTATCTTGTGTCAATGGACATTAAATAAGAAGTCTCATCACTGCCACTTCCTTTAACCTCATTAAGGGGATGTCTCATGTCAGCAAACGGCATTTATCATGCAGAGAAAATGAATACAAGGCACTTACTAATGTTTCGTAATTGTCCATATTGTCGCTTTTGCTGGCTGGATTCATTTCTTAGTTGCTTTATACATTGCTCTTATCCAGGAGTTACATCCACTACTTATGTAAAGTCCTGTCTAAAGCCCACACTCCAAGAAGATATAAAAAGAGAGGAATATGAACATGTGGAGTCACGGTAGGTAGAAATACATGGAGGAAAAAACTAATAAAATACTAATAGGGGGCTTACAATAAACTCCTAAAATAAAATAGAATTGTAAAGAAAGCAATAAATGACTAGAAAGCATTTAAATCACTAAAAACAGGAGGGGAGTGAGGAAGCACAAAAAAAAAAAAAAAAAAAAAAAAAAAAAAACTAAGGAAAATAATAGAATATGTAAAAGACAAATAAAAGCAGCCAAACTGAAGACAGAGAGATTCATTGCCAAAGAGGGTAAAAACTAACCCTAAAAGTTTCTTCAATTATATAAAACGCTAAAAGTATAAATCTGAAGATGTCGGCCCTTTACAGAGTAATGGGGGGGGGGGGGGGGGGGGGGGGGGACTTGAGAGAGAAGAGTTGGAGACAGCAATGAGGAGAAAGAAAAGCTGTGAAATATTTTTCTCTCCAATGTATTCACTGAAGAAAATAAAAACTGTCAGATGACATGCAGAATGTAAAAGTAAAATTCCCTATTAAAAGTGCCCTGTCTGACGCAGGAAGAAGTACAGCAGCGTCTTAAAAAGATTAAAATCGACAAATCGCTGGGACCAGATAACATACACCCCTGTATCCGAAGAGAATTAAGTAATGTCATAGGCAGATCCTTATTTCTGACAAGAAATAAGGATCATGGAAGAGGATAGTATATGGCTGCAGATGGATTGGGCAGAGAAGTGGCAGATGAAGTTTAACACTGACAAATGTAAGGTTATGCACATGGGAAGGAATAATGCAAGTCACCAGTACATACTAAAATGGTAAAACACTCAGTAATACTGACATGGAAAAGGACTTACGGATTTTGGTTAACCGCACACTAAGCTGTAGAAATCAGTGTCAGGCAGCTGCTGCCAAGGCCAATAAGATGCCAGTGATAAGAACATAGTCCTACCATTTACAAAATCACTAGTCAGACCACATATTGAGTACTGTGTACAGTTCTGGGCTCCTGTGAACAAGGCAGACATAGCAGAGCTGGAGAGGATTCGGGGGGGGGGGGGGGGTTGTGAGTTCACTAAAAGAGTTCAAGAGGGGCCTGGATGTATTTCTGGAGCGTAATATTACAGACTATAGCTACTAGAGAGGGGTTGTTGATCCAGGGAGTTATTCTGATTGGGAGTTATTCTGATTGGAGCCAATTTTTCCCCCTAAAGTGAGGAAAATTGGCTTCTACCTCACAGTTTCTTTTTTTGCCTTCCTCTGGATCAACTTGCAGGATAACAGGCTGAACTGGATGTACATATGTCTTTTTTCAGCCTTATACACTATGTTACTAACTGTTACTCCGCAACAGCTCCTCTCCCAGCCACCTCGTAATTGTGCTGCAGCAGTGGCTGTAAAGCCTGGAACAATGAAATCAACCCAGCAAAGGAGGCAATCACAATACACTAGTAGGTTTCTTGTATTAAAGGTGTTGCCTGCTTTTTTTTTTCCTTCATACTGATGACCTGTCAACAGGATAGGTCATCAATATCAGATCGGTGGGGGTCAGACTGCCAGCACCTCCACGATCAGCTGTTTGAAGACAATGTGGTGCTCTTACAAGCGCTGCCTTCTCTAATCTGTTTACCTGCTCACTGCCACAATTGCAGCAGTGAGCAGGTGTACAGCTTCTTCATCCCCATTCACTTCAGAGGGGTGGCTCCACCCAATTCACTTGAATATAAAATATTAAAAAAATGGACAACCCATTAACTACCTGAAGTGAGACAACCCCTTTAAGAACAAAGCCTAGTACATAATGTTTTTTTTTATCATCGCATTCTCAAATCAATAAAACATTTATATTATTTTTTTTTATTATTACACTCTGAATAGTGGCTTTGAATCCGAATAGGAAAATTAACCTAGCTGGGACAGACGTGTAGTACATTGAGGGGCAAGGCCTGCCACAACAGTGTCCATAGGAACACAGTGAACCTCCCATAGGCTGAAATGTTAAATCATTGCAGTCTATGGGAGAAGTGATCAGATAGATAATCGCATGTTCAAGTCCCCTAGGAGCACAAAAAATAAAATTAAATAATAATAATATTCTAGTTTTCAATACGATTTGAGTACGTTTTTAACTGTATGCAATTAATGTATAATAGCTACTGAGTTATTCAATGAAATGTATCTGTATAGCGCCACCTACTGTTTTTTTTTTTTTTTCTTATTTCTCTGGCCTGCCCACTGAGCAGATGCTCAATTCTATCCTTAAAGGGGTTATCCCACTTTGCGTTTTTAAACTTACCTGCTGCCACCACGCGTTCACTTCCTGGATTCTGGCTGGGGGCGGGCTTCATCTTGATTGAAGTCTTCTCCCGGCCGTGCCGCTCGCTGGACTGAACGCGCACGCCGCCGCGCATGCGCAATGGTGACTTGTACGCAGCTCTGCACTATTCTGGCCGGGAAGAAGTCACCGTCGCGCATGCGCGGCAGCGTGCGCGTTCAGGACAGCGAGCGGACTGGCCGGGAGAAAAGAAGGAGTCTTCTGGGCAAGCACGACCATCGGGATTTTGGAGAAGAGCGGTGGTCGTAACCAGGGGAGACCGAGTCACAACAATAAGGTAAGTGGGGGTGAATTTTATCCTAATCGGTGGGAATTTGTTAATAAAGTATATTTACAAAAATGATCACTGTCAAATCATTAACAGATTTAACAGTGATCATTATGATGGGATAACCCCTTTAATCTGCCACTAGCCGCAGCAGAAAAGACATGCCCCTAAGGTGACAACTTGAAATTAATCTAGCAGAACAACTGGAGCAATGAATGGGGAGATCTATGAGGTACAGGGTTACTTCTAGCTTTGTTAGAAAGAGGCAGTCATGTACTAGATTATGTCTGTCTTTTTTTTTTTTACATTATTCATGGGATAATCTCTTTAAAATAAGTAAAAAAAAAAAAAAGTTAAAAATAATCATTAGCATCACAGAATCCCAAAATGGCCGTGCTATTAAAATATAAACCTATTTATCACGTTTGATGAACGCCATAACAGAGTAAAAAATAAAAAAAAAGCCGATTTACAGTTTGTCACTTCAACTCCAACAAAAAAGTGGAAATGATATCAGTCATATACACTCCAAAGTATCAATAAAAACGACAGATCACCCTGCAAAAAAAAAAAAAAAAAGTTATGGAGGTCAGAATATGGTCATGCAAAAGAAAAAATTCATTTTTATTTTTTTTTACTGCATGAGGAACACTGTAAAAACTAAATCCATAAATCTGACAGAATTGCATTCACCCTCCCCCCCCCCCCCCCCCAAAATCTACCACATTTGGAATTCCGACTGCCAAAATTTTCCAGCTTTCCTCTACATTGGGGCCATTAAAAATCAAGCCTCATATGGCTTTGTGAATGGGAAGAAAAAAATAAATAAAATTATATAATAATATTATTAGTTCTGGAAAAGCAGGGAGTAAAAAAAAAGAAAACACTGTCACTTTAAGGGGGTTGTATCACTTCAGCAAATGACATCCATCATGTAAAGAAAGGCACTTACTAATGTATGGTAATTGTCCTTATTGCCTCATTTGTCCATCACATTATACACTGCTCAAATCCAGGGGTTACCACCACCCTGTAATCCAGCAGCAGTGGTTATGCTTACACACTATAGGAAAAGTGCCTGTCTATGGACACCCCCATAGGCAGGGAACCCTATACATTTATGGCATCTGTGGACATAAAACAGCTTCCATCGAGTGCTTAATTGATTCAACTGATCCATTCAGTCATGAAAACGCCTTGCAGATGAGAAACAAGAAAATCGTCCATGCCACAAGTTTGCAAAGACCTCCATGGAGCCCATACATTTTAGGGTGAGACAACAGTCAAAAGAAATTCATAGCTGCTCGATTTCCTGTATGGTAATTGGGAACGCAGCCGCATTTCACTGCAATTAGCCAATGTTGCTGTATAGTCCCTGCTTTACATGTGGTTTCACTCTGCAAAAAGCTTCCTTGGATAGACAGTGTATTGTGCCACCTAGTGGCAATATTAACAAGTACAGCCAGAGCATTAGGCTGTACATCAATTGAGTGGTGTATACAGCAAGTAACAAATGTTCTATACAGTTATAACTCACATGGGTGAGCTCTGTCTACAAAGATTTTTTTTATGATATCCTATATCCAGCAAACACCAAAACAGGACAAGACACACAGGGGACCTAGGAGGGAATGTTGGGGAAGGAAAAGGAGAGAAAGAAGAAAAGAAATAGGTAGAGTAAGAATGGTCACTAAACCAACTCCCAAAGGAGTGTGGAGTGAGTATGATTAAGCTGGGTCATCCACTGATGACTAATCCTGAAAAGCTTGGGAGCGATTGACTACAATCCAGGGGGTGCATATCTTAAGATATTTAACTACCTCCCCCTGGTCCTCAGCTGTCAGTTCCTCCATCTGTCTGATCTGTGTCTAACCAATATCTGATAGGTGGGGTGTGAGGAGACTTCAAATATCTGGGCACAACCAGGGGTGCAGCTTGCAGAAACAATCTCCGAAGACCATTTTTCGCAAAAAATAGGGGGACCTAATCTGGGTAAAAGTGTATTCTTGACACCACATTGCCACTAGGGATTATTACCTGGGTCAAGTTAGGTAATAAGCCCTAGTGGCTATGTGAATGGTGTCAAGACCCTTTTTTTCATGGCAGAGATGGAACCCAAAATTATAGATAAAATAGTTTCCTCCAATCCGAAGAAGAGCTCATCCTGTTATGCAAGACATTTAAAGCTTTCCAAAAGGGTACAGTGTGGTCGCATTGCCACCAAATGTGAGACCTATTACCCCCTACTCCACCATAGTGCCAGCAGAAGTCTGAAAATGAGGGATAGAAAGAATGCAGAACAGCAGGAGTTCAGTACCACCTCGAGGCAAATCTTGAAATCCTTCTCCTGTAATCTGCAGTTTATCAATGACTTTACATGGGTCAACAATTGAATAGATTATCACTAACCAACGTTACTAGTAATGGTGGTTAGCAATGATCTGGCATTGTAAATGCATCTCCGATTACCCAATGAACGAGAAAAACACTTGATCAGGTAATTGCATCTTTTCCAGTGTTCGCAAAGCATGATCTGCTGGCGGAAAACATCAAGACAGTATGGGAAAGAGCAATGGCAATAGCAATAGCTGCTCCCCATACTCTGGAGAAGATTGCTGTAAATGCATCATACTCCTCCACTAGCAATCAGCAGGTTGCCGTCCAATGTAAAGGGACCATAATGTGCTAGTGTAAATGTCTTATCCCATTGATCTGAAGTAAAGAACTTTCCCAATACTCTTAAGCATCAACATAAAGGCAAGGGGGCTTGAGATTCCCCCCTTCCCTGAAGCAGCCCATAGACCAGAGACGCCAGGTGAGGAGGAGGAGAGGCATGTAGATTCAAATAGGGTAAGTTCCCTAGAAAGGGCTGAGATTGGACCAAGCGATGAAAGAAAGCTACACAATGGAGCATACTTTCTCCCCCTACAATATTGCTTCATTCTGAGAGGTAGACTAGCGTTGTTGAAAACAGGGGTCATGGGGCCAGGTAAGGTAGTAAGGACTTGGAGCTCAGTTTGCTTGTCCCATACATGCAAGAATCCCTTGCTTAACAGAGGGAGGGATGAAGGTCCACCTGACCTTTCGAGCAAAAGCAAATCCTGCGGAGGAAAGTCTATCTCCACTCTGTCAAATTGGACCCATCTCTTAGTCAATCCACAGTGAACTCAGTCTAAAATGTACAAGTAGATAGCAGCTTCATGATAAAGTTGTAAGTTGGGTAGACCTACCTCCCAACTTGGGACGAATCAAAAATCTGATGCTTAATCTGGGGGGATGAACCTGCACAACTAGCAATAGAATGGGGATAGTCCTAAAGAGATAAAGTATAAGGGAGAACATTTATTTTTAAGACTGGAGAGCTCTTTTGATATCCTCATTAAGAGAGTAGAAGTTTAGAGGATATAGATCCGATAAGCAGGTGGGGATGAATGTACCCAAGTATTTTAGATGTCCCTTGGCCCACCGAAAGGGAAAGGAGGACTGTAGCGATAAGACAGTAGAGGGACGCATTGACACTTTAAAAGGTTTATCCAATTTCTCAAATAGTCCCCCCGTGTGCTGGGCCCCTCACAGGTAATATACTTACCCCGCTCCACCTCCCAACACAGCTTCTCCCTGTACACCAAGAAGCCGCAGCGGCGGTGCGGGGACCAGGAACAGCATCGGGATAAGTAGATTACCTGTGAGGGCCCCGGCACATGGGGGACTGTCCCAAAATCACAGACAGCCAACATTTTTTTTTACAGACAAATTGGAAAAACCATAATGAATGCTAAAGATTACAAGTAATACATGTCTACAGCTCAATATACTGAGAACTCATTGCCAGCATTTAGTGTAAGCTGTAAAATTCTAATTACCACCAAACTAATCTAGTCAAAGTACCACCAGCCTTACAAAAAGTCACCTATTTTTACAGATTGTCCAGAAATTCCTGGATGAATTAGCTGACTAGGTCTTCCATGACCAGTATACACAGAAGGGTGGGCGGTGGGCAACTTTTCCTGGTTCAATTTTTTATATCTTAAAAAGGGGAGGATAGGGACCCATTAACTCAAACCTGAGCCTTAGGGTTATTTGTGGAGGGCCATAATACAAGCCACCATCCGAAGTCCCAGGGCAATAGATCCAAGAGTTTCCTCCAGGAAATGGCAGTCTACATGGTCGAAAGCCTTTGCAGCATTGATCGAGAGAAGACCGTGCAGACTTTGTATTATGTGACCACGCAATCGGAGACCGAGAGTGGATGGTATTCTCTCCTCTCCCTTCCGGGGATAAAGATGGTATAAATGGTCTGTTGCCTATTGGCCAAGAGCATATCAGATCTTGACGTACATTTTTCTCAAAAGAGATTAGCCTATAATTGCTGCAGACCAGTGGGTCTTTGCCTGGTTTGGGGATTACACAGATGAGCCATTAGAGCCCAGGGGTAAATACCCCACTACCAGACAGTTGCACAGGAGAGTCATGGGACTCAAACTATCACAATACATTAGTAAGTGCCTTGCATTAAAAGGGTTTTCCGATAGGTCATCAGTATCTGATGCCCAGAACCCCCGCCGATCAGCGGTTTGAGAAGGCACATGCGCTCCTATCAGTGCAGCGGCCTTCTCCTTGCTGACCAAGCTCAGTGTCGTACATTGTATAGTGGCTGTGCTTGGTATCGTGCTCATCCCCATTCACTTCAATGGGGCAGAGTTGCATCTAGGCCACGTGACAGATGAACGGTGTTGTCAATTGACCTAGAGTAAGCTGAGAGAAGGCTACTGCGAGCACTGCTGCCTTCTCAAACCACTGATCAGCAGGGGTCCCAGGTGTCAGATCCCGACAGAGCAGATATTTATGACCTATCTGGAGGATAGGTCATCAGTATTTGTCTTGGAAAAACCCTTTTAACTTTCTCTACATGATAAATGCCATTTGTTGAAGTGAGACAACTCCTACGACCGTATTATACCAGCCGTGTACTATCTGCAATTTTATGGACAAAAAGTCATTTCTATTGATAGGAGTGAGAAAAACGCAAAAAGCACATGGAAAGCATTTGTATTTTGTTTGCAGACTGAAATATGGACATGACCATGTGCATAAAGCCTAAATAGTTGACTAGTTCATGCCAACAAGGGAAAATAAATCACAGAAAAAAGGAATGGTTTCTGTGTATAATATATATATATATATATTTATATTACACATACACACACACACACACACACAATAAAAAGGGGGCAGAATGAGAACCTTAAAGATAGGTCATCAATATTAGATCGGCGAGGGTCTGACTCCCGACATCCCTGCCGATCAGCCATTTGTTCACCTGCTCTCCCTCACAGAGTGCTGCTTTCTCTTCAAAATAGCTGATTGGAGGGGGTGCCACCAGGAGTCAGCCCCCCACCGATCTGATATTGATGACCTATCCTGAGAAGAGGTCACCAATATATAAAAATACCTGTTCCCATCCGCCTAACGCATATACACATCAGCAATCGATGCCGGTTGTGGAGTGTGCCAGCAGAAACGCGGGGCTAATGTATGTGATTGACTATAACGTCAATCACACACATTTAATCCCTCTGATGCCATGGTCAAAATGTGACAATTGCATCTGGGAGGTCAAAACACTAAATAGCATTTTTTTTTTCTTCCCCCCCAGTCATCTCCATTACAGCATATCCTGAGACTGACTTCCTCAGATAGGATAGGAGGGAAAAAAAAAAAAAAAAAAAAAAAAAAAAAAAAAAAAAAAAAAGTTTCAAATCTCCACCCCTTCAGTGTTTTTTCCTGTCCTGCCAAGGAAGCAAGACCAGAGAGGTGCTGGGAACTCTATGGGGTTCCTGGCAGTTTTTATTTTAAATCAGACTGGAGGTCTGATCTGGCAGTGTACCTCTCCCTCCTCTGGACCATGGTCTGTGTCCAGGCCCCAGCAGTTGCAGTGTCCCTGTCGAAGTTCCTTCCTGCGGTGGTCCAGGAGGACCATTTGCAGCGAGGCAAGATGGCAGCCGGAGCGAAGCTATGACGCGCATGCCTCCGGCCACTGTGGACGAGTCCATGCCTCATGTCCAGCATGTCTGAAGCCTGCATGTGCCCAGAGGGATAAATTAGGGCAGAGCTGGCTCAAACATGGCACCCAGCAATGTTCACCCCCGCATGCTCTCTGGGGACAGGACCCGTGAATGATGAGTGCCCCCTCCACAGCAAGCTCAGGATCAGAGCCTCACACTACCCAGGGTCCAGTGAGTAGCCTGTTCTAGGCACCCTTATGTGGATGTTTTTCCCTGTAGTAGCGGACCCTTCACTCCCTTGTGCGTTACAGGAAGAAAAGGAGTCCTCCTCTTGAAAGGTTAAGATCAGGAAGTGCGGCTTGTGTTCTAAACAATTGCCATCTTCTGGGACTAAATCTCTGCTAAAGTCATTAAGTCTAAATCTTCTAGCTTTCTGGAGAACATTAAATTGATTGTTAGAGGCAAAGTCCAGTCAGCCCTATCCTCCTGGGAATTATCTCCCTCTCCCAGGCCCCCTCCCCTCCAGTATTGTCCAAATATCCCATTAATGTGGAAAGTGACCGATTCTGTTAACATTTATGGGAAATGTTTGTTTAACCCTGATAATATTGTGGAATTAAGGCCATAAAGGGCCACTATCAGAATAAAAGATTCCTAAGAAACTGAGATTGGTTCAAGAGATCTTTGGGGGCACAGGTCCGTGTTCCCAGTCAACAAAAAAAAAAAGTTAAAATGTTTCTTCATCCTTGATACTGGAAAATGCCACTTATATATAAAAAAAAAAATAAAAATAAATAAATAAAAAAAGATTTTCCTGAGAATAGGTCTCAGGGCAGGATACAATTTTTTTTTTTATGGGCAGACAGCAGCAGGAAGTTAAAGATAAGGGAAAAATCAGGGTGATGGAGCTATACCAAAAGGGAGAAGACATTTTTTAATTCCAATAAGGGGGAAGCTGCCCCCTCTTCCACAAACAAAACTATGACATGGTCCAGGTTGGGGGGGGGGGGGGAGAGAAAAGGAGATTTTTTGTGAAACTCACCTGTAAAATCTCTCTCGTCTTTTCCATTGGGGGACACAGACCATGGGTATAGCTTAGAGGTATTACTAGGAGGGACACTGCAAAAACGAAGCTCCTCCTCCTCGGGCTATACCCCCAGACACCTCCAGGAGGTCTTCAGTCGTTGCAAAAGCAGTAGGAGAAGGAGAACTGAAAAAACCACAATGGAAACCAACACAACAACTAAACAAAAAAAGCGGGCGGGAGCTGTGTCCTCCAATGGAAAAGACGAGAAAAAGATTTTACAGGTGAGTTTCACAAAAAAATCTCATTTTCTCGTACATTCCATTGGGGGACACAGACCATGGGACGTCCAAAAGCAGTCCATGGGGTGGGAAAAACCAACACCGCCAGGAGAAAAAACGTCCAACCGTTAAACGGGCACCACGGCCTGCAATACCCTGCGCCCGAGGACAGCATCAGCCGAAGCCAGCGAGTGCAACTGATAAAACTTTGTGAACGTATGCAAGGACGACCAAGTGACAGCCTTACACAATTGGGAGGCGGAGGCGCGATTGCGTCTGGCCCAGGAAGCTCCCACTGCCCTTGTGGAGTGAGCGGTAATCCGTGACGGGGGAACCTGACCACGAGCGCGATAGGCCGCAGCAATAGCGGAACGGATCCACCGCGCCACAGTAACCTTGGAAGCCGCCAGACCCTTACGAGACCCCTCGGGAACCACAAAGAGGGAGTCCGAACGACGAAAGGAGGCGGTGGCCCCCAGATACACTTTCAGTGCCCTGTCGACGTCCAGGGAGTGGAGAGCACGTTCCTTGGAGTTCGCCGGAGAAGGACAAAAAGAGGGCAGGACAAGATCCTCGTTAAGGTGGAACGGGGAAACCACCTTGGGCAAAAAAGAAGGAACCGGCCGTAGCACCACCTTATCCTGGTGGAAGACCAGAAAAGGCTCCTGACAGGAAAGCGCGGCCAGCTCCGAAACCCTCCTGATGGAGGTAATGGCCACCAGAAAAACCACCTTCCAGGTGAGGAAGACTAGGGAGACCTCCCTCAGAGGCTCAAAAGGCGCATCCTGAAGGGCGCGCAGGACCAGGTTAAGATCCCAGGGGGGTAAGGGAGGAACATACGGAGGAACCGAATGCACCACCCCCTGCAGGAAGGTTCTCACAGGCCCCAAAAAGGCAATAGACCGTTGAAAAAAGACCGCCAAGGCCGAAACCTGACCCTTCAAAGAACTGAGCGACAGCCCCACCTCAATGCCGGACTGTAGAAAGGCCAGCACCACCGGAACAGAAACGAAGCGGCGGAAAACCCGACTTCTCACAAAAGGTTAGATAGGCCCTCCAGGTGCGATAATAAATCCGCGAAGCCAGCTTTCTAGCTCTGATCATGGTTCTCACCACTGCATCAGAGAAGCCTCTCTTCCTCAGGATGTAGGTCTCAATAGCCACGCCGTTAAACGCAACTGACGTGAATTCTGGTGGAAGAGCGGTCCCTGAGATAGAAGATCCTCTGTCGGGAAGAGGCCACGGAACGTCCGCTAACATTCGGACGACGTTGGAGAACCAGGCGCGGCGAGGCCAATCCGGAGCGATAAGAATGGTTAATATCCCCTCCGCCTCAATCTTGCGCAGCACCTTCAGCAACAGAGGAAGTGGAGGGAAGACATAGAGGAGGTCGAATCGCTGCCAAGGAGACACCAGCGCGTCCACTCCGCACGCCCTTGGGTCCCGAGCGCGGGCCAGGAACACCAGCACCTTGTTGGTTAGCCGGGACGCCATTAAATCCACGTCCGGACGGCCCCATCGGCGGCAGATGTCCTCGAACACCTCCGGATGTAGGGACCACTCTCCCGGATCCACCTTGGTGCGGCTCAGAAAATCTGCCGTCCAGTTGTCGACGCCCGGAATGTACACCGCCGACAACACTGGAACATGAGACTCCGCCCATAGGAGGATCCTCGCCACCTCCTGCATCACTGCCCGACTGCGCGTTCCGCCCTGATGATTGACGTAGGCCACAGCCGTGGCATTGTCCGACTGAACACGCACCGGCCGAGCCGCAAGGAGGGAAGTCCAGTGGGAGAGGGAGTTGAAGATCGCCCTTAGTTCCAAAACGTTTATCGGAAGACGGGATTCCTCCGTCGACCAGACCCCCTGAACTGAGGTTCCGGAGAAGGCCTCCCCAACCGATGAGGCTGGCATCGGTGGTGACTATCGTCCAGGAGAACGGAAGGAAGGACCTCCCTAATGAGAGATTCGGGGAGGCCTGCCACCAGGGGAGAGACAACCGAACGTGCCGGGACAGGCGGACGGGAGCGTCCAGACCACGAGAGGTCTTGTCCCATAGGGCAAGAATCCACTGTTGTAACGGTCGAGTGTGGAACTGGGCATACGGAATCGCCTCGAAGGAGGCGACCATAAGGCCCAGAACCCGCATGCACTCCCGAATGGTGGGACGAGGAGCTTGTAGAAGGAGCGACACCGCCCTCCGAATCTGAGAGGACTTGGAATCCGGAAGAAACACCCGAGAACTCGAGGTGTCCAAAATCATCCCCAGGAAGGAGAGTCTCTGGGAAGGGTGCAGAGAGGATTTTGGTAGATTGATCAGCCACCCGAACCGTTCTAGAGATTGAACGGTAATTCGGACGCTGTCCTCGGCCTGTGGAAGAGACGGGGCTTTTATCAAGATGTCGTCCAGGTAGGGCAACAACGAGATGCCCCTGGTGCGAAGAAGCGCCATGAGAGGCGCCAAAACCTTGGTGAAAACGCGAGGGGCGGTCGCCAACCCAAAAGGCAGGGCGACGAACTGGTAATGACGACCCCAGATGGCAAAACGCAGAAAGCGATGGTGAGACTTCGCAATCGGGACGTGTAAGTAGGCGTCTTGAATGTCCACAGACGCGAGAAATTCCCCCGGAAGCAGAGAAGCAATAACGGAGCGAAGGGACTCCATGCGAAACTTCCGCACCCTTAGAAACTTGTTCAGAAGCTTCAGATCCAGTATCGGGCGCACCGACCCCTCCTTCTTCGGAACGACGAACAGGTTTGAGTAAAAACCTGTTCCCTGTTCCTGCGGGGGAATGGGAAAAATGACACCCCGGTCCAGAAGAGATGAGACCTCCAAAAGGAAGTCCGAGGCCCTGGCTGGATCCCCCGGAACGCGAGACGGGAAAAAGCGTTCCGGCGGGCTGGACGCGAACTCCAATTTGTAACCGGACGTCACAATCTCCAGAGCCCAGGCGTCCTGAACGTGAGCCCTCCAGACCTGCTGAAAGGAGAGCAAACGGCCCCCCACCACGAGGGGTGGGGGCACCCCTTCATGCGGAGGGCTGCTTGGGAGCAGGGGGACGGGTTGACTGTGCCCGTGGTTGCCAAGAGGGCTGGGGTTTGAAGAAAGGCTTCTTGCGGGATTCCTGGGATCCCCCAGCCGACGAGGACGAAGACGTCCTGGCTGTGGAGAAGCGACGAAAGGACTGGCCCCGGAACCCTGAAGCCCGAGATCGAAAGGGCCGTTTGGATCTGGGTTGAGGCAGATGAGTACTCTTGCCCCCCGTTGCGGCAGAAATGAATTCGTCCAACTGGGCTCCAAAGAGTCTAGATCCTTCAAAGGGAAGGTTAGCGAGGGAACGCTTGGAAGAAGCATCAGCATCCCACACCTTCAACCAAACCTCTCTACGCTGAATGACCGAGAGGGCCGAAATACGGGCAAATAGGGAACCGATATCCATTGAAGCCTCACAGATATTTAGAAGCCTGAGACATTTGGAGAATAAATTCCAAAGTGTCTGAAGGGGCGCCCTGTTCCGTCAGATCCTGGTGGTGGCGCCGCAACCACGCCGTAAGGGCTCTGGCAACCCAAGCCGACGCAAAAGACGGTCGCAGGGAAGTGCCCGCCAGAGAGAAGATGGACTTGGAAAGTGAATCCAGGCGTATGTCCACCGCATCCTGCAGGGAGGAACCGTCTAGGACAGGAAGGGCCGTGTTCTTGGCCAACCTGGCCACCGGAGGATCTACCTTAGGGGAAGAAGTCCACTTTTCCACCGAGTCAGAGGGGAAAGGGTAAAGCGTATCCATGCGCTTGGTGGCCGAAAATTTCTGATTGGGTCGGTCCCAAGCTTTTGATATGACCGCTGTGAATTCCTCATGAACGGGGAACACCGCGGATTCGGGCCTTTTGGGCGGAAAGAGGGAGAACTCCCGACTAGTGGAGGGAGTGGAATCTCCGTGGATATTAAAAGTGTCACGGACAGCCTCCACCAATTCGGATACCATGGTGGAAAGCTTAGGCAGGGGTTCCCGCTCCGTGGCCTCGTCCGATCCGGACAATTCCCCTTCGGATTTGCGCTCCCCACGAGAGGGAGAGTCAACCGGGCATGCCTCAAGGCGTGGGGGAGAAGCGGAGTCATCCGATGAGGAATGCTGCCGCTCACGCTGCCTCTTAGACGTCAGACGCCCCCTGTGAGAATCACTGAGAGGAGATGGAGCGGTGGACGCCACTGGAGTAGTAGCTGCCATACGCTCCATGAAGGACATGGCTGCCTTGGCAACTAGGGCCAGATCCGCTGCCGCACTAGACATGGCGGAAGCCCAGGCGGGTACCGCCGGTTCCGCAGGGGCAGAGGGAGGACTGGGCTGAGCAAGAGAAGGAGGCTGATCCTGTCCCGGAGCAGGGCACGAGTCACAGGTGCCAGAGGCAGAAAAAGGCAGAAGACACACCTTGCATGACCCCAAAAGAGCCTGAGAGGAGGCCTTGGCAGATTTAAGTGCCCCAGGCTTTGGCATGATGGAACCCCACAGTAAAAGATCTCCTACCAGTTGCTGCAAAGATCAGGAGCAGAGCAAGCTGTTTCTCCTACCACCCAGGCAACGCTAGCAGAAGTCTCCGGTGTAGAGAGATGAGGAGCTGCACGGCCGTGAGCAAACAGTCTCCGGTGTAAGGAGAGTCAGAGCGGCATGCCGAGGCTCCGCCCCCCCCGAACGCGTCACTATGGCGCAAAAAAAGCGTGCGAAACAAGCGCGCGCGAAAATAAGCGCGCGCGCGATTTAAACAAACACGTGGTGCAGCAGGGGTTAACGAGGCCATGGAGGAGCGGCCTGCCGGCGGGCGCTGAGAGAGCACAGCAGCCAAGGCCCGACGAGAGAAGCGCTGAAGCCCACAGTTTAAGGGGGAAGAGATGCCAGTACTCCAGTTCAGGATCCTTCTTCAAGCTCACCCAGGTAGCCACAGACACAGAGGGAGGGGGAGGGACTGGGCAATACTTATCTGCTCAGCATGCTCCCTCGATGTCCAGACCAGCAGGGATGCGCCTCTTCAGACTTCTGACTCCAATCCAGGAGAACAGTGCTCTGGAGGAGGGTAGGCAGCAGGCGTCCCAGCAGCTGGTGGGATGCCAGAGCTGACATGTTGAGCCTGGATCCACTTTTCTTCTGTGGGGGGATGGGAGGTAGCCAGGACACGTCGAAAGACTGTGGCAGACACTCCACGGGGGCCAGGAAAGCGCAATGCTGACCTGCGTCCCCATCTGAAAACAGAAAAAAAAAAAAACAACAAACAGGAGAAGAGTAAGCGTCACCTCCTTGGACAGACACTAAGCAAAAACTGAAGTCCTCCTGGAGGTGTCTGGGGGTATAGCCCGAGGAGGAGGAGCTTCGTTTTTGCATAGTGTCCCTCCTAGTAATACCTCTAAGCTATACCCATGGTCTGTGTCCCCCAATGGAATGTACGAGAAAAGATTGCGCTCCTTCATAAATATCAGATCCCTTCAATATCATAAGAGAAGGATGTATAATAGAGCTAGAATCTTTCCCCTCAAAAGTTCACTCTTTAACCTAGCTTCCCCTATCAGTCTTATCTCTCCAATGGCATAAGTATTTATTATATAGCAGTCAAACGTGTTCCCAGCAGGGAGGCAGGAATGGGGCATTACTCGCCTTAATTCCTAGTAAGAAAAAGCGTCAAATTCAGAACCATAATAAACTTAAAGCCACTGAACAAGTTCATTTCCTACCACAGGTTCAAGATGGAAACAGTAAAATCATCAGTAAAGCTAATCAGGAAGCTCTCCAAGCTGCCTACTTTCATATCCCAATTCATCCTCAGTCAAGGAAATCTCAGAATCGCTGTGCGGATGGGAGGTTAGATTCATAACTACCAAATTCATCTGTCTCCCGTGTGAGATCTCTTTGGCTCCCAGAATCTTCAAGATTATGGCTAGGGATGAGCGAATCGACTTCAGATGAAACATCTGAAGTAGATTTGCATAAAACAGTTTTAATACTGTACAGTATTAGAATATATTTGCTCTGATGAGCCGAAGCTATTACTTTACGAAGTCTCTCAAGACTTTGCATAACTTCAGAAATTGATTTATACTGTAAAAATGTATACATTTCTCGAACTCTGGATCGGTTCCAAGTGGTACCTTGGAACCGAACCAGAGTTCGGGAAGTGTTTTTTTTTTTACAGTATAAATCAGAAATTTAATTTCTGAAGTTATGATGTGAAGTCTCACGAGACTTTGCAAAGTACTAACTTCGGCTCATTGGAGCCAATACATTCTAATACTGTACAGAGCGCTCGCTCCATACAGTATTGAAATTAAGTTTTATGTGAATCGACTTCAGATGTTTCATCAAAAAAACATAAAAATAGTCAGTGTATCTAAAGGGCTCCCTCAATCTAAAGGCAGACTTTTTGAGCCAACAGACACTGGATCAAGGCAAGTGGTCTCTTCATCAACCAGCTTTTCAGACCACCCAGAAAGGAAGAAGGGGAAATTCTGTCCTGGATCTGTTTGCGTCAAGGTAGAGTCACAAGGTTCCTCAATCCAAGAGATTCCTCGGTCGCAGTAGACACTTTTACTCAACATTGGACATTGAATCTGGTTTATAGGTTCCCTCCCTTTCCTTGGATCCTGAGGGTACCGCAGAAATTCCAGACCAAGAGCTGCACCCTGATCCTGGTTGTTCTGTTTTAGCCCGTAAGAGGCTGGTTCGGTCTTCTGAGATCTCTCAGCTTGGATACTGAGCACTACATCCTCCTAAAGTTCGTTCCATCAGAAAGTGTCGTGGGAACATTAATGCTTAGGGTACTTTCAGACTTGCGGCAGGACGGAAACGACAGGCTGTTCACCCTGTCGGATCCAGCCTTCCACTATGTCGCCATGCCGCTGCTCCGTCCCCATTGACTAATAGGGACGGGGCGGCGCTCAAGCACTGTACAGCAGTTCGCGGTCAGAGGCTGCCGGACTAAAAGGGTTGGACATGCAGGACTTTTAGTCTGGCGGCCTTTCGCCGTGCACCGCCGCTATTATAGTCAGTCAATGGGAACGGAGTAGCGGTCCGGCGAAATAGCAGAACGGATCCGACAGGGTGAACAGCCTGTCGGATCAGTCCTGCCGCAAGTGTGAAAGTACCCTCAGTAGGAAATCCAATACTTCCAAAGCATATCTCAAAGTATGGAAGAGATTTGCTGTCTGGAGTGGTGACATATTCAACCAGTCATCCCTCAATATCCCTCTCATACTCTATATTCTTCAAAAAGGGGTTTGATATGGGTCTCTCTCCAAAAACTCTTAAGGTTCAGGTCTCTGCTCTAAGCACCCTCTATAATACCAGTCTTAGAGGTCTCCAGATTTCTAAAAGTTGAAGATAGGCTGAGACCTAGGACCAAGAACATGGTTGCACCTTGGAACCTAAATACTGTGCTGTTGGGGATTATCTGCTGTCCCCTCTAACCTCTGGATTCTCTCTCCATCAAATGGCTTACCCTTAAACTAATATTTCTGGTAGCAATTTCATCGGCAGAGAGCGTGAGCCTCTTTTCTATCCAAGAGCCCTTTATAAGGGTATTCAAAATAGATCGAAATGTTCTAACCTCCTTCCACAGATCCCAAGATATCGTAATACCCTCCTTCTGTGCTGACCCCAGGAACGAGCAAGAAAAATTTACAAATTTTGATGTGACACATGCAGTCCCCCAGCATTTAGAGGTCACCACTAGAGACTAGACAAAAACTTCTTCGTACAGTTTTGTGGTCCAATAAGGGTACAAAAAGTTCTACACATCACTGGATAAGGAATGCTATTGCTGAAGAAAAAAACAAAACAAAAAAAAACACAAACACAGGGAAAGAAGCCCCTCCTTCTCTCAAAGCCCATTCTGTTACAGCTGGCTCAGCCTCCTGGGCTGAAAAGTCTTCTGTAGAAGACATCTGCAGGAGGGCTGCCACCTGGAAGACAGCTCTTACCGTCACTAAACAGACTTGAGGTTTGCTGGACATAGCTTATGGATGCAAGGTCCTTGGCGCTGTGGTCCCTTCCTCAATTTCTTTTTACTTTGTTAGGTCTCAGGATGTGCAGTCATGGAGACGACTGGGGAAATTAGTATTACACTTCCGGTTTCCTGGAAGTCTCCATGACAGCACATATCTCCTAACCAATTTTTTTTGTTATATGAAATTCCCTTTATCCTGGGTTTCTGTTAAAACACACTTATTAAATGCCCAAATTAAATAAAAATTACATCATGGGAATTGCTGTGTTCGAAAACGCCCATACTATTAAAATCTAAAAACATTCATCCCATAACGCAAAGGGGGGGGGGGGGGGGGGATACACACACTATGCTAAACAGAAAAACTATACATACAGTATGTAGTATTGTACTTACCAGGAGAGGGGAAGTAATAGGTCAGTTTTACCTCAGAAACACTGTAAAAACAAAACTGCAGTTTTTTGTTTTGTTTTTTATACAACTCCACCCAGTTTAGAAATTGTTTCCCGCTTCCCACTACAGTGTATGCAATAGTAAATGGTGCCACTAGACAAAAAAAAAAAAAAAAAAAAAATATAGAATCAGCATGAAAAATGTGGGTTTTTAAGTCTGTTCAACCCTATGCATAAAAAAGGAGAAACCCACTGTATAAACAGACATGCTGCTGATCTGAAATATAGACAAAGTGGAATGCTCCGATCACAGAGGGGCTGTCTGGGTGAAAAAGTGGATGTGTCTGGTAAATCTGGAGTGACACTCTGAAGCCAATGCGACTTTTTTTTTTTTTTTTTTTTTTAGTTGCAAAAGCAATCTCACATCCAGGATGGGGGTGGCATAAAAAGTAAATAAAAAAAGTACAACATTTTTAGATGAGTGTTCAATTTGCCATTGAAGCTGTATTCATATCCAAAAAGTACACCGCAACAAATCTAGTCACATCAAGGATTTAAAGGGCATCTGTCAGCAGACTTGTACCTATGAAACTGGCTGACCTGTTACATGTGTGCTTGGCAGCCGAAGACATAGGCGTTTGTCCTGTTATGGACTATTGATACAAAATGGATACTTGCTTGTTGAGGACTATGTTTAGCTAAGATGGCGGCCAGGCATTCAGCCAACACCTATAAACTAGAATCTTACTTTGTGTTTTATCATCTGTTTCTTTGTGGTTTCCGTTCAGCTCAAGCAAGCAGTTACAAAGAAAGAAGTAACGGTTTCACCCAGGAGCAAGGGGGGAGGGAGGAGGAATTTCCTCTGGCCGTCAAGGTTACAGAAAAGTATAGAGTTCATAGCCAATAGAAAATATATACTTTATCTTTCACCCCCCTCCCACTCCCTCCTCTCGTGAAAACTATGTATTGTCTGTTTTCAGAAATAAACCAGAGATCCTTTTTAACTCCGAGCAGTGGGTTGTCTGTCTGATCTCTCCGTGCACGTATCTTAATTAATTTGGAGCAGTACATCAACCGAACTGGCAGCTTGGCCAGAACCAGAACAGTCCCATGTTCATATGTTCCCACAATACAGAGAAAAATGCTTTAATGTATGCAAATGAACCTGGGCTTTGCTCTCTGTAATGGTAATGCCCCCGTTATATTAAAACATCATTTTTCTCAGTAATGTGGACACATATGAACATGGGACCATCACAGATGTCTTCAGCTGCCAAGGGCACATGTAAACAGGTCAGCCAGTTTCAACAATATCTTTGGACTTGACCTGCTTTCCTTTAGCCTTTGTCTTTTTTGGTAGGCAGTGGTAGACTACTATTTTGATTGCCATAAAAACACTAAATGGAATGACAAGCAGGTCAAAGATAAGCAGATTAACGATGAATCCCATCATACCGCTTTTCACGTATTATGTTAAATATATACCCCCGGCAAAGCACAGTAGAGAAAAGTACATGCAGTGTGATCCCGCCTTATAGGATAGGAGGAGCAGAGCAGACTGATATACAGATTTATGGGAAAAGATTCGGTACAACCTGCATCACAGCATAAGGGCTCAGACAACCGTATGAAGGAGTCCGCATCCATTCTGCAATTTTGTGGAACAGGTACGGACCCATTAATTTCAATAGGGCCGCAAAAGATGCGGAGAGCATACCGTGTGCTGTCCGCATCCATTGTTCTGTTCCACAAAAAATAGAGCATGTCCTATTCGTGTCCATAATAAGTAGAGCTGGAATTTTACAGAATCTTCACACAGAACTGTACATCAACCTGCTCAGTTCCAACTGATCTATAACGTGCTGCCTGCAGACAGGACTGCATGTACACCCCGATATAGCAACTTGGAATAAGATACTAACAATGTGCGAAACTAACGCGTATCCTTGCAACAGAAGTAGCAGACTGATATCTGTTAAAACAAAAACAAACTGGAAGTGATGGAAATTGAGTGAGTTATCACATTCGATGAATGTTAGGTGTGTCCCTTGAACAATTCCACTTTGTTTCATAGCCCCCAGGAACTGGTGCCTCTCAGGAGAACCAGGAAAAGTGTCTGATAGTTTAGGGCACCACCACGAGAATGGGTTCTGTACCCCATTGTTCCTCGCTGCACCACTTCAGGGAAGGTCTAAATTGAGTTAGTTGTCGAGCATGTGCGCTGCCACTCTATTCAAAGTCTATGGTACTAACAACGTCAGCCAAGCTCAGCAATCAATCTCTCAGTCCTATGGACTTTGAATGGAGCAGCACGGCCTTGTACTTAACCCAAATCCCTCCTCACTGCAGTCATACAAAGTGGAGAAACAAAGGGACACGGGACCCCTGATCTAGTCATTTGTGTGGCCCCAAGCACAAGCAATCAGACATCTATCACGTGGATAAATGACAGTTCTGAAGAAAACTGCTCCACGTCCTTCTCATGCACCAATTCATCATATGCTGAAGGCCAATTGCAAGACAAGTGACATTTTGTCCATAGCGAGGGCAACACTGCATCCCGATGTCAGCTACCATTTTCTCACAGCGCTCTGGACGCAATATCCTTGCTCAAAAATAAAGCAGCAGCAGGGGACCCCAGTGTGTATATTGCAGCTAGTAGCATATTTCAAAGTAAAAGCACATTTAGTATTGTGTTAGGAATCTGGAAAACTTTATTTAAAATAAAGTATAATTTATTAGAACCTTAAAAACGTTTGTCAGGCTCATGTTGTCAGTTGCGTCCTACACATTAGACAGTTGGCCGATCGAGCAAAAAAATGGCTAGTTTGTCCGACAGTAGTATAACGTGTATGGGGCCTTAAAGCTGGTGTTTTCGCCATCTCTTCTCCAAATGGCAGATTTCTGGATAATAGAAGGATTAGAAAGTTTGATTTCCACTGCCCAATCCTTTTGTTCTCTGGAGATAAACTGCTATAAAAAGGGTGGGTCTGGCAGCTGCTTTCTCCCAGTACAAGACACCTGCCAGTTCAGCCAAGTCGATGTGTATGGCCAACTTAAAGAGGTTGTCCCACGAAAAATATTCTACATTATTAACCAGCACCTGGATCTGAATACTTTTGTAATTGCATGCAATTAAAAAATTATAGCTACAGAGTTATTCACTGAAATCTATCTGTATAGCACCACCTGCTCTTTGCCCTTTCTAATTTCTCTGTCTTGCTCACTGAGATGGAAGCACATGCTCAGTTCTATCCTTCAACTGCAGCAGACAGGACACTCCCCCTGAGCCGTCAGCTTGAAATAAATCTAGCAGAGCAAAGAATGGGGAGATCTCTGGATCCATGTGAAGTACAGGGCTGTTTTGTTAGAAATATATTGTAATGTACTTTATATCGCTACTATAATGCAATTTTACATTAATCATGAGATGACCCCTTTAAGAGTTACACAGCTTTTTCCCCCCACTCTCCTTTTCTACATTTCCTTTTTAGGCCATGAGATGTACCAAACTAAGAAGCAGCAAAGGTTTCTGTGTATTCTCATTTTGTACTACAAACAATGCCTTATACAATACAGAAATGTTTCAGGTAATGACATACAAAACCGATCAGTGGCAAAATAATTATAAAAAAAAAAAATATCTTCTGGATCCTGAAGGGAAAATACTTTTCCGATAATGACATAGCACCATAAATATTAACGTACAGAAACTGATGGGAGTGCATAATACCTGACTAAAATCAGAATAATCTGGAAAGAAACAGGTTTCATGATGAACAGCAAAAGGATTCACTTTTAGAATTGTGGTAACGACGGATCTTCGGGAACTTTAGATTCCACCTGCTTTGGAGACTAAGGCAAACTGGTGTGTAAATCACTCAGGAGAGCGCAAGTCGCTACTAGTAAAAATAAAATCTAGAAGGGGGGCCCATGGTACCCTCAAACTTTATTCCACCATCTAAGCAATGCTTTGGAATCATTAACGCAAGAAGGGAATGATGTAGACAATGGGCGGACACTCAGTTGGATTCATCACTTGACGTGGACGCAATGTCCAGATTGATAGATCCATTGGTGACTACAAGGCGGAGTCTTTTGGAGGGTTTAAAGGGATTGAAAGCCACGTTTTTCTTCTTGTCCTCACTAGTCAAGAATTCAGATGCCTGTGAGGTATACAAGGTATCCAGTGTCCCCTCTCTGAATGGCGTCAGGCACTCGTGTGCTCCTGTAACAGAATACCTCCTTTTGAGATCATTGTTAAAACCCAGTTCTACATATGGCTTTAAAGATAACTTAGGATCTAACTGCATTTCGACAGTGAACAGCTTGTGCGGAGCAGACAGACGTTTCTGAGGTCTAGCATTTGCAGCTTCATTTGCAGCTCTTGAATGACTATTTAAGTGTACCTTCTGTGGTGTGAGGAGGCTTTTCTTATCCTTGAAATCCTCTGGTGTGGATCCTAATGACGATGCCTTACTTGCATATGACCTAGTTAGGGGTTTTGATGCCCCATTTTTACTGGCTTGATTAATAGGAGTACTGTGTGCAGAAGTAACCAATGTGGTTGTTTTCGTTTTTAGCTGTTCATATGTGCTTCCAGAACTAGGTTTCCTTTTGGACTTGTGTGGGCTTGCCGTACTCATGTTGTCAGGTAACGCAACTCTTGATTTGCTCAGATTTACAGTGATATAATGAGTCAGTCCGTGCTTTTGAGTTGAAAAGAGATCAGACTGAATTATGAAGGAGCCAGGACTGTTATTGACACTTGCTGTATTTTCAGGTACAGAAGCCGCTGGCGAGATGTCCTCTGCCTCCTGGATGTGTAACAACATTTCTGAAGGTGATCTATTACAGGCTACAGGGGACACAACAGCATTAGGATGTAGATGACCCATAGAGGGATCAACATCAAGGCTCTGACTGTTGTGAGACTCTACGGGACTTGATGCAAGGTTCTCCACCACTTGGGAGGCAACAGCATTGGTTATCTGTGTGCTAGATTGCGGACCACTGCAGGTTGGGGTGCTCTCATATTGTTCCACTAAAAGTTCCTCTTCTGAATGATCTTCATTACAAGACACGTGATTCAAAGAACAATCTTTTACATTGTTAACCAAAGCAACTTTTCTTACTGGCTGAGATGACGGAGATGAACAGTTATCTGGTTGTTGGACTGTGCGCAAGCCTGCACCTAATAAAATCTTGCCAGGACTGATATTTTGTCTTCTGAGTCTTACTGCTACTTCCTTTCCAAGTTTACAACACTGGCTATGACCTTGTGTCCCTGAAACTGGGTATCCTGGACGACAATTTCTGAAGTCATGTAGGACAATACGCACATCCTTTACAATGGTCCCTTGGGGCAATGTAGGCTTCATCGTTTTAAGAGGTTTCGATTTATTATAAAAATTAGTGCGGAAATATGGAGATGAAGACGATGACCTGAGACTTGAGGAAAAAGTGTTCTTTTTGAGACCGATGGATGACCTGGAGGCTTTGAAGAAAAATGCACATATTAGATATGACCAGTTCTACACACAACAGTAAAATGACAAGACCAAAAATACAATGAGCTGAACAGACAATAAAATCAGTTGGTAATTGCGAGCCATACAGCAGTCCAGGCAGAGATAAGAGGTCATCCCATCTCAACATTTATCGCACATCGCTTCGGTATGCCATAAATGGCAGACAGGTGCAGATCCCACTTCTAGAACTCACTCCCTTCTCCTAAACACAATCCCTGGTCTGTACTCTCCAATCGCCGCTATGGGACTTCCGAAAACAGTCGAGTGAGCGTGCACTGTTATTTTTGGAAGTCCCAATGCAGTAAATGGAGATAAAGCTACCACTCCATTCACCACTATGTGGCTACAGGAAATAACTAAGCACCGGCTTGGCTATTTTCAGAAATCTCATAGCGGTGAACAGAGTGGTAGCTGTACATGAGCAGTTGGATCTTCAGTCAGGGGCCTCCTTCCGGGGGAAAATAACAAAGGAAGTCCCAGAGGTTGGACCCACACCTGTCTGACATTTATGGCAAGTTCTAGCGATGTGCCTTAGGTGCAAAGAGGGGGGGGGGGGGGGAATGAAGTTGCACAGTATTATACATTTATTGTTTGTTTATATGGCACCAACATATTCCACAGCGCCATACAGACATTTTCATCACACGCTGTCCTCAGTGGAGCTCAGTGTCTAGATTTCCTATCAGTATGCCTTTGCATGGGTTTCCTCAAGTCGTTCGTTCGTCCGCCCCCCCCCCCCCCCCCCCCCCTGTTTTTCGTGCTGTCAACTGAACCCCCTGGCAAAATTAATCCATTGGGACCTGGACATAAAAATCGGGCATTACAAAAGGATCCAAAGAGCACAAGCTTGTGCTCTTTGCAGGTGACAGTCATTTGCACCAACCCTAGGACCTCGCGCCAAAGAGTATGTAACCTCTTAGACGCCTTTGGCAGAGTCTTACAACAAACTCTGGGACTTAGAGGTTCAGTCTACCAGTAAATGTTCCCCCTGATCAGCTGTCGTAGCCTAAAGACCTGTTTCCACTAGACTGGCGACGGGAAAGCATATCATACTTAGGAATCCAGCTAACCTATCCCACACGTCTCAGGCGTTCCACACTAACTTTCCCTACTTACTCGAAGGACTGAGGAAGGATATTCAGGATATGAAGTCATGCCCGATCTCGTGGTTTGGCGGCATGGCAGCTTATAAAATGCTGCTCCTGCCCAAGCTCCTTTACCTCTTCAGAACCCTCTCTATACATGTCCCAAAATCTCTCTTTGGGAGAGCTCGAAGACAAAAATGATGGATTTAAATTTGGGAATCCAGATACCCTAGAGAGAGGCATACTCTACTTTAACCATACACAAAACCAAGCGAGGACTGGCGGTACCGAACCTGAAGCATTACTATGCAGCCTGCCTACTAGACCAATTAGTTCACTGGTGGCAAGACTCGTGAGACAGATACTGGGTTCTGATGGGTTAGGAGAGGTAGTCTCTCTACCTTCCTCTCCCCACCGATAGGGATGGTAAGCGGGCTAGGTCCATATACATCCCCTCTGTCCTCAGTGCAGGTATCTGTAGCAGCCTGAGAAAACTATTTAAATGTGTCAAACAAGAGGACCATACCTACCTCCACAATATCTACAGCTTGCTTGACAGACCATATCCCGGGAATGGATCTGCAGACCTGGACTAGGCAGGGCATTAAAACAGCTTAGGATATGATAGGTCCCGAGAATATGTTGTCCTTTTCTTATATACATGAGACCTACCAGATTCCTCATAGGGAATTTTACAAGTTCCTGCAAATTAGATCCTTGCTGGGGAGAAATGGGGGAGGGGGGCGCCTCGTTACATATTCCTAAAGTAGCCATGAGATACCTCCATGAGAGATTCACTAGGAGGGGGGGGGGGGGGGAAGAATTTATATTCTATAACCTTCTCATCCAAGGAACAGGATGGGACAAGCCATCTCCCTTGGTGAGAAGAGGGGGTACTACACACCCACCAGACTCCATAATGTTTCCTACCTCGTCTCCTGACTGCTGGAGGGGATCTCTCCTTTAAATTCTGTGGTCCTGCCCCAAGATTTCCGCTGTGGAACTAGAATAATGCCCTGATCTTACCACCCACAGACTAGAAATAACACCAGAGATGGCACTTCTCTTTATAGACTGACAGATTAGCACAACGATATAGAATAGTGACCACTCATACTTATAGCGACTAAATTGCCCGATATTGGAAAAAGACCTCAAATTACCATGTTAGCCGAGGTGGTTGCTCTAGTAAATTTCCACCTGTATGTACAAGAAAGTGTTTACCACACAGCAGTCCATGTCAAAATTCCACTCTGTATGGTTGGCATGGATGTCTAGTCGCTGGTATGTGACCTAGCTACACCATCATAAGTTGGGATAGTCTTCCGTTGTCCCCTGGTGAAGACCGCTAGGACACTCCATCTTTGGAATATCGCTGTCACCTCTTGCTCATGTTCTCATTGAATTAGAGTTGTTGCGATACCAAATTTTTTTATTGGGTTTCGATACCATGAAAAAGTATTGCGATACTCGATACCACTCGACTTTCAATGTAAAAGTCTCCGTCTCTGACGGATCCGTTCAGGCCACTTTCACAGTTAGAATTTTTTTTACAATATAATGCAGACGGATCCGTTCTGAACGGATCCACCGTCTGCATTATATGAGCGGATCCATCTCAGACGGATCCGCTCTGAACGCAAGTGTGAAAGTAGCCTTAGGGGCTAGAACCTGGGATCTTTCATCCCTTGTCCTATTCAGCTCTATCAGGGTGAATAGGACTTCACACTGTCCCTGCTGCTCTGTGCCTTGTGCACACAGCATCAGGGATGTTACCATGGCAACCAGGGCTTCTGTAGCGTCCTGGCTGCCATGGTAACTGATCGGAGCCCCAGGCTTACACAGCTGGGGCTGCGATCAGAAGCTGCCACTGCACCACCAATGAGAGGGAGGGGAGAGGTCCCTGTGGCCACTGCCACCAATGATTTTAATACTGGGGGGGTTGAGAGGGGGGCACACTGCACCACCAATGATAAATTACCCCTTTATACAGGAGGCTGGTACTGGCAGATCAGCAGTTAACCCCTTAGGTGCCGCACCTGAGGGGTTAACTACCTCTGATCGCAGCTCCCCGTCAGCGGCAGGGTGCCGGCAATGCGATTCTGCTGCCGGCACCCGCCTCCTGTATTGTGTTAAAGACTGACTTTCACCATCAGGCCACACAGAGCGGCGCCCAGCGATGTCTCAGCACTCACAATTAGTCCTGGGCGCCGCTCCGTTCGCCCGGAGTGCTCCATTACTGTCTACTATCGGAGCGATGGGAGGAGACATCAGCTTCACTAGTGGGCGTTCCTTCTTCCTGGCTGTAGCGTTGTCCAATCGCAGCGCAGGGAGAAGGAACGCCCACTAGTGAAGCTGATGTCTCCTCCCATCGCTCCGATAGTAATCAGCAGCATGTCGAGCAGGAGAGGAGACAGTAATGGGGCACTGCGGGCGAACGGAGCGGCGCCCAGGACTAATGGTGAGTGCTGAGACATCGCTGGGCGCCGCTCTGTGTGGGAAATGGGAATAGTCCTATCATTGGTGGCTCAGTGCGCCCGCCCCTCCTCCGCCCCTCTCCTTATTGGTGGCGCAGTGCACCCGCCCGCCCCTCTCTTCTCATTGGTGGCAGCGGCAGCGGCAGCAGCACAGGGGGAGGGAGGACAGCTTCCTTCTCCCCGTGCTGCTGAGAGAACATGAGCACGCCGATAGCAGCGCGCTCATGTTCAGAGATACTAGACTGCGCAGAAGTGCAGCCCAGTATCGAAAAAACGGAAATCCCGGTATCGTATCGATACCGGGACAAAAGTATCGATTGGGTATCGAAATTTCGATACCCGCAACAACCCTACATTGAATTATTTTTTATGTTCTGGTTTAGTACTCTGCTGTTAGATTTTGGACCAAGACTTTTATAACCTGGATGGTTTTCTTGCTCGACTAATAAGAGACTGATTGATGGTAGTAACTGCTATATTGAAAAAAAAAAAAAATTGAAATTAAATAAAATAAAAAGTTGAACCCTTGACTTTTTTTTCTAGTAGCAGGCTATACATTTTCACTCTGTTCAGTGGGGCAGCTCAGCTGATGGCTTTTCATCACTGGTCTCCTAAACACTCATTTAAGCCACTTTCTTATCAGTAAGATAAGAATTGAGCTATAGGAGTTTGTGACCTTTTAGTAACTCAGATGATGTTTATTAGATCACGACCATACTAGATCATATCCCAATGATACGATATAGCTGAAACGAGTTGAGCAGTTCATTTCTATAGAGATCTCCCTCTAGGGTGATAACCGTGCGCCAGATGTATGCCACCTGGGGAGTACTTTATATGTATATCTTCAGCAACAGTTGCAGCACTGCTGATGCGCTCTGCAGACACTAGCTGTGAACAGATTCTAAAATAGGTGTGCAGGAATTACAACACTATACATTCACAGATAATACCAATGTGGCGTAATCAGTGCCATTCAATCAGATAACTGGTTTGCCATTATAGCGCAACCCTTACTAGGTACTGCGTGTCACTATTGAGCACATGGTATCAAGTTCTAATGATGTGATGGCAAGTGCCTTAGTCAGTACTATAGTAATTGTAGAGGTTGGGGTTGTAGGGACACCTCTTATAGGTGTCGCAGAGAGTGTAGTCGGGGCTTGGATGCCGTTGCCTCAGTTTTCTCAGTTATTTCCTTACGCAACGCTCCAGCTCACCAGTATTTGAGTGTCCCATCATTACTCTAAGGCCTCATGCACACAACCATAGTTATGGTCCGCATCCGAGGTGCAGTTTTTGCAGCTTGTATGCGGACCCATTCACTTCAAAGGGGCCGCTAAAGATGCGGACAAGGCCCTGCAAAATTATAGCACGTCCTATTCTTGACTGTTTTGCGGACAAGAATAGGCATGTCTACAGTGTGCCGCCCGTTCCGTAAATTGCGGAAGGCACATTGGTGGCTTCAGTTTTTTGCGGACCGCAAAAAAAAAAAAAAAAAGCCCAGTCGTGTGTATGAGGCCTAATACTGTCCTCCTGGACGTGTATCTTCCTGACATCCATGGGGGCTCTACAAATGCTATTGAGTCTGGAGGACTCCTGTCAATTGAGGCGTGTAATTGGGTGCCACCCTATTTTTTATCTTAAGCCTCATGCAGACATCCGTGGAACACAATCTGAGATACCGAACTGCCATTACAGGAGCGCATGGTGTCATTGGTTGCCATGATGCAGCGCGCTACATGCCACCGGTGCTGTACAGTAATACTTTTATAGATCATACAAGTATTACTGTACTGTGGCACACGGCGTCATAGCAACCAATTACACCGTTCGCTCCTGCAAGGCCAGTCGGCATCTCACGGACCGCGTTCCACGGATGTCTGCATGAGGCTCTACACTACCAATGAAGATTTATTTTCCTTTTTAGCGTCTAAACAGGCAGTGACAAATGATTAATCACTGGCACAAAGTGACAGTAAGATAGCCACAGCTAGACAGTTAACCCTTTGACAGAACAGCTCAATATTTTTAATAAAGACCAATTTAAAAAATAAAATAGTTTAGCCCAAAATGAGTAAAATTCTATCGAAACAATTGCCACGGACGGTGTACATAGCCAAGTTAATTATAAAATACACAGGAAGACATTAAAACAAACAAGATACAGCCACTGGTTAGTGGTGATAGAGGTGGGTGCACACCCCTCATGAATATAGTGGACTCACAGATACGAGTTTTTTTCCTGCATCTATAAAAACAGCACAGCATTTTCATGTGCATTTTTTATTTTTTTTTGCCAGTTTGGCTAACCGAAGAGTGGACCTGTCCCTGCAATATTTTCCAGAATTTACAAACTGAAATCCTATTCTCAGGGTAGGTCATCACAGTGCCAGCACTGGGGTCCTAGGTTTGAATCTGACCAAGGAACATCAGCATGGAGTTTGTTTGTGGGTACTCCGGTTTCCTCCTAAACTCCAAAGACATACTGATAGGGAACTTAAGGGGGTTCTGCAACTTGTTTTAACTGACGATCTATCCTCTGATCGGCGGGGGTCTGACACCGATCAACAGTTTCAGAAGGCAGCGGCGCTCCATTAGCGCCGCGGCCTTCTCACTCTTTACCGCCGGCCCACTGACGTCACGACTAGTATCAACTAGCTTGGGCCGCAGCTAAGCTCCATTCAAGTGAGCAGAGCTTAGCCCCGCCTACACTAGTTGATACTAGTCGTGACGTCAGTGGGCAGGCGGTAAACAATGAGTAGGCTGTGGCACTACTGGAGCACCGCTGCCTTCTCAAACAGCTTATCGGCGGGGGTCCCGAGTGTCAGACCCCCGCCGATCAGAAGCTGATGATCTATCCAGAGGATAGATCAGTTAAAACAGTGCAGAACCCCTTTAAAATGGCTCTAGTGGAGACTGCAAGCAATGATAATGTTTGTATAGTGCAGCAGAATAAGTCAGCGCTACAAGTAAAATATAGGATCAGTGGGGGTCCAACTCCTGCCAGGTCAGCTGTACGAGGAAGCCACAGCCCTCCATGAGCACTAAGGTCTCTTCCTGGGCCATGTGACATAACATTCATTGTGACATGGCCTAGGTGCAGCCAAGCCCCTTTCAAGTGAATGGGGCCGAGCCGCAATATCAAGCACAGCTGCTATCAAATGGACAGTGCTGCGCTTGATAAACTGCAAGGAGGGCTTCCCCAAACAGCCGATTGTCAGAGTGGGCTGGAAGTCAATCTCACAGGTCAGATATGTAAATCCAGGAGAACCCTTTTATTTGTATCAGCTTAACAGGCCATGTGTCACCAAGTTTTGGGCTATAGAGCTGCGGACATGCACGGCTAGATCACCGCAATATCTGTCCTATAGGGCTGTGTGCTTTTAATTTCTTTAAAAAAGGATTTTATAGATACGCAAATTAGTCTTGTATGTGTCCAAGGGGCTGTACTAACCTTCCTGGAGCCCAGCCATGCCCGCCTGTGAAGGAGCCCAGCACCGCCTATGTCCTCCGAATCTACTCCTTTCATCAAACTATAGATTGCCGCGAGCTCGCGCATGCACAGTGCCGGTATAGTGTTCCTTCCCTGTGCTGGCATCAACCTCAGGGAAAGAACTGCGCATGCACGATTATAATTGATTAAAGGAGGCGATTAGGAAGACATGGGCGGTGCTGGGCTCCTTCACAGGTGGGCGTGGCTGGGCTCCATGAAGGTTAGTACAGCCCCTTGGACACATACAAAACTAATTTACATATCTATAAAATCCTTTAAAGAAATTAAAAAGCACACAGCCCTATAGGACAGGTATATTGCAGACATGCTAGCGGCGATCTAGCTGTGCATGTCCACAGCTCTATAGCCCAAAACTTGGTGACAGAATCCCTTTAAGAATGATGTGAAAGTAAAAAGAGCCCAGAAAACCCCTTCTTACTAGAGATCCGCTTCTTCTTCCTAGAAGCGCCATTGTGGCTTTGTCTGTCACTTTGAACGATCAGCCTTTGCAGACGGCCATCTGTCTCTCTGAACTGGTATTTCTCCAATGAGGTAGATTCAGAAGGTTCTTTTTTTTGCAACCGGAAAGCTCCTTCTCCTTTTCTAAAGGAGAGAAAAAAATATATAAAATAGTCTTACGATAGATAGGAGAGAGTTGACCTCTGTAGGGGCGGGAACACAGTTTAAGTCTACCCCCCACCCCTCAGTGTTTAACAAATTACCAATTAACTAATAGGAGTTATTATGTGAAACTGGGGTATGAAGAAATATCCTATTTTTGGGAAGGGATTTGTACTGGCCATCATGGTGGATTCAAGGAAACGGAATCACCGGTAAGACCAATTTAGGTTCTCATGTCATCCATGATTGTCACAATGGGAACTAAATTAGTTGGATGGGATACCACCTGTAGAACTTTGACCAAACTAATTCTGCAGAATCAGACAGACAAAGGCGGTAGTGTCTGACAAAAGTATTAAGACTGGGCCAAGTTGTGGCTTTGCAAATTTGATCCAATGAAACGCCTCCCCTCCCAAGAGGAAGCTCTAGTAGAGTGTGCCTTAATAATCACTGGGCATGCTTTCTTTTGAAGGGAGTAGCACAATACGATAGTGGATCAGATCCACCTGGCTATAGAAGATTTGGAAAGCTTCTTTCCTTCATTTTTCCCTGAAAACTGGATCAATAGGTTATCGTCCTTCCTAAAGTCTTTGCAGGCCTGCAAGACAGAACATTTTACATCCAAGTCTCATCTTCTCTTTAATCTCATTTTCCTGAAAACTGGGGATAGAGGGCAAGATTATCTCCTGATCCCAATTAAAAGTCAGAGAATACCTTAGGCAAGAATCATGTATCTAATCTAAAGTTGTATATGATAGTCAAGAATCTGGAGGCAAGGTTCTCTACAAGAAATTGCCTGGATCTCCCCTATACATCTTGCGGAAGGGATTGCTATTAAAAAGGCTGTCTAGAAAGGAGTTTAATGGAAGTTTCGGATAAGAGAACAAAAGGTGGTTTTGTTAACCCCTCTAGAACTATGTTTAGGTCCCACTGAGGAACTCTGGACCTCAATGTTGGTCTTAAGCTAAAAGCAGCTCTTATGAAACTCCTTATCTACCTATTTTCTGCCAAACATGTGTTGTAAAATGGTGGTTAAAGCTGTTGTGTACCCCAAGTGTACTAGGCCTTAAACCTAGCTCTAATCCACTCTGTAAATAATCTAAGATCTTGTTTATTGGAGAGGAAGTATCTGGATCTTCCTCTCCCAGCCAACTACAAAATTTCTTCGACTGAGATATATGGCCGATGTTATTCTTGCCCTGAAAGCCAGCAGGAAAAAAGTAACCTTCAGATTTTTCCCCAGAGTGTCTCGCCTTCAGGATCCAAACAGGATGTTGTATGGGACCCCAAATCAGCATGTCTTTCTGGAATGGAATCTCCCAAGGTTATTCCAACGCTAAATTGTTTGAGTGGAAAACCAACTTTTTTGCCCAAAGTGGGGTTGCTAACGATTACCGTTTCCTCCTTTTTTTTATCTTCTGTATGACCCGAGGAATTAGAGGAAATCGGAGGGAATACATAGACTAGAGTCCAATCCCAACTTATTGATAGGGCATCTACTGCCCAAGGTCTGTCTTTTGGATTTAGTAAATTAGATCCACCTGAGCATTTTCTCTTGTTGAGAATAGATCCATTTCTGGCCGACCCCACCTGGATATTATACCAATTTAGGGACCAGTCTCCCCAGACTATCCTTCTCCAGCTTAGAAAATCTGCCTCTATATTCTTGGAACCCTTTAGGTGGACTGCTGTTAGAGTATTTTCTTCTGCCCAGGAGGGAAAAAAATAAAATAATTTCTTGCCACTTCCCCTAATAGGTTGGATCTTGTTCCTCCCTGGTGTTTCAGGTATGCTACCGTCGTGACGTTGTCAGAGTATTTTCAGGTGTCTGCCTTTTAAAAGATTCTCCCCCTCCAAGATAGTCCTGAGAACTGCATATAGTTTGAGGATTTTCTTCTTATACTGCTGGGCCAAATTCCCTGAAGAAACTGACCACCTATCTTTGCGCCCCAGCCTGCAGCACTGGCGTCTGGTATGATCTGTACCTCTGGATGTCTGAGCCAGTCTGTAACCTGAAGATTTCTCTTTAACTTCCACCATATGAGCTCTGTCTTTATGCTTAGTGGTATCTGGATCTTTCTGTCAAGAGTCGATTGTCTCCCATTCCATTCTTCTAGAATCCAGGTCGGACACTCTTGTGAGCCTGACTCCAAGGAACTGAGATAAAACAGGAAGTTAGATTTCCTAATAGACTCAGCCTCCCTGATGGAACATCTGAGCCTTTTGAAAGTGCGATATCTTCTCTTGGAGGGCTTCTGCTTTGTCCCAGGGTAGATATGTCCTCCAAGATCTGGAATCTAACTACGCCTAGGAATCTTATCATTGTAGATGGAGTTAGTAGATTTCTTTAGATTTACAATCCATCCTAGATCTGAAGGGGTGTCTAGAACCTTTTGGGTGATCCACAAGCCTTCTTGCCCCCATCTCTACTACTAAACTTTGTGAATATTCTTGGTGCCGATGAGATGTCGAATGGGAGGGCTACATACTGGAAGTAATGAAGGCTTTCTTTTTTTGTTCTTTTACCACGAATCTTAGGAATCTCTGGGATACCTGGTGGATTGGAATGTGGTAATAGGTGTCCTTCAAGTCTATTGACATCTTGGATTAATGATTTTGTTGATACAAAGACTCCAAAACAGTCCATTTCAGAATTCTTTAGACACCCCTAGTCTCTTTTCCGGATCTAGCCACTCCTCCATAATAATTTCCCGGATGTTCTCATTTATAGAGAATACAGTGGATCTTTTTGAGCAAAGACCCCCAAACATCTCATCCTACACAGTGTAAGGTCCTCTTGGTCAGAGGAGGATTGAACAGAAAGCCTTGGACTTTCAGCCGAAGGATTAGGAGTGCTGGGACAGAGGCTAAGGAAGATTTAATTTCTTCATGAATGAAAGACTTAATCAAAAAAATAAAATCTGAAATTATATTTGGTTGTTCCTCCTTCAGAATTTCTGACATGCAGGAGCTGCATAATTTTTTCTTATAGTTTTCAGGTAGTCTTTTTGACCAGGCATTGCACTTTAGAGGCTTTACTTTTGACTTTGTCTCTTGTGCCCTGAAGACAAAAGAGGACAACCAAATATCAGCCAGTAATAAATCTGGCAGTAGCAGAGGGATCAGGGCCCTCCAGTCAGGGAGTAGGTGCTTCCGATAGAGAGATTCTGTATGAGCACCCTATTTTTATTTTAAATCTCCTGGCGTATTAGGTCATCCAGCAGCGCCCCTGGGATAGAGAAGCCTCGACATGCTCCGTGCGCCACGCGATCCATGCTGAGCGCTTCATGAGCCGCATGGCCCCTGCAAAACCCAAGCACCGCACCTTCCTCCCAGCCAGCTTAATAGAATAAGTCAGATGCCGCACATCACGCACGCGTTCAGACACCCGGCTGACCGTTTCCAGCAGAGGAAAGAAGCCCGCCATATGGGAAGGACCACATGCCCTGGCTTGAGCCAGGACGGGGGTCCTTGTTGCTCCCGCTGTCCAACCTTAGCCCCTGCCGCGGGAGGACAGAGGAGATGGCGGTAACTTTCTTATTCTTCACCTCCCCTCAGGGAGGACTCTCTCCATGTGCTAACCCCCCGTAGGGGGCAGGAAAACACTGAGGGGGTGAAGGGTGGGGGTAGATTTAAACTGTGTTCCTGCCCCTACAGAGGTCAAGGGTCATTTCTTATTGTGTCAGTCATGGTGGATGAAATGGAAAACAATTTCAGCATCATCCACCAGTATAAACAGCATATTATGGCCCCATGCACACGGCCGTGTTTCACGGGCGTGTGCGGGCCGTGGAACCGCGGACTGGATCCCTCCTGAGAGCAGGAGCGCACGGCGTCACTGGTTGCTATGACGCCGTGCGCTCCCTGCTGCCGCCGCAATACAGTAACACACTGGTATGATCTATGCCAGTGTATTACTGTACTGTGCCGGCAGCAGGGAGCGCACGGCGTCATAGCAACCAGTGACGCCGTGCGCTCCTGCTCTCAGGAGGGATCCAGGCCGCGGTTCCACGGCCCGCACACGGCCGTGTGCATGGGGCCTAAAAGGGTATGTTCACAATTCGAGAAATTGTGGAATGAATGGTTGTCGCATACTCATATTGTGATATAAGATAGGGTACGGGTGTTTGTGCATCTGTTTATAGTGGGGGGGTGGGAGGGTTTAGACATGTTATATGTCTACACTATGTATATTTGCTCATGACCGTGTACACTGTATCTTGATGGATTGCTCTGTCATTGGATGATGTCTTATGATAACTCATTTTTCTGTATTCAGTCTGATTATTGAAGAGACAATGTACTTTCAGATAAGTTTACCATAATCCATTAATAAAAACTATTTCATAACAAAAAAGGGTATGTTCACAAATGGTTGGTGTTGAAAAGCTTACCTCTCACAAGTGCAGCACTCACACATCTCATTTTTCTCCCCAAAAAAACTGTCTCCATAGAAGCATGTGATTTCTTCCTCTGGTTTGATGTCCCTGAGAACTTTCACACAAGCTGCGTTTCCATCAGCTGGAACAAACTAAACAGTGGACAGATTATACAGATTCAGCATTTTACTAGCTCTCCACTGACCTACTACAGTCTCCATAGAGAAAAATAAACATAGGTACAGTACAGGAAGAAAGAGGTCAATCTGCAACTCAAGAATGTCAGGACTCCAGCGTTTGGATCTCACTGGAGTAAGCGATGGGCTCTGGATTTGAATCAGGGTCTCTATGAAGAAGCATAAACCAAGAGACAGATCTCTTTAGACATCTCCAGATAAAGCTGCATCCACAAAGTTAAAGGGATTGTGTGGATTAGAAAAACATTTTGTCACTCTTGTTTTACATGACACCCCTTTGCTTTAAATGCATACCAGGCAACCCATAATTTCTCCTGTGGCAGAACTGGTTTCAACATATCTCCCACAGATGACAGCTGATCTGGCATACAATCTTAACCCCTTAAAGGGGTTATCCCACCTTCTCATTTCCATGCAGTGGCTGCTCTCTCATGTTTGAAAAACTGATCAGTCAGGGGGAGTTTACATTTCTATTTACTGACAGCGGTCTGCTGATGTACTGACTCCGCCTCCTTGCTTGGCGTGCTCGCTCCCGTGTGAGCTAGAAATCATTCGCTCAGCTACAATCCTACTTCTGCCATCCATAACCTAGACTTACAAGCGCAGGAGAACTAACAAGCGCGCAGGCGCAGAGTTCTCTGCAAAAAAAAACAAAAAACAAACAAGGCTACAAAAGAAGGTCAAATTATATATTAGTCCTCCCTTCTTATATATAACTTCTATTGGGCAAGTTGATACTGGTGTCAAAAACTACACAATTAGGCAGACTTCAAAAGATGGGCTAGCCCCTTTAAGGACCCTGGGATTTTCACTTTTTTCACTCCCCATCTTCCCATAGTTCCAACTTTCTTCCATTCACGTAGCCTTATGAGGGCTCATTTTCTGCGGGACAAGTTGTACTTTCTAATGGCACCATTTAGGTTTGTATATCATGAAGTGGGGAGCAGGGGGAAAAAAAAAGAAAAGAAATCCAAATTGGGTACAATAAAAAAAAGCAATTCTGATAAAGGTTTTTATTTAATTTTTACACTGTACACTATGCAGTTAAATTGACCTGTTATCTTTATTCTACAGGTCAGTACGGTTCTAACGATATCACACTTGTATAATTTTTCTTGTGTTTTAATATTGGGCCATATTCTGACCCCTATAACTTTTGGGAGCTATGTTTACGGGGCTGTGTGAGGGCTCTTTTTGCAGGACGATCTGTTCTTTTCAGTGATACAAATTTTAAGTGTGTTCAACTTTATAATCACTTCTCATTTAAAAAACTTATTGGGCAGTTAGTGACAAAATAGCAAATTGGCAGTTTTTCTTTCCTGCTACGCCATTTGCAGTATGCCATTAATATTGTTATATTTTAATAGTATGGGCATTTTCGCACACGGCGATGCCCATAATGTTTATTTTACTTATTGGTTATGTATTTTTATTTTAAGTAAAGGGGGTGTGATTTGCACTTTAGTTTTTTTTGTATAAAAATAAAAAGTAAAAATTGTTTTACAAGTCACCTTGGGTGACAATAACTGGCAGTCATTCAATTGCCCATAGTAGTCAGTGATTGCTAAATAGCCATCATTGAAGACTTCATTTGCACTATATCAATACAAGGCTGCCACCTAGTGACCTGTATTAATATATACATCTAATTGACGCTGGCTTGAGGCTTTGGTCAATTAGCGCAAGGTAACAGGTCCCCCGGGGAGCGCTGTTACCGGACCGGAGGCACGCGTCTTCCGGTTTGCGCAGATGCCGTGGTCACATTTGACCCCGGCATCTGAAAGGTAAGATGTATGCGATCAGCCTTATGGCTGATCGAATACATGTGCCGTGAGCCTCTGCTATTTAAAATAGCAGAAACCCTGTGACTAAGGCACCCGTGTGAGTGGGCGCCATGTTTAGGGATCGGACCCATGACGTACAGCTAAGTCATGGGTCCTTAAGGGTCAAATTGGATTTCCAGGATTTTGATACTGATGACCAACACCCGGGGGATAGGTCATCAGTATCAAAAATACAGGAAAACATCTTTAAAAGGGTATGGACACCTTATTTTGAGCCAATTTTATTTTTTTCAGCTAGTCTATAAAATTTTCAACAGTTTTTCCCTCTACAGCAGGGACACTCAACTGGCAGACCTGGCCCCTGCATGTCCTGGCCTCAGCGGTATACAGTTGAATACAAAAAAGGTGAACCAGAGAGCCATCAGCTCCCTGCTTCACTATTCCCCTGCGGTCTGTATTCCAGGGCTGGCAAGAGCAATCGCCCCATTTCGCTACTTCCATTCACATCAAAACTACTAGATCAGGACTGGCAAACCTGCGGCTCTCCAGCTGTTGTAAAACTACAATTCCCACCATACTCTGCTGTAGGCAGATAGCTGTAAGCAGTCTGGGCCTGCTGGAAATTGTGGTTTTGTAACAGCTAGAGGGCTGCTGATTGGCCATCCCTATCCTAGATCATCATGTTCATCTTGAACTATCCTCCCACCTCTTATCCCATCCACTCGCTGAAATGCTACAATCCAGCTTCAGACCTAATCACTCCACTGAAACAGTCAAGTCGCCAATGATCCGCTAGCTGCCAAAGCTAAACGTCATTACTCTGCACCACTCCTCCTTGACCTGTGCTCTGCCTTCCGCAGTCAGCCACTGCAAACCTGCTCTTCCCTCAGAGAGCTGGCCCTCTCCTGGATCTCCTTGTACCTCATCAACAGAACTTTCAGTGTTTCCAATTCATACATCACCTCCTCATCACACCCTCGAGGCTCTGGTGTCCCACAAGGCTCTGTCCCGGGTCCCCTACTTTTCTCTATTTACACATTCGGCCTGGAACAGCTGACAGTCCCAGTTGCTTCCATTACGCCTTTATGCTGATGACACTCAAATCTACCTCCCTGGCCGAGAGGTCACTTCACTGCTATCCAAAATCCCAGAGTCCCAATCGGTTATAGCTTCATTCTTCTCCCCCCGCTTCATAAAACATGAAGAAAACAGAATTAATCCTCACCCCTGAGTCAACTAAAATGCTAGTGCATGCCCTTGTCCTCTCCTGCAACATCCTCCTCTGTAGCCTCCCATATAGAACTCTCAAACCCCTCCAATCTATCCTCAACTCTGCTGCCCGGTTATTCCACCTCTGCCTTTGTTCCTCACCTACCCGATTCCTTCACTGGCTCCCCATTGCCCAGCGAATTCAGTTCAAGATACTAACATACAAGGCCATCCACAACCTGTCCCCTCCTGACATCTGACCTGCCTTCCAGATACATTTCCACACAATTGTCGATCCTCAAGACCTTTCTTTGGTTTCCTCGCGTCTCCCTCACACACTCTACAAGATTTCTCTCATGCATCAAAACTCAAAGCACTACCTCTGAATAACAGACTCTCCCAAATATCCAAACTGTCAAAAACGACCAGAAAACTCATTTCTTCAGGAAAGCATACCTGCATTGCTAAAAGTTATTTTACAAGTGATGAAAAACAGACATAAGGGTAATTACAGCTAAAGGCATTTAAAGGGGACACTTAGAGGACATCCCTTAGTGTTGTGTGGTGGTACCAAGGGATTACTCTGCGGTAAGGGGGCTTTCACTACATCTACAGACTATTGCTCTCTGCCTCACACTGAATTCAAACAGGGAGCTGCTCTGACAGCTTCCTCTGTAGCCTTTATATCTGGGCTCTTAATTCAAACAAACTCATTTAAGCTAAATTCTTAGCAGTTTACCACTGAGGACAGCGATTGGCTGCAGCAGTCACATGCCATTGCTGCAGTACGTAAAGCACCAAACCAGCGATGAAGCAGGTGGCAATGGACAAAGGGGGTAGTACAAGTTTTTTGGGGGGTCAGGCAATTGGAGAGCACACATGTTCCTGATATTTTTAATTATCCTAGACAATCCCTTTAAGGATAAGATTTCAAAGGTTATCAATATCAGATGACATCAACATGAGAACGGCAGGGGTCTGACGCAGATGCAACGGCGAGCAGGTAAACAAAGAGGAGGCAGCGCTGGCACAGTGCACACATCCTCTTCAAACAGCTGATCGTCGGGGGTGCCAGGTGTCGGACACCAGCCGATCTGATATTGATAACCTATCCTCAGGATAGGTTTTCAATAAATAGACCTTGGACAATCCCTTTAAGACCATACAGCGCCAAAAAAAAAAAAAAAAACGCAAGCAAACATACCTTGCAGTTAGGTCGGCAGTCTTAGGCACATGTAAAAGAGGGAAAAGATAAATAAAGAGGAATAAACATAGTATAAGAAAGGGTTCACATATATACATTTGTAGAAATCAGTCCCTAAATTGCCCAAATCAGCAAAACATATATAGTATGCTATGTGTCACCCACAGATTTCCTCTTCCCCCACCCCCCTCCCCCATAACAGTGTCCCTGTGTAGTGAATGACAAAGGGGGTGGGGGTCAGCATCTGGTTTTGCAATGGCAGCGGGGCCTGTTGCAGTCATTGTATTCTATTATACCAGGCCCCGCTCACTGTAGTAATCACATCTAACCTATAGGCAATGTTAAACTATAGAAATCATGTGCAATCCAGCCTGTAGTACTTACCATAATCTTCCATAGCAGGCAGACCAGGCACAGCGCAACTCACTATGTCCCGTGCCTGAGCAGCCTGCTTCATTCATAAAGTGGGAGCAGCAGGCGCGTGATGTAGCGAGTTACGCTGCAGTCGCCTGCCCTCCTGCTTGCTACGGAAGATTGTAGCAAGTACTACAGGCTGGATTGCACACGATTTATATAGTTTAAAGATGACCTTTACCGATCCTGACATTGTAAACTAAGTATACAGACATGGAGAGCGGTGCCCGGGGACCTCACTGCACTTACTATTATACCTGGGCGCCGCTCCGTTCTCCCGCTATGCCCTCCGGTATCTTCAGTCACTAAGTTATGGTAGGCAGAGTCTGCCCTTGTTCTGCTGTAGCACTGGCCAATAGCAGCGCAGAGCTCACAGCCTGGGAGGTTATTTTCTGGGAGGAAATGCTGAGGATTGTTATACAAATTGTAAATTTTTCACATTGCACAATCCATCCTCTGCAACATGTGGATGACATTTGTAAAAGTCTCAGACTTTGCTGGTACTATAAATGCTGCAGATTGTGCTCAAGAAATTATGCTGGGGGGAAACCACCCAGCATTTATGATCCACATGGCCGTACATTTAGATTGTAAATCAAGACTTTTAAGCCTCTAGTGAATAAGTCCTTAGTGGGACCCCCCCCCCCCCCGACCCATTTACCATGTAGTTGATCATGTGCAGTCATCCTACATGACTGCTGCAGCCAAACACTGGCATCTCTTACGGCTGTAGGGTACGAGACTCCGGAGGCCAGTGACTGGCTGCAATTGTTACATGAGTAGATGGCATGTGATCAGCTGCATGAGTAAACCTACTGGCAGGGAGCACATATTGAGATTTCATAAACAATAAAGTTTCTTTAAAAAAAAACAAAAAAACAATTTTTTGCTTTATAAGAAAATAAGTTATTTTGAACTAATGGGTGCTCTGACCAGATAACATTGGGCCCTAGTCATAGCAGCAATCACATATAAAGTGAAGAGGGCGGGGCCAGAGTGTGACTGAGCGAGCAACGTGCGCCACCAGCTCTGTGCATGGCGAGTACTGATAGGGGATGCTGCATACACTTTACATAAACGATGGCTGCCCTTACCGGGGCCTGGCTTAATGAAGTTCAGTGACTGTGCCAGGCCCAGCTACTACATAATAGCTCCCCTGTTTATGTGCCACTGGCACATCGCAGGCCAATATGCCTATGCAGCACAGCACGGCCTGCGATTACCGGCCATGTAATACTGCTGTATTCGCTTTATAAGACACAGACATTTTCACCACACTTTTGGGGAGGGGGGTGTATAAAATACGGTATTTCTATATGCTGTTTACAAAAGTAAAATGTGACAACTCACCATGATTAATGAATGCTGCAGGACCAAGCCAAAGCTGAGCACATCTCTTTCTAGTAGAGTACATGACACTAAAGTCGTTTTCACCAAAGCGAAGAAGACTCTCATCAGCTTTGGTCAGCTCAGCTATGCAGCCTACAAGTAATGCTATTTTTTCATTCTTCACCCTGGGGGAGGGAATTGGAAAAAAAAAATAAAAAAAATATATAAAAGAAAAAATACCAGAAGTTCCACCTACAAATTCCATTACTATACACTTCAAAAATGAAAATTTTCAATTACTTTCATATCAGTGGACATTAAAGAGAACCTCTCACCTCTCCCGACATGTCCGTTTTAGAAACTCCTTGCATTCCCCTTGTAATGACAATTCAGGAGCCTCTATTCTTAGGACTCTAGTCTACGATGTGCCATACTTTTATTATTGAATGAATTACCAACAGTTTGCAATGAAGGTCCAAACAGGTGTTACCAGTAGAGGGTGTGTCCGTGCAGTATCAAACTGTGCAGGGACACCACCCCGACTGGTAACACCCACCAGGACCTTGATTGCAAACTGATGGTAATTAATTCAGAAACTTCTAGCAGGAACAACATGTCAGAGTCATAAGAATAATTGTAATTACACGGGGCACTGTGTTGCAAGGTTGTCGTCACGGACGTTCCCACAACAGGTGGCATGAGATAGCCAAGACTGGCAGCACATGGTTTGGATCCGACAGGTTTCCATGTGGATCAATAGGAGTCAGTTTCTGGTAATGGCTACACCCCTTGCCTATGTGGTCATTTAACCTTCCTTATTTATAGTTGCTTCCCCCACAATGCTGTGCAGTTTATAGCTTCAGTTTCAGATAGCTGGTGTGTGGATCTTGGCGGAGTTACTGGTGCTTCCATTGCTCCTTTGAAATTAGTCTTTCCTTTCCCTTTTTGTATTCTGTTTGAACTGTGCGTTGCATTTTCCGGTCATTTGTATTAAGGCCTGAGGGAGACTCCTGTTCATCCTGCCTTTTGGTGGAACAGGTTGTCTCAGTCCTGACATTAGTACCAGAGTACTATAGTGTGAATTAGGACGACATTAGGTATCCCTGTGTATGAAAACACCTACCTCTGGGGTCAGTTCATACTGGTAGTTAGTCAGGACTTTGATTAGGGTTTTACTAGTGGACATTTTTCAACCATATTAAACTATGTAACTAGGAGGTGTCCATCTCCTTTTCCTAGTTTCCAGGCCTTATTCCCTCACCCCTTTCCCTCCTAGGTTCGGTGTGGCGTTTCCCTCCCAAACCAGAACATGACCGTGATCTTTTGTGGTTCTTTCCCTTTCATGTAGTGAGCTAGTGATATTACTTGTACTGCTTTTCCCAGGTCCTACCTACTGTAGTCAGCTTTAGGCTTGTTTCAAATTTGCGTTTACCATTGTTGGCAGGATGTTCCAGCAGGGGAGCAGCCTGCCGGATATGTCTGGATCTGGCTCTACCAAAAGCTACCGGACATCCAGCCATAATGGGGCAAATATGCAGAGAAGTGGCTGGCCAAAAACCATGAAGCGTTATTTGTCTGGCCGCTTCTCAGCATATGTCAGGCTGCAGCCGCATCACTGCTGGGTCTTAATTATATTGAATTGAGTCAGACAGTGCCGTGTTTGCTTCATGCAATGCCAGAATGTAGAGACAGTCAGGCTGTTCTAGTAGGGATCTCTTAAGGTAACTAAACTTTTGAATATACTTTGTTAACATGTCCCTAATGCTCTAATAAATACTTTTTGTAATGTACTCTATTTTTAATAGACCCCAAAGCACACCTTTCTCTGTGTCCTTTTCTTTCCTGTATAGGTTTGATTTCTCAGCGGAGTCTACAGTTTATGAATGGGGCAGAAGAGTACAGAGTATGGGCAGGAGCGCATATTGCTGCTCCTGCCTGTGCCCCCCAGATGTTTACCAAATGCTGGCATGGCACATGGGTACCCGATAACCCTGGGCTATGCAAGGATTAGCTGACCGAAGCAGGCTCCTATCTGTGCCTGCTTCGCCAAGAGCTGACATGCAGGACTCAGCTTAGCTAAGCAGGCACAGGCAGGAGCCACTCTTGGCATAGCACATGGGCACAGAGTACCATTCATAAACTGTAGACTCCATACACCGCTGAGAAATCAGCGGTGTACAGAAGAGTCAATTTTAAGTGCACAGGGAAGGGGGGCAAGTCTTAAAAATACATTAATAAAGTATATTACGAAAACAGTTATTAGGGCATTAGGGACATGTTAAAAATGTATTTAAAAAGTTTGGTTACTCTTTAAATGCAAATATGAAACAGGCATAACATGGTCACTGATGACAGAATCCCATTCAATAGCATTGAGAGATATGCAGAGCAGCCACATGAACCATAGTCACAACGGACATGAGATGATTCATTAACCTCTGCTAGAATTTTCTAGACAAGCTGTGCAGAGGTCATTATGCGAGAGTAGATAAGCTGTGACCATTACCCGACAGGCTACTTTCACACTGGCGTTTTGGCTTTCCGTTTGCGAGATCCGTTCAGGGCTCTCACAAGCGGTCCAAAACGGATCAGTTTTGCCCTAATACATTCTGAATAGAAAAGGATCCGCTCAGAATGCATCAGTCTCCATTCCACTTTGGAGGCGGACACCAAAACACTGCATGCAGCGATTTTGCCATCTGCTTGATGAAACTGAGCCAAACGAATCCGTCCTGGCACACTATGCAAGTCAATAGGGGGGATCCGTTTTCTCTGACAAAAAACAGATTCGTCCCCCATTGACTTTCAATGCAGTTCATGACTGATCTGTCTTGGCAAGATTACAGATAATAAAAAAGGATTCGTTCATGATGGATCCATGCGGCTGTATTATTGTAACAGAAGAGTTTTTTTTTTTTTTTGCAGATCCATGACTGATCTGCAAAACACGCTAGTGTGAAAGTAGCCTGATCTATACACAGATGTTACTTGGCATTGTAATCTGCATGTGGCATTAACATAACTGACAAGTGTCCAGTTGTGATGGAGAATTAAAAATCAAATCGCCAAATATTCTTAATATGTTCAGCATACATACTTGATTGAAATAAGCCATTTCCTAATAACACATTCCCTTTAAAAGAGATTGTCACTTCAGCAAGTGGCACTTATGTAGAGAAAGTTAATACACGCCACTTACTAATGTATTGTTTTTATCCATATTTTCTCGTTAATGGCATTGGGTGACAGTACCATGGGACGTCCCAAAGCAGTGCGAGGGTGGGATAGAAATCTCATGCAAAAGGAAGGGTGCACAGGTGCAGAAAAACCATGTGACCCAACAGTATCAGGAGAAACCCTAGCCGCCACCACCCCCCAAGGTGGGAGAAATAAAGCGTTAGAGGATAAGGAGCATGGCTAGATGTCCTGCACGAGAACCAAGAGTTGACCAAGAGGGTTCTCCCTGAGGAAACAGGAGAGAAGCACAGCAACATGTGTTAGTAACAACCTAGCACTCTTCATATGGAAGGACGAAAGTTGAAGCACTGGAGGCTAAAAGCTTGAGAGAAGTCATAAGACTCACAAGAGAAGGGAAGCGAGCCTCCTTTCACAGCAAGGAAGGGGGCGGTAGAAGGAAACCCCTATGAGAAGGAGGGAACCCCTTCCTACCAGAGAAAAAACAAACAGTCAACCCCTGGGAGAGGGGGTCCAAGGTAATGGTCAGAAGGGAACGTAAAGACCTGCTTCCCCATAGAGGAAGTGAGGAACAAGCCTCTGAAAGACACAATATTGCTGTGAAATTTAAGACCAGAGAAATTCCTGGCCACCTAAAGTCCCAGGGGAAAAAGGGAACCAGTTGCAGGACTTTGAAAGACAAGCTAAGAGATATTGGAGTAGAAGAGGACTCCAAACAGCCTAAGGCAGGCATGTCCAAACTGCGGCACTCCAGCTGTTACAAAACTACAACTTCCAGCATACCCTAATAGCTGTAAGCAACAGCTAGAGGGCCGCAGTTTGGACATGCCTGGCCTAAGGAGAAAGATCTCCAAGAGAGGAAAGGCTCAGTCCCAAAAGTGACCAATACAATGTAAACTGCAAACCATAGCACTAAACTGGGAATGGAAAGAGGTTAGAGTCTCAAGAGGGCAATAAGCCTATGAGGACCCAGAAGAAAAAAAATAAAATAAATTTAAAAGGCCCAAAGAAGCAGCTGTCAAACCAAACCTGTGCGGTCAGAAGGTCATGGGAAGCTTCCTGCTAGATGGTCTAAGAATGAGTGGAATCAGGGACTCAGAGCGGGATTACCCAGTCAGGGGCCCAAGAAGGGTCCACAGAACCGGACCACCTAAGGACAATAGCCAGAGAAAAAAAAAAAAAAAAAAAAAAAAAAAAAACACCCCCACACCTCAAGTAAACAACATCAGCCAAGGGTGAACAACCATTCCAAGTGTAGTGACTAGCAAACTGTAACACTGTCCCAGAAGGGGCAAGTACATCAGCCTGGATTTGGTAAAAAAAAAAAATATAAAATAAAAAGCCAGACATCCACGTCAGCAGGGGAAGTCTATAATGACTTGTAGAAAACCAGCTACCAGCAGAGCACAGTGAAACCCCCAGGAAAGGAACTGACAGGTGCAGACAACGGCTAGGCCCAAGGGAACGGCCCTTTTGTCATGTAGCACAACTAATCAGAGAACATAGGGGAGTACCAAGAACACCCGGACCAAGGCAGAACTACGGGGCCATGTCCGATACCAGAGCAAGCAGTGTCCTGTCACAGTAATATCAGAGAGGATGTCCAGCAAAGGCTCTTGTCCTTGACCACCCAGAGAGATTCTGTATGGTGGAGGACATCCAGCGATGACCCAAAACTGCAGTAGCGGCTGGGACTCACAAGGCTGCGTACTCCTGCAAGATAGAACATCTAGTGGTGATCCCTGTACTCTGCCAAAACTGCCATGTAACTCTGAAAAGAAAACAAAGCAGCAGAAATAACACGAGTACTCCATTGTGAAATGGGGTAACGCGGCAGTGCACCAAGCAGTAGTACTTTACAGGGTTGACAAAGAACAATCCTAGCATGCCAGCCAACAACCTGCCCACGGGGGGGCAGTTGTCTGGTGCTTAACAGGACTGGGAAGTCTTGTTAAATAGTGCGTCAGGCAAAGAGAAGACTTCGAGGGCCGCACCCGGTGTCAGATCTGAACAGGCCAGCAATATACTGAAACAAAGCAACTCTACTCTGGGGGGGGGGGGGGGGGGGGGGGGGGCAGCAGATTGTACCAATAGGGCATAGCTATATATAATAGGAGTAATGTGGCTGCATGGAGCTCATTATAAATGTGTAAAACACAGCTACAGCATATGGAGGCTGTACAGGTACTCTACCATTAGGGGAGAATACGGCTGTGTAGTGCAGACTTAAACCCAGACAGGTGTAAATGGTGCAGCATCTGGAGATGGTACCATAACTCCATTTAAGAGCGAAGTGATGCCTGCATAGTGTGCACTAGAACCAGAGCGGTAACATGGCTACCACATTAGAAGATTGCCTCTACACCTCGCCTAGTGAGGGGGAAATAGGGCTGCAAGGTGCACCATAGAACCAGAGAGGTGTAATGGCTACAGGAAATCTGGAGATGGTACAGGAACCCCTAACTCTAAAAGGAAGCAATGTGGCAGCTTGGTGCACACTACCCAGAAGATAATGGTTACAGCCTCTGCAGATGGAGCACCCGAGAACCAGACAAGTGTACTGACCACAGCATCTGGAGACGGTTACAGGTACTCTACCTATGACAGGAGCAATGGGGCTGCATGGTGTACCTATAAGAAGAAGTGCAAATGCTACAGCCCCTGGAGATGGAGCACCATAGGACCAGACAGGTGTAATATCTACAGCATCTGGATATGGTACAGGTACTCTACCTATGAAGGGAGCAATGTAGCTGCTTGGTGCACACTATAACAGATAGGTGCAAGAGCTACAGCACTTGAAGACGGCCTCTATACCTCGGCTGGAGGGGGAGAATACGGATGCATTCTGTACTGCAATGGCTCCAGGCACTCTGGTGAACCGCCATCTGAAAGTCCACTAGAGGGGATAGCAACCCTGGAGAGGAGAGGTTCTTCAGCAGGCATTTATCTTTAACCACCTGGAGGGAAGCTGTATGGTGGAAGACCGCCTGATGCTCTGTTACTGAGAGAGCAGAGGTGTCCAGAGGCAGCGGATGGAATGGCAGGGAAGGATTTGTCATCAGCCTCAGACCTGTCATGGAAGGAACCCGAGGATAGAGGTGACAACCCGAGGTAGGCAGAAGGATCCCTGGGAGGGCAGAGGTGGCTGCAAGTTTGGGCAGGCAACCGGTGCAGCGACTGCCATAGATCTGTAGAGTCACAGGATTCCCTATGGCATGGGACAGGGAAAAGGCCCAGTCAGGAGAGACTGACACAGAAGTGGGTTAGGGTGACATGAGAAGGCGGGGGTGGGCTACCGCTCACAAACAGGGACAGGAAAATCGCGCAAGTGATGCATTTATGACCTGTGCACGGACATCACCCCAGAGCAAACATTACTAGAGGTCAGTTACCTCATGGGGGAAAATTTAATAGGTATACAACATGATACTGGACGGTCTGGTCACCTCAGAAACAGAATCACTGGAGGGGGCTCAGGGAAGAAAAACGCCAGCCAGAGCCAGTCTTATCAGACCCCAGGCGCTGTCACCCGAAGAGGCGCTGCAGAGGGAACCAGGGAGGTTGCAGGAGAGGGTAACAAGATGGAGGCATCTTCTTCCAGGCAGAGGGAAGAGGCTCTGCCTCCAACAGAAAAGCCCACGCCTTGCCAGGATAGGACGAGAGGGTAGCCAGAGCGGCCAATGAGGAAGCCTGGGAAACCAAGGAGGGGGCAGGACGATCGCAGCAAGAGATGTACGCGATGGGAGGGGAGACGCAAGTCAAAGGAAGCACCCGTGGCCCTTGGACAGGCCGGGAGAGAGGAGAAGAAAAAAAAAAAAAAAAAAAACCTGCGCAATTAGACTTACCGGTAATTCCGTTTCCTTGAATCCACCATGACGGCCCACAATGAGATTGACCCTTGACCTCTAGGGGCAGGAACACAGAGTTTAAGAACCCCCCCACCCCTCAGTGCTTTACAAATTACCCGAAAGGTGGAACAGAAAGTAAAAGGATATTGATCCATACCCTTAAAACTCCTATTTATCCTTATATATTTTGTACCTTATTTTTTTTATTATAGATGAAAAATATTTTTTTTTTTTTGGGAAGGGGAATAGTATGGGCCGTCAGGGTGGATTCAAGGAAATGGAATTACCGGTAAGTCTAAATGCGTTTTTCCATTTCATCCACCATGACGGCCCACAATGAGATATATCAGATAACTAAGTGGGTGGGGATATCGCCTGTAAAACCCTCCGGCCGAAAAGAGCTTCATTCGAGTCCGGAAGATTAAGACAATAGTGTCTTACAAGAGTATTTGCGCTAGACAAGGTTGCAGCCTTACAAATTCGGTCCAGCAAGACCCCTCCTTTCTCAGCCCAAGAGGAGGCAGTGGCCCTAGTAGAGTGGGCCTTAACATTACCAGGACTGGGCTTTCCCTGAATCCTGTAACATTCGATGGTGGATCTGATCCATCTGGCTATGGAAGATTTAGCCAACTTTCCCTTATTTCTTCCTGAAAATTGAATAAGGAGATTGTTAGATATCCTAAAAGCTTTGGTAGAATCAAGGTAATTGATTACAGTATCCCTAACATCTAGAAGATATATCTTATCGCTATACGCTGTATACTTGGATTCAGGGATAGAGGGTAGGAAAATCTCCTGGTCTCGATGGAAAGAGACTACTTTAGGGAGGAAACCTGGATCTCTCCAATACGTCTGGCTGAGGTAATTGCAATCAAAAAGGCAGTCTTCAGGGAAAGGTTTTAAAGAGATCTCAGACAGTGGTACAAAGGGAGGTTTTGTTAGGCCTTCTAGGACAATGTTTAAGTTAAGTTGGAGCTCTAGATCTCAGAGAGGGTCTCAATCTTGAAACAGCTCTAAAGAACCTCCTGATCCATCTGTGATTGGCTAGGCTGCAGTCATAGAAGGAGCTGAGAGCAGAAATTTGGACTTTCAGAGTACTAGGTCTCAGGCCTAATTCTAGGCCGCACTGTAGGAAGTCAAATTCTATTGATGGGAGGAGAGGAGGTGTCTGGGCGCTCAACTCCTAACCAAGAACAGCATTTATTTCAGATCTTTTAGGTAGATGGAAGTCACCTTTTTCCTACTGGCCCTTACCCCGCTTTCACACCTGAGCGTTTCTCAAACGCGCGTTTTTTGTAATAGTAAACGCGCGTTTGGTGTGATTGACTGCAGTGTCCTATGGCCACAAACGCGCGTCAAAACGCCCCAAAGAAGCTCAAGTACTTGTTTGAGCGTCGGGCGTTTTACAGCGCGTTCGTACGCGCTGTAAAACGCCCAGGTGTGAACCATTCCAATAGGGAAGCATTGCTTTTCATGTCTTGAGCGTTTTACAGCGCGTTTGAACGCGCTGTAAAACGCTCAGGTGTGAACTTAGGGTTAGAGTGAGAATCACCTTTTCCGAAAGACCCCTGCTTCTTAACGTCTCGCTCTCAGGATTCAGGCTGACAGTTTGAATATCCCTGGGTCCGGATAAAGAAGAGGGCCCTGGACTAGAATGTCCCTCTGGAAAGGAATCTCCCACAGTTCTTCCAGCGATAGCTGTTCAACTCCTCTTTGGCCATAGGGGGGCTATTAGGATGAGAGTAGTTGGTTCCCCTAGGAACTTCTGGATAACCCGAGGTAATAGAGGTATTGGGGGAAAGGCGTAGGCTAATTTCCATTTCCAATGTATTGACAGAGCATCTATTGCCCATGGTCTGTCTTCTAGGTTTAGGGAGCAAAAACGTTCTACCTGCGTATTTTTCCTGGAGGCGAATAAGTCTATTTCCGGTTGGCCCCATCTTTCCGAGATCTTCCGGAAGATACTCCTGTTCAGAGACCATTCTCCTGGATCTATTCGCTCTCTGCTCAGGAAGTCTGCTACTGTATTTTCGCAACCCCTTAGGTGGATGGCGGAGAGTGATAAAGTGTTCTATTCAGCCCAGGAGAAGATTATTTTTGCTGCCGCACCCAGAAGACGTGACCTTGTCCCTCCTTGGTGTCGCAGATATGCCACTGTTGTGGTATTGTCGGACATTATACTTAAGTGTCGCCCTCTTAAAAGGCGCTCTCCTTTTGATAACGCTTCCAGGACCGCATACAGCTCTCTGTAATTGGAGGATCTGCCTCTTATATCGGCTGGCCAGGTACCCTGCAGAAGATGGTCTCCTATTTTTGCTCCCCAGCCTCCGAGGCTTGCGTCCGTGATTACTTGAACAGCTGGATGGTTCTGCCACTGTAGACCTCTGAACAGTCTTTACCTTCCACCAATTTAAATCCGTCTTTACGGACTGTGGAATCCGAGAACTTCTGTCTAAGCTTACTTGCTTTCCGTCCCATATACTCAGAATCTAACTCTGGATAACCCTTGTGTGGCCTTGGCACCATGCAACCGAGGGACTGCAGGAGGTTAGACTTCCAAGACGACTCATGGCCTTTCTGATGGAGCAATTGCGAGCACTCTGGAACATTCAGATTTTTTCTATCAGCGCTGTAGCCTTTTCCTGAGGGAGAAAGGTTTTCAACAGGGATGAGTCCAGTTCCACACCCAGGAACCTTATTCTTCTGGATGGAATTAGAGTGGATTTTTTTATATTTATGATCCAACCGAGATTTTTTAGAAATTCTGAGAATCGTTGCTAATAGATTTCGGATTCTGTTTTGCCCAGAATTAAGAAGTTGTCGAGATATGGGATAATTGTTATTCCTTCCTGACGAAGGTAGGCCACCATCTCTACCACGACTTTTGTGAAGACCCTGGGTGCCGAGGAGATGCCGAAAGGAAGGGCAACATATTGAAAGTGATGGATTGACCCGTCCAGGCCCTTTTAGAGCGAATCTTAAATATTTCTGGGAGAGATGATTAATAGGGACATGGTAGTAAGCGTCTGAGATCGATTGACAACATGAACGCCCCTTTCTGGATCAGAGGGATTATGGATGGGATGGTTTCCATCCTGAACCTCCTGTATAGAATAGACCTGTTTAGGGGTTTTAGGTTTATTATAGTACGAAAGGATTGTTTTTTTTTTTTTTACTAAAAAGAGGTTGGAATAAAAACCTCTCCTTTCTTCTAGGATAGGAACCTTTTGAAATACCCCTAGATCTAAGAGTTCCTGGATGCCCTGCCAAATTTTTGGAAGTTCTGTTTTGCACTGGGGTGAGATGCAGAATCTTCTTGGGGGGGGGGGGGGGGGGGACTGATTTGAATTCTATTTTGTAGCCTTGAGACTACGTTTAGAACCCAGGGATTTGAGATGACCCGTTTCCAGGAAGATAGAAAACCCAACAGTCTCCCCCCTACTCTGGAGTCATTGCTGTTTATTCTGTCTATTCTGGGGGTTGAAGCCTCTTCCCCCTTTTGGATAGCTCCATCTGCCAGTTTTTCCTTTCCCCCTGTAAGATCTCTGCTGCAGCTGGAACTGACGAAAGGGCTTCTTTTTTGATTCTTTGTCCTGCGGAAAACCCTTCTTTTATCTGCTGCTCCCTCTAGGATCTTATCCAGAGTGGGACCGAAGACAAATTCCCCAGAAAAGGGGAAAGAACAGAGTTTGGCCTTGGATGCTTTTTCCCCCAGACCAGGCCTTCATCCATAATGCTCGCCGGGCTGCATTAGAAAGAGCAGCATCTTTGGCTGAGAAACGGATGGATTCTGCCGAAGCATCAGCCAAGAATGCTGTGGCAGAGTGAAGGAGGGGGATAGAATCCCTGATCTCTTCCCTGGGAGTTTTGTTTATTAGGTGCCCATCCAGTTCTCCTAGCCATATATACATAGCCCTGGCAACGGAGGTAGCTGCAATATTAGTTTTCACCCCGAACATAGCTGATTCCCAGGATCTTTTTAGGAGCCCATCTGCCTTCCTATCCATAGGATCACCCAACTGCGAGGAGTCTTCAAAGGGTAAAGCGGTCTTCTTTACTACTTTGGCAACCTGTAAGTCGACTTTAGGGGTCAGATTATATAATTTGCATTCAGCTGGGTCAAAGCAGAGTCTATGCCTGAACTCCTTGGGAACTCCTAATCTTTTTTCCGGGTCCGACCACTCTTCCATCATCATCTCTTATATTTTCATTAATGGGAAAAACTATTGAAGTTTTAGATCTAAGACCCCCAAACATCTCATCCTGTACAGTACGGGGCTTAGGGGTATCCTCAATTCCCATTGTGGATCTGACCGCTCTTAGTAACTCCTTCATCTCGTCAGCTGAGAAGAAATATTTTTTATTCTCGTCCAGAATTTCCCCGTCAGACAAGGGTTCCTCATTAGGAAATTGTCTGGATGAGGCGGAGGCTACCTCAACATCCTCGCCGTCAGAAGAGGAGATAACGGATAGTTTGCGTTTCTTAGGAGGGTTGGGGTTACTAGCGGGGGCAGACATGGTGGCTAAAGAAGACTTGATCTCGTCCACTATAAAGGACTTCATTTCAGAGAGACTATCTGGTTGCTCTTTCCATATTTCCGCTGTACAAGGTTTGCACAGCCTCTTTTTGTAATTCTCAGGGAGATGCTTGGAACAAGCACAGCATTTTAAGAGCTTAACTTTGGATTTTGACTCCTTGCTGCGTGAGCCTGCGCCGCATCAGCCTATTAGAGGGTACATGCGCCGCCCAGCCCGCCTCCTAAAGCACTCCATGCGCCACACCTGCTCCCCCTGCCGGTCACGAGCGCCCGGCCCGCCTCCAGGAAGAAGGGACGCCGAGCGCAGCACGCGAGACGCCTAGTTAAGCCGGCACCCCCGACTGCTTCCCGGAGGAGGGAAGGAAGCCTGAAGGTATGGGAGGACCACAGGCCTCGGCGTAAGCCAAGAGGAGGGCCTTTGTTGCTCCATGCTGGCCAGCCTTAGCCCATGCCACGGGAGGCCAGCAGGAGATGCCTGTAAAAGAATAAAGCTATTATCCTCCTGAAAGGAGGACTCTCCACGTGTTGGCCCCTGTAGGGGCAGGAAAGCACTGAGGTGGAGGGGTGGGGGATTCTTAAACTCTGTGTTCCTGCCCCTACAGAGGTCAAGGGTCAATCTCATTGTGGGCCATCATGGTGGATGAAATGGAGAAGTGGCCTAGTCCCGGCAAAAGCTGGGGACTAAAGTAGATGGAAGGGCTGGAGAGAAGAGCCCCGGGCGGTGTAGAAGGCACCCAGAACCCCAGTTAAGGTAAAACACCCCCAGGCCAGAGGGAACCAACACACACACAAACTGAATAACCTAGTGCTGTGGAGAGTGTATAGCCCACCTGGGCGGAACCAACCTTTTTGATGTCTAGTGCCTCCTAGTGGTAGCTGGGCGTATACCCATGGTACTGTGTCCTCCAATGCCATTAACGAGAAATACCAGTTTCTGAAGTGAGACAACCCCCCTTTAACTTATTTATTCACAACTTACATACCAAGGTTTTGTAGCAACAACTTTGGCTCCATTTGTTTCCAAGGAGTACCGATTGCAAGATTTGATCATGAAGCCACATTCTGGTAGAAACATTCGCAGATATCGGAATATCTAGAAGAAACCCAAAAATTAAAGTGCAGTAAGTTCCAGTTTACTCTGCATCCAGTGCAGATAGATGACAAAAAGATTTAAAGGCGCAAAGCAATATGAAGCTAGAATTACAGATGATTCCTACCATTAAACAGACCATTCTGCCATTTTATTAAATAGTTTTTTTATTTCTCATTGACAAAAATATTCGCCTTCAACTGAATGGGGGGGGGGGGGATGACTGACTGCCCATAAAAAAAAAAAAAAAAAAATATATATATTTTGTCTTACAGCAGTTATTCACCTCAGACCACCAATGCTAGAAATGGGGACACAACATGATTTCTGTCCTACTCAAAAATCAAACTAATGCAGACGTTAGCCACAGCTTTGTGACTTGTCTATGAACACAACACTTACATGTGTCTTTAGCATGGCTTCCTGCTGCGGGGTCCGGTGTTTGAGGTAATGGTTAGCCCCAGTTACGAGCGAATGGAAGGCTGCCTCCAAGTCCTTCTTCTTTCGGAATGTATGCAGCGCCTCCCGTAAGTGATGCCGTCTCCTTATAGAAGGCAAAGGACTGCAAAACAGACACTTGTAAATAAAATCCATCAAATACCATTCTGGTTTACTCATGTTCCACCTGTATTCTCTCTTGCAAAATAACTCCAATCTAATAAAAATCTGTCAAACAGTAAAAACATCCCACTGATCCAGAGAATAAAAAAAAAAAAAAAAAAAAAAAAAAAGGGGCGTGTTAACCCCTCAAAGCCCCTTTCACTCATTCCCAACCATTGCCCTACATAAACCAACTGACAAACTGCATCTGCCAAATAAAATTCTGATAGTAACACTTTATGTGTTTTTATTTTCTGATTGTAGACTTTATTCTCTTCCCTGAACATGATTATGGGGCGGCCATCTTGCCCAAGCTGTTCTTAACAGCATTTAGAAAACATTAAGAAAGTTGCTTTACGGCAGCCCCATGGTCCATAGACACAATGGTCAGGAGGGGACCTCATTGACTTCCATAGCAGAGTTCTAGACATGCTCTGTGACCTGTGCAGAGGTCATTGTACAAGGAAAGAATAGAGAAGCTCTGACATTCACCTACTGTGAATGTTGGATCCTGTCTGTCTTATCTGTACACAGAGGTTATATCATTACAGGCAGGCTTAGAATGACAGCTAAGCAGGTAACTGCAGTAAAGTGATCTATACAGACCAAGAAGTGGCGCCAATTATTAGACATGGTGGCCAGTGCAAAAGACAGGATTTGGGGTTTTAGTTTAAAGGGAACCTGTCACCTCTACTATGCTACCCTCACTGAGCATTTCTAAATGTTCATTGTGTTACCCTAAACATATAAATTACACTTTTTTAATTTCGTTTGCAGACGAATTCAATAAGTATTATGCATTTTTGTACATTAACATAAGTCATATCTTACTTGTGTGACCAAAGTCATATTTTCAAGGTCTGACTCATCTCAGGTTAATTTGCATATGTATAAAAAAATTTTTTTTTTTTTTTTTTTTACACAATAAAAGCACACAGAGCTATGGGGACTGGGTATTGCGGATGTGCTAGTGGCCTCAGCTCTGTACCCAAAATCCAGGTGACAGGTTCCCTTTAAAGGCCATTTTCTTATGACACATTCCCTTTAAGTTTTAGGGTCTTGGGGGAGAGGAACAGATATTTAGACCTCTTACCGAAGCTCATACAATTAAAATGATGAATCTCCATACAGCATTCAAATGAAGTTTTGAGAGAATAGACTTTAGATCTATGAGCCAAAGCTCGATTCGCTCAACACTAGCTGCAGCAGCCACATGTCCTGTGTCATAACTGATGGCGATCTGCAGATGCGGAGTAGGAACAAAGGAGCTGGAAACCAGAGGTGGGAATCAGGCAAGTAAGTTTCCCTCCGCAGGTGCGAGCACACTGGGTGGTCTGCTAGAAAAGCCACCGGGGGTATACCAAATCAATGTCAAACAAAACACATAACTAAGCAAGGCTTCAAAAAAATAACAAGCAATGGGATGAGAACAAGACGGAGTTCTGCAGAGCAGCCGACGCACCTTACGTTCATTTTGTGTGTTCTGAATCCTAGGTATGGATCAAGCACCAAACTAGTGGCCAAGTCATCATTTTCACACAGCTCCCTTGCGGACAATCTGTTAGAACCCATAGTATTATCTGCTTTGGATCATGCTGCAAGTATCTGGTAATCAGAAAGAAAAAGGTTACAGGTAGAGCAGCAATAATACGACATTACAACTTCTCAATATGCCAATAAAAAATAAAATAAAGGGCAAATAGATATATATATCTATCTAACTTTTTTTTCTTGCCACCAGATGCACAAGTCTGCATGGAATTTGTGCACTTTTTGGCTGCAATGTTTTCCTTTTTTCTTATTATGTTGCAGCTATATTTTGCTGTGGTTTAAATAGTCTTTAATATTGTTGATTTATCCTCTGCATAGGTCATCGGTATCTGGGCGGTGGGTGTCAGACATCTGGGACCCCCACCAATCAGCTGTTTGAGAAGGCTGCGGCGCTTGCAGGAGCACCGCCGCCTTCTTGCAGCTTTGCCTAGGCCAGTGACGTCACTTTCATTGATCATGTGTCCTAGGAACAGCCGCTATACTATGTACGGCACTGTGCTTGGCGAGCCAGTGTCTTCTCCAACAGCTGATTGTCGAGTCCTTTAAGACTCTGGGGGTTTCATTACACCTAGCACCCACTGCACCTCATTAGAACTAAATCTAATCACATCTGCTACAGAGTTAAATTCCTATAGGAATCACTGCATTATACCACATACATGCATTGTGTGCACAGGGAATAGCACATGCCTGTAATCAGACAAAAGACCAGCTTTAAAGCAATAATCTTTTAAGCACAACAGGAATAAAGAAAATACAGAATGTCCAAGAAAACACACATTGTGCATGGAAATTTTTTTTTTTTTTTTTTTTTTTTTAATGCCAATTTATGACTTCACTGACAACTAAATCCTCACTTTCCCCTGAAGTGATCCACTCATACAGATGTATACAGTAACCATGCAGCAGCCCAAAAATGCAGGGTTAAAAAAATAAAATAAAAAAATAAAAAAAAATACTTCTGGACTTTGTGGTGTGGGCAGCAACGATGGCCCAGGTTTACTATCATGTCTGACAAAAATCTGTCCTAAAAAAGTGGCGCATCGGAAGTGTCCATCTCTGCACCAGATTTCTGAGCCCCTGTGATGAGCCTGCTGCAGGTCCAGACAGTGCGACTAAGCTGACGCCAATGTTTAGCGACAGAATTTTGCATATGTAAAGCAGGTGCAGAGCGCGTATGTGCTAAAAACAGGATTGATCCCTGCAGAGGGAATGAAAGGGAGGGAATGCTCTAAGGAACATCTTTTAATTCTTCCCTCCGCTGGGATCAATTTCTGTTTTCTGCAAAAATAAGAAATATACTCCCAAAGCCCCCCCCCCTCCCCCATGTAAACAGACCTGCACTTTCACCAAATTGCAATTTTTGCAGAACCCCCGCAGTAATGCAATGTGTGAACATCCTACAGCCATTTTCTTCAGCCTAGAAATTAATTATATGATCTTTGAGTAAAACTACACATTTCTACTCGATTTAGGCCTAGTCACACGTCAGCAATTCCCAGACGGCACATGCACCCATTCATTTTAATGTGTTCCACATATCACCGTTTTACCCTGGTCCGTGATTTCCGCACAGAAGCGTGCCCCATTTTGTCCGTTTATGGATCCATCACGCCCATTATGTATGCCATATGTGTTTAATGAACCATTAAGAGGAGATTCTGTGAAAATAAATTTTTAGACAAAAAACCTAAGACTAGCTTTTTACCCAAAAGTGGGGTAAAAAAAGGCAGTGCGCCTTATGAAGTGAATTTTTAGACAAAAAAAAAACAAAAAAACGGATTCTTCACAGAAATTGTTATGGATGAATCACTGACCATCTTATCACAGATTTTATCATGGACAGACGTGTGAAGGAGACCTTATGTTACAACAACATCTTTGGCATTATTAAAAGGGAGTCTGTCCCCAGGAACGCCACTGATAAACCAGGCACAACGCCTTGTAGGACTAGCTGAGCTGAATGAGATCCATTGCTTCATTCTGGAGAAAAAAAGTACTTTTGATCCATATGTATATTAGCAGTGCACCCTTGGTCCTCCTGCTTCCTTGCCAGACCCTCTGTCTCCTTCGACAGGACCAGGTTCCTGTATAGTCATCTTGCCCAGACCTGTCAATCAAGGAGAGGGGGCCATGTAGCAGTTGGACCCCGATCAAGCATTGGCTTTCATAGAGCATGAATGGAGCGGCACAACCCACTGCTGACCACCAGTCCAGTCATTCTCCCAGTGTGAATGGAGCAGCAGTGCAGATGTGCGAGCCATACTCTTCACGGTACATGGGACTGATGGAGGCTGTTCTTGTGATGGGTGTAAGTCGCAGTGTTTGGACCTCCAGCAATTAGTCATCACCTAGCCTGTGGTTAAATAGGGCCAACCTGTGACAAGCAACATTACATAGGACCTTTCACTACTCCTGACATGTCTGTTTTAATAGCTACAGTGGAGGAAATAATTATTTGACCCCTCACTGATTTTGTAAGTTTGTCCAATGACAAAGAAATGAAAAGTCTCAGAACAGTATCATTTCAATGGTAGGTTTATTGTAACAGTGGCAGATAGCACATCAAAAGGAAAATCGAAAAAATAACTTTAAATAAAAGATAGCAACTGATTTGCATTTCATTGAGTGAAATAAGTATTTGAACCCTCTAACAAAAAAAGACTTAATACTTGGTGGAAAAACCCTTGTTTGCAAGCACAGAGGTCAAACGTTTCTTGTAATTGATGACCAAGTTTGCGCACATTTTAGGAGGAATGTTGGTCCACTCCTCTTTGCAGATCATCTCTAAATCCCTAAGGTTTCGAGGCTGTCTCTGTGCAACTCTGAGCTTGAGCTCCCTCCATAGGTTTTCGATTGGATTAAGGTCCGGAGACTGACTAGGCCACTCCATGACCTTAATGTGCTTCTTCTTGAGCCACTCCTTTGTTGCCTTTGCTGTATGTTTTGGGTCATTGTCGTGCTGGAACACCCATCCACGACCCATTTTCAGTTTCCTGGCAGAGGGAAGGAGGTTGTCGCTCAGGATTTCACGATACATGGCTCCGTCCATTTTCCCGTTTATGCGAATAAGTTGTCCTGTGCCCTTAGCAGAAAAACACCCCCAAAGCAAAATGTTTCCACCCCCATGCTTGACGGTGGGGACGGTGTTTTGGGGGTCATAGGCAGCATTTTTCTTCCTCCAAACACAGCGAGTTGAGTTAATGCCAAAGAGCTCTATTTTGGTCTCATCAGACCACAGCACCTTCTCCCAGTCACTCTCTGAATCATTCAGGTGTTCATTGGCAAACTTCAGACGGGCCTGCACATGTGCCTTCCTGAGCAGGGGGACCTTGCGAGCCCTGCAGGATTTTAATCCATTGTGGTGTAATGTGTTTCCAATGGTTTTCTTGGTGACTGTGGTCCCTGCTAATTTGAGGTCATTAACTAACTCCTCCCGTGTAGTTCTAGGATGCTTTTTCACCTTTCTCAGAACCATTGACACCCCACGAGGTGAGATCTTGCGTGGAGCCCCAGAGCGAGGTCGATTGATGGTCATTTTGTGCTCCTTCCATTTTCGAACAATCGCACCAACAGTTGTCACCTTCTCTCCCAGCTTCTTGCTAATGGTTTTGTAGCCCATTCCAGCCTTGTGCAGGTCTACAATTTTGTCTCTGACATCCTTGGACAGCTCTTTGGTCTTTCCCATGTTGGAGAGTTTGGAGTCTGCTTGATTGATTCTGTGGACAGGTGTCTTTTATACAGGTGACTAGTTAAGACAGGTGTCCTTAATGAGGGTGACTAATTGAGTAGAAGTGTCTAACCACTCTGTGGGAGCCAGAACTCTTAATGGTTGGTAGGGGTTCAAATACTTATTTCACTCAATGAAATGCAAATCAGTTGCTATCTTTTATTTAAAGTTATTTTTTCGATTTTCCTTTTGATGTGCTATCTGCCACTGTTACAATAAACCTACCATTGAAATGATACTGTTCTGAGACTTTTCATTTCTTTGTCATTGGACAAACTTACAAAATCAGTGAGGGGTCAAATAATTATTTCCGCCACTATACATGCATTCCCCCATGTACTAGCAGTTCTGGAACATCTATTCTTATGTCCCCATGTCATACCATTCCTTTATTATTCCTACTAGTAGTTATGAATGAATTACTAGCAGGCTGCAGTAAGGGGTGTACCTGCACAGTCTGACCATTGGATAGAGTCAGACTCTGCAGGTATACCCCCCCCAACTGGTTATCTCCCCTCTGTACCCTTACTGAAGGCTAATAGCAATTCACTCATAACTTCTAGTAGGAATAATAAAGGAATGGCACAAAAGAGCCATAAGAACAGAGGCTCCAGAATTTTTACATGGGGAATGCATGTCGCTATTAAAACAGGCATGTCAGGAGTGGCGAGGATAAATTTGCCACAAATTGGTCAAAAAGGGCATTAGTGACTTTCAGTCCCCCACCATCATTCAACAATCCCTATAAGACTTTTAATCGCCACCCTTGTACCTGCCAAGTTCTCCCTGTATCCAGTAGATAGAATTACCACCATGGGCAGCGATTAGAGCGGCAGATGCCAGCTTCATAGCCAGGGCACCCTACACTCTACTCACCGCACATACCTCTATAATTAAGGGGCTGTCACCAGAGACCCTATAATACCAGAGCATCTGAGATTCCTCAGGGAACTTGCTTCCAAAGCCTCTGTAAGCTCCTAACCCCCTGATGGCACGGACACAGGAGCTGCCAACAGCAAGGTAAAGGTTCACGGGTCCAACTCAAACAGGAGCGCTTGAGCCAGCCCAAAATGTACACTTGTGGACGTTCGATACCCTTAATGACACTCTTCGATGTCAGAGGTTTTCAAAGACCACCTGCACACAACCATATCTGTTCCCAACTGAGTCCTGCACTTTTCTCAGCCTTCATTGTAGAAACGCCTATTGTTGTCTGCAAAACCGATAAGAATAGTAGTACATCCTCTATGTGGAGAGAATAATTATATCTATATCAGCAACATGAGGAGTGATTGATTCCGCCGCCCAAGAACAGCACCACACCTGTCCACAGGTTATGTGTGGTATTGCAACCATGTCCTGTTCCCTTGAATGGAGCTGGGCTGCAACTTCAGACAAGTCGTAGACAGGTGCGGTGCTGCTTCTGGAATAGAGCACCCGGGTTTTAGAATCCTGGACAACCCCTAAAAAAAATAAAACTTATATGTACCGTATTTCCCCACACCATAAGGGTGCATTCATACGACTGTATGCATTTACTGTCCGCAAAACCCATATCCACAAAAAATACGGATAAGTCCATGTCGCATCCGTGTTTTTTTTTGCAGATCCATTGTAACAATACCCATCCTTGTCTACAAAACAGACAAGAATAGGACATGTTCTATCTTTTTTGCTGGATTGCGGATCGGACATACAGATGCGGACAGCACACAGTGGTTTGCATTTTTTTGCGGACCAGTAGAAATTAATGAGTCTCCATCCTATCTGATGGGGGAGGGGGGGGTGAACGCACACACGGATTGGACGCAGACCAAACACATGTTCGTAAAAATGGGACCCAAGACTAGCTTTTTTTTTACCCAAAAGTGGGGTAAAAAAGGCAGTGCGCCTTATGAAGTGAATTAATGTGAGCTCATCAGTTATGGAACACAAAATAGGAGCGGTGAATATAGCCCTCCAGTTGCTGGCTGTACTCACCACACCCCAGTCTTCTGCTGGGTGCCATGCTGTCTCCTAGCCACGTACAGTGGCAGGATGCAGTGTGACGTCGGGTCACAGTACAGCAAGGCGCCGGCAGAACACCAGGGAGCACTGGATCTGCAAGTGTCGGTGCAATCCAGAGCAGGAGAGGAAAGTTATTTTATGTCTGATATGATGAAGAATTTTTTTTGTTTTCTTATTTCCCTCCTCTAAACCTATAGTACGAGAAATACTGATCACTTGTACCGTCCAGCACTTAAAGGGGATCTCCAGGCCTTGGTGAAAATCCGTGTGCTGATGATCTGCTAGGCCCCTGTGACTGGAGGCGCTCTTCTGCTCAGCTGTATACTGGAAGCCTCAGGAACACATCTGACGGAGGCCCCTGATCACTGACTGAATGGAGCTGCTCGGCTATCTACACGCCATGCTCACCGGAGAGACCGCAACAAACCAGAGGCGGTCAGTGGTGAGGAGGTGCCAACAATCTGCACCATCCATCAGTCTCTGAGTGGAACCCACAAGGATAACAGGCACTTCTTATTCTCCCCATGCTGAAGACAAAAGATCTACAGGATGTAAATAGAGCATCAGAATCCTGAACATGTGATCACCACCCAACACCCCCAAGAGATGTACTGGCTGCAAACCATCCCCACTGTGTACATAACAGGTGCAAATATTCATCTACACAAGCGTCGCCCACATAGTCTAAGAGGAGGAGTTCTCCTTAAATGTGAGGGGAAGGAGCCTTCAAGGGGTAGGGATTCCGATCAGTAATCCCCTGAAAGAGCACAAGCGGCAGATAACTGGGAGCAATAGGCTGCTGCAGTGAGGCGTGGAACTACAAGCCCCAGCAAGACCCGTGCGCCTGTACATGTGCAGGCTCGGGCCCGTTATCAGCCACTTCCCGCGCACTGCTAGGCCCCGCAAGCAGGAAACCCCCTTCACTGCCGTGCCCGGCAGCTCATGTTTCCGCTCCCAGAATCCTTTGCAAGGCGGGCTTTTATCCCGACCTGACCCTGCTGTCTAGGGCTCGCTCTACGTCCCAACGGCAAACGCTTCGTCCCCCCTCACCATAACGCAACCTTACCGAGCCTGTGCGTCCGTTCTGTGGTCTTCCACCCGTATTTCACTCTCACGCTTCCGCCCTTCTCCGTAGCTTCCCCCCTCTTCTTTTTTTCTTTAGTAGTAAGTCCCGCCCACGTTAGCTAAGCCGCGCTCTTCATTGGACTAGATGGTCTGACCTCTTTTTCCTAATAGGCTGTTACAAACGTCAATCAAGCACCGGGGAGGATTTCGTTGGTCAGAATTTATGTCAATTTAATGGTTGAGAAGAGAGGCTCCTCCCACTTTGCGCGTAACCTATTCTGAGGGTGCAGCGCGTGGTGGGGTAACTGTCCGTTACTTACCTTCTCTGACCCTGCCGTCTGCGCATGCACAATGCACATACGTGTCTGGATAATACGTTAATTCATTCTCATATGATATGCCCCCATTGTCTTATAGGTGCTGGGACCCGCACCTATATAGAGAATGGAGCCCCGCAAGGTGGTGGCTGTAGGACTGGTGTTCTGTCAGAAAACCTTAAAGGCAGGCTCGGACTGGCCCACAGGGGTACAGGGGAATCCCCCGGTGGGCCCCTGAGCAAGGTGGGCCCCTAGTCTCCCACCCCCTGCACAAGTGGCACATCACACAGTAGACTTACTGTACTGAATACATATATTCAATGTACAGCACCTCAACCAGCCTATGTTCATATAAAAAACTTGTTAGATTATTTATTATATTTGAATGCATCCGTACGGTGGGCCCCCAAATAAATTTTACTGTGGGCCCTAGGTGCCCCAGTCCGACACTGCTTAAAGGGGTTGTCTCATCTCAGACAATGGGGGCATATCGCTAGGATATACCACCATTGTCTTACAGGTGCGGGTCCCACCGCTGGGACCTGCACCTATATCGAGAACGGAGCCCCGCAAGTGAAGGAGAGCACACTGCGTATGCGCAGCCTCTCTCCATTCATTTCTATAGGGCCTCCGAAAACCCCATAGAAACGAATGGGAGCATGGGCCGTGCATGCACAGCACTCTCCCATTCACATGCACAGCACTCTCCCATTCACTTCTATGGGAGAGGCGGGGATTAGCGCTTGGTGGTGGACGGACCCCGGGAAATCTGGGGTCCTCCAGTTACAGCGCTCCCTTCTCGATATAGGGGTGGGACCCGCACCTATCAGACAATGGAGGCATATCCTAGCGATATGCCCCCATTGTCTAAGATGAGAATACCCCTTTAAATCGTCAGATTCCCTTACCCGACGTGACCTCCGGGGATGTGCGCCTCTGCGCAAGCGCAGTAGCAGGGCATGGGTAAGGTAAAATTACAGTGAGCGTTGACTCATGGACACGCCCCAACCACGCGTGCGCTTGACGGTCTTTTGTCTTGTTAAATCTCCTTACCCTCACACTGTGCACGCGCGGATTGAAGCCAGCCAGCAATGAATCTGAAGCGCGCTGTGTAGTGAGGGTAAGGAGATTTTAAAATCCGTGCGTGCGCAGTGTGAGGGTAAGGAGATATAACAAGACAAAAGACCGTCAGATCTCCTTACCCTGAGAGGACACGCGCGGTTGGGTGCACACACGGTGTCCATGCGCGCGTCCATGAGTCAACGCTCACTGTAATTTTAACTTACCCATGCCCTGGTACTGTGCCTGCGCAGAGGCGCCGTGCCGTGGTACTGCGCTTGTGCGGAGGCCCACGCCCACGGAAGTCACGTGGGCTAAGGGAATCTGACGATTTAAGGTTTTATGACAGAACACTGGTTCCCCATAGAAGTGAATGGGAGCGTACCGCATGTGCTCGGCCCCCGCTCCCATTCATTTCTATGCGGCCGAGGGAAATAGCCGAGCCAGCGCTCATCTATTTTTGCTGGCCCCATAGAAAATGAGTGGAGGGTGGCTTCTGATGCGCAGTGCGCCCTTCTTCACTTGCGGGGCTCCGTTCTCGTTATAGGTGCGGGACCCGCACCTATAAGACAATGGGGGTATATCCTAGTGATATGCCCCCATTGTCCATGATGAGACAACCCCTTTAACCCTTTGGCTACCAGAGGTTTTTTAGTTTTTGCGTTTTAATTTTTCTTCCCTATTTCTGTGAGCCATAACTTTTTTTAATATTTTCGGTCACATAGCTGTATGAGGGCTTATTTTTTGCGGGACAAGTTGTACTTTCTAATGCCACCATTAATTATGACATAAAATGTTGTGGGAAGCGGTAAAAAAATTCCAAATGCTTACTTTTGCTCATTTCTTATCCTGGCCTGTCATCTGGTGGCCAAAATAAGAATTGCAGTATGAATACTGTTTGCCTCACTAAGTAAGGCTTACAGTATTCAGCGCAACTACCTATGCCCGGATTGGACACACGGGGCATAGGTAGGGGTTTTTGTGCATTTAGGTGCCGTGATCTCACTTGATCATTGCATCTAAAGCATTTAATTACCGCGATCGGCATTATTGCAGGTCACAGTAATTAACCGCAGGTCTCTGCTGTATGAAACAGCATGTGCAAGCAGGCGTCATGTTTACACATTGCACCAGCGCAGTACATGTACGGCACTGGTAGCAAAAGGGTTAAGAAAATGAAAAATATTACTTCATTATAAATATACAGTTGCAAGAAAAAGTATGTGAACCCTTTGGAATGATATGGATTTCTGCACAAATTGGTCATAAAATGTGAACTGATCTTCATCTAAGTCACAACAATAGACAATCACAGTCTGCTTAAACTAATAACACACAAAGAATTAAATGTTACCATGTTTTTATTGAACACACCATGTAAACATTCACGGTGCAGGTGGAAAAAGTATGTGAACCCCTAGACTAATGACATCTCCAGGAGCTAATTGGAGTGAGGTGTCAGCCAACTGGAGTCCAATCAATGAGATGAGATTGGAGGTGTTGGTTACAGCTGCCCTGCTCTATAAAAAACACACACCAGTTCTGGGTTTGCTTTTCACAAGAAGCATTGCCTGATGTGAATGATGCCTCGCACAAAAGAACTCTCAGAAGACCTACGATTAAGAATTGTTGACTTGCATAAAGCTGGAAAGGGTTATAAAAGTATCTCCAAAAGCCTTGCTGTTCATCAGTCCACGGTAAGACAAATTGTCTATAAATTGAGAAAGTTCAGCACTGCTGCTACTCTCCCTAGGAGTGGCCGTCCTGTAAAGATGACTGCAAGAGCACAGCGCAGACTGCTCAATGAGGTGAACAAGAATCCTAGAGTGTCAGCTAAAGACTTACAATTTGGTTTTTACAACCAAACAAAGCGTGAACAAATTTCAAAATATAAAATTCACCCATCTCTAGTAGTCATGAAAAAACAATCCGACAATCGCTTGGATAAGTAAAAGCGTTCCAAAGTGATGCAAATGAGCTCTTAACAAGTTCTGCCTCTAATGCCACCAGATGTAAAGCAGCTATCCTGCAAGTCAATGTTCAGCTCTTTAACTAAGCCTTGAGACATGACTTGGATATTAAATAAGCCAGCATCTCATCTGCAGACAGCTGTTTCGGGGGTGGTTGCCCCTCATCAGTGCAGAGCAGAGAGTACTGGCTTGACTGGGTGAGAGACCAGTCAGGGTTAGGGGGTGTACCATCTCTCCTTAGGGAGAGAGCGCCTTAATCAGCGTGATGAGACTTATAGGCCATACATGCGCCTCTGGAATTCTGGGAGGAAATGGATGCAAATGAGCTCTTAACAAGCGCTGCCTCTAATGCCACCAGATGTAAGGCAGCCATCCTATAAATATATGTTCAGCTCTTTAGCTAAGCCTTGAGACATGCACCTCATCTGCATTCCAAAGTGAAATGTCTGATTTGCGAAAAATAGGCTCTGTCAATAAGGTGAAAACTGGCTGTGTTAACTGTCCTTAGGGCTCAAATTGCGGTCCACAATGCACGGGCATGACCGTGTGGCAACCGCATGCGGATCGTGGACCCATTCACTTGAATGGGGTCCGTGACCCACATCCGACGGTCCGCACCGCAAAATAATAGTGCATGCACTACTTTTTTGCGGAACGGAAGCACGGAACAGAACCCCTTCTGTTCCGCACAGCATCTCCGGATTTGCGGACCCATTCACCTGAATGGGTCCGCATCTGTGATGTGGAATGCACATGGCCGGTGCCCCATGTATTGCGGACCCGCCGTATGCGGGCTGCATTACGGCCAGGGTGGGACAACAGCTGTGGGTACGAAACCCCACGGAAGTACTCCGTAGTGCTTCCGTAGGGTTCTGTTCTGTGCTTCCGTTCCGCACCATTCCGCATCTCCGCATTTGCGGACCCATTAAAGTTAATGGGTACGCATCCATGATGCGGAATGCACACGGAACGGTGCCAGTGTATTGCGGATCCGCAAATGCGGTCTGAAATACAGCCAGGGAGCGCACACTTTCGTGTGAAAGAGGCCTTACTCTGAATTTTATGCTGTCGTTTTCTTATCACTTAAAAAAAGTCAGAATATGCTCTTGCATTAGGGCATCTGCACTTTTTTGTGTGGTTTTAGTGGCATTTTTTAGTGGCATTTTTTTCTAGATGACTGCATGAATGCAGTTTTCTAAAAAAAAAAATTCTTCTCGTGAAATAGATATAAAAACACCTGAAGAAAGGGCCAGCACTCCAACATGGTGCGTTTTGGAATCGAAAGCAGAAAGACAAAAAACACCAGCTAATTAACAAAAATGCCAGGAAGAAAAACATGCTTGTGGGTCCTGCAATTCATATTTCTCATAGACTTTCAGCTAACATCTGGAGCTGGTATTTGTACAGCAAATAAAACACAGGTTCAAAAAGCGCAGCAAAAAAAGTGCAAAGCTGCAGAAAAGCACCACTAAAAAACTACATGTTCAAGCACCCTAAGGCCCCTTTCACACGGGCGAGTATTCCGCGCGGATGCGATGCGTGAGTTGAACGCATTGCACCCGCACTGAATCGGGACCCATTCATTTCTATGGGGCTGTTCACATGAGCGGTGATTTTCACGCATCACTTGTGCATTGCGTGAAATTCGCAGCATGCTCTATTTTGTGTGTTTTTCACGCGGAAGTGAATGTGCAGATGCGGTGTGATTTTCACGCACTGTTGCTAGGAGACGATCGGGATGGGGACCAGATCTTTATTATTTTCCCTTATAACATGGTTATAAGGGAAAATAATAGCATTCTGAATACAGAATGCATAGTACAATAGCGCTGGAGGGGTTAAAAATAAAAAATGTAACTCACCTTAATCCACTTGCTCGCGCAGCTCGGCTTCTCTTCTGTGCTGTGTACAGGAAAAGGACCTGTAGTGACGTCACTCCGGTCATCTCATGGTCCATCACATGATCTTTTACCATGGTGATGGATCATGTGATGGACCATGTGATGACTGGAGTGACATCACCACAGGTTCTTTCCCTGTACACAGCACAGAAGAGATGCCGGGCTGCGCGAGCAAGTGGATTAAGGTGAGTTAAAAAAAAAATCTTTTTTTTTTTTACCCCTCCAGCGCTATTGTACTATGCATTCTGTATTCAGAATGCTATTATTTTCCCTTATAACCATGTTATAAGGGAAAATAATACAATCTACAGAACACCAATCAAAAGCCCGAACTTCTGTGAAGAGGTTCGGGTTTGTGTACCAAACATGCCGATTTTTCTCACGCGCGTGCAAAACCCATTACAATGTTTCGCACTCGCGCGGAAAAATCACGCATGTTTCCGCAACGCACCTGCACCTTTTCCCGCAACGCCCGTCTGAAAGAGGTCTTATAGTGTTACATGAATTTATGAGCTGGCAAAAATAGCTCAAATTGCAATGTAGCATCATTGATAAAGTGGTGCTTGAATGTTTGAGAACCGTAAAAGTCGACAAAGATAACTTAAACAAACAAATAAAATATTACACTATATTATTTGTTTATTGAGGAAAATGATCCAGTATCACAAGTCTGAGTGGGAAAAGTATGTGAACTTTTAGGATTAGCAGTTACCCTAAGTTCACACCTGAGCGTTTTACAGCGCGTTCCTACGCGCTGTAAAACGCTCAACAAGGAGAAACCAATGCTTCCCTATGGGAATGGTTCTCACCTGGGCGTTTTACAGCGCGTACGATCGCGCTGTAAAACGCCCGACGCTCAAACAAGTTCTTGAGCTTTTTTGGGGGCGTTTGTTGCGCGTTCCCGTACATAGATATTCGTGAACGCGCGACAATGTGTGCACGCCTATCTCTGTATGCGCGATTGTAAACGCCCGTACAATCGCGCATACAGAGCACTCGTTTCAGAACGCTCAGGTCTGAACCCAGGGTTAATTTGAAGGTAAAATTAGAGTCCAGTGTTTTCAATCAATGGGATTTCAATCAGATGTGAGCTATAAACCTTTTTTTATTTAAATAACAGGGATCTATCAAAGCCTGATCTTTACAACACTTTTGTGGAAGTTTATCATGGCAAGAATAAAGGAGGTTTCAGAGAACCTCAAAAGAAGAGTAGTTGATACTCATCAGGCTGAAAAGGTTACAAAACCATCTCTAAAAAGTTTGGACTCTTGAAATTCAAGACCATTATAACCCTCCCCAGGAGTGGTTGACCAATAAAGATCAGGCCAAGAGCATGGCATATAATAGTGAACAAGGGCGCAAAGGAATCAAAGGTAACCTCTAAGCAACTAAAGGCCCTTCTCACATTAGCTAATGCGAATGTTCATGATGAGTCTTCCATCAAGAGGACACTGAACAACAATGGTGTGCATGGCAGAATTACAAGGAGAAAGCTACTGCTCTCCAGCCAAAAACCTCATCTGATCTGTGAAACACAGTGGTGGTAGTATCATGGATTGAGTCTGTTCTGCTGCATCTAGGCCACGATGGCTTACCATCATTGAGGGAACATTGAATTTTAAATTGTACCAGCAAATTGTAAAAAAAAAGTCAGGACATCTGTCCATGAGCTGAAACTCAAGAGAGTGTGGGTAATGCAGCAAGACAACCCTAAGCACACAAGTTGTTCTACCAAAGAATAGTTAAAGAGGACCTTTCACCGATTATGACACTGAACTAAGTATACAGACATGTAGAGCGGCGCCCGGGGATATCACTGCACTTACTATTATCCCTGGGCGCCGCTCCGTTCTCCCGCTATGCCCTCCGGTATCTCCAGTCACAAAGTTATGGTAGGAGTCTGCCCTTGTTCTGCTGTAGCGCTGGCCAATCGCATTGCAGAGCTCACAGCCTGGGAGAAAATAACCTCCCAGGCTGTGAGCTCTGCCCTTCGATTGGCCAGCGCTAGAGCAGAACAAGGGAAGACTCCGCCTACCATAACTAAGTGACTGAAATCTCCGCCTACTATAACTTAGTGGCCGAAGATACCGGAGGGCATAGCAGGAGAACAGAGCGGCGCCCAGGGATAATAGTAAGTGCAGTGAGATCCCCGGGCGCGCTCTCCATGTCTGTATACAGTGTCATAATCGGTGAAAGGTCCTCTTTAAAGAAGAAATAAAGTTAAAGTTTTGGAAAGGCCAAGTCAAATTCCTGACCCTAATCCAAAATAAATTTTATGGAGAGCAGTTCATAAGAGGAAATCCACCAACATAAAAGAGTTGACGCTGTTTTGTACAGAGGAATGGACTACAATTCCTACAAGCTAATGTGCAGGACTAATCAATATTTACTGGAAATGTTTAGTTGCAGTTATTGATGCAAAGGGCATAACATTAGATACTGAGAGCAAAGGTTCAACTACTTTTCCACTTATAGACTTAGTTGAATATTTTTGGCTTATTTGATTTGGTTATCTTTATATACTTTATATTACACACAGTTTCTGGACAGTGTTTAGGCTACTTTCACACTAACTTTTTAGCTGGATCTGGCAACGTTACTGATAATACAACCATCTGCATCCGTTATGACCGAATCCGGTTGTATTATCTTTAACATAGCCAAGACGGATCCGTCATGAACTCCATTGAAAGTCAATGGAGGACGGATCCGTTTTTTATTGCAGAGAAAACGGATCCGTACCCATTGACTTGCATTGGGGATCATGATGGATCCATCTTGCTCTACATCCCAGGATGGAAAGCAAACTACAGCATGTTGGGGTTTGCTCTCCGGTATGGGAATGCAACTAAACGGAACGGAATGCAATTTGGAGCACGCTGTTCTGTTCAGTTCCATTTTGTCCCCATTGAAATTGAATGGGGACAAAACTGAAGCGTTTTGTTCCAGTATTGAGACCCTATGACAGATCTCAATACCGGAAAACTAAAACGCTAGTGTGAAGGAAGCCTAAAAACACTTTGGAGAAATTATTAGGGCTGCAATTTCATACATCCATCTTAATCAAAAGTGCCCTGGAGTGAGATGCCCCAGATTTATTGAGAAGTACAATCCTAAGCCTCTTTGACAACAATGACCCACATTTTCGAGATTTTGGCAAAAACTGCCCCAAAAAGTAGCATTCAGGTTTAGAGACAGGTGATTTTTATTTTTATTTTTTTTCATTTTAAACATTCCCCCACTCCCTGCCAAATTTTAATATACCTTTTAATATCTGTCTATGTGTAACCTACCGCATCTATCTGACACTATTCAAGACCCATAGGGCCAGATTTATCATTAGCTCAGGTCAGAATAATGGAGTGAAAATGTCCCCAAAAAAGTCCCAAACGCTAAAACTGTGCACAAATTTGCTCTGCACTATGCTCGCCAGTTTTCTGAAAGTGGGCGTGTTTTGTTATGTAAATTAATCTCTAGACAGATTTACTATTGGGACTATTTAAAAAGTCGCAAAAAAGTCGCAATTTCACTCCAGGGAGGACCATGCTTATCTTATGAGACTTTTTAATAGAACATGCGACTTTTTCATAAAAACGTGCAACTTTTTCGTAAAGATGTGCGATTTTTGTAAAGCTGCTTACTGACGGATAAACTGCTACCGTCAAACCACATTTATTACAGTCTTAAAGGGTCGATCGTAAATCTGACTTGGCTAAAACTGACTTTAGCCATATGTGAAAGTGGAGTGAGCTGTCAGAGTCATGATAAATCTGGCCCATAGTCTTGAACTACTTGTTCCAATCAGTCCATCAGTCTCTGAAGGCTGAATCTCAGAACTATCCTTTTCCCAGCGGTTATTCATATGGTGAAAACCATTTTTAGCCCTTATTTTAGCCTCAATAAATTTCTGCTGTTTCCTCATATTAGAGTGCCGGTCTATACTTTCACTTACCTTTTAATTGTTTAAAAAAAAATCCCAGAATGGAGTGAAATAATAAAAGTAGTACTCACCATACTGATTCCCTACCACTCCTGTTTTAACACTTCTCTGGTCCTCTGCTGGTCTCTATACTTTCTGGCAGTGATGGCCAGTTCGCCCGCGAACAGATGCGAGCTGACATCTTAACTCACAAGTCCGGCGATGCACAGGTAAGTCCTTACCTGTGCCTGTGCGCGAGCCGGTCTGAAATGAAATGCGCTCTCCGGGTGCAGGCAGTTCCGAGAACAGCCCGATGAAGGACCCCGGAGGCTGTTCTCGGAACCGCCTGTCCCCGGTGACCACATTTCATTTCAGACCGTCTCGCGGCGCAGGCACAGGTAAGGACTTACCTCTGCATCGCCGGACTTGTGAGTTAAGATGGCAGTTCGCATCTGTTCGTGGGCAAACGCGGCGAACTGGCCATCACTGCTTTCTGGTCTCTCTCAACACAGATATATGACTACAGCGGCCAGTGATTGGCTGTAGCAGGTGACCACTGCAGCCAGTGATTGGCTGAGAAGTCACATTTCCTTGGCTGCCCTGCCCACTATTCCCACCATGTTAGAAATAGATAATCCTTATTTAAGCAGATACATTTTTTGTTTAGTTCAGGTGATCATTTGGTGAAACCGATATTTCATTCAGTTGTGGTGCACAAAATGGGGGGAATTTAACATTGGCTGTATGCCAGTTGTGAAAAAAAAAAAGTAGCACATTTTTGCACAAATATGAAGGGTCGTGGCCTCCCACGACCTAACAAATTTACTATAATTTGCAACAGAAACTGTCTATGGCTACTTTTACCTCTGTGTTTTTAGTTGGATTTGTCATGGATCAGCAAAAACGTTTCCGTTATGATAATATAACCGTCTGCATCCGTTATTGTAAGTCAATGGGGGACGGATCCGTTTTCTTTTGTGTCAGTTAAAACGGATCTATCTCCATTGACTTACATTGTGAGTCCTGACGGATCCGTCTTGCTCCACCTCCCAGGACGCACTCATAAACGCTGTTTGCAGCGCTTTTGTTTGCGTCATGGGTACGCAATCAAACGGAACGGAATGCATTTTGCACTCCGTTCCCTTCAGTTCAGTTTTGTCCTCCTTGACAATGAATGAGGACAAAACTGATGCGTTTTTCCACGTTATTGAGGTCCTATGACGCATCTCAATACCAGTAAGGAAAGCGCAGGTGTGGAAGTAACCTAAGGGCTGTTTCACACGAGCGGATGCCGTGCGTGACATCAGCTGCGCAAATGACAGCCAAGACCCGATGCGGACAGCTGAAGCACGGAGCAGTAACATGACTGATAATGCTCCGTGCCTCTCTGTGACCTCTTTACTATGAAATCACAGTGAGATAAAGTTGTCATTGTGATTTCGTAGTATAGAGGTCACAGAGAGGCACGGAGCATCATCAGTCATGTTAGTGCCCGGGCTTCTGCTGTCCGCATCGGGTCTTGGCTGTCATTCACGGAGCGGATGTCACGCACGGCATCCGCTCGTGTGAAACAGCCCTAAGGGTACTTTCACACTTGTGGCAGAGGATTCTGGCAGGCAGTTCGTTGCAAACTGATGGCATTTGTCAGATGGATCCAGATGCGGATCCGTCTGACAAATGCATTGAAATACCGGATCCGTCTCTCCGGTGTCATAAGAAAAAATGGATCCGGTATTCATTTTTTTTGTATTTTTAAAGGTCTGCGCATTTTTTTTTTGGTAGTGAGCTCCTGTGACGGAACTCAATACCGGAAAACAAAAACGCTAGTGTGAAATTACCCTAAGCCAGCTCATAGCGCTCAGGCTGCCAGAGGCTTGCACCTCTTGATAAATTTGGATCATGTTACAACAATGTATTTTTTTCAAGATTGGTGCATGGAATACTTCTGATTCTTCCTTGTTCACCTAGTGCAAGGATCAGCAACCTTCGGCACTCCAGTTGCTGTGAAACTACAACTCTCAGCATGCAAACTTAGGGCTCATTCACACGAACATGTGCTGCCCGTACACGGGCATTGTTCCGTGGCCATTCCGGATCACGGGTGCGGACCTATTCATTTCAATGGGTCCGCAAATCCGGAGATGCAGAAGGAAGATTACGCTTTCTGGGGTTCCGGGGTTCAGATAGAACTTGCTCTATCTTTTTGCGTAGCGGAAGGATCGCTGACCCATTCAAGTGAATGGGTCTGCAATCCCTATGTGCCTGCCCCACGGACGGTGCCCGTGCATTGCGGACCACAGCACAGGCACGAGCTTCACACGTTCGTGTAAATGAGCCCTTACTCTGATGTTCTGGTAACATGCACAGAAGTAAAAGGAGGATACTGGGAGTTGTAGTTTCAGAACAGCTGGAATGCCTGAGGTTGCTGATTGCTGACTTACCCTAAGTTCACACCTGAGCGTTTTACAGCGCGTTCCTACGCGCTGTAAAACGCTCAACAAGGAGAAACCAATGCTTCCCTATGGGAATGGTTCTCACCTGGGCGTTTTACAGCGCGTACGATCGCGCTGTAAAACGCCCGACGCTCAAACAAGTTCTTGAGCTTTTTGGGGGCGTTTTGTCACGGTTTCCCGTACATAGATATTCGGGAACGCACGACAATGGGCGTTCACTTGTCTCTGTATGCGCGATTGTAAACGCCGGTACAATCGCGCATACAGAGCGCTCCTTTGAGAACGCTCAGGTGTGAACCCAGGGTTAGTGCAGTTGTCAAAACAGTTCATCAGTGAGTAGTGTTCCGCCCATCAAGGCACAAAATGGCAAACCAAGACCAGTGTTATACTTTGCAGACCCCTCACAGCACTGGTGTCCTCACAGGAACAAGGACCTGTTATGACTGAATCCTGTTTTTGCAGTAACGCTTCAGGATCTGTGTAAGATTCCAAAAAATGTCTATATGCATGTTCAGAATATGTATCTGACCATGGCTACCAGGGTATGTGACCCACTGAACTCGGTTGAGTACCTACACAGGGTCATGCAAACATGAGTCTTAGGCTACTTTCACACTTGCGCTTGATCGGATCCGTTCTGAACGGATCCGATCATATTAATGCAAACGGAGGCTCCGTTCAGTACGGATCCGTCTGCATTAATAACTTAGAAAAAATTCTAAGTGTGAAAGCAGCCTGAGCGGATCCGTTCAGACTTTCAATGTAAAGTCAATAGGGGATGGATCCGCTTGAAGATTGAGCCATATGGTGACATCTTCAAGCGGATCCGTTCCCATTGACTTACATTGTAAGTCTGAACGGATCCGCTCGCCTCCGCACGGCCAGGCGGACAGCTGAACGCTGCAAGCAGCGTTCAGCTGTCCGCCTGTCCGTGCGGAGGCGAGCAGAGCGGAGGCTGAACGCCGCCAGACTGATGCAGTCTGAGCGGATCCGCTCCATTCAGACTGCATCAGGGGTGGAAGGAGGCGTTTGGGTCCGCTCGTGAGCTCCTTCAAACGGAGCTCACGAACGGACCCATGAACGCTAGTGTGAAAGTAGCCTTAAATGTGCCTTCCGCAGATCAGATTTCACAAGCCGCATAAAACCAGCTCTTTATACTGCTGCTAAGGCAACAGGGAGCCTAGAGAAAGGACTGTCCTCCAAACCACAGGTACTTGGGATACACGTCACAACTGATTCCGTTTTTATGCATTAAAAAGAAGATCTTGTTCATTTGTTTCACAGGCATAACATAAAATACCTTGAGCTTATAGCTGGCCACCTTAAAGGGAATCTCTTTGTATAGTCACATAGCTGTGGTTCACAGTTTTTCATTTGTTGAGGGAGTGGCTGGTCACAGAAAGGAGTGGAGCTTGTGTGCATCAAGGGCAGCGGTGACACCCTCGTTGCACCAGAGGCTTAATTTGCATATTAACAGAAAGTATACTACCATATATTCATAGCGTGATATGGTTGGGAAGGGAATGTGTCATCAGAAAATGGCCTATTGTTTAAATCACATTTTTATGTTTAACAAGATTTTTGGACAATGTCATTTTTTATTTTCCTAGGTTAACATCTATATTAAAAAACAAAAAAAAAAAAACTATAAAGTCCTTCACACTGGCCACTAAGCTTAATAATAGATGTCACTTCTTGGTCTGTACAGATCACTTTACTGCAGTTATCTGCTGATCTGACATTCTAATCCTGCCTGTAATGATATCACCTCTGTGTACAGATAAGACAGGATCCTCCATTCACAGTAGGTGATTGGCAGAGCTTCTCTATTCCTTCCTTGTACAATGATCTCTGCACAGAGCATGTCTAGGGAACTCTCCCATAGAAGTCAATGAAGTCCTGACCATTGTGTCTATTGACCATGGGGCTGCAGTAAAGCAACTTTCTTAGGCCTCTTGCAGATGAGCGTGTCTGGATTAGGTCCGGATGTGTTGCGTCTGCGATCAGGGAAAATCGTGCGAGTAGGTACACATTTGCAGTCAGTTTTTACTGTGATTGCGTTCCAATGTTCAGTTTTTATCGTGCGGGTGCAATGCGTTTTGCACGCGCGTGATAAAAAACTGACTGTGGTACCCAGACCCGAACCTGGACTTCTTCACTGAAGTTCGGGTTTGGGTTCGGTGTTCTGTATATTTTATTATTTTCCATTATAACATGGTTATAATGGAAAATAATAGCTTTCTTTAATTCTGAATACTAAGTAAAAGGTCCATTGTGGGATAAAAAATAAAATAAAAATGTAACTCACCTTATCCACTTGATCGCGCAGCCGGGCTCGTCTTCTTTCTTCTTCTTCTTGGACCTGGCTAGAAAAGGACCTTCGTCATATATTCGAGAATTTGTGATCTCCAGTCATTATTTTCTTAGTTGCGAAAATCGGCAATCAGAAAATTTGCAATCAACACTACTCCTAAAGTCAAAGATATTGCAGCCTTCTCATTGGCCCACAAGCAAGAAGCAGTGAGGGTTCATGGGTACTGAGGAAAAAAAAAATCTAGAATATTTGTGATTACGAAGATATAGCACTATATTCTAGATCTTCGTGAATTCTCGCGATCAACACTAATCATGTCTAGTAAATAGAATAAAAAAAATCTGCAATCAGAAAATAAAAACAGATTAGAAAAAAATGATATGTGTTCCTATCTGGTTTTAACTGGCAGAAAAAAAATTCTGTGACATAATGCATCCCTGCTGGGCTGTGCTCTGTAATGATGATGTCACAATAATTTTGGCCTTTTATCTAGGCTGTACACTTTGAGATTACAGTAGTGTTTGCCTTCATTCATAAGCTCTGCACCACTGATGTGTCATAACTAGGCTGAATCCTGTTGGTGATGTCATAATTTTGTTTGTGTTGGTTCTTAGGCTGTGTTCTCCAGGGTTGTTGTCACACTAAGGCCCCTTTCACACGGGCAAGTATTCTGCGCGGGTGCAATGCGTGAGGTGAACGCATTGCACCCGCACTGAATCCGGAGCCATTCATTTCTATGGGGCTGTGCACATGAGCTGTGATTTTCACGCATCACTTGTGCGTTGCGTGAAAATCGCAGCATGCTCTATATTGTGCGTTTTTCACGCAATGCAGGCCCCATAGAAGTGAATGGAGCAGAGGGAAAATCACAAGCATCCGCAAGCAAGTGTGGATGCGGTGCGATTTTCACGCATGGTTGCTAGGTGATGATCTGGCTGGGGACCCGATCTGTATTATTTTCCCTATAATGTTGAGCTGCCGGCTAATGACCTGTGGTCAGGGCCAGCGCCTCCTGCTAAATTGCGCCCTAGACGGCTGCCTAGGTCGCCTTACAGGTGGCGCTGGCCCTGACCACAGGTCCTTAGCCGGCAGCTCAACATTATAGAAGAAGACAGAGATCTGCAACTACGTGATCAAGTGGACTTGGTGAGTTAATTTTCTTTATTTTTAACCCCTACATCATGTATTCAGAATGCTATTATTTTCCCTTGTAACCATGTTATAAGGACCTAACAGAGCTCGGCCACGCGACACTAGAGGTGGGGGGGAATGAGACTGACAAGGGAGGGGGGGAATGAGATTGACAAGGGGCGGGGTGAGAAAGAGAGTGACAAGGGAGGGGGGATAAGAGTGACAAGGGAGGGGGGATAAGAGTGACAAGGGAGGTGGGGAGAAGAGAGTGACAAGAGAGGGGGGAGAAGAGAGTGACAAGGGAGGGGTGAGAAGAGAGTGACAAGGGAGGGGTGAGAAGAGAGTGACAAGGGAGGGGGGAGAAGAGAGTGACAGGGGAGGGAGGGGGGAGAAGAGAGTGACAAGGGAGGGAGGGGGGGGGGAAGAGAGTGACAAGGGAGGGAGGGGGGGGAGAAGAGAGTGACAGGAGAAGGAGAGGGGAGAAGAGAGTGACAAGGGAGGGGGGGAGAAGAGAGTGACAAGGGAGGAGAAGAGAGTGACAAGGGAGGGGGGGAGAAGAGAGTGACAAATGGGGGGGGGGAGATGAGAGTGACAAGGGAGGGAGGGGGGGGGAGAAGAGAGTGACAAGGGAGGGAGAAGAGAGTGACAAGGGGGGAGAAGAGAGTGACAAGGGGGGGACAAGAGAGTGACAAGGGAGGGGGGGAGAAGAGAGTGACAAGGGAGGGGGGAGAAGAGAGTGACAAGGGAGGGGGGGAGAAGAGAGTGACAAGGGAGGGAGGGGGGAGAATAGAGTGACAAGGGAGGGAGGGGGGGAGAAGAGAGTGACAAGGGAGGGAGAAGAGAGTGACAAGGGGGGGAGAAGAGAGTGACAAGGGGGGGAGAAGAGAGTGACAAGGGGGGGACAAGAGAGTGACAAGGGAGGGGGGGAGAAGAGAGGGACAAGGGAGGGAGGGGGGGGAGAAGTGAGTGATGAGGGGGGGGGGGGAGAAGAGAGTGACAAGGGGGGGGGGTGAAGTGAGTGACAAGGGGGGAAGGGGGAGAAGAGAGTGACAAGGGAGTCCCCAGAGCCAGACTGCAGCCAGAGACCAGATCATCTTATTGTCCTGGTGGTAAGTAAACAATGCAATATGTTTATTATGTAATTGTTTAGTTATTAATACTACATTGGAAACTAATTTACCTCACATTAGGGCTCCATTCACACGTCCGCAACGTGTTTTGCGGATCCGCAAAACACGGAAAGCGGCAATGTGCGTTCTGCATTTTGTGGACCGCACATTGCCGGCACTAATAGAATATGCCTGTTCTTGTCCACGGACAAGAATAGGACATGTTCTATTTTTTTGCGGAATTCTGCAATTCCGTGTCCGGGTAGCACGTCGTGCTGCCCCATAGGAATGAATGGGTCCGCAATTCCGTTCCGCAAAATGCAGAACGAAATTGCGGAAGTGTGAATGGAGCCTAAAAGGACACTATAGTCCCAGAACCACTACAGTTTAATGTAGTGGTACTGGTGTCTATAGCCTGTTCCCGCAGAGAAAAGACACTGTGCAGTACTGGTGTTAAAGGAGCACTATAGTGCCAGGAAAACAAACTCATTTTCCTGGCACTATATAGTTGTTAGGAGTGGGGCACCCTCGTGTCCCCCTCCCACTGGGCTGAAGGGGTTAAAACCCCTTCAGCCACTTACCTTTCTCCAGCGCCGGCACTGGGAACTCTTCTCCCCGATCCTCCTCTCAGCTGCGAATGCGCATGCGCACGCATTCAAAACTATGTTCCGCGTCTTCCCACTGTAATTTTCACAGTGTTAGAATCGTGGAAGCACCTCTAGCGGCTGTCAGGGAGACAGCGTCAAGAAGCTTGATTAACCCTAAGGGAAACATAGCAGTTCTGTTCATTTAAATGCTGAGAAAGGGGTGGAACATATGTGATGTCATGATATGGGCAGATCATCTGATAAGGAGGGGGGGGGGGGCGGTGGAAATTTTTATCTTGCCTAGGGCGGCAAAAATCCTTGCAGCTGCCCTGCCTGTGGTGACGTCACATCACATGGTCCCTCACCATGGCGATGAACCATGTGATTGGACCATGTGATAAGAACAGTGACGTCACCACAGGTATTTTGCCAGGTCCTGAAGATAGAACAGAGACCGGCAGCTATGGAGCAGGTAAGTTCTTTTTTTTAACCCCTCCATCCCTAATTTACTTTGCATTCTGTGTTAAGAATGCTATTATTTTCCCCATGTTATAAGGGAAAATAATAAAATCTACACAACACCTAACCCAAACCTGAACTTCAGTGATGAAGTCCGGGTTTGGGTCTGTACCAAACATGGCGATTTTTCTTACGCGCGTGCAAAACGCATTAAAACGCTTTGCGCTTGCGCGGAAAAATGGTGCATTTTACCGCAACGCACCTGCATCTTATCGGGCCCTCACACGCCACGCTCGTGTGAAAGAGGCCTTAGTTTTATCTTTATTATTCATAGGCTGTATGCGGTGATGTCATAAATGTGTTTGTTTTGTTTTTGTAGGCTGTATTCTATTGTTATTATGTCACAATAGCGTGAGGCCTTTTTTAGTGTTTGTTTCTATTCCATGGCTGTGTAATGTCACCATAGAGTATAACATTATTCATAATATGTGTTTATTGTGATGACAGCACCATTCCTTTATTTATAGGCTGTGTTTAGTTTTGATTATGCCAGAATAGTCTTTTTTATTTTATTTTATTAGGCTGTTTGAGTCTGGTGATGTTTCTACTAATAATATCTGCAAGATGCTCCCCAAATAATTTGATTTTGACAAGTTGTTTTAAAAGTACCCTTAACACACTCAACACATGCACTTAACGCGGGGCTCAGACCTGAGCGTTCTGAAAGGAGCGCTCTGTATGCGCGATTGCACCGGCGTTTGCAATCGCGCATACAGAGACAAGCGAACGCCCATTGTCGCGCGTTCCCGAAGGTCTATGTACGAGAACGGGCGACAAGACGCCCCAAAGAAGCTCATGTACTTCTTGGGGCGTCGGGCGTTTTACAGCGCGATCGTACGAGCTGTAAAACGCCCAGGTGAGAACCATTCTCATAGGGAATCATTGGTTTCTCCTTGTTGAGCGTTTTACAGCGCGTAGGAACGCGCTGTAAAACGCTCAGGTGTGAACCCAGCCTAACTGGAAGTACTGAAATAAACATGCTTACTCCAAGCTAAAAAACTGTGAGTAACTCCATTTAATAAATGAAGCAGCTGTATGAATCCGTTATATCTGTCCAGTTTTTCTCTTGGGGTATACACATGCTTACAGTTTTAGGCTACTTTCACACTAGCGTTCGGGCGGATCCGTTCTGAACGGATCCGCTCATATTAATGCAGACGGAGGCTCCGTTCAGTACGGATCCGTCTGCATTAATAACTTTAAAAAAATTCGCAAGTGCGCAAGTAGCCTGCGCGGATCCGTTCAGACTTTCAATGTAAAGTCAATGGGGGACGGATCCGCTTGAAGATTGAGTCAATTGGTGACATCTTCAAGCGGATCCGTTCCCATTGACTTACATTGTAAGTCTGAACGGATCCGCACGCCTCCGCACGGCCAGGCGGACACCCGAACGCGTTCAGCTGTCCGCCTGTCCGTGCGGAGGCGAGCGGAGCGGAGGCTGAACGCCGCCAGACTGATGCAGTATGAGCGGATCCGCTCCATTCAGACTGCATCAGGGCTGGACGGCTGCGTTCGGGTCCGCTCGTGAGCTCCTTCAAACGGAGCTCACGAGCGGACCGACGAACGCTAGTGTGAAAGTAGCCTTAGTAGCTGAGCATGCATTCTTGTATGAGATCCCAGTAGTTGCCCAACTAGAAGTTTATAATGCAGCATGAAATCTAAACATGAAAAAAATCTTCTATACCTGCTGCTTAACCATGAATAGTGATTTGCATTGAAAAAAAAAAAAACTGGAGTATGTTGTTGAGGTACTTTCACAACAACGTGTGAATTTGTATTGAAAAAAATATTGGCTAATGTTCAGTTACACTGTTTGGTTTGGCCAGTAGGTGGAGACAAATTATTTTCAGGAAATACACATCAACATCTATGTATAAATACTTTATAGCATTAGGGACAAAAAATAAAATAAATAATAATCAGGGACACAAAGAGTGGGATGATAATGATTGTGGTAATTAAAAGGGTTTAAAGGGAATTTAATATTGATGTCCTATCCTCAGGTTAGGTCATCAATATGGATTAGTGAGGGTCTGGCTCTTTGAACCCCCGCCAATCATCCGATACATTAAGCGCCATAGCCTCTTTCTAGGCCAGTGATACCACAGGACATGTGACCAATGAATATGTGCAGTCCTGTGAAGTGAATGGGCCTGGGCTGCAATACCAAGCACAGCCGTTATATAATGTATGGCGCTGTGCTTGGTAAGCTGTGAGGAGGCCGCAGCGCTCTCCGTAGTGCCACAGCCTCTTCAAACAGGTGATCAGTGGAGGTTTCAGGACTCATGAACCTAATGAAACATCTCTGGAGATACCTGAAAATGGCTGTCCACTGATGGTCCCCACCCAACCTGATAGAGCCTAAAGGGGTATTCCCATCACATACAATGAGGGCATATCGCTAGGATATGCCCCCATTGTCTGAGCGCACACTCCATTCATTTCTGTGGGGCCGCCGAAAATAGCCGTGCGGGAAATCCGGGGTCCTTCAGCCACAGCTCTCCCCGCTCCGTTATTGTTGTAGATGCGGGTCCTAGAAGTGGGACAATGGGGGCATATCCTAGCGATATGCCCTCATTCAGGCTTGGACTGGCCCACAGTAATACAGGTGAATCCCCCGGTGGGCCCCTGAGCAAGGTGGGCCCCTTGTCTTCCACCCCCTGTATAAGGGGCACATAACACAGTAGACTTACTGCACTACATAAAGATTGGCAGTGTACAGCACCTCAACCAGCCTATGTTCATATAAAAAACTGGGTAGAAATCTTAAGAAATTACCCAGTTTATTATTATAGACACATTATTATAGAAATGACTTATAGGTCCAGAGGTAGGACAGTCAGTGCCCTCCTTTCCCAGGCACCTTGCTGCTGTGTGAGGAGGTAAGGCTACTTTCACACTAGCGCTTGATCGGATCCGTTCTGAACGGATCCGATCATATTAATGCAGACGGAGGCTCCGTTCAGTACGGATCCGTCTGCATTAATAACTTAGAAAAGATGCCTGAGCGGATCCGTTCAGACCTTCAATGTAAAGTCAATGGGGGACGGATCCGCTTGAAGATTGAGCCATATGGTGTCATCTTCAAGCAGATCCGTTCCCATTGACTTACATTGTAAGTCTGAACGGATCCGCTCGCCTCCGCACGGCCAGGTGGACAGCTGAACGCCGCCAGACTGATGCAGTCTGAGCGGATCCGCTCCATTCAGACTGCATCAGGGCTGGACGGAGGCGTTCGGGTCCGCTCGTGAGCTCCTTCAAACGGAGCTCACGAGCGGACCGACGAACGCTAGTGTGAAAGTAGCCTAATACAGTCCTGATAAAAAGTTTAAGACCACTTGAAAAATGGCAAAACATCATATTTATCATGGCTGGATCCTAACAAGGTTCCAAGTAGAGCTTCGACATGCAACAAGAAGAGATAGGAGTGAGACAAAATATTTTTTGAGCATTCAATTTAATGAAAATAACTAATAAACTGAAACAGGCTGTTTTTCAGCTGATCAAAAGTTTAGGACCACACCTCCCCAAAAAAACTAAACCCCCCAATACAGAATTCCAACTTCCAAAAATTAACTCAGTAATGAGTAGCTCCGCCGTTATTGTTTATCACTTCCAAAATTCGTTTCGGCATGCTTGATGCAAGCGTTTCCATGAGGTGAGTGGGAACATTTCTCCAAATGGTGAAGAAGGCCATTTACTGTCTGGAACTGTTGTCTATTTTTGTAAACTTTCCTTGCCATCCATCCCCAAAGGTTCTCAATTGGATTTATTCTCCTGGAAGAAGTCCCAAATTGATGTTATTCTCCTGGAAGAAGTCCCTTGTCCTGCGGGCATTATGTACTGTAGCGTTGTCCTGTTGAAACACCCAGTCGTTACCACACAGACGAGGGCCCTCAGTCATGAGGAATGCTCTCTGCAACATCTGGACATAGCCAGCGGCCGTTTGACGCCCCTGCACTTCCTGAAGCTCCATTGTTCCACTGAAGGAAAAAGCACCCCAGACCATTATGGCGCCCCCTCCACTGTGGCGCGTAGAAAACATCTCAGGTGGGATCTGCTTGTGATGCCAGTAACGTTGGAAACCATCAGGACCGTCAAGGTTAAATTTTTTCTCATCAGAGAATAAAACTTTCTTCCACCTTTGAATGTCTCATGTTTGGTGCTCTCTTGCAAAGTCCAAACAAGCAGTTCTGTGGCGTTCAAGAAAACGAGGTCTTTGAAGACGTTTTTTGTTTTTGAAGCCCTTCAGTCTCAGATGCCGTCTGATGGTTATGGGGCTGCAGTCAGCTCCAGTAAGGGCCTTAATTTGGGTCGAGGATCTTCCAGTGTCTTGACGGACAGCCAATTGGATCCTCCGGCTCAGTGCTGATGAAATTTTTTTGAGTCTTCCACTTGACTTTTTTGTTCCATAACCCTCAGGATCATTTAAGAAATTCCAAATGACTGTCTTACTGCGTCCCACCTCAGCAGCGATGGCGCGCTGCGAGAGACCCTGCTTATGCAGTTCAACAACCTGACCACGTTCAAAAAGGGAGAGTTTTTTTGCCTTTGCCATCACAACGTGGGACTACCTGACAGAAAATGACAATGAATCCACATCTTTGCACAGATTTGGCCTTTTAAAGGCATGTGGTCCTAAACTTTGGATTAGCTGAAAAACAGCCTGTTTCAGTTTAATCGTTATTTTCAATTAATTGAATGCTCAAAATATGTTTTGTCTCACTCTCATTTCTTCTTGTTGCATGTTGAAGCTCTACTTGGAACCTTGTTAAGATCCAACAATGTAAAATATGATTTTTTGCCATTTTTGCAAGTGGTCTTAAACTTTTGATCAGGACTGTATTTGGATGTATCCATATGGTGGGCCCCCCAAATAAATCTTAATGGTGGGCCCTAGACAGCCCAATCCGAAACTGCCCTCATTGTCTGAGATGGCAAAACCCCTTTAAGAGGATCTGCATAGAAGAATCCAGGTGTGCAAACATTGTGGTGTCATACCCAAGATGAAATCGAGAACTCATTTTAACCCCTTCATTTCTTCATTTCTTTGTCTTTCTTAGACAAAGACTTTTGGAGAGATTTATCAAAATGGTGTAAAGGAAAACTGGTTTAGTTGCCCATAGTTACCAATTAAATTCCACCTTTCATTTTCAAGAGCTGCCTGATTGGTTGCTATGGGCAACTAAGCCGGTTTTCTTGTACACATGGTTTTTATAAGTCTTCCCCATTGTGTATAGCATAAATATACATATACTACTCACATAAAGTTAGGGATATTTGGCTCGCTGGGGAAATTTAAGGATAAACCTAAAATGCACTCTAACCTTTACAGGTGACCACACCACTAGGCACAGGCATCATCGTCTTGCATGGGCCAGGGAGCATCTACGTTGGATGAAGGACCAGTCGCCTCAGTGCTGTTCACTGATGAAAGTCGATTCACGCTGAGCAGAAATGATGGCTGCCAACGATGTTGGAGATGTCAAGGAGAGCGCTATGTATCAGCCACTGTTGTCACCAGACGAGCCTTTGGTGGTGGTGTTACAGTGTGGGCAGGCATGTCTAGTCAATACAGAACTGCCCTCCACTGTGTGAATGGCACAGTGACAACCCCATACTACATGAATAACATCATTAAAGGAGTTGTCTCATCATGGACAATGGGGGCATATCGCTAGGATATGCCCCCATTGTCTTATAGGTGCGGGTCCCACGGCTGGGACCCACACTTATATCGAGAACGGAGCCACAAAAGTGAAGGCGGGCGCACTGCGCATGCGCAGCAGCCCTCCATTTATTTTCTATGGAGCCGGCGAAAATAGCAGAGCGCTGGCATGCGCGGTATGCTCCCATTCACTTCTATGGGGAGCCGGCTTGGTGGTGGCCGGACCGGAGTCCTCCAGCCACCACCTTGCCGGGCTCCGTTTTCAATATAGGTGCAGGTACGCACCTATAAGACAATGGGGGCATAGCAATATGCCCCCATTGTCCATAATGAGACAACCACTTTAATTCAGTCATTGTTTCTCTGCATGAACCACACAGCCCTAATTTCATCTCCATGAATGACAATGCGCCAGCTCATCGAGGTTTCATCATTAGGGAACGGCTGCTGGAGACTGGGGTAAATGGAGTGGCCTGCTCTTTCTCCAGACCTGAATCCCATTGAAAACCTATGGGATCAGCTGAGTTGCTGTGTAGAGGCTTGTAACTCTGTACCCCAGACAGTGTTGCACTGGGGTACTTAGGGCCCACCAGTGTAACTTTTTTGGGGGCCCACCTTAGGGCTCCTGCACACCAAACTTATTTTTTTTCCATGTCTATACTGTTGTCACCACCAGACATCCGAGAAGCTCTGACAGACATCCTTCAGAACCTCCTCCTTGAGGTTCCTTTTGTTTTGCTTTCGTTTTCTCATCTTGTTAGCCTCTCTCAGCTGTCATGTAGTTGCACTGATTGCATCCCTTTAAATCCCTTCCCATACTGCATCACTTTGTGGTTTATACAACTTCCTGGAGTGTGTGCATGCTGGATGCTACTATGCGATCATCTACCATTGAGATTTTTGCATAGGCTGAGCAGTTAGCGAGAGAGCCAGGTCTGTTGCAGGGCTCTCCCTTTTTGTTCCTTAGTTTTGGATCCAGTCAGTTGGATCTTCATTTTGTGTCTTCTCGTTTTCTGTACACCTTCCGTGACAACTGTTCACTTCACTTCAATGGGGCCATGACTCCATGTGCATTCCGTGTGTGTATGTCCGCATGGCAATTCTGCAAAATGATATAACATGTCCTATTATTGTCAGCTTTGCAGACAAGGATAGGACTGTTCTATTAGAGGCCGGCTGTTCTGTTCCGCATAATGTGGAATGCACACACCCGGTATCCATGTTTTGCGGATTCGCAATTTGCAGACTGCAAAACACCCAACAATCGTGTTCCTGAGCCCTTACAGTGATAACAGAAATATTAAAGATGAAGTATGATGGCAGACATTCACAGCAAAAACATGCACAAACATACATGTGGCAGAATTAACACATACAGTTGCAAGAAAAAGTATATGAACCCTTTGGAATGATATGGATTTCTGCACAAATTGGTCATAAAATGTGATCTGATCTTCATCGAAGTCACAACAGTAGACAATCACAGTCTGCCTAAACTAATAACACACAAAGAATTAAATGTTACCATGTTTTTATTGAACACACCATGTAAACATTCACAGTGCAGGTGGGAAAAGTATGTGAACCCTTTGATTTAATAACTGGTTGAACCTCCTTTGGCAGCAATAACTTCAACCAAACGTTTCCTGTAGTTGCAGATCAGACATGCACAACTGTCAGGAGTAATTCTTGACCATTCCTCTTTACAGAACTGTTTCAGTTCAGCAATATTCTTGGGATGTCTGGTGTGAATCGCTTTCTTGAGGTCATGCCACAGCATCTCAATCGGGTTGAGGTCAGGACTCTGACTGGGCCACTCCAGAAGGCGTATTTTATTCTGTTTAAGCCATTCTGTTGTTGATTTACTTCTATGCTTTGGGTCGTTGTCCTGTTGCAACACCCATCTTCTGTTTAGCTTCAGCTGGTGGACAGATGGCATTAAGTTCTCCTGCAAAATGTCTTGATAAACTTGGGAATTCATTTTTCCTTCAATGATAGAAATCCGTCCAGGCCCTGACGCAGCAAAGCAGCCCAAAACCATGATGCCCCCACCACCATACTTCACAGTTGGGATGAGATTTTGATGTCGGTGTGCTGTGCCTCTTTTTCTCCACACATAGTGTTGTGTGTTTCTTCCAAACAACTCAACTTTGGTTTCATCTGTCCACAGAATATTTTGCCATTACTGCTGTGGAACATCTAGGTGCTCTTGTGCAAACTGTAAACGTGCAGCAATATTTTTTTGGACAGCAGTGGCTTCCTCTGTGGTATTCTCCCATGAAATCCTTTCTTGTTCAGTGTGTTACGTATCGTAGATTCGCTAACAGGGATGTTAGCATATGCCAGCGACTTTTGTAAGTCTTTAGCTGACACTCTAGGATTCTTCTTCACCTCATTGAGCAGTCTGCGTTGTGCTCTTGCAGTCATCTTTACAGGACGGCCACTCCTAGGGAGAGTAGCAGCAGTGCTGAACTTTCTCTATTTATAGACAATTTTTCTTACCGTGGACTGAAGAACAGCAAGGCTTTTGGAGATACTTTTATAACCCTTTCCATCTTTATGCAAGTCAACAATTCTTAATCGTAGGTCTTCTGAGAGCTCTTTTGTGTGAGGCATCATTCACATCAGGCAATGCTTCTTGTAAAAAGCAAACCCAGAACTGGTGTGCGTTTTTATAGGGCAGAGCAGCTGTAACCAACACCTCCTATCTCATCTCACTGATTGGACTCCAGTTGGCTGACACCTCACTCCAATTAGCTCTTGGAGATGTCATTAGTCTAGGGGTTCACATACTTTTTCCACCTGCACTGTGAATGTTTACATGGTGTGTTCAATAAAAACATGGTAACATTTAATTATTTGTGTGTTATTAGTTTAAGCAGACTGTGATTGTCTATTTTTGGGACTTAGATGAAGATCAGATCACATTTTATGACCAATTTGTGCAGAAATCCATATCATTCCAAAGGGTTCATATACTTTTTCTTGCAACTGTAAATGGATATCCTGCACTTAAGTCAGTCAGAAACAAGACACACGCAGTGCACACCAATCACTCATTGGAGAGATGTGGGACGCAAGACACTTATACATGGCTCACATGCCACTGATGCATATGTCACATACTGCACATACACCACTGATACATAGAACACATATAGCACACACCAATTATATATAGACATGTATGCCTAACCCTATTAAGTGTAGCACACTTAAGGGTTTGTCTCACTTCAGCAATTGGCATTTACAAGGCACTTACTACAATGTATTGTGATTGTCCATATTGCCTCTTTTCCATCACATTAGACATAGCACGTATCCAGGGTTTTGACCAGTCTGCAATCCAGCAGTGGTGGCCATGCTTGCACACTATAGGTAAAGGTGTTAGCTTATAAGCACTTCCAGCCTTTCCCTATAGTGTGTAAGCACGGCCACCACTGCTGGATTACACAGTGGTAATAACCGCGGATACGTGCTGTGTATAATGTGATGGAAAGTAGGCAACATGGACAATCACAATACATTAGTAAGTGCCTAGTATTAACTGCATGCTAAATGCCATTTACTGAAGTTAGACAAACCCTTTAACTCCTTTAAGCATAAATGTCTGGCATGAAATTTACCAAATCTTAATGTCATGTTCGGGTGTGGGACGGAAACACCACACCTAACATAGGAGGGAAAGGAGTGAGGGAATAAGGCCTGAAAACTAGGAAAAAGGAGATAGACACCTCCTAAACAAAAATAATCAAATTTCTGACTAACTACCAGAATGTACAGACTCCAGAGGTAGGTGAGTTCATACACTGGAACCTAGTGTCCTAACTGACCCTATAGGACCCTGCACTATTGTCACGAATGAGACAACCTATTCCTCCAAGAGGAAGGACGAACAGGAGTCTTCCCCCAGACCTTAATAGAAAAGACAGGGAAATACAACACAGAACTCAAACAAAATACAAAAAGGTAAATGAAAGACTTAACTTCAAAGGAGCAATCAAAGCACTAGGAACTCCGCAGAGATCCACACACCAGCAATCCACAACTCAATGCAGAAGCTATAAACCACACAGCATAGTGGGAAAACAATAAATAAGGAAGGTTAAATGTCAACTGTGACACGGTGAGGGGAATGGTCTGGGAAAACAGGTATTTTCCTCCCAGCGTGTGCTGCTGGGCTGATTTGCAGCCAGGTGGGGTCAAATACCGGACTGGAATTTAATTGCCGGTCTGAGTTTTTGTCAGCACCTGGCTGTCCTTAAATAGGAAGCTGGGCTCAGCAGCAGGATCTCTGTGTTGGGATCTGAGGCTTGGTGCCAGATTGGAGGGCTGAGACCCATGGACCGAGAAAACAGGCCCCCTAAAGCCTGCCGTGGACTGCTGGAGGCAGTACTGACATCAAGGTGACTTGTCTTATATGAACTTTCCAATTTGTGTAAAGTAAACACCAAGACTGCAAAGTAACACATTGTTTTATGCATTTGCCTCAAGAGTGAATAAACACTGAAGTTTTGCATTAAGAACGTCTTTTGCCTCTGTACTGCGTCCGCTTACCCTATCTACCAGAGCGAAACCCCACACCACATTAGCAACACCTGAGGCAAGGGGTGTGGCCATTACCAGAAACAACACAGACGCCTATTGATCCACAAGGAAACCTGTCAGATCAAACCATGTGTTGCTAGTCTTGCTGTTCTCCTGCCACCTGTCACGGGAACGTCCGTGACACTTTGCCTCCTCATATTTTACATAATCTACATTATAATTAAAAGGGTTGTCCTACCATAATGATCTATTGCCTATATACAGGATAGGTGATAAATATCAGATTGCTGGGGTCTGACTGCTGGAAGTGATCAGTGGGGATCTGAACGCTGGAGCCCCCATTGATCCCCCTTCTTGATTGAGTGGCAGGTCGAGCATATATCCTGCCTTTCCATCCATTCTCTATGGGGTCGCTGGAGACGGCAGCACTGGCTATTTCCAGTGGTCCCAAAGAGAATAAATGGAGCAGTAGGGCATATGTGTGGTCTGCCACACCATCAAAAAGGGGGAACAGGACACGTTCCTGGGATCAGTGGGGGTTGCAGAATCAGACCCCACTAATCATATAGTTATGCCCTATGGTGTGGAGAGGATAACTTGAAAACCTAGACAACCCCTTTAAATCCTCCACCACCAGTATCTCTTTACATGGCAGCAGTGATGCCTGTAAATACGGAATATCATCACTACCGCCATGTAAACCATACTTGTCAATACTGGAGAGTGTGACGCACTGTGCAGATTTTTTCAGTCATAAGTCCAACCTCCTTTGCAGGTCATAACCTTTAACAAAGCCCAAGCACAAACGGAGAGTCATAACTGAAGCAGAGACATTAGATTCACCTGAGGCAGGGTAATAGTAGGGATCCTGGAGCAGGGGTATTTGGAGAAGAGGCAATATTAGCATTGCATTTAGAGTGGGGGCGTCTAGAGCTGGGGCATTTATGGGGTGCACCTAAAGCAGAGGCATTAGGCAGGGTAATAGTGGTGATTCTGGAGCAGAGGTATTAGGGGGGCAACTGGAGAAGAGGCAATATTAGGGGTGGATTTAAAGTGCGGGAATTGGGGGGCATCTGGAGCTGTGGCACTAATGGGGGTGTACCTAAAACAGAGGCATTGGGGTGACTTAGGGCAGAGTTCCCCCAATGCCACTCTGAACTCTGCAGAGAGAAGCACACATTCATAGATCTGTGTCTTCTATAAACAAATCCCCTATTTCCCCCTTATAGTCTCCTACAGCTCACTACTGTCACACACCTGAGAAATCAGCCCAGCACTGCAGAGGAGTCCTTCTCTATAGCAACCACAGTTTTCTGACAGCAGGGAGGCCAGGAAGATGGCCAGACATGTTCTCTCCTCCTTCATTGCCAGCAGCCCGGGAAGTTTAGAAGGCCTCCTATATAATGTACACCAGTAGGAGGCTGCATCACTGTGAGATACTGCCATCTAGTGGCTACAATAATTATTTCTCCTGAGAAACAAGAGAAATAATTACTCATCTGTCTTATCTCCGGGCACAGAATACTGGGGGCCTACCGAGGAATCCCCCGCCTGCCCGGTGTGCCAGTCCGAGCCTGACCCTAGAACTTCAATGACCCGAGGGCCGCCCTTCAAGAAGAGTGGGATGCCATGCCTCAGCAGACAATAAGTCGACTTGTGAACAGCATGAGATGTTGTTGTCAAGCTGTAATTGATGTTCAAGCCCACATGACAAGTTATTGAGAGATTGACATTTTTTATGGGGGTATAACTAACCGTTGCACCGCCATCTGCACTTGAAATCTGCCTAATTTTGCCAAATTTCAGTATAGTAAATGACCCCTTACATTTTAAAGAGGGTAACGATGATGTGTGGAGAATATTCCATGCAAATAAGGATGGTTTTACTTTATTTTCTAATCCGCACAAAGTCTTTTATGTATTGATCTATTTTTATTGGACAAATGTCTACTACAAATTACATCATTTCTACAAGCTTTCAGGGTATAACCTGGTCAGATCATGCCTCCTTGGAGATTAAATAACTCTTTATTATGTAGATCAGATCTTTTAACCCTTACACAAAAAATCTCAAAGTACTACCACGGATCTGACACACAAGGCCAGAAGAACATCCCCCATGATAAAGTGCACACCCCCTGAGCTGCCAGCTTGCAATAAATCTATTGGAGCAATTATGGCAATTAATAGGGAGATCTCTGGATCCATGTGAGCTACCGTACAGGGCTGGTTCTAAGTTTGCTAGCAAGACACTGCCACATAATATATGATATCTGATGTTCATTTTTACATTACTCGTGGGCTTAACCCTTTAATGGGACTGAGCAGCAACTAGACCATGTGACTGATGTATGTGACATTATTGGCCTAGGAAGAGGCTGCAGCCCTCACGCAGTACTGCTACCTCTTCAAACAGCTGATCGATGGTGGTACCAGGAGTTAGACCCCCACCAATCAGATATTGATGACCTATCCTAAGGATATTATAACAATTGGCGGTTAGGTTAGTACAATTTATTACAAAAATATTCAGGCATAAACATGACTGTACTTCACTGTTGAACAATGTCACTTCTAAACCAACCAGTTCTTCCAACCAAAATCTGCAAACCCAAATATAACCCTTGCCAAACCTTCACTGGAAATTTCCAGGTGCACATAGAAATATGGACTGTCCTCCAGAGCACCTCATACCACACTTTGACAGCCTTGTCCCTCACCCCTTTGGCCTCCAACATGAGTTGTGCTAATCTACCGCCAGTCCCACCTTCACTGACCATTCAAAGCCTGACCCTCTGATGGGAATCCACAGGCTAGACTCCAGCCCTCTGAAATGTATTCGGATACAGTATATGTTTCTGATACTATAGAAAAGGACAAGCCTAGATGAACATGACTAAAAGTTTCAGCTACTTGAAATGAACTGTGTGTCCACTGCCGTTTTCCTTACACTTCGGGCCCAGTACGTAAAGTTCCAGCATGGACAGGGTCATGTGTGCGGCCGCAGCCAATGACTCGTTGTCACGGATGATGTTGCAGATAGCTGGAAGTTATGGATAAACACCCGACTGGCTTGATCCCAAACTAAGGAGCATAAAGGTGACCCCTGTAAAACCCTAAGAGCTCCCCCTAACTGCTAAGCACATACAAGGGTCTCAGAGGTAGACAATTGCATGCCCTCGTACCTAGACTGTGTGACACCTGAAAACCCTATAATAGTGAGGGGACACGACCACAGCTCCCTGCACTTAATACGGACGGAGTCAGGGTCACCTAGAATCAAGCCAGCAAGGAAACACAATACATGAAAGGACTTATCTGAACAAGCAGTAACAGAAGTCTCCAGCAGTGATCACTTTAATCCAGGAAGTAGTATAAACCGCAAAGTGAGGCAGTATGGGAGGGAATATAAAGGGAGGCAATTAGTGTAAATAGGTGACAGCTGTGAGAAGGAAAGGAGATGACAAAGTGAAACCAAAACAAAGAACATCATGCAAGAGGTACAGAAGAACGTCTGCCAGACCTTCTCAGAGAGCTGGCGGTGACACTCGCTTCCAGGGGCTGATTGTCCATAGACCTTACAGGGAAATTTCCCGGTGGGCTGATGCCCAGGGGGCCGCCTGGGCCCTCCTCACATTCAGTAGAAGTTTTTGGGAATGTATTTTGTGCTGCTGTCAGTATTTTGTGATGGACTGTGGTATTTGGCTCTGTTGGGGTGGTATAATGTGCCACAATATGGTATTGCAGGCTCTACCTTCCATTAATTTGGACCCGACTACAAAATGGGGCCACTTTTAGTATTTTTTCCAGGGCCACTTTAAGTTCCCAGTCCGCCCCTGCTCGCCTCAGTGGTGATTTGTTCGCAAGCAGCATGTTACTGCAGGGTCATGTATCTCCTGGCCCTGTCAATAAAGAAGGAAAAGGCAAGGCTATAAGAGGAAGGTGGAGGAGCAAGGGTGCACAGTGTCACTTGTCCCACCATCGGTGCACTTAACTGCTCATATGCAGTGACGGCACTTTCTTCTCCAGAATGAAGCAATGGATCACTAAGTAAAAGGCAACAATACATTCAGCTAACCAATAAATACAAGGCACTGTGCTTGGTTTAGCAGTGAATTTCCTGGTGACTCCCTTTAAATTTGATTACATCTGCTACGAGGGACCATTTTTTAGGTAGGACACCATGGATTTAATATATGCACAATTCCAGCTTCAATTACTACATTAGGGTGCATTCACACGACTAATGCTGTCCGTATTCATTCCGAAATTTACGGAGCGGGTGGCCCATTATAGAAATGCCTATTCTTGTCCACGATTGCGGACAAGAATAGGTCATGTTCTACCTTTTTTTGCTGGGCCAGGGAATGGAGCAATGGATGCAGACAGCACACGGTGTGCTGTCTACATCTTTTGCGGCCCCATTGAGATTAATGGGTCCGCACCCGTTCCGGATGCTGACCCACTCATACGGTCATGTGAATGAGCCCTAAGTCTGTAGATATTCAGCACTGTGATATGTTATATGTTAGGTAAGGTGTATGCTCTTAAAGGATTACTGAGCTTTCATAAAACTTTTTTGATATGTCATAGAGACATATCAAAAGTTTTAATTGTTGGGCGCCTGGGACCCCCACAAATCATGAGGAGAGACAAGAGCTCGCATATCACGCTTTCCTTCCTCACTGCAGGGGATGGGTCTCAGCATTCAGACCCCCACCAATCAATACTTTTGAGATTTCTCTGACGTATTAAAAGTTTTATGAAAACTCAGACCCTTTAAGACATGCGCAACCTTTGACAACTGCACCACTTCTGATTTTTGTGCCACTTTAGTTCCTTCTTATTTTTTCTTTTTTCCACATTGCAGTTTCCTTCGGTATCTCTTGTTTATTTTGCCATTATATTCATGCTCTATATCTAAGTAATATTGCTGCATGTACATTTCAATGTCTGTGATATTCTGTACAATTCTTAGCATTCAATAAAGTAGTTGTCTGGTTAAAAAATCTAAAAAAATCTTCTTTTCAAGATGGAAGCCGCCATTCAAGACCTGCATCTGTTAGGAGAGCAGAGAGCCGCTACAAATAGATTCTCCCGCCTAACGGGACCTGGCAGATCCAACACTTGCTGCCAGGTTCCTCCACAGATTACAGCGGATTGCTGGGGCACATGGCGGCAGTGTGATCTCAGGGGTTGCTGAAAGTGGAGAACCCATTTACACAGAAAAAAGACACATTGAACATAATTTATATAAGTTTAAAAAGGGTATTACGATTTCATTACCTAATAATAAACAATATCATTTTCTAATATATTTTCTGTCCACAGTGCGTTAAAAGTTACAGTCTGATCAGCGATAAACATAATAATTGGCGCTTATTTGCAACTGATTACACAGGCCAATACAAAAGTAATGGGGAAAGAATGATCGTTAGCGCAGTCACCCCTTCCCCCCATTCATTTCTAAAGCTTATTGGCAGCACATCTCTGATCACACAGGGAGATGTGCTGCCGATAATCGTCCTTTTGCGCCTCTTGCACGGGACCTTTGCCCTGCCGTGGCCATATTGCGGCCCACATATGGCAGGTCCGCAATACACGGGGCACCGACCGTTTGCATTCCGCATCACAGATGCGGACCCATTCACTTGAATGGGTCTGCAAATCCGGAACAGAAGCACGGAACGGAAGCACTACGGAGTGCTTCCTTGGGGAACTTGTTCTATCTTTTTGCGGAACGGATGGATCCCGGACCCCATTCAATTAAATGGGTCCGCGGTCCGGATGAGACTGCCCCATGGTCGGTGCCTGTGCATTGCGGATCGCAATTTCCGTTCCGCAGCACAGGCCCGGCCAGCACACGGTCGTGTGCAAGAGGCCTAGGGGTATGGCAACATGTGTCATGCGACATTTCATGTGATTTCAGTGGTGTCCCAATGCGACATGCTGAAACTGTGACGCGACAGTCACAAATAATCCATCCAAGTTGGATTTTTTTTGCGACTGTCGCGTCTTAGTCGCTGAATGTCGCATTGCGACACCATTGAATTACATTATATGAAATGTCACCATGTAGCCGTATCTTTATCCTGATGAAAGATGCGAATCAGCTGACATACGAGATTACAGTTATATGGGCATGAGTGTTCCTATGAACGCCTGTTCCCGATAATTGGCCCGAATATCTTCCAGTCTAATAGGCTCCTAACTGTAACTGTAACCTGTGCGTCCATCACATCACCTGGATATTATTTTTTTATCTATCGGAAGAAAAAAAAGGTTCAAATTAATGGACAGCAAGCAGAGATCTTAAAAATCATAAGCAATTGATACAAAAGTATATTGGAAAATTGTACAACTTTTTATTTTACCATAAACAATTTTTATTTGCTGAAACTGTAATACCCCTTTAACAGCATTTATGGGCATTTTGGGGGAGATTTATCAAACTGATGTAAAGTAGAACTGGCTTAGTTGCCCATAGCAACCAATCAGATTCCACCTTTCATTTTTCAGAGCTCTTTTAGAAAATGAAAGGTGGAATCTGATTGGTTGCTATGGGCAACTAAGCAAGTTCTACTTTACACCAGTTTAATAAATCTCTCCCCTTTGTTTCTTTCCAAAGAACAGTGCAGCTGTACAGTCATGTAACATTTTCTGTAGCTTATGTATTTTTCAAGCTTCCTGGGATTTGTAATGGAACACAGCTTTACTTTGTGAAAGTGTCACACGTCATATCACACCTATAGCGACTGTAAAGCAGTCTGCTCCTCTGTGAATACAGTCCTGAGCGTAGTGATCGACCCTGACTAACCGGAACTAAGCTGTGTGACTTAGTGTACAGGTCATGGACTTTTCTCCTGTCACTCCGTCATCAGGTAGGTGTGCCTTGTGCTAATAAGTTGTGCAGCATAGTGAGCACCCAACTCTAATGGGAGCTGACTGAAAGAAGGAAAGCCTTGTGAGAACAGGACAAGGTACGGTATGCCTCAACTGATGTAGCAAATCCAAGTCTTATGTTATATGTATGTCTGAATCTACATAGCAAATCCATGTGCCATGTCTGTTATATGTATGTCTGAATCTACATAGCAAATGCATGTAGCAGTCTTCTTATATGTCTGAACCTACATGGGAAATCCACTCCTCTTATACCGATGATCAAGGGATGCTTTGGGGCCCGAACTCAGAAGGGGCCGACCCACGCGGAGGACTAAAAGATTTTATTGTCAGGGCCCCCTCAGCAGTATTATACCATGACCTTATATACAGTGACACTGTAGGAAACGGGCGGACTGGCTGCCGGGCCTTGTCTGAGAGCGATTTTGACTAGCCACAAGAGTGAGAGTTGCATGGGAGAAGGGGATTGTGAGGAAGTTGCTGAAGAGGGGCCCATTCAAAAATTTGCTGTGGGTCCCGGTCAATTCTAGCTACACCCCTGCAGCTGATCATCTTATGTGTATATAGCCTCCCAACTCTCACCTGATGGTAGATGTGAGGGAGATTGAAATTCAACTGCCCAATCATTTTTGTTCTTGGGGAGATAAGCTAAGAGATAATGCTGGGTTTACACGGTCTGATTATCGGGAACAAATGTTCCTACGAACACTCGTTCCCAATAATCTTTCCGTGTAAATGCGCCGCAGATCACTCGCTGAATGATCTGGTAAAATAATCAATAATGTAAATACCCAAATGATCGTGTCTGGCAGCAGATCTACTTCCCGGAAACAATGCAGCTGTATGAGGACGCGCAATAGCAGCAGCCCTCGCCCGTCCTCATACTGTGGAGGTGATCCCTGCATGTAAATGCAGCGCTTCACCACAGCTTAACGAGCAGCCGGCTTTAGGGAAGGAACGCTTTCTTCCCAATAATCGGCTGCTGGTTGGAGTGTGTAAATCCAGCTTTAGGGTACAGGTCCCTTCTTGTTGTTGAAAAGTCACGCAAAATATTTTGTAATGATAGTCAATGTGATACACTGCGACATGACAATTGCAAAAAATCCATCCAAGTCACATTGCAACACCATTGACCATCATCACAAAACGTGTCACCGTGTAGTTCTACCCTTTTTTTGTTGCTTGATAAGTGGTCACGTGACACATGTCGCTATGTAGCCTCAGCCTAAGACTAAGCTAAGACTAAAGGCACCCTTAGACGCAAAGACCGAGCCAGCAATTTTTTAGGAAGGAACCATTCCTTTCTTAGTAATGCCTGCTCATCAGTGGAGGTAAAGAGCTGCATTTACATGCAGGGATCTTCTCCACTGTATTGGGGAGGAGAGCGATAAGTGATCGCTAATGCTATTGCTTGTCTCCATACAGATTGTTTCTACAAAGCATGATCTGCTTGCCCAGAAACAATGATTTAGGTGTCCGCAAATCTGTGGCACCTTTACAGGGGGCGATTATTGGGAATGGGCGTTCATACTAACATTCTTTCCCGATAATCGGCCCAACAATTGCCCTATAATAAGTCACCTTGTTAATTATTCTTTTCTAAACTATGGGTCAGAGCTGATTGGTGCAAATCCACTGCAAAAGGATATGTTTTTATCCATTTCCTTCTTTCAGGATGCCTTCACACACCAGGGCAGATTTACTAATGAAATTACACAAGTTTTTGGTGCACATGGCACATGATTTGCACTGCATTTATTTTATCTGAGCTCAGCCTCAAGGCCGCATTCCACAGGCTGATTCTCGACCGATAATCGCTAACAAGCGTTCATAGGAATGGGCGTTAGCGATTCTCTGGCGATGTAAAGGTGCCGCCGATTACCCAATGAATGCAGCAGTCTCCTTCACTGACAAGCAGGCGATTGCCAGGAAGGAACACTTCCTTTCCGGCAATCATCTGCTCAGTTGTCCTGTGTAAAGGGACCTTTAGGGCTCATGCACAAGATCGTATTTTTGGTAAGTGTCCGAAACATATTTTGTGGATCACACACGGGGTTTGTAAAAAACAAAACAAAAAAAAACAAACAGCACATGGATGTCCGCATCTGTGTGCTTTCCGCATCTGTGCAGCCGGGCCGCAAATTATAGAACCTATCCTATTCTTGTGCATTCACAGTGGGTCCCGCGAAATTGCAGGATGCACACGGACCGCATCCTTATTATACAATTTTACGATTTGTGGACCACAAAATGGATACGGTCGTGTGCAGGAGGCCTTAAAGTCACTGTAAAAACATTATGTCTGACCCCTCCAATCTATTTGGAAGCAAAAACTGCTATAGGTGGTGAAACAGCTGTGCAATCCCTGGTCTCTGGACATAAATAAATGCATGCTGCTCCTCCTACCACAAAAAAAGACCTAACTAAAGCTCAAAGGGGGAGATCTAACAAAGACCTGCATTTTACGGTGGTCTTTGAAATCTCAGCGCTGCTGGAGCATGCAACTAATTTATGACAAGGCTTACTGGCGCAAATGAAGATAAATGTGGTGGACCCGCTGTCCCCACCCAGTCTCTGCCCTCACCACATCCCGCTACAGAAAGTAGCAATGGCAGTGCAGAAATTCCACTTGCGACAAAATTTGCTCAAAGTGACGATTAAAACTTTGCAAACACAAGGTTTGCAACTTTTTTACACCAAAAAAGAGGCACAGGGAGATTATAAATCTGCCACATAATAAAATGGATTATCCCATGATTAACGCAAAAAAAGAAAGCCAGACATCATATAGTACATGACAATCTCTTTCTAACAAAGGTAGAACCAGCCCTGTACCTTGCATGGGTCCAGAGATCTCCCCATTCAATGCTTTGCTAGATTTATATCAAATTGACAGCTCAGGGGGCTCGTCCTTTCTGCTACAACTCTCTCCCTATCACAGCTCAGGAGGCAGTTGAAAGATGAAACTGAGCATGTGCGACCATCTTAATGAGACGGACAAAGAAATAAGAAAAAAAAACAGCAGGTGGCGCTATACATATAAATTGAATCGAATAACTCAGTGGCTATAGAATTTTTTTTATCACATGCAATCACAAAAGTATTAAGATCCAGGTGCTGGTTTGAAAACTGTAGAATATTTTTCGTGGAACAACCCCTTTAACAGTATAATAGCGAGATGAAAAGAGAATAGTATGAAAACAGCTTTAGGGCGAATGCACACGGCCGTGTTCCGCGGCCGAGTGCGGGCCGTGAAAACCCTGCCGGGATTCCTGCTGACTGCTGAAGCGCACGGCGTCATGGGTTGCTATGACGCCGTGCGCTTCATGCAGCCGCTGCTGGACAGTAATACACTAGTATAGTGTATTACTGTACAGGAGCCGCTGCATGAAGCGCACGGCGTCATAGCAACCCATGACGCCGTGCGCTTCAGCAGTCAGCAGGAATCCCGGCAGGGTTTTCACAGCCCGTTCTCGGCCGCAAACACGGCCGTGTGCATTCGGCCTTAAGCAAATGTTGTTGCTTATCTTGTACTGATTATAAGTTACAGCCTGCAGTAGACTCCAGAGCTGCATTCACAATTCTGCTAGCTTTCAAAATGCGATCTCTCAGGAATTCCTGCCTATAACTTGATGTATGAAAAATAGTCCCACTGTAGAGGAGCTCAGCTAAGATATTAGAAATATGTCTGACACACTTTTTCTAATGAACACCCAGCAGAATTGGAACTATATTTTATTTGTAGGTTACTTTTATAAAACTGCCACATTTCTCTGCAGGGTGGAGTTCTATAATAACCACTTCCTTCAACGAAGCCGATGTCCTAATAGCTCAGGGGTGGCCAACCTTACAGACAGATAGAGCCAGAAAAAAAAAATCTTATGACTGCCAAGAGCCACAAGCTATCCGTTTACACAAATTTGTGTGCACACAACAGTAGTACTGCAATTGAGTTATCAAACATTTAAAAGTGCATTTAAACCACCTTTCCTACCTGTAGTGTAGACAGCTTTAGTGAGACTTCTGGCAATCTTTGTTTTTCACAATGTGTTTCAAGATTTCTCAAATGACACCTTTATGCTCAGATGACCGCCCATGCCCAGATGACACCTTTATGTCCAGATGACCGCCTTATGCTCAGATGACCGCCCATGCTCAGAGGACACCCTTATGCACAGATGACACCATTATGCTCAGATGACCGCCCATGCTCAGATGACACCCCATGCACAGATGACACCCTTATGCTCAGATGACCGCCCATGCTCAGATGACCGCTCATGACCGCCCTATGCTCAGATGACACCCCATGCACAGATGACCGCCCCATGCTCAGATGAACGCCCATGCTCAGATGACCGCCCATGCTCAGATGACCGCCCATGCTCAGATGACCGTCCCATGCTCAGATGACCGCCCCACCATGCTCAGATGACCGCCCATGCTCAGATGAACGCCCATGCTCAGATGACTGTCCCATGCTCAGATGACCGCCCCCTGCTCAGATGACTGCCCTATGCTCAGATGACCACCCCATGCTCAGATGACCGCCCATGCTCAGATGACCGCCCCATTCTCAGATGACCGCCCCATTCTCAGATGACCGCCCCATTTTTAGATGACCGCCCCATGCTCAGATGACACCCCCACCCCCATTCTGAGATCATGTGCTGGGGGGGGGGGGGATTTGACATAGGGGAGATGTGAGCATGGGGTGTCTGATTTTTTATGTCTTATGTGAGCACTGGGAAGGCTAATGTTGTGGGTCTCAGGATTTGGGGGTCTTATCTGAGCTCATACTACTCCCATGTCAGTACTTTAATAAAATAAAACTGTGTAGGAGGCTTATCCTACCTTGGCTGCCGCTGCTCTGAAGACTGTGGCGCCCTCTCCACAGTGACCTGCCGTGCACAGCGTCAGGTCAGAGCCCCGGCCTCCATGTATTAAGGGGGGGAGGGGGGGGTGCACTGCGCCACCAATGACAATTAAGCTTTAATACAGATACAGGAGGCGGGTTCCGGCAGAATCACATAGCCGACACCTGACCTCTATGACGGCGCTGCTGTCCCCGGCAGTTAACCCCTCGGGTGCGAATCTCGGGTGCGGGCTATATTATTCTGCAGCCAGCACCCGCCTTCTGTATTTGAATAAATGAGCGAGTTAACTTCATTGGTGGCAGTGGCCACAGCCCCTCCCCTCCTCTTCCCCTCTGCATTCTCATTGGTCGCAGCGGGGGGGAGACTGCTTTCTTCTTCCTTCTCCCCTGTGCTGCTAATATGTCGATACCTTCGACATCCCTGGCCCACTCCCCTGCGCGCCACATATGTAGAGGAGAGCGCGCTTCTCTGAGAGCCGCAAATGAAGGTGCGAGGAGCTGCATGCGGTTCGCGAGCCGCGGGTTTGTAATAGCTCATTACTGAAAAGACTGAGCTGCACTTTTACATAAAAGGACATTTGTTATGAAATAATTTTTACATGAAAAATTGTTCCTTGTAGCCTAAACCAAAAACGATACTCCCAATAATGTGGGAAATCCATCATACAAGTTCTAACACTGCACGCGACGGTTTTTGTCCGGCCAAACCCCAGCATATAATAGTCAATGAGGCTGGCGGGCACGCAGAGAGCTCCGGCAGGCTGTTCTCTGCCAGAAGTGCTGCATTCTCTTTACTGTTTACAGCTGCTCTGTCCCATTCACTTCAATGGGAAGGAACAGTTAGTATGAATGGGACAGAGGTGCTGCAATTACACCTGCTCGTCGGTGCATTCTTTCCAAACAGCTGATCGGCAGGGGTGCCAGAAGTCAGACCCCCACCCGTCTCATATTGATGATCTCTCCTGAGGTCTGACATCTCGCACCCTGCGTTGGACTCGATTTTGTGTAGTGGACAGAGCTGATTGAAGTCCATTGAAGTGAACAGGAGCAGCGGTGTAGTAACTAACTCCATCCACTATACAATGAATGGAGCTACCTCAGATCAGCTCATTGGCGATGGTGCGGGGTGATCAGATCGAGCAGGCCATCAATATAAAAGTACCAGAAAACCCCTTTAATAATTATTCAATTGACTACTACTGATATTTGATTCTTTAGAGAAATAGGCACACCAGTGAGGGATTTGCCATCATTTGTTTTATATTCCGTCAATGTAGCTGTATGAGGGCGTTTTTTTGTAGGACGAGTTGTATTTTTCAATGGCATCCTTTTAGGGTACATAGAATTCATTGATTACGTTTTCTTAATTTTTTTCATATATTATTTTATTACGACGTTCAGTGTGGTATAAATAATGTCACATCTACAGCGATACCATATTTATGTTTTGTTTTACTACTTCTACAAAAAAATAACTAAAAGAAAATTAGTTTTTGAGAGCCATAACTTTTTTATATTATTTTGATAGATCTATATGAGTCCCATTACCATGCGCCTAGGCCATGGGACCAGTGAACATGACGTCACTGCCCTCTTCAAACAGCTGGTCGGCAGAGTGTCAGGACTCGGACCCCCACTAATCAGATATTGATGACCTGTCCTGAGGATAAGCCATCAATATTTTAGTCCTGTAAAACCCCTCTTATGTAGCCAGCAATGATTTTAGTCTGTTTTCTAGGCCTACATTCAGGGTTAAATATAGTTTGTTAATTATATTGTATTATATTAAAGAGGACCTGTCACCTCTCCTGACATGCCTGTTTTAATAGCTTCATGCATTCCCCATGTAATAAGAATTCTGGAGCATCTGCTCTTATGGCTCTATGTTGTGCTATTCCATTATTATTTCTACTAGAAGTTATGAGTGAATTACTAGCAGGCTGCAGTAAGGGTACAGAGGGGAGGTAACCAGTTGGGGGGGGGGGGTGTACCTGCACAGTCTGACTCTATCCAATCAGTGCTGCCATTGTCAGACTGTTACCCTAAGTTCACACCTGAGCGTTTTACAGCGCGTTCAAACGCGCTGTAAAACGCTCAACACATGAAAACCAATGCTTCCCTATGGGAATGGTTCTCACCTGGGCGTTTTACAGCGCGTACGATCGCGCTGTAAAACGCCCGACGCATAATCAAGTTCTTGAGCTTCTTTGGGGCGTTTTGACGTGCGTTTCTGGCCATAGGACACTGCAGTCAATCACACAAACGCGCGTCAAACGCGCGTTTACTATTACATAAAACGCGCATAAAAACGCGCGACAAAAACGTGCGTAAAACGCGCGTTTGAGAAACGCTCACGTGTGAAAGCAGGGTTAAGGTAGGGACCCGCACCTATCAGACAATGGGGGCATTTTAACACCAAGTGCTGTTAGCAGTTCTGCAGGGTGAAAACTGCTGACAGACTCCCCTAAAAATAGATCCAATGTGACCAGAACATTATTTATTCTATGAAAATGGCAGAGCGGTTCTCTGGTCAAGTATACATTACGATCCAAAATAGAACTTAGGCTACAAAATAGCGGATCCGTGTTCCTGTTTTTTTTACATCCACAGCCATTCCGTTTGTAAGTTGTGTTTCCGTGCAGTCCACAAAAAAAAAACCTGAAGGCTGTAATTCTTTAAATGTAATATATACAGGTTTCCCAGCAACCATCCGCAAAAAAAAAAACGGATGCGGATGACATATGGATGGCTTCCGTTGACTTCAATGGGTCCGCAAAACATTTATGGCGTTCAAGAATAGGACATGCGATACTTTTTTTGCAGACGGGAAACACGGACAGCGGACGCGGAAAAGAAATGGTTGACTACACCGCAAATTTAACGGCTACATAGAAATGCATGGGTAACCATCCAATCAGCCCAAAAAAAACTGAACGGACGCAGAGAAAACCAACTGTGTCGTGCGCATGTAGCCTTTTCAGAAGTAATGAATGTGTCTTATTGGCTTTGTGTTGTTGTAAATCTTTTTTATGGTCACTTTTATTAGTATGGCCAATGACTTACATATTCTTGCTTACATATACATAGTGTGTAAACCGCATTATCATTACATGTCCTAAAGCTTTTTCTCTGTTGTGAGACCTGAGTCATGCAATAAAAATGACGATTCCCCCTCCTGCACTTAAGGTAGCTGATTACTAGATAGTATAATTGCGGGCGGAGACCATATTGCCAATAATTGCAGCTATATTACCACTTGTGACTAAAGTAATGGTAATGGTGATTTTATCTATAACAGCTTTGATGAGTGTATAAGCAGCAGACATGAGACTGAACACTAAAAATGACAAAACAAGCACACAAAATATCTGCATCCTGCTACTGAATCTCATTCCCACATGAAGATCAGACAACCACTGCTAGTATAAGGCGAGGTGCGCGACAAAAAAGTATGCAGCTACACGGCGACATGCAACATTTTTCGTAATGATAGTCAATGGTGTCGCACTGCGACATGATGCGACTGTGACGGGACAGTCGCGCAAAAATCTAACTTGTCGTAGCATGTCGCATATTGCAGTGCAACACCATTGACTAAATGTCGCGCAACTTTTCTGAGGCACGTCGCTATGTAGTCCTAGCCTAAAGGAGCGAGACAATGAAATCGAGGGCAAATCGATAGGGGGTGCAGAGGCAGCAGCTGCGAAAGGCCTGGAGATCAGAATTAGGATTTGCACTTAATAGGTGGGGGGCCCTGTTATACATTTTGCATTAAGCCCCAAGATCTTCAAGCTACCGTACACCTCTCAATAATGGTCCAGGAGCATGGAGTCCCATCAGTGTACTGTAGGACTGGACTATGGGTGTGTATGTAGGTGGATATGCAAACTAGCATGATTAGGAAAAACACAGTTGTGTATAAATTACACAGGACTAATGTGAGTATGGACAGGGCGCTGTTAAAGGGAACCTGTCACCATGAAATGCAGTCCAATCTGCATGTGGCATAATATACAACAGGAGGATATATCGTTTTATAGGAATAGATTCAGTAAATCTGATATTTCATTCATTTACATTCCTGCTCATTCAGGGCTTTGAAGTCCAGGGGGCGGTCCTATCAGTGATTGACAGCTCTCTCTGTATACACAGCCATAGAGGGACGGCTGTCAATCACTGATAGGACCGCCTGCTGGACTTCAAAGCCCATAATGAGCAGGAATGTAAATGAATGAAATATTAGATTTACTGAATCTTTTCCCATAAAACTATATATTAATCAGCTCAGCTCCTCCTGCTCTATAACAGGCTGTTTGCAGCTCAATCATCAAGTTCAATGTGACAGGTTCCCTTTAAAAGTGTTGTCCTCAGATTGTTAAGAAAAACTTTAAAAAAGCATACTCATTTCTCTATTCCCTTGACTTGAACGGCTGAGCAGGCATTTCCTGCATGGCAGACCCACCTAGAAGTAGAGACCACTGGGTTACCAGAGAAGCATCGGAATGATAGTGGCTGGAGATCAGTATGTTTAATATGTATTGCCTGGACAGCCCCTTTTACCTGATCCTCTGGGTATTTGGATAGGTCTTATGGCGAATTTCACTGGGCAATAGATTTGTAAAAAGGATTAAGACCGGCGTTTTAGATGCCCGTTTTAATCAACCCTATACCTGGCGGTGGATCCTCCTGGGATGAGATCCAGGTCTCTACAAAACTTTAGCAGATCCAGCTCTGCTTCTAAATGTAGGACAGCTTCTGAGCGGTCTTACATTTAGACCAGGCATGCTCAACCTGCGGCCTTCTAGCTGTTGCAAAACTACAACTCTCAGCATGCCTGAACAGCCTACATCTATCAGCCTACAGCAGGGCATGGTGGGAGTTGTAGTTTTACAACAGGACCGCAGGTTGAGCATCCCTGATTTAGACAATTTTCTATGAAAAAAACAGGCGTAGAAAATAGTAAACCACTTTTTTAGACCTGACGTGAGCGAGGAGAAGGACCTTTGCGCTGCAATCTGCGCCAGGAATACGCCTAATTTAGGTGTATTTCTGTTTCATACATGTTCCCCTATGTGTCTTTACATGCTCCTAAAATTGTACCCGTGCTACCGGGATTACATACGTGAGCTGTATGCATAGAGGTAAGTGTACTTTATTTTTCCTGAAAGCTGCACACAACTCCTGAGAGCTGCAACATAACCTTAAAGGGGTTGTCTCACCTTGTAATATGAGCACAGCCGTTACACTTCATTGGATTGATGGCACAGGGAGCGCGGTAACTATGCCCACAGCTTGCCTGTGCCAAGCTCGCTCACCTGAGAGTACAAGGGCACACTATATTACAAAGTTAAAAGCCGTCAGATGACAGCCTGGATTCCGAACATGTAGTAGTTCACCCCATGCCTGGAGCTGTTTTTTCTTGGAACGACTCCCAGGCTTCTGACATTATCGGGAGCTGTTCAACACAGTACATAGGAGGTGGCCGGGACAGAAGGGAGCTAGTGCGCATGAGCAGCTTTGAAAGCTCGCTCCCGTGATCCCGGCCACCATACAAGCCAGCGCTGTACTTCACAATGTGCAGACGCGGCCACCGCTACCAGATTGCAGTGGTGGTCGTAACCCCTGACAACGGGCTACAAGATGAGGATTATCTAGGAGAGGAGGCAGTTTTGAAGCACAAAGTATATTAGTAAATTGTTTATTATGGGCTTATATTGTACATAACTACCATTGTTCCAAGTGAGACAACCCCTCCAAGGCTACCTACTCCGGATTACACGTGGTTTCTCCATGTGGATTTTCATGCAGAAAAATCATAACACAATACAATACCAGCAAAGTGTATGAGATTTGACAAATTTTATCTATGTGGAAATTGACCTGCTGTGCGGATTTAGAAGTCTGAATGACGATGTTCCTAAGCCCTGCCCGAGGCACGGCTGAATAGTAAGGCTGCTGCAGCAACTGAATGGCATAATGGTCGCTGAGATGCCGTGGTTGCAATTCACCATGGCATCTGAGGGGTTAAATGTCTACGGCCGGAGTTGTCTCCAATCATCAACAGTGTCGTCAGGTGTCTGCTGTATAACCCAGCAGTCACCCGCCTTCTATGTATGATGAATGTTAACGAGGGGTTTTATAGTTTTGTTTATGCATTCTTTTTTATGTGTATATTTTTTAACAAATTACTTTACTGAACTTTATAGCTTTTTTTAAAATCCCAAATCAGGATTTTTACATTTTATTTTTCATAGTGAAGCCTTGGAATACCTTAGGTATGCGCTAAGAGGGATTAGATCAGGAGGGCCTTTGTTAGATGAGGACCTTTGTTAAAGGGGTATTCCTGTTACATAGTTATTCCCTATCCTGTAGGGGTCCTACCGCTGGGACCCTCATTGATCACAAGGATGAGATCACCATACCCTGTGCAGCCCTCTGCAAAGAAATTAGCGGCTGGTTGGGCATGAGCGTGGTACAGCGCTCAGCTGTCTGCAGAATTCCCGTAAAAATGACTCAATCGGCCACACCCATGCCACACCATCCGCTCCGTTCAGTCCAGGGGCTGCAAAGGGTACGGGGCACCATTCTTGTGATTGGTGATGGTCCCACTGATCTAACAGTTATCCCGATCCTGTAGATAGGGTGTAAATTAATGTAATTAAAATACCCCTTTAAGGCCCCCCATGCACATTACATTATGGAAAGTAGGATTGAACAAGCTGAATTTTAACACACATTCCTTTTGTTCTGTCAGGAAATAAGTCACTGCCAAATGTGTCTGGCAGTGACTTTTTCCAACACATGCATGCTTTGCCTAGCTGAGCGTGTGTATGGGGGAATCAGATGGAATAGCTGTCAGGCGAGGTGAGCATTTGGCCAACAACTATTGACTTGTTGGATCAATCTCTGCATAGAGCATGTTATCGCGATCTGCATTGTGGAAAGTATAGTCTTTACATGTCATTGTTCTTTACCAGGAACAATTAAATCACCCCCTGCCTCATAAGAGTTCAGCTTAGCTGTTAGGGATCTGTCTGTTGAAAAGCTCATCAATTCTTTCATACGAAAAGGACAGACTTCTGAATACAGCTCTGGAGTATAACAGAAGCTGTACCTCGGGATCTGTACACGATATGGTAATATCATGTATTTCCAGAGTTACTCAACTTTATGCACAATCAATCTATAAGTAAACTGCAGACCAGTGTTCAAAGGTGGACATAACCTTCAGGGTATGATAACGGTCGTCAACATTACATATTAAGTGGAATAAATATGGATAAAACAACTGAAATGGACAAGGACTTAGAGATAATAGTAGATAATAAGCTGAATCATAGCAACAAGTGTCAGGCAGCTCCTGCCAAAGTAGATAGAATGATCGGATGCGTAGAAAAAGGCGGAGGTGCACATAATGAATTTATCACTGAATATGATCAAATAGTAAAAGAAGCAATATACTCACTAGTTCATTTTCCACTGTTTTTCAGCACCCCTTAACTAGGGTTCCCAGCTGAGATTTGTTTACTTGCCTTTCACATAATGAATGTAATTCGCAGTTAATGCAAATAATAGTTAATAGCAATAATAATGCCCACTGCGCTACTAACCCGCTCCCCTCTCCTGTAGTCCAACGTCCTGGTCACCGAAGTAGCTCCCCTCTTGCATGCTGCAGGCCTGCTTTCTGCTGGCACTTCTCCTTGCTGTCCATAGGGTGCATGCATGCACTCCCCCATCTATTAAAGGGCCAGTGCACATGCACCTTAATCTTCAACAACCAATGGCTGGCCATCTTGGGGTACTTAAGGCACATTCTCCTTTGGGAGGGTGCCTGAGCAATAGGTTCTAGTCTGCTATTTGGGAAGGTGCCTGAGCAATAGGTTCTAGTCTGCTAGTGTCCTGCTAAGGTATGTTGTTCTTCACTTGTTTGCCTGTGTACCAACTTCTGCCTGGTTCCCAAATCTGACCCTTCGCTGCTTGACCTGACATCTGCCTGATCACTGTTCTGACCCTGAGCTGCCCACCCTGACCACAGACTGTTTATTAGATTGCACAAACTCTGCATGCCCTGACCTCGGTCTGTCTCTGTTTATGGTTTTGCCTGATCCCTTGGTGCTCCTCACTGCTGTTACTTGTCCTCCATGGGTCAGCAGTCATTTGAACACTTAGATAATGCCCTTAGGAGTAGATCCAAGCCATATCTGTTCTAGTGGCACAGCAGATTCACATCTGCTTTGTAACACATTAATAGCCAATCTACATACCATTAGTGCTACATCAAGATGCAATTATCAATAGTACAGTATGGATGACATCCAGATTTACTGTCACACATGTACACTAAGTCCCCTGATATAGAGGGAAGTGCATTGAGACGTACACTACACAAGGGTCTAATAGTGAAACAATAGAGCCTAATTTTCAAGGGTGGCAGTGCTCTTGTCAGGGTGGTCACTACACAGTCAGAACTGAGTGCAGGGAGAGTGCCACCCTCGAAAACAGAGGCAGCATGGAGGACATTATACAGCATTACTGAGCAGAGTAGCTGTGAATCCAGCAGTGGGGGGAGCTAGGTTACTAGAACATTCAACAGCGTCTTTCTGTGTCTTCCTCCTCCCCTTTCCGTAGATTTCTATGGGTAGCATGTACTTTAATTGCACAGTGGGTTAATAGTCTGTCTTGTCTCTCAAGACGGATTTTGGCAGTGAATTGAGGGGCGATAAGTTCAGGAGTCAAAGAAAGGAGAAGAAGTAGATCATAACAAAGCTTCATATATTTGTGTGTACTATTAACCCCTACTACCCCAGGCCAGTTATCACCTTCCTGTCCAGTTTTTTTTTTTGTTGCAAATGTGACATGTGTAACTTTATGTGGTAATAACTTTGGAATGGTTTTACTGATCTAACAAATTCTGAGATTTTTTTCTCATGATAGATTGTAGTTCATGCTAGAGGAAAATGTGGTTCAAAATTTCTCTCTTTATTTCTAAAGAATTCAAAATTTACTGAAAATTTGGAAAAATTCACAATTTTCTAAATTTGAATTTCTCTACTTTTAAGACTGATAGTAATACCTCATAAAATAATTATCAGCCAACAATTCCCATATGTCATCATTTTATAAGCATTATTTTATTTTTATAGAGTGTTAAAAGGCTTAGGATTTTAGAAGCAATTTTCAAAATTTTAAAGAAAACTTCCAAAATCATTTTTTTCAATCACCAATTCAGTTATAAAGTGTTTTTGAGGAGCTTACATATTAGAAACTATCCATAAATTACCCCATTTTAGAAGCTACAACCCTCAAAACTAAAGTTACAAACTTTGTTGACCCTTGAGGTGTTTCACAAGAATTAAAGGAAAAAGGTGAGGAAACGTCAAAATTGAATTTGTTTTTGCTCATTTTCAATGTTAATCCATTTTTCCTGTTACATAGCAAGGGTTAACAGCAAAATAAATCTCAATATTTCTTAGACCTGATTCTGCAGCTTACAGAAACATCCAGTATGTGATCGTAAACTGGACACATGGCAGGGGTCAGAAAGGAAGGAGCTCCATCTAATTTTTAGAGGGCGATTTTGCTGACATTTTTTTTGGGTGCCATGTTGTATTTGAAGAGACCCTGAGATACCCCCTCAGTGGAAACCTCCAAAACTAGAAACTACAACCCTCAAGGAATTTAGTAAGGGGTGTATTGAGCACTCTGACCCCACAGGGATTACACAGAATTTAGAAACACAGTGAAAATTAAAAATTTCATTTCTTCCAATAAAATGTTTTAGCTCCAAATTTTTCATTTTCACAGGGGTAACATGAGAAAAAGCACCCCGTAATTTGCTACCCATTTTCTCCTGAATATGACAACACCCCAAATATGGTCATAAACTTCTGTATGGGCACACCACAGGGCTTAGAAGAGAAAGAACACCATGCGCATTTGAAGCCTAGTTTGGTGATTTATACAGGGCTGGTTGACTGCAGAGGCTCTGAGGTTAAATAAAAAAAAGAATCTCCCAAGAACTGACTCCATTTTAGAAACCACACCCCTCACAGTATTTACCAAGGGGTATAGGTGGCTTTTTGACCTCACAGGTGTTTTTCAAAAATTAATTCACAGTAAATGGTGCAAAATTTTTTCCACAGATATGGCATTTCAGTGCCCGATATATTGTGCCTAGCTTGTGCCATTTGAGACACAATGCCCTTTAAGGCTACTTTCACACTAGCATTCGATCGGATCCGTTCTGAACGGATCCGATCATATTAATGCAGACGGAGGCTCCGTTCAGTACGGATCCGTCTGCATTAATAACTTAGAAAAAATTCTAAGTGTGAAAGTAGCCTGAGCGGATCCGTTCAGACTTTCAATGTAAAGTCAATGGGGGACGGATCCGCTTGAAGATTAAGCCATATGGTGACATCTTCAAGCGGATCCGTTCCCATTGACTTACCCTGTAAGTCTGAACGGATCCGCTCGCCTCCGCACGGCAAAGCGGACAGCTGAACGCTGCAAGCAGCGTTCAGCTGTCCGCCTGTCCGTGCGGAGGCGAGCGGAGCGGAGGCTGAACGCCGCCAGACTGATGCAGTCTGAGCGGATCCGCTCCATTCAGACTGCATCAGGGCTGGACGGAGGCGTTCGGGTCCGCTTGCATTGTGACGATCCGGCAGGTAGTTCCGTTGCTGGAACTGCCTGCTGGATCTCGAAATCCGTGTGCAAACGGATATCATTTGTGGACGGATCCGGATGTGGATCCGTCTAACAAATGCATTGAAACACCGGATCCGTCTCTCCGGTGTCATCCGGAAAAACGGATCCGGTATTTTATATATTTATTTTTTTGCATTTTTAAAGGTCTACGCATGCGCAGAACGGAAAACCGGATCAGTTTTGCCGGAACACTTGGTGCCGGATCCGGCATCAATGCATTTCAATGGAAAATAATTCCGGATCTGGCATTACGGCAAGTGTTCCAGAATTTCAGACTGAGAAAATACCGCAGCATGCTGTGGTATTTTCTCCAGCCAAATGCCGTAAGAGAGACTGAACTGAAGACATCCTGATGCATACTGAACGGATTGCTCTACATTCATAATGCATTAGGATAAAACTAATCATTTTTTTCCGGTATTGAGCCCCTGTGATGGAACTCAATACCGTAAAACTTTAATGCTTGTGTGAAAGTACCCTTAATCACTTGTTTTTTAAATGTTCAGCAATCAGCATCTTGACCGTGACCTATGGATGCGCTATCACTTTACAAAACTAATTAGGCCAATGGCCATCAGCAGTAAAGTTAGTTCTGAAGTAAGGGTTGGAACAATTTATTTCTTTAACCAATTGTGCAATCTCATTCCAATATAGAGTGATAAGCATTCCTGACCAAAAAATGTGAGAGATTGTGCATTTGATTCCTCATACCCTCCAACATCTGTCTGAAGCAGTTGGGTATATAGTATGTCATTTGGCTGGCGTGTAATACTACTGAAAGAGTATGTTGTGATGGGCTTCCCAATGTTCTGTGCAATCGGTAGCCTGAAAAGCCCATCTCATAGCCCATTGGACTGTAGAGAAGGATTACCAAGTGTTATAATGGAAAATAATAGCCTTCTTTAATACAGAATGCAAAGTTCAATGTCAAATGAGGGGTAAAAAATAATAAAAACATTACTCACCTCATCCACTTGATCGCGCAGCCGGGATCATCTTCTTTGTTCTTCTTGAAGGACCTGCAAATGGACCTTTGCTGACGTCATCGTGCTCACCATGTGGTAAGCGCGGTGATGTCAGCGCAGGTCCTGCTGAATGAAGATAGAAGGTCCTTCATTCTATCTTCATTCAGCAGGACCTGCGCTGACGTCAGTGAAGGTCCTTTTGCAGGTCCTTAAAGAAGAACAAAGAAGAGGATCCCGGCTGCGTGATCAAGTGGATGAGGTGAGTAATGTTTTTATTATTTTTTAACCTTCAATTGACAGTGGACTTTGCATTCTGTATTAAACCATGTTATAAACACCAAACCCAAACACGAACTTCAGTGAAGAAGTCCGGGTTCGGGTATGGGTACCACATTCAGTTTTTTCTCCCGCGCGTGCAAAAACGCATTGCACTCGCGTGGAAAAAACTGAACAACGGAACGCAATCGCAGTCAAAACTGACTGAAATTGGGTGCCTACTCGCACGATTTTCCCTGAATGCATCTGCATCACGTGAAGGGGGCCTTAAGGAAGCAAATAGAAGCGATCAGGTGGAGCTGAATAATGGATTTTTAATCTCATGGACGATGTTCAATAAGCTGCTGGTTTACACTTTAATCGAAGCAATATTTGTAGCTCAGTTCACATTTATGGTCTTAATTAATTTACATACCTATAAATAGTAATTCCAATTTCTGAGTAAGTTATAAATAGAAAGCTCGATAGTTGGACGCCATAAAACGGGCAGATAAAAGCTACACTTTACCCTTCTTCTTGCCACATGTGCATCATCCTATGTAACTGCTTTATCAGCAATTAACCACTTCCTTTCCATTCGATTCTCCATTTTTGCGTTTTCATTTTTTATTCTTGGCTCTCCCTGAGCCTTTTTTACTTTCTAATAGCACCATTTAATATTGCATATTATATATAGTGGGAAGCTGAAAAAAATTCCAAATGGGGTGGAATTCGAAAAAAAAAAACACACATAGTTTACCATGCCATAGTTTACCCTTGTTCTCTGGGTCAGTGCAATTACAGTGATACCACATTTGTGTATTTATTCTTGTGAATTAATCCTGAAAAAAAACTAGAAAAATTTGAAACACACATTTTCCTATTTTTTATTGCTATAAAGTTTTTTATAGTTATGTCTATAAATCTGTGTGAGGGCTTATTTTTTGTGGGACGATCTGCAGTTTTTATTGATACCATTTTGGGGTGTCTATGACTTTTTGATCACTTTTTATTAAATTTTTTGGGAGAGATGAATCCTATTACACTATTTGCTGTATGACATAAATATTTTTGTATTTTAATAGTACAGCCACCTTTGGATGCGGCGATGCCTGTAATGTTAATTTTTTTGATTGTTCATTTATTTTTTTATTCTGGGAAAAGTGGGAGGAATTTTTATATTTATTTATATTTTAAAGCCTTTTTTTTTACTTTCATTTTACATTTTTTAAGTCACCCCTGGTGACTGTAAGAAGCAATCATTAAATTGTTTCTGCAATAGATAAAACAGTTCAATGCTCTATTGCTATGTTCTTATGCAGCTCTACCACCCGCAGGGCTCCATAGGAACTACAACTCTGAAAGCCATTGAGCGAGACCAGGGCTTTCAATTTCAAACAACTGCTCCCCCGATCGCCACATGGAAGAGACAGTCCAGTCCTAGGAGCGCAAGCTCCCGGGTTTTTCACCTCTTAGATGCTGCAGTCACATTTGGCCACAGCATCTGAGGGGTCAAATGTCTGCAATCGGTAATATGAATGTGATAGACTTGGGACTTATATGAGCCAGATGGAAATCTTCTAGAGCCGGGCAAATCCATTTTAACGTCAAATTAGGGCTCATGCACACAAACATATTTTATTTCCGTGTCCGTTGCGTTTTTTTTTTTGCAGACCGTATGTGGAACCATTCACAAAAAAAAACAAAGTTACTCCCTGTGCATTCCGTTTCCGAATGTCCGTTCCACAAAAGAGTAGAACATGTCCTATTATTCCGCATTACGGACAAGGATAGTACAGTTCTATGAAGGGCCAGCTGTTCTGTTCCGCAAAATACAGAATGCACATGGATGTCATCCGTATTTTATGCGGACCGCAAAATACATACGGTCGTGTGCATGAGCCCTTAGGACTACTCTATGAAGCTTCTTTCTGATGATTTATGCAATATTCATAATGACTGGAGGGACACTGTGAAGTAGGCATGTGTTCTGATAAATTGTTATCTAGACATAGGGAGGGAGACTGTAATTGGCAGTGTTATAGAAGTTACCGAACATTAGCTATGAAACTGATGACCCTGCACCGATAAATCATATCTGGCAGAGGATTAGTAAAGGATTGCTCAGCAGGTCACGATCCTGAGCAAGGTGACGGAACCTAATGCAGCCTTACAATTGCTGGTGTTACTTTGAGGCTGCACCTCTGAGATACACATTATTTTAGTATTCATACTAGGGTAAATGTAACTAGTACGGGGAATCATAGGTATTTTGTTTGAAAACTTTATTTTTTGAGCCTTTAAAAATATATTTAGCTGGGACATGATCAATGGCCCATATGCGTTCACCTGAGCCATGATTACCACATGGGAATTACTGCTTAGTGCTGCAATCACTGCAATTAGTGATAAACCGCATGCAGCACTGCAAGGGGTTGTCCAAGATTTTCTAATTGATGGTCTGGACCTACACAGCTTCGTCCATTGTGGCTGTAGTAACCACCTCCTCCCAGAGCTGTGTAGTTCTGGTGTCGGAGCTACTCCAGAACAGCTCAGCAGGATTGCAGGGGGTCGGACTCTCACTATTCTGATAGTGATGGCTTATCTTGAGAATAGATCATCAATATTAAGATCTTAGAATACTCCTTAAAGGGGTTTTCCGGGATTAAACTATTATGTTACAATAATCTCAATAGCGGAAAGGGAAAATGCTGGTGTGAAAGTAGCCTTAACTGTGTGCATAGGACGCAGAGACAGCTGATTGTAATGGTGAAGCAGGGAGCCGTCCGCTCCTCGCTTCACCATTCACCTAAGCATCAAGCACTCGCCAGCAGCACAATGTACTTTCACACATCGCACTGCTGCGCACAGCTGATTCCCAGTCGGCACTGCTCCTTAGACACAGCGCAGCAGTGTGATGTGTTTTTTAGGACAGGAAAAAAACAAAAACGGATTTGGTCACTTTCTATTTTTTGATTTAATACAACCATATCTGAACGGAACGGATGCAGCCAATTGTATTAAAGGGGTTGTCTTATCAATGGGGGCATATGGCTAGGATATGCCCCATTATCTTTTAGGTGTGGGTCCTACCGCACCTATATCGAGAACGGAGCCCCCACAAGTGAAGAAAGGCACACTGCACATGTGCAGCGGCCCTCCATTCAATTTCCGTCAGCCACAAAGAAATGAATGGGAGCGGGGGCCGCGCATGTGCTGTACGCTCCTATTCACTTCTATGGGGAGCCGGCTTGGTGGTGGCCGGTGCGGAGTCCTCCAGCCACTACCATTCTCGATATAGGTGCGGGTCCCAGCGGTGGGACCCGCACCTATAAGATAATGGGGGCATATCCTAGCGATATGCCCCCATTGTCCATGATGAGACAACCCCTTTAAATCAAACTGATGCGTTTTCCTCCGGTTTTGATATCCTCTTCTGGATCTCAAAACGGGAGAGGAAATTGCAGATGTAAAAGTAGCCTAAGTATCAGTAACAATAAACCACTTTTGTGTCATGCATTTCATATTTCCCATAGATCTTCAGCTGACATGTGAAGCTGGTGCCTTTACTGAAAAAAAAAAAACCAAAAAAAAAGAAAAAATGAAAATGCCACAAAAAATGCAACAGTACAGAAAAACACTGGCAAAAACCTATGTGTGAATGCCCCCTCTGGGCCAGTAGCGATGCAGTTGACAATCTCACCACTATGCACCTAAAATTGGCATCTGCAGTTTACTTTGCTTGTTTTGTTTTTTTCTGGAGCATTTTTACCAGTAAATTGTATCAGGTCAGTGTATATTTCATGCAGGATACTGGACATCATGTGTAATTAACTTAACCTGTTTGTGATTTTCAGCTTTCTTGCTGTGATATGTGGGCCTGGGCTCTGTTACCGATTTGCCTGATGGTATGGGCCACTGCTGGAATATGGGTGGTGTAAGTTATTTTACAATGAACTTTATCTATGTAGCCGGATACTAGACTTTTTGGGGGAGATTTATCAAACTGGTGTAAAGTAGAACTGGCTTAGTTGCCCATAGCAACCAATTAGATTTCACCCTTCATTTTCGAAAGAAGCTGTCAAAAATGAAAGGTGCAATCTGATTGGTTGATATGGGTAACTGAATCAATTCTATTTTACACCAGTTTGATAAATCTTCCCCTTTGTTCCTTGTCGACTCTTGTTTCTCTAACTTCCACATCGTTCTGTAAATCCACGTAGTTGTGTAATTTTTGTTAAAGTCAATGTTCACCCTTCAATACTACGGTAGATTTATAATGGTCAGAGCAACTTTTTTTCTGATGCAGAGCTCTAAATCGCCTGTATGTACATAGGGGGTCATTTATGAAACTGGTGTAAAGTAGAGCTACACCTTTTATTTTGGACAGCTCCTTTGGGAAATGAAAGGTGGAATCTGATTGGTTGTTATGGGCAAATAAGCCAGTTCTACTTTATATCAGTTTGAGAAATGACCTCCATAGATTTAAAGTGGTATCCCAGTAAAGTAAAAAAAAGACTTGCAGCAGGATCATATTGTAAAAAAAGAAATAAACCAGCGAAGGCCGGGTTCACATCAACGTTTCATTTTCTATTCTTCTGATCCATCAGATGAACAGAAAAAAAATCCTGTATTTTAAGCATCCATTATGCTCAGTTATGCACATTTTGCATCCATTTGAGCCATTTCCGCCTGAGATCCGTTAAAAAATAAATAAATAAATACTTTGTGTAGGACTTTTTTCCATCTACAATAACAGATCTCAGATGTGCATAATTGAGCATAATGGATGCTTAAAATACAGTATCCAATTACTTTGTTGTTTTCTGTTCTTCTGATGGATCAGAAGAATGGAAAATGAAAGGGTGATGTGAACCTGGCCTTATACTCACCTCCCTGATCGTGTTCTGATGATGCCAGGGTCTCCTCTGTACACCACTTCCTGCTCCTGTCCTTATTTGCCTGGAAATGCCACTCGCTCAGCCAATCAATAGATACAACAGTGACCTGCTTCAGCCAGTCATTGGCTGAGCAACATTCGTGGCCAATTCTTGCTGCATCAGGACAGGAAAAGGAAGTGGAGTGCAGTGGGGACCCTGGCACCAGTGGAGCGACAGGGGACCAGGGAGGTGAATACAAAGAGTACTTGACATTGAAGCTCTGCCTCCAGTGCACACGCAGGACCAGAACCTTGCAGAATAAAACTTCATATTCAAACTACTCCTGATAATAAAAGATCTGCAAAAAATATTTTTGTCCTGCTCTCCCCACCCGCAGGGGTGCACCAAGACTTTCTGCTGCCTGAGGCAAAAAACTAAAACGGCCCCCCCCCCATGCCAATTTCTTAACCTAACCCCTTTGCCACAATGAAAGCGCGCATTGCCCATGGCCATCCTCTGCCCCCTTCTTGCCCTTACCTGGTGCTGCCTGAGGCAATTGGCCATATTGATGGTGCACCCCTGCCCACCCCTCTACCTAGCACTTCTGTGCTGTAACTCCTTGTCAATATAGGACATTTCAAGCTCTCTAAATTGGAGCTTGCCTGCTATAAAAAAAATCTTTAGCAATAAATCTACACATTTTGGACTTAAAAATAATAGTGATGACAATAATGATCACACAAGTAGGTGGCAATTAAGAATTTACTATTTTTGTTCTTCTTTCTGCGTTGGATCAGAATTTTTCAGACCCCATCTATTATATAAACTCTGGGACCAACTTCCTACATAAATCGAATAAGGCTGCCAAAGACATGTGAAGTATTTGGTCTCTAGTTCTTGACTTACAGTGGTATTCCGGCTGTGGCAAGCTATCCCCTATCCAAAAGATAGGGGATAACAATTAGATTGGTGGCGGTCCTACCACTGGGCCCCCCAATCACGAGAATGGGTACTTTGTGTTCCATGGGGCCCCCAGAAATGAACGGACCCTCAGGTCAAGCATGTGTACTGCCGCAACACCCATAGAGATGAATGGAGGGGTAGTGTGCTTTTTCGACCTTCCACTCTATTCATTTTGGAGGGCCCCATGGGGTACGGGGTCCCTATTCCCGTGACCAGTAGGGGGTCCCAACAGTAAGAACCCCACAATTCTAAATAGATAATGTGCAACAACTGGAATAACCCTTAAAGGGTATCTGTCAGCTCCAAAACACCACCTAAATGATAGTAAGCAATGTATAGTGTAAGTGGTGCTAAGTCAAATGATGTCATTTTTATCTTCATGCTCACTTGTATTCTGATGTTCTGCTCCCACAAAACAGCAGTAAAACACATTGCATTTTACTGCTGGTTTGTTGAAGCATGAACATAAAAATTACATAACCGCACCTCTCGCAGTAAACATGTCAGTACTGTAACTAGTATCTGGACTATTGCTTGGCCCCCAATTTTTATATCAGTCCATATTAGACTGTTAATCTTGTTACTTCACCCTCAATACTGTCTTTTCTGGCTGAAATACTGTTTTGTCATTGCACTCTTCTCATGTTTTGTTCTGTCTTAGGTATGGGATAGCCGTGTCCAATGGCTCAGTCAATCTGACAGAGAATTTTCCTTATATCAGGTGATTATGTATTAATGTGCACATTAGATTTAGTGTCAGGGTTATGCATAGAAATCACAGCGTTAAGGGCTCATGCACACAAACTGGGTTAAGGGCTCATGCCCACCGTGCCGTATCACAGAACAGCAGGTCCACAATATGTGGGCACCAGCCTTTAATATGTGGGCACCAGCCTTTTGTGCACCACATCACTTGAATGGCTCCGCAATCCGGAAGGTGCCGTGTGGAGCGGCGGCACAAAAGCACTACCGAGGTTCTTTTTTTTCCAATGTGGACAGATCACGGACCCATTCAAGTTGAATTGGTCTGCATCCGTCTGCGGCAGCAACACTAATGGTGCCCAATGCATGGAATTGGCGGCAAACCTTTGTGTGTATGAGCCTTAAGGGTCTATTCACACAACGGTATTTCTAGGCCCGCATCTGTTCCACAATTTTGCGGAACAGGTGCGGACCCATTAATTTCAATGGTGCCACAAAGGATACAGATAGGACACCATGTGCTGTCCGCATCCATAATTCTGTTCCACGGCCCTGAAAAAAAGATATAACATTGTGGACAAGAATCAGCATTTCTATCATAGGGCTGGCCGTGTGTATTCTGCAAAATTCAAAACACACACGGTCGGTACCCATGTTTTGCGGATCCTTAGGATAAAAAAATCCAGACCCCCTGCCTAAATAAAAAGTCTACCATGAAACTAACTTGGTCATCTTTTTGTAAGATATTCCCGCTCTATAAGTATCCCGATATTAAGTGTGCGCTTATAAATTCCAGTCAATAAGTTTGCGCCAGTGACATAATTTGTGCTTTACGTGGCAACCACATAGTTGAAGGGTTATTATGGTTTCAGCAAATAAAGATGATTTTTTGTATGATGGAAAAGTTGCATCATTTTCCAAAATAGTTTCTGTATAAATTCCTTGCTTTAGCTTATTTTTTTATTAAATACATATGGGTATATGTCTTTAAAAGGGTTTTCCAAGATTTTATAACTGATGACCTATCCTCTGGATAGGTCATTAGTATCTGATCGGTGGGGGTCCGACACCTGGGACCCCTGCCGATCAGCTGTTTGAGAAGGTACTGGTGCTTACAGTAAGTGCTGCTGCCTTCTTCATGCTCATCAAGCACAGCACCGTACATTGTGTAGTGGCTATGCTTGGTATCGCAGCTCAGCCCCATTCACTTGATGGTCGTCACAGGCCTAGGAAAAGCTGTAAGAGGGCCGCGGCACTACTGTGAGAGCTGGTGCTTTCTCAAACAGCTGATTGGCAGGGTCTCAGGTGTTGGACCCCCACAGATCAGACACTGAGGATAGGTCATCAGCTACAAAGTCTCAAAAACCCTTTTAAATTCCTGCTTGTCTGGAGTTTTGGCACAGCACGGAATCTCACCTGACACCCTCAGTCAAACCATCAGTCAGGCCAGGAGTTAGGCTTGTATTACATTAAACAATTTTGCAAGCTATTTGTTGGGAAGGAAGCATTCCTTCCCAGCAATCGCCTGCTCGTTAGTGGAGCAGACCACTGCTATTACATGCAGTCATCTCCTCCACAGTATAAGAAGGAGCGATCACTAATGCCATCGCTTGTCCCCATACTGACTCAATGTCTTTAATGTGGTAGTACTGCTAAAATTACAAATTCTAAAAAGGTTGTCTATGAATGTTTAGTTTAAAAATAATACCTCTAGTCTTTCTGATGGAAGTGTAACTTAAAATAAATAATAATAATAAATAAATAAATGGTGCTACTGTCCATCGTACCATTATACCTACAGCCACAAGGGCACCACAACAAACAAAGAGTTGCAATGTTATTCTGTGATGTAGGGTTTTCTAGAACTGCATTGGAGTTGTAGACATTTTATTGCTTCTTTGCACAATAAAAGGATGAAGGCTGTATCCATCTTTGCAACCATTTTTATTATTGCTCTGATGCACCTTAAATGAGAAATAAAAACCTTATTAAAAAGCTCTACTGTTTTGTGTCCATAACTGCTATGCAAACATAACCATCCCCATAGTAACAGACTACAAGCAAACCCCATGTAGTCTGATACTGCGCTCATTCTCGCAATCACCTGTAGCCTATTTCTTGTTAAAGGGGTTTTTCATTTCCAACACCTTATCCACAGGGTATAGGAAAATTGTTTGATCATCGGGGGTCTGACTGCTGGGGCCCCTGTTAATAATTATAACAGTGTGGGCAACAGGGCCTGTGTTCCCCTATTTGAATTGAATGGCGGACACACATGCTTGCTGTTGCTCAATTCAACTATATGTAACTGTTGGAGAAAGCCTTAGGCTACTTTCACACTTGCGTTAGGAGCGGATCCGTCTGGTGTCTGCACAGACGGATCCGCTCCTATAATGCAAACGCTTGCATCCGTTCAGAACGGATCCGTTTGCATAACTGTTTATTTCAGATCTGATTTTTCACTTCGGAAAACTCAGATCCGACAGTATATTCTAAACACAGAAGCGTTCCCATGGTGATGGGGACGCTTCATGTTAGAATATACTGAGAACTGTGTACACGACTGCCCCCTGCTGCCTGGTAGATGCTGCCAGGCAGCAGGGGGCAGACCCCCCCCCCCTCCTGTATTTAACTTATTGGTGGCCAGTGCGGCCCCCCTCCCTCCCCAGTATTAAATATGACCAGTGCGGCCTCCCCCTCCCTCCCTCCCCAGTATTAAATATGACCAGTGCGGCCCCCTCCCTCTATATTTATTGGTGGCCGGGCCAGTGCGGATTCCAAGTATTGTGAGCAGTGCGGCCTCCCCTCTCCCCCCCTAATTAAAATCACCCCCCCCCCCCATCATTGGTGGCAGCGGAGAGTACCGATCGGAGTCCCAGTTAAATCGCTGGGGCTCCGATCGGTTACCATGGCAACCAAGACGCTATTGCAGTCTTGGCTGCCATGGTTACTTGGCAATAAATACAAGCATTATACTTACCTGAAGAGCTGCGATGTCTGACCGGCCGGGAGCTCCTCCTACTGGTAAGTGAAAGGTCTGTGCGGCGCATTGCCTATAGCACAGACCTGTCACTTACCAGTAGGAGGAGCGCCCGGCCGGTCAGACATCGCAGCTCTTCAGGTAAGTATAATGCTTGTATTTATTGCTAAGTAACCATGGCAGCCAAGACTGCAATAGCGTCTTGGTTGCCATGGTAACCGATCGGAGCCCCAGCGATTTAAACTGGGACTCCGATCGGTACTCTCCGCTGCCACCAATGATGGGGGGGGGGGGGGGGTGATTTTAATTAGGGGGGGAGAGGGGAGGCCGCACTGCTCACAATACTTGGAATCCGCACTGGCCCGGCCACCAATAAATATAGAGGGAGGGGGCCGCACTGGTAATATTTAATACTGGGGAGGGAGGGAGGGGGAGGCCGCACTGGTCATATTTAATACTGGGGAGGGAGGGAGGGGGAGGCCGCCGCACTGGTAATATTTAATACTGGGGAGGGAGGGGGAGGCCGCACTGGTCATATTTAATACTGGGGAGGGAGGGAGGGGGAGGCCGCCGCACTGGTAATATTTAATACTGGGGAGGGAGGGGGGCCCGCACTGGCCACCAATAAGTTAATTACAGGAGGAGGGGGGGGTCTGTACACAGTTCTCAGTATATTCTAACATGAAGCGTCCCCATCACCATGGGAACGCCTCTGTGTTAGAATATACTGTCGGATCTGAGGTTTACGATGTAACTCAAATCCGATGGTATATTCTAACATAGAGGCGTTCCCATGGTGATGGGGACGCTTCAAGTTAAAATATACCATCGGATCGGAGAAAACTCCGATCTGATGGGGACTCCTGACTTTGCATTGAAAGTCAATGGGGGACGGATCCGTTTGAAATTGCACCATATTGTGTCAACGTCAAACGGATCCGTCCCCATTGACTTGCATTGTAAGTCTGGACGGATCCGTTTGGCTCCGCACGGCCAGGCGGACACGAAAACGCTGCAAGCAGCGTTCAGGTGTCCGCCTGCTGAGCGGAGCGGAGGCCAAACGGTGCCAAACTGATGCATTCTGAGCGGATCCGCATCCACTCAGAATGCATTGGGGCTGTACGGATCCGTTCGGGGCCGCTTGTGAGAGCCTTCAAACGGAACTCACAAGCGGAGCCCCGAACGCTAGTGTGAAAGTAGCCTTAGTCTGAGATCCGTTATTTTAGATGGAAATGATGGATCAGAAGAACGGAAAACTAAACGGTGATGTGAACCTGGCATAACAAGCACTTGGCTACCTCTGACAGCCCTATAAAGCTGAATGGAGCAGCAACGTGCATGCATGTCTATTGCTTTAGAACGGGGGAATAGGGGATAAGTTCTTGTAATGGGACAAACCTGTACAAAATGTACGTTTGGACAAATATATGGCTGCATAGAAGCTGTAGACACAAAACTGTAGAATAGTTTAAATGTAAACATTTTTCATTTTTAGACACATTGGAGAAGTAAAAAATGGACACAAAGGTGGAAATAGACTTAAAGTTATGGAGTAAAAAATACTTCTATAGTACTGACTATATGATTTTTTTTTTGGACAGTACATGTGGGTCATACCCTCCCCAGAGCTGTATATTTGGCCAAGTTCTTAATATAGGTGCAATGTTCGGTAAGTACTATTTTGTATGTTAAGAGCAGCTACTGTTTACTTATACTCACATGTAGGACTGAAATAATAATTCTGTGGCATGTATACTGCGTTATCTACTTATCATGGCTCGATATTTAGTTTCATAAACTTTCCTTTTACTACTCATCCCCTCCCAGATGCCATGAAATTATTTAAAGGAACATTAAACCTAGAAGTGAATGATAAAAAGAAAATAGTTTTTGTGTTCGACAGTCTGAAGAATTTTTCAACTCTTGAAGCAAATTCTTGTTGAAATCGTACGAGTAGGGATCAATCTTCTACTTATACCTTTCAGGTTTAGAGGTGGAGTTTAGCATTTTTGGTCTGCCAATATAGACAGAGCAGTATAGCGGAACTGCTTCTGCAACTGTAACGTAACGTGAATTCAAAAGATTTGAGAATGAATAGGCTGACGCAGGCTAAGTGAACAAATATATGTACCAAGTTTGATTAAATATAACATAACACAAACAAATCACATACTGAATAATACAAAGTAAATACATTACTATCCTAAATGGGGTGGAGACTACATCGATCATGCTATAACACATGGCTGTCTACCATGTTATAACATATGACCGACACACCAGGGTGTACAAAAGATACGGCAAACTTAGTATAAAGGTCTTGGTAGATTCCTGAATATATGTGTGCCAAAGAGTTTAAACCTTTTAGCCCCTCCCCTGCAGCACGCATGTCTCTGAGATCACTCAGGAATGTGGTCTTATCAGCACAATTTTGTCAGGAAATGACTGCTTAACCAATCACTGGCCACAGCTGTAACCTTCCTCAGCCAGTGATTGGTGTGGGTCAAGAGGTGTCTGGAAGCGGAAGCTGGCAAGAGACCAGTATGCATAGGAGTGGCAGGGGAGTGGTAAGGTGAGTATGACATTATTTTACAAGGTACTGACCTTTTTAATAAAGTTTTTAAGATGGACAAGCCCCTTAACATGTTACATTGTTGTAATTTAAAAAAACACTAATCTAATCCAATTTATGTTTCTTTATCAGTGATCTGGATCTGCGCCATACGATTTCAGCAAATCAGAGATTACGGCTGCCATTCTAAAGTAAATTCTGTGGGCCTTGCTCTGGGATTTCTTTGCGCTTTAGGAACTTCTATGGTTGGTAATTTTCAGGTGAGTCTTACAATGACATCAAATATATATATTCAAGGTTGGACTGGCCCACCAAAGTACCAGATGTTCCTTCGGTGAGCCCAGTGTATGAAGCCATAATGGGCCCTAAAAGTCCAAGAGAAAAATTGTATTTGGGGCTGCCTTATGAGATAATCACTGTCCACTTGGGTCTATGTCTTAGGTTTTGAATCACAGACTTTGTCAATGATATAGGGATTGGGTCCCGGGAGTAATTTCCTCTGGTGGGCCCCAAGGAACTCCAATCCAACACTGTATATACCGCTTGTATTGTATAGTGCTGGCGGATATATAGCCACTGTTTCCATAGACATCACTGTATCTGGATTTGATGTTGTATTAGTACATAGTAATAAGAAACAATCACTGTTGACCCCAAATCTTAATTTATTTTAAAGTAAGGTACATTCAGGACACAATTAAGCCCGTCCCAGCCTTTCTCAACTGCTTAAACACTTCCTGAGTAGTGATGCTCCAGGAATAACAGAAATTCCACACTTTAGAAACAATCAGATAACCGTGGATACGGGAAAGCAAACAGGCCAAAACAAAGTCTTTCCTCCTTTCACTTTCAGGCTTCTATGGAAAACCAAGGATGCAACAAATAGTGACATCAGTTGAAGTAGAAAGTATTTATTATACTCACAATATAGAAGTCGATAATAAGCAGTGTATATAAAAGATCAAACACCCGACCCGGGTTTCGCTCCGAAAAGCTTTGTCAGGGATGAATAAAATCATATGGGGAAATCATGTGGGGAGTGACGTAGGAGCGCTCTTTTGAATGAAGCCTGACTCGCCGTAGCGTTGTTGGTTTAGGATTGGTCTATAGGATCACTGACTGATATGTGGGAGATGTGAAGACCGACTAATAAATCTGGTGTGTATAATGGGTTTATCTTTGTAATAAGAAGAAGTTTGATTATTATGTATCTTTGATATTTTACTGTTTTATGGTTTTAGTGCTGTAATTTGTAACAAGTTTTATTGGGTTATGACGTCTCGGAGAGATGGGCGTATACCTACCTGTCTGTTTAAAAGACTGCCCTGAAATAGGCGGATTAGATACCCCTTACGAAGCTTTTCGGAGCGAAAACCGGGTCGGGTTTGATTTTTATATACACTGCTTGTTATCGACTTTTATATTGCGAGTATAATAAATCCTTTCTACTTCAACTGATGTGACGGTACTTCACTATTTGTTGCATTTTTTGTTTTCCATAGAAGCCTGAAAGTGTAAGGAGGAAAGGCTTCATTTTGGCCTGTTTGCTTTCCCATATTCACGGTTATCTGATTGTTTCTAAAGTGTGGAATTTCTGTTATTCCTGGAGCAGCGCGGTCCAACGAAGAAACGCATCCGTATATGTGAACTGTACCCACTTCACGATTGGGACATACGACGCACCTAAGGCAATGTACTTTTGAGGCTGTTTTATATATTTTACTGAGTAGTGATGGGCTAAGTATTAAAAAATTCTATTTGGCTGCTTCGCTGCATTTTACCAAAAAGTACTTTGTCACAAAGTGCATTTTTTTGTAAGTAGTGGATAGTACAATGACAGGGAGAGGTGGCTGCGCCACTCCCCGTCATTTTACCCCTCAGATGACACGTTCATAAATGATTGCGGCATCTGATATAAATAAGAGCTTGTAAAATGAAAAAATAAAAATAAAATACCTGATATATTTGCTCGCGACGGAACGGCCACTGCCATCTTGCTTTGAGGTCTGATGCGAAATCTCGATCGGCCCGAGATTATGTAATTATGTAATCGTTTGGCGTGGTGACGTCATATACGCCACAGTGCATGGGATTTCGGCTGAGATCTTCAAGCAAGATGGCGGCGGCTGGCCCGTCACAAGCAAATGGATCAGGTAAGTATTATTCTTTTTGTGCTTTACATTATTTCGGTTTAAATCGATTCGATACTGCGAAGCACAAGGGAATTCGGCTTTGTGGTAAATCCAATTTATTCTAAATTTTCGCTCATCGTTATTCCTGAGTATAAGGGATCTTTCCTTACTACTACTGGTTTTGCCTATCCACACTGGAGTAGCTGAGTGTCAACCATCTTTGTATGTGTATTAGGACATAGCACACCATATGTAATAGATATTAACATCTTCTTTCCACAGCAATCCAATCAACTGGAAACACACTTTGTGGGAGCCTTTCTAGCATTCGGCATCGGTAATATTTACTTCTGCATACAATCATATCTGACCTACAAAGTGAAGCCAAGACATGGCGGCAGCTGGATAGGACCACTGCGGATTACCCTCACTATTTGTTCAGTAGCATCGATGATCCTGAGTATCCTTAACATGGCAACATAGAATGCATATTTGTAGCTCCAAAATTGAAGGAATCCTTGGGGTGACGCGCACATTTTTGTGTGGAAAAAGGTAGAGTACAGTACCAGCAGAGATTTGACAAATAGTGCAGATTTATGTCCCAGCAGATTTCACCCTTTCCATTGGAAAGGGTGATATCCGCAAGAGAAGTCCGCTGTATAAAATGACATGCTGTGGATTTTAACTCCACAATACCTCTCCGTTTTTTTTATGCAGCATGTTGATGAGAATTTTAAAATTCTTTTCCACTTTGCTGGTACTGTGTGACGCTGCGGATTTGCTGAATGAATCAGCTAATCAGTCACACGTGGCCCCAGCCTTTCCCAGTAATAAAGGTGCTGCAAATCACCCAATGGACGAGCGAAATAATCGTTCATGCAGACCCCCCTGTTTCTAGGCAGCAGATGGTTATGTCTAAACAGCGATCTGCTGCCCAGAAACAATGCAGCTGTACGAGGACGAGGGATAGTAGTAGCTATCGTTCATCCTCATACTGTGGAGGCGATCTCTGCATGTAAACGCAGCTCTTCGCCCTCACTGAACGAACAGCCAGTTGTCAGGAAGGAATGCTTCCACCCCAATAATTGGCTGCTCCGCGTAGCATGGAAACCCGCCTTAATAATAATTTCCGTCGCCTATGAAAACTGTTTGGGAGTCCCAGGCAAGAAAAAACATAGTGTTGGGTCTACTTATTAGCCATTTAATAACAAAAACTAGTGACATGGATGATATACTGTACAGGGCCTAAGGTGGTGGTGCATTAAATAGGGATTCTTCATCTATTGCCCTTTAAATAGCTTTGTGAATATAAAGATTTGGCACAGGAATTATTATTTTCAAGAACTTATACACTACAGACTAAATCAATAGGTTTAGATAGGATTTTATATGTTTTCCCCACACAGCACCTACCTTTCTCTGGTTGAATGTGTCAAGCATATGACTTCTTTCAACCAGGCTAATGATATAAGAAAGGATTGACAGCAATGCCACATGCACTCTTCCCTGTTTGTCCATGGGCCCACACTATATATCATGGTATGCTTTTGATTGTATGCAGAGGCACATCTATGAATCCATGAGATGAAAAATCACGGCATGCTCCAATGGAATTTGTACTGTTCTAGAAGACCAGTGCAGGGAAGTATTATCAAGTGTGCTAGGCCTGAAATGCATAATTTTAAAAAGGGCTAGGCAATATTTTATCTAGTGGTTTTAAAAAGTTTACATGTAAACAGTCGGGACCAGATGGCAGTGATGAAAGGGTGCTTCCTTACGGTTCTTTTGAATGGTGAGGAAATAACACAGACAGAGGTGAGTAAAATCACTTTGCAGCACATAATAAAACTTTACAAGTATGTACATATGACACTCCACAGAAGGGCATGGTACTCATGCAAACGTGAACATATTTATAAGTCTCTTAAAGACAGTACGCATATTGGTTACATTCTCTCAATGAGGGCACACAACTTGGACGTTATACATCTGTAGTCCAGAGGCACAATAAGTTTGATGCTACCAGGGGCGGATTGGCCATGGACCTTACAGGGAAATTTCCTGTTGGGCTGATGCAAAGGGGGCCACCTAGGCAAGTGGAAGTTTTTGGAGATGTATTTTGTTCTGTGCAGTATTTTGTGATGGGCTGTGGTATTTGGCTCTGTTGGGGTGGTATAATGTGCCACAATATGGTATTGCTGGCCCTGCCTTCCATCAATTTGGACCCAACTACAAAACAGGGCCACTTTAAGTTTCCAGTCCGCCCCTGGATGCTACACACATAAAGGCACATTCATTGCAACTACTGTATATACAGTCTGTAAGTAGTCACAGGAGGATCTTCCAGCTAAAGGTGCAATGTTAGGTCATCTGCCCACCAGGTGTCTACACACAGTTATAAAGCCTGCATGGGGGCATTTCTCCTCCCGCTGCTCCAGTCTTTGCAGGCACTGACGTATGGACTAGGACACTGGGTCCTCTTCAACCCGGCAGTAGTAACTAGTAACCTTTACTGCTTATCTCTTGGGGACCCAGTGCTCTTCACCTGGCAATTTGAGTTATCAATGATCTGTTGCTTCTGGAGTCGTCCCATCCACAGGTCACTTCACCTTGCTGCAGCCATCTCACCTCTCTGCAGATGTCACTGGCCTTCGTAAAGACCGATATAATGATAGATAGATAGATAGATAGATAGATGTAGCAGAACTGATGCATATATCCTGCAGGCAATATTTCATACAGTACCACTTGACTTACAGTTCCTTAACCAGTTTTACTAACAGTGATTGTATTTGTTCTTATAAAAATGAAAACTATAGCTGCAATATGCGAATGGATTTTAGCCATGATTTTATTCCTGCTCTTTGGGCTCTTTTGCATTGACTTCTGGCATCTTGAAGGACACTTTTTCCATGTCAAGAAAAGGAGGGCGGCTATTCCCAATGAGGTTCAAGCTTCCACTGTCACTCTTGGTTTATAAATGCCAAATTTTACCAAGCTGCTATACAAGGTTGTTTCCCGGATTGCTATGGTTGATGTATGGAGCATTTTGAGAAGTTCTACTTATTTTAGCAGAAATCTGGACTGTTATACCATCCAGTATTGTACAACCTATGAAGTCATGAAGTCAAGAGGCTCATGCTGGATGACAGGTTTGGGTTGGGTCCATATATACCAGTTAAGTCTGGGCAATTGTTTTTAGGCCTGAGTCGGACAACACTATTTTTGCCAAAACTGCTCCTACAGGAAAGCGTGTGTTCCGTTCAGGTATCAATTACCTTCTGGAGAGATACAAAGCTGGATCGTTCGACATATGTGAAGGGGACCCTTGATACATGCCAGTACAAGACTGTATAATATAGACAGTACATTATACTGTCAGAAAAATATGGCAGGTTTACACATTTTGAGAACTCAGGTACTGTGTTTTAACTTATTTTTGTCACATACATTTCAGTTAAACAAAAGACTAAAATACAAAAATTGCATACTAGGAAATAAAAGATACATTGGGATTGAGTCAATATTAGGCTTGGTTCACCAAAAATGCAGATAAAGGAAAGATTTTCCTATATTTACAATTCAGTTTCTTCTGCTCACTTTCATGTTGTAATTTTTACCATTAATGCAGTGAGCCTGTGGTATTTTCAAAGTGTTAATAATATATTAGTAGGATATGCAGCCTATTATTGGGCATCCAACTTTGCCTACAATTTCAGCTCAGCCTTTCCATTTAAAGAAGTTGTCCAGCCTAGACTATGACAACTCCAAGGCTTATAATATGTGGCCAGTTTGAACAAAAAACTGTTTCGCTGTTGTTTAAAAGTCCCACCATTCTTGTACCTCTGCCCCATTCCCAACTGCTTTTGGTTCCTGCTGAACCAAAAGTGGTGGGACCAATGACTGCTGCCGCCAGGCACTAGCCTCAGCAGTCACGTGTATTAGAACGATATTTCATTGATAGTAGCTAGTGCTAACACTTGTGACCAACAAGACCAATAACTAGCAGACACTGGAAGCAGCCAGGAACAGGACAGTGGTGCGGGAATGGCAGGATCGCAGACAGTTTTTTTTTTAATTGGCCATAGGTTATGACCATTTGGGGTTGTCAACCCCTATGCCGGACAGCACTATTAATTCAATGTGCTTCAATACCAGACACAGTCAATGGATCAGGATGGAGTTCTGTCTAGTAAAACTATAAAGATGCTGTTCTGCTCCTTCTCTTCATTGTGGTGATCTTTGGGGGTCCTAGTAGTCAGACTCCCACTGACCACTGAGATATACAGCGCCATTAATATTTGACGTGGAAAAACCCTTTAAGATTAGGGCATATGCTCACCCTAGGACACTTTTTTTCAGATTAAATATATAATTTTGTAAATGCATTATTTATCTTGCACTAATACTGCACTCACTATTCTGCTTGTTATTGAAAACATCCTATAAATGTTCTTAACGGACACATCTCCAACAGCTAAGTTCCTATAATGCAGTTGGGATTTTGAATGTAATTATAAACAGTAAAATCGTTTACAAAATTAAATGTCTGTAAGTATCCATGTAGTGCTCTGTAGGCAGATATCTTAGGAGTCAAATTACCAATTTATAAGTGGGGACAAGAACTATTTTTCAAATTTTACATTTCATATTTCTTCTGAAAACAACAGTATCACATGCAGGGCATTACTAAATGTTAAATTAATAGTCAGTGTTCGATACTAGATCACAATTTGGGGGATACTATATCTCCTTATGTAGAGTGCCTAATCGGAGTGAGGAGTCTTATAGGCCAGGCAACACTCCTCTGGAATTCTGGGAAGAGGTTATGCAAAGAGGCTCTTAGCAAGCTCTGCCTCTAATGCCACGAGAGGTAAGGTAGCCTATAAGACTCTTCACACCGCTTAGGTGCTCTCCATAAAGAGACACAGTATCCCTCAAATCCTGATCTAGGCCTCTCAGCCAGTTAAGCTTGTACTCTTTGCTCTGTGCTGATGAGGGACAATCACCCCAAAACAGCTGTCTGCAGGTGCCGTGCTGGCTTAATTATTATCCAAGTCATGTCTCAAAGCCAGTTTACCTTGTCAATCGACTCATAGGATATCTATCTTACATTTGGTGGCATTAAAGGCTAATGTTTTCATACTAGATCACAACACGTTCCTTTTAAACTTGACATTTTTTTCACCATACTTTAGAGCAAGTTCAGACAACCAGTGACCAGCAAAAACTTGCTTCCAGGTTGTCATTGTCCTCTATGGAGACCAGATGGCTGTTGCATGAGAAACTTCATGCCGTGGATGTCCATGGTGTCCTCTTTTAAAAAGGAGCAGGTCACCTTACTGTGGTTCCCTTGGATGTCTAGCACAAGGGTTTTTCTGTGTATCAGACATTTGCAGCACTTCCTGGCCGAAAGTTGCCTGTTCCTACCCTAAGGGTCCATTCACACGTCTGTAGTGTATTGCGGATCTGCAATAAACCCGGCCGGCACCCCCATAGAAATGCCTATTCTTGTCTGCAATTGCAGACAAGAATAGGACATGTTCTATTTTTTTTTCCGGAGCTGTGGACCGGAGGATCGGGGGCGCGCTCCGGAAATGTGGATGCGGAGAGCACATAGTGTGCTTTCCTCATCTATTCCGTCCCCATAGAGAATGAATGGGTCTGGGCCCATTCTGCAAAATCGCGGAACTTATGTGGACCCATTTGCGGACGTGTGAATGGAGCCTAAAAGTATGGCAGAGTAGAAACTACAGCACTAACACAGGAAGCGACTTATAATTCCTGTAATCTAAGTGACAATACTAGAATATTCAGTGTAGAAACTAGTATGCCCCTATGCTGCTGTCATCTATATATGCCTTGGGTGTGTAAGAGACATGTACCGTATATACTCGAGTATAAGACGAGTTTTTTGGCACATATTTTTGTGCTCAAAAAGCCCCCTCGTCTTATACTCGAGTCTACTATCTTACTTTGTCTTTGCTCCGGTAATAGCAGGCAGTGCGGGGGGCGGCGCTCACTCACTGACGTCACGCGCCTGCGCCGCCTAGTGGGAGCAGGCGCGTGACGTCAGTGAGTGAGCGCCGCTCCCCGCACTGCCTGCTATTACCGGAGCAAAGACAAAGTAAGATAGCCAAAGTTAAAGGTTACTGATAAATACTTCTTTATAAATTTACTGCTGTGAGCGTCGGGGAGCGGGATCTGTGGATGGCACTGTAGGGGGATCTGTGGGTGGCAGTGCCATCCACAGATCCCCCTACAGTGCCATCCACAGATCCCCCCTCCCCTAAACAGTGCCATCATGGCACTGTTTAGGGGAGGGGGGAATCTGTGGATGGCACTGTTTAGGGGGGATCTGTGGATGGCACTGTTTAGGGGGGATCTGTGGATGGCACTGTTTAGGGGGGAGATCTGTGGATGGCTCCCTGTATTTAATGCAGAGTGTGTGTGTATATATAATGCACACACTCTGCATTAAACAGGGAGTCAGAGTCAGACTCCCATCAATCTGAGTCACCCTCTTGCAGATGTGTGTATATAATGTAGAGTGTGTGCATTATATACACATACACTCTGCATTATAGCTGCATTTCCCACCCTAGTCTTATACTCGAGTCACTAATTTTTCCCATTTTTTTGGGGTAAAATTAGGGGCCTCGGCTTATACTCGGGTCGGCTTATACTCGAGTATATACGGTATCTGGTTTGAAACATTATTCTGTAGTACACATTTTTGTCCACAAGATGGCCGAAAGCCAGATGTTTGAGCCATGTGTGCATTCTTTTGTTTAAGGTAAATAAGGAAGGGGGATTACACTACAGTTTTCAAATATACCTATAAACACAGTTGAAGTTGCTGAAACCACTCCTATCAGGTTAAGGAGCCAATAGTCTCTTCTTAAGGAACACCCCTTTTGTGATGTCATGTCTGCTATTTAAGTCAATGTAATGTGAATAAAGGGGCGCGCCTCTTCTACCATGGCTCAGGGAAGAGAGAAGATGCTTTCATGAAACCACCTAGTGTGTCTGGTCTCATTATAAAGCAGTATGGTGTACACATACTTATACTTCTAATTGATTTGGCACCACACAAAGAAGAAGGAGAAGCGCATGAATTGCGCTGACAGGTGTCATACCCCAACAGTGGAGAACAGAAAAGTGTGTAATATTTAACAATCTGAAATATTCCGTTATAGACATGTTTGGATTAAAGTTGTGATCAAAAAGGTTATATTCACATGTGGCAGATTTATTATAGAAATTTCTGTGACTATCCTATTCACCTGAATGGGGTTTGCAGAAATCCCTGAAGAAACAACCCCCTTCACATATGAAATTTCCACAACAAATCTGCTACATAGGAATTTATCCAAAGACTTGTCAATGTAATGGCACATGATATGCACAATCAGGAGAGGTGTGCTGGTGCACAACATGTGTTATTACAGGCGATGCTACACGGGGACATGAAAATCATGATGTCACGTTGCAATTTCGCATGTAATGTTTGTCTATGAAGTGGTGAAGACACATCTGGCCAAATGGTTTTAGTTGCGTGACTTCTAAGACCTGCTGCCATGCCACATGTCACTATGTCTGCATTACAATAGAAAAATTGCTATAGTTTATGATCCTTGATTGACGAATAGTCTGAAGTGAGCTCTAACAGCAGCAAAAATCTGACAACGTGTAATGGCAGTGCATACTGTAAAATCACAGTGGAGCCTTAAGACAAACCTGTCACCGTGAAAATACAGTCCAATCTGCTGGTATCATGTTATAGAGCAGGAGGAACTAAGCAGGAAGATATTTAGTTCTGTAGGAAAAGACTTAGTATACCTTTCTGCTTAAGAGATCAGTGGACAGTCCCGATACAGCCTTCCTTGTGTAAGTGTGCATACAGAGAATGGTCAGTCACTGAATATAGCCACCAACTGGACTCCTAAGCATAGAAGGAGCAGAGATTCAAAGGAAAAGCAGCTTGCACTACATTTTCATAACAAGAGGGTTTGCTTTAGGCCTCTTTCACACGGGCGTCCCAGATTTGCTCCGGATGCATCACGTGTGCATTGCGGGAAACCCGCGTGAGTGTGCACGCAATTTCAGTCAGTTTTGACTGTGATTGCGTTGCTCTGTTCAGTTTTTATCGCGCGGGTGCAATGCATTTTGCACGCGCCTGAAAAAACCCTGAATGTTGTACCCAGATCTGAACCCGGACTTCTTCACTGAAGTTCGGGTTTGGTTCGGATTAGGTTTTCTGTCGATTTTATTATTTTCCCTTATAACATGGGTTTAAGGGAAAATAATAGCATTCTTAATACAGAATGCTTACTAAAATGTCGATTGAGGGGTTAAAATTTTAAAAAAATTTACTCACCTGATCCACTTGATCGCGCAGCCGGCATCGTCTTCTTTCTTCTTCTTTCAGGACCTGCAAAAGGAGCTTTGATGACGTAATCGCGCTCACCACGTGGTAAGCGCAGTGAAGTCAGCGCAGGTCCTGCTGAATGAAGATAAAAGATTCTATCTTCATTCAGCAGGACCTGTGCTGACGTCACCACGCTCATCACGTGGTGAGCGCGATTACAGGTCCTTTTGCAGGTCCTGACAGAAGAAGAAAGAAGACGATGCCGGCTGTGCGATCAAGTGGATAAGGTGAGTTAATTTCTATATTTTTTTTAACCCCTCAATCGACATTTTAGTAAACATTCTAAACTGCAAACTGAACATCAGAACGTAATGGCAGACAAAACTGACTGCAATTGCGTGCCTACTCGCGCGGGTTTCACGCAATGCACCCTGAGCGCATCCGGCCCTCAACCGCGAAGCCCGTGTGAAGGGGGCCTAAGTGTGCGGCTCGATTTAGGCTAAACCTAAACAACTTATAGTATTTTTCGCCCTATAGGACGCACCGGCCTATAAGATGCACCTAGGTTTTTGAGGAGGAAAATAAGAAAAAAAATGTTTTTAACCAAAAGGTGTGCTTTTGGTGGGTGTTGAATTAATGGTGGTCTGTGCATGACACTATTTTGGGGGATCTGTGGATGACGTACTGTCATGTGGGGGATCTGTGGGTGGCACTGTTATGGGGGACCTGTGAATGGCACTGTTATGGGGGACCTGTGGATGGCACTGTTATGGGGGATCTGTGGATGGCACTGTTTATGGGGGATCTGTGGATGGCCCTGTTTATGGGGGATCTGTGGATGGCACTGTTTATGGGGGATCTGTGGATGGCACTGTTATGGGGCATCTGTGGATGGTACTGCTATGGGGTGGGGGATCTGTGGATGGCATTGTTATGGGGTGGGGGATCTGTGGATGGCATTGCTATGGGGTGGGGGATCTGTGGATGGCATTGTTATGGGGTGGGGGATCTGTGGATGGCATTGTTACGGGGTGGGGGATCTGTGGATGGCACTGTTATGGGGGGGATCTGTGGATGACACTGCTATATGTCATCCACAGATCCCCCTCATAACAGTGTCCCCCAATACACTGGCCCTCTGCTCACCGCAGTATTTATAAACATTAATCCTTATCCTGTTAATAAGTTTAACTAAAGCTGCGCTCTCCCCTGTATCAGTACAGCACTTACGAACAAGCTTCCATAGCAGGCAGCGTGGATGGCAGCAGTAAAGTCACTCACTGACGTCGCGCGCCTGCTCCGCCTGCTCCATTCATAAAGTGGGAGGAGCAGGCGCGCGACCTCAGTGAGTGACGTTACTGCTGCCGTCCGCTCTGCCTGCTATGGAAGCTTGTTTATAAGTTCTGTACGGATACAGGGGATACAGGGGAACAGGGGAGCGTGCAGCGTTAGTTAAACTTATTAACAGGATAAGGATTCATGTTTATAAATACTGCGGTGAGCGGCGGAGCCCGGTGTAAGAGTACAGTAACTGCACCGGGCCCTGCCCCTAGTTCCGGACTCCAGACCCTCCTCTCTCCCGGCTCATACATCGCAGTTTGCGATGCTGCAGCAGGCAGGCATTTTCCCCCCACTTTTGGGGGGGGAAAGTGCGTCTTATGGGGCGAAAAATACGGTATAATGTGACTGAGTAGCCTAAATAATAGCACTTAGTTGAGTTCATTAACTGTGAATGAAAATTCTGTATATTTTCCAATAAAATATTTTAATTTAAAGAGAATGTGCCATCTATATATTTTTTCCAGTTAAAACCAAATAGCGACACATATCCTTTCTTTCTAATCTCTTTTTATTTTCTGATTGCAGATTTTTTATTCTATTTCTGAACATGATTATGGGGGCTGCAGCATGTCAATTTATTTTATTTTTCCTGACCGGATTTTCTTCATTCACTTAGTGAAATCCGCATGCAGAAAATCCGCACCGAATCTGCATCAAGTAATGCGGATTGACCGCACTGATTTGCCTGCGAACACCTGCGGATTTCAGTGCGAATTCTCCGCACATGAATCTTGAACGTGTGCATGTACCCTAACTTTGCGTCTGTATGACAGGCAGTTGACAGGCATCAATCTTACTTCACACTTCACTTATTTAGTCAGTTATGTGGCGAAAAAACTGACCAAATAACCCACGTGTGAACTTATACTTATAGGTCAACTAGCAGAAGGATCCGGCTTCGCACGGGTATATTTCATCTATTTTATTTAATGCTTGTGTGTGTCGTTAAAAGATATCGACAGTATCCACTATAACAGTGCCATCTACAGTACTCTGCCCCTTTAATAGTAACATTCACAGCGCCCCCTCCCCTTTAACAGTGACCTCCACAGGGGCCGCCCTTTTATTAGTGACCTCCACAGTACCTCGTCTCGTTAACAGTGATTTCCACAATAACCCACACCCTTAACAGTGACCTCCACAGAGCTCCATTCACTGTCTGAGTGTGACCTGCAGGGACAAAGTCACTGTCCCTCACACCCCTGCAGCTGACAGAAGTTGATTTTTACCTTCATTTTTTCAATCCCCTCCGGCTGTGGCTAATCTGGGGCGTGGCTTAGAGGGACCTGAGGGCGGGGTTTTTAAGTCTGTCTTACCTGCCCCCTGAACTGCGACCTCCACAGCACTCTGCTCCCTTAACAGTGTCATCCACAGCACCCTGCCCCCTTTAAAGCTGACCTACAGCAGTGAAGAAAAATGCTGGGTTGTTATGGAAACCTGGTATAAAACTGTGTGTATGTGGACATTAAGGCCCTGCGAGCTTCTATTGGCTGATAAGGGTCATGTGACCAGGCTTCTATTGGCTAATGCATTTTTGGGGAAAATCTCAGGAACGGTACATGCTAGAGAGCTGAGACCCGGTCTAAAACCTTCCCGGACACCTGATGTACCTGTTGTCACGGCGGGCGTGCACTCTGAATAACAGATAACGCACCAACCAAGCTCTGGATGAGAGACAGGGTCACCTCCTAGCTAATCCCTGACCTCTTTCCCTGCACTGCTCAGCCCACATACAGACCTTGAAGGTAGGTGTGATGTGTCCTCCAGCCTGGGCTGACAAAACCCTGAATTCCCTGAGATGGTGAATCTGGGAAATAGGAGCAGCCTGCTCACACAGAACCTGGATGGGAAAGATGACACAAAACAACCAAACTAGAAATGACACTTCTCTTCCAGAGCAGGAACAGACAGCCAACCTTCCCTCCTAGCTTCCCAGACCACAATGATTAGTTTAATCCGCTCAGATCACTTGGCTGGAGTGCCATTGAAATTAATGAATCCACCCAGTGCACCTGATGAGAGGCGGATCCAGCACGGCACGAAAACAAACACTAACTTCGTGCTGCTATCCTGGCCGACCTCCGCACATCGTCAGAGTGGGGCATGACACCTGTGTGCCAAATTTCGAGATTGTAAATGCGACAGTGAGGATTCCTTTAGAGGACATACACACGTACTCTCATCTTTATATATTAGATGTTAGCGTCAGGTATAAAGAACCGCGCAGTGCCCCAGGATTGTATTATAGAGTGAAAGAGTGCACTCCTTTTACACTGTCTTCAGCTGATTCCACATAGATTTTTGCAGAACCTGTTCTGTGACACGCTGATAAAAGTAGTGCCCATATGACAGAGTGTACAGGGTATCAGCAGTAAGTTTCTGTTCACATCACTGTTTATTTTGCCCTTCTTCTGATCCATCATAAGAACAACCCCCAAAAAAAACGGATCCTATCTTTTGAACATCCCCTTTCATATGGTCAGCATTTGGTCTGTAGTCCATCAGTATTGCTAAGGCTAAAAAAAAAAAACAGAAGAGGATCCAAAACAGAGATGACACGTGGTTGGAATATTTGACTATCTTTTGTGTTTTGTACCCACTCCTGCTTTTGGCTTCCAAATTATGAGCATATCCTTATGCAAAATAGGGACTGTGTGATACAGGCCTTACAGATGCTCCAAAGATTGTGTTTATCATTTTTCCATCCTCTTGACAGTTCAGAGGAAGGGTAAAATAAATGGTGATGTCAACAAGGTCAAACAGAGACACTAGTGACCCTGTCACAGAGTGGTGAGGTAGCAACCACCCAAGGAGTCAACAGTATGGGGAGGGTGGTAAACACATTAAAAGAGTCAACATAGTGGTCAGTCACAGAGTGGTTAGGGTGGCAAACACATGAGGAGTCAACATAGTGGCCCAGTCACAGATTGGTGAGGGTGGCAACAACATTAGGAGTCAACATAGTAGTCAGTCACAGAGTGGTGAGGATGGCAACCGCACGAGGAGCCAACATAGTGGTCAGTCACAGGGTGTTGAGAGTGGCAAACGCATGAGGAGTCAACACAGTGGCCCAGTTACAGAGTGGTGAGGGTGGCAACCACATGAGAAGTCAACATGGTGGTCAGTCACAGAGTGAACACAGTGGCCCAGTTACAGAGTGGTGAGGGTGGCAACCACATGAGAAGTCAACATGGTGGTCAGTCACAGAGTGGTGACGGTGGCAAATGCATGAGGAGTCAACACAGTGGCCCAGTCACAGAGCGGTGAGAGTGGCAAATGCATGAGGAGTCAACAGGGTGGCCCAGTCACAAAGTGGTAAAGGGTAGCAACCGCATGAGGAGTCAAAATAGTGGTCAGTCACAGATGGTGAGGGGTGGCAAACTCATGAGGAGTCAACACAGTGTCCCAGTTACAGAGTGGTGAGATGGGGGGCAGCAGCAGTGGCAGTAACAGCACAAGATGGTGTGATGCAGTAGGAGAACATGGCAGCAGAGGCAGCAGGTTTGTGGCATCAGGTGGGTGGCAGCATCAGAATAGTGGCTGAAGCAGATGGCCTGAAGAAACGGGTCTATTTCGAAAAAGTTTGGATGTGGCACCCTGATTGATTTAGTCTGATGCATCAGGCACTGGCGTGTGGAAATCCTGGCTGATGAACGCCTGATTCATCCTCACAAAGGTCAGTCTCTCCACATTTTGGGTGGAAAGGTGAGTTCTCGTTAGGCCCCCCACCAAACTAAACACCCACTCTGATGCCACACTACTGGCCGGGCAGGAAAGCTTGTCCAGTTGCCAAATCGGCCAGTAGTGGCCACAAGTTTGGTTGCCAAGTCATCTAGGAGATCTTGGATGTGGGGTGGCAGGGTGCATTCCAAGTATGCCACCACCTGCTGGTTCAGGCTCTGCTCTATGTCTTGCTGCTGGTGGTTTCTTCAGTAGGCGGGGGAAGAAAATAGCTCATTAGAGAATCCAGACTTAAGTTGCTCTGATGGAGCTGCTGCTGATCCTGCTCCCCCCTCTCCATCAGTCATGGCAGTGGAACATGAGCGCAGAGGGCCCCCTGCTCAGACCTTCGTGAGGATGGACAATGGCGCACATAGGCAACGGCCAACTGACTACATAGGTTGTCTCGATAATAGTTGAGTTTATCCTCCCTTTCAATGGGTGAAAAAAATGCCTCTATTTTGGAGCGGTAGCGAGGGTTCGACATGGAGGAGAGCCAGTAGTCATCCCTCTGCGGAATAGTGATAATACGGCTGCCACTACGCAAGCAACTCAGCATGCATCTGGGACTCGGAGGAACCCCCTGCCTCCATCTCCACTGCATGCTGCCACGGTGTGTCGGGGTCATCTGCCTTGTCTTCCTCATTGACCTCCTGCTCTTCCTGCTTGTGTCCTGTCACTTGTGCAGAAAAACACCCATTTTTTTTATACATTATTTGTGCGTGAATGTCCTTCTCCTCCTCCAGTTCAGTCCCCACAGGGCTCATGTGGCCGTGAGATGTAGGCACCATGTCTCCTGTCCCCTGGCCAGCTAGATTTATCAGCATCTGCTCCAGGATATGAAGGAGTGAAATGACATTGTTCATCCCGTAGTCCTGGCGACTGACAAATAAAGTGGCCTCCTCAAAGGGCTTGAGCAAACGGCAGGTGTCACGCATGAGCTGCCACTGGCTAATGTCAAAGTTGCATATGGGAGTGCTCCTGTCCGCCTACATCATCAAGAAATTGTTTATGGCCTTCCTCTGCTCATATAGTCGGTCCAACATGTGGAGGGTGGAGTTCCAATGGGTGGAAACATCGCATATCAAGCAATGTTGGGGAATGCTTTTTTGCCTTTGCAGCTCAAGGAGGGCATTCTTTGCAGTGTAAGAGTGGCTAAAGTGCATGCATAGTTTCCTAGCCATTTTCAGGATGTCTTGCAGCTGGGTGGAAGACTTCAGGCACCACTTTACAACCAGATTAAAGACGTTTGCCAGGTGGGCCACATGGGTCATCCCTCCTTGATGCAGCGCCGACACAATGTTGGCGGTGAGCATGATTCTGATTTTAAGTTGTCAAGAAGACAACTTGAATTTGATTTCCTCTTGAAGGACACAGAGCAGATCTCCCCCGGTGTGATTCCATTCGCCCAGGCAAACCAGGTGCAGAACAGCGTGACACCGCCGTGCTCAGCACAGGTGGTATGCTGGAGTAGCACTCTGAATTGTGCCTGCAGTGGAGGCTGAGGACAAGGTGGAGGATGAGGAGACAGGGGAGGACATTGGCACAGGAATCACAGCTTGAGAAGGTGGAGGCGGCATTGCCATCACCTGGCCAAGTTGCTGGTGTGGCTGGGCAGGAATCACATTTACCCAGTGGGCCGTAAGGGACATTTATTGTTCTTGACCGTAGTTACAGCTCCACAAGGTGGCGCTGCTGTGAACTTAAGCACACACCGACAGGTTCAAGGACTGGCCCACCTTCTGTTTAACATATGGTGTGTATGGCTGGTACAGCCGCTTTGGCAAAGTAATGACGGCTTGGGACTCCACCTTGGCTCGGCACAAGCCATCAGTTCTCGGAAAGTGAGGGACTGTAGTACCAGCAACTTGGCCAGGAGCACGTTCAGCTTCAGTGCTGACTGCCTGCTGCCTCCATGAACCCGTGCACCGCTAATTCTTTCCGGACAGGTAGGCTCCTGCATAGCAGATGGTCTACCCTGGGCGTGTTTGACTTCAGACCTCACACTGCTGCCACCTGCTGACTCACGGCCACAATACCACCATGCTGGCTCGTCAGATGCCTCATGTGCAAGCTGCCATACTTTTCCCCTGGTGAGGATTATGAATCACCATCTTCACCCGGCTCCCACGTGCGATCTGCTACATCATCATCCACTCTCATCATGTTACTCTCATCAGTCTCAGGGTCACGTGCCTGAACACTCGCAATACTAGCTCCCACGCGCTCTCATCACATTAATACTTGTCCACCTAGCAGAGGACACAGCGGATTTCTATTCCACATATTGGCTGGGCAGTAGCTGCTGACTCTCCTCTAGAAACTTCTCGCTGAAAAGTGGAGTTGAACTGATGGCCTACAAAACTTCCCGAGCAGAAGGAAAAGAAAATAAAAGAGGCAGGTTCAGGACAGGTGGGGGCACAGAGCTCGTTCCTGGGCCATGCCAACTAAGCATGGTGTCGGAGGAACCCACCGACTCCTGGCTGGGGGTGTCTGATGTCACTTGAGATGAAGTTGAAGACCAAGTTAACCATTCAAGGACAGCTGGGTTGCTGTTAAAAATACGACTGCTTGATGACACTGGCAGCTGGGGCCTGTTGTTGTGCCTGCTGCTACCACCTCCCCCCTTCTGCTGCTGCTGCTTCTGCCAGCTCCAGAAACATTTTGGCCACTGCCAGTTCCCTTAGAAGAGCCTGTCACCTGTCTGTCGGACATACTGTACTGTAACTTTAAGGATGCAATTTTACCCCCGAAACAAGGATGTACCCTAAAATAGTACCAACAAAACTGCCACCCTATCACATAGTTTCCAAAATGGGGTCACTTTTTTGAGTTTCTACCCTAGGGGTGCATCAGGGGGGCTTCAAATGAGACATGGGATCAAAAAAACTGTCCAGCAAAATTTGCCTTCCAAAAACCGTATGGCATTCCTTTCCTTCTGTGCCCTTCCGTGTGCCCGTACAGCAGTTTACAACCACATATGGGGTGTTTCTGGAAACTACAGAATCAGGGCCATAAATATTGAGTTTTATTTGGCTGTTACTTGCTTTGTTACTGGAAAAATTGATAAAAATGGAAAATTTGCCCAAAAAGTGAAATTCTGAAATTTCATCTTAATATTCCATTAATTCTTGTGGAACACCTAAAGGGTTAACAAAGTTAGTAAAATCAGTTTTGAATACCTTCAGGGGTGTAGTTTCTAAAATAGGGTCACTTTTTTGGAGTTTCTACTCTGGGGGTGCATCAGGGGGGCTTCAAATGGGACATGGCAGCTTAAAATGATCCCAGTGAAATCTGCTTTCCAAAAAAACATATGGCGTTCCTTTCCTTCTGCGCAATGCTGTGTGCCTGTACAGCAGTTTATGACCACATATGGGGTGTTTCTGTAAACTGCAGAATAAGGGCCATAAATATTGAGTTTTGTTTGGCTGTTAATGTTTGGCTGTTAACCCTTGCTTTGTAATTATTGAAATGGAAAATCTGCCCAAAAGGTCAAATTCTGAAATGTCATGTCTATTTTCCATTAATTCTTGTGAAATACCTAAAGGGTTAACAAAGTTTGTAAAATCAGTTTTGAATACCTTGAGGGGTGTAGTTTGTAAAATGGGGTCATTTTTGGGTGGTTTCTATTATGTAAGCCTCACAAAGTGACTTCAGACCTGAACTGGTCCTGAAAAAGTGGGTTTTAGAAATTTCAAGATTTGCTTCTAAACTTCTAAGCCTTCTAACGTCCCCCCAAAAATAAAATGGCATTCACAAAATGATTCAAACATGAAGTAGACATATGGGGAATGTAAAGTAATAACTATTTTTGGAGGTATTACTATCTATTATAAAAGTAGAGATTGAAATTTGGAAATTATCAACTTTTTCCAAATTTTTAGTGAATTTTGAATTTTTTTATAAATAAAAATGTATTTTATTGACTCAATTTTACCACTGCCATGAAGTACAATACGTGACGAGAAAAAAATCTCAGAATGGCCTGGATAAGTAAAAGTGTTTTAAAGTTATTCACACATAAAGTGACACTGGTCAGATTTGCAAAAAATGACCTGGTCCTTAAGCTGAAAATGAGCCCGGTCCTTAAGGAGTAATTAAAAACCTGAGCGAGAGTTTTTTAATAGCAGAAAAAGCCTGTAATGCCTCATCCGAACAAACAGAGAAGTCAGCGCCCTTCCTAGTCATATCTGTCAAAGGTTTGACAATGGTGGAATAATTCAAGATTCATTTTCTGTAGTAATTAATAAATCCTAAAAACTGCATCAGGGCTTTCTGATTCTCCGGTTCCATTCCAGTACCGCACGGACCTTTTCGGGATCCATACGAAAACCGGAAGCAAAAAGCAAGTACCCCAAAAAACGGCAGCTCCTGAACCACAAACACACATTTTTCCAACTTAGCATACAATTTATTCTCCCGAAGGATCAATAGCACTTGTTTAAAATGATCCTGATAAGTCTTCATATGGGGTGAGTAAATTAGTATGCAATTGAGGTAAATAACAACTAACCTCCCCATGAAATGATAAAAAATGTCATTGATAAAGAGCTGAAAGACTGCTGGAGCATTAGTTAAACCAAAGGACATGACTAGGTTCTCGAAGTGACCCTCGGGGGTATTGAAGGCCGTTTTCCATTCATCTCCTTCCCTGATTCTGATCAGATTATAAGCGCCTCTTAAATCCAACTTAGAAAACACCTTGGCACCAACAATCCGATCAAATAGATCTGGAATCAAGGGAAGGGGATAAGGATCACGGACAGTAATGAGATTCAGTTCCCGGAAATCTAGGTACGGTCTAAGGAATCCGTCCTTCTTTACGAAAAAGAATCCAGCGGCTTAGGGCTCTTTCACACTTGCGTTCTTTTCTTCCGGCATAGAGTTCCGTCGTCGGGGCTCTATGCCGGAATAATCCTGATCATTTTTATCCTAATGCATTCTGAATGGAGAGAAATCCGTTCAGGATGCATCAGGCTGTCTTCAGTTTAGGACCGGAACGCTTTTTGGCTGGAGAAAATACTGCAGCATGCTGCGCTTTTTGCTCCGGCCAAAAATCCTGAACACTTGCCGCAACGCCGGATCCGGAATTAATGCCCATTGAAAGGCATTAATCCGGATCAGGCCTTAAGCTAAACGTTGTTTCGGCGCATCCAACGTTTAGCTTTTTCTGAATGGTTACCATGGCTCCCGGGACGCTAAAGTCCTGGCAGCCATGGTAAAGTGTAGTGGGGAGCGGGGGAGCAGTATACTTAACGTCCGTGTGGTTCCCGGGGCGCTTCAGAGTGACGTCAGGGCCCCCAACGCGCATGGATGACGTGATCGCATGGCACATCATCCATGCGCATGGGGCGCTCTGACGTCATTCTGGAGCGCCCCGGGAGCCGCACGGACTGTAAGTATACTGCTCCCCCGCTCCCCACTACTACTATGGCAACCAGGACTTTAATAGCGTCCTGGCTGACATAGTAACACTGAACGCATTTTGATCCGTCTTCAAATGCTTTCAGTTCACTTGCGTTTTCCGGATCCGGCGTGTAATTCCAGCAAATGGAGTACACGCCGGATCTGGACAACACAAGTGTGAAAGAGCCCTTAGATGGTCTAATATGTCTCTTTGCCAAACTCTCGGCAATATACTCCTGCATAGCTAATCTTTCGGGTTGAGAAATATTATATAACCGAGATTTTGAAAATGTTGCTCCGGGGATAAGATTGACTGGATAATCATACTCTTAGTGAGGGGGCAACTCCTGAGCTCCACCCTCCGAGAAACTGAGGCAACACCGAAATAGAGGCACTAAGACAGTTGTTGGTTTTCGTCTCCAGATTAAATCGGACACAGACGAAAATACAATTTACAGGACTCCTTGAACCGAACAAAGTTATCACTTCCCCCAGAAAACCTATCAGGGTGTCATGGTCTTACCTTCGTTTGACATGTGCTGGCGGCCATCTTGGTTTCTGGGTTTCTTGTAGCCTCCCACCCTGCGGCTTCTCCTTCCCACTGGGAGGAGCTGGATGCCTAGCTCATATATATAGAAGGTCTGTGGCTTCAGTTCCTTGCTTGGTCCACCTGTGTTCACATGCTTCTAAGACTGCTGCTGCTTCTGGTTCCTGATCCTGGCCTCGTCTGACTACCCCGTTGGTTCCTGATCCTGGCTTCGTCTGACTACCCCGTTGGTTCCTGATCCTGGCTTCGTCTGACTACCCCGTTGGTTCCTGATCCTGGCTTCGTCTGACCACCCTCCTGGTTCCTGACCTCTGTCTACGCAAGACCCTGCTTCGGTTTAGCCATCCGTTTGGACTTTTGCTACGGCTTGATTTCCAATAAAGCCTTCTTATTTCCACTCATCTCTGTTGTACGTCTGGTTCATGGTTCCATGACATTAGGACCAAGCCATGAATTCTGACGGAACAGGGCCATCCTCGCTACCTACGCTGGTTGCCAGACTTGATCAGCAGGATCACCTGTTGGGTCGGTTCGCTGTGGCGTTGCAAACCCTGCTTGAACGCACGGCTCATTTCGCTTCCGTTGCCGATGGGTCGGTTGTCGCTCCTGGGCCCGCTCCTACTGCCGCCCCGGTTGTTGTGCCAGAGTCTACCCCGACACCTGTTGCTGCGCCTGCGGTGTCTCGGGGTATGACCGGTTCTGCCCCCCTTCCACAGCGCTTTGGGGGAGAGCCAACTCAGTGCCGAGGTTTCCTTAACCAGGTGGGCATTTATTTCGAGTTGCTGCCACATGCCTTTCCTACTGAGAGATCAAAGGTGGGCTTCTTGATCTCGCTGCTCTCGGACAAGGACTTGGCCTGGGCCAGCCCTTTATGGGAGAACAACAATCCGGTGGTTGCCGAGTTTTCCGGTTTTGTTGCTTCTCTTCGGAAGGTATTCGATGTGCCGGCTCGTGCTGCCTCTGCTGCGAAGCTCCTTATGTCCATCAGACAGGGTTCACGATCCGTAGCTGAATACGCCATTGAGTTTCGTACCCTGGCAGCAGAGGTGGGCTGGAATAATGAGGCTCTGGTCGCTGCTTTCTCTCATGGTCTCTTGGATGCCTTGAAGGATGAGGTTGCAGCTAAGGACCTACCAGTGGAGCTCGAGTCTCTTATTTCTTTCCTGATTTTGATTGACACCAGACTCAGGGAGAGACCTTCCTTTAAGGAGAGCCTGCGGAGGTCTCCTAACAGATTGGCACCTACGTTTGCTGTCCCACCCGTGCCTCCCTCTCCTCCCACGCCTCCTGGGGATGACTTGTCTGGGGGTGAACCCATGCAGCGGGGGTTTGCTCGCCTGTCCGAGGGGGAGAGGGCACTCCGGAGACGCGAGGGCCGATGCATGTACTGTGGTCTCGGTGGGCATTTTCGGTTGGCATGTCCGAACCGTCCGGGAGAACGCTCGCACCTGAGGTCCTGTCGGGGGCAGATCTTGGGTGGAGTCTCCTCGTCCCCGGTTTCCCGTGTTGACAAACCACTGATCACGGTTGTCCTCTCCTGGGTCGGGGGCTCGGTGACGACCCAGGCGTTGGTGGACTCTGGTGCTGGTGGTTTGTTCATTGATAGAGTGTTCGTTGCCGCCAATTCCATTCCTCTGCAGCCTCGAGGTTCCCCACTGGCTCTTGAGGCGATAGACGGCCGACCCCTTCTGCCGCCACACGTGACTCATGAGACCCTTCCAGTGGGGATAGCCATTGGTGCCGTTCACAGAGAGTCGGTCTGTCTCCAGGTTATTTCGTCTCCACACTACTCGGTGGTCTTGGGGTACCCCTGGCTCCAGAAGCATAACCCGACTTTCGATTGGAGATCGGTCGAGATCCTCTCGTGGTCACCGCAGTGTGGGGTTAGTTGCATCCATGGGCCTGTCAAGTTGCTGTGTACTTCCTCGGACTCTCTGTTGCCTCCTGAATACGAAGAGTACCGGGATGTATTCGATAAGGTGCGCGCGGTTGCCCTACCTCCGCACCGCCCATACGATTGTGCCATAGAGTTACAATCCGGTGCCGTTCCTCCTCGTGGCAAAGTCTATCCACTGTCGGTAGCGGAGAATGAGGCCATGGAGGAGTACGTGAGGGAGGCGCTTTCACGCGGACACATTCGCAAATCCTCGTCCCCGGCAGGGGCTGGATTTTTCTTTGTGAAAAAGAAGGGCGGTGAGTTGAGGCCTTGCATCGATTACAGGGGTCTCAATCGCATCACGATCAAGAACGCTTACCCGATACCCTTGATTTCCGAGCTGTTCGATCGCCTCAAAGGGGCCACAGTCTTTACCAAACTCGACCTGAGGGCGGCATATAACCTGGTAAGGATCAAGGCGGGCGATGAGTGGAAGACCGCGTTTAACACCAGGACCGGTCATTATGAATCCTTGGTTATGCCCTTTGGGTTGTGCAATGCGCCCGCAGTCTTCCAGGAATTCATCAACGATGTTTTCCGTGACCTGTTGCAGCAGTGTGTGGTGGTCTATTTGGATGACATCTTGGTATATTCTGAATCCATGGAGGCCCACATTATGGATGTCAGACGAGTGTTGCAACGGTTACGAGAGAACAGGCTGTTCGGTAAGCTTGAGAAATGCGAATTTCACCGATCCCAGGTAACCTTCTTAGGTTACATCATTTCCGCTGAGGGGTTCTCCATGGATCCTGAGAAGGTTTCGGCTGTCTTACAGTGGCCCCAGCCCAGTGGTCTCCGTGCCCTGCAGCGCTTTTTGGGCTTCGCCAATTATTATCGGAAGTTCATCAGGGACTTTTCCATGCTAGCCAAGCCTCTCACGGATCTGACCAGGAAGGGCAGTAATTTCCAGGTCTGGCCGCTCGAGGCCATCCGAGCTTTTGAGGCTCTAAAGTCCGCCTTTGTGTCGGCTCCGATTCTGTCGCATCCCAACCCTGGGTTGCCCTTTGTCCTCGAGGTGGACGCGTCTGAGACGGGAGTAGGCGCCCTTCTGTCTCAGCGTAGAACACCAGAGGGTCCTCTGCTTCCCTGTGGGTTTTACTCCAGGAAACTGTCTTCCGCGGAGTGCAACTATCAGATTGGTGACAGGGAGTTATTGGCCATCGTGCAGGCCCTTAAAGAATGGAGGCACTTGCTCGAGGGCTCGGTGGTTCCGGTTCTCATCCTGACGGACCACAAGAATCTGACCTACCTTTCTGAGGCCAAGAGACTGACACCACGTCAGGCCAGATGGGCTCTGTTCTTGTCACGTTTTAATTACGTGGTCTCCTACCTACCCGGTTCCAAGATCATCAGAGCGGATGCCTTATCACGGCAGTACTCCGAGCTGTCCGGGGAGGAGTCGATTCCGACTTCGGTCATACCTCCGAATCAGATCCTGGCCGCCATTCGCACCAGCCTGACCTCTCCCCTGGGTGAGCAGATTTTGGCGGCTCAATCTGGTGCTCCCTCTGGGAGACCCAACGGCAGGTGTTTTGTGCCTGAGGAGTTGCGCACTCGGTTGTTGCGAACCTACCATATCTCCAAGGCCGCGGGGCATCCTGGAAAGAACCAGCTGTCCTGGGCTGTTTCACGTCTGTTCTGGTGGCCTTCTCTACGTTCCGACATCGCCGCATATGTAGCGGCATGCTCCGTTTGTGCCCAGAGTAAGTCCCCTCGGCACCTTCCGTTGGGCCTTTTGCAACCCATAGCCACCGGGGAGCGCCCATGGTCACACCTGGGGATAGATTTCATTGTGGACCTCCCTGCATCCCGAGGCCATACGGTCATTCTCATGATTGTGGACCGGTTTTCCAAAATGTGCCACTGTGTTCCTCTCAAGAAGTTACCCTCTGCACAAGAGTTGGCCACGATTTTCGCCAGGGAGGTCTTCCGGTTGCACGGTTTGCCCAAGGAGATTGTGTCGGATCGGGGGAGTCAGTTTGTGTCCAGGTTCTGGCGCGCCTTTTGCTCCCAGTTGGGGATTCATCTCTCTTTCTCCTCGGCCTACCACCCTCAGTCCAATGGGGCCGCAGAACGATCTAATCAGGCCTTGGAGCAATTCCTTCGTTGCTATGTCTCCGATCACCAAGACAATTGGGTTGACCTCCTGCCTTGGGCTGAGTTTGCCAGGAACACGGCGGTGAACACTTCCTCTGGGACGTCCCCCTTCATGGCCAATTATGGGTTCCAACCTGCCGTGTTACCGGAGGTATTCTCTCCCCAGGATACTCCGGCTGTGGAGGATCACCTTTCCGTCCTACGTGCTTCTTGGGTACAGATCCAGAGGTCCCTTGAGGTCTCTGCGCAGCGCCAGAGACTCCAGGCTGATCGCAGACGAGCGCCCGCTCCTTCCTACCAGGTCGGAGACCGTGTATGGTTGTCCACCCGCAACCTCAACCTTCGAGTGCCCACTCCCAAGCTGGCGCCTCGCTTTGTTGGTCCCTTCCGAGTGCTTCGCAGGGTAAACCCGGTAGCCTATGCCCTTGCGCTTCCTCCTGGCATGCGGATCTCCAACGTGTTTCATGTCTCCCTGTTGAAGCCATTGGTGTGTAATCGTTTCACTTCCTCGGTTCCTCGGCCCCGTCCGGTCCAAGTGGGCAATCGTGAGGAATATGAGGTGAGCAATATCCTGGACTCACGCCTGGTCCGCGGTCGGTTGCAGTTTTTGGTCCATTGGCGTGGTTATGGTCCAGAGGAGCGTTCCTGGGTTCCCTCCGCAGATGTCCATGCTCCTGCTTTGCTCCGAGCCTTCCACGCACGCTTCCCTCAGAAACCGTTCCTTACTCCGCGGAGGAGGGGCCCTTGAGGGGGAGGTACTGTCATGGTCTTACCTTCGTTTGACATGTGCTGGTGGCCATCTTGGTTTCTGGGTTTCTTGTAGCCTCCCACCCTGCGGCTTCTCCTTCCCACTGGGAGGAGCTGGATGCCTAGCTCATATATATAGAAGGTCTGTGGCTTCAGTTCCTTGCTTGGTCCACCTGTGTTCACATGCTTCTAAGACTGCTGCTGCTTCTGGTTCCTGATCCTGGCCTCGTCTGACTACCCCGTTGGTTCCTGATCCTGGCTTCGTCTGACTACCCCGTTGGTTCCTGATCCTGGCTTCGTCTGACTACCCCGTTGGTTCCTGATCCTGGCTTCGTCTGACCACCCTCCTGGTTCCTGACCTCTGTCTACGCAAGACCCTGCTTCGGTTTAGCCATCCGTTTGGACTTTTGCTACGGCTTGATTTCCAATAAAGCCTTCTTATTTCCACTCATCTCTGTTGTACGTCTGGTTCATGGTTCCATGACACAGGGAGAGCGACCTTAGGTTCCAGGCAGACCTGGTTTCCCCCGGCGCCGCCAGACGCCAAAGTACTTTGACACTGTGCAACCGAATTACGGAGGTCAGCTACCTCCAAAGACAATCCCTGCATGTGATCAACCAAAGCATCAATAGTTTCCATTTTGCAAACAGCAAGGGAAAAAATGACGGTATGGCGGTGTAGCAAACTCACCTTTTTGCCAGAGTTTGCCATGAGCTTTTGGAGGGGGCTGCGTGCCCGCCTCTTGCCCTGGGATTATGGTCCCTTAAGTTATTGGGTCTAAAGACACTTGGGACTGAGCCCTCTGTCCCTGGATTGCATCATTTGCCTTACTTGCTTGGATGAAGCACATGGTGAGAACAATAGATAGTGGCCATTTTAACTCACAGACACTGTTCTGACTTTTCAACACGGTGCTATCTTGCCTGTATTTGGTGCACAGAGACATCATTCAGTAGTTTGAAACTACCAAACAGGGGACACATTTATTAGTGACTATTTTCTGTATAACTTGTACATTTTCAGTGTAACTGGCATAAAACTGTATCTTCCAAACTACTGAACGGATGTGGGTGAATTTTGGATATGTGGTTCACCCAGATCCCCCGGTTCCGAGGATATATTGGTTATGGGGTTATTGCATGTTTTGGGGTTCCTGTGATATGTTTTATAAAACTGTATTTCTCTGCCTTTGATAATTATATTCGCCAGTGTGTTCAATAATCATCATCGGCAGAGGGGAGGATTTTGTGTGGGTGGGTTTCTATTGTCCCATTGTGTGTTTAAATGGTGATGTCTGTCCTGTTGTCTCCACATGTGTATTGGCGATCTCCCTTTTGTCCTGAGAGATAATTGGATTGCCCTCGGTTGTCTCCGGGACAGAGAGGAGGAAACCATGATGCATTGTGGGGATGTGTTGTATCTGTCCTGTATTTGCAAAACTGTAATAAAAACCAGGCTGGGTGTGCCAGCACGTGAGTTCCTGTTTTTACCCTCAAGGTGAAGTGTCGTCTCATTCTTGGGGGAGGATTTATTGCATGCTGTCCCAGTTTGACTGCTAGGAGTGTAAGCCTATTTGTATGGTTTCCTATTCAACTGTCTACAGCATTCATATGCTTGAAGAGGATTTATATGCTGCTTTGGTTCGGTGATGGTGGTGTCTGCCAGAGTGCTTGGAAACCTCAGGAAAGCGCTAGGAGCATCAGTCAACGGAGGTACTCAGTCGGGGTGCCAGGTGATCCGTTACAGGCGGGTTATAATGTCACGGTAGGTAAGATAAGGGAAGGAAACAGAACACAACAAGGCAAACAAAACAACTGACTAGGCCCCAAATGCTAGGGAACAAAGAGGTCACCTCCTAGCAATCCATAAAACACTTTCCCTAAGCTGTTATGCCCATGTGCATATCTCAATGGTAGATATGCACATGCCCAAGTACCTAAGACTAAAACACACTGAACCAGCTGTAGGGAAGAGGGAAAGAGACACCCAGCTCCTTCAACAACCGAAGGAGCTAGCGTCACACTAGAGGCCTGGTAAAAACAGACACAGAAGGAAAAATGGAAAAGGACTTATTTAGAGATGTGTTGGAGAAGATGATCCACCAAACTTCCAGAGCTCACACAAGGTAGAACTATAACCTCCAAAGGCTATAGGGAGAGGGAGAAATAAATAGACTTACCAATAACCCAAAGAACAACACCTGGGAGGAGGTGGGATTCAGTGCAAACCCACAAGAAAACAAACTGTCAGATCGAGTCACATGCAGCAACTCTAATGGATCTCCTCAGAACACCCACAGGGAAGGGCGTGACAGGTGCACTCCATGTATGCCACCACCTGCTGGTTCAGGTTCTGCTCCATGTCCTGCTGCTGCTGGTTTCTTCAGTAGGTGTGCTCATCAGAGACTGGAGACTCAAGTTACTGCTGACAGAGATGGTGATGCTCCTGCCCCACCTTTCTGGAAGATGCATCGGTTACTGTGTTAGACTGTAGCACTACATTAACGCCACTGTTTTCCCCAGGCCACTCTGGCACCACAACAGTTAAATTACACAGCTTTTTCACCCCAATTTGAGAATCAAGGTCTAATGGGATTGCTTATCTAAGAAACAAGGTGGAAACCACAATAACAGTTAAATTACACTACTTATTCACCCCAATTTGAGAATCAAGGCGTAATAGATCTGAGTATTAAACAAGATAGACACCCCAATAATAGTTAAATTATACAGCTTCTTCACCCCAATTTGAGAATCAAAGCGTAATAGATCTGCATATCTGTTAAACAAGTGGGCACCCCAATAACAGTTAAATTACACAACTTATCCACCTCAATTTTAGAATCAAGGCATAATAGATTCCTACTGTGTCCTTCTCCGATACTATGTAGATTGTAAGCCCTCAGGGAAAGGGCCCTCTCTCCTTCTATGCCAGCCTGTAACTCGTCTTGTTCATGCTTAGTGCAATTGTCTGTATTATGTATGTATACCCCTTTTCATATGTACAGCTCTATGGAATGAATGGTGCTTTAATAATAAATAATACGAATAATAGATCTGCGTATCTATTGAATACAAAACCACAATAACAGTTAAATTACACTACTTATTTACCCCAATTTGAGAGTCAAGGCATAATAGTTCCCCAATAACAGTTAGATTACACACCTTATTCACCCCAATTTGAGAATCAAGGCCTAATGGGATTGCTTATCTAATAAACAAGGTGCAAACCACAATAAAAGTTAAATTACACTACTTATTCATCCCAAATTGAGAATCAAGGTGTAATAGGTCTGCTTTTTTATTTAAATAGGGGAACACCCCAATAGTTAAATTACACAGTTTATTCACCCCAATTTGAGAAGCATGGAGTAATGGAATTTCTTATCTATTAAACCAAGTGGACTCTATTCCATTATGCCTCGTTTCCACTGAGCGGATCGGTTCGGCTCGGCACAGTTTGGAAGATTTGTAATGGTCCGGTCTATTTAGTTGAGCGTTTCCACTGCAAATCGGTCCGCCGGGTCCATACGTGGTTTAGAAAAAAAATGCGTAGCGTGACGTCACACTAGTGCGACCACAAACGCGACGCTACAAACAACAAAAATGGAGGTCATCCAGCAGCTCGTGTTTTCACTACTTGCATTTTGGTGCATGGTAGTTAAAATACATGCTGCTCTGTATGACAGAACATTGCAAGCGGCAAAGAGAAATACAGCAGAAAAGAGAAGAAAACTTCAATCTTGGATCTTGAGCCGGGAGGAGAAATACAGCCTTGTGCGACAAAGACAAAGACAAAGACGGCAGATACTTCTCCTTTCGTTAAAGCAGCGCCGCCGACCAGTCATTTGGGCTCTACCCCGTTCAAATGAGTGGTGGGATGTGACCGTCCTTGGATTTACACACACACAGTGGCTGCGCAATTTCAGAATGTCGGAGGAAACCTTTGGATACCTTTGTGCAAAGGTAAGTCCAGCAATGAAGAAGCAAAGCACCAACTTCAGAGCTAGTTTGCCAGTGAAGAAAAGAGTTGCCATTGCACTGTGGAAGCTGGCTACCAACAGTGAATACCGAAGTATAGGCCACCTTTTCGGTGTGAGCAAATCAACAGTGTGCCGGTGTGTGCAGGACTTCTGTAAGGCTGTCTGCACTTTGCTAGCTCCTGAGATTGTTCATTTTCCAGACAGTGAAAAGCTAAAAGACATGGCTAACTACTTTGAGGACAGGTGGGGCCTTCCACAGTGTGTTGGCGCTATTGATGGTTCACACATACCAATAATAGCACCACAAGTATACCACACTGACTATTTTAACCGCAAAGGCTGGCATTCCATCATCCTCCAGGGAGTAGTGGATGGAAAAGGACTATTCTGGAGTGTGAATGTGGGAAAACCTGGAAGTTTGCATGATGCTCGAGTTCTAAGATTGTCAACATTTTGGGACTGGGTGGGCCAGGGAGGCCTGTACTCTGGTCACACTAGGAACATTTCAGGGGTGAATGTTGGCTATTATGTGCTCGGGGATTCTGCATACCCTTTACAAAATTGGCTCCTGAAACCATTTGCTGACAATGGCCGCCTGACACCAGAACAGCAAATCTACAACAGGAAAACATCCAGGGCAAGGGTGGTTGTGGAGAATGCATTTGGAAGACTAAAGGGTAGATGGCGGTGTCTTATGAAAAGGAATGACAGTGACATTGAACTTGCAAAAGCCATGGTGCTTACTTGCTGTGCTCTTCACAATATTTGTGAAAGACATGGAGAAGACTTCTACCAGGACTGGAATACGAATGCAGAAGAGCCAGTACGGGTAGTAGCACAGGATATGGAGGAAGAGTGCAATGAGGTACGTCAGGCTCTGATGCGACACCTTAACACTTAATTTTTAATGTTGTATTCATTTTTTATTGGTCAAATAAAGTTTACCTTACATCAGACACAACCAGGGTCTCTCATGTCTTGCATTTTAAAAACAAAAAGTAATCTTGCTATATACTAAAAAATATACACATTTACATCCAATCTTTACATCAGAACAGTGCTGGCAGAGAGGGACTACTCCCTTGGTGGTGGTCTGGGATCACGACTGGCTCCTAGTACTTGAACAAGCTGCCCAAGGACACCCAGGAAGGCCTGGTTGAATGTAGCCATCTGCTCCATCTGTTGCCGTGCAATTTCAGCCTCCTGGCGCATAGCTTCCTGGGCATCCTGACGCAGTGCCTGAAACCTCCGCTCAGAAAGGTTATCCAGCCTTTCCAGCTGCCTTTCCTCAGCTGCCCGCATATCCTCCAAGACTGTGCGCAGATCCAGCTGCGAGCGTCTCCTTTCAACTGGAATATACAACAGAACAGAATAGTGTTTTTGTTAGAAATTGGTATGTCTAATATTAGATAATAACACACATATGAAACGTACAGACAGAAAAAAGTTCACAAGTAATCTTGCTATGTACTCTTTCAAGTGTGAGTGGACAAAATATATGCACAAATTAAAAAATAAGAAGAAAACCTGATCATGTCTTACCTGTTTGCCGGGGTGCATTGGGCGTACTATGTGGTTGGCTGGAAGGTGGTGATGCAATAGTGCTGGTGCTGCTGAACGACATTGACGGACTATCATCAGACAAGTTTGACGCATCATTGGAGAGTCCTTCAACTGTATCTGAAAATGCAAATATGGTTTTATATATATATATATATATATATATATTTTAGAGGCTTCGTTCACATCACCGTTCAGCCTTTCCGTTCTCCTGCTCCGTTCAGGGCAGGCATGTTCACACTGCGGCCCTCCAGCTGTTGCAAAACTACAACTCCCAGCATGCCTGGATAGCTTACAGCTATTATGGCATGCTGGGAGTTGTAGTTTTACAACAGCTGGAGGGCCGCAGTTTGGACATGCCTGGTTTAGGGGCAGGAGAACGGAAAGGACGGATAAGCACATAACTGACGCCAAACTGAGTCAAACGGAGCCTGAGGACCCCGTAGACTATAATGGAGTCCGATAGGTTTCCGCTCACAAGATGATTTTTAAGCGGAGACAAAAGTCCTGTATGCACAACTTTGGTCTCCGCTTAAAAATCATCTTCTGAGCAGAAACAACCCCATAGTCTATATGGGGCCCTCAAGCTCCGTTTGACTCAGTTTGGTGTCAGTTATGTGCTTATCCGTCCTTTCTGTTCTCCTGCCCCTAAAAGGAGCAGGAGAACGTAAAGGCTGAACGGTGATGTGAGCGTAGCCTAAGGTTAGCAGAGCGAAATGATATGCAGAATCCCCCAAAAAAACACTTACCAACAGGTTCTATCATGGACTCGAGAAGTGCAGTAGCAGAGTCCAGACCTCCCTCCCTGCCTTGGTTTGCCGGCCTATGACCGTAAATGGCGTCCATGGCATCGTACCACTTCCAGGTACTGCGACTGTTTCCACTACGGCCGTTGGCATCCTTAATTTTTTTATATTGTATTTTAAGCTTCTTAAGCTTAGCCCTACACTGACCCGACGTCCGTTCAAATCCTTCGGCCGCCATCCGCTGAGAAATATCTTGGAACACCTTTTCATTTCTCACTGATCCATCAAGCTCACACTGAATAGCGCCATCCCCAAGAATAGTTAAAAAAGTGGATAGTTCCTGAGACGACCACAGCTTGCTGTGGTTTGCAGGCATCCTCCTATTATCTGTACTAATCGCGGCGTGCTGTTTATGTTGCGCTTACATTTGACGTAATTCAGGCCGCCAATCAGGAGAATGTATTGTGTGACGCAAGTAGCTCCGCCCTAACCGAACCGTTCCATTTTTCTATGGCCCTACATCAGAAGCAGGACCCTGAATGGTGCGGTACGGTTCGCTTGTATGGATCGCTTTCATAGTGGAAACACCCAAAATAGCGAACTGTACCGTACCGACCCGAACCGATCCGCTCAGTGGAAACGAGGCAGCTTAGATAGCTCTGTGCAGGGATTGATGCAAACTTAGCTGTCTCTTATGGATCCCTTTAGCTTCATATTACACAGCCTACACTGTCCATGCATTTTCCCAATGCTCTCCCTATATTGTGTAAAAACTCTCCCTATGATCTCCCTTCACTGTCCCTGCAGTCTCCCTATCCAGGATTCTACAATTTAAGCTTTGTTAAACACTGTCCCTAGCACTTGGTACATCTGTTCCTATGCTCAGTTCACTGTAAAATGGCTAAGACCTGGTGGGATTAGGATTTTTATAGGCCTGTGACATCACAGGGTATGGCCATCTGCTGATTGGCTGGCTGCACTGCCTTATGGGTGATCTCTTGTTCCCGGCCTTCTTACTTTCACTTTGTAACACATGTAGATGTCATTTTAGCAAAAAATCTATTTGTTACCACGAAGCCCCAGGAAATTCGGATTCGTTGTGAATCTAATTTTCCTAAACTTTGGATCGAATTCCACTTTGAATGCTTCAATTTGCTCAACACTAGTGTCCACATTGAATAATAGATAATCAATGTTATCAAGCCCTGATTCACAAATTGGGGTGATACACCTGTCTCATTATATTGTTTGTGGTGTGTCCACATTGATTAATAGATAAGCAATTCTATTAGGCCCTGAATCACAAATTAGGGTAATACACCTGTCTCATTCTACTGTTTGTGGCATGTCCACATTGATTAACAGATAAGCAATTCTATTAGGCCCTGATTCACAAATTGGGGTGATACACCTGTCTCATTCTACTGATTGTGGCATGTCCACATTGATTAATAGATAAGCAATTCTATTAGGCCCTGAATCACAAATTGGGGTGATACACCTGTCTCATTCTACTGTTTGTGGCGTGTCCACATTGATTAATAAATGAGAAATTCTATTAGGCCCTGATTCACAAATTGGGGTGACACACTATTCTTATTCTATTGTTTGTGGCGTGTCCACAGTGATATTTAACCGCTTCTGCTAGCCAAACAGTTACTGTGATTTAGTGTTACAGAGCGGTCTTATTTAACACCCTGTGGGCAGTGCAAATAAATTGATTCTTTGCACAACAGAATTGCCCACAAGACTATTGTCATTTTTTGTCAGGTAAATTATTCTTTTATAGGAAAAAATATTCTTTTAGTGAAAACAGTAATCTTGTAGCGAAAAAATTAGTCTGTTAGCAAATAAATTTGTCTTTTATTAAATAAATAAGTCTTTTTACAAAATAAATTAGTCTGCTCCAGTATTACAATCCCCGAGCCCTACGACGAACTACGTTAATCGGATAACCTGCACCTGTTGGCAAAGGGTAGACACATGGCGATCCCTTCAGTACAGCCCTGGACATGAAAGGGCATCACAGTACAGTCACTGCTGAACGCCACATGGTCCCTAAAGGAAGTTGGATGTAGAACTCCTGGGGTCAAATAACTCCTTGTATTAGGGTTATACCCAGATGGGCTCAACTTGCTGGATGGATCAAAAATGGCAGCTAGATTTTTGTTATACAGGAGGTTACACAAATCTCTCCACCCACTCACAATCTCTCCTTTCCTTAGAACTACTTACATATTTACACATATGCAAAGTTAGAGCTCTGATATTGACCATAAGGCCTCACGCATATGGAAAAGCCATTCTATAGAGCTGTCTGCAGCCATAAAGTGCCCTGCATGGTGCTATATTGGTTGATTATTCTTCCCATGATTCAGTGCCTCCAGGAGAGAATATCTTTGTAATACGGCATGTAATTGAACATATCATCATATGCCACATAATGGGTCCACTCAACTTGGAGGTGTACTGCGCTGTGATATGGCCATGGGCTTCCAGTCTTACAGTCATTAAACTAGTGCATTGGATGAAACTACATATATTACCTTATGAAGGCAAATATTTCAAATTAGGATACAGTTATATTACACAAATAAGGACAATATAAAATTTCAAACATCATGAGTGTAGCATACAATATTGTAATTATGATCACTAAATTGTGCAGCTTTTAACCACTTCACCAATCGATATATCTTGATGAGAATTGCTGGAAGATCTAAAAGTGGCCATACTCATTAGTCTAAAGGTGATCAAAACAATTCATCATCTGGTAAGATTTACCAATGAACAATTGTTCTAACCACTGATAACAGTTAACGCTATTGATTCTTTAGTCCACAAATAATTTCCTCTGTTCCAAGAAAGGTCTTGTGTCCTTCATTTGGTGTGATTTAACATTTATGGCCAGTTTGAATGACTGTAATGGCCAATATGTACTAAAATGTGTAATGAAGGCTTACCAGATCATTCGTTCAATGGTTGTACAACCATCAGCATACTTGCCAAAGGAGAGGTGCGTCAATTTAGAGTTCCTGTCTATAAGAGGTCACCGTGTAGTGGTGGAAGGCCACAAATTATTTTGATCACATTTTTGCTACAACCTTATATTTATTTATATATTGAAAATAGAATCAGTAAAATGTATTACCCATACAGTCAATATTTGCAGAGTACAATTGCATTATGTGTTTGCTCTAGAAAACTTCTGTCTAATGTGTATTGTCACCTTAATGGCATTCCTCTAGGCACACTGCACCTTGTACACTACCTCTAGGCACTGGAGTACTGGAATCCTGTATCAAATTCAAATAATTTGATAAGAGCTTAAAGGGGTTGTGTCACTTCAGCAAGTGGCATTTATCATGTAGAGAAAGTTAATACAAGCCACTTACTAATGTAGTGTGATTATCCACATTGCCTCCTTTGCTGGCTCGATTAATTTTTTCATCACATTATACACTGCTTGTTTCCATGGTTATGACCACCCTGCAATCCCTCAGTGGTGGTCATGCTTGCATAATATAGGAAAAAGTCTCGGCCTCTCTGGTGGTCAGGACTATGCAAGTTCACATAGGCTGGTGCTTTCTTCTATAGTGCGCAAGCACGACCACCACTGCTGGATTACAGGGTGGTCGTAACCATGGAAACAAGCAGTGTATAATGTGATGGAAAAATTAATCCAGCAAAGCAAGAAATATGGATAATAACAATACATTAGCTTGTATCAACTTTCTTTACTTAATAAATGCTATTTGCTGAAGTGACACAACTCCTTTAAAGGGGGTTGTCTGGGTTTTAGATGTTAATGACCTCTCCTTAGGAATAACCTGGAATAATACAGAGGACAAAGTCAGAAGCTCCATTCACGGTATAGTGACTATATTGGGTTACTGCAGCTCCCATTAAAGTGAATGAGAGCTGATCTGCAGTAACTTGGCATGGTGATTACGCAGTGGACATATTAGTTCCAGCGCTAGCTAAGCACAGCGAGGCTGATCTGTGTCAGACCCCTATTGATCTGATAATGATGACCTTAAAGGGGTTCTCTGGGAATATTGAGTTTTTACCAAGTGCCCACAGCCTGGCTCTCTAAACAGATGATTCATTCTTACTTGCTCCCCTCCAAACTGCGACTTCTGTGTCCATGTTCTGGTTCCTGGCTTGTTTTCTTCTGGTGCTGCTCGGGGATGGTTACAGGCTCCACTGCAGCCAGTGACTGGCTTCAGTGGTGACGTGGCCACAAGCAGCACGTCACCCCTGAAGTCAGTCATTGGTCATGCAGTGCCAGAAGAAAACAACACAGGGACCAGAACATGGACACAGTGGCGGCAGCACGGAGGACCGAAGTGGCAGGGAGCAGGTAAATATGAATCTTCTGTTTAGAGAGGCAGTCTGCGGGCACTTGGTAAAAACTCAGTATTCCAGGAGAACCCCTTTAAGATAGGTCATCAACATTAACATGTACACAAAAGTAATACGGAAAATTTTCAGGCACTAAGTTAAAGGGGTAGTCCCAACTCAACTTTGCAATAAATGTTCTTAAAATGACAATTCATGCTATTTTTAACAAACTGAAAGTCTTCCTCTCTGCTGACAAAGTGCACTTACCTTAACAAGAGAGCGAACGCGACTATACTGTACATAAATCTAGTGCCATATTGTTGAGTAAGGATCCTTTTAGCTCTTCCAGTGACAGACAGACATCAGCAATACATGACAGCTGCAGGGCTACTTTGAATGCCCAGGATTCCAGGAACATCCTATACACAGTGCTGCCGAGAGGCAGGGATCTACTCTGCACGCCCCAGTATGCGTTTTCCCTAATAGTCTAGGCAGAAGAGCAGAGACATTCCACAAGCTTCCATAGCACAGCAGTGCTATATCCATTGATAACAGTAGGGGCGCACAAAAGGGGACATATGGTGCATAAAAATGCACATCTCATTAAAGGTACATATTTGAATAATGGATGTATTTGACAACCACCACATATTTGCATTAACATATTGCCTTACATTACTGAGATGGGAATACCCTTTAAAGCTGTCCTTATGTATGCTAACAGGACATCTAACAACTCTATAAGATCCAGTGTAGTTTCTGATATACATGGAAGATTTGTTTTCTGTGCATTGGTTTTAATTGATCTAGACATGACCTAAATGTGCCCTTATTCAAAATAACCATTTTTACTTTTACTTCATTCACTTGGCTAGGCTTTGTAGTTTTAGTCTATAGCCATCAGATCGAGCAACACTCAGACTCGTAATACAGCGATCATGGCCAGGTAAGTGTCTCCCAAAAATTTTCCAACCAGTATTTATATGAGTACTGTCTCCTTCCCTGGGTTGATTGACTGCATACATAGTCTATGACTTGGGTCAATACATGGAATGGGTCTTAGTAGTGGAAAGCCATTCTACATTGCATACAACAGATGGAGTACTAAACGACTCAGTAAAGGACCAATGGATCACAAATGATCAGAAGTCATTGGGGCAAAGACAATTGTAAAGATTGTTCATGTATTAATTCTTTATGCTTGGTCAAATCTCAAGTTCCTCCCAAATTAGCAAATTACTACAAATATGCCGCAAACTTACAATGCCAACATCAACTATGTTCACCCTGTCACAATTGGACACCTTTGCCACTTGCCCACTGATCCCTACAGCCTCATTGTATTTGTAATGTGGCAACATGTTTGGCCTGAACTAGTTGAACCTAAACAGTAAGTATATATTTTTTGTTCAAAATAGTAAACCCATTACCGAGATGTGAACATTAGCTGCCACGACAATCCTATAGTCAGCTAAGCACCAAGTAAATAAAACTTCTCTACCATTTGCTTGGGTATGTGTTAAACAGATTGTCTAGTCAGCAGCATGACATAGATCGGTCACTAAAGCTTGCCATACACAGATACAAATTTTTAGAACCCAATTATTTTGCCAGAAACCACTATCAATCTATTGTGTATAGAGGCCTCTCAACTACCTCCTTATGGCAAATATAGGGGCAAAGCAGAATTGGGCATTTTGGGTTTCATTACCTTTCCCACTGGAAACACCCATGGCAGCAGCTTCATTCTTTTTCCCCATGCCTATGATGGAGTCAGGAGAAAGAGTTGTCATCCTAAATACATTTTTGTTTCCAGGGGTTTTTGTTTGTGACCAGAACGTCTTGATACGTGGTGGTTAAGAATTTACTTAAGTACATAACATATAAAGCAGATGATGATTTTGCCTTTTCCCAGTTCCAGCATATATATAATTTATTAACAAGAAAGTACCAGGAAACCATTTTTGTTCATATTTTTACGATTTGTAATTGGTTTTAGAGCATAGTTTAACTTAGAGATAAAATGAAAATAAAATACAGGTTAAAAAGAAAATAAAAACAATCAAGTAAAATCCAAAAGGGTGGAGGCTGTAAAACAGAAATGAGAAGTAACATAATAGAACAGTAAAGAGTAAAATAACAGAAGAAGGAAGGGCATGTTCTAGGAGAAGGTCAACATGTCTCTCCTTAGAAAACACATTCTCAATATTCAGCTGAGCTTCACGTGTCCGAGGCGGACAGTCAAGGCGTGGAAGACAAGAAAGGAAGGAAAATGGAACATTTCTACACAATTTACCTGGCGTAATGTGCACGCCAGCATGCGTTGTAGTCCACACCAACATTGAACTCTCTGCAGAGGCGGCACCCTCCAAAGCTCCAGCCATCCAAACATAACTCCAAATGTTGGAGGTTAATACATTACAATGTACAGTTTGGCATACAGTTCGAACATAGGACACAGGTAAAACATTGTTCTGCATTCTTACCACGCCCCCGAATCTTATACAAATGAATATGAACTCTAAGAACTAAACTGTGAAATGATGATGGTGAAATGTTGATGGTAAGGTTACATCAAGTGCATCATTCGTGTTATTTCTAGTGAGATTTAATGCAATGTCAAGTCACATGACATATGAAGAATGTGAACAAGGAAGGAAACTTAAAAACAAATGCTCCATTCTTCATTATATTGTTAAAAATAATAACTTTGGTATTTGGCTGATTTCTGCTCTTGCAAACTCCCCATGCTGGTCCAGTACAATCGCCCTAAAGAGGTCTTGGAATTTAGAAGAACATGGATATAAGTGAATATTAAATAATTTAAGTAGAAGTACCTGAAGTCTTTACTGTTTATGTATCATGCACTGCTTGCTATAATATAGGTTAGTTGTGAATGTATGGAGAGGACATTGAATGTTCCATGCCTTCTTCATGAGAAAGAAAATGCTGGTCTGTCCTAGAGTTGGACTTAGAACCTTAGATCCATAGAATGTACATTTTGGTCAATTTATTAACTTTCTAGCTGGAAGCCAGATTCAGATATGGGTTTCAAATGATAAAGAGGCATGAATATTCCAAAACAGGTGAAGAACCATGGGTTATGTAGGCCTGCTGTAGAGGAGGCACCACTGACGTTTGGATCTTGACTCTATTGGTAAAAAGTGAACAGTACACATGATATGTGGACTGTAGCTAGAAAAAATGGTTTTAACTATCCATTTCTAAAGGCAGTGCTTTCAGCAGGTGGTTGAGACACTTTTGCTTGGCAGTAAATAGACAATGGCTTTCTCTATATGTGATGAAGAGATGAGGGGGTCTGATTAAGGACATGGAGTAAAACACTAGTTAATACACGCTCACCTTTGCTTTAATAACAGGCTTTGTCCTTCTATAGATATATATTGAGAAGTTGGCAAAGCACAGAAACGAGTGGAATCACCAGAATAAAGGTTGATTGCAATCTTCTTGATTACTTACATGACGGAAAGTAGTTGCCTCGGTAATGCGCAAGTTCTATCATTTCTATAGTTCACGTTAAAGGGAACACATCACCAATATATATATATATTATATATATATATATATATATATATATATATGTGTAGAGAGAGAGAGAGAGAGTTAATTAAATCCAGGTTCTAGTTTTTCTAATCTTTTTATATTCTGATGGTACTGATGGTACATATTTTAAATTTTATTTTCTGAGCATAATTATGGAATTGGTCATGTCTGAGCTGCTGTTTACAGGAGTCAGAGATATGCTTTGCAGCAGGCCAGCAATCAAAGAAATTTGTAACCTGGAGAAGAGTATGGAACTTCTATGTTGTGTTGGCCTGTAACTTGTCAAAGGTCAATGTGCAGGGAGGAGGAATTATACCATCACCTATGATAATGGGATGACTGCTGAGAAATGATCTCTACAGGAAATGTCAGACTACTGTGTGCCTCCGTTACCAGAGTGAACACTTTCAGGAGTTTTTGTAGTATTGCTAGTGTGATGGAAAATTAGAAAAAAAAATACCAAAATTCTTCAATTTTTTTTTTACAGAAAAACAGTAGGTCATTTTCTGATGAGACATTCCATTTAAATCACCTGAATGTCATTTGGTGAGGATCTGTGCTGGACTTCGTGCTCCTCCAGCCAGAGTACACTGTCATCTTCTGATTTGGCAACCTTTGGATGAGGTTCAGATATCTCTTTCACTGCAACTAGACTGTAATAGGGATGCACATGCAGCAACATTGTAGAAAATGAGAGATTTCCGACCACAGAATATTAAATACAAAGGTTTTTGAGGAGAACCTGTCACCTCCAAAAACCATCCCAAGCCGCCAGCAGTACCTGACAGTAGCCAGCAGCGTGTTTCCGACGATGATTTTCTTCCTGAAGGCCGATGTGGCAAAAGCTCAGAAAACTTTCTTTTATCCCCTGCCGGTGCGCTTCTCTAGACATGCTTGAAGTCAAGGGGGCAGCGGCTTCCTTTCTTCAAGTCAAGATAACCACGCCCCCTTCCCTGCCCCTTAACTGTGACTGACAGCCGGCAGTTTGGCTAGCTTTGCCGAACTCTCTGCGTAAGCGCTGTCAGTCACAGCGAAGGGGCATGGAAGGGGCGTGGTTACCGTGACTTGAAGAAAGGAGGCCGCTGCCCCCTTGACTTCAAGCATGTCTAGAGAAGCGCGCCGGCAGGGGATAAAAGAACGTTTTCTTAGCTTTAGCTGCATCGGCCTGCAGGAAGAAAATTATCATCGGAAACACGCTGCTGGCTACTGTCAGGTACTGCTGGCGGCTTGGGATGGTTTTTGGAGGTGACAGGTTCCCTTTAAGTCAGCAGATGAAAGGGCACATCCTCTGGGGGAGAGACGTTACACCCTTGTTCTTGCATTCAGTGTGGGTCACTATAAACCCTCACTGATGATATCTCATATATGAGATGTTAGTAGATGTTTTAAGGTAATTCTGAATATAATCACTTTTGTCTAGTGGGTTATGGTCCTTTATGTCTTCTTCTCATATTCATTGAGCGACAACATTTGATGAGACTTTTAAATAATTAGGAATGTTTAATCATTTTTTGGAAAACGCTAATCCCCTGTTGCATGCCCCATGGCTAATAGCAGAATGTGTCCTACCAGCAGCATTCCAGTAACAGAGGCAGGGGAGCCAGTTTACAATCTATTTTATTATTCCTGAGCAGCTCATCTTCAGAACAGATGGGTCCTGCTGTCCGGAAGTGCTTTGCTGAATCTGTAAAATTTATGGCTTGAGAAGTCAATTTTAAACTGTGTAGATTAGGTCTTATTAATGACATTTGCCTGCTGCAGAAATTATCTTTCCATTTAACTTAAAGTACATCCCGTAAATCTTTGACTCGTGCTCTCAGGCTGTCTTCTGAATTTCAAATTTGAATTTAAATTCCTTTCTCATGGACTTAAATGTGTTTTTAACGCTGATAAAAATACTTGAGTGTCTATATATTTCTGCTCTATTTCTTTCCTACAAGACGGTGCCCACCATACAGCAGTTGCATGTGGTGGACCTTGCAGGCTCTCATAAGCAGTTATCTCCATAGACTGTCACATCAATTTACATTGCGGCCTGTTTTAGGGTCTAAGTAACTCTGGGGCAATATCACAGATATGATGCATATACTTCAATATACGTAATAATATTTTAATCCAAGGCAATCAGCTTCAGCGTCCTTTGATGATATCATGAAACTTTCTCATGGACATCATTTGGACCAAAGTATGACAAAATCATCAAGACAATTAAAAAGTGCATATATATATATATATATATATATATACACACACATGCAAAATGCCTAATTATATGACAAACTGAGATCATTTAAAAGCCTTGAAAGCATGTCATATTTTGGAATCCAGATTTGTTGTTGATTTTTTTTATGTAGAACCCATGTCCTATCTTGTATATTAGTAAAAAAACAAAACAAAAACACAATGCAATACTGATTAAAATGCATACACAACAAGCAGGTGACTGCTACGATGGCTTCTCCCTCAGTGTTACTACCTTAAATAGAATAGACAAGTTTATAATATGGGTCTTTGCTCTTTAATCTTCCAGTTAATCCAAATGGTGCATTAAGTATGTTGTTAATCATGTAAAGAGATCTGACCCAGTTGACTTGGTAGAGATTGCATAATGTTTTCCAAAAAATAAAGGACAACAGGTAATAGAGACAATGGAAAATGCTTACAAAGGCAATGCATCGTCAGGACTCAGGCCTACAGCTGAGAATCAATTTCCCATATTTGGATAAGAACCAAGACGTGTGCAAGGATATGAAAAATAGCATCATAGTATGGGATTTTCTGAGCTGATCTTCTCAGCATGACGGTTATTAGACCATCACTTCACAGTTGGACACTAGTCCTGACAATAGATCCATCTTTTCCAGCTCCTCACATCCACTCATGCTGCCTAGTGTAGACCCTATCCATCTTTTGGGGTATCAAGATAATGTGTAATGATGGTGCTCTTTAATAAAAGAGTCAAAAGCACTTTTGTTCAAATAAAAATTGTCAACCCAACCTGATCATCTGAATGGACAACTTTTTGTTGGCTATATGGGATCTAAATGAAAGATTCATAAATATTCTATAAATATATCTATATGTATCACTGGTGCAACCAGGTGACTTCCACACTAAACAAGAGTTGCGTGATGAATAATACAGATGACATCACAGAGGAGAGAATCCTGTGACATTTCCACGGTATGGCACAATAGGGATTATAGTTATTTCCCAATCTAGAGGTGCCTTATTGCCATAGTAATTATGTTGTAGCAGCTGATCAGATAGAGGAAAACAGCCGACAAAAAGGCTTTGTTCAATTCAATGAATTATTCTGCCTGCTCCCCTGACTATATATCAAACAGATAGGCAAATTGTATATAGCATGACTAAGCGTTGAATGAAATATGTGTTCCCCATAAAGTAAAAAAAACTAATTACAATCAGACAGAAGAGGATATGTGTGCTGGTCTTGCTAACTGGTACCAAACCTCTTCATCTCCAACATGGACATCTGCAGTAATGCTTAGTGGTTGAACCTGTGGTTGGAGAGCAGTCACTATGGCACATGTGGTTTGCACATGCAGTTTAGCTTACAGCACAAGCCCTTTGAGCCTGATGTTCAAAAGAACTTGTGGTTAATAGAACTCTGGTCTCCTAATCTACATTTGAATTGCCTTGACCACTGGTGATCGGGTTTTTGATCCTGCTCAAGAGTGAGATATGGCCACTGCATACAGATGACGTACAAGTAATGAAACAATCTGCCAAAAAAGTTAGAAAACTCTGATTAAGTTCATAAGAATGCAGTTTGGGGCATGTTAAATAGGTCATGTCTTTTGGCATCAGCTGCCTCTGAGAAACAAGGAGAGGAAAACCAAACTGGAGGAAAAAAAATAAAAAACATACAAAAAGTCAAAATTAAAGAGCCCCACACACCCGGACAAACTCTATTGAAATAAATATATTAAAAATAATAATAAATTATTAATGAAGAATTGCAGTTTCTTCATAGATTTTTTTTGTTGCCTTCTGGTTTATTTTCTTGAATTCCATTTGCTGTTTGCTTTTTTTTGTCATTTTTTATTTTTTGGAAATATTTACATCTTCACAGTAACGCCAACCTTTATCTCCTGTTGCTCGTTCTTTTCTGTGTATGTGCTCATTTCTTTGTATCTTCGTGCACTTGTACATGTACTGTATGTGTTTCAATGATTTTGTCGAACCTTAGGTATGCATATCGGTCCATCCTGCCACGCACGGAAGCGTGTGTACACCTGGTATAGGGTATATGTCTGTGTACCTATTGATTTATGTAAGCAGATCCATGTCAGTTTTCTCTCACGCATCAGGGCGCTGTGTTCTCTTGCGTCTTTTTGTTCAGTTTTTTTTTTATTGTTCATTCATAGCTGTGCCAGATACGTCCTGGCAGTGATAGTTTCCCAATGGTCATGGCTGTGTTTGCGTTCCATTGGAAGCCAAAAGTTTCTTGTCTTTGGAGGATCCTCTCCTGTGGTGTTCTGCCATGTCAGGCTCAGAGCGACGTGAGTTCTGGCAGCTTCGAGTTGGAGTTCCAGGCGGTCGACTTTGTTGTCCATTCTTTTCATCTGGTGGCAAGAAGAGAAGATGATCCAAGGAACACTCCATCTGGGTTCTTGTTGTTACATTTGCTCCTAAATGAAATCATCAATTGCACTTATCTATCATAAAAGCCACTTAAAACCTAGCAGTAGAATACAGAATTAAATACACAATAGAACTATGAGGACCCCGCCGTAATATGAAAATGTTGCCAAACAAAACAGTGGTGAGACCCCCATCAAACAGTTAAGCTTTATCCCGTCTAATGGTGCCATCATGGTAGGACACACACAGACAGTGTTATTGTGCAACCTGTAGCCACCACTAGAGGGAACTCATTACATACAGAGTCACACAGGTCCTAAAAAACTCCATGCTAGCTGTATAAATCAGTTAGCTTCCTCTAATGGTGACAACCTAAAGCCAGAATTATGTAATTTATATAGCTATATCACAGGAATGATCAGCATATAAATTCCATAAAAGTAGGTATTCATTTTAATAAAGGCATAGTACATTTGATGGGATGTGGGGCCTAATCTTTTATTTAATTTTGCTATGTGGCTAAGGTTTTTTTTGTGTGTCATTGTAACTACATATGATAAATTAGGCTTTAAAATGAAAAGGGTATCAAATATGACACTTTTACCATGACAATGATAATAATACATAAAGCCATCAAGGCAAAGAAAAATTGAAATTGCTGCTTATAATAGCCGTTGGTGTTTTCTGCATCCTGCCTCATGTAAATGACAGCTGTAATTTGATAAACAGATTTTAGAAATGTCCCCAAATATATTCAATACATGAGAGAATAAGCTGACAAACTAGTTTAGAGAAATAAGTATTTAAAAGAATCTACATACTGTATCATACTGTTTTATTATTGACTTCAATGTATGAATGTTACGTAGCAAGCTCTGAAGCTCCCTCTAGTGGTGAAATTTAGTTTTTAAAGGGGTTCTCCTGGAATTACATATTAACGACCTATCCTCAGGTTAGGTCATCGATATAAGATAGGTGGGGGTCCGATTTCAGGGACCCCTGCTGATCAGCTGTATGAAGAGGCTGCGGCGCTCTGTGACTGCTTAAACTTCTTCCTAGGCCATGTGACATCACGTTCATTGCAGGGACAATCTATCTATCTATCTCATATCTATCTAAACGAAAAAAGTGAAGAGCAGCACACAAACAGCAAATAGACGTGCAAAAATCCTTCAAAAGACCCCTGTTTTCCCACTCTCTGTATTTAGCCCATTGCTGAACATTGTGATGTTTTGGATAATGTTCGTGGTGATCATGTGCTGCGGTCAGGCGGTGTAGAGGCGTCCGCATCATGTTTGTGCATGAGACTGCGCAGTTAACCTTTCTGCTTATTCGGCAAACTACACCTCTTGTGATAGTAAGAGTAATTGGCGCCTGTGCAATGTGATTTTCATAACGCCGACCAGGTCCTGCAGTCTCTGGCTCCATGTGAGATCATGTCATTTGTTTTTATATTTTTAATCATGTACACCTGGTGTTTGATTTATTGCAATCATGTTTGATATACTATATTTATCATATGGAATACATTTCTTATGAATTATTGGACGTTTTTCACTTTGTATGTAAGATTGTACATTTAATCATGGAGATTCGATTGAAATATTTTTTATACATATTGTATTTTGGCACGATTTGGTATTATACTGAATGATAATTATGTAATCACTTAATTTAATCATGTATGCTATAAAAGCGCAGTTGTTTGCACATGTCACTATGGCTTGACAAAGGCTCCATAGAGAGAGCTGAAACATTGCTGTCACATGGGTTAATAAATCACTTGCTTTCTTCATGAACTTTTGGAGTGCTGCCTTCTTTTTTCTCAAGATATCTATCTATCTAGATAAACGAAAAAAAATCCACAGCACCTCCAAGGCGTAAAAAATAGGAAAAGCTTTATTCACCAGACCCGCGATGTTTCAATCCACTTCCTGGGATCTTTCTCAAGCAGTGACAACAATTGGTAGTGCATTGTGCATATACACTCACCTAAAGAATTATTAGGAACACCTGTTCTATTTCTCATTAATGAGATTATCTAGTCAACCAATCACATGGCAGTTGCTTTAATGCATGTAGGGTTGTGGTCCTGGTCAAGACAATCTTCTGAACTCCAAACTGAATGTCAGAATGGGAAAGAAAGGTGGGCTACAACAGCAGACGACCCCACCGGGTACCACTCATCTCCACTACAAATAGGAAAAAGAGGCTACAATTTGCACGAGCTCACCAAAATTGGACTGTTGAAGACTGGAAAAATGTTGCCTGGTCTGATGAGTCTCGATTTCTGTTGAGAAATCAAAATGGTAGAGTTCGAATTTGGCGTAAACAGAATGAGAACATGTATCCATCATGCCTTGTTACCACTGTGCAGGCTGGGGGTGGTGGTGTAATGGTGTGGGGGATGTTTTCTGGGCACACTTTAGGCCCCTTAGTGCCAATTGGCCATCGTTTAAATGCCACGGGCTACCTGAGCATTGTTTCTGACCATGTCCATCCCTTCATGACCACCATGTACCCATCATCTGATGGCTACTTCCAGCAGGATAATGCACCATGTCACAAAGCTCGAATCATTTCAAATTGGTTTCTTGAACATGACAATGAGTTCACTGTACTAAAATGGCCCCCTCAGTCACCAGATCTCAACGTAATAGAGCATCTGTGGGATGTGGTGGAACGGGAGCTTCGTGCCCTGGATGTGCATCCCTCAAATCTCCATCAACTGCAAGATGCTATCCTATCCATATGGGCCAACATTTCTAAAGAATGCTATCAGCACCTTGTTGAATCAATGGCACGTAGAATTAAGGCAGTTCTGAAGGCAAAAGGGGGTCCAACACCATATTAGTATGGTGTTCCTAAAAATTCTTTAGGTGAGTGTATATACAGCTTCACATAATCAAGCAATAATTATATCAATCACATTAATCAAAAACAAATATCTCAAAATATCAGCATAAAAGCGTTATCTGTGGCTTTGTACAATCTTATTTCATAATTTGATACATAAATAACCGTGTAGTAATATGGGCACCATTGCAACATAATAAAAACCATCATACAATCATGTGTTCATCATTAATTGCCCTAATTACAATCATAAACATCTGTGAATATCTTCATGATAACAAATCATGTGCAAGTGTACCTTAAAAACATGTATTGATGAGGGAAGTCCTGGAGCGGGCGGTGGGAGCGGGCCACATGGATCTCGGTGTACTAGTCATTTCACTACGCATGTCGAAGGACCTTTCAAAACTTCCCGGTCACATGATCAAATATCCGATCACCTGATCGTGAATCCGATCATGTGGTCGGAACTCTCGTAGGGCGTCATGCGCTCCACCATCCCATGGTGACGCTTGCGTTCCACGGGACGCTTGCGTTCCATGGGATGCTTGTTTCGATTTGTTATCATGAAGATATTCACAGATGTTTATGATTGTAATTAGGGCAATTAATGATGAACACATGATTGTATGATGGTTTTTATTATGTGGCAATGGTGCCCATATTACTACACGGTTATTTATGTATCAAATTATGAAATAAGATTGTACAAAGTCACAGATAACGCTTTTATGCTGATATTTTGAGATATTTGTTTTTGATTAATGTGATTCATATGATTATTGCTTGATTATGTGAAGCTGTGTATATATATATGCACAATGCACTACCAATTGTTGTCACTGCTTGAGAAAGATCTCAGGAAGTGGATCGAAACGTCACGGGTCTGGTGAATAAAGCCCTTTCTATTTTTATACGCCTTGGAGGTGCTGTGGATTTTTTTGGGTTTATCTATTGGAGATGGATCGCCTTCACAGCCGCTGGCACCCCGTCCGTACCCCATAGACAGCGGTGCTGCCCACACCTTTCTACCTTTTCCTATCTATCTATCTTATATCTATCTATCTATCTATCTATCTATCTATCTATGTATCTCATATCTATCTATCTATCTATCTATCTATCTATCTCATATCTATCTTATATCTATCTATCTATCTATCTATCTATCTTATATCTATCTATCTATCTATGTATCTCATATCTATCTATCTATGTATCTCATATCTATTTATCTATCTATCTATCTATCTATCTATCTATCTATCTATCGTATATCTATCTCATATCTAACTATCTCTCTCTCTCTCTATCTATCTATCTACAGTACAGACCAAAAGTTTGGACACACCTTCTCATTCAAATATTTTTCTTTATTTTCATGACTATGAAAATTGTAGATTCACACTGAAGGCATCAAAACTATGAATTGACACATGTGGAATTATATACATAACAAAAAAGTGTGAAACAACTGAAAATATGTCATATTCTAGGTTCTTCAAAGTAGCCACCTTTTGCTTTGATTACTGCTTTGCACACTCTTGCCATTCTCTTGATGAGCTTCATGAGGTAGTCACCTGAAATGGTCTTCCAACAGCCTTGAAGGAGTTCCCAGAGATGTTTAGCACTTGTTGGCCCTTTTGCCTTCACTCTGCAGTCCAGCTCACCCCAAACCATCTCGATTGGGTTCAGGTCCGGTGACTGTGGAGGCCAGGTCATCTGGCGCACCACCCCATCACTCTCCTTCATGGTCAAATAGCCCTTACACAGCCTGGAGGTGTGTTTGGGGTCATTGTCCTGTTGAAAAATAAATGATGGTCCAACTAAACGCAAACCGGATGGAATAGCATGCCGCTGCAAGATGCTGTGGTAGACATGCTGGTTCAGTATGCCTTCAATTTTGAATAAATCCTCAACAGTGTCACCAGCAAAGCACCCCCACACCATCACACCAGGAATGTAGAGTCCATCCGTTCACCTTTTCTGTGTCGCACAAAGACACGGTGGTTGGAACCAAAGATCTCAAATTTGGACTCATCAGACCAAAGCACAGATTTCCACTGGTCTAATGTCCATTCCTTGTGTTCTTTAGCCCAAACAAGTCTCTTCTGCTTGTTGCCTGTCCTTAGCAGTGGTTTCCTAGCAGATATTCTACCATGAAGGCCTGATTCACACAGTCTCCTCTTAACAGTTGTTCTAGAGATGTGTCTGCTGCTAGAACTCTGTGTGGCATTAACCTGGTCTCTAATCTGAGCTGCTGTTAACCTGCGATTTCTGAGGCTGGTGACTCGGATGAACTTATCCTCCGCAGCAGAGGTGTCTCTTGGTCTTCCTTTCCTGGGGCGGTCAGCATGTGAGCCAGTTTCTTTGTAGCGCTTGATGGTTTTTGTGACTGCACCTGGGGACACTTTCAAAGTTTTCCCAAGTTTTCGGACTGACTGACCTTCATTTCTTAAAGTAATGATGGCCACTCGTTTTTCTTTACTTCTGCTTTTTTCTTGCCATAATACAAAGTCTATTCAGTAGGACTATGAGCTGTGTATCCACCTGACTTCTCCACAACGCAACTGATGGTCCCAACCCCATTTATAAGGCAAGAAATCCCAATTATTAAACCTGACAGGGCACACCTGTGAAGTGAAAACCATTTCAGGTGACTACCTTTTGAAGCTCATCAAGAGAATGCCAAGAGTGTGCAAAGCAGTAATCAAAGCAAAAGGTGGCTACTTTGAAGAACCTAGAATATGACATATTTTCAGTTGTTTCACACTTTTTTGTTATGTATATAATTCCACATGTGTTAATTCATAGTTTTGATGCCTTCAGTGTGAATCTACAATTTTCATAGTCATGAAAATAAAGAAAAATCTTTGAATAAGATGGTGTGTCCAAACTTTTGGTCTGTACTGTATGTATCGATCATCTATCTATCTATCTATCTATCTATCTATATATCTTATATCTATCTATCTATCTATCTCCTATCTATCTATCTATCTCATATCTATCTATCTATCATCTCATATCTATCTATCTATCTATCTATCTATCTATCTATCTATCTATCTTATATCTATCTATCTATCTTATATCTATCTATCTATCTTATATCTATCTCATATCTATCTCTCTCTATCTATCTATCGATCGATCTTCTATCTATCTATCGATCCTAGTTACTGCCCACTGTCTCCTGTAATGATTTTGCTATTAACACTTGAGAATTATGAATTTTGTAATATTAGGTCCTATTTGTAAATTAGTGATCTGCATAAAAAACTTCTGTGGATACACTTAAAAATGAATAAAGATACTGGCCCTTTCAGCTGCTATAACAGATTTCCTATTATATTATTGATGTCCTGTAATCAGGAGCCTTGGGATCTTATAGCTATAATTGTGTAATAGGTATTTGTCATTATTATAGTCATTATCATTATTTCACCATTTATTATAGGATGGCAGGAACTGCTATAGTTTTTGTGGCTTCTGCTAATTGGTAAAGAAGTAAAGGTGATTAACACTGTGTAGGCTAGACTACATGTGCACGAGAATTTATTTAATGCAAATTTTCCACGTAGATTCTCATGTGTATTTTGCTGCTTTTCAGAAATCAACCCGCAGGAAAATGTGCATGCATATATGTGGATTTTGTCAAAGATTTCCTCTATATTTAACCTTTTGCATTGTAAAGGATGAAATCCGCAATGAAAATCTGCTGTGGATTGCAATGTAAGTGCGGAAAATATGTGCTCTAAATCAGCGCGTAATATGCAACGTGTGCAGCACGGGCGTATATAGAAATCATTGGGCCCCATGGCAAGAATTTAAATTGGGCCCCCATGCCCTTTCCTAGTCCCTCCCACTATGCGCCCTGGCTCCTCTCACTACCCTCCCTAACGTCTCCCCTGCCCCACCTCGTGCAGCAGTATTTTGTTCTACAAAATGGCCGTACTCATGCCGAACCCAACAGACCCATTATAGTGAATGGGACCTGGTAGGTTCTGGGGGTGTTCAGCATATTTTGACAAGAATCTGGGGCATTACATGATGTAATACCACCCAACTTTCCTGCTGTCCAGCATGGCACATGCGCAGAGACATAAGAAAAGTTTGAGGAAGTGAGTGCCCCCCATCCTCCCTTCCTCTGTGTCATGCTGGACAGCTGGGAGACACTGACATTACTTGCTATCCTGCATGACACATGTGCAGAGACGTGAGAATAGTCTGAGAAAGCTAGTCATGTCTCTGGGAAAGCTGAGTGAACCCCTCCCCCTGCTTTTCCATGTTCTTATTATCTGCATTTATGCATTGCAGGATAGCAGGACATCTGAGTGACATTCCATGATATAATAGCACCCAGCTTTCCAGCTGTCCTGCATGGCACATGTGGAGAGACATGAGAATAGTCTGAGAAAGCTGAGTAACACAACTCCCACCTACCCTCATATCTTCTCATGCCTCTGCTCTTGTGCCATGCAGGACATAATGTAGTGACAACCAGCTTTCCTCCTGTTCTGAATGCCATATGTGCAGAGGAATAGTCTGGGAAAGCTGAGTGATCCCCCCCCCCCCCCCTTCACACACACACACCTCTGCACTGTCCTCACCTACAAGCTGTCACTTGCTTCATTACTGGTGGGGTTGCCGCAAGCTAGAGGAATCAGGCCTGAACAGCTCAGAAGACAAGAATCTTCTAGGGATACATGGTCAGTGGTCAGATTCAGCATGTTTTTTGAGCCTATGGAGATGGAAGGTGGAGCTAGCAGATGGGAGACGGAGCTAGGAGATAGGAGGTGGAGCTAGGAGACATGGGCGGGGCTTTTAGACGGGAGACAGTTAGGAAGATAGACGGGAGCAATTAGGGAGTGGGGACTCTCCTCCACCGCGAGCCCCCCTCCCTTATGGGCCCCATAGCAGCTGCGTGGTCTGCCTATATGGTAGGCTCGCCAGTGGTGTGCAGGCACCTTTAGGGTTTATGAATATGTAGATTGGGTTTTTCTCTTAAGAATTTGAGAAAAAAAAAACTTGACATGCTCCTTCACAAGCTGTTTTCTGTAGATATTATCCCCAGAATTACATTTTTTCCTAAAATGGCTGCTGGACGTGTGAGGACATGGAGCAAGGAACTCTGGGAAGGCGGGATCACCCACAATTCCATGCATGCAGCCAATCAGCAGCCAGCCAGCCCTGTGATGTCATAGCCCTATAAATAGCCTCAGCCATCTTGGATTCTGCCATTTACCAGTGTAGGGACAGCGCTAGGAAAGACTTCATTGTGCTAAAAAAAAACGATTTACAAGTGCAGGGAAAGATTATTCAAGGTGTAGGGAAAGGATAGGGAGGAATCATTCCACAGCATTTATGTAGAACAGGCTTCAGTCGGGGAGGTTACAGCCTGGGTAATAGGAACAATCCTATTACACCTTGCTGCACTGACTGCAGATCCAAATTGCCATTATACAGCTCTGTAATTCCAGCAAACCGTTCTTGTTATTGGGGTGCAAGTGCTGTGTGATACAGCCATTAACAGGGTTTATTACAAGGAAATATTTCTACGTCCTATTTGCCCTTGTGCGGTGCAGTTATATGTTCTAAAGCATTTTTTGGCTTGTATTAGTGGGAAAAAGGGGCTTATTAGCCGTTGTGTGGTGAAGTGAGAAAATTCCAGCTCTTTTTGTCGTGTATTAGTGCCAAAAGAAAAATATATTTGCCGTTCAGCAGTGCAGTTATATCTTCTAAAGCCTTTTGTGGCGTGTATTGGGGCAAAAGTGAAATATATTTGCTGCTTAGTGGTGCAGTTATTTGTTGTAAAGCCCTTTTTGCCGTGTATTAGTCGCACAAAAGAATATATTTGCCGTTCAGCAATGCAGTTATAGGTTGTAAGAAAATATATTTGCCGTACAGCTGTGAATTGAGATTTTTATATATATATTTTTTGGGGTGTATTAATAGGAAAAAGAACACTTCTTATTAGCCGGTCGGCAGTGAACCGACATTGTTATACAGCCATTGTTGGGTCGTATTAATGGGAAAAATAAGTACGTGTTATTAGCCATTGGGAAAAATGCAGACTCCCTAAGTGTGTTACTGCAAGGCACAGTGTTCAACTGCCCCCTGAGCTGTGATAGGGAGAGCTGAGACACGCCCCCTGAGCTGTGATAGGGAGAGCTGAGACACGCCCCCTGAGCTGTGATAGGGAGAGCTGAGACATGCCCCCTGAGCTGCAGCAGAAAAGACACTCCCCTTGAGCCGTCAGCTTGATATAAATCTAGCAGAGCAATGAATGGGGAGATCTCTGGATCCATGTGAGGTACAGGGCTGGTTCTAGCTTTGTTAGAGATTGTCATGTACTATATGATGTCTGATTTTAACCAAGCCTAAAACCACTGACAAGTGAAGTGAATAACACTGATTATCTTATTACAAGGGCTCCTGTCAAGGGGTGGGAGATATTATGCAGCAAATGGACAGTCAGTTCTTGAAGTCTATGTGTTGGATGATGGATGGGGAACTGTAAGGGCTTTATTACACTGCCGATGGTCAGCCAGATATTCACTAACGAGCATTCATAGGAATGCCTATTAGTAATGATCTGGCAGTATAATACTGCCTCCAATTACCCGATGAACAAGCAAACACTTGTTCATTAGGCAATCAGGATGTTTAAGCAGGTTTAAAAATAATTTGCCGGGGGCAGATCGTGCTGTCTAATCATAATCTCCTGCCGACAAACAACTGGTCAGTATGGGGACAAGCAATTGCATAATGATCGCTCCTTACCATACTGTGGAGGAGATCGCTGTATGTAATAGCAGCGGTCTCCTCCACTCATGAGCATGCAATTACCGGGAAGGAACACATCCTTCCCAACAATTGCCTGAAAAATCTTGTTATGTAATACATCCCTAAGACTCTAAGTGACTTTGACAAAGGCCAAACTGTGATGGTTGGATGACTGGGTAAAAATCCCCTTTCATATATTCATTTAAATATATATATATATGTACCTGCCAAAGCCTGAACTGACGGCTGGTCATGTGTGCTCAGCAGTTGTGCCTGAATAGTCTCTACAACCCTCTTAAATCGGCGACTGGGACCTGGAATATACATAAAAAGAGGCACATAAATCCATGTAATATAAAAGATACATGTATTAAAAGCTATAAATCAGAAAACATTACATTTTGAGTAATTTGAGAATTTATGAGGACAGCAGCCATGACAGAGATGGGCTACTAAAGGCTGCCTCCAAGATCAAAATGGATGAGTGGATGAACGTAATAAAATACCAAATCTTACACAAAGAACAGATAAAGTGGAGTATAAACCTAAGGCGATGCAAGCCTCTACAGACCATGCTGGACTCCATAAGATCTCCTACACACTAGTGTACCAGTAAGGTACCGTATAGGAAAGACCTTGTATAGGAAGATGCCGTATAGGGAAGAAAAGTGGCACATCCTCTGAGAGGCAAGGTGACAGTGGGTGGTGGGGCATCATATGTGGCACTTAAAGAGAGGGACTTCAGTGATGACATGGGACTGGGTGCTTAAAAGGTGATGTGGGCAGAGTTATTGGATTGGGTTGTGCAATGGCCTGAGTGTTTGAGGGCAGTTTACATTCTATACAGCCTTAGGCTACATGCACACAAACGTGCCGATTTTTGCGGTCCACAATCCACGGATCCGCAAAAAACGGAAGCCGCCCGTGTGCCTTCCGCAATTTGCGGAACGGAACGGGCGGCCATCAAAATAAATGCCTATTCTTGTCCGCAAAGCGCGCGGAACGGAACATGGAGTGCTGTCCGCATCTTTTGCAGCCCCATTGAAGTGAATGGGTCCAAAACAGCGGCTCGGATGGGGACCCAAACAACGGCCGTGTGCATGAGGCCTAAGGCATCGTACACACTTCAGTGTTTGGTCAGTGATTTCCATCAGTGATTTATGAGCTAAAAACAGAAGTGAAGCCTACACAGAGATAAGGTATAATGGAAAGACCTGCATCTGTTCTGTGGTTTTGACCCGCACATGTTTTTTGCCTACAAATCACTGATGGAATTCACTGACCAAACACTGAAGTGTGAAAGAGGCCTTATGCTTCATGCACACAACCGTACTTTTCATCTGTGTGCTATCTGCATTTTTTGCGGCTAGCACAACGACCCATTCATTTGTATGGGGCCATGCATATTTTTTTCAGATCTTTAGACCAATCCTACCGCAGACAAGAACGGCCTGTTCTTTTGAGGGGAGTGAGAAAACACTGAATGCACATGGAAGGTATCTATATTTTGCAGATCTGTTGTTTGTAGACACGGCCATGTGCATCAGGGGCGGGCTGGGCCGGGGGGATCTGGCACTATAGGGGGGATCTGGCACTATAGGGGGGCTTGCACTATAGGGGGGCTGGCACTATAAGGGGGTTGGCACTATTGGGGGGGATCTGGCACTATGGGGGGCTTGCACTATAGGGGGGCTGGCACTATGGGGGAGATAGCACTATGGGGGAGATAGCACTATGGGGGGGCTGGCACTATAAGGGGGCTGACACTATGGGGGGATCTGGCACTATTAGGGGGATCTGGCACTATGGGGGGCTTGCACTATAGGGGGGCTGGCACTATGGGGGAGCTAGCAATATAGGGGGCTGACACTGGGGGGATCTGGCACTATTTGGGGGTATCTGGCACTATTGGGGGGATCTGGCACTATAGGGATCTGGCACTATGGGGGAGCTAGCACTATGGGGGAGCTAGCACTATGGGGGAGCTAGCACTATGAAGGGGGCTGGCACTATGGGGGGGAGCTGGCACTATGGGGGAGGAGCTGGCACTATGGGGGGAAGCTGGCACTATGGGGGGGAGCTGGCACTATGGGGGGGAGCTGGCACTATGGGGGGCCTTACACTATGAGGGGAGCCAGCACTATTGGAGGAGCTGGCACTATGGGGGCATTTCTTACTGGAACATTATGGGGGGGCACCATGGGGGAGAGGGGCACTATGGGGGTATCTTGGGGCTCTAAAGTGGCTTTTTTTTTAAATTATTGGCACATTCTGGGGGCACTATAGGGGAGAGCAGCACTATGGGGCATCTGGTGTTACTATAGGGGCATTATTTGGGGGCACTATGGGGAAGTGGGGGCTCTAAAGGGGCCTTTTGTATTGGAAGATTATGGGGGGCACTATGGCATTTGGTGGCACTAAGGGGGCATTTTTTACTGGCACATTATGGGAGGCACTATAGGGGAGAGCGGCACTATGGGGCATTATTTGGGGGCACTATGGGGGAGTGGAGCACTATTGGGGCATATGGTGGCACTAAGAAGGGGCATTTTTTTACTGGCACATTGTGGGGAGAGGAGCACTATAGGGGCATCTGCTGGGGCACTAAGAAGGGGCATTTTTTACTGGCATATTATGGGGGACACTATGGGGAAGGGGGAGAGGAGCACTATGAGGGCATTTACTGGGGCACTATATAGGGGTATTTTATACTGGCATACATTATGGAGACATTAGCTCAACTGCGGGCACTAAGCGGGGGTATTTCATGTACTGTCATATTATAGGGAGAATTAGTACTACTAGGGGGTCGTATGGGGAGCTTTACTACTACTAGGGGGCCTATGAGGAACATGATTACTAGGGCACTAAAGGGGCATTATTACTACTAGGTGTGCTCTGGCAGAGAATTATTTATATTGGTGGGATTTTGGGGAGCACTGTTACTTTGGGGGGCACCCTGGCATAGTATCAGCTTAGCACAATTATTTTTGGGGGACATTATCTTTATACTATTAGTGTCTGGGCGCAGTTATTTTTTTAGAGCACTGTGTGCCAATAATTGTTGAAGGGGGCACTATCTGTGTGGTAGTAGTATTTCCAGGGTGACTGTTTCTGCAGTATAGTATTGGGGGCACAGCGGGCACAGTATTGGGGGCACTATCTGTGTGGTAGTAATATTTCCTGGGGGACTGTTTCTGCAGTATAATATTGGGGGCACAGCGGGCACAGTATTGGGGCACTATCTGTGTGGTAGTAGTATTTCCAGGGGGACTGCTTCTGCAGTATAGTATTGGGGAGCACAGCGGGCACAGTATTGGAGCACTATTTGTGTGGTAGTAGTATTTCCAGGGGGACTGTTTCTGCAGTATAGTATTGGGGGCACAGCGGGCACAGTATTGGGGCACTATCTGTGTAGTAGTAGTATTCCCAGGGGGACTGTTTCTGCAGTATAGTATTGGAGGCACAGCTGGCACAGTATTGGGGGCACTATCTGTGTGGTAGTAGTATTTTCAGGGGGACTGTTTCTGCAGTATAGTATTGGGGGCACAGCGGGCACAGTATTGGGGACACTATCTGTGTGGTAGTAGTATTTCCAGGGGGACTGTTTCTGCAGTATAGTATTGGGGGCACAGCGGGCACAGTATTGGGGGTGGCAGGAAAGGGTGTTCAGAAGATGTGAAGATGATGGAAATGTCTGTTTGTTAATCTCTGCAGAGACGGGAGATGGCTGAAAAATCATCATGGCGGTCTGGTCTGAATGGAGAAGATAAAGAAAGAGAACGTCTACAACAAAGGTGACATCACTGGATGTAAGAGGTATGTGGCGCTATGTAGGAGAGGAGATGCTCCGGCTCCTCCCCCCTGCCATTTGCAGAAGGAGGATTCAGAGCTGGGTGAGGACGGTCAAGGGGGGCAGCAGGCCACGGGCGGGTGGCAGATGGTGGGGGGAACCACGGGCCTTGAGCAGGGTCTGGGGAGGGAGGAGCTTCCTGGCTGTAGCCTGCTGTTTATTTATGATGTGAAGCAGGCAGTGCAGCCAGGACAGACCCCCCCCCCTCTCCATATGATGTGTAGAGACAGGCCTCAACTATAGGATGTCAGCTGTACAGTGTTTGTTGGGAGTGGCCTATTACATGTAGGGGGGGCTTTAATAATGGGCGGGGCTAAAATGGGCCACTTGACTGGATTTTCCCCCCAGGACTAAGGCTGCCAGCCCTCCCCTGATGTGCATGAAGCCTTAGAGGTGAAATCCAGAACAAAGAGAATGAGGATGGTGCTGGAATGCTGTGCTCTATGGCTCCCCCTGCTGTTAGTGTCACGGTATACAGCAGTACTATGAACAGACAGTAGAGCTGCTGTCCACCTTCCCATCAGGGGTGGACATACTGTATACATGCAGCTTCTGTAGCATATACCTGTATACACCTTTTGGTCTCACAAGAGACCCTTTGTTTTCCAGCAGCTTTTCCTGTGACAAGGTTAGGTGGACAGCAGCTGCATCCTGTACTATGCATTCATACTGATGCACTTTCACATATGGATTTCCTGGCATATGGACCCTGGTGTCCTGCTGCACAATGCCTCTTAGGCCTCTTTCACACAGGCGTCATGGATTTGGGCCGGATAAGATGCGGGTGCGTTGCGGAAAAATGGTGATGGATCATGTGACGGACCATGTGATGAGCGCAGTGATGTCACCACAGATCCTTTTCCTCCTGCACAGCAAAGAAGAAGAAAGAAGAGATGCCGGGCTGCGCGAACAAGTGGATTAATATTATAATTTTTTTAGCCCCTCCAGCCCTATTATACTATGCATTCTGTATTAAGAATGCAATTATTTTCCCTTATAACCATGTTATAAGGGAAAATAATAATGATCGGGTCTCCATCCTGATCGTCTCCTAGCAACCATGCGTGAAAATCGCACCGCATCCACACTTGCTTGCGGATGCTTGCGATTATCACGCACCCCTATTCACTTCTATGGGGCCTGCAGTTGCGTGAAAAAAACACACAATATAGAACATGCTGCGATTTTCACGCAGCGCACAAGTGATGCGTGAAAATTCCCACTCATGTGCACAGTCCCATAGAAATGAATGGGTCCGGATTCAGTGCGGGTGCAATGCGTTCACCTCACGCATTGCACTCGCGCGGAAATCTCGCCCGTGTGAAAGGGGCCTTACAGGTCTGTATGTATGGTAATTAATGTAATTGTAGAGTGTAAATTGTAAAATTCCAAAATGTAATGTAAAAAAAATGTCTCTGTAATGAATGTCCTTGGTGACAAGGGTGCATCTTCCCCCAAGGGTTGTGCCATCATGGGAGGACACATGTCCATCAGAATGGGTGCTGTCAATCAATGCTCTGCCTGATGTAACCATGTCACACGATGTTCCACAATGCCAAAGCGTAGAATGTTGATTGACAGCTCAGCTTATCTAATGCCTCTCATTGGAGTCAAGTCTGATGTCATTCCCTACAGAAGAGACCGGCACACACATGCAGCCGAATACACGCCATGAGTGGCGTTCTGTTAGATTCATTCACCCTCCCTTGAAATAACAAGCTGTTGGCCCGTGTAAACGCGCCTGGTATACCTGATATTAGAGTGAAGGTCACAGAGTAAATGCCATTCTCTTTTTGTGCCTCAGCTCCCTCCGAGTAACTTATGTCCACCTGGAATTTGACAGGTTTCTGAAATACAGATGGGCCCCCTGATGATTTGTACTCTGCTCTGAAGCTGGTCTGAGAGATCACGCTGTGACTTAAACTTGGGATCTGAAGGAGACAAAATTTAGAAAATCAGCCGACCTGGTATAAACTAGAATAGACAGTCAAGTTGATGATGAACTGCAAATCGTAGCATAATATAACAGCATACTACCAATAATGGTCAAGCCTGCATTGCTGAGTAAGGCTGCCAGCCACTACCTTCTTTGCAGTCATGGTCCTTAAAGGGGGTGTCTAGGTTTTATTAAATTTGCCACCCAGCCAGTAGCTATGGAGAAATCCATACTCACCTGCTTCCTGCCACTCGCTTCTAGCTCCCTGCCTCTCTTCAATGGACTTCAGAGCCATGTCTGTCAACTACCGCATGGACGGACAGGGTCCCGTGTGCCATTAAGGTCCTCATTCAGACGGCAGTTTGTGGACCGCACATGGTCGCAACCATAATAGAAAATGCCTATTGCAGACAAGAATAGGACATGCCCTATCCTTTCAGCGGAGCCGTGGAACAGAACCACGGATGCGGACAGCACACCGTGTGCTGTCCACATCTTTTGCAGCCCCATTGAATTGAAGGGGTCCACACCAGTTCCGCAAAATTGTGTAACAGGTGCCGACCCGTTCATAGGGCCGTCTGAATGGGCCCTAAGAGAGCTAGTGAGCAGGAATTGAGCGTCAGGGAGCAAGTGAGTACGGTTTTCTCCACTGGCATGGGGCCAAATTTTTAAATGTAAAAAAGAAATCTGGTGCACCCCTTTAAAGGCTATGAACACCATTGGGCAAAAATTTTTACGATTGCACTTTACTCATTTTGGTCGTCTAAAAATCATTTTTCGGTTGGTCTTTATTAAACATTTTTAAGAGTCTTTATTCTATAGGTTTAAGGTTCAGTCTTTCTGCAGAGTATTTGCTTTCACTTTCACACTGAACCCGTCAGGCAGCTGCTCTGATGGCTTGATGTATAGACCTTATATACATGAAAAATTCTGTCAGCTTATAAACAGTCATTTAAGCCACATTTTAATCAGTTTGATAAAAAAGTTGCCATAATGAGTGTTTATGGGCTATACAACGAGCCGTCAGAGAAGCAACCTGACGGGTTCTGTGTGAAACCGAAAGCAAATTGACTGAAAGTTAACGCTGTAGAACAAAACTGTTGAAAATTTTTGATGAAGACAAACTGAAAAAATGTTTTTAGCATAGAATAAGTAAGATGCAATCATAAAAAATTGGTTCCAAAGTGATCATAGCCTTTAACAATTGTATGAGATTGGAAAAATGAGTCTGCTTTTTTCCCTACAAATAGCTTGTTCAGTGTCTGCTCTGAAACAACCAATATCAAAATACCAATAGTTCAATATGTGTGTCACTAGACAACAGTTCACCAGAAATATTAATACACACATATAGTATAAATTCATTCTTTATTGTATAAAAATAAGGGTGATCAATACATAATATAACAAAATGCATACAGTGGTAGCAGTGCAGGACAGTACTGCGACAGGTATAAATCCACCCTGCCCACAGAGGGGGTACTTGTCGCAGTACTGTCCTGCACTGCTACCACTGTATGCATTTTGTTATATTATGTATTGATCCCCCTTTTTTTAAACAATAAAGAATGAATTCATACTATATGTGTGTATTCATATTTTTGGTGAACCAGTGTCTGATCTGGTCACATTCTTTTGATCAAGTTCAATAAACTATAAAATGATGTTGAAAACATACACATTTAAAGACAAGTGCTACCTTTGGGTTATTTTGGCTACAGCAAATGTGAAAGTATGGTAATACAAAGGAGAACCATCTTCAATAAGGCATGAATGCTCAATGTTCACCAAAAAATCAACATCACAACAGGCCTGACATGAATACGTAATACTTGCATTAGGACATTTCTATGCTGTGCCGTTCCGTACCAGATCTGTAAACAGCTCATTGACGGTTTCCAAATAACCAATGAAAAGCTCACATTTTACAACCACGTCGCTTTATACTAACCCACAAGGGTAGCTGCAGAAGTTCCAAGCCTGATATCAAAGAAAGCCTGGCTGATCTTTACTTACTGAGAGAAAAGCGTGGACTATGTCAGCTTTTATGGAGCTGAGAGGTTTATCTTTAATCACCACAAATATCTGCTCTTCTTTATCTAGGTTGATGAAGTTTCCGAACCAAGACTTTTTGGCAAGCCTAGGAGCAATAGGAATCGGAGAAAGGTTAGATGATTGAAAACACCTATATAAGTAAGTGGATTCAGGGCAATTCAACAGAGGATGAAAAAAATCTTCGTGTATTTTACTACATATGAAAGCAAAATAAATAATACAACAAGTAAAAAAAACTGATACTCACTCCGGTGAAGACTCTGGAGTGAGACTTGACATTTCTTCTGGTGTCGGTACTGACCAAAAAAGATGTAGAGTTAATTAGAAATCAGTAGATAAATCGAACCTCCAGTTCAAGAAAAAAAAAATCACATGAACTGGGGAACAAACAGAACATGTTTTAGATCTTTCAGCTGTAGATCCACCAATTCCCAAGCTTCTCTTTAGTCAATCAAGATGACCACACTTCTTCTCAAACTACCTGATCCACACTGTGCATCGGTAGTCCAAGGCACTCTTTTGCTAGTCCAGCCCTGCTCTTGGATTGGCCATAGCTGTTCACATGAGAAGTGTTGACCAATCCAAGAGTATCAGGAAGTGGCTTGGACTCCCAAATGCATGAAAGTGTGCATCAAAAACTCTGAGAAGGAGTGCGGCCATCTTGGATGGCAGTAGAGGTTTCCAAAAGTTGGCAGATCTGGAGCTCAAAAGACGAAAAAAGGAGGAGGCCAGGTAAGCTTTCTGTTGATTCCACAGTTAATGTGATTTTTTTTTCTTGAACCAGAGGGTCACGTTAAGATATAATATGAATACATAAAAACTGGGCATTACCATTTCCCTTGTCAATGGGGTGAGTCCCAACACTGGCACTGTCAGCACAGTCTCACACTGTATAGTGACAAAGGGAATGGTAACATGCAGTTCACACTTTATTCATATTTTTCCTGAAGGAATAACAGAAGAAGAGCACAACGCAGAGTTTTAAAGAAAAAATATTCCAGAAAAACTGTGCAGAGAGGTCCACTTTAAGAAACTTAGGCCGGGTTTACATCACCATTATGCATTCCGTTATTCTTTTCCGTTATAATATGGTTATAACAGATTATAACGGAATCCATAAGACGGAAATCAAAACGGAAGCCTTTAAGAGGCATTCCATTTTGATCTGTCATGACAGAAGTCTATGGGTAAGCATAACGGATCTGTCTGGTTTCTGTTATGCAGGACGGAAAACAAAGTCCAGTTCTGATGAATTTACGTTCTTCTATTAAAAGGAAATCATTTTTATGAAAAAAATTCTAATAAAAAAGCGGTTGCCCTCCGCCTCACTCATCAGAAAAAGTGGAAAAGGTGGTTCATTATATGGTGTTTTTACTGAACACTGTATTTCTCAATGTTTTTACAACAGACATAATAAATACACTGATAAATCTGCACTGATACATTTTACACTGGTCTTGAAACAGACATTATAAATACTCTCTTTGCACTGAGCTTTCCCTAATGGTGGCTGATGGAAAATTCAGTGAATCTATGTCAGAAACAGAAGAAGCAATTTAGCGATCTTAGGGATCCCACTGATCAAACTGATCAAAATTACGGTTAGGGTCAGTTCACAAGTATTGATGCACATTTGGTTTAGATTCTGCACAAAAATCTGCTTTTAAGCTGGCGATTCTACATAACATGCATGTAAATTGGGTTTTCTCATCACTGTTCATACCATGGGAAATTTCTGTGTGGATCTTTGAAAAAAAATCAGCCTTGGTAATAATTATCATGCTACTTCTTTCTGCAGTTTCTGATTAGCCCCATGGAATGATGACAGATCTTGTAGTACATTTGTGTGAACACATCCTTATGTGCAGATCATACCTCTGGGACCCTCATCTTTACCTCAGATACTGAGTCCCATTTACCAATTTCAGGCCACTGCAGTCACCATACAGTATAATAGAGAGAAGGTGATGCTATATGCCATAAATACGTAAGGGTCCTAGGTTCAAATCTGAATCCAAGGACAACAACTGCATAGTTTGTATGACCCCGTGTTTGTGTGGGTTTCCTCCGGGTTCTCCTCTTTCCTCCCACACTCCAAAGACATAATGATAGGGAATTGGATTGTGAGCCCCATTGGGGACAACCCGATGCTAATGTCTGTAAAGCGCTATATAAATGTATAAAGTAAATAAATAAAAATAAATAGGAATATCCAGTTAAAATAAATATTTTCTTTACACAGTTTTATAGATCCTAGCATTAAGTGCAATGAGCACTCCCTGCTAAAAGGTTAAACCTCCTATGGTTTGGTGTTTTTCTCTAAAATAGTCCATATTAATATATATGTCTTTCCACAAATGACTGCATTCATTGGTATTAGCTGACCATTTATGGTTTTGATATCTGAAAAATGAGCCTGAATGCACCCTGTTGTCTGTTGGTTATGTGTCTATGCTTTCCAGAAAGGAAAAAGGGCTCATGGATATGACATTTCAATGGTTTAGCACTTGGTAACGAGAAAGGAATAATTTCCATGTCACTTGAAAAATACATACAATTGCAGCCATTTTGATAAAGTGATCTTAACACTAAAGCCACTAGAGGGCACTCATATATAGAAAAACGAAACAAAACCTACCTTGCAATTTCCGACGGTGGAAACGTGGGGAACCCAGGAAGCTATTCTTGATAGAGTTGAGTCGTGTCTTCCAAGCCACCCCACCAACACCTGGACTTGAGGGAGGGGTGCCACTGGGCGTCCCAGTCGGGCTGTCCTTGGGCGTATGCACTGGGGTGCCCAGCGGGGTAGGGAGGGGACTACCTCGGGGAGAAGGGTGAGGGGTCACCTGCGGCAAAGGGATAGATTTGGTGGTGGATTTAGTACCAGGGAAAAAACGAGCGGGTAGTGAGGAAGGGAAGAAAGGAGGGGATAATGGGGAACGATGAGGTGAAGTTGAGGAGTCATGCGGTGGGGAGGAAGCAGTCATGGTAATTGGTAAGGGATTAGATTTAATGGTGTGGAGGGGCTTCTCTCCCAGGCTGGTCTTAGCAGGCAACGTTTGGGTCTTCGGGTCAGGCTGACGGTGAGCAGCTTTGGATTGCCAGATGGCACGGGGGTCCTCCCCATCAGTGGCTTCCAGCGGCGAGGGGGAGAAAGTGAATACGGGACTCTGGCAAGGGGGGACAGAAAAGTGCCCAGTGGGCATTGATGTTTGACAATGAGATGGAACAATGTGGCAGGACTAATGTGTATAATATGTGTAACCGCTATAAACTTTCATCAAAGCCAGTTCTCAAATATATGGGAAAACTTTCAATTCAATAGGATTTTTGTACTTGTACATTTTTCATTTGTGTGGAAATACTCTCTATTAGTACACATTGAATTGTGATTAATTTGAATAAAGGACATTTGCCCTGTCTAAAGATGTCTACTGTTCACCAGATTTTTCCAGATATTGGGGCTCGTTCCAGAATATATTTGACCAATGTAGTATCGTATAACATGTATAAGGTAAGTCACATCTCTAACAAAGCTAAATTGAGTTAAACTTTTTATACACTAAACCGCCAGCATGCTGGGGTTTACTGTTCAAATATTATCCTGTCGAACATCTCTGTTGTAGCATTAGGTATTAAATAAAGTTATCACACTGCGTGTGCTGTATGTATATTACTGGAGAGCAGCCCACTAGCATCTGGCGCATATGTAATGAAGTGAGGTGTACTGAGCTCAGCTTAAACCGCAACTGCGCATGCGCTGTATGCTGATGGATTCTTCTCCGGACACTTCTCCATTCTGCATTCTGTATTACAAATTCATTTTATACCTAATGCTACAACAGAGGCATTTGACAGGAACATTTTAGAACCTGGGGATAAATGTTATTCTGGGGATAACATTTGATTCTGCCCTATCCTTTAAGCCACACATCCAAACCCTCACCTCCACCTGCGCTGTCAACTTCATCGTTCCAAACATTGTGAACTAAGTGTCATGACATATACAGCGGCGCTGCTCCGTTCTCCCGTTATGTCCTCCGGTATGTTCGGGGACTTGGTTATAGTAGGTGGAGTCTGCCCTTGTTCTCCTGGGTGTCTCCTTCTCCTAGGCTGTAGCGCTGGCCAATCGCACCGCAGAGCTCACAGCCTGGGAGGACATAACGGGAGAACGGAAAGGAACGCTGTATATGTCATGACACTTAGTTCACAATGTTTGGACCGATGAAAGGTCCTCTTTAAGAACATCTCTTGTGTTCGCTCCTTCCTCACTGAGTCAACTAAAATACTAGTGTATTCCCTTATCATCTCCCATCTGGACTACTGCAACATTCTCCTCTGTGGCCTCTCATCTAGCACTTTCACTTCCCTCCAATCTATTCTCAACTCTTCTGCCTGCTTAATCCACCTCTGCCCTAGTTTCTCCTCTGCCTCCCCCTCTGTCAAGCCTTTCACTGGATCCCCACTGCCCAGCGACTTCAGTTTAAAATAATAACAACTACATATAAGGCCATCTACAACCTGTCCCCTCTTTATACCTCTGACCTGCTTTCTCGATACATCCCCACACATAATCTCCGATGCTCACAGGACTTCCTTCTCTGTTCTCCTCTTATCTGTTTTTCACACAATTGACTACAAGATTTCTAAGGTGCCTCTCCCATTATCTGGAAATCTCTACCCCAACACATCAGACTCTTCCCCAACATCCAAAACTTCCACCTAACTATACTAATGATGGGGGTACTCTAATTATTAAACCATGCCAAATGTTTAAGATTATTTCAGCTGCTCACATCTTATTAATACTTGAAAAGTTAATAGGTGAAGAACATTCTGAAGGCTATATGAAGCACCCCAATGTGGCACTGCTGAGACTCCCAAATAATATAGTTTATAGACGAATGGTGGAGGAATACGTGTCACAGACACCGTGAGCACCACTAATCTCCAAAGACAACAATACATGGACAAGAAAACTTTAGCAAGCCTTGGGCAAGGGTATGCCAGATCGATGTCCTATATATTAATATGAGGGATAGGAGTGGATGAGCGGAATCCAGAACAAAGGTTTTTCATTTATATTTTGAGACTTTTTCTATATGATACGACCATATCTGAGAATAGCAATGATGAATGATGCAAAATACAGCTCTGCCCATAAGGTTTGGAGGAGGTTAGGCCTGAAGTGGTGCATGATGGCTAGTGATGGTGTATGTAATGTATGGCACCAGGAAATGATAATGTGATCTGCCAGCATGGTAATGCAATTGTATTCAGTCCAATTCTGCTGTCATCTCATCTGTAAACCGTGTATTTCCTTCTTAATACTTACCCTTGGACTGCTGAGAGGGCTGGAGGAGAGACCAGTGGATGCACCGCTCACAGATCTGGACCTACATAAGAAAGATCTATTAGCTACTGCATGTGGAACAATGAAGCTGACCCCTATGTGCCCTGTTCTAAATTGTATGTTTTGGAAGGATTAGGTTTCAGCCAGATAGATATATAGGTCAAGTGGTATGATTTCAAACGGCTCATTCCTTCTGCATCTAGTAATTTCATATGATCTCTCTCTTTTTAAGCCATACATCATTTTCCCTACAATATAATCAGGGATTGCCTCTTGTATTCTCAAAAGTAATGTGATCGTGTATTCTGAATGTAATGATGGCATCAGAAGTGTGAGCTCTGGTCTTCTTATTGCTGTTATTCTTCCATTCTACCGCCATTTATATAGTATATTATTATATTATATAATCTGAGCCCATGTCATATTAGGGACATGCTTGTCCTAAACAATTAACTATAAACGTAGATATAATATTAGAATAGATAATAAATGAAATGTCGGTATATGTGATTTTTAGATTATTAATTTAGAGGAACATAAATAACTTGTGTCCATTTTATGACTACTTGTTTGTCATAATACAAATGAATACTAGTGAATGGGTTTTTAGTGTACAGCTGTATTCCTCAGATTTCATACAGAGGTACAAATCCAACAAGAAAAATGGGAAATGAGACAATGTGTACAATAGTATTCTGGGCATGGATGGCACCTATTATACATGGGACATGGAGGCTATGGGAAAAATGTATAATTCCCCCTAAGCCTTTCTTTTTGTATAAAAATGCTGCGAAACCTATTTTTGAGACTACTGTGACATTTTCAGTAGCAACTGCAGTTTTTACACCGCCCTCATCAGTTTCTGTAAAGGGGGCAAACCGAGGGCTGGGCGTAGGTGGGGCTATTGGCCAGAAACTGGAGTAAGTAATTACTGAAATGTATAGCATCTCTGATCTGCTGTAGATTTCATTCTGCTGCGCGGACTGCCGGATGAAGCATGTAATTACATGCCTCCTCCAGCAGGGCTCTATCAAGACCGGTGTAGGCTGCTGCCATGTAGGCTCTGGGCACATGTGCATGAGGTCTTATCTAGCTTCTGACTAGGAAATGTAGAACTTCGCATTAGAGTGCCCCTGTCTCATTGCATTACTTATTTCTGTTATAGCCCACAGCTGTATTCACAGTTAAGCTCATCGCATTTGGAGACAGATGACAGAGTCCTCCCCTAACTACTTAGCTAAGCTCCTATAATACGGGGGAGCGGGGACTCACGATGGGTACAAAGTAAAGCAACATATGTAAAAACTTACTTTAAGATGTTGTCTAACAAGGACAAGACCTGTCCATATGCCAACTGTATAAAACATAAAACCTACCAGAGAGTCCCTCTGGTGGACCCAGTGTATACAGGCATTAGATAGTTAAATTCCACTTGTATAAAGCTATCCTCTAGGGGATAACTATTAGATCGGTGGGGATCTTGCTTGGACCTGCACCAGTCACAAGAATGAAATGAATTGAGCAGCTGGTCGCACATGCACGCGGCCACTCCATTTATTTCTATGGGAGTTCCGGAGGTATCCAAGTACAGCGCACAGCTATCTTCAGAACTCCTATAGAAATTAAATGAGCAGCCGCGTACATGCTCAACTGGACGGTCGGTTCACTTTATGAGTCTCTACGGGGTACTGAGCCCCTGCTTTTAGGATCACTGGAGTCCCAGGGGTGGGACCCCCACTGATCTAATAGTTATTACTTATCCTGTGGATAAGGGATAACTTTATATAGCTAGAATATAGCTTTACCCTTCACTTGGCAGTGGCAGCTTCCCCACCAATAAATGTTGATTGTAGCGAGTTAGAGAAGGTTGGCTTCTTTTTTTTTTTTTTTAAAGGAGACTGACTTTGGAAGACGATCCCTTTCACTATCCACCTCTTTGAGAAGACCTGATTTCTTGTTACAGATTTTTATTTCCGGAATATATTAAACATGCGTATATTATGCCGTAGCAATTCAGAGGGAAATATAACTCATGTCACGTGGGGATTATATGCTGCCTGTGGTTCGGGCAGCATTAAACTGAGGACAGGTTCTCTTTGAATCAGAATTCTCTTCTGGTCTGTGTTAGACCAATTCATATTCTAAGCCCCAAGGATACTACATTGCAATGGGACCAGATGATGTTACATCACTATGGACGCATATCAGTGTATACACAGGGCTAATTGGGACCCAAGGATAATGTGTGGCCACACATTCAGGTTTCTTGATGCAGTTTTGGAATCAAAAATCAGGAGTGGATCATAAAAGTAGAGAATGTATAAACAACAAATTTGATATCTCCTCTTTTTTTTATTTCACCCCAGGTTTTGGCTTCCAAAACTGCATCAAGAAACATGAACGTGTGTCTGTACCCTAAATACAGTATATTATAGGGTTTTAATTTAGTTTTTTTTTTACTGTTTGTTTAGGCTTGTTTCACACTCGCGGCAGGTGTTCCAGCAGGCTGTTCCTGGCAAAAAAACAGCCTGGCAGAGCTATGTCGATCCGGCATTAGCGGACATTACCAAAGGGTTCACAGTTGTATCAATTATTAGATACTTGGTCATAACGAAGGCTAAGCTTATTTTGTGAACCACACTTATGATATAGGCCAGCTCATACCTTTGACTGTGTTGTGCCATCTCAATAGCCCGTCGTGCGGGAACAGGTGAACCACCATCTGTCACGCTCAAGACTTCCATAGACTTTCTCTCGGGGCGTCTCTTGCCATGTCGGTTCAGCATTGGGGAATCAACTCTTTTACGAGGTGGATCTATCGAAAAAGTCCAAATAAGATAATGAACAGACATACAGCAGTGATTCAGGAAGGCTTCTACTGTACCATGTTTGATTATTTTCACAGTAGTATTTCTCATGAATACATTTGCATGGGTGAATTACCGTAAATAGCCGCTGCACGTTCCTGATATCATCCCTTAATGTGAAATAAATTGATGCCTAGCTTATAGATGTGCCGCTATGATGAGATGTGCCTGGTGACCAATCCTTTTAATAAAGGTAATATGCACACAATAAAGAATTCAAAGCAGGACTGGAAGGGCTTGCTCAGGGAATATACAATACTACAAGCAGCTGTTGAATTTATTAGAATTTATTAGTCTTGAGTCATGTTTCTAGTTGCATTTTACAACTATGGACAAGGATTCATTTTGAAAGTTGGAATTCCCTGTGAAGCAATTTTATAAAATCATTCAAAGTAGTTTATTTTGATTCCAGAGCATACGGTAGGTAAGACATACAAAAGTATGTGGACATTCCTCCTAATTATTGAGCTCAGGTGTTTCAGCTACACTTATTGCAAAGAGGCGCCTAAAATCAAGCCCACAGCCATGCAATCTCCATAGACAAACATTGGTAGATATATGGGTTGGACTGAAGAGCTCAGCGCTGTCACTGGATGCCTCATGTGCCACAAGTCAGTTTGTGAAATTTCTGATCTGCTGCAGTCAGCTGGAAGTGATGTTATGGTCAAGTGGAAGCTTCTAGCAGTAGCAAAAGCTCAGCTATAAAGTGGTAGACCACAGAGCGGGCCATGAGTTCTGAATTATGTGGCACGTGAAAATTGCCTATCCTATGATGCATCACTCAATAGAGGGTTTTAAACTACCCCTGCAAGTGACATCAGCACAAGTGTACACCGGGAGCCCTACTTCCTCTGGAGTAGAGGAAATGTGTTATCATGGAGTGGACTCAAAAAAAGACTATCTGGGTGTCTGATGGATTAATCTGTCTTTGCGGATGCCTGGAAAAGGCTATTTACCCAAAATATATATGGGTCATTTATTAAGACCAGCGTTTTAGACGCTGGTTTTAATAACCCCTCTAGTTGGCAGTGGATCTGCCGAAGTTATGAAGAGGTGCCGGCCTCTACATAACTTCGGCACATCTACCTTTGGTCTAAATCAGTCATCCTCAAACTGCGGCCCTCCAGCTGTTGCAAAACTACAACTCCCAGCATGCCCGAACAGCCTACAGGTATCAGCCTACAGCAGGGCATTGTGGGAGTTGTAGTTTTACAACAGCTGGAGGGCCGCAGTTTGAGGATGCCTGGTCTAAATGTAAGCCAGCTTCCTTGCTGTCCTACATTTAGACCATTTTCGCCGGCTAAAACAGGCGCAAAAAATAATTAATGAGACGGGCCGCTAGGTCTGTCCCCTTCTCCGCCCACGCCGCCACGCCTACTATTTTAAGATCTGGCGTGAGCAGGGAAAAGTTGTAGATTGCGCCGCAAATAACCTTTGTGCCGCAATCTGCACGAGAGGTATGCCTAATATGGGTGTATTTCTGGATAATGACCCCCATAATGTCTATTGTAAAATTTGGTGATGGGGGTATAAGGGTGTGCAACTGTTTCTTAGGGCTTGAGCTAGACCACTTATTTCCAGGAAAGGGTAATGTTAAGAATGCAGCACAAAAAGACATTTCAGACAATTGTTGCTTCTAAATTTGTTGCAGTGCTTTGGGGAAAGGCCTTTCCTGTTCCACTATAACTGTGCACAAAGCAAGGTCGGTATTTCTTTTCCATGCCCCACAAAAAAAAGATTCCATCAACATCTTACGATTTTACCCATAATATCAAAGATTATACATAAATTCAAATATCCATCTATTTCATGTTTCACTATATATACTGAGGATAATACTTAGTGACAATTTGCTTATAATGGCCATGATTCCATACCTATATCATTCCTGGGAGGGAGGTCTTCATCTTCACAACTTGGATATCTTTCTTTACGATCCAAGAGAAGGTAATAAATCATCTTCTCTTGGTTTTCACTGAAAGAAAAAAGTATGTACTGGCAATTAAAATGGTTATAAACAAGAACATTTCTAGGAATGTAATAACTGTAAAATTATATACACAGAGAGAGAGGGAGAGAACATCTAAGCAGTCTTCCACTCAAATTACAGTTTGTCGGAACAAGTCTTGTAGATAGCTGAATGAAGAATACCCTTCACACAAGGTGACACTAATTTAGAATATACAAATGAAGTACAGTACATTTAAGTGTATGAAGTCATAGTTAGGCTACATGCACACGACCGTGCGTTGTTTTTTTGCGGTCCGCAAACCGCGGATCCGCAAAAAACAGAAGCCGCCAGTGTGCCTTCCGCAATTTGCGGAACGGAACGGGCGGCCCATTGTAGACATGCCTATTCTTGGCCGCAAAACGGACAAGAATAGGACATGCTATATTTTTTTTGCGGGGCCACAGAATGGTGCAACGGATGCGGACAGCATCGGATGCGGAGTGCTGTCTGCATCTTTTGCGGCCCCATTGAAGTGAACGGGTCCGCATCCGAGCCGCAAAAACGGCGGCTCGGATGTGGACCCAAACAACGGCTGTGTGCATGAGGCCTTACTCTGTAGGTTGCCACTAGGGTTGAGCGAATCAAAGTATCCGAAGTGGAACTTCAGGTAAAATTCAAATCGCCGTGAAGGCGATTTTCTTCGTGCTTCGTGGCAAGAAATCAATTTTCCCTGAAATGGCGTAAAAAAAAAAAAAAACATACTCACTGCATCTGTTTGAGCAAGAAAAGACCGTCGAGGTCATCTTGATTGAAAATCCCGCGAGAATTCTCATGCGTGGTGACTTATGACATCATCATGCCAGCCAGCGTGATGACGTCATCACGCACTGCGTGAGATTTTGCGTCTGGTCTCCATTTTTGCATCAGATGCAGCGATCAGAGATGAACGTGGCATCTAAGGGGTTCAATGACGGGGGACTGCGCAAACGCTGTTCCCATTCATTATGCCTGCTACTTACAAAGAAATGCGCTTCATGATGAATTAGTTATGAAGCGAATTTCTTTGTGAAATTCAGTGAAGCAGCCGAATCGAAGCTTTCATAACTTTGCTCATCACTAGTTGTCACCATGAAAATTAAGCATCACTTGTTACATTATACGTATCTAGGTGGCATTATATGATTAGTCAACTTATATAGATCATTCAGAAATGTTTGTGCCAACCATACAAAGGACAACAACTGGTTTACTGGTTTTCCTTCTTCTCATCCCTATGGAGAGAGAAGGGGTATGTGCTGTACCTATGAGGAGAAGGAGCCTTATGCAGGTTCACATCACAAAATGGGAAGTGGATGAGACCAACCTTAGCTGTAGGCCTTCTCTTTATGGGCATAGCAATTTGCAGGGTTGCCTCATAGAACATCGTAAACAGATTTCTAATTTATCATAGAGTGCCATGAATACTTACTCTTCATTCTGTAGTTCTTGTTTCAGTTTGGTTTTATCCCTGAAGCAACCCAAGGAATGCATACTATCCAGGACATCGGGGTCAAACTCACTTACTGAGTGAATTCTTCTGATGGACACCTTTCGGGGAGTGGGCTGCTCAGGCTCTGGTTCATTTTTGCCACCCCTGCAAAAAGAGTCAATAAATATGTCAATAAATATAGTAATTACAGTTAGCTTACAGAAGAACCTACAACATTTGCATGACCACAATAGAAACAGTAAGGGGACATAATTACCTATCAATGTCACTGATACACAACTTATTGTATAAATGGTCCTTTCAGCGTCAGACTGGCCTACAAGCGCTGACGCTCTGACGCAATAATAAACTCTAATACAATAGTCTATAAGGTCTTACTGATGATGTATTCTACATAAACAATCAAATTTTGACAGGCACATTTTGTATAGACAGAGGGTTGGCCCTCAGAATCACTTCTCTGGTGGGCCCAAGAAACCCCAAACTGACTATAGGATCTATAATGGTGGCCATTGGTGGCTGTTGCCTAGCATTGATTGGCAAGTTCACTATCATGAAGGAAACAAACTTTAAACTCTGGAATCTAGAGGCTATATAAACTCAGGGGGAGAAGTCACTCTCATAGAAGTCATGAAGGTTTTTTCCATTCTGACTTGATTGTCTTTCTGCCGGCCAATACGTAATCACAAGACGAGTAAAGCGTGGTGTTCTGACAGGTGGTTTATGATGATGTATAAATCTAAAGTCTTATCTTATTTACTCAACACTATTTTCTGATCAATCGAGTTACTTTTTTATTTGCTCACTTACGTTTGGTTATGATAGTGAATTTGGGATTTGCATTATTTTTATTGCAAGATTAGTGGCTGCAGATGTGAACAAAGACGTAGCAAATATTAGGATCACTATTTACAGTTGAACATGCTATTTTTAGTACAATGTATTTAGGCCTTATCTATAGATGTGGTAGGTAGGAGATCATCTGCCCCTCCGGTGCACAAGGCTATGACTTATTAGGATGGAATATTCAGTGTGCCCGCTGTTGCCCCACATCCCCCCCCAACCATATAAAACATGTAGAGACTCTTTCTTTGGTGTAAGGCCCTGGTAGCCAAGTTTATTAACAAAATAAACCATTTTAAAATATATTAAAATGTAACAACTTGATGTTGATTCCCAAGCAAAAGGTCACTGGTTCGAATCCAGAAGCAGCCGTGAAGATTTCCCAAGAAAAGAGAAACCGCGTTATCCAGCTCATCGATAGCGGTATCTCAGCCAAGAAAGTTGCCAAACTGTATCATGTGAGTGCCATGACAGTTGAAAGAATACCAAATGAAGTAGGTCCATCCATTCCAAAGCCAAAAGGTGGACGTCCAGGCAAAATATCGGAGTCAACAAGTCGGTTCATCACAAGGTCTATCAGTTCTTGTGCAACAAACACAGCAGTGGAGGTGGCTCATACGATTCGTAATAGTGGGATCACAGATGCAAGCACTGTGTGACGTGCTGTACACAAGTCCGTCAGTGTATCTTAAAGTGCCATAACATTCAAATGCAACATTGCAAAAACTTCTAAACATTATAACTAGGGATGAGCGAACTCGAACTGTATAGTTCGGGTTCGTACCGAATTTTGGGGTGTCCGTGACACGGACCCGAACCCGGACATTTTCGTAAAAGTCCGGGTTCGGGTTCGGTGTTCGTCGCTTTCTTGGCGCTTTTGTGACGCTTTCTTGGCGCTTTTTGAAAGGCTGCAAAGCAGCCAATCAACAAGCGTCATACTACTTGCCCCAAGAGGCCATCACAGCCATGCCTACTATTGGCATGGCTGTGATTGGCCAGAGCACCATGTGACCCAGCCTCTATTTAAGCTGGAGTCACATAGCGCCGCCCGTCACTCTGCTCTGATTAGCGTAGGGAGAGGTTGCGGCTGCGACAGTAGGGCGAGATTAGGCAGATTAACTCCTCCAAAGGACTTGATTAACTGATCGATCTGCAGCTGTGGATCATTGAGCTGCTGATCCTCAATTGCTCACTGTTTTTAGGCTGCACAGACCGTTTGTCAGTCTCATTTTTCTGGGGTGATCGGCGGCCATTTTGTGTCTTGTGGTGCGCCAGCACAAGCTGCGACCAAGTGCATTTAACCCTCAATGGTGTGGTTGTTTTTTGGCTAAAGCCTACATCAGGGTGAAGCTGTCACACCAAGTGCATTTAACCAGCAATAGTCTGTTCATTTTTTGGCCATATACAAAATCAGGGGCAAGCTGCGCCTGTCACCAAGTGCATTTAACCCTCAATGGTGTGGTTGTTTTTTGGCTAAAGCCTACATCAGGGTGAAGCTGTGACACCAAGTGCATTTAACCAGCAATAGTCTGTTCATTTTTTGGCCATATACAAAATCAGGGGCAAGCTGCGCCTGTCACCAAGTGCATTTAACCCTCAATGGTGTGGTTGTTTTTTGGCTAAAGCCTACATCAGGGTGAAGCTGTCACACCAAGTGCATTTAACCAGCAATAGTCTGTTCATTTTTTGGCCATATACAAAATCAGGGGCAAGCTGCGCCTGTCACCAAGTGCATTTAACCCTCAATGGTGTGGTTGTTTTTTGGCTAAAGCCTACATCAGGGTGAAGCTGTCACACCAAGTGCATTTAACCAGCAATAGTCTGTTTATTTTTTGGCCATATCCCAGTCTAATTCTGTCACTAAATCCATACCGGTCACCCAGCGCCTAAATACTAGGCCTCAAATTTATATCCAGCTAAATCTGTCCCTAGTGCTGTAGCTGGGCGAGTTATTTAGTGTCCGTTCAAGCACATTTCTTGTTCTGGGTTGAAATACAATTCCCAATTTAGCAATTTCATAATTTAGTGGTTCCTGCTATATCAGAGCTATTTGAAATCTATCCCAAAAAGGGTATATAATATTGAAGGTGCACATTGGGTCATTCAGAATAACTTCACACACACCCGCTACTGTGTATTTCCAAGTCTAATTCTGTCACTAAACCCATACCTGTCACCCAGCGCCTAAATACTAGGCCTCAAATTTAAATCCCTCTAAATCTCTCGTTACCGCTGTACTGTTGTTGCTGGGCAAGATATTTAGTGTCCGTCAAAGCACATTTTTTGTTCTGGGTTGAAGTACAATTCCCAATTTAGCAATTTCATAATTTAGTGGTTCCTGCTATATCAGAGCTATTTGGAATCTATCCCTAAAAGGGTATATAATATTGAAGGTGCACATTGGGTCATTCAGAATAACTTCACACACACCCGCTACTGTGTATTTCCAAGTCTAATTCTGTCACTAAACCCATACCTGTCACCCAGCGCCTAAATACTAGGCCTCAAATTTAAATCCCTCTAAATCTCTCGTTACCGCTGTACTGTTGTTGCTGGGCAAGATATTTAGTGTCCGTCAAAGCACATTTTTTGTTCTGGGTTGAAGTACAATTCCCAATTTAGCAATTTCATAATTTAGTGGTTCCTGCTATATCAGAGCTATTTGGAATCTATCCCTAAAAGGGTATATAATATTGAAGGTGCACATTGGGTCATTCAGAATAACTTCACACACACCCGCTACTGTGTATTTCCAAGTCTAATTCTGTCACTAAACCCATACCTGTCACCCAGCGCCTAAATACTAGGCCTCAAATTTAAATCCCTCTAAATCTCTCGTTACCGCTGTACTGTTGTTGCTGGGCAAGATATTTAGTGTCCGTCAAAGCACATTTTTTGTTCTGGGTTGAAGTACAATTCCCAATTTAGCAATTTCATAATTTAGTGGTTTCTGCTATATCAGAGCTATTTGAAATCTATCCCTAAAAGGGTATATAATATTGAAGGTGCACATAGGGTCATTCAGAATAACTTCACACACACGCTTCTGTGCATTTCCAAGTCTAATTCTGTCACTAAATCCATACCGGTGACCCAGCGCCTAAATACTAGGCCTCAAATTTAAATCCCTCTAAATCTCTCGTTACCCACCGCTGTACTGTTGTTGCTGGGCAAGATATTTAGTGTCCGTCAAAGCACATTTTTTGTTCTGGGTTGAAGTACAATTCCCAATTTAGCAATTTCATAATTTAGTGGTTTCTGCTATATCAGAGCTATTTGAAATCTATCCCTAAAAGGGTATATAATATTGAAGGTGCACATAGGGTCATTCAGAATAACTTCACACACACGCTTCTGTGCATTTCCAAGTCTAATTCTGTCACTAAATCCATACCGGTGACCCAGCGCCTAAATACTAGGCCTCAAATTTAAATCCCTCTAAATCTCTCGTTACCCACCGCTGTACTGTTGTTGCTGGGCAAGATATTTAGTGTCCGTCAAAGCACATTTTTTGTTCTGGGTTGAAGTACAATTCCCAATTTAGCAATTTCATAATTTAGTGGTTTCTGCTATATCAGAGCTATTTGAAATCTATCCCTAAAAGGGTATATAATATTGAAGGTGCACATAGGGTCATTCAGAATAACTTCACACACACGCTTCTGTGCATTTCCAAGTCTAATTCTGTCACTAAATCCATACCGGTGACCCAGCGCCTAAATACTAGGCCTCAAATTTAAATCCCTCTAAATCTCTCGTTACCCACCGCTGTACTGTTGTTGCTGGGCAAGATATTTAGTGTCCGTCAAAGCACATTTTTTGTTCTGGGTTGAAGTACAATTCCCAATTTAGCAATTTCATAATTTAGTGGTTTCTGCTATATCAGAGCTATTTGAAATCTATCCCTAAAAGGGTATATAATATTGAAGGTGCACATAGGGTCATTCAGAATAACTTCACACACACGCTTCTGTGCATTTCCAAGTCTAATTCTGTCACTAAATCCATACCGGTGACCCAGCGCCTAAATACTAGGCCTCAAATTTAAATCCCTCTAAATCTCTCGTTACCCACCGCTGTACTGTTGTTGCTGGGCAAGATATTTAGTGTCCGTCAAAGCACATTTTTTGTTCTGGGTTGAAGTACAATTCCCAATTTAGCAATTTCATAATTTAGTGGTTTCTGCTATATCAGAGCTATTTGAAATCTATCCCTAAAAGGGTATATAATATTGAAGGTGCACATAGGGTCATTCAGAATAACTTCACACACACGCTTCTGTGCATTTCCAAGTCTAATTCTGTCACTAAATCCATACCGGTGACCCAGCGCCTAAATACTAGGCCTCAAATTTAAATCCCTCTAAATCTCTCGTTACCCACCGCTGTACTGTTGTTGCTGGGCAAGATATTTAGTGTCCGTCAAAGCACATTTTTTGTTCTGGGTTGAAGTACAATTCCCAATTTAGCAATTTCATAATTTAGTGGTTTCTGCTATATCAGAGCTATTTGAAATCTATCCCTAAAAGGGTATATAATATTGAAGGTGCACATAGGGTCATTCAGAATAACTTCACACACACGCTTCTGTGCATTTCCAAGTCTAATTCTGTCACTAAATCCATACCGGTGACCCAGCGCCTAAATACTAGGCCTCAAATTTATATCCCGCTAAATCTCTCGTTACCGCTGTACTGTTGTTGCTGGGCAAGATATTTAGTGTCCGTCAAAGCACATTTTTTGTTCTGGGTTGAAGTACAATTCCCAATTTAGCAATTTCATAATTTAGTGGTTCCTGCTATATCAGAGCTATTTGAAATCTATCCCAAAAAGGGTATATAATATTGAAGGTGCACATTGGGTCATTCAGAATAACTTCACACACACCCGCTACTGTGTATTTCCAAGTCTAATTCTGTCACTAAACCCATACCTGTCACCCAGCGCCTAAATACTAGGCCTCAAATTTAAATCCCTCTAAATCTCTCGTTACCGCTGTCCTGTTGTAGCTGGGAAAGTTATTTAGTGCCCGTCAAAGCACATTTTTTGTTCTGGGTTGAAGTACAATTCCCAATTTAGCAATTTCATAATTTAGTGGTTCCTGCTATATCAGAGCTATTTGAAATCTATCCCAAAAAGGGTATATAATATTCAAGGTGCACATTGGGTCATTCAGAATAACTTCACACACACGCTTCTGTGCATTTCCAAGTCTAATTCTGTCACTAAATCCATACCGGTCACCCAGCGCCTAAATACTAGGCCTCAAATTTATATCCCGCTGAATTTGAATACAATACATTGGGCCAAATAATATATTTGTTGTTGTGGTGAACCATAACAATGAGAAAAACATCTAGTAAGGGACGCGGACGTGGACATGGTCGTGGTGGTGTTAGTGGACCCTCTGGTGCTGGGAGAGGACGTGGCCGTTCTGCCACATCCACACGTCCTAGTGTACCAACTACCTCAGGTCCCAGTAGCCGCCAGAATTTACAGCGATATATGGTGGGGCCCAATGCCGTTCTAAGGATGGTAAGGCCTGAGCAGGTACAGGCATTAGTCAATTGGGTGGCCGACAGTGGATCCAGCACGTTCACATTATCTCCCACCCAGTCTTCTGCAGAAAGCGCACAGATGGCGCCTGAAAACCAACCCCATCAGTCTGTCACATCACCCCCATGCATACCAGGGAAACTGTCTCAGCCTCAAGTTATGCAGCAGTCTCTTATGCTGTTTGAAGACTCCGCTGGCAGGGTTTCCCAAGGGCATCCACCTAGCCCTTCCCCAGCGGTGAAAGACATAGAATGCACTGACGCACAACCACTTATGTTTCCTGATGATGAGGACATGGGAATACCACCTCAGCATGTCTCTGATGATGACGAAACACAGGTGCCAACTGCTGCGTCTTTCTGCAGTGTGCAGACTGAACAGGAGGTCAGGGATCAAGACTGGGTGGAAGACGATGCAGGGGACGATGAGGTCCTAGACCCCACATGGAATGAAGGTCGTGCCACTGACTTTCACAGTTCGGAGGAAGAGGCAGTGGTGAGACCGAGCCAACAGCGTAGCAAAAGAGGGAGCAGTGGGCAAAAGCAGAACACCCGCCGCCAAGAGACTCCGCCTGCTACTGACCGCCGCCATCTGGGACCGAGCACCCCAAAGGCAGCTTCAAGGAGTTCCCTGGCATGGCACTTCTTCAAACAATGTGCTGACGACAAGACCCGAGTGGTTTGCACGCTGTGCCATCAGAGCCTGAAGCGAGGCATTAACGTTCTGAACCTGAGCACAACCTGCATGACCAGGCACCTGCATGCAAAGCATGAACTGCAGTGGAGTAAACACCTTAAAACCAAGGAAGTCACTCAGGCTCCCCCTGCTACCTCTTCTGCTGCTGCCGCCTCGGCCTATTCTGCTGCTGCCGCCTCGGCCTCTTCCTCCGCCTCTGGAGGAAGAGGCCGCCGCCCAGCAAACAGGGGATGTACCACCAACACCACCACCACCACCTCCGTCACCAAGCGTCTCAACCATGTCACACGCCAGCGTTCAGCTCTCCATCTCACAAACATTTGATAGAAAGCGTAAATTCCCACCTAGCCACCCTCGATCCCTGGCCCTGAATGCCAGCATTTCTAAACTACTGGCCTATGAAATGCTGTCATTTAGGCTGGTGGACACAGACAGCTTCAAACAGCTCATGTCGCTTGCTGTCCCACAGTATGTTGTTCCCAGCCGGCACTACTTCTCCAAGAGAGCCGTGCCTTCCCTGCACAACCAAGTATCCGATAAAATCAAGTGTGCACTGCGCAACGCCATCTGTAGCAAGGTCCACCTAACCACAGATACGTGGACCAGTAAGCACGGCCAGGGACGCTATATCTCCCTAACTGCACACTGGGTAAATGTAGTGGCAGCTGGGCCCCAGGCGGAGAGCTGTTTGGCGCACGTCCTGCCGCCGCCAAGGATCGCAGGGCAACATTCTTTGCCTCCTGTTGCCACCTCCTCCTTCTCGGCTTCCTCCTCCTCTTCTTCCACCTGCTCATCCAGTCAGCCACACACCTTCACCACCAACTTCAGCACAGCCCGGGGTAAACGTTAGCAGGCCATTCTGAAACTCATATGTTTGGGGGACAGGCCCCACACCGCACAGGAGTTGTGGCGGGGTATTGAACAACAGACCGACGAGTGGTTGCTGCCGGTGAGCCTCAAGCCCGGCCTGGTGGTGTGTGATAATGGGCGAAATCTCGTTGCAGCTCTGGGACTAGCCAATTTGACGCACATCCCTTGCTTGGCGCATGTGCTGAATTTGGTGGTGCAGAAGTTCATTCACAACTACCCCGACATGTCAGAGCTGCTGCATAAAGTGCGGGCCGTCTGTTCGCGCTTCCGGCGTTCACATCCTGCCGCTGCTCGCCTGTCTGCGCTACAGCGTAACTTCGGCCTTCCCGCTCACCGCCTCATATGCGACGTGCCCACCAGGTGGAACTCCACCTTGCACATGCTGGACAGACTGTGCGAGCAGCAGCAGGCCATAGTGGAGTTTCAGCTGCAGCACGCACGGGTCAGTCGCACTACAGAACAGCACCACTTCACCACCAATGACTGGGCCTCCATGCGAGACCTGTGTGCCCTGTTGCGCTGTTTCGAGTACTCCACCAACATGGCCAGTGGCGATGACACCGTTATCAGCGTTACAATACCACTTCTATGTCTCCTTGAGAAAACACTTAGGGCGATGATGGAACAGGAGGTGGCCCAGGAGGAGGAGGAGGAGGATGAGGAAGAGGGGTCATTTTTAGCACTTTCAGGCCAGTCTCTTCGAAGTGACTCAGAGGGAGGTTTTTTGCAACAGCAGAGGCCAGGTACAAATGTGGCCAGCCAGGGCCCACTACTGGAGGACGAGGAGGACGAGGATGAGGAGGAGGTGGAGGAGGATGAGGATGAAGCATGGTCACAGCGGGGTGGCACCCAACGCAGCTCGGGTCCATCACTGGTGCGTGGCTGGGGGGAAAGGCAGGACGATGACGATACGCCTCCCACAGAGGACAGCTTGTCCTTACCCCTGGGCAGCCTGGCACACATGAGCGACTACATGCTGCAGTGCCTGCGCAACGACAGCAGAGTTGCCCACATTTTAACCTGTGCGGACTACTGGGTTGCCACCCTGCTGGATACACGCTACAAAGACAATGTGCCCACCTTACTTCCTGCACTGGAGCGTGATAGGAAGATGCGCGAGTACAAGCGCACGTTGGTAGACGCGCTACTGAGAGCATTCCCAAATGTCACAGGGGAACAAGTGGAAGCCCAAGGCCAAGGCAGAGGAGGAGCAAGAGGTCGCCAAGGCAGCTGTGTCACGGCCAGCTCCTCTGAGGGCAGGGTTAGCATGGCAGAGATGTGGAAAACTTTTGTCAACACGCCACAGCTAACTGCACCACCACCTGATACGCAACGTGTTAGCAGGAGGCAACATTTCACTAACATGGTGGAACAGTACGTGTGCACACCCCTCCACGTACTGACTGATGGTTCGGCCCCATTCAACTTCTGGGTCTCTAAATTGTCCACGTGGCCAGAGCTAGCCTTTTATGCCTTGGAGGTGCTGGCCTGCCCGGCAGCCAGCGTTTTGTCTGAACGTGTATTCAGCACGGCAGGGGGCGTCATTACAGACAAACGCAGCCGCCTGTCTACAGCCAATGTGGACAAGCTGACGTTCATAAAAATGAACCAGGCATGGATCCCACAGGACCTGTCCGTCCTTTGTCCAGATTAGACATTAACTACCTCCCCATAACCATATATTATTGGACTCCAGGGCACTTCCTCATTCAATCCTATTTTTATTTTCATTTTACCATTATATTGCGATGCTACCCAAAGTTGAATGAACCTCTCCTCTGCCTGTGTGCTAGGCCTAAATATATGCCAATGGACTGTTGCAGTGGTGGCTGACATGAAGCCTGATTCTCTGCTATGACATGCAGACTAATTCTCTGCTGACATGAAGCCAGATTGTCTGTTACGGGACCTCTCTCCTCTGCCTGGGTGCTGGGCCTAAATTTATGACAATGGACTGTTGCAGTGGTGGCTGACGTGAAGCCTGATTCTCTGCTATGACATGCAGACTGATTCTCTGCTGTCATGAAGCCAGATTGTCTGTTACGGGACCTTTCTCCTCTACCTGGGTTCTGGGCCTAAATTTATGAAAATTGACTCTTACAGTGGTGGGTGACGTGAAGCCTGATTCTCTGCTATGATATGAAGACTGATTCTCTGCTGACATGAAGCCAGATTGTCTGTTACGGGACCTTTCTCCTCTGCCTGGGTTCTGGGCCTAAATTTATGAAAATTGACTCTTACAGTGGTGGGTGACGTGAAGCCTGATTCTCTGCTATGATATGAAGACTGATTCTCTGCTGACATGAAGCCAGATTGTCTGTTACGGGACCTTTCTCCTCTGCCTGGGTTCTGGGCCTAAATTTATGAAAATTGACTCTTACAGTGGTGGGTGACGTGAAGCCTGATTCTCTGCTATGATATGAAGACTGATTCTCTGCTGACATGAAGCCAGATTGTCTGTTACGGGACCTTTCTCCTCTGCCTGGGTTCTGGGCCTAAATTTATGAAAATTGACTCTTACAGTGGTGGGTGACGTGAAGCCTGATTCTCTGCTATGATATGAAGACTGATTCTCTGCTGACATGAAGCCAGATTGTCTGTTACGGGACCTTTCTCCTCTGCCTGGGTTCTGGGCCTAAATTTATGAAAATTGACTCTTACAGTGGTGGGTGACGTGAAGCCTGATTCTCTGCTATGATATGAAGACTGATTCTCTGCTGACATGAAGCCAGATTGTCTGTTACGGGACCTTTCTCCTCTGCCTGGGTTCTGGGCCTAAATTTATGAAAATTGACTCTTACAGTGGTGGGTGACGTGAAGCCTGATTCTCTGCTATGATATGAAGACTGATTCTCTGCTGACATGAAGCCAGATTGTCTGTTACGGGACCTTTCTCCTCTGCCTGGGTTCTGGGCCTAAATTTATGAAAATTGACTCTTACAGTGGTGGGTGACGTGAAGCCTGATTCTCTGCTATGATATGAAGACTGATTCTCTGCTGACATGAAGCCAGATTCTCTGTTACGGGACCTCTCTCCTCTGCCTGGGTGCTGGGCCTAAATTTATGACAATGGACTGTTGCAGTGGTGGCTGACGTGAAGCCTGATTCTCTGCTATGACATGCAGACTGATTCTCTGCTGACATGAAGCCAGATTCTCTGTTACGGGACCTCTCTCCTCTGCCTGTGTGTGTGCTGGGCCTAAATATATGCCAATGGACTGTTGCAGTGGTGGCTGACGTGAAGCCTCATTCTCTGCTATGACATGCAGACTAATTCTCTGCTGACATGAAGACAGATTCTCTGTTACGGGACCTCTCTCCTCTGCCTGGGTGCCGGGGCCTAAATATCTGAGAATGGACTGTTCCAGTGGTGGGTGACGGGAAGCCAGATTCTCTGCTATGGAACCTCTCTCCAATTGATTTTGGTTAATTTTTATTTATTTAATTTTTATTTTAATTCATTTCCCTATCCACATTTGTTTGCAGGGGATTTACCTACATGTTGCTGCCTTTTGCAGCCCTCTAGCTCTTTCCTGGGCTGTTTTACAGCCTTTTTAGTGCCGAAAAGTTCGGGTCCCCATTGACTTCAATGGGGTTCGGGTTCGGGACGAAGTTCGGATCGGGTTCGGATCCCGAACCCGAACATTTCCGGGATGTTCGGCCGAACTTCTCGAACCCGAACATCCAGGTGTTCGCTCAACTCTAATTATAACCCATGATAGTGGGAAGGATCCTACAAGACAATCCAACCAAGAATTGTAGTCTCCACTCGCAACCTCCACTTATATTCCAAAACTTACCCTTGGCCATACTCAGCGGCCCAAAGGTACAAAATCATCAAATATATGCCTCTGCAGGCCTTTTAGCCCAAACAGGAGCCCCAGCTTTCAACTTATAAAACTTCATAAGATGCACTATCCAAAGTATCATGCACCTATTCCAAATTGTTCTCCCTCTCAGGATCCTGTACCCGATGCAACAAAGAACACATTTGTCTATGGCTGCACCCCACTCCATTGTTCTTCATCAATGCATTTTACAAATGGAATCTAATGGTTGGCAAATCATGCCTCATGAAGGCTAGCTGGCTGCTTCCATCTGCATTAACAGCTGATCACCGGAGTCTGAATGGACCTTCGCAGTCGGCTTATCACCAGGGAAACCTTTTCTATATATAGGAGTCTCTTTTTAAAAACATCAGTAACTTTGTGTTCACATACAATGAATTATCCAGCACAACAGCATATTAGTCATGATGATTACACAAGGTACATACTGTATGTCAAAGTGCATTGTGGTATTACAGGTTTGAAGATTCACTGGTCCATAGAATACACCAGAAGACTTGCTCTGCCTATTAATTTCAAAAGTGGCAACCAATAAGGCTGCAGCATGTTGCGATATGACCATAATATGTCACAATATGGCTGCAATATATCATATTTGCAAGAATATACAGGTGACACTCGAAAAATGTTAATATTGAGAAAAAGTTCATTTATTTGAGTAATGCAAATTAAAAGGAATTGCATTAATGCAACTTAAAATTAGAATATTGTGAAAAGGTTCAATATTCTAGGCTCAAAGTGTCACACTCTAGTCAGCTAATTAATCCATACCCCCTGAGCAAAGGGGACCTCAAAATTGTGACTTTGAGGTTTCATAAGCTGTAAGCCATAATCATCCAAATTATGACAAATAAAGGCTTGAAATATCTCGCTTTGCATGTAATAAGTCTCTCTCATAAGGGGTACGGTCTGCGGTGGTGTGGTGTACATTTGGGTTAGTATGCTGTGTATTATGCTAACTGTATATGGTTTTGATGTATGGCATGGTGCCATGTTATGTCCGTGAGATCTAAGTGTCAGAAATGCTGGTACTGTGATCTTGGTATACTGTGGTCAGAATAGCACTATTTATATGCACTGATTATACTACCCTTGGATATATATCCTTGCACTTGCACTTTATATGGATGAATTGAAATTACCACACACCTAAAGCTTATGAGATTTTAAATGTTCTTAAATTATGTGAAGCCAGATTTTTGTAACTCTTTGTAAATATTTAATACAATTGATGATTATTTGAAAGTATATCAGGTGGTAGAAAATTCTGATCTATATATTTTTGAGTATTGGTTCCAATAATTTTGATATTGGGTCATTGATACAGTACATTGAAAGGGAAATATTTATTGGTTGTTTATCTCATATGTTAGTTTCACCTTTTAAGTTGCATTATTGAAATAAATGAACTTTGCACGATATTCAAATTTTTAAGTTTCACCTGTATGCTAAATCATTTTAAAAATGTTTGGTCCAATCATATCGGAGGATTCTGGTGATAGAAGCTCTTAATGATATAGCAACTTGGAATTCTTGAATATTTGAGATTATAATCTATATATATATATATATATATATATATCCATAAAAAGATTCAGGCAGCACTCCCTTTAGTGCAGAAATAATGCAGGTGCCCGCGGTGGTCCCTCGATATGGGACAAATTCAGTAGAGAAGGAAAGTCCGCAGCACTCCTTTAAGTAAAAAAGTGAATTTTATTCACACATGTCAGACAACGTTTCGGTCCTCTCACAGGACCATTTTCAAGTCAAGTGAGACTCACTTGACTTGAAAATGGTCCTGTGAGAGGACCGAAACGTTGTCTGACATGTGTGAATAAAATTCACTTTTTTACTTAAAGGAGTGCTGCGGACTTTCCTTCTCTATATATATATATATATATATATATATATATAAATCCGGAAGAATGAGCGGCACTCCAATAGTAGAAAAAACAAGTGAACCTTTATTCACCCAGGTTCAACGTTTCGGCTCTGCTCTTGAGCCTTTTTCAAGCAGGAATACAACTCCACATCACAGCAATATATACAGGTGAATCAATTAACAAGTGAGTCATGTGGTCACACTCCACCCTGTGGGTGTGACCAAAAGGTAACCATAACAGAATGCAACACTGTGAATGCATAACATTATCCTGTGAAAACAGTGCAATTATAAAAACATAAGAGACATGAATCATACATATCATACATATATTCCAACTTTGGTGGACTGTGAAGGTCTGGATCGAAAAAAAGATCGATCAGTGTGCTGCAACCCATTCTATCATACAGGAGGAGGAGCAAACTAGAAGGGGTGATCAGACTGACATACCTATCGCACAAAGAGAATCGTGTCCTACCGCTTGATTCAGCTGTATTTCCTTTCCTTTACGCAGGTCAGGTAGCGCACCTATCCGGGGGAGGGGGAGCGACCGACGTTATCACACCTCGCCGACGCTCGGTCATCACTCCAGATTCTTTTAACACAGCCTAGACACTGATTACTGAGCGCATGCTCAGATGGAAAAACGCATATCAGGCGCCATCTTGCTCTCTGGCAAGACGCCCTATTACAGATCTGGTCAGTGTAAAGCATCCAACCTACATTAAATCGGACTTGGCTGGACGTGGCTTATTGGCTGAGCACGGTGTCCATACATTTTTTCATTTTCTTCATCCTTATTTCATTATGTCTACCTTCGAACCTGCATCACCTAGTGGTTGTGTATACACAACTGAAGACGCGGAGCGCATCCTGCGTGACATAGGAGGAGATGCCACCTTCCTCAACACCCCTTCTACTAAAGAACTAAAACGTAAGTTTGAGGCCATCTCCAAACGTATGGTATCCCTTCGTTTACATATGACGACACTAGGAGAATATCACAGGACACAGAGGATCCCCAGAGGGATGCGATCCAGCATCAGACCGAACCTTTTCTACAACAATCCCATATTTTGCAAAAAATTTGAAGCCTTATCTAATCGATATTCCCTGGACTTTATTTTGCTCAATATTGAGTATCTCCAACATGAACTCTCAGTTTTGCAGTGTGAAATAGGCGAGATTGAGGCCAATTTACAGTCGTTGTTATCACCAGAAGAATTCACCAAGTATATAGAGGATACAGCTACTCTAATGAAACAATTCCAGTCAGAATCAGAAGAGAACAAAATAACTAAATGGTGTAGGGACACAGATGACTACAAAAGAGGCACCGTCTATAATTGGCAGAATGAGAGACAATCCAATACCCAACAAAGGGATGTGAGAAGACGGAGGAAAACTATTCAGGCACCTTCAAATGAAGATCAGTCTTTTTTAGACAAAAGTCCACAGATGCCGGAAAGACGCGGCGACGTATTAGGAGAGGTGGTCGCAGACACGGAAAGGCCAGGCAGACTACGGAACAACAAGAATCGGCTCGCGGCAACCAAGATGACCACAGGGCGGAGAAAATGATTGTTGTGAACTTATCTTCCAAAGAGTTAACCTCTACCCAAGTGAGTGTCCTATCAAAGGGATTCTCATTTTGTCCCAATTCACGCATAGATTGGTTTAAGTTGGAATCTGATTTGTTTTCTTTTTTTCGTCGGATTAAACTAAGAATATGGTTCCACAAAAGGGATGTAATTGCGAGGCCCCAGACCAGTGAGTTCACACTGGGTTCTCTCAATTTATTCCAAAGGAGCAATTTTACACCTGTCATCAATGAACCTGCAGTGGAGGCCTATATCAGTGCTGTCCGAGGTGGGATTTCTGAGCTCCGGTCATCCTTTACGGATGATCAGGACTTCAGATACCCTAATCTGACTACCACTGAGGTTGAGGCTCTAAAATCCCTTAGATCCGACCCCACCCTCACTTTGAAACCGGCTGACAAGGGGGGTGCGGTCGTAGTAATGGACACTGTTAAGTATGTACATGAAATTATGCGTCAACTGGGGGACCCACAGGTGTATAGGGCTCTTGATTCTGATCCCAAATTTATGATTATTGGTATCATACGCAGGTGCCTGAGGGAGGCCCTGACCGCTGGCATCATCGACGAGGGTCTGTGTGAATTTCTTGAGGTAGCACATCCAGTCACTCCGGTGATATATGTGCTGCCCAAGATACACAAGACCCTCGTCGATCCCCCGGGACGCCCGATTGTCTCGGGCACAGATTCAATCTTCAGCGGCATAGCCGTCTTTCTTGACAAAATCCTGCGGGGCTTTTCAATTGGTGGATTGTCCTATATACAAGACACGTCGGATTTTTTGGTCAAGCTCCAGGGCATAGATTTATCCCAGGCTCCCTCGGTTATACTCGCATCATTTGACGTTACGTCATTATACACCTCTATTGTACATGAAAAGGGTATTCGATCAGTTGAGAAAATGTTAATGTTGTCCTCCTACACTCCACAGGCTTCTGAATTTATAATTGATTTACTCAAGATAGTGCTCCAATACAACTACTTTTTATTCAAAGATACCTTTTATTTGCAAAAACGGGGTGTGGCCATGGGGTCACACGTGGCCCCTACCTATGCAAATATTTTTATGCGTTGTTATGAGGAAGATGTCGTCTATTTGTCCCACCACTTCAGACATGTGCTGAGGTGGAGGAGATACATCGACGACATCTTCCTCATATGGACTGGCACTGAGGCAGATCTGATTGATTTTCATGACTTTCTCAATAGTCATGATCCGGATCTACAATTTACCCTCGTCCATTCCAACACTGAGATTCAGTTTTTGGACACGAAGGTAGTGGTTAAAGGAGGTCTTCTGCACACCGAGCTATATACGAAACCGACCGACACCAACACCTTCCTATGTTTCAATAGCTCCCATCCAAGGAAAATGATTCAATCCTTGCCCTTCTCACAGTTCCTAAGGGTTAAGCGGGTTGTGTCAGACAACACTAAATTAGACGCAACCTTGGATTCTATGGCCCTCAGATTTCAGGAGAGGGGGTATCCCAAACGGTTGCTCAAAGAACATATTGATAGAGTCCGCAATTTGGATAGGGCTGAAATACTGACTAAACTGAAGACTTCCCGTAAGGTTGACAGAATTCCGTTCATTTCAGTATATAGTGAGTATAGCTCCTCAATAAACAGGATTTTGAACAAACATTGGGGGTTGTTGGGCACATGTTTTAAGGAAATTTCCAGAAATTTAAGAGATCAACTGGTTAGAGCCGATATTGGCTCAAGAGGGCTTTCAAGACAAACTACATTAACACAGTTGGGCTTGGGTTGTTTTCCCTGCCTCAGCTGTGTTAATTGTAAGTATATGTGCAAAGGGAGGAATTTCATACATCCTGGTACTGGTGAATCCTATGGTATCTCTTTTCATTTAACCTGTGAGTCCAGTTATGTTATCTACATACTGTCTTGCCCATGCAATTTATTATACGTAGGAGAGACAACGACCGAGTTTAAGACCCGCCTCAATAACCATCGTTTGAGCATACGGAAGAAACGTATGGACTTACCAGTATCCAAACATTTTACAGAGGCTAAACATGGGGAATGTGATCTCAAATGCTGGATAGTAGACCATATACCCCAACCTAGACGAGGTGGTGATAGGTCAAGGCTACTCAAACGCAGAGAATTGAATTGGATCCATAGGTTGGGGAGTTTAAAACCCCATGGATTAAATGTAGAATATAATTTTGGGGATACTATGTGTCATGGAACCATGAACCAGACGTACAACAAGAGATAAGTGGAAAATAAGAAGGTTTTATTGAAGAGCAAGCCGTAGCAAAGTCCGAACGGATGGCTAAACCGAAGCAGGGTCTTGCGGAGACAGAGGTCAGGAACCAGAAGGGTAGTCAGACGAAGCCAGGAACAGGAACCAACGGGGTAGTCAGACGAAGCCGGAATCAGGAACCAACGGGGTAGTCAGACGAAGCCGGAATCAGGAACCAACGGGGTAGTCAGACGAGGCCAGGATCAGGAACCAGAAGCAGCAGCAGTCTTGGAAGCATGTGAACACAGGAGGACCAAGCAAGGAACTGAAGCCACAGACCTCCTATATATATGAGCTAGGCATCCAGCTCCTCCCAGTGGGAAGGAGGAGCCGCAGGGTGGGAGGCTACAAGAAAACCCAGAAACCAAGATGGCCGCCAGCACATGTCAAACGAAGGGAACAGCAAGGAGGTAAGACCATGACACTATGTGAGGGTGGTTTGCCTCTTTTGTCGGGCAGGATGTAACTCTGTGTCTCCTGTATACACGATATGAGTTATACAACTCAATTCTCTTGTTTTCTTGCATTTTTAATAATTTCATTTTTTTCTTCTCTCTTTGCAGAGAACACATACACTAAATCTCAGGAGGAATGGCAAGTCTGGATGGAGTGGACGCAACATACCGCACAAGGGATAGTTTTTTTGTCTCGTATAATGATCTTTTTTTCTTTTTTTGTTATTATTATGTAAACACCTTGATTTAGACAGGTCCGGTTGGCACCTAGACATGGGTTCAATATGGCAGAACAGCCGAGAAGACACAATCTTCACAATAAGTTGTACAGACTCAGTGGCACCTGAGCACCTACAAGAGGAGATCCCTCTCGGATGAGAGGACAACCCAGTGACCTCGGCGACATTTCTATACATTCCGCGGTTTCCGTGGATATGTCGGATTTTTTCGCCTGGGGTGGGCTTGTGGACATCCTGTTTCCAAAGGAGTTCACTGCCTGTCTGGATTGGCCAAGTCCGATTTAATGTAGGTTGGATGCTTTACACTGACCAGATCTGTAATAGGGCGTCTTGCCAGAGAGCAAGATGGCGCCTGATATGCGTTTTTCCGTCTGAGCATGCGCTCAGTAATCAGTGTCTAGGCTGTGTTAAAAGTGATGACCGAGCGTCGGCGAGGTGTGATAACGTCGGTCGCTCCCCCTCCCCCGGATAGGTGCGCTACCTGACCTGCGTAAAGGAAAGGAAATACAGCTGAATCAAGCGGTAGGACACGATTCTCTTTGTGCGATAGGTATGTCAGTCTGATCACCCCTTCTAGTTTGCTCCTCCTCCTGTATGATAGAATGGGTTGCAGCACACTGATCGATCTTTTTTTCGATCCAGACCTTCACAGTCCACCAAAGTTGGAATATATGTATGATATGTATGATTCATGTCTCTTATGTTTTTATAATTGCACTGTTTTCACAGGATAATGTTATGCATTCACAGTGTTGCATTCTGTTATGGTTACCTTTTGGTCACACCCACAGGGTGGAGTGTGACCACATGACTCACTTGTTAATTGATTCACCTGTATATATTGCTGTGATGTGGAGTTGTATTCATGCTTGAAAAAGGCTCAAGGGCAGAGCCGAAACGTTGAACCTGGGTGAATAAAGGTTCACTTGTTTTTTCTACTATTGGAGTGCCGCTCATTCTTCCGGATTTACAAATTGGGGTAAGAAGCCTATTCCCCCAGGGACGTGCACCCTACCTTTTGCAACCATATTGAAAACACCAGTGCCGCCATTTTTTCTTGAACTATATATATATATATATAAAAAAAGGTTGTATATATGTATGTATGTTCCGCAATCACTCAAAAATGCATTGATTTCAATGAAACTTGGTATACACATCCCTTGCTACCTGGAAATAAATCTTGAGGGGGTCTCGGCTCTCTAGGATGTACCGTTCCTGAGATATTCCCCAAAAATGACCTGCATCAGCCAATACAAGCCCCCAACTGCCATACACACGGTCACATGTCCCTTATCAGCCAATAGAATCTTGCAGGCGTCTTCACATATACACAGTTTTATTCTGGGTTTCCATAACAACACAGACATTTTTCTTTACTGCTGTAGGTCAGCTTTAGCCTAGAGCTACATGACGACAATAAGTCGCTCGACACATAGGGCAACACTACACTGCGACATGCATCCATCTTGGAAGGATTTTTTGCGACTGTCGTGTCGCAGTCGCAGCATGTCGCATAGTGCCACACCATAGCCTATCAGTATAAAAATTGTTGCGTGACATTGGTACGACAAAATCATGTATCCCTAGCCTAAAAGGGGCAGGGGGTTCTGAAAGTCACTGTTAAGGGGGCAGGGGCCACTATTAAAGGGGCAGCTGCTGTGAAGGTCACTGTTAAAGGGGCGGGCATTGTGGAGGTCACTGTTAAAGGGGCAGGGTGCTGTGGAGGTCACTGTTAGGGGGCAGGGGCCACTATTAAAGGGGCAGCTGCTGTGGAGGTCACAGTTAAAGGGGCGGGCACTGTGAAGGTCACTGTTAAAGGGGCGTTCACTGTGGATGTTACTGTTAAGGGGGCAGGCCGCTGTGGAGGTCACTGTTAAAGAGGTGGGCACTGTGGAGGTCACTGTTAAGGGGGCAGGGGCCACTATTAAAGGGGCAGCTGCTGTGGAGGTCACTGTTAAGTCAGCAGGGTACTGTGAGGTCACTGTTAAGGGATCAGGGTACTGTGGAGGTCACTGTTAAGGGATCAGGGTACTGTGGAGGTCACTGTTAAGGGAACGGGGTACTGTGGCAGTCACTGTTAAAAGTGAAGGTCTCTGTTAAGAGGACAGGATACAGTGGAGGTAACAGATAAGGGGACGGTCCCCTGTGGAGGTCAGTGTTAAGGGGCGGGGTTCTGTATAGGTCACTGTTACGGGGCGGGCCCCTGAGGAAGTCAATGTCAAGGGAGTGGAGTTCTGTGAAACTCACTGTTAAAGGGGCGGGCTGCTGTGAAGGTCAAAGTTTAGAGGATGGGCTGCTTGGAGGTCCCATTTTAAGGAGGCAGGGGGCTGTGGGGGGGGGGGCAGAGTTAAGGGGTGAGGGACTGTGGAGTTCACTGTTAAAGGGGCAGCGTACTGTAGAGGTCACTGTTATGGGGGATTCTAATTTCTTTGTTCAGCTCACTGAGATGGAAGCACATGCTCAGTTCTGTCCTTCAACTGCCACCAGCTGTAGTAGGAAGGACATGCCCCAGTGCCCACCCCCTAAGCTGCCAGTTTGAAATAAATCTAGCAGAGCAATTGGAGCAATGCATGTGGAGATCTCAGAATCCATGTTTGGCTTTAGCTTTCATAGAAAGATTGCTGTGTACTACATGATATTAGATTTTCAGTTTTTACATTAATTATACAAAAACACTTTTGCGGTAGAACACAGTATTACTAAAAGATCAGAACTGAATTTATCCATCTTGCATCTTTTCCTAGTCTTCCATATACCACTCTCTAGTTGCAGAAACTTGTCCTACATTAACGCATGGATCTCTTTCTAGTTTGTTATTTAAAACAGGTAATGCAACTGGAAAATTAGTATGAAAGATATCAGAAAGTAATACGTAGTTATATACACTGTACATCTGTATATAGCACCAGCAGTATCTGATCACCACTATGCTTAAAATTCCTGCTCTGTAGAACGCACATTTTACATTTTTGATGCCGGAGGCAGTGCATAGAAAATGACTTCTCCTGTGTCACAAATTGCTGACACAGAAGGCTAGCAGTACAGTTGTCCTCAGTGCTCTTGAGTCTAATATTCAGACTAAAAGCTGACAGTTTTCTGAACTTTTATTGGTCTTGTGCATGGAATTTGCGCTCTCTTTTCAGGTACATACATGACCACACATGCCTATCATTTCATTTATTTGCAGTATATAGACAAAACTGTAGCAGCAGGACAGTGAGGAATCCAATATAATGAACTGGCAAATGTTATAAAAAATTCATCTCTCTCTTACTGCAAAAATTCAAATACATGTCAAAAAGTGCCACTTTCATTTGGTTAAAGCTAGAAGATTATCAAGTTTCACCTAGAATTTTCATTCTTCATATTTTATTAGTGAATTCTGAGTTAGAGGGAATCCTCTCAGACTCTTCATGTCTTAGCCAAAAACGGGTGAGGTTACTCCTTCTCTCTCTGCATTACACATCCAGTCAGTTAAAGGGGTTGTCCAGTGACACATACTCTACAGTTTTCAAACCAGCACCGGGATCTTACTACTTTTGTAATTGCAGGTAATTACTCAGTGACTATACCAAATTTTTATTCAATAAAATCTAGCTGTACAGCTCCACCTGCTGTTTGTTTTTCTAATTTCTCTGTCCACCTCACTGAGATGGACATCACTTGCTCAGTTCTATCTTTCATCTGTCACCAGCTGCAGGAGAAAGGACATGCTTTCTAAGCTGCCAGGTTAAAATAAATCTAGCAGTACAATCGGAGCAATGAATGGTGGGAGATCTGGACACATCTGAGGAAGAGGGCTTGTTCTAGCTTTATTAGAAAGATATTGTTATGCAGTATATGATGCCTGGTTATCATTATTGAAATTAATCATAGGATAACCCCTTTAATTTGAATGGTCACAGTGTTATACTTATTTAAATGTAATACTTAATAAAAATGTAACACGAGCTGCTAGGTTTTTCCACACTTTACAGGATGAGGATCCCACAAGAGGGACACTTGGTGATTACCTGTTATGGAACAATGGTTGTGGAAAAATTGTGCCAAATAACCGGGCGAGATTTGTGGGAGTTATTCTGGCAGTCCCCTGGTGTTCACCCTTTAACATGGATCTGTTCTTTGCTGCAGGGGAACCAACAGGCCACTACCTCTTGTCCCGGTATAGTTGGCAGCTGACACACTGTGTCAGAACCACCAATTAAAGGCAGTAGAAGCACAGGCAAGATCACAGAACCAGGCAAGGACTGACAGGCAGAACACCAACGAATTCAAGGCAAAACACAGACAAAACCAGACTGCGAGCAAATAGGCAGAGAACATGCAAAATCCATGGAATAGGCTTCGGGACACAGTACTGAAACAGCAGATACATGTGCAGAAACTCAGCAAGACGGAACAGGCACAGAACTCTAGGACACAGTTCAGACACATACAGACAAAGCAAGTCTAGATACAGAAAGTTGGGAAGGCAGATCATACAAGAACTAAAACTTGGGAATCAATTGGCAAACAGAGCTAGGATCGAATTCAGACACACACACACACAGGCAAAATCCATGGAACAGTCATCACAGAATCCAGACACAGGACGTGTAAAGATCCAACAGAATCAATGTTGCACAGCTAAGGCAGGTCACAGAAGAAACCTATACCAGGCTGACACAGAACCCAGGAAATATATAGCGGATGAATGATTCCATTAGTCAAACAGATGCAGACACAAGACCAGGATTAATATTAACTCACAAAATACAGGACTGAGGACATCATAATTGTATTGTGTTATATGTGTTAAAGTAAATCCATCACCCTGATTTTGGATTATTATCTAAAGTAATACACGAGTAGTGCTGCAGATAAGGCGTTCAGATCACTATTTTTTATTTTCCTACTGCCCCCAATTCCCCTGATGTCAGCACTCAGAGCTGCACTGAAATACATTGTCAGCACTGCTGAGCATGCGCACATGAGTCCTCTCTATTATGTTAGCACAGCACAGCAGTCCAGACTGTGTATTTCAGTAGAGCTCTGAGTGCTGACAATGGGGAATTAGGGGGAAGTATAATAATAAAATAATAGAGATCTGGACTACTTATGTGCTGTATTACTTATGTATTACTGCAGATTATAGTCCAAAATCGGGATCACAGACTCCCTTTAACCACTTAGTGTACTTAGCTGCCATCTACTTGCTATTGTTATATTTGGTGTATGAAGTTATCTTCATTGTCATTTCAATGTTATTTACCCTGTAATCCCTCCACCTTTCTGAGCTCATATTCTGCATCCAGCAATCTTTTCCTGTTTGTCAGACATGCATCACAGAGCTGGAGAGAGGATTTACCTTTGGCCTCTATCACCATTTCATTACATTCAATAAATTGTCTTAAGGCATATCCATTGCATCTCCCTCACTGGAATTCTACATGCAACTGGTGTCGCTAGGGGAATGATTTAAGCAAGTTCACTATCTTCCATTGCATGCACAAGAGATTGCCACTAGTGATGAGCGAAGTTATCAAAACTTCAATTCGGCTGGTTCGACAAATTTCACAAAGAAATTCGCTTAGTGGTGAATTACTTTGTCACAAAGCGCATTTCATTGTAATGAGCTTGTAATTAGCGGGCGCAATGACGGGGAACGGCAATTACACCACCTCCCGTCATTGAACCCCTCAGGGGTTAATCCGTTGGGGGGGGGAAGAAAAAAAAAGCGTATCCACTTGATCACGTAGAGGCCGCTGTGGCCATCTTGATTGAAGATGAAGACACCAAACAAAATGTTGCGCGGTGGCGGTGGCATGATGATGTCATCACGCAGCCCGGCGTGTTGATGTCATATGTCACCGCACGCGAGAGTTCATGCGGGATCTTCAATCAAGATGGCTACCGTTTCCTCCTCGCTTGCAGATGGATGAGGTAATTATGATTCCCCCCACCCCCGATTTCAGGGAAAATTCATTAGTTACCACGAAGCATGAGTAAATTCAGCTTTGCGGCAAATCGAATTTTCCCTGAGATTCAAATTGAGGTCCACTTCAGATACTTCAATTCACAAAAAAAAAAAAAATTGCCACTCACGCTCAGAGATTTCCCTCACATACATCAGTGGCAGAATACAGTTATTGGTGGATTGTAGATAAGACTCAGGGAGGTGCTTTGTGCTGAGCTTTTTAAAGCAAGGGGGGCATCTTCGGTTCCTGCATGGAAGCAAGTGCACAGCGGGCCAGATTTATGAAACTGTCTAAAAGAAATAAATGATTTTGATGCCCATAGCAACTAATCATAGCACAGCTATCATGTTTCAAGAGCAGAATATAAAATTAAAGCTGAGCTCTGATTGGTTGCTATGGGCATCAAAGACTTTTAGGCTAGGTCTACACAACGACATTTGCCGCGCGACATTTTGTTGCACTAATGTCGCGCGACAATTTTTATAATGGAAGTCTAGGGTGTCGCACTGTAACATGCTGCGACTGCGACGCAACAGTCGCAGAAAATCCATTCGAATGGATTTTTCTGCGACTGTTGCGTCGCAGTCGCAGCATATTGCAGTGCAACACCATAGACTGCCATTATAAAAATTGTTGCGCGACATTGGTACAACAAAATGTTGCACTACAAATGTTGCAGTGTAGTTGTGCACTCTGTCGCGCGACAAATGTCGTTGTGTAGACCTAGCCTTATTATTTTAGACAAAAAAATCACCCAAAATTTTTTATGCCAAAGATGACACTGTTGCCGAAGACACTGCACAAGAAACATCATGCATCAATAACAGTGAAGCTCATGAATGTAACTTCTGCTATGTTTTGCATATAAAATCACTAGAGATGAGCGAATAATTTAAAAGTTTGATTCGGCTGATTCGCCGAATTTTACAAAAAAATTACCAATAAAAAAAAAATGAAATCAAACTTACCGCCTCTATTTGCTTGCGACGCGAGATTTGCCCAGCGTGATGTCGTTATATGTCACCACACACGGTATTTCGGCCGAGATCTTCAATCAAGATGGAGGCTGGTGGCCCGTCACGAGCAAATGGAGGAGCTAAGTTTGAATTTCTTCATTTTTTACACTATTTCAGGTTAAATCGATTCGCTGACACTAAGCACGAGGAAAATTCGGCTTTGAGGTGAATCGGATTTATCTTGAAATTCGGATCGAATTCAACTTTGTAGGATTCAATTCGCTGATCTCTAAAAATCACATTGGTGAACACAGTGATCTTCGACTATCAGCTTGCTCTTAGGCTAGGTCTACACGACGACATTTGTCACGCGACATTTTGTTGCACTAATGTCGCGTGACAATTTTTATAATGGCAGTCTATGGTGTCGCACTGCAACATGCCACATGCTGCGACTGCGACGCGACAGTCTCAGAAAATCCATTCGAGATGGATTTTTCTGCGACTGTCGCGTCGCAGTCGCAGCATGTCGCATGTTGCAGTGCGACACCATAGACTGCCATTATAAAAATTGTCGCGCGACATTAGTGCAACAAAATGTCGCGCGACAAATGTCATTGTGTAGACCTAGCCTTAAAGGGTTTGTGTTATTTTACACATAATACTAACTCACACCAATTTTCTAGCAGTGTAATTCACTGCACCCTAACTCGACTCCATACATTTTGAACCTTTTCATTATAGCAACCTGGCCATTTGATCTCAAGTCTGACTGCTCTAATGTGTAAACAGAAACTTGGTCTCTCCCTGTGGCTGACTTCATGTGAACTACAGGATGACATCATCGGCAATCAAATTCCTCCTGGCAGCTCTCAGGCCTCTCCCCACACTTCATGTTCCTCTGTATATCTCTGTATTCTGTTGAAGATATAATGTCTTCCCTATCTAACGGACTAAGAGTGCAGACATATAGTAGGTGAGTGTATACAATGATTAGCCTCAGCTAAACCTCCTGACTCACACTGTCTGTATTATCTGTGTGTGCTGACTCTCCAGTGTAGTTATGTAACTTTACACTGGTCTCTCTACCTCCTGCATGTGAATGCCGACAGAGGAGAGAGGTGACAGGGCAGAAGACTACACAGAGAGTCTGCAGTGCGCGGGGACAGCAGCTGTGTCACTAATCTGTCATGGCTGCCTTCAGAGGACACAGAGCAGTGCAGAATTGGGGGACTCCATGCTCTCTGTCTCTGCAAAGCCAGGCATGATGGAAAATGTATCATTTATTAGGAAAACCGTATCAGAGGGTAGAATGCATGAAGAGGACACATCAAATAAAAAGGCATAAACAAGAGCCTGTATCTTATTCTTTAATAATGGTCTATCCTGCACTAGACAGGCAAAGAAAAGTATCCCGGAGTGCTTCTTTAAAAGCTCAAATACAAGCTGGTTAAATAAAGCCATCCGAAGATGGAAAATCCATTTAGAGAGTATGAAAATTCAGGCAGTGGAAGGGATTGATTTTGCAGAAAACCCTTGCTTGTGGCTCAGTATGAAGCAATATAGCAATGCTTTTATGTGACCATGCTGACAGATCCCTGTATGATGCAGAACTGGACTCTGGCACAAATAACATAATTATAATAGTAGAGGTCTGGGAATGTGGATATTGATTTTGGCCCGATTAAATGCAAGAAGCCCAGCCTCAAAGTAGCAACTAATAAATTATGCAGTGGAATAAGCATGACATCAAGGCTCATTGCTGTATGGGGGTGGGGAGTTTTGGTCTATGTCTACCTCGGCCAAGTCATTAGCCCTCTGGTTTGTATCACAATAAAAGAGGAAATCGGGTTAGTGGACTGTCTGATGATAGGCTGATGCAAATCTGACAGTTATAGGAAGGTTTTATCTGCAGGCAGATATGATATTATCCCACTGTTTCCTTATTAATGGGGCTTATAGCAAAAAATATATATTCAGAATGAAGAAGAGGATTCTGAGGGCATGCCTGAAGTGTTGAGTGTTTAGCCCATTTAAATTAGTCCAGAGCTTACCCACAATTACATCAGATGATCTTATTAGCTGCTATAACCATAAGCAAATGTGTTTCCCAAAGGCAAGTTTAAATGATATAATTATGTGACAAAATGAAGTACAAATTACAGATATGCAGAATATTAAAATAACAAGACTGCAAGCTGGATGAAGGGATAGGGGTCAGGAAAGGGATACACGAAACTGAAAAACTCCAAATAGTCCACAAGTGAGTGTCCTAATATAATATATCCAGAGGGATGACGTGTGCACCAGAGTAGAGAACGGCGAATATATTTGGAGCAGAGTTCCACCACCCTCCCCAGAAGATTCAGCCAATAGTGTATTGACTACCTTTCTCCTGGACTGTTCTAACTCGTAGTATATAATTCTTTTTTATTTGTTATATTATTGTCATATGTCTATTTTGATATTGCCATTCTGCATTATGTCACTCTTGTTTGATGCATGATGTCATAAGGGCAGTGGGCGTGGCTACCATAAATCTTGAAGTTCTGTGTTGTCAAATATTGCTGTTTTTGTGCTTGATTGCGCCAAAATAAAGCTTTAAGCACTTAATACTGCTGTGCCTTTGACCTTGTTTTATGGCATATCATTTTTATTTTATTGTATTATTTTTGGACAAAATTGTGGACATCTTAGTACTGATATTTTTTATTGTTCATTTGCTTCTCAAATAAAAATTAGGGAAATTTCCAAATTATCTTCATTAAACATGTACTACCGTTTTCCCATTGTAGATTGTGTGCAACTCCTTTACATAGCTGTTTTAGAAAAGGAGGAGAGAACCCAAAGTCAGCAGGGTGTGGAAAGACATTACACACAGGCATCAACAGTGTCTGTGTACGTACAGGGGAAAGGATACCCCTCAGGTGACAGAAAGAAATAGCAGTACAAAAATGAAGTTACAGTAAGTTACAGTATGTCAGCACATGAGAGCTAGTGGCAGAAGTCACACCTGGCGTGCAGAAGGCTGCTTTCAGCTCAGCATAAGGCCCCATGCACATGGCCGTGTTTCACAGCCGTGTGCGGGCCATGGAACCGCGGCCTGGATCCCTCCTGAGAGCAGGAGCGCACGGCGTCACTGGTTGCTATGACGCCGTGCGCTCCCTGCTGCCGGCACAGTACAGTAATACACTGGTATAAATCAAACCAGTGTATCACTGTATTGCGGCGGCAGCAGGGAGCGCACGGCGTCATAGCAACCAGTGACGCCGTGCGCTCCTGCTCTCAGGAGGGATCCAGGCCGCGGTTCCACAGCCCGCACACGGCTGTGAAACACGGCCGTGTGCATGGGGCCTTAGGAGACATCCAGCAGGCTATTCTGGCAGAGTACAGCCTGCTGGAGTTCTCCGGATCTGGCATAGCTGGAAAGTGCTGCCTGCCTACCGGACCACATTGAATATAAGTATGCTGGGATTCAGTTGGTAAAAAAATACGTGGGGTGCAACAACTTTTATCTGGCAAATCCCGGCATATATACCGGAGAATGAACGTATCTCTGCTGTTTCTTATTATAGTTAATGGGCAGGCAGACGGCACTTTCCGACTATGCCAGATCCAGAGAACTCTGGTAGGCTGTTCTCTGCCGGAACAGCCTGCCGGATGTCTCTAATACTGGTGTAACAATAGTCTTACTGGGAAGAACTAGCTTGAAACTAGAACCAGGTTGTATAGTGCATAAAAGTTGCAACATTATTTATATAGTGCTGACATATTCTGCAGCGCTTTACAGACATTATCATCAAACTGTCCCCAATGGGGCTCACAATCTAAGTTCCCTATCAGTATGATTTTGGAGTGTGGGAGGAAACCCACACAAACATGGGGAGAACATACAAACTCCATGCAGATGTTGTCCTTTGTCAGATTTGAACCTAGGGTTCCAGCACTGAAAGACACCAGTGCTAACCACTGAGCCACCATACTACCCTGCTATGTCCACCATTGCAGCCATTTTTTATTTCTCAAATGCATCTAAAATATAATATAGTGCAACTTTGGAAATACTCTTGTTTAAAATATCCTACTGTTTGTCTACAGCTCCTAAACAGACCTACAGTATGTATATCCATGGTTACAGACTACAAACAAAGCCTGTGTAGTCTGATCCTGCAGGCACACTCCATTTCATCTGTCCCTATAACAACTACAAGTTCATAAGTGAAATAGCAGTCTACCCCTGCCTTTATAGCATAAATGCAGACAGTGGTGCTTCCAGCTGTTGGATAAAGTGGTGGCTATGTCATAGCTAAAATCATAATTTCGTCTCGATTTATTTTTATTCTACAAAAAAACTCAAAACAATGTAATATCATTATATAGAAATAAAAGACACCAAAAGTGCTCCATAGTGTGAAATCCAAGAGTGAACAAATCATGCATGTTACATAGATCTGCTCACCATCGGTGGTTGTGCCTATATCAGGCACAACTCTGGTCACAGTCAGTCAGTGAAATCACTTGTAGTTCAGTTTCTGCACCCTCCTGTATCCACAGTGGAAACTCAGATAATAATCAGAGAACGTATACAGAAAAACTAGGATAACAGGTCATTACTAAAAGCAATTCAAAAGGTTTTATTACAAAAACTAGAGATGAGCAAATTTTTTAAAAGTTCAGTTCGGCTGATTTGTTAAATTTTACAAAAAAATTAGCTTTGTGATGAATTACTACAATTTTTTGTAAGTAGCGGATGCAATGACAGAAAGCTGCAATAGCACCGCCCCCCCTGAACCCATCATGGTACCCCTCAGATGCCGCGTTCATACATGATTGCGGCATCTGAGTGTAAAAACAGTGTAAAATTGACATTAAAATAAATTTAATCAAACTCTCCACCTCCATTTGCTTGAGATGGACCGGCCGCCGCCATTTTGCTTGAAGATCTGGTACGAGATGACGTCATCACACCGGCCGGCGTGGTGACGTCATACGTCACTACGCCCAGGATTTCGTCCAAGATCTTCAATCAAGATGGCGGCTGGTGGCCCGTTGCGAGCAAATTAAGGCAGTAAGTATGAATTTTCTATTTTTTTTTTACACTATTTCAGGTTAAATCGATTCGCGAGCATGAAACACAAGGAAATTCGGCTTCGAGGCGAATTGAATTTATTCTGAAATTCAGATCGAATTCTTCTTCATGGGATTCGATTTGCTCATCTCTAACAGAAACATATCCATAAAAAAATGGGATAAAATAAGTGTAAAAATCAACTGGTCTGAAACAATTTTTAAAGGTGATCTGCCTTCTTCATCAAAATGCCTTTGAAAACACATTTTTGCACCAGTTGATTTTCCCCCCTAGGTTATCCTAATTATTATGGCTATATTTTAGTAATAAAACCGTTTGAATTGTTTATAGCTCCTCGTCATCCTGTTTTTTCTATGTATGTCCTCTGATATTCCAATTTATGAAAACGCTTTACACGCAACCTCTAGTGAGAAACTACAACATGAAAACAAGTAATATGGACATAATAAGATAATGAGTATGAACTGAGGAAATCCTCTTATTGTTTCCTCTGGGGATACAGTATTATTTTGTGTTAATTAAATTATCATTTATTTATGCAGTTTGTGAGAAATCCTATTTTCATCAGTATGTGCTTTACATTTTAATACAAATTTAATCTAAACCTGTAATTTATAAAAGTCACCAGCTAAACCTTCACCCATTGACAGTAGGGTATGACCACCTGTGGCTATACACTTGGAATTTTCTACAGTGGAATGTATGGGAAATCTGCAGGTTTTACAGCAGCAGCAAAGTGGATGAGATAAAATAAATAAAAAACGTCCTTTAAATCTGCAGAATGTCAAATATGCTTTGATTTCTAGCCAGGGACGTGGCTGAAAGCTCATGGGACCTGCTGCAAGAGTTCAGCTTGGGCCCCCTTCCTCCAGTGCTATGTGGCAAGGGAGCACATCGCCTTCCTGCTACTTGAGGCAAAAAATTCAAACAGCACCTCCAAATTCGTGACCTAACCCCTTCCTTCCAGGCAGAAGAGTAACTTGAAGATTCTGGGCCCCTGTCCAAATTCTATGACAGAGCCCTCCCAGTGTGCACTTTCTATAATAGTGGTTTCTTCTTATACAGCACAAGGGTCTTTGAGCCCCCTTAGGCTCCTGGGCTCAGTAGTAATTGCTACCTCTGCACCCCCAATAGCTACGCCCCTGTTTCAACTGAATACCGTATTCAGAGGGTTTAATCTGCTGCAAATCCCCATCAGAGTTCCTATGTAACCCATACAGAAATTGCTGCAAGTGTGTTGAAGACTTTGCCACATATCTACAGCAAATTTTTGGCATGAAAATAGGCGCGCTATGGACAAACACTTAGGCCTCTTTCACACGGGCGTCATGGATTTGGGCCGGATAAGATGTGGGTGCGTAGTGGGAAAATGCGCAATTTTTCCGTGCAAGTGCAACATTTTAATACGTTTTGCATGCGCGTGAGGAAAATTGGCATGTTTGGGTTAGGTGTTGTGTAGATTGTATTATTTTCCCTTATAACATGGTTATAAGGGAAAATAGGGCTGGAGGGGTTAAAAAAATTATAATAATAATTTAACTTACCTTATCCACTTGTTCGCACAGCCCGGCTTCTTCCTTCTTTTTTCTTCAGGACCTGCGTGAAGGACCTTTGATGACATCACTGCGCTCATCACATGGTCCATCACATGATCCATTACCATGGTGATGGATCATGTGACGGACCATGTGATGAGCGCAGTGACGTCATCACAGGTGCTTTTCCTCCTGCACAGCAAAGAAGAAGAAAGAAGAGAAGCCGAGCTGCGCGAAGTGCATTAAGGCGAGTTAAATTTTTATTTTTTTTAACCCCTCCAGCCCTATTTTACTAAGCATTCTGTATTCGGAATGCTATTATTTTCCCTTATAACCATGTTATAAGGTAAAATAATAATGATTGTGTCCCCATCCCGATCGTCTTCAAGCAACCATGCGTGAAAATCGCACCACATCCGCACTTGCTTGTGGTTGCTTGCGATTTTCACACAGTCCCATTCACTTCTATAGTACCTGCGCTGCGTGAAAAACGCATAAAATAGAACATGCTGCAATTTTCACGCAACGCACAAGTGATGTGCGAAAATCACCGCTCATGTGCACAGCCCCATAGAAATGAATAGGTCCGGATTCAGTGAGGGTGCAATGCGTTCACCTCACGCATTGAACCCGCGCGGAAATCTCGCCCGTGTGAAAGAGGCCTTAGGGACGTACACACACGTATTATGGCTCCATACAACCTCAGTGGTGCACTCACAGACTTACCAATGGCTCTACTATACCTCTGGATATGGCTAGTGTTGATTGCGAATGCTATAGAAAGTGCTATACAAAGTTTCTTTTGCTCTGCTGTGTATATGAGGCCTTAGGCCCACAAAAATGAGTAGCGTTCATAAATAGAATGCAACAACTTCATTACTAATAATTGCAACCAACACTTTCTATAAATTTTAATAGTTCTTTCACCTCATTGTTGAGGTGGGTAGCCTATTGTAATCTACATAACTGCCTTAATCTAGAGATTGGTCAGTTATTTCTCTATAGTTTTTTTAAAAGACATAGGGTGGAGAATTTATGAATCCCTGCATTCCACATGTCTGTCTTCAAAAAGTTGCAAAATAGGACTATTGTGACCTTTTGAGGTCATGTGTGCTAAATTTGTGCAACTTTTTACATTTTTACACCACTCTAGTTTTGAAAAGTAGCCTGGAAGGTGGGTGTGTTTAGCTATTTTAATGAGTTTCACTCCAGATTTATCACTGGGATAAAGCCACTCCAGTGTGTGTGTGTGTGTGTGTGTGTGTGTGTGTGGAGGGGGGGGGGGGGGGGGGTAGAAAATTGGAGTAGCAGTTCACAAAATTAACAAATAACATGCACCTTTTGATAAAATTTTGTGCAAAGTACTCCAACACAGACTCAAGGTAAACTGACTACAAACATTACCTTCATGATAAATTGCCCTTAGGCTGGGTTCAGACCTGAGCATTTTACAGCGCGTTCCTAAGCGCTGTAAAACGCTCAACAGGCAAGAACCAATGATTCCCTATGGGAATGGTTCTCACCTGAGCGTTTTACAGCGCGTACGATCGCGCTGTAAAATGCCCTACGCCCCAAAAACTACATGAGCTTCTTTGGGGCGTCTTGTCGTGCGTTCCCGTACATAGACTTCAGCGGGAACGCGCGACAGTTCGCTTGTCTCTATATGCGCGATTGCAAACGCCCGTACAATCGCGCATACAGAGCGCTCCATCGCGAACGCTCAGGTCTGAACCCAGCGTTATACTTTGCTCAGACATGCATTTAGGAGCATAACTACAAAGGGTGCTGTGGATGCAGTCGTATCTGGGTCGTAGAACCTGAAAGAGTCCAGAACCTCCTACTGAGCAGGGGCCTAAACAGATACCATAGCAAAATTTAGTAAGACCATTCACCATGAGATTTCTGCCAAATTTACGATTTCTTTATTAAATGGAGTTTTCTTTCGGTAAAAATAAAAACTGTCTAAAAGAAAGAACGATGTATGTTGCCTATAGCAAACAATCAGCACAGTTTTCATTTTTCAAGAGCTCTATAAGAAATGAAAGCTGCTTTTGTAATGGGCAACAAAGACAATCTTCCTTTTTGACAGATTTCATAAATCTCCTCCTATATTCCTAATGTCTTTACAAAAGACAAGTGGCACAAATGCACTGATAAATCTCCCCCATCTATAAATCCTCTGCTGTTTCTCTTTATAAAACCGACTGTCTGCAGTCGCCACTAGGTGAAGATCAGTACACGGTAATTTATACAGTAACCACTGAAATCAATGGAAGCTTTACACATCTCAATGAACTATGCTGATGTATTTTTCTAATTTACCACTAGTGGCTGCTGTGTTTGTTCTAGGATTTGCCCTTAACAAAGATGGCCGATATGTGCTGATTAGAAGCCATCTTGTTTCCTGTTTGGGCCTACTTATACCCATGTGGAAATTCAATCTATGCTTGAGTATTGTGACTTGTTCCACTCTTCTGCTCCTCAGAACCTTCTTACCCAGACTGTTTTTATTCCTTGCTGTATAACCACCTCTTGATCTACACTTCAAGCTGCACTACGGGCAACATCTCTACAGTTCATAACTGCGCCTGGCTTATTCCATCTGGCTACCGGATTCCATTGGGAAGCAAGAGAAATAAGCAGCACTTGGCCAACACTCCATCTCCTTATAGACTGTAAGATCTTGCGAGCAGGGCCCTCATTCCTCTACTTGTTTGTTGCTATGTTATTTATGACTCTGTACTTGAACCCGCCGATTGTAAAGTGCCGCAGAATATATTGGCGCTATATAAATAAAGATTATTTCGCCACAAGCCCCATAGCCGTAGCGTGGTCTGCCTCCATTGTGCTTCACATTAGGAAACAAATATTAGTTGGAGGCCCTGTTACAGATCTTACTTTGGACTTGCTTCCACATTAACCGCCTCTGGACTGCCTAACGCAGAGACGCGAGATTTCCTGTGAACGTGCGCACATAGGCGCGCGCGTTCACAGGAATCGGCCGGTAAGCGAGTGGATCTACAGCCAGCCAGCGGCGATCGTTCGCTGGCAGGCTGTAGATGCGATTTTTTTAACCCCTAACAGGTATATTAGACGCTGTTTTGATAACAGCGTCTAATATACCTGCTACCTGGTCCTCTGGTGGTCCCTTTTGCTTGGATCGACCACCAGAGGACACAGGCAGCTCAGTAATAAGTAGCACCAAACACCACACTACACTACACCCCCCCTGTCACTTATTAACCCCTTATTAACCCCTGATCACCCCATATAGACTCCCTGATCACCCCCCTGTCATTGATCACGCCCCTGTAAGGCTCCATTCAGATGTCCGTATGTGTTTTACGGATCCACGGATCCATGGATCGGATCCGCAAAACACATACGGACGTCTGAATGGAGCCTTACAGGGGGGTGATCAATGACAGGGGGGTGATGTCATGGTCTTACCTTCTTGCTGTTCTCCTTCGTTTGACATGTGCTGGCGGCCATCTTGGTTTCTGGGTTTCTTGTAGCCTCCCACCCTGCGGCTTCTCCTTCCCACTGGGAGGAGCTGGATGCCTAGCTCATATATATAGGAGGTCTGTGGCTTCAGTTCCTTGCTTGGTCCTCCTGTGTTCACATGCTTCTAAGACTGCTGCTGCCGCTGGTTCCTGATCCAGGCTTCGTCTGACTACCCTGCTGGTTCCTGATCCTGGCTTCGTCTGACTACCCTGCTGGTTCCTGATCCAGGCTTCGTCTGACTACCCTTCTGGTTCCTGACCTCTGGCTTCGCAAGACCCTGCTTCGGTTTAAGCCATCCGTTTGGACTTTTGCCTTACAGCTTGATTTCCAATAAAGCCTCCTCATTTCCACTTATCTCTTGTTGTACGTCTGGTTCATGGTTCCTTGACATTAGGACCAAGCCATGAATTCTGACGGTACAGGGCCATCCTCGCTACCTACGCTGGTTGCCAGACTTGATCAGCAGGATCACCTGTTGGGTCGGTTCGCCGTGGCGTTGCAAACCCTGCTTGAACGCACGGCTCATTTAGCTTCCGTTGCCGATGGGTCGGTTGTCGCTCCTGGGCCCGCTCCTACTGCCGCTCCGGTTGTTGCGCCAGAGTCTACCCCGACAACTGTTGCTGCGCCTGCGGTGTTTCGGGGTATGACCGGTTCTGCCCCCCTTCCACTGCGCTTTGGGGGAGAGCCAACTCAGTGCCGAGGTTTCCTTAACCAGGTGGGCATTTATTTCGAGTTGCTGCCACATGCCTTTCCTACTGAGAGATCAAAGGTGGGCTTCTTGATCTCGCTGCTCTCGGACAAGGCCTTGGCCTGGGCCAGCCCTTTATGGGAGAACAACAATCCGGTGGTTGCCGAGTTTTCCGGTTTTGTTGCTTCTCTTCGGAAGGTATTCGATGTGCCGGCTCGTGCTGCCTCTGCTGCGAAGCTCCTTATGTCCATCAGACAGGGTTCACGATCCGTAGCTGAATACGCCATTGAGTTTCGTACCCTGGCAGCAGAGGTGGGCTGGAATAATGAGGCTCTGGTCGCTGCTTTCTCTCATGGTCTCTCGGATGCCTTGAAGGATGAGGTTGCAGCTAAGGACCTACCAGTGGAGCTCGAGTCCCTTATTTCTTTCCTGATTTTGATTGACACCAGACTCAGGGAGAGACCTTCCTTTAAGGAGAGCCTGCGGAGGTCTTCTAACAGATTGGCGCCCACGTTTGCTGTCCCACCCGTGCCTCCCTCTCCTCCCACGCCTCCTGGGGATGACTTGTCTGGGGGTGAACCCATGCAGCTGGGGTTTGCTCGCCTGTCCGAGGGGGAGAGGGTACTCCGGAGACGCGAGGGCCGATGCATGTACTGTGGTCTCGGTGGGCATTTTCGGTTGGCATGCCCGAACCGTCCGGGAAACGCTCGCACCTGAGATCCTGTTGGGGGCAGATCTTGGGTGGAGTCTCCTCGTCCCCGGTTTCCCGTGTTGACAAACCACTGATTACTGTTGTCCTCTCCTGGGTCGGGGGCTCGGTGACGACCCAGGCGTTGGTGGACTCTGGTGCTGGTGGTTTGTTCATTGATAGTGTGTTCGCTGCCGCCAATTCCATTCCTCTGCAGCCTCGAGGTTCCCCACTGGCTCTTGAGGCGATAGACGGCAGACCCCTTCTGCCGCCACACGTGACTCAGGAGACTCTTCCAGTGGGGATGGCCATTGGTGCCGTTCACAGAGAGTCGGTCTGTCTCCAGGTTATTTCGTCTCCACACTACTCGGTGGTCTTGGGGTACCCCTGGCTCCAGAAGCATAATCCGACTTTCGATTGGAGATCGGCCGAGATCCTCTCGTGGTCACCGCAGTGTGGGGCTAGTTGCATCCATGGGCCTGTCAAGTTGCTGTGTACTTCCTCGGACTCTCTGTTGCCTCCTGAATACGAGGAGTACCGGGATGTATTCGATAAGGTGCGTGCGGTTGCCCTACCTCCGCACCGCCCATACGATTGTGCCATAGAGTTACAATCTGGTGCCGTTCCTCCTCGTGGCAAAGTCTATCCACTGTCGGTAGCGGAGAATGAGGCCATGGAGGAGTACGTGAGGGAGGCGCTTTCACGCGGACACATTCGCAAATCCTCGTCCCCGGCAGGGGCTGGATTTTTCTTTGTGAAAAAGAAGGGCGGTGAGTTGAGGCCTTGCATCGATTACAGGGGTCTCAATCGCATCACGATCAAGAACGCTTACCCGATACCCTTGATTTCCGAGCTGTTCGATCGCCTCAAAGGGGCCACGGTCTTTACCAAACTCGACCTGAGGGCGGCATATAACCTGGTAAGGATCAGGCGGGCGATGAGTGGAAGACCGCGTTTAACACCAGGACCGGTCATTATGAATCCTTGGTTATGCCCTTTGGGTTGTGCAATGCGCCCGCAGTCTTCCAGGAATTCATCAACGATGTTTTCCGTGACCTGTTGCAGCAGTGTGTGGTGGTCTATTTGGATGACATCTTGGTATATTCTGAATCCATGGAGGCCCACATTCTGGATGTCAGACGAGTGTTGCAACGGTTACGAGAGAACAAGCTGTTCGGTAAGCTTGAGAAATGCGAATTTCACCGATCCCAGGTAACCTTCTTAGGTTACATCATTTCCGCTGAGGGGTTCTCCATGGATCCTGAGAAGGTTTTGGCTGTCTTACAGTGGCCCCAGCCCAGTGGTCTTCGTGCCCTGCAGCGCTTTTTGGGCTTCGCCAATTATTATCGGAAGTTCATCAGGGACTTTTCCATGCTAGCCAAGCCTCTCACGGATCTGACCAGGAAGGGCAGTAATCCCCAGGTCTGGCCGCTCGAGGCCATCCGAGCTTTTGAGGCTTTAAAGTCCGCCTTTGTGTCGGCTCCGATTCTGTCGCATCCCAACCCTGGGTTTCCTTTTGTCCTCGAGGTGGACGCGTCTGAGACGGGAGTAGGCGCCCTCCTGTCTCAGTGTAGAACACCAGAGGGTCCTCTGCTTCCTTGTGGGTTTTACTCCCGGAAACTGTCTTCCGCGGAGTGCAACTATCAGATTGGTGACAGGGAGTTATTGGCCATCGTGCAGGCCCTTAAAGAATGGAGGCACTTGCTCGAGGGCTCGGTGGTTCCGGTTCTCATCCTGACGGACCACAAGAATCTGACCTACCTCTCTGAGGCCAAGAGATTGACACCATGTCAGGCCAGATGGGCTCTGTTCTTGTCACGTTTTAATTACGTGGTCTCCTACCTACCCGGTTCCAAGAACATCAGAGTGGATGCCTTATCACGGCAGTACTCCGAGCTGTCCGGGGAGGAGTCGATTCCGACTTCGGTCATACCTCCGAATCAGATCCTGGCCGCTATTCGCACCAGCCTGACCTCTCCCCTGGGTGAGCAGATTTTGGCGGCTCAATCTGGTGCTCCCTCTGGGAGACCCAACGGCAGATGTTTTGTGCCTGAGGAGTTGCGCACTCGGTTGTTGCGAACCTACCATAACTCCAAGGCCGCGGGGCATCCTGGAAAGAATCAGCTGTCCTGGGCTGTTTCACGTCTGTTCTGGTGGCCTTCTCTACGTTCCGACATCGCCGCATATGTAGCGGCATGCTCCGTTTGTGCCCAGAGTAAGTCCCCTCGGCACCTTCCGTTGGGCCTTTTGCAACCCATAGCCACCGGGGAGCGTCCATGGTCACACCTGGGGATGGATTTCATTGTGGACCTCCCTGCATCCCGAGGCCATACGGTCATTCTCATGATTGTGGATCGGTTTTCCAAAATGTGCCACTGTGTTCCTCTCAAGAAGTTACCCTCTGCACAAGAGTTGGCCTCGATTTTTGCCAGGAAGGTCTTCCGGTTGCACGGTTTGCCCAAGGAGATTGTGTCGGATCGGGGGAGTCAGTTTGTGTCCAGGTTCTGGCGCGCCTTTTGCTCCCAGTTGGGGATTCGTCTCTCTTTCTCCTCGGCCTACCACCCTCAGTCCAATGGGGCCGCAGAACGATCCAATCAGGCCTTGGAGCAATTCCTTCGTTGCTATGTCTCCGATCACCAAGACAATTGGGTTGACCTCCTGCCTTGGGCTGAGTTTGCCAGGAACACGGCGGTGAACTCTTCCTCTGGGACGTCTCCCTTCATGGCCAATTATGGGTTCCAACCTGCGTGTTACCGGAGGTATTCTCTCCCCAGGATATTCCGGCTGTGGAGGATCACCTTTCCGTCCTACGTGCTTCTTGGGTACAGATCCAGAGGTCCCTTGAGGTCTCTGCGCAGCGCCAGAGACTCCAGGCTGATCGCAGACGAGCGCCCGCTCCTTCCTACCAGGTCGGAGACCGTGTATGGTTGTCCACCCGCAACCTCAACCTTCGAGTGCCCACTCCCAAGCTGGCGCCTCGCTTTGTTGGTCCCTTCCGAGTGCTTCGCAGGGTAAACCCGGTAGCCTATGCCCTTGCGCTTCCTCCTGGCATGCGGATCTCCAACGTGTTTCATGTCTCCCTGTTGAAGCCACTGGTGTGTAATCGTTTCACTTCCTCGGTTCCTCGGCCTCGTCCGGTCCAAGTGGGCAATCATGAGGAGTATGAGGTGAGCAATATCCTGGACTCACGCCTGGTCCGCGGTCGGGTGCAGTTTTTGGTCCATTGGCGTGGATATGGTCCAGAGGAGCGTTCCTGGGTTCCCTCCGCAGATGTCCATGCTCCTGCCTTGCTCCAAGCCTTCCACGCACGCTTCCCTCAGAAACCGTTCTTTACTCCGCGGAGGAGGGGCCCTTGAGGGGGAGGTACTGTCATGGTCTTACCTTCTTGCTGTTCTCCTTCGTTTGACATGTGCTGGCGGCCATCTTGGTTTCTGGGTTTCTTGTAGCCTCCCACCCTGCGGCTTCTCCTTCCCACTGGGAGGAGCTGGATGCCTAGCTCATATATATAGGAGGTCTGTGGCTTCAGTTCCTTGCTTGGTCCTCCTGTGTTCACATGCTTCTAAGACTGCTGCTGCCGCTGGTTCCTGATCCAGGCTTCGTCTGACTACCCTGCTGGTTCCTGATCCTGGCTTCGTCTGACTACCCTGCTGGTTCCTGATCCAGGCTTCGTCTGACTACCCTTCTGGTTCCTGACCTCTGGCTTCGCAAGACCCTGCTTCGGTTTAGCCATCCGTTTGGACTTTTGCCTTACAGCTTGATTTCCAATAAAGCCTCCTCATTTCCACTTATCTCTTGTTGTACGTCTGGTTCATGGTTCCTTGACAGGTGATCAACCCATATAGACTCCCTGATCACCCCCTGTCATTGATCACCCCCCTGTAAGGCTCCATTCAGACGTCCGTATGTGTTTTGCGGATCCACGGATCCATAGATCGGATCCGCAAAACACATACGGACGTCTGAATGGAGCCTTACAGGGGGGTGATCAATGACAGGGGGGTGATCACCCCATATAGACTCCATGATCACCCCCTGTCATTGATCACCCCCCTGTCATTGATCACCCCCCTGTAAGGCTCCATTCAGACGACCGTATGTGTTTTGCGGATCCACGGATCCATGGATAGGATCCGCAAAACATATACGGACGTCTGAATGGAGCCTTACAGGGGGGTGATCAGGGAGTCTATATGGGATAATCACCCCCCTGTAAGGCTCCATTCAGACGTCCGTATGTGTTTTACGGATCCATGGATCGGATCCGCAAAACACACACGGACGTCTGAATGGAGCCTTACAGGGGGGTGATCAATGACAGGGGGGTGATCACCCCATATAGACTCCCTGATCACCCCCAGTCATTGATCACCCTCCTGTAAGGCTCCATTCAGACGTCCGTATGTGTTTTGCGGATCCACGGATCCATGGATCGGATCCGCAAAACACATACGGACGTCTGAATGGAGCCTTACAGGGGGGTGATCAGGGAGTCTATATGGGATGGTCACCCCCCTGTAAGGCTCCATTCAGACGTCCGTATGTGTTTTGCGGATCCACAGATCCATGGATCGGATCCGCAAAACACATACGAACGTCTGAATGGAGCCTTACAGGGGGGTGATCAATGACAGGGGGGTGATCAACCCATAAAGACTCCCTGATCACCCCCTGTCATTGATCACCCCCCTGTAAGGCTCCATTCAGACGTCCGTATGTGTTTTGCGGATCCACGGATCAATAGATCTGATCCGCAAAACACATACGGACGTCTGAATGGAGCCTTACAGGGGGGTGATCAATGACAGGGGGGTGATCACCCCATATAGACTCCCTGATCACCCCCTGTCATTGATCACCCCCCTGTAAGGCTCCATTCAGACGTCCGTATGTGTTTTGCGGATCCACGGATCCATGGATCGGATCCGCAAAACACACACGGACGTCTGAATGGAGCCTTACAGGGGGGTGAACAATGACAGGGGGGTGATCACCCCATATAGACTCCCTGATCACCCCCTGTCATTGATCACCCCCCTGTAAGGCTCCATTCAGACGTCCGTATGTGTTTTGCGGATCCACGGATCCATGGATCGGATCCGCAAAACACATACGGACGTCTGAATGGAGCCTTACAGGGGGGTGATCAGGGAGTCTATATGGGATGATCACCCCCCTGTAAGGCTCCATTCAGACATCCGTATGTGTTTTACGGATCCACGGATCCATGGATCGGATCCGCAAAACACATATGGACGTCTGAATGGATCCTTACAGGGGGGTGATCAATGACAGGGGGGTGATCACCCCATATAGACTCCCTGATCATCCCGCATGTGACCCCATTTCGGAAAGAAGACACCCCAAGGTATTCCGTGAGGGGCATATTGAGTCCATGAAAGATTGAAATTTTTGTCCCAAGTTAGCGGAAAGGGAGACCTTGTGAGAAAAAACAAAAAAAAACAATTTCCGCTAACTTGTGCCAAAAAAAAAATATTCTATAAACTCGCCATGCCCCTCATTGAATACCTTGGGGTGTCTTCTTTCCGAAATGGGGTCACATGTGGGGTATTTATACTGCCCTGGCATTTTAGGGGCCCTAAAGCGTGAGAAGAAGTCTGGGAACCAAATGTCTAAAAATGCCCTCCTAAAAGGAATTTGGGCCCCTTTGCGCATCTAGGCTGCAAAAAAGTGTCACACATATGGTATCGCCGTACTCAGGAGAAGTTGGGCAATGTGTTTTGGGGTGTCATTTTACATATACCCATGCTGGGTGAGATAAATATCTTGGTCAAATGCCAACTTTGTATAAAAAAATGGGAAAAGTTGTCTTTTGCCGAGATATTTCTCTCACCCAGCATGGGTATATGTAAAATGACACCCCAAAACACATTGCCCAACTTCTCCTGAGTACGGCGATACCACATATGTGACACTTATTTGCAGCCTAAGTGGGCAAAGGGGCCCACATTCCGAAGAGCACCTTTAGGATTTCACAGGGCATTTTTTTACACATTTTGATTTCAAACTACTTCTCACGCATTAGGGCCTCTAAAATGCCAGGGCAGTATAACTACCCCACAAGTGACCCCATTTTGGAAAGAAGACACCCCAAGGTATTCCTTGAGGGGCATGGCGAGTTCCTAGAATTTTTTATTTTTTGTCACAAGTTAGCGGAAAATGATGTTTTTTTTTATTTTATTTTCTTACAAAGTCTCATATTCCACTAACTTGTGACAAAAAATAAAAACTATTATGAACTCACTATGCCCATCACGAAATACCTTGGGGTGTCTTCTTTCCAAAATGGGGTCACATGTGGGGTATTTATACTGCCCTGGCATTTTAGGGGCCCTAATGTGTGAGAAGTAGTTTGAAATCAAAATGTGTAAAAAATGCCCTGTGAAATCCTAAAGGTGCTCTTTGGAATGTGGGCCCCTTTGCCCACCTAAGCTGCAAAAAAGTGTCACACATGTGGTATCGCCGTACTCAGGAGAAGTTGGGCAATGTGTTTTGGGGTGTCTTTTTACATATACCCATGCTGGGTGAGAGAAATATCTTGGCAAAAGACAACTTTTCCCATTTTTTTATACAAAGTTGGCATTTGACCGAGATATTTATCTCACCCAGCATGGGTATATGTAAAATGACACCCCAAAACACATTGCCCAACTTTTCCTGAGTACGGTGATACCACATGTGTGACACTTTTTTGCAGCCTAGGTGGGCAAAGGGGCCAACATTCCAAAGAGCACCTTTAGGATTTCACAGGGCATTTTTTACACATTTTGATTTCAAACTACTTCTCAAAAAGTGGTCTGGCCATTAAGGGTGTTTAAGCTAGGGGAGCTGAGGTGGTTAAAGGCTATGTACACCTTTGGGGGCAATTTTTAGAGATAAGGGTTATTAGATGACCAGCACAAAGTTAAAGTATCAGTCCAATCACACAGTTAGAAAAACAGTTAACCCTTTGTGACTGAACAGCTCAATATTTTTAATAAAGGCCAATTGAAAATATGATTTTAGCCCAAAAAAGTTTAAATCCTTTAAAAAAATGGACTCCAAAGGTGTACAGAGCCTTGAAGTGACATCAATGTAGCCTAGTGAAATACATAATTATCTTTATGCCACATGTATTGTTTGTCTTTTTGGTATTCATCATGAATGCTAGCAATGAATCATAGGACAGAACTGGATAGGGACTGTTCTCTCAGGATCTTAAGATGATAGAATAATGAGGTAAAGAACATGGAGCAATAAACTGTGAAGCAGAACCATCTCAGTATTCAACACAACCCATTATTTCTAGAAAAAGACATCGCTTAAAACACATCTAGAAAAGAATTTCCTCTCCACATCCCTCTCTAGTATAATGAGTGTATATTCTACTTCCGTCAGTGAGAAATATAATTATGTGACCCGCCATGAGACTATGTGAGCAACCACCGGGTTGCCATGTGGTTTTAGCTCAAACTGGGCAAATGTTATTGTACAGTTCACAGTTAATACTGACTGATCTATTCTGAAACCAGATCAGTGTGCCTGTCATGTAGCACTGTGCTCAACACCAACGTGCCTATCATAGGCGTGCGCACGGGGTGTGCCGGGTGTGCCTGGGCACACCCTAATCACACCCCTGTGCTCCGCCTCCTGCACTGCCTGCCAGCCGCCCCACACTAGTGTCCGACCGCAGTGCGCCGCACAGCTGCTTCATCATCATGTCAGAGACAGAGAGTGTGACATACTAAACTACATACTGCTGGTCTGGATGCTGGTCTCATCAGTGTAATCGGATTATCCACTAATGCATCCAGTCCAGACTCCACCCCCACTGCTCCGCTGTGCTGTGCTCCACCTCCTCCTTGTCTCAGTCTCCCGGCGGCCTAACGTAACGTCACTCACTCCGACGTCACGCGCCTGCTCCGCCTGCTTCTAAAGTGGGAGGAGCATGTGCGTGCGGCGTGACAGAGTGAGTGACGTCACGTTACGCTGCCGCCGGCTGCCTATTTTGAATGTGAAGAGCGGGAGCCTGCCTGCCCGCGCCCAGTAGGCCAGTAGTGAATGGATGCGCCCGGCATCTTCTTTAACTGCACTAGTATGTAAGGCTGGCGGGCGCATGCGCAGTAGCGAAACTGAAGCCGGCTGAGTGTATGAGCCGTTTTGATCCAAAGTGTGTGTGTGTGTGTATGTGTAATATATATATATATATATATATATATATACACACGCGCGCATGGCACGCATATATATATATACACGCGCGCGTGGTGTGTGTTTGTGCTTTAGGGTGCACACCCTAATGCAATAGGCTGCGCACGCCTATGGTGCCTATGAGACATACTTTATTGCACCCCACTGCTCACACTGTTTGATTTGTGGTGTTGTGGAAGTATTAGCTTTGACCTATCTTTACCTGTTTAGGGAATGTTATCTCCCAGTTAAAACCAGATGGGAACACATGTCCTTTTTTCTAATCAGTTTTTATTTTCAGATTGCAGATTTTTTTATTCTACTTCCTTGACATGATTATGGGGGTGGCCATCTTGCATTTACAAAGTATTACGAACTTTGCTTTACAGCAGCCCCATGGGCCATAGACACAATGGTCTGGCGGGGACCTTATCACCTTTCATTATTTCAGTGAAACTGTATTTGATGAATATATTGATGAATATATTGTAAGATGTCTTCTTTTGATAATAAAAAGTTAAGTAGAAGGGTGGCACAGAGGTCAGTGAGATGGTGCCATGGTACAATACAAACATGAGACATAATGTATGTGCAATCAGTGCATCTATACTGGGGCACAGTAGGTAGAATGTCCCACTGTCACATTGAAACCATTCCCTACTATTAGATTGTATGTCTTAGGCCCCTTTAGGACCTGCACGAGAATTCCGTGCAGGTCCAATGCGTGAGTTTAACGCATTGCACCCGCACTGAATCCGGACCCATTCACTTCAATGGAGCTGTGCACATGAGCTGTGATTTTCACGTATCACTTGTAAGTTGCGTGAAAATCGCAGCAAGCTCTTGTGCGTTTTTCAGGCCCCATAGATGTGAATGGGGCTGCGTGAAAATCGCAAGCATCTGCAAGCAAGTGTGGATGTGGTGCGATTTTCACGCACGGTTGCTAGGAGACGATCGGGATGGGGATCCGATCTTTATTATTTTTCGTTATAACATGGTTATAAGGGAATATAATAGCATTCTTAATACAGAATGCTTAGTAAAATATCCATTGAGGGGTTAAATATAATAAACTAATTTAACTCACCCCATCCATTTGGTCGCGTAGTGGACCTCCTCTTCTTTGTACTTTCTTCAGGACCTGGCTAAAGGACCTTTGATGACGTCACTGCGCTCATCACATGGTCTATCACCATGACACCAGAACACCTAACTCAAACCCGAACTTCTGTGAAGAAGTCCGGGTTCGGGTCTGGGTACCAAACATGCCGATTTTTCTCACGCGCGTGCAAATCGCATTAAAACGCTTTGCACTCACGCTTTGCACATTTTCCCGCAATGCACCCGCATCTTGTCCGGCCCTCACGCGCAACACCCGTGTGAAAGAGGCCTTAGGTTACTTTCAAATCTGCGGCCTGGAGATCCGGCAAAAATTGCGAGAATCAGACGGACACAAATTGCAGCATGGAGCTGTTTGTGTCAATCTGATTCTGGTGATTTTTGCCAAAATGCGGCCAGACCTCCGTCCGGACCCCATTATACTTAATGTGGCTGGCAGGCATTCTGGTTGCATCCTTGAGTGCCAGATCTGGAGAATTACGGCAGGCTTTTCTTTGTGGGAACAGCCTGCCGGAATTGCTACTGCAAATGTGAAAGTAGTCTGAGCATATGAATTCATAGCTCAAAAATAGTGCATAGAGATACATATAGGGATGCTCTATAAAGAGCTTAGACAGAGCAAGGGGCCCATACACTGTTCTTGCACTAGGGCCCTCTGCTGTCAGTGTCCATTCTTAGCCAAAAGGAAGGGGTAATAAAACAAAAGCAGAATGGGGAAAGGAAACATGAAGTCTAATAATAGGTGGGTATTTGATGTCCATGACAGGAGGAGGGTTTACTAATGGGGGGTTTACTACTAAAGTAAATGAGGATAGCATACACCGATGGGGTCTAATTGCCTACAAATTCTTAGAATTAGGCCTCATGCACACAACAGTATCCTTTTTAAAGTCCACAAATCGTGTATCTGCAAAATACAAATGCTGTCTGTGTTGCATCTGCATTTTTTGCAGACCCATTGACTTCAATGGGTCCGTGGTCCACATTTTGCGGACAAGTAGAGGACAAGTATAGGACAGATTATCTTTGTGCTTTCCGCATCTGTATGTCCATTCCACAAAAGGATAGATTATGTATGCAAAATGACAACAAACCCATTGAAAACAATGGGTCTGCAAATAAAATGCGGACAGCACACGGACCCTAACTGTAATATGCGGGTCTGTGATTTGCAGACTGCAAAATGGATACAGTCGTGTGCATGAAGACTTAAAGGGGTTATCCAATACCTATAATGACCCCCAGAATGCCCCTGCCCCTCCTCTCAAGCATACCTACCTTCTCTCTGGCACGCACGTTCCTCTGGATCCCTGCATGGCCGCCACTGCACCTCCCCATTGTGCGGATCAAAACATCCAGCAACAGGGGGGTTGGGAGACTGGGTGTAGCCAATAGCAGGCCATGACGGTGACCAGCCTCCCTAGCATTAGTTTTTGTTACAAAGTGACTACAAGGAGAGAACTTGGAATCAGTAAGTGATCAAGTCAGAAAGAACAATGTATATTGGAAAATTGTATAACTTTTCATTGTACAAAGATTTTTTTTTCTTAAAGGGAACCTGTCACCATGAAAATGCAAAGTATTCTGCCAGAAGCCTTTTATAGAGCAGGTGAAGCTGAGAAGATTGGTATATAGTTTTATGGGGAAAGATTCAGTATAACTTGTAATTTAGTCATTTAAATTCCTGCTCATTCTGGGCTTTGAAGTCCAGGAGGCGGTCCTATCAGTGATTGACAGCTATCTCTGTACACACAGCCATAGAGGAAAGGCTGTCAACGGAAAGTCTGCTGCGGCTTGGTTATCCCTTTCTGGATACATATCTGCTTTTAAGACATGCATATGTGCCTTGTCGGTATACTCGTACCATATACTGACAAAAGCCGTAGCAATGTCTCGCAGATAATCTCAAACCTATAAGAACCATTCTGGGCCTAGAAGTCCAGGAGGCGGTCCTATCAGTGACTGACAGCCATCTCTGTATACACAGCTGTATACAATCACTGATAGGACCGCCTCCTGGACTTCAAAGGCCAGAATGAGCAGGAATTTATATGTATAAAATACTGAATCTTTTCCCATAAATCTATACATCAATCTGCTCAGCTCCTCCTGCTCTGTAACATGCTGCCTTCAGCTCAGACACCATATTCAGCATGACAGGTTCCCTTTAAACCTCAAAGAAACCTCTTGCTCTGTAGAAACAAATGTCAGATATATATATATATATATATATATATATAGCATAGAGAAAAAGGAGTGATGTGCACGTGACCTCTCTGGATCACTTTCCACACATTTATAACTACACTTAAAAGGCCCATAATGCTTGTCCATACCTAGTCCAACGTTGGTTAATTCAGCCATTTATTAAAGATGAATTTCTTCACCATTTTTTAAATGTTTAGCTATGCTAATGCATGATGCCAAGAATGCCCATTTAAATTTAATCACATACAAGAACCCATAATCCCTACTTGAAAAATTAAAAAAATTTAAAAAAAAAAAAACATGCAAAGCTATTCCCTAAGCTATCTAAATACTTGATTTGTTATAATTACATTGGTTAAACTGAATTAAATCAATTATAAAATGATTGAAATAATAGTAATCTAGAAAGTGAATGCTTAATTAGGTCCATATGTACAAAGTCCCCTTGGCTGTCTGACATTGGCAGTTTTAGAGACTTGGCACAATGGAAGCTCGAGAGACCATGACAAATTGTGGCCAAGCACACAGCTGTCTAACCTCGTCCTTCTTAACCATTTTAGGGCCACTCAGGAAAAGAGGCTGACACTGTAGACATGTAAAGTTACCTTAAACCCACAAGTTAAAGTTGTAGGATATGTTTGGACTCTACCATAGCTACAGTATACAGATCCAAGAAGGCTTATACTGTTTTACTTTTACGTTCATTAAAATTACATTCATCCTTTTAGGAAAATGCTCAAACCTTTAAACGTGTACCTCCATAATTTAAAGGGGTTGTCTGGCCAGTCTTTTTTATTTCAGCTCGGAGTTGAAAGTTATACTAACCTCCAACAATCCCCCGCTGCTTTCTTTCTGATACGCTCTGGGTCCCCACTGGTCTCTGATTCCTGGTCCCTCTAGACACAAAGAAAGTGTCCAAACAGCCATCACTGGTTGAGGTGGTTCACCAATATGGGAAAGTCAGCAAAGTGGTCACAGGTTTTAAGCCATCCACCTATGCTGACCACATAGGTCCATGGCTTGTTACAAGACACAACTGTATTGCAAATGTAATGAACTGTGTCCATCATGTGACCAGGACAAGTTTTATATACTGGATACATATATACCCCACTCCTGTCATTTCCTTCTCTGCCTGCAAGTTTGAATTTTGTCAGACAAAAGCCTCAATGCTACTAATGAATGTACTGTATCTATTGCTGGGAATACATTGATTATTGGGATTCAAACACTGGAGCTTCTCAGGTAGTCACCCACATGCTTCAAGGACTATTATATCTTAAAGACAAAAAAAAAAAACAGCCGTTGAAATTGCTTAGCTCTATCTCCTGCAGTCCATAGAAAAGAATGTACACTACCATTCCACTTAGGCCTCATGCACACAACCAATGTTTGGGTCCGCATCCGAGCCGCAGTTTTTGCAGCTTGGATGCGGACCCTTTCACTTCAATGGGGCCGTAAAAGATGTGGACAGCACTCTGTGTGCTGTCCGCATCCATTGCTCCATTCTGTGGTCCGCAAAAAAAATATAACCTGTCTATTCTTATCCATTTTGCGGACAAGAATAGGCAGTTATATCAATGGCTGTCCGTGCCGTTCTGCAAATTGCGTAACGCACACGGACGTCATCTGTGTTTTGCGGACCGAAAAACACACAACGGTCGTGTGCATGAGGCCTTACATGGGGAATCGTGGATCTTAATTTTTAAGATTGTTGGGGTACATGCAGTTGTACCCTCAGTGGTCACTTATCCCCTATCAAGTCAGACCCACCCTTCATGTATGTACATGCCCACTTTTACACAGGACTTCTCCCCTCTCATGTCTGTTTTAGTAACTATTTACGTTCCCCGTGTAGTAGTAATTCTGGAGCATATTTTCATATAACTCTATGTTGTGCCGTTTAAGTTTGAGAATAAAGGTACAGCTGGGTGTTACCAGCTGACGGTCTGTCCTTGTACAGTCTAACACTGGGAGCGCTAATTGGACAGTTTCATACTGTGCACGGACACGGCCCCAACTGGTAAAAGGTTTTACCTTTATTCATAAACTTTGAGCAAGACTCCTGCATAACGGAAACCAGGCGGATTCGTTATGCGACCCATAGACTTCTATTATGACAGAATGCAAAATGGAATGCCTCTAAAGGTTTTCTGTCATAGAATTCCATTATGGCCCATGGTAATGGAATCCATATCAGAATTGTAATAAAATCGAATGCTGAACTCGAACGTGTACAACACAAGTTCGCTTATCCCTAGTGACAGGTTCTCTTCAATTTAATTGTAATTATCATTACGATTGTTATAGAAATATTAATATTAGAAATCCGCTCGCATCAGGCTTTGTGTAAGGAAAGGTGAAAATCTCAACCGCAGTCAGACAAAGGTGTTACCATCTTGAATTCTTGCTGAGCACTCCCCCTCCTTCACAGTCTGCTCACCATTTATTTAGTCACAGTAACAATAGAAATAGGCTGGACCATCACCTGACCACTTACTTCATGTAACAAGGATACAGGAAGTGATGACACAGGAAGATGAGATAGTTCAGGTACATGTCAAAGGACAGGGGATTGCATCAACGTGGCTGAACAGTGTAATGCACACACCCCATCCCTGTATAAGGATGGATGAGTCATGTCCATTGACTGGTCAGCCAGGTGGCCACCCATCCCCCATCACTGTCAGCATGGACCCCATTCAATACTGCTCAAAGTGACCAGTATCTAGTGAAGATCATTCTACTGGTTCTTATGGGTTTGAGATTATCTGAGAGACATTGCTACGGCTATTGTCAGTATACGGTACGAGTATACCGACAAGGCAGATATGCATGTCTTAAAAGCAGATATGTATCCAGAAGGGGATAGCGAAGCCGCAGCAGAGGTATAATATGTATCTCTCGTTATGCAGACTTCACTTCTCTAATGTGTATAGACATTTAAAGGGAAGAAGCCCAGTGCATTGCACTTAGTGCTCACAAACCGGCAAACGCCCCCCTACACACTGAGAACACGTCTCCAAGCCCATGAGAAGGTTTTCATACTGACGGTTTTACCACTGGTCCCGATTCAACCCAAGTACCCTCTGCTAGAGCGTTCTTCGGTTAAATCCGACACAGGGAGACAGATGACAATCTATAAAACACACACACATCCTAAGATAAAATGTCCGCATAATAAAATTTCCACAACACAATCTAATAGATTATCTGCACAGATGAGTGAATCGCTCAAAATTAAAGTTCACTTCAACCGCATCGGACTGGGGGGCCACTGAGATATTGTAGTTAACAGATAAAGGACATTTTTGAGAACTGGAATACAATCATTGTCTCTAATACATAAAGAACACATACACAGCCAGACGTCTATATATACTGATGGATGTGGTTTACAATGTGTGTTTTTAGAATTAGAACAATTAGAATTAGAACAATACATTTTCTTGGTGGCCGTTATGAGCGGTCATTAAATATTACATATGCATTTACTATTGATGTCTTTCAGAGAACAAAATGTGAAGAATAGAGTGTTACTTACAGATACCACGAATGCTTCTGGATCTGATCTAGCTGCAAGACAAATAATAAGAAATTAACCTTTCACTCAACTAACTCAGAACAGCTAAACGATAAAATCACAATATACTGTATATAGTTTAGGAGCCTCTGAGATCAGGTGTCAACTGAGGGGGCACTTGTTAAGTGGTTATTCACATGACCAGATTTTTTTTTCCATGTGCTGTCGATTTTAAAAACACATACAAGCCAATGGGGCCATTCACATATCAATTTTTTTAAAGGATCCTTGCATCCAATTTGGAGAAATTGACTGCAGGTCCTATTCTGGTCCATTTTTGCAAATCAGGCTCATCCATTCAATGGAAGAAAACACATAACAGCTATAGGAAGGCACAAGTGTCCGTCGTTGACAGAAGGTATGTGTCACCGAGGTTCCTGGCCTCGGTGAAGTGAGAGCTGGTATTTTCAGGTGTCAGCGGCAGCGACACTTTGCTATCTTAGTATGGCTGTATAGCTGATCCGGGATGGCTCTTACTGGGAGTAGTCAAAGTGATGGGTAGGTGACTACTCCCCACGTTCCCGGCCGGGTCTTGACTGGCCTATAAAAAACCCAGCCAGCAGTGTCAGCTGTGAGTGGATTACTCCTCTCTGACAGTGGAGCGCTGTCAGTCTCTGTGTTGGGACCTGGGAGTTTGGGCCTGGATTAAGGCTTGCTACCTTTTTGGTGTGAAAGGAAGGACTTCTTCTTTGCCGCATGGTGTGAACGAACACCCGAATCAGAAGGTGACTGTTTTCCTTGAAGCAGACTTTTTGTTTTGTCATTTACTTAATGTGTGAATAAACATTGAACTGTTTAAGACTTTGCTGTTGCCTCTATACTGCGTCCGCTAACCTGTCTCCCAGAGCGAATCCCCACACAGCCTATAGCCATCCATGTGCTGTTATTTACAGACATAAAAAACGGACACGGTCGTGCAAATGAGCTCTAATATACAAGCAGGATGGTGTTCATACTGGAACCAGAGGACGCCTACTGGGGGAGAATTTTTTCCTGTCTTAAATTTGGACCAGTCAGGCAGAAAATGCACCAAAGTGGCTCACACTGTGAGATAGATTTACTGCAGCTCGCTAGAAATGTTAGACACTTTGCTCTTTCTCATGCCCTTTATGCCTTTGGCACAAATTGAGACAGAATTCTGGCACATTTAGCTTAGTAAATCTCCCCATAGTGTCCATTGCAAATAAAAGGGGGTCATCTAATGAAACGTTCTGAATTACTGGGAGAGCAATGCAAGTAAGGCCTCATGCACACGACCGTTGTGTGCATCTGTGGCCGTTGTGCCGATTTCCGTTTTTTTTTCGCGGACCCACTGACTTTCAATGGGTCCGTGGAAAAATCGGAAAATGCACCGTTTGGCAGCCGCATCCGTGATCCGTGTTTCCTGGCCGTGAAAAAAATAGGACCTGTCCTATTTTTTTCACGGTCAACGGTTCACGGACCCATTCAAGTCAATGGGTCCGTTAAAAATCACGGATGCACACAAGATTGTCATCCGCATCCGTGATCCGTGTCTGTGATCCGTGTCCGTTTTTTTCTATTATTTCAATGGCAAACTTGACATTTTTTTTTCATTTTTCATGTCCGTGGATCCTCCAAAAATCAAGGAAGACCCACGGACGAAAAAACGGTCACGGATCACAGACCTACGGACCACGTTTTTGCGGACCTTAAAAAAACAAACGTGTGTGCATGAGGCCTAAATGGGTTTTCGGTTAGAAATGAACAGAAATGTAACTTTGTAGCATACATGTGCTTCACCTCCTCACAAGTTGTCAAGATCTCTGCTTGCTGATACTGAAAGAAAATTTTCAATGTTTACATTCAGAGGCTAACGACCTCTCATGTTAATGTGCAAAGCTTGTTTGATACACTTAAAATATGTCATTTGTAGACTTTGATTTTAAACAATGTTTCCGTTCACTAGCAGCAAGCATAAATATTGAAGTTGGTGAAAGACCAAATATATTTACATTTCGGAATGCTAGTTTTACACCTGTGGTGTGAATTCTGGCATGCTGTTCCGGCAGAGAACAACCTGCTGGAATTCACCGGGTCCGGCACTGCCGAATGCCGACGGAATGCCGCATGACCCGAGCATAGCTTAGGGAGGGATACTCAGGGCCCCGGGGCTGTCTGCGCTGTAATCCTGCTGTTACGGCAGCAGCCTGAAGTAAAATGTGAAATAAAGTTATAACAGTAATCCCATAATGGGATGTAAAAAATTTTTTTTGATAAACAATGTATGACAATTTTAAATACTCACCCACCCAACAAAAAATAAATAAACAATCACCATTATTTACTGCAAAATACATTTTATTGTGCACACATTAAATAAAAATAAAAATGTACACATATTACATATCCACCTGACTGTATTTAGTGTGAAATATGAACGGCGTAAAACAAAAATGGCTTATACAGTATATAAGGACAGTTATGTCCTTATATACTGTATAGCAGCTTCCCCCTGCCTGCCTGCCCTGACTGTAGTGAGCGCTTACCGCTCAGTCAGGCATCGCTCCTGGCGGCTGCTTCATTAGTCAGGGGGGAGAGCAGCACACTGACAGCGCTGGCCACGCTGGTCCGCGAGCTTACAGATAGTGCACAAGTGCTCTATATTTAATAAAAAGGAGGAATGTGTATTTAATTTTAACACATGAGGCTCCTGTCCCCACCAGGCTGTGAGAGAGCAGGCAGAAAGAAGCCCACAGCTCCCGCACAGTCCGTCTCTCCTATGCTGATACAAGGCGGATGCCCCTTAGCAACGCCCATTCGAGAGAGCGCTGCTAAGGGACATTTCAGACCCAGTTTTCTACTAAAAATAAATGTTTTCCCTAAAAAAAAAGCATATTACAAAAATGTTCCCTGTCACTGTCCCTACTCATTAGCATGAAATAAAATAATTAAATGACAGTTACGCTTTAAAGGCGCCTGTGTATTTTTGCAACCATTTTTATTGCTCTAGTCTAGAGCATCAAACAAATAAATAAATAAATGAAACCACTTTGCAAAGCTTTTTTATTAAAAAATATTTTAATAGTTTCATAGTTTTTATTTGTCTACAGCTATTGTCTTGTCTGCAAAATCATCCTGCTGTTCTGTGGTACTTTCATCAACCTCTGTTATTGCTCAGCTCCAGACAGTAGAAGATGGAGCAGCTGATATGGAGTAAGACGTCCGTGGAACACGGTCCGTGAGATACCGGACTGTTGCTATGACGCCGTGCACTCCTGCAATGCCAGTCCGGTATCTCGCGGACGTCTGCATGAGGCTTAACACATGCAGGACTGCATAATCAGACTACACAGGGGATGTTTGTAGTCTTAAACCATAGACATACATAGGTCTGCATAGGAGCAGCAACAACATTAGCAAAAGTTTACATAGCCTTTAACCCCTTCCTGCTATAGCTGTGTAATGCGAGTAATGACAACTGTGGACATTTAACTCCTCAGATGCCGTGGTCAATTGTGACCATGGCGTCTGAGGAGACTAAAACCTGGAAATGTACTTTTCCCCCACGGAGATTGGGGAAAGTGCCCTGTTCTAATAATGAGCCACATGAGCCTGTACTAGGCTTCCAAGTTTATTATTAGGGCTCATTCAGATGGCCGTATTTTTGCGGATCCGTTTTTTTGTGGATTAGATACAGACCTATTCACTTCTATGGAGCCCTTTTCTTCCATTCCACGGCTCAGCAAAACAAATGAAGCATGTCCTATACTTGTCAGTGAAAATCAGGACATGGCACCATTGCAGTCAATGGGTCAGCAAAAAAACTGAATGCAATCCGTTTTTTTGCGGACATGCTGAACTGTCCGCAAACAAATGGATCCGCATTTTTGCGGACAGCATACGGCCGTCTGAATGAGCCTTTAGTCTATCCCAGTTTCAGCCAGCAGGTGGTAGCACTATACTGGGATATAGTGATTTCTGTACAGAATAATGGAACAAATTCCATTATTCTGTACAAGTTGCAATCTGATGATTAAAAGTTGTGGTCTACTTGTGGACCCAACAAAAAGTAAAAAAGAAAGTTTAAAAAAAAAAAAAAAATTCAACTCACCCCCCTTTCCCCAAAATCAAAATAAATAATTAAAAAAATAACATCATGCCAAAATGCCCGTACTATTAGGCTTGGTCTACACGACGACATTTGTCGCGCGACATTTTGTTGCACTAATGTCGCGCAACAATTTTTATAATGGCAGTCTATGGTGTCGCACTGCAACATGCAACATGCTGCGACTGCGATGCAACAGTCGCAGAAAATCCATTCGAGATGGATTTTTCTGCGACTGTTGCGTTGCAGTCGCAGCATGTCGACACCATAGACTGCCATTATAAAAATTGTCGCGCAACAAAAGTGCAACAAATGTCGTGCGACAAATGTTGCGCCCTATATGTAATGCGACAAATGTCGTCGTGTAGACCTAGCCTAAAAGTATAAAAAAGTTATCCCTGATTCGCTGCTTTTTCATCACTTTATCTCCCAATTAAATTGAATAAAAAGTGATCAAAAAGTCATACACACTCCAAATGGTATTATCAGAAACTACGGATCATCCCGCGAAAAATTTGCCCCAAAACATCTTCATAGACATAACTATAACAAAGTTATGAGGGTCAGAATATGGCAATGAAAAGAATATAACTTAAACGCAATAAAACTATACTTATGGTGGGGAACTGAACCTGACCCGAGAATGAATAGTGCAAATTAGTTTTACTGCATAGTGAACGTTGTAGGAAAAAATAAAATCCTAAAACTGTGTCGGAATTGCATTTTTGTTCCAATTCCAACCCATTTGGATTTTTTTCCCCTGCTTTCCACTACATTGTATAACATTAAATGGTGGCATTAGAAAGTACAACTCGTCTGGCAAAAAAAATGAGCCCTCATACGGCTATGTGAACGGAAAAGTAAAAAAGTTTTGGATCTGGGTAGGGAGGAGTGAAAAATTGCCACGTCAGGAAAGGGTTAAAGAAGAGCTGTTACCTCTCCCGACATGTCCGTTTTAGTAACTACTTGCATTCCCCATGTAATAACAATTCTGGTGCATCTATTCTTAAAGGGGTTATTTACCTTTTTCTTACTGATGATCTATCATTTCGATAGGTCATCAGGATCTGATCGGTGGGGGTCCCAGGTGTCAGCTATTTGAGAAGGCAGCTTCCCTCAAGCCAGTGACGTCACTTCAATATGGCTGCGCCCAGGCCACGTGACATAGTTGTGATGTCACTGGCCTGCGGAAGGCTGTTAGAAGGCTACTGCGAGCGCCACTACATTCTCAACCAGCTGATCGGCGGGGGTCCCTGGTGTCAGACCCTGCCGATCAGATGCCGATGACTTTTCCAAAAGAGATTCGTCTCTGTACAGCATTGAAATGTATGGGCTCCGGCGAGGCAAATTACGTTATCACCAAAGTCTCACGGGACTTTGCTGCATAACTTTAGGATTTGATTTTTCAACATTAAAACTATTTTAAAAAATGGAACCGAAGCCAACTTTGGATCCATGCTTTAAAATTTTGAAAACAACACTGGAGAATGTCGCGCTCATCCACAGGAAGCCAGGAGCCCGTACCTCGCCCTGAACCTTGGCGCACAACAAGTCCCAGAATGAAGAGAAAAACGGTCCATCATGTGCCATCATGACTAAGGATCCGCACATATAGTGATCCGAAACCGGTCGATTTCTTGCATTGCTGTACGTTGGTTTTTATCTGCACAGGATTTAATAAAGCCTCAAGTATTTTCAGTGAAGCTGGACCGTTTTTCTCTTCATTCTGGGACTTGTTTTAGGGCCCTTTCACACTTGCGTTGTCCGGATCCGGCGTGTACTCCACTTGCCGGAATTACACGCCGGATCCGGAAAAACGCAAGTGTACTGAAAGCATTTGAAGACGGAGCCGTCTTCAAAATGCGTTAAGTGTTACTATGGCACCCAGGACGCTATTAATGTCCTGGTTGCCATAGTAGGAGCGGAGGAGCGGGGGAGCGGTATACTTACAGTCCGTGTGGCTCCCTGGGCGCTCCAGAATGACGTCAGAGCGCCCCGTGCGCATGGATGAGGTGTTCCATGTGATCACGTGATCCATGCGCTTGGGGCGCCCTGACTTCACTCTGGAGCGCCTGGAGAGCCGCACGGACGGTAAGTATGCTGCTCCCCTGCTCCCCACAACACTTTACCATGGCTGCCAGGACTTTAGCGTCCTGGCAGCCATGGTAACCACTCTAAAAAAGCTAAACGTCGGATCCGGCAATGCGCCGAAACGACGTTTAGCTTAAGGCCGGATCCGGATCAATGCCTTTCAATGGGCATTAATTCCGGATCCGGCCTTGCGGCAAGTCTTCAGGATTTTTGGCCGGAGCAAAAAGCGCAGCATGCTGCGGTATTTTCTCCGGCCAAAAAACGTTCCGTTCCGGAACTGAAGACATCCTGATGCATCCTGAACGGATTTCTCTCCATTCAGAATGCATTAGGATAATCCTGATCAGGATTCTTCCGGCATAGAGCCCCGACGACGGAACTCTATGCCGGATCCGGACAACGCAAGTGTGAAAGGGCCCTTAAAATGGTTTTAAAGTTTAAAAGTTGATGGTCGAAGTTATTTACTGAACTCTCGTGAGACTTGGGTGCTCACTTCGCCAGAGCCCATACATTTGAATGCTGTACCTAGACCCGTCTCCATACAGCATTAAAACGAGGTTTGAAGCGAATCGACTTTGGATCTAGGATCCAAAGCGCGATTCGCTCAACACTACCTACAATATACCCATCTGAAATTGGTCTTGGTCTTTAGGCTCCATGCAAATTGTAGATCTGTAAAACATGGATCCCGGCCGTGTGCATGCTGACATTTTTTTACCCCTGTAGAAGTGTCCTATTCTTGACCACAAAACAGACAAGAACAGGACATCTTTTTTGCAGACGGGAGGAATGAACACACACTGTGCTGTCTGCATCTTTTGTGGCCCCATTGAAATAAATGGGTCCCCACATCTGATCTGAAAAAATTGTGGATTGGATGTGGACCAATAATATAGTCGTGTGAATGGAGCCTTAAGATGTAGGTTGCAGATCACACACTAAGCAATGATAACAGACAAGTTTTAAGACTTCTTTGGCAAATAAACCTCCGTACACAGGGGTATAAGGTAAGAATAAGTTACTCACACTGAGGCGTTTCTCAGGTTCCACCTCAATCATGCCCCTCAGCAGATTCTGACAGTCTGGTGGGATAAAATGCGGCATATGAAATACACCACGTTTCACCTTCTCTAGCAGCTGACGCAAGTTATCGTCATCAAAGGGCAATGCCCCCTGCAAAACAAGAAAGTCATGAGAGATACTAATACGATGTCATAAAATCTATGATACTGAATGACTTCTATATGAACACAGTCATGTTATACAGCATTTAGGACTGGCCACAAGCTACTTGTGCTTCAAACTGAAGTCACATAATGATGAGATCCAAGACATGCATGGAGTAGCTTAAAGAGGATCTCAACTCTCAAAAATCTGCTTAAAATGGCAGTAAAATGTACAGGACAGCAGTTCAGGGATTTGCTTTACCGCAGCCATATGGACATGAGAAATCCCTGTCAGAAAATGATCTATTGATTTCGTTCTCAGGGTGTTGTGGGCATGCTCTGTGACCTGTGCAGAGGTCACTGTGCAGGGAGGGGAAGAAAGTAAGCTGTGATCACTACCTGTTGTTATAATATATGTGTTATCCCCCAGAAGATGTGTGTGTTGGGATGCTGTGATCCGCCCCCCTTCTGTCACGTGATCAACTGACCTTCATTATGGTGGAAGCACTTGCCACTTTACATGGTGGTCTTGTATTATAGGTGTTGATACTCATGTGTAACTCATGTGTAACTCATGTGTAACATTGATATTTATGATTGACCCTTAGCACTCTGCATTTATCCATTAGTCTCCACTCTATATGTTGTGATTTCTACTGATTACAGTGCTGCATTTCATTAGAAAAAGCTATACCACTGTATACTGCCTGCATATTGGACCTATTATTTTTAACAAATCTTACAGATGCACAATCAGATTAAAGGGAACCTGTCACATTGCAAATAGTGTCTGAGCTGCAGGCAGCAGGTTATAGAGCAGGAGGAGCTGAGCAGATTTTTTATATGTTGTAATTATCATTTATACATATACATTCCTGCTCATTTTGGGCTTTGAAGTCCAGCAGGCGGTCCTATCAGTGATTGACAGCCTTCCCTTGACTGTGTATACAGAGATAGCTGTCAATCACTGATAGGACCACCTCCTGGACTTCAATGCCCTGAATTAGCAGGAATGTAGAAACTACAAGTCATACTGAATCTTTTCCATAAAACTATGTATCACTCTGCTCAGCTCCTCTTTGCTCCATAACAGCATTTTTTGGTAACAGGTTCTCTTTAAGATCTAGGGAATTTGGAGGTCATCATCTTGAACTGTCTGTCATATTCTTTAAAGGCTATGGACACCTTTGGGGGCAATTTTTTTTTTTTTTTTATTAATGTGTTTTATTCATTTTGAGCTAAAAATATTTTTTGCAGTTGGTCTTAATTAAAAATTGTGAGCCCTTTTCTCTGTACAGCCTTGAGATTCTCTAATAGCAGGCTCTGTACTCTGTTCCGTCAGGCAGCTCAGCTGACTGCTCACTATTTCTGACCTCATAATGACTTATTATAGCTCAATTCTTATCTTACTGATGAGAATGTGTCTTAAGGTGGATTTACACATTGTAAGAATCGGGCAGATTATGGGGAACGAACGTTCCTGCGAATGCTCGTTCCCGACAATCTGCCTGTGTAAAGGTCCAGCAGATCACCTGATAAATGAGCAAAATGCTTGTTCATCGGATGAAACTGTCATTAGTGCAGGCACCTAAAGTATAATTTCTGTGCAACAGATCTGCTGTCCAGAAACAATGCAGCTGTATGAGGACAAATGATCGTAATAGCGATCCCCTGTCCTCATACTGTGGAGGTGATCGTTGCATGTAAATGCAGCACTTCACCTCCACTGAATGAGTAGCTAACTGTTGGGAAGGAACACTTCCCTCTTGGTAATCTTCTGCTCCTCTGGGCGTGTAAATGCACCTTTAAATAAGTGTTTATGAGCTTTTTAGTAATTCAGAGGTAAGGGTTATTAGATGAGGGGCACAAAGTGAAAGTATGATTCACACAGCTGGGTGAATATTTCAAATAAAGACCAATAGGAAATAATAATTTTTAGCCCAAAATGAGTAAAATGGAATCATAAGAAAACAAATGCCCCCAAAGGTGTATGTAGCCTTTAAGCCACTCCTGAACATTTTTTGCAATATGGGCCGGTACCTTATCCTGGTCCATTACCATTAGGGACCAGTGCTGCCATAAAGAGGTGTACTTGATCTGAGATGTGTATGTGTATTCTGATACGTTTCTATCATAGACAACATTAACTATTTCAGCAGTTTATGCTACAGTAGCTCTTCTGTGGGACTGGACCAGACAGACTAGTCTTCTCTCCCTTAAGTAGCAGGGAGCCTCAGACCACCATGACCCAGTCCCTACTTTACCAGTTCTCCTTCCTTGGGCCATATTTAGCAGGTGCTAACTACCTCATGCCAGGAACATGTCCTTCAGATTATTACATTCACCACTTTTTCTGCCTCCAATATATCAACTTCAAGAGCTGACTCTTCCGTTGTTGCCTTATGGTTGGGTTTCCAATTTCAGTTAGTTTCTGTGTAGTTTTTCAGGCCAAAGCTAGGAGAAGATAATGAATGGAGGACATGGATGAAAGAAAGTCTTCTTTTTGAACACATGTCTGCCTTTGGCTTTAGAAACTGCATAAATAACCTGAACATGGAAAACCAGCCTTAGGGTGTCCATATATGTTCTGACCTGGCCACTGGATCTGCATGCGTATTAACTCTAATTTTAAACAACGGCATGTACAGTTACAGTCTGCAATATAGCCGTAATCCATACGCAGATCCCGCAGCCGGTCCGCCCTATACACAGACACCGTAAATCTCCTTGGTGATATTCATTACTCCTTGGTATCAATGTTATAGCTGATCGGTGTATGTCCCTCCGGAAACCCTATTTTAGTGATTGTAGTAGAAATGGCACCAACTATGGACCAACATGGACAGTACAGCATAATATGGTTCTGTATTAGGGCACAACGCAAAGTCTTAATTATATAAGTAAATACTTCTCATTCTTATATTTGCCTTGCTCCTGGAATATATCAGAATGTCCATTTATATTATTTCTAGAAAGCACTACTCTTCATCCATTTTTGGTTATGTGCTTGCACTTGACTAGGAGCTCGTTCATACGACCGTGCATTTTTTGTGGTCCGCAAAACACGGATGACAGGAGGCCTATTATAGAAATGCCTATTCTTGTCCACAAAGTTATAAAGGTAGAGCACCGCGCACCAAAGTTGCCAGTGCCAGCAGGGACTTGTCAGTCGTAGCATGTAAAATAGAAAATTGCGGCACACAGCTCTTCATTTGCAATTTAAGGCATTTTATTCTTATCGCATCACATAGAATTAATGATCCAGTAATATCTCTGAAGCACAATTGATTATGGTATTAGATTATGTGAACAGACGTTTTGGCCTATCAAGGCCTTCCTCGGATGTCTATTATCTTCCTGTGGCTTCAATATTGTCTCGGCGCTGGATCACAGTCCACAAAACGGACAAGAATAGGACAGAACTCGTAGTTTGTGCTGGGCCACGGAACGGATCTTTTGCGGACCCATTGAAATGAATAGTTCCGTAAACGGACCGGATGCGGAACGCATAAAACGGCCTGTATACGGAACGCAAAATACGTTCGTGTGAATGAGCCCTACCCTGACAGAGGAAAATTTCACCTGTGCTGGTCTAAACATGTCCTTTTCCCTCCCAACTTTTTTTACTGCCATTTCACACGGGTTGCGGAAGGCACCTGGTTAGATTGTATTGCCTTGGGATATGATAGTTACGTTGCTAATCTGAATAAGTAAATATCCAGAAAACAGCTTTGCATTTTACCCCCGAGCAAAGACCACACAACATAGAGCTAGACAACATAAGGATCAATATGCTAAAGAAATAATTTGGAGTCTTCGAAATAACTCAGCATGCCATTTTATCAGTAAAATGATGGATAAGCTAATGGAAACCTAATGGACCTTATTGTAATCAGTGGGGTCCGTCAGTGGCCACTGTTGTCCAACATGTGATGGAGCCTGCACTGCCATAATTTACCTTTTTCTGTTCCTATGACAGAACAGAACAATACAAATGCGAACTGAAGTGTGAACCTAGTCTTACAGTTGTGCGAAATCTTCTACAGATTCCTATTGGAATCCAACAGACATATAACAGTATCATGGCATACCACTGGCAGACCATTGTATCTGATCTCTGCCGCAGACATCATGACACTTGCATTTCCATAGGAGCCACCATCAAAGTCAGAATGTAATAGTAAAATGTTAACTATTAGCATATACTACATGATGACAATCGTATACCTGTGGTTCAGTAAAAAGAATTACAGGAAAGGGACATACCACAAGAAGTGCAAACAGGATGACTCCACAGCTCCATACGTCAGCTCTGCGCCCATCATACTTCTCCCCCTTTTAAAGAAGAAAGTCATTTTACTTGAGTTCTACTTGCTGCATCGGAAAATTAGTAAAAGATTATCAACATGAGGGTTATTCACTTTAGAAAAAAGACGACTAAAGGGAGATCTAATTACTATGTATAAATATATCAGGGGTCAGTACAGAGATCTATCCCATCAGCTATTTATCCCCAGGACTGTGCCTGTGACGAGGGGACATCCTCTGCGTCTGGAGGAAAGAAGGTTTGTACATAAACATAGAAGAGGATTCTTTACGGTAAGAGCAGTAAGACTATGGAACTCTCTGCCTGAGGAGGTGGTGATGGTGAGTACAATAACGGAATTCGAGAGGGGCCTGGATGTATTTCTGGAGCGTAATAATATTACAGGATATAGCTACTAGAGAGGGGTCGTTGATGCAGGGAGTTATTCTGATTGCCTGATTGGAGTCGGGAAGGAATTTTTTATTCCTCTAAAGTGGGAAAAATTGGCTTCTACCTCACAGTTTTTTTTTTTTGCCTTCCTCTGGATCAACTTGCAGGATAACAGGCCGAACTTGGTGGACAAATGTCTTTTTTCGGCCTTATAAACTATGTTACTATGTATTAAGCAAAGTGACAACCCATATTGTAACTTTAATGGAAAATACATTGACGGTCGCCTCTGTCTCTCCCGAAAATAGATATAGCTATGAAACTACAGAATTTCTAATAGTTTGACAGAAAAAGAAGACTCACAAACTTGTGTTTGCTGGTGGCATTCTCCTTAGTTAAGATTGCTAAATAATCCTGTACACTGGTGAAATTTCTGCAGGGCAGTGGTGAGGAATTACTAAAATTAAAGGGGTTTTCCAAGATTTTTATACTGATGACCTATCCTCTAGATAAGTCATTAGCATCGGTGGGCGTCCGACGCCTGGTACCCCCGCCAATCAGCTGTTTGAGAAAGCATTGGCACTCGCAGTTGCGCCGCAGCCTTCTCTCAGCTCACCAAGCCCAGTGCCGTACATTGTATAGTGCCTGTGCTTGGTTTCTTAACTCACCCCATTCACTTCAATAGACTGACCTGCGATCGGCAGGGTCCCCAGGTGTCAAACACCTCTCCAATCAGATACAGAGGACCTATCCAGAGGATTGGTCATCAGTATAAAAATCTTGGAAAATCTCTTAAAAAAAAAAAAGAAGGAAATCCCATTTACATTATATTAGGGAATGCTACTTGAAGGCTATGGTGGACACTAGGGATGAGTGAATCGACTTCGGATGAAACATCCGAAGTCGATTTGCATAAAACTTTGTTACAATACTGTACGGAGTGAGCGCTCCGTACAGTATTAGAATGTATTGGCTCCGATGAGCTGAAGTTATTACTTCGGGAAATGTTTTTTTACAGTATTAATCAATTTCTAAAGTTATTATGCTAAGTCTCGCAACACTTCGCAAAGTACTAACTTCGGTTCATCTGAGTCAATACATTCTAATACTGTACGGAGCGCTCGCTGCGTACAGTATTAAAACAAAGTTTTGTGCGAATAGACTTCTGATGTTTCATTCGAAGTCGATTCGCTCATCTCTAGTGGACAACTTTTAAATAGAAAACAAAAACTTTTTTTTCTTACGTATTCATGCCAACAGTCCTTGGAACCAGAAGGCAAAAGTTGCAGCGTTTATGGAAACTGACCCAAAAATCATTTCCTGAGGTTTAGGGTATTCTGTAGATGGGGCTTAAATGTCCCGATTTTGGTTCACACACCAGTTATTGAGAGCCAAAACCAGGTGTGGGTCAAAAACACATGCAGCATACGGGTAGGCTACCCGACACTGCTAGATTTGAGTGTGTAGTTCCCTTTAAGCCAGTCAGGCCGGTTACCGGCAATCCTTATCACAGCCAGCAGAGGGAGCCCCCAGTTCAGTATAAATAGGCTAGGGCCTAGCTCAGGAAGTTAGAAGTTTCCAGACTCAGTGCAGAGAGGATTCCCTCCTGAGTCCATGCATAGAAGTCAGAAGGGCATAGCTAATCAGCCTGAAGACACAGAATACCACAGAGGCCGATCAGATAAAGCAAGAGGTACTCAAGATAACAGAGGAGGTACTAGATAAGGACAGCTTCAAGGGTACGCCGGATAAAGGGCATTAGACCTTGGAGAGAAAGTCACATGTAGCAGGACCAGTCAGGAATAGTGAGTAAGCCGCTTGTACTGCATCTCCTGTAATCAACACTCTGTATAATGCCTTGCTAAGACCGGCCATTCTGTACTTTCAAGAACCAGCTGTATTCACTGATATTCAGTAAATGTTCCAGTTTTTGTTGGCTACCCTATGCTTGCTTCATTCTTTTATAACATCATACACGGCGTGTCACCGTTTAATTGACACTGGCGTCACGAACTCATCAACTACCTGCCTGTTCCAGCATTCGCCCCGATTTGAAGACGACAGTGGATCCCAGGTTAGTGGTCAATCTGCACTACAAAGCCCAGCATACACTACTGACCCCCTGGGACACTGCATCGCTCTTTTTGGCGTCACGAACAGGATCCGCATACTTCGACAGTGCAGAGAAGTGTGAACTGTGTGCTTTAACTATTCCACCACCGTATTGCGAGGACTGCACCCTTTATTTCCAAGCCGGTGGATTGAAATTGTGCCTGGGAGGAATCAGAGACGCTGTACTGTGTTGCGCTACCCCCAGAGAGAAAATCGTATTTGTGGACTGTGATTTATTGGACTTTGCAACACCCTGCTTGCTGTCAGGGAATCGTGATCAAGATGGCCACCGGCCGCCTGGAGTAAAGTTTCCCGCGCTGCTGAGGACCTCCGTGGGCGGATCCCTTCAAAGACACAGAGAATCCCGCCCCTCTTCATCATCGCACCGCCGCGGCCCTGCTTTTCCTGCGTCAGCAACGTCACCGCGTACACAGGACGTCCGGAGTCTCACGAGATTTGGCCTGCGCGAACCCGCCGATACCGGTAAGAACTTGTATCCGGAGGGAAGGGGATTGTTCCGGCCCCTTTAGTCACCAGCGGCCACCTCGTAATAAGTTAACATGTCAGATCCGGGAGTTGCCGAGCGGCCGGACCCGGGAGAGCTTGCGGCTCCTAATCATCCTATAGCCCCCAGCATGATGCCCTTTACCATGCCTTACTATTTTGGGGCCCCATGGTTTCCCCGCTATAACGGAGAGGCCCATACCCTAAGAGACTTTAAAGAAAAGTTGCTGGCCTTATTCAAACTGTACCCCATAAATGCCGATCAGCAAATGGAAATCTTGCTAGCGCAACTTGAGGGGGCTGCCCGCAGAGAGGTATTATCCTGGCCTGCTGCTGAAAGGAGTACTCTAGAGCAGATATTCACCCGCCTCAGGGCCACTTTTGAAACGAGGACTGCCTCAGAGATAAAAATGCACTTCTTTGGCAAGAAACAGAAGTCCGGTGAGTCCCTCCGTGACTATGCCCTATCACTTCAGGAGGCTTTGGGGGCTGTAATCCAGATAGATCCCAAGGAAGCTGATAACCAGGATCAGACCCTGAGGGAACAATTTATTACCGGAGTGTCTAGTGAGCAAATAAGGACCCAATTAAAGATGCTGTCCGCCCAACACCCTAACAGTACCTTTCTGGACTTTAAAGAACTGGCTATAAAAATTCTGGGGTCAGCAGTATCTACAGAGTTGAGCCCCCCACCTGAGTTATCAGCCTGCAGGTCAAAACCGCTTATCATTAACCGAGCTGAGGCCGGTCAAGCTGTTCAAGCTACAGCTACCGATACTATCGCCATGCTGACAGAGCAAGTAAATCACCTCACTAAAAGCCTAGAGAGAGTGTGCAGAAAAATGGAGGAATGGGAAAAACCTATGATGTCAGAAGAGGAGTTCCTGTCACCCTCTAAGCCGTTCCCACCTCCATACCAAGAGACTCACCCCAGGGATCCTGGGAGGCGCACTAGGGGTCGCAAGCGGCCCGTGTGTACATACTGCAAAAAGATGGGACACACAGAATCCACTTGCTGGCAGTTAAACGGGCAACCCCTGAGGCTGAGGACCACCCCTCGGGAGGTAGAACACTAGGTCCAAAAGATCCAAATTGGATGCCACGGTATGTAGGATCCCATCCTAAAATCAATGTGGAGATTAACGGGGTCCCCTTTGAAGCCCTATTAGATACTGGGTCTCAGGTCACTACTATTCAGCTGCCCGCCTTTGAAAGATTCTGGGACACCAACCAATTGACCCAGCCGCCTGAATCCTGGGTAGAGATTATCGCCAGCAATGGCAAACCGGTAAAGATCCATGGATACTGGGAACCCACCCTGCAGGTGGGAGAAGTAACCTTGCCTCAACAGGGGGTGATAGTAGTACAGGCCGGCGACAGAGGAGGACATCCTGTCATTCTAGGCACCAATGTCTTCAAAAACTGTTATGCAGAAATCCTTGCCGTATTACACCAGACTCTGCCCACCGCTTCCTCTGCATCCAAGAGGGTGATTCAAAAGACTATCACTGTGTTAAGTGCCCAGCAGAGGTTTGCTAACGGGAAAGGAGAAATTTGTACTGCCAAGATTCGTGATAATAAGCCTGTGACTTTGCCTCCTAATTCCCAAACTCTCTTATGGTGTCGTGCTGTCCTGGGAGTCCAAGGCCAAGATTATCCAGCCCTGGTGGAACCTATCCAGATGGAGAACTACCCTTATGTGAGAGCTGCCAAGTGCCTGGTGAATGTCTCCCAAGGTAAAGTACCTGTCCGTCTGATTAACCTGAGTGACCATCCTGTTGCGCTTACTAAGCATTACCCTGTTGCCCAGCTTTCTCAGGTGTTCTTCCAAGACATCATCCGTCTTCCAGTGACAGAAAAGCCGCCAGCTGCAGTCAGCGGATGTCCGCCGGTGCCTCAGTCACAAGTACCCTGGTGGGAAGAGCTACATGTCGGGGACGAGACTACCCCCCAACATCAACAAGAAGGGATACTACGGCTTGTCAAAGAGCACCACCAGGCCTTCAGTAAACATGCTGCTGATTATGGAGAGGTTAGTGCCATACAACACACCATACCTACTGGCTCTCATCCTCCTATCAAGGAGAGATACCGACCCTTACCGCCTACTTCATATCAGACTGTAAAAGAAATGATCCAAGAGATGAAAGACTCTAATGTAATCCGGGACAGTCGTAGCCCGTGGGCGGCACCCCTGGTCCTTGTAAAGAAGAAGGATGGTGGTATCCGTTTCTGCGTGGACTATAGGAAGATTAACCAAATAACCCACAAAGACGCGTACCCACTGCCCCGCATTGAAGAGTCACTAACTGCTCTGGGCTCCGCTGCCTATTTCTCCACATTGGACTTGACCAGTGGCTACTGGCAAGTACCCATGGCCCCGGCAGATAGGGAAAAGACTGCTTTCACCACTCCCATGGGCCTGTTTGAATTTAATTGTATGCCGTTCGGGTTATGTAATGCCCCAGGAACTTTCCAGAGACTAATGGAGCGGTGTTTGGGTCACAAAAACTTCGAAACAGTGCTGCTGTATCTAGATGACGTCATTGTGTACTCAAAAACATATGAAGACCACCTGAAACACCTAGCAGAGGTCTTTGAAATCCTTGTCAAATATGGCCTGAAGGTAAAGCCATCTAAATGCCACTTGCTCAAACCTGCGGTAAAATACCTGGGGCATGTGGTAAGCGGAGAGGGCGTACAACCTGACCCTGATAAGTTAGCGGCTGTCCGTAACTGGCCGGTACCCACTACCGTCAAAGAGGTGAGGGGTTTCCTTGGTTTTGCCGGCTACTATAGACGTTTCATCCCCCATTTTGCTCAAATAGCCGATCCTATCCAGGAACTCTTGAGGGGGCAGCCCAAGAAAAGTCCTAGAACTCCAGTGCTCATTGAGTGGAATGAAGAAAGAGAGATAGCGTTCCAGTTGTTAAAAAAGAAACTGACCGAGCCTCCCGTGTTAGGTTATCCAGATTACAGCAAGCCCTTCCATCTGTATACTGATGCTAGCAAACGAGGCCTGGGGGCTGTGTTAGCCCAGATTCAAGAGGGAAAAGAAAGAGTGATAGCTTATGCAAGCCGCTCCCTGAAAGGAGCTGAGAAAAATGACCAGAATTATAGTTCCTTCAAACTAGAGTTCCTGGCATTAGTGTGGGCGGTGACGGAAAAATTCAAAGATTATCTAGCCGCTACCCCATTCATTGCATTCACTGATAATAACCCTCTGGCACATCTAAATACAGCTAAATTGGGGGCTTTGGAGCAAAGATGGGCCTCTCGCCTCGCCAACTATGATTTCTCTGTAAAATATCGTGCTGGACGTACTAATGACAATGCTGATGCTTTATCCAGACTTCCCACAGAGACAGCTCCTGATGATGTGCGAGATGCCTGGGAAGATGTAGAAATGCCGGCCTTCTACCATAAATTTGCTCAACAGGATCAGGCTCGGGCTACCAGTAACAGCGCTGCAGTTCCTTCACCCTCCAGTAGGCCGGAACTCAAAGAAGAAAGGTGGGTGAAACTACAGTCTGAAAGTAGAGTGCTGGGTGAATTGCTGGACTTCATTACCAGTGGCAGAACCCCTGAGAGGATTCGGCGTAAGAGTACAGATCCTGAGCTCATCAAACTGTGGAGACAGCGCCATCAACTCTTCATACAAAAGGGCCTGCTGCTACGGAGAAGCCTAGACCCAGTGTCCAACGAAAGAGTGCATCAAATTCTCATACCCCGACGAGATGCAGGTATGGTGTTGGAGATGTACCACAATCAATCCGGTCACTTTGGGGTCCAAAAGACTGAGGCAAATATCCGCCAGCGGTTTTACTGGGTGGGCATGAGAGAAGACATGGAGAAGTGGTGTCGGGAGTGTGTAGCCTGTGCCTTGAAACGAGGTGAACACCATGATCAGAGGGCACCACTGAGACCCATTGTAAGTACTCGTCCTCTTGAACTTGTCGCCATCGACCATGTGAAACTGGAGCCTAGTCGCTCAGGGTATGTGTACGCTATGACTATTATTGACCATTTCACTAAGTTTGTTGTAGCGGTGCCTGTGAGAGACCAGACGGCCAAGACTACAGCCGAACTGTTCTGGAAACACTTCCTCCTGCCCTACGGTTGTCCAGAGAAGATCCTCACCGATCAAGGTCCTGCTTTTGAGTCCCATCTGTTCCATGAACTGTGCCGCCTGCACAACTGTAAGAAGATCCGGACGACGGCCTACCATCCGCAAGGTAATGGATTATGTGAAAAAATGAATCAGACCTTGATAGAGATGCTGAGGACCGTGCCTCCTGAAACCAGGGGAGATTGGCCTAATCTGTTGCCACAGCTCATGTTCACATACAATCATACCATACACTGTTCCACCGGGTATACCCCCTTTTATTTGATGTTTGGGCGCCAAGGATTATTGCCTGCTGACCACTCCTTGGATGTACTCGTACCTGATTGCATCAACCCATTCCCTAATACCGACTGGGTTGCTGAACACCAAAGGCGATTGAATACGGCCCAAGCTATTGTTCAGGAACGTATGGACTATGCTAGAGACCGGCAGCAGAGAGACTATGACCAAGCAGCCCATGCAGAACCCTTGACAATAGGGGCTGTGGTATGGTTAAAAAATAACCGCCGTACCAGTAAACTGGACAGTAAATGGGAGCAAAGTCCTTATGTTGTCACTGCAATCCCAAATGTTGGAACTCACACTTATGAGATCACCCGGGAGGGCAGGGGATCCCAAATTGTACACCGAAACCGGTTAAAGCTCTGCCTGACACCAGGACCCAGTGCCGAGAGTTCTATATCTGAACCCCCTGTGTCAGAGTCATCGATACAGCCTGAGGATCCTATGCAGGCTGTCCGAAATCTAAGGTATGACGCCGATCCCATGCATTGGCTTCTGACACCATGGTTGAACTTGTTGGTGCCCGCTCCGGCACCTACTGTACCTTTACTTCCAGAAGAGCCGGTTCAAGATGCCCCGGATCCAGTTCCCCCTCCAGTGGATCCTGTTGTTCCTGTTGTTCCTGTTGTTCCCGTTGTTCCTGACCAAGGTCTCACGGATGGAGATCCTCCTGTTGCTACTCCCTCTTCTACCTCGGTGCTAAGGGAAGAGGAAACCCCTGTGTTGAGAAGGTCCACCCGGATGACCAGGGGACGTCCGCCAGTCCATTTAAGAGACTTTGACTATGCTGGTGGTGTCTCCTCCCGAACAGTTACTATCGGAAATAGCCTGCTTGATGTTTGTGCGCAAGAATGGACTCCTCCACGTGAGCCCTTGCCTGTTCTACACCCACGGGGAAATCCTGTGTAGTTCCTTATTATACCTCAGTCAAGAAAAATAGACTAACCTGGTTCACCTTAAGTCCGCTGTGCCAGGTCAGCGGCCGTGCCTAAGGAGAAAGAAGACGCCCCTCTTTCTCGCGTCATTTATTGCAAATGTTATATTTTTGTGTGAAATAGTTGTTTATTATATTTATAATGCCATGTTTAACTTATGCATCAGCTTATGTTGGTTCAGGCATGTGTGTGAGTACGAGGCCTTACTCACGTTAAAGTCTGGGGGTGTGCAGCATACGGGTAGGCTACCCGACACTGCTAGATTTGAGTGTGTAGTTCCCTTTAAGCCAGTCAGGCCGGTTACCGGCAATCCTTATCACAGCCAGCAGAGGGAGCCCCCAGTTCAGTATAAATAGGCTAGGGCCTAGCTCAGGAAGTTAGAAGTTTCCAGACTCAGTGCAGAGAGGATTCCCTCCTGAGTCCATGCATAGAAGTCAGAAGGGCATAGCTAATCAGCCTGAAGACACAGAATACCACAGAGGCCGATCAGATAAAGCAAGAGGTACTCAAGATAACAGAGGAGGTACTAGATAAGGACAGCTTCAAGGGTACGGATAAAGGGCATTAGACCTTGGAGAGAAAGTCACATGTAGCAGGACCAGTCAGGAATAGTGAGTAAGCCGCCTGTACTGCATCTCCTGTAATCAACACTCTGTATAATGCCTTGCTAAGACCGGCCATTCTGTACTTTCAAGAACCAGCTGTATTCACTGATATTCAGTAAATGTTCCAGTTTTTGTTGGCTACCCTATGCTTGCTTCATTCTTTTATAACATCATACACGGCGTGTCACCGTTTAATTGACACTGGCGTCACGAACTCATCAACTACCTGCCTGTTCCAGCATTCGCCCCGATTTGAAGACGACAGTGGATCCCAGGTTAGTGGTCAATCTGCACTACAAAGCCCAGCATACACTACTGACCCCCTGGGACACTGCACACAGAACAGGAGGAAATATTTCTATTATACCTTACCCCTAAGTCAGCTTCATTCCTGGTTTTGGTTCAAAACAACAGATGGGAATAGCTGACCAAATAAGAAGTGTGAACTTGGCCTAAGTGGTTACTTTCAGTCTGCAGTCCCCATTCCTTCATTCATTTTCAAACCCCTGATATTTGGTTTACAACCCGTTCCTAGATTTAGACTTTTCTCATGAGGATTTGTCCCTCACAGTAATACACGCTGGATGTGAGGTCTGCGTGTCCAGAATGTTTCTGTCTTACATCTGCAAACTGCCTTGTGTGTGCTTTCCTCCCTATCTACAGCCTGTACTGCCGTTCTTGGATTCTTTCCACATTGTGGTCTGTGATCTGCACAACCTTCTCCCCCTCCCTGCTGCTATCTGAGAGAAGGGAGCAGGGGAGAAGAGAGACATCTGGATTCATGTAACATTCTGCAGCACACTAGCTGGTGGTGAAGAATTGGATGGTAGAGAATTTTTGATGAAGACCATTTAGATGCTTATTTATGCATTTATGAACAAAAATAATTTAGTGCAAAAAATGTGTTCATAGCCTTTAAATAAACATCCAATAGATCTGTATACCAAAAGCTTATGGAATTGGGAGAACTAAGTAATTAGTACGGAACAGGCACATATCACCAGAGTCACGATGCCTGGCACTTAATATACGCAGCACGAGTTCTTTTTGTCTGTTTTGTTCTGGCATTTCAGTTTTATGCCACCAAAGCTAAATTCAGGGTAATGCGATCTCTTAGAATTAAAACCTCTATTCCCCGAACTGCCGCTAAAGCTAACAGTGCACAGAGGATAGAAGATGACATAATCAGCCGTGAACGCGTGAATGGATGTCTGATATGTAAGCAAAATAGCAGAAAGAAGGTTTTATGCCATTAAAGATGTGTATATGGGCACTTTTAATATCATATAGAATGCATAAAGATGCCTGTACACCTATCTCCCCGGTAATACACCTCTTCCATGATAGGGGGTGCAGAGTCAGAAGTCGTGCCTGGGGGACATACCTGGGGAAAGGGGTCAAATGTAATTTCTTCTGTCCTTTATTGCCCTTTTGATACATTTTATTGTTTTTGTGCTGCAAATTGCAAATTTTATTTTGGTTCTTGGAGTTTTTATCACTGTTATTTGCATGGCACCAACATATTCCTCAATGCTGTACAGACATTGTAATGCCCCAGCACCACTGGCAACGTCATCTACCTATATCTGGCACACCTACATATACCGTAATACTAGGGACAATTTCATCTTTTTCGCCGTATAAGACGCACTTTTTCTTCCCCCAAAATGGGGGAGAAATGCCCCTGCGTCTTATACGGCGAATGCAGTCAGTTTTACATCGCTGGCAGCGATGTAAAGAGAGCGAGGACTCGGGGAGGGACTGGGAGGAGGAGCTGGGGCCGGCAATAGCGGCGGGGCGGTGCAGTCACTGTACTAAAGGCCCGCCCCGCCGCTCCGGTGTACTAATAAAATATGGCATATTCAATGAATGGTTATTAAATATGCCCCTTTATGCTTAATAGTACCTTAAATCCTTAGCGCTTCAGTAGTATGCAGGCTGGGCGGGCGGCAGCGTAACTCCCTGATGTCACGTGCCTGCGCCGCCTACTTTATGAATGAAGCAGGCGGCGCAGGCAAGTGACGTCAGTGAGTGACGCGCCGCGCCGCGCCGGCTGCCCGGCCTGCCGGCATTGTACTGAAGCGCTTCGGATTTAAGGTACTTTTAGGAATAAAGAGGCATATTTAAAAACTATTAATTGAATAAGACATATGATATTAGTATACAGGAGCGGCGGGGGATCTGTGGATGGCACAGTTATGGGCTGGGAGGGTCTGTGAATGACACATGTATAACAGTGCCATCCACAGATCCCCCCCTGTAACAGTGCCAGCCACAGATCCCCCTGTAACAGTGAAAGCCACAGATCCCCCTGTAACAGTGAAAGCCACAGATCCCCCCATAACAGTGTCTGTCATCCACAGTTCCCCCCTAACAGTGTCCGTCATCCACAGTTCCCCCCTAACAGTGTCCGTCATCCACAGTTCCCCCCTAACAGTGTCCGTCATCCACAGTTCCCCCCTAACAGTGTCCGTCATCCACAGTTCCCCCCATAACAGTGTCCGTCATCCACAGTTCCCCCCATAACAGTGTCCGTCATCCACAGTTCCCCCCCATAACAGTGTCCGTCATCCACAGATCCCCCCATAAGTGTCCGTCATCCACAGATCCCCCCATAACAGTGTCCGTCATCTACAGATCCCCCCATAACAGTGTCCGTCATCCACAGATCCCCCCATAACAGTGTCCGTCATCCACAGATCCCCAGTAATAGTGCCATCCACAGACCACCTAGTTCCAAACCCACAGCACACCTTTTGGTTAAAAATATTTTTTTTCTTATTTTCCTCCCCAAAAACCTAGGTGCGTCTTATACGCCGGTGCGTCTTATACGGCGAAAAATACGGTAATTATATTTTTACAGTGTGGGAAGAAGTGAGTATAACACAGAGAACAAACATGATGTTGCTTTGGTCAAGGTTGAATAGGTCTTTGGGGTGAACCACCGAGTCCATGTGCTGCTGAATGTGTCCTGCCGTTTACCAGCTCCATTTTTTTTATATTCTGCTTTATTATTTTATGTTTGTCATTTTTATTTTAAAATTAGTATATTTATTAAGAGCAGAATATAACCATGTAGCAGAGCTGATGTCATTAAAGTGTTTTGTTCATCATTAATGCTAGCACTTGTTATCACGTGAACGGCTGACCTTCCTGTATCTGATTGGTGGGGGTCTCACACCCGCCACCCTGCTGATCAGCTGTTAAAAGAGGAGTCGGTGCTCTGGTCAGTGCTGCGGCCAGTGATGTTACAGTCATTGGTCACATGGCTTATGTGCAGCCAATCTCTGGGTTGCAATACCAAGCACAGCCACTATGCAATATATGGCGCTGTGCTTGGTAAGCTGTTAAGAGACCTCAGTGCTCACCAAAGAGCTGCGGCCTCTTCCAATAGCTGATTAGCAGGTATGCCAGGTCAGACCCCCCATGATCAGATATTGATGACCTGTCCTGAGGTTAGGCCATCAATATCGAACTCCAGAAAAATCCCTTTAAGTGGAGTTGGCAGAGAACATGTTCAACACTACTCCACTGAAACTCCTCTTCAGTGCAGACAAGGGGCTCGAGACCACCATTTTAGTGATCTGTTGGGGTTCCCCAGCAATCAGACATTTATCACCTATCCTGACCTCACTTAAGTGCCAAACACAAATAAAATGCACAGTGTGAGCAGAGCCTAGGGGAACAGGGCCACCATTTAGAGGGCAAAATCAGTATCTAAAAGAATTTCCAAATAATGGAAACAATGGCATCTCCAAGTCACATAACTACATTTATAGAAACGTGTCCAGTATCTGAATGTCACAGGATCTATAAGTTGTCACCATACAAAATGGCCGCCACTTAGGCATATGCTCATTAGGTTTAGGTTGTGACTATGAATTCTGAATGATCAGTATTACTGACTTATATAATGGGGTTGAGTTATATAATGGCAAGGTCTTTTTTTCTATAATCCAAGCAATATAACTATAGAAGGATCCTAGTTGAGTACATGAAAGTATATAAAATATGGTGGTTTATAATGCACGACCCAGGTTGTTTATTGAGCCGCAATCCCTATAAAAATTCAGCAATGCAAAGCTGCGGTCTCCTCTGCCATACAGACAAGACGGTGTCAGATCAGCTGTGGTGGGGGATGAATTCACAATGACTTTATCCTGGCATCCTCAGTCTGTCACAACAGCTCAGCTCCTCAGAAGCCTGGCTTTTCCGTAGAACTAGTGCATGGCACTGATTACCTACAGGCCTGCACCGCGTGCCTTCAGCATCGTGTCACTGCATGTCAGGTCAATGCGCCACTCATGCCATATGTGTCACGTTGCATGACACCTTGTAATCCATGAAGTCTTCTTTAGTCTGCAGATCTTTTTCCTCTGGCAGCATGGAGGATTTCATTCAACGTCTGCAAATCATTCAACCATTCAATCAACCCTGGTTTGTGTGAAATGCTGTTATTTAAATGTATTACATCATTTAGGGCTCATACATATGGCCGTAGTTTTGCTCTGCATCCGATCCGCGTTTTTGGAGATCTGATGTGGACCCATTGACCTCAATGGGGACTCAAAAGATGTGGACTGCACACCCATGTGCAGTCTGCATCCACAAGTCTGATGAGTAAAGGGTAAGCCATGGTTAGGGTCTAGGTTAGGTGACACAATTCTATTGTAGCCAGTGGCGTAACTAGAAATGACTGCGCCCCACAGCAAATTTTTTAACGGGGCCACCCCCAGGAACTTCTTTGCAACCCCCTCCTCCCGTGGAACCCCCACCCTTGTGGCTACTCAAAATCGCTCTCTTAGACGAGGCCCAACAGCCGCTGTCTGTCCGTTTTCTACAGTGTCTCTGTATGTAATGTCATTTTCTAATACTGGGGGGGCCCTGACAATAAAATCTTTTAATTGTCCTCCTGGGTCGGCCCCTTCTGAGTTTGAGCCGCAAAGCAGCCGCCTTCCCTGCTTCCCCTATAGCTACGCCCTTGATCGTAGCCCTCCTATATTTGTTGAAAACTAATATAGCAAGACAAAAAAGCGGTGTCTGGAAGCGAGTAAGAGTACATGGCCCTTTAGTATGAATAACCCTAAAACTACCAAAACCTCACATCTGGAATTTCTGTATGGATTTATCACGGCCATTTAGTAACTGCATAGGAGATCTCAGGCTGTAACTCTTAGTCAGGGGTGCATCTAGCCTTTTTGTTGCCTGAGGCGAAAATTTAAACTGCAGCCCCCCTCCAGCCCTACCATTAAAGGCATACTGTGATTCAATGAAAGGGCTCATTTCCTATGGCCGTGCCACCGCCCCCACTTGTCTCCAGATTTCGCCGCCTGAGTCAGTTGCCTCACCTGGCCTCATTGGAGGTGCACCCATGCTGTTGGTCCACGAATAGGATCTTGATACAAATATCAACATCAAGCAGCACTCTGCACTCAAATTGCAGTGTTTCCACACTAGTAATTCTTTATTAAAAAGGCAATCCAAAATAATCAAAATAATGTTTCAGTCCTCACATTTAGGACCTTCTTCAGATTCTGGAAGAATACAGTCCAATATTGACAGCTAAATAGCAATCAAAGTCTGAAGAAGATCCTGACTCTGATGGCCAAAACGTCACATTGGTGATTTTTTTTGTATTGCCTTTCCAATAAAACCAGAATGTAAACGCCGTGTACAACGTTATGTGCACTATGTAAGGCTACTTTCACACTCACGGTAAGCTTTTCCGGAAGACTGTTCCGGCAGGGGAACAGCCTGCCAAATCCGTACTACCGTTTGCACACAGGGCCGGCGTCATAACCCGGCATCCCCGGGCAAGTGCCGGGGCCCAATGCTCCTGGGGGGGCCCACTGAGCTGCTATGAGCACTTCCATCAATACAGATGGGAGCTCTCACTGCTGTCATTTCAGTTACGCAGTACCCCTTTGGTGGGGCCCTCTGAGCTGCAGAGACTCAGACACGCCCCCTGAGCGCAGAGACTCAGAACACGCCCCCTCTACACAGGACACATGCTGCCTGAGGAGAGAGACCGGAGGGCTGGAGCTGTGAGTGAGTCTGCACTCTGTCTGTCTCTTGTCTGTGGGACAGAAGGGGGGGGGGACTCTTCGATCGGCTGCTTCATGCTATTTAGTTGTGTTACTGTTTCATTAAGCAGTTTGCCTCCATGACACCTGCCCCCCCCCCCCATATCCTGTCCTATCTCATCCTCATGGGGCCCCTGCTGTCTCCTTTCCTCCCTCATGTATCCAGAGCTCCTGTTTCACCCTCCTATCTCCTATTGCTGCCCTGCACAGACCTCCTGCCCCTACTTCTTGTATGAATCCCCCTCAGAGCCCCTTCCACCTACTTGCTGTGTCCACCCGTCCTGTCCATTAAGGGCCCCTGTCTCACTCCTCTGCCTCTCATTATGGTGGCATCTGAACAGCATTCACCATAAGGACCTTCTAACGTCACAGGGTCATGTGACTGTGCCCCCCACCCCATACTGTGCCCACTTATACCCTGCATTGTGCCCTCTTACCACACCCTGTGCAGTGCCCATAGTCATTCCCTGCACTGTGCCCTCTTATACCCTTTTATCCTGTCACTGTATGGTGGTTTTATCATTGTATGGCGGTGTTATCACTATATGGCGGTGGTATCCAATAACTGTATGGCCATAACTGTATCCCCTTCCCTGCCCACGCCATCCTTTTTTAGACCTGGCATGAGCGGGAAAAGATACAGATTGCGGTGCTAAGGACCTTTGTGCCACAATCTTTGTCAGAAATACGCCTAAGGCTACTTTCACACCTGCGTTTAGGTGCGGATTCGTCTGGTATCTGCACAGACGGATCCGCACCTATAATGCAAACGCTTACATCCGTTCAGAACGTATACGTTTGCATGATAATGCAAACGGATCCGTTTAGACTTTACATTGAAAGTCAATGGGGGACGGATCCGTTTGAAAATTGAGCCATATTGTGTCAACTTCAAACGGATCCGTCCCTATTGACTTCCATTGTAACTGTGGACGGATCCGTTTGCCTCCGCACGGCCAGGCGCACATCCGAACGCTGCAAGCAGCGTTTGGGTGTCCGCCTGCTGAGCCGAGCGGAGGACAAACGCTGCCAGACTGATGCATTCTGAGCGGATCCGCATCCACTCAGAATGCATTAGGGCTGGACGGATCCGTTCGGGGCCGCTTGTGAGCCCCTTGAAACGGAACTCTCAAGCGGAGCCCCGAACGCAAGTGTGAAGTAGCCTAACATAGACGTATTTATATATAATAAATGACCCCCTAATTGTATTATTATTTGGGGGTAGAGCTAATATCTTTATATTATATAGATTCTAGTGTATTATACTGGGCCCTGTATTTCCCAGTAGAAAATGATCCTTGGGAAGCACAGTCCTCATCCCTGACCACCAGGACCAGGCAGCGTTCTGTCAGTACATGGCGGCCTCCCCTCTCCGCCACACTGCTCCGCTGTGTACTGGGGCTTATTCTGACACTAGGGCTAGGTTCACATCCCATTTGTGCCATCCATTTAATGTATACCAAAAATGTCTGCGTTACCAGATGCCTCAGACTGATGCCGTACAGCGGCGTCCGGTCACCATACAATCCTCAGACTGATGCCGTACAGTGGCGTCCGTTCACCATACAATCCTCAGACTGATGCCGTACAGTGGCATCCGTTCACCATACAGTTCCATTGTAAAAAAACATATACGTTAACGTCTGCATTTTTCACTTGACTCTGCAGGATACAAAAACGTGGAGTGCTGCACATTTGTATACATCAAACCGATAGGAAAAACGTGATGTGAACACACATTGGGGGGGAGGGGGGTGTACTAAAATTTGCTGTGGGGCCCAGTCAGTTCTAGCTACATCACTGCACATCTCCTTCTCTCCTCCAGGCCTGGCTCACTGCTGCTGCAGCGGGCGGCCGGAGAGAAGGAGCGCAGGGAGCTGCGGTTAGTGAATGACAGGACCGCCAGCTCCCCTGCAATGATAGGTATGTGAGGGGGCCACTGGGGGGTCATTCATCACACTGTGAGGGCCCCTTACACAGTATAATGACTCCCAGTGCCCCCCATTTAGTATAATGATCCCCATTGACCCTCCATTTAGCATAATGACCACCAGAGCCCCCATTAAATATAATAACCCCTCGTGCCCCCTCCATACAGTATAACCCCCAGTGTGGGGGCGACTGGGGGTCATTATTCTGAATGGAGGGTCACTGTGGGGTCATTATACTGTGAGGGCCCTTTACATAGTGTAATGACCCCCAGTGTCCCCCATTTAGTATAATGATCACCAATGACCCTCCATTCAGTATAATGACCCCCACAGCCCCCTCCATACAGTATTCCCCCAGTGTGGGGGCTACTGGGGGTCATTATTCTGAATGGGGGCGACTGGGGGTTATTATTCTGAATGCAGGGCCACAGGTGGTCATAATACAGTGGGGGGGGGAATTGGGGGTTCATTATACTGTGTGAAGGGCCACTAGTAGTCATTATACTGTATAGAGGCCACTGGGGGTCATTATACCGTGTGGGAGCAAAATGCCTCATGGGGGCCCACTGGGATTTATCGCCCAAGGGCCCACATGAACCTGGAGCCGGCCCAAATTGCACACGTATGCTGCCGAAAGTCCGCCCGGCCCCATTCACTTTAATGGGGATCGGCCAGAGAGGTGGCCGGACAAAAACCGCAGCACGCTCCCATATTAAAGGGGGACCTTTGTATTTTAGTGGTTATTTTCTCATATTTTATCATGAAGACAATCCCTGTTCAGACTGAACCCATCAGCTTTGTAAACATATTGCAAAAAGCTGATTTTTCAGGGGAAAGTTGCTGTTGAATATATATTTTCATATGAATATGGTGTTACATGTGGACATTTAAATTTAGAGCCGTCCCTGTAACATACGGACATCTAGAATCTGCCAGACCTAGAGCCATGGACCTACATTTACTAATGGTGTTACATTTATGCCAAGTCCCTTTCCTGTGAAATCATACCCATTTTTCCAAAGCCATGCTCCTTACCAATCATAGAAATGTTAGAAAAGTGTCTAAAATGGGTGAATATATGTAGTACAGAAGAGTTTCTTGGCACATTTTGTTTAGTAAATCTCCCCATGGTGTGTTAGCAGCAATCCAATCTGTTTCACTGAGCAGGGTCCAAGCAGGGGAGACCCTGCTATGATGTTTGTATACTCCAACAGGGTATATTCTCCAGTGACTGTGGAACGTTCCTTACAGAAAAAGTCCTAAATGAACAGACACCCACAAGATGGTGGTGGGAAAAATCTTAAAGGGTTTTTCCAATGGGCTCAAAGTGGTTTATAACACTAAAAGAACCAATCATTGATCCTGAGAGGCTGCTTTCTACTTCCTTCACCTTCTAAACCCACAGAAAATGTCTGGAAATGTCCTCTCAGCCAGTTACTGGTGGCAGCCGGCATTTCCTGTTTGTAGAGACTGAAGCAGGAAGTAGAGACCATCAGAGGCCTGGGCAGTGTCAGAATGGCAGAAGTTGGGATCAGTCAGATTTTTAAAATGTTTTTAAAGGGCCATATATTACATCGCATGCTTGGCATCGCAGAATCCCTGCTAAGAAAATCAGAGTAAGAGGAAATATTACAGGAAAGATGGAAGTCAATAAACTTACCTTGATCACCTCAGGACATGCATAGTGAGGAGACCTGGACACAAGGGAGTGAGGCATGAAAAAAATGCAAGAAAAGGGAAGACAGAGAGAAAGAATAGGGATGTTAACAGCAAGATAAAGTGAAGAATTGGTTAAGTAGATTCATGTTGCTAATGTAAGTCAGAAATTTCAAGTGAAGTAAATGTAGATACAACCAAATAATGGTAACGACGTGTACGTCTTTTGACAAGATGGAAGCAGATGTAGCAGAGCCAAATTTATTATTTAGGTGTTTCTATAATCACTTACTAAGGTATAGTGACTCAATAGGTGGCGGAAAAACAAAAACCACACCATCGTGTGAGTACAGAACACTGAGCAAATGACAAAATCAGCCCTGCTACATCTGTATATGGAGGTCAAAGTCAGAATCACGTACACAACAACACATACAGCTACACAATGTGATACATTTATATTATTACAAGATTAGCTTTGAAAAGATTTGTAAATTCTGTACTCACCCGCAGCTGGTCTCAAGTAAACTGTCCCCGACCTGCAGTGACGCCATCCCAAAATCTGCTATCCGTATGTTGTTTTTTTCATCTAACAATAAATTTTCAGGCTTCAGGTCTCTGTGGCTGACCAGGTGGAGAGTAGATGGGGAAAGATCGTGGATTGGAGACAATGGGAAGATAATGTATAGTCAAAAAAATGTTTTTTCCTGCATCAATAACCTTCTCTAGTCTTCATTGAGGTCTATTCACATGCATCAGATTAGTGGCAGAAACGTCTGCGACTGAAAATCCCACTCCATAGAACAGAATGGGTCTGTTCAGATGAATGGGATCGTCAAAAACATTTCTGCAACTAATTTGCACCTATCCTTTCCGCCCACCCCACGTAAATGAACAGACTAATGGCTCAACTTCTGCCATCCGTGTGACAACCCGATCCTGTAGATGGCAGCAGGTGCCCGAAGTGCCATTTTCAGGATCGGCTTGTCATACTCAGCCCAGGCCTGTACTGTGACATGGTCCAGGTAGAGATGTGTTCCCGAATGTAGAATTTCGGCTGCATTTTGTGCTGCACTATGGTGTTATTGGCCCTGCCTACTTTTTGTGTCCCTGCCTGAGGCACGAATCAGAGTTAGGCTTAGTAGTTTGATAAAGTAATTTATGCGAATAAACAAAATGACATGTGATAGAGACGAGACGAAGTAAGTGTTGCAGAATTTGCTGAAACTTCGTAAAGACCTTTGCAAAGGCAATACATTTTACAGTAGGACGGAGTCGATATTCTCAACCCTACTTTTTACACTCATTAGTAAATGAGGATGCAGAAAGCTTCTACACTGCCCCTTGTGTTGGCTACAAAAATCCAGACTTTAAAACAGTTTTCCTTTACACCAGTTATACAGAGGGTTTGGATCGGAAGCTGGAAAAGTGAGGATTTCATTTTTGTTTTGCTAAATATCCTTGTTAGACTGTGCCCTGGGGATAAGTCTTCCTCTCTAAATTCTGATATATAGATGTTAAAGATAACTTAAAAACCAATTGGATTTAAAATTAAAATCAGACATATATTCAAATATACAACTTTAGATGGGAAGAGGGTCGATAAACTCTAATTTTTGGGCCAGTTGTCATGCAATATTGTCAAAATTTTAGGTAACCCCAGGCAATGTAGCAGAAGAGATATCATGTTAGTTATGCCCCCCATCATTTTAGCACTTGGGTAATTTGGATATTTTTTCTCTATCACTCACATCAAGCTGACAAAAGCCTTTTTCTTTGTTGCTATATCCGTCAGCTCAGAGATTTAGAGGCTGAATGCTGTAACCTTTTCAAGTCAGACTATCGTTAGCAAAGATTTATCACGTCACTGCTTACAGAAAAAAAGGAACAGCTCTGACTCACCATATAGAGTAGCTGTGACAGAAATCGAGAGCAGATATGATTTGTCGGAAGAATTTACGAGCCTCCTTTGGAGTTAGTCGTCCCTTTTTAACCAGATAGTCAAAAAGTTCTCCACCAGAAACATGTTCAAGCACCAAATATCTGAAAAAATGTAAAAAAAAATATTGTACTGTTCATTTATTACATAAAATAAAAGGAAACTTTCAATTTTAATATATAGTTGTTAATAAAGATGTAGGAATATTTTCCAAAGTTTGCTACTTTATTTCTTAATTCTCCTACATAATCTTTTGGAAAATAATGCACTAAAACAATAGATGCAAATATTATATATGGACTAAGCCCTCACTCTAATAATAAAATCTGAGACTCTCAGCTAATATATTTTGATCAAAACACATCTGTGCCCGCCTACCTGCACCAAGGTGGTCTCAGTCAGGCAGGTCCTACTCTAAACCTACATATGCCATATAGGCATTTACATTCAGGAGAGCAGACCCTGCACATATAATGTGCTGCTCCTAGTCACCTCTATGTGCATCAAGCAACCAATAGGAGGAGGAGCATGCACACCTATATGTACCACCTAATCAAGGTTGCCTCTTAGATATAGATGCCCATACGGCATAGGTAGGTTTAGAGTAGGACCTAACACCAATCAATAAATGGGCAAGTAGAAATACTATTTCCCTGGACTAAGCCCATAGATAATAAACACCAAAAAGCAACAACCGGGAATTAAGTAAAGCAATAAATCTTTATTACGTGATTACAATAAAATCAAGGTTAAAAAGTTTAGATCTGTGTGGTACAGGAAATACATAAGGCACATAGCCAAAGCAGAGATATCTATGGACGGCAAATGGTTACTATTGTAAACGAGTATTAGATATCCTGGTCATACTCCTACACGGTTCAGAAACGTAATTAATAAAGTGCAAGTGCAAGAAAAATTCAATAACCGAGGGCTAAGTAAAAAACCATCCAGTAAGTGTTAAATGTTCCATACCGGTCAAGAGACCCTGCGCCCCGACGCGCGTTTCGCTCAAAGCACTTGCACTTTATTAATTACAGAACCATATATGAGAATGACTAGGATATCTAATACCCGTTTACAATAGTAACCATTTGCCGTCCATAGATATCTCTGCTTTGGCTATGTGCCTTATGTATTCCCTGTACCACCACAGATCAAAATTTTTTAATCATGTGATTTTATTGTAATCATGTAATAAAGATTTATTGCTTTACTTAAAGAGGACCTTTCACCTGAAAATGAAAGTTAAACTAATGACATAGCGTTACTTACATGCCCCCGGTATTGCTTATTCATGCATTCATTTTTCAATCTGTGCCCCGTTTGTCCGCGGTGCCCCCCGGAATATTTGCCGCCTTGTATGCTAATGAGCCATTCGGCTCAACTGGGCGGGCCTTCAAAAGTTCTCCTGGGCGTGTCATTCTTCTCCCTGGCACGGAGCGCATCCAATCAGCGCGCTCCGCTCTTAGCCAGGGAGAAGACGCTCCAGTTCTTGTGAGATTCGCGAGAACTGGAGCGATTTCATCCATCTGGAGCCGGCGCCATCTCGCGAGAACTGGAACGTCTTCTCCCTGGCTAAGAGCGGATCGCTTGGATGCGCTCCGTGCCAGGGAGAAGAATGACACGCCCAGGAGAACTTTTGAAGGCCCGCCCAGTTGAGCCGAATGGCTCATTAGCATACAAGGCGGCAAATATTCCGGGGGGCTGCGCGGACAAATGGGGGCACAGATTGAAAAATGAATAATGAATAAGCAATACTGGGGGCATGTAAGTAACGCTATGTCTTTAGTTTAACTTTCATTTTCAGGTGAAAGGTCCTCTTTAACTCCCGATTGTTGCTTTTTGGTGTTTAGATTAGGACCTGCCTGACTGAGATAACCTTGGCGCAGGTAGGCGGGCACAGATGTGTTTTGATCAAAATATATTAGCTGAGAGTCTCAGATTTTATCATAAGAGTGAGGGCTTAATCCATATATTATGTTTGCATCTATTGTTTTAGTGCATTATTCTCCGTTATTTTATAAATGTAGTCATGCACATCCGCATATTTACTATCATATTGTGCAGAATGTTTTGTATCTTTTTTTGTGATTTTACATAATCTGTTGCTAAGATGGCTAGTCACCAAAAGAAGCTATTTACATTAAAATGATTATTTTCAGTTACAGCTTGCTGTGTGGCTGGTTAGGTCAAACAGGGACATCATTTGCAGGGACTGCCATATTCTCATATAATGTGGTGAAATAGAAATGCTGGTGTATTCTTCATTAAGCAACATGTGTATCTCAATGAGATTCATTATTTCAATAAGCTACATGGGACCAGAAGCTGCAATAGTACAGAGCCTCTTTATAGAAAATCTACTGGGATTTCCAATTATATATCTCTAGTTCTCATTAGCAACAGATAATTAAAGGGCATCTGTCACCAGATTTGTACCTATGAAACTGGCTGACCTGTTACATGTGCAACCAAAGGCATCTGTGTTGCTCCCATGTTCATATGTGGCCACATTGGCAAGAAAAATAAGGTTTTAATATATGCAAATGAGCCTTTAAGACTGGGGTGGCCAACCTGAGGCTCTCCAGATGTTGCAAAACTACAACTCCCAGCATGCCCAGTCTGCCTACGGCTATCAGCCTACAGCAGGGCATGGTGGGAATTGTAGTTTTACAACAGCTCGAGAGCCACAGGTTGGCCATGACTGCTCTAGGAGCAATAGGAGCGGTGCCATTACACCTAGAGGGTCTGCTCTCTCTGCAACTGCCGTGCCCTCTGCACTTTGATTGACTGGGCAAGGCAGTCATCAAATCTTTATCAAATCAAACTAATAAGAATATGGTTTACAGTGTTTATTAGCTGCCAGACGTTCAGAGATAATGGCTATACATTAGAGAATCATTAATAAAGACCAATTTAAAAATATTGATCTTTAGCCCAAAATGAGTAGAATGCAATCGTTAAAGGGCTGTCTCACTTCAGCAAATTGCATTTATCAGGCAGAGAAAGTTAATACAAGGCACTCACTAATGTATTGTTATTATCCATATTGCTTCCTTTGCTCTTTTTCCATCACATTATACACTGGGTTTCCAGGGATTATGGCCACTGCTGCAGCACAGTTACACGGTGGCCGGCCGGAAGCTGCAGCGCATGTGTGCTTCTACTACGGTCCTGGCCACCAGAGAAGCCATTGCTTATTCCTATAAGGTACAAGCACGGCCACCACTGATGGATTGCAGGATGGTCGTAATCTCTGGATATGAGCAGTGTATAATGTGATAGAAAAATGAATCCAGACAGTAAAGGAAGCAATATGGATAATAACAATACATTAGTAACTGTCTTGTATTAACTTTCTCTACATGATAAATGTAGCTGGCCAGCTAAGACCTGTCCTAGGTTGCTAACATAGCTTATATGTTTATACAGCTAGACCTGCCAATAACCTTAATACAGTTCCTATGTTTGTGTGCTAAAGACAAAAGCAGAGTTATTTACAGTGACTTCATGTTTGGATGTCATGTAATAGTTATATTTTGTGTCTAGAGAAGCAGAAAAAGATAATGTGCCTTTAAGATTCATTATATAATGTAAGGAAAGCTCAATGACACAGCAGAAACAACAGAAAGCATAGAGTTAAACTGTTGTTGCTGGGCAGGAGTCTTGATAAATCATAGACAGCCTCACACACAGCAAGAGTTTTGACCAGTCACACCCAGCCTCACACACAGCCTGTGTGGGAAATACCCCTAGCAGGAGCTGCTAGAAATCATTACACCAGGGGACAGGAGCTGAACAGACTCAGTCCACTAAGAGCTGTGTTTTATGGAAGCAGAGAGGCCAAAATGGGTATTTAAAATAGTTATATAATGTTCCTACTGTTAATATAGTGATTAGAACTGTGTACTGAACCAGTTATATATGTGTTTACTTACAGTTCCACCAATTGAAAACAACAAAGTTCACAACTGCAACCATTCAAATTCCATATTGCAATCCAAATTACATACAACCATACCAGATAATACTCAACCAATCTGCAAATAGTTACTGCTAACTGCATACTGCAAATTGCGACCACATTCAGCAAGTAGAACTGTTAGTTAGACCTCAGATATACCTCTCAGAGCGATTATAAAGTGCTTAAATAACTTAAAGTGAGATTACAGATACTGAAGAGAGAAATATATCCACCCTTTTATGTTGAATAACAAGATTGAACAGTTCAACCACCATCTTATGCATACCGCCATTTTGTGATACTTTATTCAACATGTGTTTTGTACATGGACTATCTGCTGCGGAGGCAGCAGTGTTATATATGAAGAAAAGTTGAAGTTAATAAAGGAGTTATTTGAAGCATTTGGTGTGCTCTTTAAACCTACTGTTTCCATAGAACGGAGCTAGAGGAATTATAGAGTAACAGACAGTCTGGTTAGACTAAAAGTCAGATACATCAGAATTCTTCTAATGCCACAGCGCAAAAGGCACTTCATAGTGCTGCGCCTGCCACAATAAATGCCATTTACTGACGTGAGACAATCCCTTTAAGTAAATGGGAAAAAGCGGCAATACTAAGAACAGCCACTATGAAAAGTGTGACATTGTGAAGTACGGATCAATGTAAATGATGATCAATCTGCAGTGCTCACACAAGCACCACAGCCCTTTCTAACAACTGATCAGCGAGTGTACCAAGGAGGCCATTCGTTTTTAAAACTTCGATAACCATTCATTGGAGGACCACTCTTCTTCCTGTCACTTTGGAGGATCACTGTGTTTGTAGAACTACTTAGTGATAGGACATTGTACAGGTATCCAATGTTATGGTAGTATCTCCAACTCTTATTAACCCCAATGTCATGAAAGTAAAAATCAAACAAATACCACAAACCACTCTTCCATATGATGTACCATATGAAACACGTAAAGGGAAGTTGCCACCATGATTCTGGACTAATATCAGCAGTAATACAGATGACCATTTTCCTACTGTCCCCATTCCCACAGCTGTCAGTGAAATACACAGTCCAGACTGCGGCGCCATGCTAACACAATAGAGAGGATGCCTGCGCATGCACAGCAGTCCTGACAATGTATGTGAGCACAGCTTTAAACGCTAACGGTGGGGGGTAGTTGTAAAATAAAAAAATACTGATCTGGACTCCTTATCTGTAATGCTACACTTGTATTAGTGCAGGAAGTCCTGGATCGTGGTGACAGATTTCTTTTAATCACATACGCATTACTAGAGGAGAGACACAATGTTCTCATATTAAGCTATGGAAAAAAACAAGATGGCTTCATGTATAAAGTCTTAGAAAACCAATTGCCCTTATTTCCTATAGTCCGTACATAAAGGTCCCTTTACACGCCACCATTTTTCAAACCACTGATCACAGAGCAACCATTATGATAGAAACTCCTCCTCATCACCTTTTTTATGTGTCTAGTGACAACTCTTGTAAGGGCTGTGCGCTAGACTACAGTACCCTGCATAAATGGAAATGTCGCCACGAGGGGTATTTATATTTACCTTCATGCTGGCGCTTATTCTTACAAATGGTCCTTTCTTGCCTATAGCAACCAGAATATACTGCATATTTTGAGTGAAGTTCAGTACGGGCCACAAGACCACTTGGGGCTCATGTGCATACATGGCGGTATTATGGCTCTGTACAAACTTGTGGGTTCATTTATCAAACTGATGTAAAGTAGAACTGGCTTAGTTGCCCATAGCAACCAATCAGATTCCACCTTTTATTCTCCAAAGGAGCTGGGAAAATTCAAAGGTGGAATCTGATTGGTTGCTATGGGCAACTAAGCCAGTTCTACTTTACACCAGTTTGATAAATGACCCCATTTGAGTTTAGTGCAGTACATATTACTGCAGTACACAATCTGAAGCCCATACAAAATCCATAGCGTGCCTCTGAATTTATACAGAGGCATAGAGATTGAACACACAATGGAGCCTTTGTATTTGGGGTCTGTAGGGCCTCGATGCACTGCCATACAGGCTCCGTTCCTTGCCATGTGCATGAATCATTTCTATGATGCATGGGACATAGCAGAGTTCTGTACCATGTCAGCATCCATGTGCTTGACTGAAGTTACATTTCAAGTATTTTTATAAAACCTCTTTAGGGACCATTCACACATCCATATTTCTGGCTCTGGATTAGGATCCATTTATTTCAAAGGAGCCGCAAAAAATGCAGACAGGACACCGTGGGCTGTCCGCATCCGTAGTTCCTTTCCGAGGACCTGCAAAAAAGATAGAGCATGTCCTATGCGGACAAGAATAGGCATTTCTATCATAGGGCTGGTCATGCGCGGTCCACAAAATGCGGAACACACACCGCCGGTATCAGTGTTTTGCGGATCCGCAATTTGCACACCACAAAATAACTTATGGACGTTTGAATGGACTCTAAAGGGCTGCCAGCATCTGTATCTGTATCTGGAATACAGTAGAGATGCAGTATCCCTATTCCCATAGAACATATTATAGGGAGGACTCATTATTTACTGCACCCATTTGCCAAAAGCTACGATTTTGAAGAACTGCTTTAATAAACACCTAATATTCACAGTAAACTTAATATTCAGCCACATTTGTAAGCGTTGCGACTCGGAGCTCTTGTAAGTGAGAGCTAATATTCTTGGGAGGTTTTTAACTTTTTCTAGTATAAAATCAGCTTAGCTACAGTATTTTTCTATTTAAAAGCTTTAATAAGATAAAACATATTTATGTGCATTAATGACCCTGAATGATTAAGAAGCTTAAAGGGCTTCACAGGAGTCTACTTCATTATATGGCGGAATATGGTAATTATCTCTTAGAATGAAGTGAAGACATGTATCATTTATGATCCACACATTAGTCATTGTGAAGGGATGCTCAAACTATTGTACTGACCTCATTAAATAGAAGAACCCTTTTGACCCAACACCTTTTGGAGAGAGTTGATATGGAGGACGCTGGTGATAATGGTTCATGTTTCTAATGCGTGGGGGTAAAAAAAATAATCTTACTGTCCTTTATCATAAAGACTTTTTAATTAAGAAAGAGAAGTAAGGTGGGTGGTTATCAAGGATTCACACTACCTAAATAGCACAATCTGACCTAATAATTTGAAGGCTAACGATGAAGATGTTTTCATGCTCATTATAAAAGAAAAAAAATCACTATAGATGCAGTTCGGTCCATCTCAATGTATTCTGAGAAAGCTACTTGGTAAATCCACATAATAGGATTTTACCCAAAACAGCAACCAAATATGCTAAAATACAGTGGTGGTTAACTTTCCACATAATGTTGAGGGGGTCAACTATGATTACAAGAAAAGTCAGTTTTTTTATTACAGAAACAGCGTCAGTCATTTCGGTCAGCTGCGTCTGGTACTACAGGTTAGTCCCATTCACTTTAATTGGGCTAAGAAGCAATATCAGACAAACCCCATGAAGTCCAGCTGCCTATTCTACAGTTTTGAACCAGAGGAAGGCCAAAAATCCAATTGCCTTACAGGAGAAAACTTCTTAGGTTGTGTTGACAACTGGTAGCGGCCTAAGTTTCACATAGTAAAACTAAAACTGTCCTGAAAACAATTTTGTAGGAACTATGCTCACCATAAAGATGGCCCATGCTCCCCAATTGCCAGTAATAATAAAAAGATTCCTTAAGGCCCTCATATACATTAGAGTATTGTTGGCTCACCCCACTAGTTTCGGCAGGACCAGCTGACAATCTGCGTATTGGAAACTCCTGAGTTTCTCCCAACAGAAGATGTTGGTGGAAAGAAGGACCCAGAAAACTGAATGTTTTTACTTGATCCTTTTGTTCCACCAGGAGATAAGCCATTGCCAGAGATGTCTGGCAGTAACTTTCTCTCCTCTCTCCATTGAAAACACATACACGCTTGACTGAACCTATAAGTTGATTTAGTTTATGTCTTAACCTATGCCCCTATCTGTGGGCCATGTCACTTTCCAGCCATGCTTCCTTGTCAGATGAGTCAACAAAACTGTCTAAAACACTTCAATATCTGGTGCAATGCATAAACATGGGTTTTGCCAGTTTTTGATTAGTAAATCTTCATCTTCTATGTCTATGAAGGGGACCTGAAGATTGTATCAGAAAAATAAATCTCCAACCGCTGTAAAGATTTATATTAAGAAATTAACATAGAACTTTGGACCTAAAAACAACATGAGGATAAATGGTGGTGGAAGGGGTGGTAATACCATTAATGAAATGTACAGAACAGTCATCCTCTTCCCACATACTGGATTTAGTTCTACAACTGACTCATATAACCCCTTAAAGGGGTTATGTAATTTTTTTTAATGAGGGGCATGAGAGTTCTAGCAGTAAGGCTGCTGTCTCCACTCCTTCCAGTTCACCATTCACTAGTCTTAACAGTGAAGCATCTGCTGAGCCTCTGCTCAGTCTTCAATTAGAAACGTATCCCCTATCCTGAGGATTGGGTATAAGTTCCAAGGGGTCTTCTTATAATAAAATATTGATGACCTACCCATCTGGATAGATCATCAATATCTTATTGTTGGGGGTCCATTGTGCAAATGCCAGTCAACTGCTTTAAGGGACCATAGCACTTGGACGAGCACTTCTGCTTCTTCAGAGTATATTAAGCACAGGAGCATACGATGTATAGCACAAAGACCACTAGATATGATGTTACAGGCCGAGGAAGAGGCCACAGTGCTGTCCTCGGCATGGCCTAAGAATAGGTCATCAATATTTTTAAGTCTTAGAGAACCCCATTAAAACTTAGGACAACCCCTTTTGGGGGCATGTCCCCTGAAATGTTGCATATGATGAGGACACGCTGAAGACCTCGGGTTTTCTGTGATTGCTGTGCTGGATGTAACTTATGTATTTTGGATAATAAAAGGAACTATTGTTATAGTCAAGATACTGTAACATGAGTAGTATTCTTTTGCTTACTGTGATATTGTAATGACTGTAGGTAAGGACAGACAGTGAGCCCTAAGGCTAGTATCAAGCCCACTTTTCCTACCTACTTGCAGTACAAGCCCTAGATAGCTGGATCGCAACTGGTTGACGGTCCCTACGCGATATAAGTGCAGAGACGGACTACAAGCAAAAACAGACAAACACAATACAGAGTAATATGTTAATGGGTCAAAACCAGTCGGGTTGCGCAGTACCTAGCAAAAAACAAAGAGTGGTTAGAAGACAAGCCAAGATCAGAACCAGATGGACTATGCAGTACCAATTGAGAAACAAAAAGTGGTCAGAAGACAAGCTGGGGTCAGAAGCAAGAGCAATCCAAATAAGCACAGGAGCAAGAACCAGGAACACAACTAGTGAGTCAGAGACTATCACTGGCACTGGTGTATGGCCAGAAGGGACTTAAATAAAGCGTTGAGTCCCTGGAATAGAACCTGATAGATCCATGACTCTGCGCTCCATTAGTCAGAAACACTAGCAATCAGCCCACTGCTAATCTCTCCCAGCAGACACCCGCTGCAGGGAGAAACAGAGCATTGCATCTGGTTGCTAAGGATACGGTCACATCACCAGGGGGCGTAGCTCAGCAGCGCGTTTATCTCCCTATGTGGGCGTGCCAAGGAGCCCGGACAGGTAAGATTGTTACAGAGTTGGCTTACAATCTGCTCTGCTGTAAGTTGTGCCCTGTAATGCATTAACTATTTAGTGACATTGCCCAACTCCCTGAGATGTAATAACTACACATGGTAAGCTTACCACATCACTTAGATGCTAAAATGCTCACAGAAATTATTTTCAAACTAAGCCAAAAATGTATTAAAAGAGCTGTTTACTGAGCAAGAATACTGACGGAGTTGTCAGATGTTATTGTGACAACTCCAGCAATGCTTTCGACATGTTAAGATGCTCTCACACTATAGCCTGTGTCCTCATTATAGAGGTATCCCTTTACACTGTATTACCTGCTCACCCTCATTACAGAGCTCTCAGTTCAGAGAACTCTCATTATAAGGCTTTCATGTCGGTCCTTTACTCAATAACACTCTTGTTACCCAGTTCTGGAGAAGTCTTTGACTTTCAGCATCTTGTTAGATTTTGCTCTTAAATGATCCGCTAGAGCTCAGTATATTTCATACTTCTCCTAAAGCTCTTGACTTGTGCACGAGGTTCATTATCAGAGTTCGATACACCCTTAATAACCGCCTCTGAGTGCCTCAGGATAACATTTTAATGCATTATAGATTCATTTGTCGAAATTCAGTATGTCAGTGATCAGCTGTTACTAGCCGACCCAGCACTTTATCCGTTTGTTCTCTTGTAAACCATGGGTCATATTAACGACACATACAATTTAGATGGGAATCGTTTTTTCACAAGAACTAAGAGAGTATTATAGGTTTTAAAGAGTAACTAAACTTTAAAAAAAAAAATTTATGTCCCGAATGCCCCCCCAATTTTTTTTTAATATACTTTATTAATTGATTTTGACTTTTTACTTTAAAAATGTCCACCTAAAGCCTGATTTCCAGCGCGCTTAAAATCCACAATTCTTGCACATCGCTGAGTTCTCAGAGGTTTACAGACTCTGCATTGTATCAGAGAACGATGTATGGGCAGGAACACACATTGCTGCTCCTGCCTGTGCCCCCTGAAGTTAGCCCAATGTTGGCATAGCACATCAGCGGGACACCACCACTCCTACATTCCTATTGCTAGCCTGTTTGTCACCAATGACATCACCACTAGCAAAGTGTCATTTTGTTATATGCAAAAGCTGTGTACTGCGCCTGGTTCACTAGCAGGTGGCAGTGTATTTGGCAGAGTACCTTTAGATAGAAAGGGAGAGGTTGCAGAAAGCTGTATAGGGAATTGAGAGATAGAAGGAGCCTAAACAACATGGCGCAGTGAGGGGGCATTCTCCCCTCCTGCAGCAGGAACCGGGGAAGCAGCTTGTAAAGCACCATGGCTCCAGGCAGTTCATAGACTGAGTGTTACGAGGGGGTCAACAGCCAAAGATACCCCTCGCAAAGATACAAGAAGCTCTAGAAAGTCCAGTAACCAGACTGCAGTTAGAGATTAGCACAGCAGAGAGAGATAAAGCTAAGTATTCAACTTACCTGCCAGTTTACCCTTACCCTGCTTGAACCAAGAGAAAGATCAAGTATTGTTCGAATGACACAAGTTTATTCAAGTAAAAACCGTTAAACTTCACCAAGTCTGGACTCTACTTATTGCACCAACTACAACTCCTTTGTTGCTATGGAGCCTGTACAGCGGCGGCAGCAGGAAGCACACAGAGTCATAGCAACCAATGACACCGTGCGCTCCTGCACTCTGAAGAAATCCAGGCCGGTATCACACGGACCGTGTTCCACGGACGTGTGAATGCAGCCTTAGGCTGGCTTTACACGGGCGTTGCGAGAAAAGGTGCGGGTGCGTTGCAGGAACATGCAAGATTTTTCCGCGTGAGTGCAAAAATTGTAATGCGTTTTGCACGCGTGTGAGAAAATCGGCATGTTCGGTACCCAAACCCGAACTTCTTCACAAAAGTTCGGACTTGGGATCGGTGTTCTGTAGATTGCATTATTTTCTCTTATAACATGGTTATAAGGGAAAATAATAGCATTCTGAATACAGAATGCATAGTATAATAGTGCTGGAGGGGTTAAAAAATTTTTTTATTTTTTTTTATTTTTTTTTAACTCACCTTAATCCACTTGCTCGCGTAGCCGGCATCTCTTCTATCTCTTTCTTTACTGATTGCAGTCAAAAGACCTGTGGTGACGTCACTCCGGTCATCACATGGTCCGTCACATGATCTTTTACCATGGTGATGGATCATGTGATGACCAGAGTGACATCACCACAGATCCTTTGACTGCAATCAGCAAAGAAAGAGGCAGAAAAGATGCTGGCTGCGCGAGCAAGTGGATTTAGGTGAGTTAAATTATTATTATTTTTTTTTAACCCCTCCAGCGCTATTGTACTATGCATTCTGTATTCAGAATGCTATTATTTTCCCTTATAACCATGTTATAAGGGAAAATAATAAAATTATCGGGTCTCCATCCCAATCATCTCCTAGCAACCGTGCGTGAAAATCACACCGCATCCACACTTGCTTGCGGATGCTTGCGATTTTCACGCAGCCCCATTCACTTCTATGGGGCCTGCGTTGCATGGAAAACGCACAATATAGAACATGCTGCGATTTTCACGCAACGCACAAGTGATGAGTGAAAATCACCGCTCATGTGAACAGCCCCATAGATATGAATGGGTCCAGATTCAGTGCAGGTGCAATGCGTTCAACTCACACATTGCACCCACACGGAATACTTGCCCGTGTGAAAGGGGCCTTAGGCTCCATTCACACGTCCGCAATTTCGTTCTGCATTTTGTGGAACGGAATTGTGGACCTATTCATTTCTATGGGGCAGCACGATGTGCTGCCAGGATCCGGAATTGCGGATCCACACTTCCGGGTCCGCAATTCCGATCCCGAAAAATACAGAACATGTCCTATTCTTGTCCGCAAAGTGCCGGCGATGTGCGGTCTGCAAAATGCGGAACACACATCGCTGATGTCCATGTTTTGCGGATCCACACACACGGACGTGTGAATGGACCCTTACATAAAAGAAAATCTGTAAAGCAATTCCACTTCCAAAGAGGTTCTGCATCATCTGAATATATTACGATGATCACTCACATTATAAAGGCAAACATTTGTCAGTGTGGGTTTCATGGTGGCCTGAGTCATTAAAATAACGTCGGTTTTCACTCCCGCCAACCCGGAATGTCCAGAGACTTGCAATTTGTGCATAAATAATTGCGTTAAGACTGTGGCAGCCGACCATGATTGATTCTCTGGCTCAGTGTAATACTTGTACAAGCGAGTAAATATTTATGGCAAATCTAACAACATGAATGGTTTGGAGTATATATCTAGTAAACATGTATAAAACATGATGTAATGAGAACTATATATCGTAACTGCGCTCATTGGTTAGATAATCAAGGCATAAGATTAATGATGGAAATCAAATATATGAAGCAACACATACAAGACATTCGCAAGATAAAATAATTTGAAAGCATATTTTCTTACAGCTCTGCATTGTGCTGTTCCTCTGTTATTCCTCTTATAAGTCCATGAATAAATTGACAAAAGGACATTACCTATGACATTTGCCTTGTCATTCACTCTATTTATTCTTACACAGTCAGGGACACCCACAACAGGTAACACCCAGTTGTCAATGTATTTATAAATTTCTATGACGAATAGTAGAGGAATGGTACAGCACAGAAGTATAAGAAAAGATGTTCCAAAATGTATTATTCATACTGTTTGAGACAGGCGCCTCATTTCTCTGGATGAAAGACACTGTCAGACTATGCTATATGCTGCTTTTACAGGTCTCCACCACTTTTCCCAGCAGTGATATAACATAGGACTAAAACAGCTAAAGAATCAATGGGGAAATGTCTAAAGGACTACACATCACTGTAAGCTATAGATACTGGGGTAGATCGCACCCTATAGTAGCACCCATTACAGCAAAATGCCAGTCTCACACAGCTACAAGTGCTGCCTCTCTATTTAAAGTCTAGGGCCTGATGGAGACACCCCGGGACAGAGAAAAAAAAGGGGACTCAGGACCCCTGTTGTAATGATCCTGGGGAACCCATCAGTAGAGGTCCCAGGGACTGTACATTGAACACCTATCCTGTCAAGCTATTATAAATGTTCAAACTGGGAAAATCCCATTCATATATTTTAGATTTGTAAGAAATCAGATAGCCATACTGATGGCTAGAGATGGCCTTGCGGTTCGCACGGCGGTCGTTTCGTGGCGAACTTTGCTCGCTATATTCTTTTACATTACGCCGAACTTTGACCCATGACACATCCATCAGGTGGGACAGGACAGCCAGTTAAAACGTTTCAGCACATGGACACCCTATAACAGAACCCGATCTGGCAGCCATTTTACATTCAGTGTTTTGGCAGTGTAGGGAGAGGTTGCTGTGTGGAGCAGGAACAGGCTGTTAGGGACACCAAACACTAGCTAATAGGGCCGCAAAGGTCCTTATTAGGACTGGTCTAGGTGTGCTATCGATAGGTGTGATCAGTGGCTTTGCCAGGGGGGGGACCCCCTACATCACGTTGTGCCCCCCCCCCCAACTAAAATGCCCCCCCCCCCACTGAGCAGCTGCAGCCGGGCACAACAGGGAGATGAGCGCTTCCATTGCGCTCATCTCCATAGTCATCTGCCTGTGCTGCGGGAGGGGAGGGAGAGGCGTGTCCCTTCCTCTTCCTCTGATAGGCTGCAGGCACTAGGTCGGCAGCCTATCAGAGGCCGGCACAGGCGGCGCGATTACGTCATCTCGTCGCCTGAGCCATACAGTGCGGGACACAGGCCGGAAGAGGCCTGCATCGCATCGCTGACATGGAGGTAAGTATAAGTGTTTTCTGTGTTTATTTACAACAGTTTTACAGGCACATTAGGGGGGCTCTTGTTACTGGCACATGATGGGGGGGGGGGCTTATTACTGGCACATGATGGGGGCTGCAGAAATAAGCACTCGCTCGGTAACAACTAATAGGCAGTGCCTGTAGGCTGTAGCCTGGCCCTGTTACCGAAGCTAGCCGAGTGGTGTAAGGTTAAGGTACTAGTACTGAAATCTGAGTGTTTTTTTTTATTTTTTTAAACCACAGACAGCAGGTCTTTTCTTCCCTGTTGCGGTTTTAGGTATTGGGTAAAGTATCTCAGCATTTCTAAGCATACTTGTGTAAATGTATCATTGTTATAGCTGCCCCCTACTTTTGTCCTGGCCCCCAGTGTGCCCCCCCCCAAAATTTTAAAGCTAGAGATGCCGCTGGGTGTGATATACTGAGGGGTGTGATATACTTATAATATACTTTCTAACATAGAAAGTATATAGTGCATTTGTATTCTGCAGAAGTTGTGTGGGGTTCTGCTGTGATACCGCAGCTATATAGAGGGACAAGAGCTATTGGAACAACTATTTGCAATGGGTGTGATATACCTGATTGAGGGGTGTGATATACAGTCTTCCACAAAATACTGATTGAGGGCTGCGATATACCTGTTGCCCCAAATAAACAGGGTGGTGTGATATAACTGTTGTGGCAAAAAAAAAAATTGAGCGGTATGATATACCTGCTTCCCCAAAATACTGATTAATGGGTTTGATATACCTGCCTCCACAAAATACTGATTGAGGGCTGCGATATACCTGCTTCCACAAATACTACTCTTCTCTAGGGACTTAGGCACAGGGTCATTTTGAAAATGACAGGCAGAGGAAGAGGCAGGCCATTCCGCATGGGTGGTAGGGGCCTGGCAGGTGCACCAGGCCGAAGCCTAAGGGGGAAGTTGGAGAAGGCGCGTGCGATTACTTCAAAGGGTGCACAAGAGTTGGTTGAGTGACTCACTCACCTTTCCGCACCCTCATCCTCTGTATCTGCACTGTCCTCACTCTCTGCTGTGTGCATCCCCAAATACACCACCACCACCATAGCCCCTCCACTCGAGTCATAGGAATTATTTTCCTATCCATTCCCAAGACCTTACTGATGCGCAGCCATTCTTGAAATCGGCTGAGGAAGAGGTGGTAGCAACGGCCGCCACCCAGCGGTCTGAAGACAGTACCCAGATCAGCCCAAGGAGGGTGGTCCCCGCTGTTGCTGCCTACTCCGAGATATCAAATGTCAGTGGTGGTGAAGGTGACGATGATGACATGTTGATAGACGTCATGTGGGTTCCAGAAGAGGAGGGGAGTTCAGAGTGAGAGATGGAGCAGCAGAGAGGGAGGAGAACGAGCAGAAGCAGGCAGAGCACCCAGGGCACAGGAGGCAAAAAGCAGACTGCAAATGTATCTGGAGCGCGCCATCCACCATGCATGGTCATTACTGGTGCTCGCAGGATCCCGACACAAGGCTCCGTAGTGTGGGCTTTTTTTAACATGTCAGCTGCTGACAATAGTGTTGCCATCTGCAGCCTGTGCTGTCAAAGCATAAGTCATGGTAAGCCCAACATTTACCTAGGGACGGCCAAAATACATCTGACCACAGACACGTGGTCTAGCAAACACAGGCAGGGAAGGTACATAACTTTTACTCAGTAAACAGTAGATGCGGGAACCGCGCTATGTATTGGTGGTTTATGAAAGTCGTTAGAACAAGAACCCGTAAAAGATGGGGAACTGAGTTCACATCCAGCTTTCGGAAGTAACAGTCACAGGTACGTCATTCACATACAGGAAAGCTGCTATACACCTCCAGCCGGTCATCAGATCCCGCCTTGAGCAACCGACCGCTGACTCCAACACTGGGTCAAAGATACCTTCACAAAAAGGAGAGATGGTGCAGTACCCTCAATATTCAAAGGTAACAAAGGTTTTATTGTACTCACAAATTCCAAAATATTCACATGCACATAAGAATGCCCGACCCGGGTTTCGCGGTTAGGCACCGCAGCCCCTAAAGAAGCTAACTGGGAAACCCGGGTTGGGCATTCTTATGTGCATGTGAATATTTTGGAATTATGAAACTGGTCAGCAGTCGCAGCCAGGGTGCCATCAGTGACATCGTACCTTACGCCTTCTTTCTGGAGCGTGCATTATGTTGTGTCATTGATCAAGCCGTTGAGGAGCAGGAAGATGAGGAAGTCGCAATGCTGAATGAATTCCCAGGGGGGCTACTCCATCTGAGACAAGTCAGCAGGGGTCTGAAGAGGAGTTAGAGGAGGATGGTGGCTGGGAGGAGGAGGAGCAAGAAGAGCAGGCTTTTAGGGGAACTTTAAAATTTTGGGGCATCCCTGATATCTGTGGCTGGGGGGAGGAGACCAAGGACGACATTCTCCTGGGCGGTGAGCCGGAGTCAGGGCGCTCCACCGCTTCCAATTTAGTGAAAATGAGGGGCCTTCATGCTCCAGTGTTTAAAGATGGACCCTCGTATAAAAAGCATAAAGGGCAAGGACCAGTACTGGGTGACAACGTACTTAGACCCCCAGTACAAACAAAAAATGGTGGACATGTTACCAGCATCACAGAGGGCTGGCAGAATTTAGCATTTCCAGGCTTTGCTGCAAGAGATGCTGCATTCTGCTGTTGCGGGCGCTGGCAGAGGAATTTACACCCACAGCGTACCAATCATACCGCGCCTGCAAGAAGAGAGCGGTTTGAAGATGTGTTGGTCAACTCGAATATGAGATCATTCTTGCAGCCAACCCATCGACAGCCGCCCTCCTGATCCAGCCTCAGGGGGCGCCTAGACCGACAGGTGTCCGACTACATTGTGTTAACGGCCGCTGTGGACGCTCTGAGAAGCAAGGAACCCCTGGACTACTGGGTGTGCAGGCTTGACCTGTGGCCAGAGCTGGCACAATTTGCCATGGAACTCTTGGCTTGCCCCTCGTCGAGTGTCCTGTCCGAAAGGACGTTCAGGACGATAAGCGCACTCGCCTAAGTGTAAACTACCTCGCATTTCTAAAAATGAATGAGGCATAGATCTCGGAAGAATTCAACACCTGTGACGACCACGTGTAATTGAATTTCCTCATGCCAGCCCACACATATCCGCCACCACCCAAAACAAAGAATGGTTCTTGACTTATGTATATACAGCGGCATAAAAGGCCTTTTCTGTCAGGTGAATGCATAATTTTTGGGGCCTGTACTCGCCTACAGTAACATTTTTATCCAATGACCTCCTAATGTACCTCCAGCCACATAATCACAAGTTCTTTTCTGTCAGATGAATGCCTAATTTTGGGGGCCTGTACTGGCCTACAGTAAAATTTGTATCCAGTGACCGCCTAATGTACCTCCAGCCACATCATCACAAGTTATTTTCTGTCAGGTGAATGCCCAATTTTTGGGGCCTGTACTGGTCGACAGTAAAATCTTCAGCCAGTGACTGCCTAATGTACCTCCAGCCACATCATCACAAGTTTTTTTCTGTCAGATAAATGCCTAATTTTGGGGGCCTGTACTGGCCTACAGTAAAATTTGTATCCAGTGACCGCCTAATGTACCTCTAGCCACATAATCACTTGTTCTTTTATGTCAGGTGAAAGCCTAATTTTTGGGGCCTGTACTAGCCTACAGTAAAATCTGTATCCAGTGACCGCCTAATATACCTCCAGCCACATAATCACTTGTTCTTTTCTGTCATGTGAATGCCTAATTTTTGGGGCCTGTACTCCAGTGGCCTACAGTAAAAAATATTATCCAGTGACCACCTAATGTACCTCCAGCCACATAATCACAAGTTCTATCAGGTGAATGCCTAATTTTTGGGGCCTGTACTCCCGTGGCCTAAAATAAAAATTTTCTAGGCTCCAGCAGGGCACATTTTTGAGTTTCCCTTTAAGACTCATAAAAATGGCCCCTGATTGGCTTCCGGTTCCGGCGCACGCATGAACGGTCGCCTGTAGTGAGAGCTCCGGACTGCGCTACCCGAACCCCTAGGAGCAGCCGACAATCTAGGGGAAAATAACCCCCACGGACGCACCTGCTGAGCCTTTTAGCGCTCTATGGAGAAATTCCTTCAGAAAGGCGGCTCCCGGCCGACGACATCGCCGCTCCAGCTCCAGCAAGAGACGCCGAGATAGAGCAGCTAGATGGCGGCGGCAGCAGGTAAACAGCAGAGGCAGACGAGATCAGCCTCCCAGCCCACACAGTCCAGCCTTGAATCTACGGAGGCGCAGACTAATGGGGGAGAAACGCAATCGAGCCAGAGCCCGGACTTCAAAACTGCTGGCCCCAGATATAAAATCCACATTAGAGGCTACTGTGTCCACGACACTGCTGCAGATTCAGCAGGAGGTCTCCCAGCACACGACTCAAATAACAGAGCTGGAACATACAATCTTACTAGTGGAGGAAGAGCTGGAGAAAACCCAGATGCAAACTAAAGAAATACTCCGCAGCAACCAAGCTCTGAAAGAGAAGCTGGATGACTTGGAAAACCGCTCTAGGCGAAACAATTTGCGGATTGTGGGGCTCCCGGAATCAACCTCACCGAATCAATTGATACAGATCTGCGCGACTGAAATCCCACAAACCCTAGGCTTGCAAGCAGCGTTTACGGTAGAGAGGGCCCACAGGTTAGGCCCAAAATGACCTCAAGGCCAGGAGTTGGTCACAGATAGGCCCAGAAACACCATCGTAAAATATCTGAACTACGCTGCAAAAGAGTCGATACTCACCCTATATCGGAGTCCGCAGAGTCTCATTGTATTTTTTTATGAGGCCACAAAAAAACTTAGATCTATGTACACTGCTTTTCTAAATTGCCCGACGGAATCCAATAAACTGCAGTGGGTAATGGCCAAACATGCCTATGATTATGAACTAGAATGGGCAACAAAGTGGTTTTTGGAGATTGTAAAAAAGCTGACCTTTTTCAACATGGCAAAAAAGTTGGGAGGCTACTCTCCAACCTCACTAAGCCTTATGCTACACGACCGCCTACTCATCCCCTAAAAGATGAGAGTGGCGGCCTCTTTAACAGGCCATAATACATAGTCAAAATAATGGGATGGTATTATCAATCCCTTTACACCCGGGACCCCTTTGTGAGAAACAGGGCAGACGAGCTTTTGAACAAGGTATCCTTACCAATGGTGTCGGAAGAAGCCCGAGCAGCTCTGAATTCAGAAATTACTGAAAAAGAGCTGAAAACAACAATTAAATCTCTCGTGAATGGTAAGGCCCCAGGACTGGACAGGCTAGCCTCTATAGTACCAGACATCATAGGAGATCACCAAGTAGGTTTTATGAAGAGGAGGTAAGGGATAACGAATATACGTAAGGTCCTTACGGTACAAGACGGAATACGAGGGAGGCGTCCAGAGGACAACCCGGCTCTTCTGGCGCTAGACGCAGAAAAGGCCTTCGATAATGTCAGTTGGGAGTGGCTTGAAATGGTCCTAGATGCTACAGGCTTTACAGGAGAATTTCGCAATTGTTTGAAGGCCCTTTATTTCAGACCCCAAGCAAAAATCTATATACCTGGCTACTTATCTAGTACAATAGCTCTAGAGAGAGGCACAAGACTCTGCTTTTCAATTTAGCCCTGGAGCCCCTTGTCTTGTACCTGAAGCATTCGGACCTATATAAGGGCATTGTGGTGGGGAAGGAGGAAATCAGAGTAACATGTTTCGCAGACGATCTGTTGCTCTATTTGGGCTCCCCTGAGGTGTTAGATGCCTTGCTTTATTATGGTTCAACAACGGGGTATAAAATAAATGCGGCCAAAAGCCAAATTCTCTTCCTAATTATTAGGTTCAACAACAATACGACGCAGTTGAGGTGAGGAAGGATTATTTGAAATATTTGGGGATCAAGATCGGACGTTCTGCAACAGCTCTATACAAACTAAATTACCCCCCCCCCCCTTTCAGAAAATATTCCATGACCTAAATAAGTGGAAAGAATTGCCACTTTCTTTAAGTGGAAGGGCACACCTGATTAAGATGGCGTGTTTCTCTAAATTACTATATCCTCTTCAGACAATCCCTTTGCTCCTGCGGCACAAAGATGTCAGGAAGATTTACTCAGCGTTCATAGCTTTCCTGTGGAGGAATAAACGACCACGTATATCTTATGAGCAATTAACCTTGCTTAAGTTGGAGGGGGGCCTTCAGCTGCCAAATGTCCGCAATTATAATTTGGCAGCATTGTTCCGTCATGTCAGAGACTGGACATGGGGTACCTCTTTTTTCTCGGCCACATCCCTGGAACAGGAACTGGTACGTCCATGGCAACTGGGGGCGTCATTACACATCAGGCTTAGAGATGTCCCTTATCACATTAAACAAAATGTGGTGATGCGAGATACTATCATGTCTTCGAAAGCCATCAGAAAAATATATAGATTGTCGATTTATATTTCGCCCCAGTTGCCATTGTGGTCTCTGCCTTCCTTTTCTCAGGGAAGAGAGAACAAGATGTTTCAGACATGGAGAGAGAAAGGTATTAACAGATTGCACCACTTGCTGGACGGTCCTGGCCAGGCCCTCCTGACATTGGAAGAGCTTAGAGGCAAATACCAACTCACAGAGGGACTCTTCCTCCCCTACCAACAAGTGAAAGCCTATTGCAAGGGACAGGTGGAGAGAATGGGAGAGACTGAGAGATTGGTATGGTTTGATGATCTTTTAGGCACAGGAACTTCATTTAGTTCTCTTTCTGAACTATATCGCAGAGAATGGGAGAGACTGAGAGATTGGTATGGTTTGATGCTCTTTTGGGCACAGGAACTTCATTTAGTTCTCTTTCTGAACTATATCACAGCATAGCATCATAGCACTCAAATGCTAGGTCTAGTGAATAGCACTTTCAAATCATGGGAAGGGGAATTGGAAGATCTAGATGTACCCACAAAAATGAGAGAAGGATTTGAATATGTTAGGAAGTCGCTTTCCAATGAACAGTGGAGAGAGACGCAATTGCGTATTATGCACAAAACAACATATGCCTTTGATTTGAAATTCAAAGAGGCCCAAGCCCACTACCTAAGACACTGTCCAAAATGTTCACTACCCAAAGTGAATCTCCTCCATTGCCTGCTAACCTGTCCAGATTTACAGCCATTATGATCACGAACGGTACAGTATATACATGAGGTATGGGAGATAGAAGTGAAACTTAACCCGATGCAATGTATTTTTCACTATATCCCAAAAGATCAATCGGACCCACAAGGTCGGGCAGTAGCAGAAAGTGGGATACATGTGTTACTCATGTCTGTCAAAAAATCAATTTTAAGGAAATGGTTGCAACTGTCGTTACCAGAATGGGAGGAAGTCATGGGAACAATGAAGCACGTACTATATATGGAGCGACTAGAGATTGAAAGACACAAAGAAAAGACCATAGGCAAGTTTATTAAAAAATGGGGAAAATTTATTTCAGACGTCTTTTCTGACGATGAGATCCAAGAATTAATTAAGCCGTTCAGACAGAGAAAATGGTATTTAATGTCTCAGCTGAAGGGAACCCTGGGAAAGTTGGGGTTATGATGTCTACATTAAAGAGAGAAAGATGAGGAGATCGTCTCATAGGACCTAGTGACGCAGGAAGGATGTGATTAAATCCTTTTTTACGCAGACAGAATCACCACTAAGTTAATAAAGTTAGAGGGAATTGGAATTTGGGGATGTTCTCTAGGGGGGAGGGAATTGCTCGAAGTTCTAGTTATAAACCTGATAAAAAAAAAAAAGGATCAGGATATCACAATGTATAACTGTAATGCATGAGGTGATGTATCACTTCCCTGTATAATGTCGTTATTCATACCATGTCGGCATTTGAAGTGACTCTCTTTTTGGAACATGCATCCTGATGAATAAAAAATAGATGTTTTTTTTTTTTTAAATGGCCCCTGATTAAAATACATTTTTTTTGTCGGAATTTTTGCCAATGATCCCTCTCTGGTATGTCACTGTTCATGTTGTGGGATTATTTGTGCCATTAAAGTCAATAGGGCCGACCGTGAATGCGCGTTCGCAAACAGTCCCGGACGATGTTCATCCATCACTACTGATGGCAACGTATTTGCAAAAGAAACAAAGAACAAACAATGTAGTTGTCAAACCCTCATGAATCAAGCCCCTGTTCTTAAAGGGTAACTGTCATATAATTTTTTTTATGTAATTGGATTGGTCTACCTAAGCTTACCTTAGTTCCCTAGTTAATACTTTTGTATAGGTATTGAATTACCTAATAATTAAGTGTTCTTGCATGGCAAGACCACTTACTGTTAGCTCACATATATATTCTTATTATTATAGCCAAATTTGACACCCTAACGCCTCCCACAGTTTTTACACTACATAGACAGTAATATACCTAAACGCGCGGATTGTTTCCGATTGGTGTGCTATTACTTTGTAGAACGTTTCGCCGAATGGTTCACGAAATATCAGCGTTTTTGTGGCAAAATTGTTCCCATAGGAATGAATGGCGGAATGTTCAAAACTATAGTGGGAGCTGAAAAATGCTAGAGTGGGGGCTGAAAAATCAGGACATGATTTCTAAACTGCCACCACTCCCTAATTTTTAAGCCCACCTAAGCCATAGTCCTGATAGTTTTCACAATATGACCATTTGTTTGCAACTCACGCCGCCCATTGACATTCATTGAAACTCCACTCTAGCCGATGATGTCTCATCTACACCCCCGGTGCAGGCGCACTGAGGAAGGAGCGGCCGAGCGAGCGTCCTCCTCTCAGTGCGCCTGCGCCGACTGAAGAACGCTAAGGCGCAGGCGCGAGATTTGGAACGCAGACAAGGCCAGCCGAAGGAGCAGAGCGCTCACTGGCCCTGTCAATCAACAAGAGGAGGGGGCATTTTTTTTAAAGGAGGATGCTGCGGCTACCAGCAAGCAACCGCCCTACTTGCTGGTAGCCAGGTAATTAACATATTATAAAAGTGCAGTTTTTTTAAGAAACTAAACCACAGAAAATGTAAGAGCGCTATATATTGAATAATCGCACTATAAGGATTTTAATTAGCCGAAAAATGACTTTTGGGGGGTGACAGAACCCGTTTAAGAGGTGAGATGTGGGCCACAGAAGTTAAATTCAGGAGGACATGTACAATCACTGATTTGAGTTGTGGATAGCTGGTGTGTGGATCTCGGCTGAGTTCCTGGTGCTGCTATAGCCACTTGAAGTTAAGTGTTTTCTTTCCTTTTTGTATTTTGTTTGGGTTATTTTGTGTGTTGCTTCTCCCTGTCATTTGTATTAAGGCCTGAGGAACAGGTTGTCTCAGTCCTGACATTTGTACCCATTAGTACCAGGGTCCTATTAGGACACTAGGTATTCCTGTGTATGAACTCACCTACCTCTGAGGTCTGTTCATGCTGGTAGTTAGTCAGGACTTTAATTAGGGTTTTACTAGGAGGTGTCCATTTCCTTTCCATAGTTTCCAGGCCTTATTCCCTCACCCTTTCCTTCCTATGTTCGGTGTGCTGTTTCCCTCCCACACCCAAACGTCAAACATGACACATCCACAACCTGTACCCTCCTGACATCTCTGACCTGTCTTCCAGATACATCTCCACACATAATCTTCGATTCTCAGAAGACCTCCTTCTTTGTTCTCCTCTTGTCTGTTCCTTGCATAATTATCTACAAGATTTCTCTCATGCATACCCCACACTCTGGACCTCACTACCCCGGAATAAAAGACTCTCCCCAAGATCCAAAACGTCAAAAACAACCTGAAAATTAATCTTTTCAGGAAAGCATACCACCTACAATAAGCAGGCTGATCAGCAGCTTTTATTCTCACCTACTGTGTCCTTCCCCTATCCCTTGCAGGTTGTAAGTTCTCATGGGCAAGGTCCTCTCCCCCTCTGTACCAGTCTGTTCTTGCTTAGGGCATGGCTACACAACATTTTTCACGCGACAAAATGGGTACAACTGCACTGACATATGACATGCTGCAACCGCAACACGACAGTCGCACAAAAATTCAACTTGGATAGATTTTTGTGCGACTGTCTCGTCGCAGTCGCAGCATGTCGCATGTCACAGTGTGACACCATAGACTATCATTCCAAAAATATTGCACGACATTGCTGTGAAAATATGTTGAGTGACAAGTATCAGCGATGACCGCAGCATGCATGGGTTTGCGGAGGGTACGGACACCCTCTCCAATACCATCAGGTCCCCGCGCTGCGGTGACTGGGACCCGATGGCAAGAACGGCAGCCCGATGCCTTACACAGGCATCAATGCTTGCCTTCTACGGAAGCTTATGAGATCCAGCCCCCTGTCTGCATCTCAGGCACTCTGTAAAAGCTGACAGGCAATGCATTACAATACACAAAGTGCCAAAACAGCCTTGTAACCTCACCACTAAAAGTGTAGTATTGAAAGATCAAAAAAAACATACGTACACAAAAATTGTGCCAATAAAAATGTCAACTCTTCCCGCATAAAACGAGCCCCTACACAAGACGACCGGTAGAAAAATGCTTTATTATGTAAAACTTGCTCTATCTTTTTGCGGAAGGGACAGATCGCGGACCCATTCAAGTGACTGCAATTTGCGGTCCACAGCACGGGCGGGCAACTGTCGTGTGAACAAGCCCTATGGCAAAAAGGTGGCTTCAGTCAGGCAGGTCCTGCTCTAAACCTACCTTTGCCGTTCTGCATCTACTGTATATTCAGGAGAGCAGACCCTGCACGTATAGTGTGCTGCTCCTTGTTACCTCTGTGTGCATCAGCAACCAATGAGAGGAGGAGCACTTTAATTAAGGTCGCCTATTAGATAGGTGGGGCAAAAGTGCAAATGAATGCTACTCCCATGATATGATAGTAAATATGCAGATGTGCATGGCTACATTTATAAAGTCACAGAAAATAATGCACCATAATAATAGATTCAAACGTACAGCAGCTTACCATGACATATAGGGTGTTTCTATAAACTGCAGAATCAGGGTAATAGATATTGAGTTTTTTTAGCGGTTAACCTTTGTTGTGTTACAGGAAAAATGGAAAATCAGCAAAAAAATGATTTTTTTCAAAATTTTACCTCCATTTTCCTTTAATTCTTGTGGAACACCTAAATGGTTTATAAAAATCAGTTTTGAATAACTTGCGGGGTGTAGTTTCTAAAATGGGGTAATTTATGGGTGGTTTCTACTATGTTAGCCCCGCAAAGTGACTTCATAACTGAACTGGTCCTTAAAAAAGTGGGTTTTAGAAATTTTCTGAAAAAGTGTTAAGAATTGCTTCTAAAATCCTAAGCCTTCTAACGTCCTAAAAAATAAAATTACATTTTCAAAATGATGCCAACATAAAGTAGACACATGGAAAAGGAAAAACTATTTTATGAGCTATCACAATCTGCCTTAAATGCAGAGAAATAAAAATTTTGAAAATTGCTAATTTTTCCTAATTTTCTGTAAAGTTTGGATTTTTTAAAATAAATGAAAGTAAAACATATTGACTTAAATGTATCACTAACATGAAGTGCAATGTGTTACGAGAAAACATTCTCAGAATGGCTTCGATAAGTAAAAGCACTCATGTCAGATTCGCAAAAATCGGTTTGGGATTTAAGGTGAAAAGTGGCTTGTTACTGAAGGGGTTAATGGCACTTTTATTATTATTAATAATAATAATAATAATAATACTTACTATTATTATTATTGTTACTATTCATAGAAAAGAAAGCTATATGACCCTGTCTGTTCTTTTCTGCACGACAATCCTCATAATCCACCACTAAGCAAGAGAGGATAAGCCCAGCAGAATGTACATTAAAGTGGAAAATCCCTTTAAACAACTCTGTACGTGCTCACTTCCCAATGAAATGCAAGAGAGGCTTTTAGATTCTTCAGGTGGAAGTAACTAAGTCTAGTAAATGGAGGACTATGGAATTTTGGATATAACACGATTTTAGTTCTGACTACAGATTTAGAGTGTAATGCTGGTCAAAAAGTGAAAATGTAATTTTGACAGCGATCATGTTCCATTTTGAACATCCTAAAATTAAACTATAAAGAGCAGTGTCATGTTTTAGCAGGATGTTCCTTCCAGTGGATCCTATAATATATTGAGGACAGGGATGTTTATGGCAACACATAATGTGCTCTGAAGGAAGCAGGTCATAAGAACCCCGTAAGTCACTCCAAAACAGAACTTCAGGAATATCAGACGCTTATACTGCACTGTATACAGTTGAATCAGCAGTTTTCGGCTGTATAGCAGTCATATTACAAAAATATGTTCTTTAGGCATACTGCTGGCTAACAGGACTGTATGGACCTATTACATGTTTACATCAGGAGCGTTTCTCAATGCATATGTTAAGTAAACTGCCCAAATGTAATCCAAGCCTAGACTGGACAGGAAATGAATATTTAGTTTTTCCCCCCGAAAAATCACCCTTTGATACACTAGAAATTGTTGTAAAAATAACTTGGGAGTATTACCATATCATTTATGTCATATTCGTAGAGTACAGTCGTGACCAAAAGTTTTGAGAATGACACAAATATTATTTTTCACAAAGTTTGCTGCTAAACTGCTTTTAGATCTTTGTTTCAGTTGTTTCTGTGATGTAGTGAAATATAATTACACGCACTTCATACGTTTCAAAGGCTTTCATCAACAATTACATGACATTTATGCAAAGAGTCAGTATTTGCAGTGCTGGCCCTTCTTTTTCAGGACGTCTGCAATTTGACTGGGCATGCTCTCAATCAACTTCTGGGCCAATTCCTGACTGATAGCAACCCATTCTTTCATAATCACTTCTTGGAGTTTGTCAGAATTAGTGGGTTTTTGTTTGTCCATCCGCCTCTTGAGGATTGATCACAAGATCTCAATGGGATTAAGATCTGGCGAGTTTCCAGGCCATGGACCCAAAATGTCGACGTTTTGGTCCCCGAGCCACTTAGTTATCACTTTTGCCTTATGGCACGGTGCTCCATCGTGCTGGAAAATGCATTGTTCTTCACCAAACTGTTGTTGGATTGTTGGAAGAAGTTGCTGTTGGAGGGTGTTTGGGTACTATTCTTTATTCATGGCTGTGTTTTTGGGCAAAATTGTGAGTGAGCCCACTCCCTTGGATGAGAAGCAACCCCACACATGAATGGTCTCAGGATGCTTTACTGTTGGCATGACACAGGACTGATGGTAGCGCTCACCTTTTCTTCTCCCGACAAGCCTTTTTCCTGATGCTCCAAACAATCGGAAAGAGGCTTCATCGGAGAATATGACTTTGCCCCAGTCCTCAGCAGTCCATTCACCATATTTTCAGCAGAAGATCAATCTGTCCCTGATGTTTTTTTGGGAGAGAAGTGGCTTCTTTGCTGCCCTTCTTCACACCAGGCCATCTTCCAAAAGTCTTCGCCTCACTGTGCGTGCAGATGTGCTCACACCTGCCTTCTGCCATTCCTAAGCAAGCTCTGCACTGGTGGCTCTCCAATCCAGCAGCTGAATCCTCTTTAGGAGATGATCCTGGTGCTTGCTGGACTTTCCTGGACGCCCTGAAGCCTTCTTAACAAGAATTGAACCTCTTTCCTTGAAGTTCTTGATGATCCTATAAATTGTTGATTGAGGTGCAATCTTAGTAGCCACAATATCCTTGCCTGTGAAGCCATTTTTATGCAATGATGGCTGCACGCGTTTCTTTGCAGGTCACCATGGTTAACAATGGAAGAACAATGATTTCAAGCATCACCCTCCTTTTAACAGGTCAAGTCTGCCATTTAACCCAATCAGCCTGACATAATGATCTCCAGCCTTGTGCTCGTCAACATTATCACCTAAGTTAACAAGACGATTACTGAAATGATCTCAGCAGGTCCTTTAATGGCAGCAATGAAATGCAGTGGAAAGGTTTTTGGGGGATTAAGTTAATGTTCATGGCAAAGAAGGACTATGCAATTCATCTGATCATTCTTCATAACATTCTTGAGTATATGCAAATTGCTATTATAAAAACTTAAGCAGCAACTTTTCCAATTCCCAATATTCATCTAATTCTCAAAACTTTTGGTCACGACTGTACTCCATAAATGTCTAATAGTTGGAGTCCCCACCTATTGGGACAATGGGGGGCCCCCGGTTCTTATGGCAGGTGAGGTGGCTGGTGCTTGTCTCTTTCCATACATTTGAATTAAAAGAGGTGTCCACATGCAGGGGCCACTTTACAATTTAGACTACGGCTGGATCTGTGAGCGCTGTACCTTGTGGGATGGAGCTGAGGAGACTCCCACAGGTGACTATCCTGGAGAGGGTGCCCCCAGCAAACATTTATGGCCTATCCTTACAATCCTTGCTTTAAATACGCAGCACAAAAGGAGCAAGGGGAATTGGTTGAGCACAAACAACTCCAACAGTGATCCTTTTTCTTCTTTACTTTACTATTAAGTGGGCATGGGTATTAATCACAAGATTATAACGTATGTATTATGCAAGTATACTTGTTATGAGCACCAAATGTACTTGTCTGTGTTCACATCCTGTTTTTGTCATTTAGGATATACACATGATGTACACACTAAATAGACGCCTCCAATGGATGCCATACAGTGGCATCCATCACTATAGGGTTCCATAAAAAAAAAAACATATCCGTTTAACATACTGTATACATTTGTATGATGTGTGTACTATGCTTCTGCATCCTTTAGTTCCCAATGTATACGTTGGGTGTGGGCCAAAAATGTGATGTGAACGGCCGTTTAAGGTGGATTTAGACAAGGCGAGGAAAAGCCAATTGTCGGGGAGGACACGTTCCTTCCTGACATTCAGCTGCTTATTAGGGCTCATGCAAGTTATTCCGTGTACATTCCATTTCTGTATGTCTGTTCCGCAAAAAAATAGAACATGTCCCATTATTGTCTGCATAACGGACAAGGATAGGACTGTTCTATTAGGGGCCAGCTTTTTCATTCCGCAAAATACGGAATGCACACGGAGGCCATGCGTATTTTTGCAGATCTGTGTTTTGCGGACCACAAAATATATACGGTCTCTTTAAAAAATATCTCTCTTTAGTTTATAGGGGTTTTGCATTTCTTTAAAACTGATTAGATGACTGGGGATCTGACTCTCTGATCAGATCAGGGCTTCACCCCATTCATTGTTTCGGGCACAGTTTCGTACTTCTAGCAGTGGCTACACCCAGTGGCGCACCATGAGGGCCCCATAGCAAGGATCAAACCAGGCCCCCCACAGAGGACAGAAGGGTTTATGCCTAAACACTTTTCAATGATCCTTGGGCCATTTTTCCACTGCCTCATTTGTTAAAAGTTGTTCCTTTAGAGGGTGGAGTCCTGACCAAGTTTTCACCTCCAGTAGAAGAGGAGATAATCTCAACTAAGACTGGGCCCCCTTTTGCCTCGGACCCCATAACAGTCACATGGTCTACGGCTATGGTAGTTATGCCCCCTGCTATTACAATGTAGTACAGCTTTCACATAGAAACTACAAAAAATATGACGCCTGGCTCTGTGTTGCTATGTAGACAATGAAGAGAATGAGTGTTGTGCCTCCAGAAAGCTCCAGAGTCCCTTCAAACAGCAGATCTCAGCACTCACCCAATATTATATTGAGGATAGGCTATCAATTTCAAAGAACTACTGTAGATAATGTCTGTGAAGGTTCTCATTTATCCAGGTCATGGTATATCTGTAAAGAATAAATCAAGGCAACTGGACGTACTGTAGATTTCTTGAAAACGTTTCACTCGTTCTTCCAATGAGCTTTCTCAATTCTGAGTGACTGTACAAAAATTCTGGGAATAAATATGTAACTGAATCAACATTTGGTAATTATACCCAGCATTGGAACTGGTGAAGGAACTCAAACACCTCAGAGGGGCACTTAAAACTTGTGGGTATCCAGTTTGGGCCTTTGTCAAAACAGAAGGAACGAGAAGAAAGAGCACCAAGACTACCAGTGAGGGCGAGAAGCATGACAGATGCAAGAATATGGTTATCCCATATGTAGCTGGGGTGTCTGAGAAACTCAAAAGGATTTTTAATAAACATCACATTCCTGTTTGCTTTAAACCCAGCAACACACTGAGGCAACAACTGGTTCACCCCAAAGACCCAACGCCTAAACACAAGATGGACAACATTGTGTACGCAGTCCAGTGCAATGAGGAATGCTCAGAACTGTATATTGGCGAAACAAAACAACAACTACATCAGCGTATGGCTCAGCATAGAAGAGCCAAAACCTCTAGTCAAGATTCAGCCATGTACTTACATCTAAAAGGAACAGGTCACACCTTTTTTTGGATAAGGAGGCCGATTGGTACAAACGAGGCGTGAAGGAGGCCATCTATGTAAAAATGGAGAAGCCAAGCTTGAATAGAGGTGGGGGTTAGACATCTATTGTCTGCCACATACAATACTGTCTTGACACCTTTTTCTGGGAAGTCTTTATCACCCACTGACTCCAATTAGGATAATGGAATCAACACCTTTGACCCAATGCTGGGTATAATTACCAGATATTAATTCAGTTACATATTTATTCCCAGAATTTTTGTAGTCACTCAGAATTGAGAAAGCTCGTTGGAAGGACAAGTGAAATGTTTTCAAGAAATCTACAGTACGTCCAGTTGCCTTGATTTATTCTTTACAGATATACTGTAGATAATCCATTTTTTAGAGGACCTGTCTCCTCTACTGACAAGACTGTTTAGTTACTATTCCCCATGTGATAACAATTTTTAATCATCTCTTCTTATGACAAGCAATCTGCAAATAAGGTCCATGAGGATGTCATCAGTTGGGGGTGTGTCCCTGCACAATCTGATACTGGCAGTACTGAATAGATAATGTAAGACTGTGAAGGGAAATCACCCTAAGGCCTCATGCACATGGCCGTTGTTTTGGTTCGCATCCGAGCCGCCATTTTGGCTGCTCGGAGGCGGACCCATTCACTTCAATGGGGCCGCAAAAGATGTGGACAGCACTCCGTGTGCTGTCCGCATCCGTTGCTCCGTTCCATGGCCCCGCTAAAAAAATATAACATGTCCTATTCTTGTCCACGCTTTGCGGACGCCATCCGCAAAACACACCACGGTCGTGTGCATGAGGCCTAATTGGTAATACCCAGTAGGACTCTATTGCAGACTGTTGCTAATTCATTTATAAACTTCTAGCAGGAACAACAGAGGAAGGCCTCTTGCACGCGAACGTATTTTTATTTCCGGGCGGTATGCGGAACCATTCACTTTAATGGGTATGCAAAAAAAAAACAGTAGTTACTCTGTGTGCATTCCTTTTCCGTAAACTCTTATTTTCGTTCGGCAAAAAAATAGAACATGTCCTATTATTGTCCACATTACGGATAAGGATAGTACAGTTCTATGAAGGGCCAGCTGTTCCGTTCCGCAAAATACGGAATGCACACAAATGTCACACATCCGAATTTTTGGTAGATCCATTTTTTGCGGACCGCAAAATACATATGGTCGTGTCCAAGAGGCCAAATGGTACAACACAGAGCCATAAGAATAGATGCTTTAGAATTGTCATTACATGGGGAATGCTTGTAGTTACTAAAATAGACATGTCAGAAGGGGTGAGCTATAACAATAACAACAGTTATGTGCAGTATATATTTACGCTGCTTTTATGATGGCATTGCCACAAAAATTTAAGAGTTGGTGTAGAAATAATACTTTGGATGCATGAGTCTCACAACCTTTAAGAAGAAAGCACAGTCTGATATAATGCAAGCATTCTTCAGAATAACTATTTATGCAGGATGTGCTATTACGCAGATTGTACACATGCCTAGGAAGAATTTACCATAGGAATATGGGAGAAATGGTAACTGTCGGTTGTTTGCTTACATGTGGGCTGAATACACAGAGGAAATTAAAAACGAATAAAACAAGAAGAAAAAGAAGACAGGAAATAAAAAAAAGTGTAGTTATAGGAAGATCGGTGCACATTCTCAGAAAAATGGATAAAACATGAAAAAAAAAAAAAGAAATAACCACAGTATAGGGGCTAACTATTAGATTGGTGGGGAGAAAGGGGATCTTGGACCACAAGGCCCCCAAAATGAACGGAGTGGCAGGTTGAGCATACTCACTGCCACTCTATTCATCTCTATGGGACTGCTGAAGATAGCCGAGACACTTCTATCTTGAGATTTTACTCTATTTTCTATGCCTTCTCTCTACTGGAGTGAGATTGCGACAATTTTTGTTACTTTTTTACAAGTTGCAATTGATATATCCGACAAATCAGCTAGACAGACTAACTATGCCCACTTTCCCATCCACTTTCAAAACTGGAGTTAGAGATGTAGGCAGGGGAGGATTGGCTATAGACCTTACAGGGAAATTTCAAAGGTGGGCTGATAACCAGGTGGCCAACTGAGCCCTCCTCATGGCTGGCCAGTGGAAGTTTTTGGGGATGTATTTTGTGCTGCTGGCAGTATTTTGTGATGGACTGTGGTATTTGGCTCTGTTGGGGTGGTATAATGATAGTGGGCATGAAGGCATATGCTGGAGTCCCCACCATGGTGACATTGAGCATGTTGGGTGTTGTTGTTCTGTCACTGTTTTCCTCTCTTTTTTCCCTTTCTGTGCTTTTCTTTTCTGCCATTTTATTTCACAGTTAAACTGAGGTAAAATGCATTTAAGGATTCTGATTGGTCCATCATTGCCTACCTGTGGGGTACCTGTTTTCTGCCCCTCTTCTGATTGGCTAATTGAGTCTCAGTGGCGGAAATTTCAAGTATTTATTGAAGTGGTCAGCAAGTCCGGAGCCTGTCCGGAGCTGATCCTGAAAAGAAGAAGACATCGTCTGAAGACCCAGGAGATTGCCGGCATAGCAGCAAAAGAGCTATTTGGCTGATCCGGCACTACTGGGCAGAAGGAGCGATGGCATAGGCGCAGGTTCAGCGCTGAAGACAGCGGCGGTAAAAATCTAGGAGAGTGGCGTGGAAGTAGCGGAGCACAGGGCAAGACAGAAGAGTTGAATATCCAAGCCAGCAGTTCAGGGGGAAAAGAAGAGCGGCACCGGCGGAGCTGTGGAAGAAGAATTACTCATCAGCCAGATGGAGGAGCTGCTGAAGAAGCTACTCCTGCACGCTGCTTCAAGAGGAGCAGAGGCGTGGCTACTGCGCTGCTTGGCTGACGGCCCGTCAGCTGAAGAAGAGGAGACGAGGTCACGCGACGACGCAGAGCGCAGTGACATCATCGAAGAGGCGACGGCGACAGCAGGGAGTGCTTCCCATAGGGCTGAAGAGCCAAGCTGGGTCTCCAGGAGGTTGAAGAGGCCAAGAAGATCATATTCCCCCTCAGAAGTGGCGGAGAGAAGAGGTGGCAGCAGGCGCTCCTGCGCTAGACGGGCGGCATTGTAGTCTGGGGTTTTGAGTCGAGGTTTATTGGTTCTTTTGTTGATTGTTCACATTTATTAGAAGGTTTTATTTAGATTTGTCAGTATTTTGGTGTTCCGTTGCCTTGGGAAAAAACAGTTTGGCTGTGTCAGGAGATTGAATTTTTAGGTGTCGTGATTGATACTGTTAATATGGAATTTAGGCTTCCCATTGAAAAGGTTGAGAAGGCAATTGCTGTGATCAGGAAAATGCGCTCAGTTATGAAAACTCAGTTTGTTGGGTTTATTGGCGTTTGCATCAAAAATCATACCAGTTGGTTGGGTTTTTTCTAGAAGGTTATACATGGCAACAAAAGGATTGAAATCTGCTCACGCACACATTAGAGTCACTAAAGATTTGAAAGATGATTTAGCAGTGTGGGAGAAATTTTTAATTCTTTTTAATGGCAGTAGTGCTTGGCAGGAGGATTTTGTAGAAGGAGGTTCTGTTGGTTTATATAAAGATGCTTCAGGTACATCGTCGTCAGATTGGTGGAAGGAGCTAGGTTTTAACAAGAATTTGTTTCTTTTAGAGTTATTTCTTATAGTGTTCGTTAGTTATTTGGGGTAATGTTTTTAAAAATAAAAGAGATAATAAAGGAGTTATTTTTGCAATTTATTGTTTATCATCTCATAGTGAAGTTGTTGTTAGACTATTACGTTATCTAGTGCATCTAGTGCTTAGTTGTTTAGAATTAAATGTTTGAATTAAAGCTAAATATATTGCAAGTAAGGATAATGATATAGCCGATTCTCTTTCCTGCGCACAGTGAGAAAGATTCTTTTCTCTAGTGCCACAAGCAAAGAGAGTGGGGATTACATGTCCGGAACAGGTTTGGAATCTTATCCGAGCATAATCAATATGTTCATTCAGAAGTTGGTAGCTCCTCGAATGTGGGATGGATATTTATTGGCATGAAAGAGGTGGTATCAATTTTGTACGGTCAGGAATGTGTCTTGTTTGATTAAAACTAATTTTTTCAATTTGTTCGTTGTTGGAAGAAGGGTCTGGTTTTTTGGTATTGCATAAAGCGGTGGCAGCTGTTTCTTCTTTTTCAAACTAGCATGTTATCAATCTTTTTCAAATCAGTTTGTGGTTAAACTGTTTCTTAAAGGCTTTAGAAGGTCCCTTGGCCAGGAGACGGCCAATTACATTTGATTTTTTGGGCAACATAGTGTCAGTACTAAAGTTTTGCACGTTTTCAGTTTATGAAGCAACTGAAATGAAGGAACGTTTATGAAGCAACGTTATTAGAAGTGGCGTTTGTGGTTGCATTCTTTGGAACATATCGCATAGGAGAGTTAGTAGCGGCTAATAAGCGGTCAATTGCACCTTTGAGGTTTGAAGATGTTAAATTGAGCAGTAATGCAGCACTCTTTTTTTTATTAGAAAATCAAACACGGATCAACTGGCGAAAGGGTCATGGATTAAGCTAGCAGCTTTAGCGGAATCATCATTGTGTCCGGTTAGGACAGTGAAAGAATTTGCTGAATTTAGACCAAAAGGTGGTGTTTCTTTTCTGATCCATGCTGGGGGAATGATTTGGGAAAAATCTGAACATTAGAATTGATTGATCAAATTAAGGTAGATTTGAACTATATTAAGTCCCTGTTGCCTGAGGTCACGCAAATTTTTTCAGAGATCATTCCACGCATGATTTGGAAGGGTGAGTGGTTTGGTTTCATAGATGGAATTAGAAAAAGAGTCAACAGAAGTTTGGAGAAATATCTTCCAAATTTGAATGGTTGGTCATTTAGACATACTGAGTTGGAAGGTTTCATTCGGGGCCTTTATCAGAACGATTTGGTTGATTTGTCCAATATAGGCTTAGACATTTTCAGTTCTTATGTACAAGATATGATAGATAAGGTCGAGGTTTCTGGGGGGGTGGGGGGGACAGGGGGACATGCGGGTTAATACCCGCATGTCTGGTGGGTTAGTCACCCAGATTTGCTGGGGGGACAATTTTGATATTAAAGATGGTTTAATGGTTATTTATTAATTTATTAATTGATTAATTATTTATGGTTTATGATTGTTATGTAAGTTAACCCTTGATAAAAGGACCAAGGCCATTTTGCACCATATTTCAGTTCTTGTCATTATTTCAGGTTGAGTCTTACAGTAGATAAAATTGGTCCATCGTTGCCTACCTGTTACTGGAGTACCTGTTTTCTGTACCCTCCTCTGATTGGCTAGTTAAGTCTCAGTGGCGGGAATTTCAACTATTTACAGAACTGGTCAGCGGGTCTGGACCCTGTCCGTCGCTGATCCTGAAAAGAAGAAGACGTCGTCCCGCCTGCCCTCCCTTACAAAGTCGCGGTTCAGAATTAGAAGGGGGTTAGTCACCCAGCTTTGCTGGGGGGACAATTGTGGTTTTACTGATGGTTTTCAATTCTGATGTACAAGATATGATAGATAAGGTCACAGTCTCTAGGGGGGGACATGTGGGTTAATACCTGCATGTCTGGTGGGTTAGTCACCCAGCCTTGCTGGGAGGACAATTGTGGTTTTACTGATGGTTTAATGGTTATTTATTAGGCTACTTTCACACTAGCGTTGTTTTAATCCGGCGTTCAATTCCGACACTGGAACTGCCCGCCGGATCCGGAAAAACGTGTGAAAACGGATTACATTTGAATCCTGATCAGGCTTTCGATCACAATGGAAAAATGCATTGGAAAAAACGGATCCGCCATTTATGGACTTTAACTTTTTTTTCACATTTTTCGGGTTTAATATGCAAAAGCCGGATCCGTTTTGACTGAACACACAGGGCCGGATCCGGCGTTAATGCAAGTCAATGGGAAAAAAGCCTGATCAGGCGTTCAGTCAAAGTGTTCAGGCTTTTTGGCCGGAGGTAAAAATACTGCATGCTACGTTTTTCTGAAAAGCCTGATCAGTCAAAAAGACTGAACAGAAGACATCCTGATGCATCCTGAAGGACTGACTCTCCATTCAGAATGCATTAGGATAAAACTGATCTGATTTGAGCCCCTAGGACGGAACTCAGCGCCGGAAAAGAAAAACGCTAGTGTGAAAGTACCCTTAATTGATTAATTCATTATTTATGGTTTATAATTGTTATGTAAGTTAACCCTTAATAAAGCACCGTGGCCATTTTGCACCGTATTTCAGTTCTTTTCATTATTTCAGGTTAAGTCTTAGATGCAATTATTGCTCATATGGCACCATGTGCCACAATATGGTATTGCTCGCCCTGCCTTCCATCAGTTTGGACCCAACTACAAAATAGGGCTACTTTTAGTATTTTTCCAGGGCCACTTTAAGTTCCCAGTCTGCCCCTGGATGTAGGGGTCATTTATCAAACTGGTGTACAGTAGAACTGGCTTAGTTGCCCATAGCAATCAATAAGATTTCACCTTTCAAAAGCTCCTTTGGAAAATGAAAGGAGGAAACTGATTGGTTGCTATTGACAACAAAGCCAATTCTACTTTATATCAGTTTGATAAATGACCGTCATAGAATTGCTAAATTTTGCACAAATAAGCTATATCAAAGCCCTATTGTCAGACTTGTTGAAGCCAGAATTCTGAGGTGCAGGTCTTGCTAAATCCCCCCCAGTTGCATTTTAGCACAGTGTTAGAAATATTTTTGATTGCAGTGGTATATAGCAAACAGCCCTCACCAAACAGGCCCAAAGAGCATTTTATAGATACCCCTTGTTCAGGGTGCCATTCAAAAGCATTTGCCATATCAAATATACACTTTTATGTTACAACTTTTAGCCAAATGATAAAGAAAAGGGGTTCTCTGGGAATTATGTAAAATGGACACAGCTATCCTGTCATAGAATGTGCGCAGGACTGGCTGCTCAACTTGCAGAGCTGACTAGAAGGGTGAGAGGCCAGGGCCACACTATGCTCTGCCACTTGCATATACTACATATTGGTCAGTTTTCCAGTCAGGCCGCTCAGCCATAATGGCTTATCGTAGGCAGTATCACACCATTACCATCTACTGTAGAGCAGTGTAGTGTGTAGTGAGGCCCTGACCCCTCATCCACCTAAGCAACTCTGCAAATACGGGCAACCAGTCCTACTCACATTCTAGGACAGGTTGCTGGGGGCCATTTTAAATCATTCTCAGAGAACCCCTTTAAAAAACTGACATATCTCTACTTCAAAGTTTTCATTTTAAAGGGGGTTTCCAGTATAAACTTTGTTTTTCTTTATCGATTTGTTAGGACAATCCTAAATACATTTCTGATGTATCCCATATAAAATTCAAAAACTTCTGAGGCGTGACCCCATCTGGTTCATGTTCACTACATCTGACAAGTGATCTAGTCCACCTATAATGTATGTGATGTCACTAATGTCACAAACAGATTACACTAATGTAGCATAGTATTCCATAGCGCATGCATGGCAAATAGAGACCGTGCATGCGTAGTTCGATACTTAGGGTTTGGCAGTAATTCACTTCTGAGGTTGCACCCACAAACTGGAAGTCCAAGAAGTAATAAAGAGAAATATATGCACTAGTTTACATGCATCAAATAAAATGTACCGTAATATTCTACTCATGCCATATTCTACAGGGTCTTATTTAAACAGCATTTGTTGGGTTTCCTGTAAATAAGACTCATTAATCTCATGCATTATCCTTCATTTCCTACTTTTGCCAACATCGATCAACCTTGTACTCTCTAGTTTGCTCGACGGTTTTACAATTACATCCAGATGAGACTTCAGAGCCCCCAAGGCCAAAGTGCTTACAATAGATGTAATAGATTTTAGGCTAGTACTTCAGGTTACTCGTTCAGAATGACCTCTACAAGAGCAGTCAGTGGGTACAGAAAGACATTGTTGGATGGCATTTGTAGACTACAGAAATCTTATATTTAACCTCCTTGGAGCTAAAACCAAAAATATGTCACCACATAGAACAGCACAACTTTCCTTAGCCAGTGGTGTATCTGTGGTTTCAGACATTTAGGTCATAAACTAATAGGCAGACATTGGCCTTCAGGATTTTCTGATAAAGAGCAGCATTCATGGTTCTATCACTTATGACAAATTGTCCAGCAGCCCCAGACGTTCTTATGATCGACTGTGGTGTTAGCTTTATGCCAGATGTAACACGGCCCATGTCTTCCAAAAGTTGCAACTTTGACTCATCAGTCCATAGAATATTATCTCCAAAGTCTAATTGGTCATCTAGATTGGCAAATGTGAAACAATCCTTTGTGTTATTTTTGGTAAGCAGTAGTTGGCTCTTTGCAACTCAGGCAGGTGTGGCCTGCAGTTCTTTAGATGTTTATGTGGGTTTTGTTGTGACTAGAAGGATGAGTCACGGATCACTCCTCCCCATACAGTTTCTTGCGCTGACGAGCAGGTGATTGATGAGAAGGAAAGCTTCCCTCCTGACAATCGCCTGGATGCTCGCTTAATGTAATGCAGGCCTTAGTGAAAGTTTGGTAGTCCAGCCACTGTTCCAAGTTTTCTACACTTGTGGATAATGGCTCTCACAGTGGTTCTCTGGAGTCCCAGTTTTAAGTTGGGTAGGTCCACCAACACAATTCTCATAAATTCTGACTAGTAGTATTTGGAGGAAAAGGCAAGCAAGAGCATGTTAATGAAGGCAACAGGAAGAGTGACGTCTTATGGCATGTCCTTATTAAAGAGAGGCACTGTCACGCTTCTGTGTGGGAGGGAAACACCACACCGATCATAGAAGGGAAGGAGGGAACAGGGAATCAGGCTTGAGAATTAGGGAAAGAAAATCAACACCTCCTAGTGAAAACCCTAACCAAAATCATGACTGACTACCAGTATGAACATACCTGAAATGAAGGTGAGTTCATACGCAGGTATACCTAGAGTCCTATCAAGCCCTATAGGACCCTGCTACTAATGGCAGGGACGAGACTACATGTTTCTCCAAAAGGAAGGACGTCAGGAGTCTCATTCAGGCCTAATACAAACAATAGGGAAATGCAACACACAGAACCCAAACAAAATACAAAAGGGAAAGGAAAGACTTAACTTCAAAGGAGCAATGGAAGCACCAGGAACTCAGCCGAGATCCAACCACAATATATCCAAAAGTCCAAACAGAAGCTATAAACCGCACAGCATTGTGGGAGAAGCAACTATAAATAGAGAAGGTTAAATGACCCTAATAGCCACAAGCACCAGAAACAAAACAGACGTCATTTTATCCAAACGGAAAACATGTCAGATCAAACCACGTGTTGCCAGTCTCACCGATCTCCTGCTACGGATGACCTCCGGACACCCAGGACCGACCTTATCCGGGTGAGACCTGTGAAAAGCTTTCACCAAACGACTAGCATTTATGTCAAATGCCAGTACCCACATCCTCTCCTCTGGTCCATAACCCTTACAATGAAAAAGATACTGAAGTGATCTACGGAGAACTCGAGAGTCAATTATCTTGGCGATCTGAAATTCCAAACTACCGTCCACCATGACAGGAGCGGGTGGCAAGGAAGACGGCTCCAAACGTTCAACATATCTCTTCAACAAAGATTTATGAAACACATTATGAATTTTCAGGGTCTGAGGGAGTTCAAGATGAAAAGCTACAGGATTAATAATGGCAGTGATCTTATATGGACCAATAAACCTTGGACCCAACTTCCAAGAAGGTACCTTCAACTTAATGTTTCTTGTGGACAGCCACACAGAATCACCCACTCTTAAGTCCGGACCTTTCATACGTTTCCTGTCAGCCACACGTTTAGATTGTTCCCCATATTCATCAAGTTATCTTGAATTTTCCGCAATATAGATCACAATGATGACGAAAAACTTTCCTCCTCAGGGATACCAGAAGTATCTGAACCAGAAAATGTGCCAAACTGCGGGTGAAACCCATATGCCCTAAAAAACTGCGACTTCCCAGTGTCTACGATTATTTATGGCAAACTCTGCCAAAGACAAAAACGAAGACCACTACTCCTGGTTCTCAGAGGCAAAACATGTCAAGTAAGTCTCCAGACTCTGATTAGTGTGCTCCGTCTGTCCGTTCAACTGAGGATGAAAAGCCGAAGAAAAAGACAATTGTACCACTAGTCGAGTACAGAACGCTTTCTATAATCTGTAAACAAACTGAGTCCCACGATACGAGACCACGTCAGAGGGAATGCCATGAAGTTTCACAATGTTGTCAACAAACATTTGTGCAAGTCTTTTAGCATTAGGTAGGCCCGGCAACGCTATAAAGTGCACCATTTTACTAAAGCAATCAACTACTACCAGAATAACTGTCTTTCCTGAAGAATTAGGTAGATCAGTGATAAAATCTTTGGATAAGTGAGTCCATGGTCTGGACGGGATTGGCAAGGGAAGTAGAGATCCGGAAGGCCGAGTATGTGTCACCTTAGCGTGTGCACAGATACTACAGGCTGACACATAGTCCTCAATACATTTAGGCAACACCGGCCCCCAGAATCTACAAGAGATGAGGTCAGCAGTGGATCTGCTCCCAGGGTGTCCCGTAAGAACCGTACAGTGATGTTCCTCAAACACCTTGTCATGCAAATCCGATGGCACAAACAGTTTCCCAGAATCTGGTGCATCTCCCTGGGCCTATAACACCTTTACCTCTAGGTCAGGGTAAAGAGTGGATATCACCACCCTGTCCGACTCGGATTTTCAAAATCACCACCTCCAGGAAAACTAGGTGACAAGGCATCTGTCTTTACGTTCTTAACCCCAGGATGATAGATGACAGTGAAATTTAATCTGGTGATAAATAAAGACCATCTGGCCTGCCTCGGGTTCAGTCGTTTAGCCGACTCCAGGTAAGTCAGGTTTTTGTGATCTGTGAACACCATGATCAGATGAATCACCCCTTCCAACCAATGACGCCATTCCTCAAAAGCCAAGTTAATGGCCAGTAACTCTCTGTTGCCCACATAATAATTTGTCTCTGCGGAAGAGAGGTTTTTTTTAGAGAAAAAGGCACATAGACGCCATTTACCACAGTGACGGGCTTAGCGATAAAACCTCTCCTACCCCCACCTTGGACGCGTCCACTTCCACAATGAAAGGTTGTGATAGATCTGGCTGCATCAATATAGGGGCGGAAGAGAAGCAGTCCTTAATTGCAGAAATGGCTTGCAACGCTGAATCAGACCACACTGAAACATCTGTCCCTTTCTTACTCATGTCAGTTAAGGGTTTTACTATTGTCAAATAGTTCTGAATACATTTTCGGTAATAGATGGTGAACCCCAAAAACCGCATAAGAGCCTTCAGATTTTCGGGTCGATAAAAGTCCAATACAGCACGGACTTTCTCTGGATACATTCGAAAACCTGAAAATGACAGCAGGTAGCCCAAAAACTGCACCTTGTGTACAGCAAAAACACACTTCTCTAATTTATTATGTCTTAGGATCTATAAGACCTGTCTAACGTGAACCTGATGTATCTCCACGTCTGGAGTATAAATTAGAATGTCATCTAAATACACAGCTACAAACCACCCAACAAGGTAATGAAAAATGTCATTTACAAAATGCTGGAAAACCACAGGAGCATTGGTCAACCCAAATGGTATGACCAGGTTCTCAAAGTGCCCCTCAGGAGTATTAAAAGCCGTCTTACATTCTTCCCCTTCCTTGATCCTAACCAGAATTTATGCCCCCCTTAAGTCCAACTTGGAGAACACCTTGGCATCAACAATCTGGTTTAACAAATCAGGAATCAAAGGAAGAGTGTAAGGATCACGGACAGTAATCTGATTGAGTTCACGGAAATCCAGACATGGCTGACCTCCGTCTTTTTTTAACAAAAAAGAACCCTGCTGCCACTGGATATTTGGAAGGTCTTATGTGTCCTTTAGTCAAACTCTCGGCAATATACTCTCTCATGGCCAGTCTTTCAGGTTCAGAAAGGTTATACAATCTAGATTTTGGCAATTTAGCTCCGGGAATAAGGTTGATAGGACAATTATATTCCCGAGGTAAATCCTGGCATCCACTCTCGTAAAATACATTAGCAAAATCAGATATAAAAGAGGGTAATGTCTTAGTAGTTAAGACAGAAAAAGATGTATTCAGACAATTGTCAATGTAATAATCACCCCAATCCAAAATCGATCTAGCTTGCCAATCGATGGTTGGATTGGGCTTGCTTAACCATGGTAAACCCAGAACTACTGGAGAAAGGAGACCTCCAACACAAAACACAAGATAAATTCTTGATGAAAGTCACCCACTCTTAATCTGATATCATGCACCACTTGAGATAAACACTTCTGAGTTAGAGGTGCAGAAATCGGGTACTATCAGTCAAAGACAAATGCACATTTTCAGACTCTCCTCTCAACCTTCCAAGAGTCAGATGGGTATTAAATGTACCGGTACCTCTTGTTTCTTTTTTCCGTTGAATGTATGGACATACCCTGATAAAATGTCCCTTCTGTCCGCAGAAAAAACAAACTCCCTTCCCATTACCAGTATGCTTAAAAGCGGATCCAGGAGTAGCTCCCCCTAATTGCATGGGTTCGTCCCCAGACATAAACCCAGTAGTAGCTTCACCCAAAGTGTCAGAGGAGGACAATACAACATGTGATAGTACGTCCTGAGAGTGGGAGCCCCTAGATCTCTCTCTCAGGCGTCTATCCATGCGTATAGCAAGAGACATAGCAGCTTCCAGAGAGACACGGGGGTTTCATGAAAGGCCAAAGCGTCCTTCAGCCTCTCTGATAACCCTTGACAACACTGGCTACAGAGGGCAGGATTGTTCCACTCCGTATCCGTAGCCCACCTCCTAAACTCAGAGCTTTCGGCTAGAAAGGTCTGATCCGGATCATCATAGATAAGACCCAAAGCTTCGAAAATTAATCTACTGACCGGAGAGACTGCGATTCGGTCAACAGAGAAAAAGCCCATGACTGCGCATCCTACTTACGCAAGGAAATAACCACACCAAATCGCTGTTTCTCATCCCCAGATGAGTGTGGACGCAGCCTAAAATACAGTTTGCACACCTCCTTAAACAAAATGAAATTATCACGTCCCCCAGAAAATGTATCCAGGAGGGCAATTTTAGGCTCCAGATAGGCCTGGTCTTCACCACTGTGGTGTCATGCTTTGCTCGGACGGTGTGCGGAGGTCTGTCAGATTGGCAGCACGTGTCTAACCTTTTGTTTGTTTTGGAATCATGCTGGATCCGCCTTCCTTCAGGTGCTCTGGGTGGGGTCATTGGCTTAAATTGCCTTCAATCCCAGAGGGCTTTGTGGGTTATAGAATTAATTCTGGCCTTGGATTCAGGAAGGAAGGAAGGATTGTCTGTTCCAGCTCAGATAAGTTTTGTTTCTGTTTGTGTTGTTTGCGGTCTAGGCTATTTGTGTGTCTTCTGCCCCTTCTCCCCTTTCGCCATCTCAGGGATTCTAGGGTGTGTCATGGTCTTACCTTCTTGCTGCTCTCCTTCGTTTGACATGTGCTGGCGGCCATCTTGGTTTCTGGGTTTCTTGTAGCCTTCCACCCTGCGGCTCCTCCTTCCCACTGGGAGGAGCTGGATGCCCAGCTCATATATATAGGAGGTCTGTGGCTTCAGTTCCTTGCTTGGTCCTCCTGTGTTCACATGCTTCTAAGACTGCTGCTGCTTCTGGTTCCTGATCCTGGCTTCGTCTGACTACCCTTCTGGTTCCTGATCCTGGCTTCGTCTGACTACCCTTCTGGTTCCTAACCTCTGGCTTCGCAAGACCCTGCTTCGGTTTAGCCATCCGTTTGGACTTTTGCCCTCCAGCTTGATTTTCAAAAAAGCCTTCTTATTTCCACTTATCTCTTGTTGTACGTCTGGTTCATGGTTCCATGACATTAGGACCAAGCCATGAATTCTGACGGTACAGGGCCATCCTCGCTACCTACGCTGGTTGCCAGACTTGATCAGCAGGATCACCTGTTGGGCCGGTTCGCTGTGGCGTTGCAAACCCTGCTTGAACGCACGGCTCATTTAGCTTCCGTTGCCGATGGGTCGGTTGTCGCTCCTGGGCCCGCTCCTACTGCCGCTCCGGTTGTTGCGCCAGAGTCTACTCCGACACCTGTTGCTGCGCCTGCGGTGTTTCGGGGTATGACCGGTTCTGCCCCTCTTCCACAGCGCTTTGGGGGAGAGCCAACTCAGTGCCGAGGTTTCCTTAACCAGGTGGGCATTTATTTCGAGTTGCTGCCACATGCCTTTCCTACTGAGAGATCAAAGGTGGGCTTCTTGATCTCGCTGCTCTCGGACAAGGCCTTGGCCTGGGCCAGCCCTTTATGGGAGAACAACAATCCGGTGGTTGCCGAGTTTTCCGGTTTTGTTGCTTCTCTTCGGAAGGTATTCGATGTGCCGGCTCGTGCTGCCTCTGCTGCGAAGCTCCTTATGTCCATCAGACAGGGTTCACGATCCGTAGCTGAATACGCCATTGAGTTTCGTACCCTGGCAGCAGAGGTGGGCTGGAATAATGAGGCTCTGGTCGCTGCTTTCTCTCATGGTCTCTCGGATGCCTTGAAGGATGAGGTTGCAGCTAAGGACCTACCAGTGGAGCTCGAGTCTCTTATTTCTTTCCTGATTTTGGTTGACACCAGACTCAGGGAGAGACCTTCCTTTAAGGAGAGCCTGCGGAGGTCTTCTAACAGATTGGCGCCTACGTTTGCTGTCCCACCCGTGCCTCCCTCTCCTCCCACGCCTCCTGGGGATGACTTGTCTGGGGGTGAACCCATGCAGCTGGGGTTTGCTCGCCTGTCCGAGGGGGAGAGGGTACTCCGGAGACGCGAGGGCCGATGCATGTACTGTGGTCTCGGTGGGCATTTTCGGTTGGCATGCCCGAACCGTCCGGGAAACGCTCGCACCTGAGATCCTGTCGGGGGCAGATCTTGGGTGGAGTCTCCTCGTCCCCGGTTTCCCGTGTTGACAAACCACTGATTACTGTTGTCCTCTCCTGGGTCGGGGGCTCGGTGACGACCCAGGCGTTGGTGGACTCTGGTGCTGGTGGTTTGTTCATTGATAGTGTGTTCGCTGCCGCCAATTCCATTCCTCTGCAGCCTCGAGGTTCCCCACTGGCTCTTGAGGCGATAGACGGCAGACCCCTTCTGCCGCCACACGTGACTCATGAGACCCTTCCAGTGGGGATGGCCATTGGTGCCGTTCACAGAGAGTCGGTCTGTCTCCAGGTTATTTCGTCTCCACACTACTCGGTGGTCTTGGGGTACCCCTGGCTCCAGAAGCATAATCCGACTTTCGATTGGAGATCGGCCGAGGTCCTCTCGTGGTCACCGCAGTGTGGGGCTAGTTGCATCCATGGGTCTGTCAAGTTGCTGTGTACTTCCTTGGACTCTCTGTTGCCTCCTGAATACGAGGAGTACCGGGATGTATTCGATAAGGTGCGTGCGGTTGCCCTACCTCCGCACCGCCCATACGATTGTGCCATAGAGTTACAATCTGGTGCCGTTCCTCCTCGTGGCAAAGTCTATCCACTGTCGGTAGCGGAGAATGAGGCCATGGAGGAGTACGTGAGGGAGGCGCTTTCACGCGGACACATTCGCAAATCCTCGTCCCCGGCAGGGGCTGGATTTTTCTTTGTGAAAAAGAAGGGCGGTGAGTTGAGGCCTTGCATTGATTACAGGGGTCTCAATCGCATCACGATCAAGAACGCTTACCCGATACCCTTGATTTCCGAGCTGTTCGATCGCCTCAAAGGGGCCACGGTCTTTACCAAACTCGACCTGAGGGCGGCATATAACCTGGTAAGGATCAAGGCGGGCGATGAGTGGAAGACCGCGTTTAACACCAGGACCGGTCATTATGAATCCTTGGTTATGCCCTTTGGGTTCTGCAATGCGCCTGCAGTCTTCCAGGAATTCATCAACAATGTTTTCCGTGACCTGTTGCAGCAGTGTGTGGTGGTCTATTTGGATGACATCTTGGTATATTCTGAATCCATGGAGGCCCACATTCTGGATTACGAGAGAACAAGCTGTTCGGTAAGCTTGAGAAATGCGAATTTCACTGATCCCAGGTAACCTTCTTAGGTTACATCATTTCCGCTGAGGGGTTCTCCATGGATCCTGAGAAGGTTTCGGCTGTCTTACAGTGGCCCCAGCCCAGTGGTCTTCGTGCCCTGCAGCGCTTTTTGGGCTTCGCCAATTATTATCGGAAGTTCATCAGGGACTTTTCCAGGCTAGCCAAGCCTCTCACGGATCTGACCAGGAAGGGCAGTAATCCCCAGGTCTGGCCGCTCGAGGCCATCCGAGCTTTTGAGGCTCTAAAGTCCGCCTTTGTGTCGGCTCCGATTCTGTCGCATCCCAACCCTGGGTTGCCTTTTGTCCTCGAGGTGGACGCGTCTGAGACGGGAGTAGGCGCCCTTCTGTCTCAGCGTAGAACACCAGAGGGTCCTCTGCTTCCTTGTGGGTTTTACTCCCGGAAACTGTCTTCCGCGGAGAGCAACTATCAGATTGGTGACAGGGAGTTATTGGCCATCGTGCAGGCCCTTAAAGAATGGAGGCACTTGCTCGAGGGCTCGGTGGTTCCGGTTCTCATCCTGACGGACCACAAGAATCTGACCTACCTCTCTGAGGCCAAGAGATTGACACCACGTCAGGCCAGATGGGCTCTGTTCTTGTCACGTTTTAATTACGTGGTCTCCTACCTACCCGGTTCCAAGAACATCAGAGCGGATGCCTTATCACGGCAGTACTCCGAGCTGTCCGGGGAGGAGTCGATTCCGACTTCGGTCATACCTCCGAATCAGATCCTGGCCGCCATTCGCACCAGCCTGACCTCTCCCCTGGGTGAGCAGATTTTGGCGGCTCAATCTGGTGCTCCCTCTGGGAGACCCAACGGCAGATGTTTTGTGCCTGAGGAGTTGCGCACTCGGTTGTTGCGAACCTACCATAACTCCAAGGCCGCGGGGCATCCTGGAAAGAATCAGCTGTCCTGGGCTGTTTCACGTCTGTTCTGGTGGCCTTCTCTACGTTCCGACATCGCCGCATATGTAGCGGCATGCTCCGTTTGTGCCCAGAGTAAGTCCCCTCGGCACCGTCCGTTGGGCCTTTTGCAACCCATAGCCACCGGGAAGCGTCCATGGTCACACCTGGGGATGGATTTCATTGTGGACCTCCCTGCATCCCGAGGCCATACGGTCATTCTCATGATTGTGGATCGGTTTTCCAAGATGTGCCACTGTGTTCCTCTCAAGAAGTTACCCTCTGCACAAGAGTTGGCCACGATTTTTGCCAGGGAGGTCTTCCGGTTGCACGGTTTGCCCAAGGAGATTGTGTCGGATCGGGGGAGTCAGTTTGTGTCCAGGTTCTGGCGCTCCTTTTGCTCCCAGTTGGGGATTCATCTCTCTTTCTCCTCGGCCTACCACCCTCAGTCCAATGGGGCCGCAGAACGATCCAATCAGGCCTTGGAGCAATTCCTTCGTTGCTATGTCTCCGATCACCAAGACAATTGGGTTGACCTCCTGCCTTGGGCTGAGTTTGCCAGGAACACGGCGGTGAACTCTTCCTCTGGGACGTCTCCCTTCATGGCCAATTATGGGTTCCAACCTGCCGTGTTACCGGAGGTATTCTCTCCCCAGGATATTCCGGCTGTGGAAGATCACCTTTCCGTCCTACGTGCTTCTTGGGTACAGATCCAGAGGTCCCTTGAGGTCTCTGCGCAGCGCCAGAGACTCCAGGCTGATCGCAGACGAGCGCCCGCTCCCTCCTACCAGGTCGGAGACCGCGTATGGTTGTCCACCCGCAACCTCAACCTTCGAGTGCCCACTCCCAAGCTGGTGCCTCGCTTTGTTGGTCCCTTCCGAGTGCTTTGCAGGGTAAACCCGGTAGCCTATGCCCTTGCGCTTCCTCCTGGCATGCGGATCTCCAACGTGTTTCATGTCTCCCTGTTGAAGCCACTGGTGTGTAATCGTTTCACTTCCTCGGTTCCTCGGCCTCGTCCGGTCCAAGTGGGCAATCGTGAGGAGTATGAGGTGAGCAATATCCTGGACTCACTCCTGGTCCGCGGTCGGGTGCAGTTTTTGGTCCATTGGCGTGGTTATGGTCCAGAGGAGCGTTCCTGGGTTCCCTCCGCAGATGTCCATGCTCCTGCCTTGCTCCGAGCCTTCCACGCACGCTTCCCTCAGAAACCGTTCTTTACTCCGCGGAGGAGGGGCCCTTGAGGGGGAGGTACTGTCATGGTCTTACCTTCTTGCTGCTCTCCTTCGTTTGACATGTGCTGGCGGCCATCTTGGTTTCTGGGTTTCTTGTAGCCTTCCACCCTGCAGCTCCTCCTTCCCACTGGGAGGAGCTGGATGCCCAGCTCATATATATAGGAGGTCTGTGGCTTCAGTTCCTTGCTTGGTCCTCCTGTGTTCACATGCTTCTAAGACTGCTGCTGCTTCTGGTTCCTGATCCTGGCTTCGTCTGACTACCCTTCTGGTTCCTGATCCTGGCTTCGTCTGACTACCCTTCTGGTTCCTGACCTCTGGCTTCGCAAGACCCTGCTTCGGTTTAGCCATCCGTTTGGACTTTTGCCCTCCAGCTTGATTTTCAATAAAGCCTTCTTATTTCCACTTATCTCTTGTTGTACGTCTGGTTCATGGTTCCATGACAGGGTGTTTGCAGTCCAGGCATGAGGACACTTCATACCTACCATCAAGGTCTGAATGTGGGCTTAGCAGCATAGGGAGAGAAGTCAGGGATGTGCTAGGAGGTGACCTGTCCCCAGCATCTAGCCTAGACACTTGTATATTTGGTTGTCTGTGTATCTGAGTTCCTGTCCGCCGTGATACAGACCAGCACAGAGGTCAGCTACCTCCAAAGATAGCCCTTGCAGCTGACCTGCCAGTGCAGCAATAGGATCCATGGCTGCACACAAAAACAAAAAATGAAGGTTTCGGCAGTTTATAATGTCACGCTTCGGTGTGGGAGGGAAATACCACACGGAGCATAGGAGGGAAGGGGGGGGGGGGGGACAGGGAATCAGGCCTGAGAACTAGTGAAGAAAAATGGACACCTCCTAGTGAAAACCCTAACCAAAATCCTGACTGACTACCAGTATGAACAGACTCCAAAGGTAGGCGAGTTCATACGCAGGAATACCTAGTTACCTAGGACCCTGGTACTAATGGCAGGGACGAGACTACCTGTTCCTCCAAAAGGAAGGATGAGCAGGAGTCTCCTTCAGGCCTAATACAAACAATAGGGAAATGCAACACACAGAACTCAAACAAAATACAAAAGGGAAAGGAAAGAATTAACTTCAAAGGAGCAATGGAAGCACCAGGAACTCAGCCGAGATCCAACCACAATCTATCCAAAGGTCCAAAAAGAAGCTATAGACCGCACAGCATTGTGGGAGAAGCAACTATAAATAGAGAAGGCTAAATTACCCTAATAGCAACACCTGGGGAAAGAAGGTGTGGCAAGCACCAGAAACAACACAGACGTCATTTGATCCAAACGGAAAACATGTCAGATCAAACCAGGTGTTGCCAGTCTCACTGATCTCCTGCCACCTGTCGCAGTAACGTCCGTGACAGGCACATAGACACAAGGGGGGGTCATTGATCAAACTGGTGTAAAGTAGACCTGGCTTAGTTGCCCATAGCAACCAAATCAGATCCCTCTTTTCATTTTCCAAAGGAGCTGTCCAAAATGAAAGGTGAAATCTGATTGGTTGCTATGGGCAACTAAGCCACTTCTACTTTACACCAGTTTGATAAATGACCCCCAAGGTGCTCTTAAAGGGAATGTGTCATTACAAAATGAAAACTTTTTTAAACACTTTGGACCATGGACTCACACAGCCATATAAGGGCTTGCTTTTTGTGCGACAAGTTATATTTCTTAATGGCACTGTTTATTAAAGTTGAGAAAATCAAAGTATCTAAAGTGGACTTCAATAAACATTTCAGGGAAAATTCAATTTGCCGCAAAGCCGAATTATTTTGTGCTTCGTGGTAACAAATACATTTTTCCTGAAATGGCATTAAAAAAAAACATACTCACCTCATCCATTTGAGTGCTTCGAGGCTGCTGCGGCCATCTTGATTGAAGATCTTGCGTAAAATCTCGTGAGTGATGACATATGACTTCACCATGCCGGCCAGCGTGATGACGTCATTACACACCGCATGAGATTTTGTGCAAAATCTTCAATCAAGATGGCCGCAGCAGCCTCTAAGCGCTCAAATGGATGAGGTGAGTACTATTATTTTTTAAATCCTGAAAGGCCTCCATTTTTACATCAGATGCCATGCTCAGCGATGAACGCGACATCTGAGGAGTTCAATGGCGGGGGCGACGCAATCGCCGTTACCCACGGATCCGCAAAACACGGACACTGGCAATGTTCGTTCCGCACGGATGTGTGAATGGTCCCTAATACTGTACAGAGACGGATCTCCGTACAGTATTAATCCGAAGTTTTGAACAAAGCTTCTTCAGATGTAACATCCGAAGCTCGCTTCGCTCATGTATAGACATCACCTCTGTGTATAGTATAGCAAACAGCACAGAAAATTACCAAAAGCTATATTAGTAATTGTCATATAGTCATCTTACATACACTTTAGTCAAAAAGTGGCCAGAAAGTGGCCAACCCCTTTAAGCATATTTTTTTTTACAATTTTGGTGATAAAAAAAAAATTAAGAATGACCACACATCTATTGTTTTGAAAAGATTTGGTTCTGTAGAGATCACTTTCAGCAGGTATCACAGCCAGGATTACAATGAAAGATGACAGTAATATACATTAGATAGATAGACCTCCTAGATCTTTTTTGACATGTGACACTTTTGTCTGGCTCTATACCCTCTATTGATTGGCTTACTTTAAGGGCTCATGCACACAACAGTATGTCCACAAAAAACGGATTTGCAAAAAATATGACATCCGTGTGCATCCTGTATTTTGCGGATCGGAACAGCTGGCCCTTCATAGAACTGTACTATCCTTGTCCGTAATGCGGAAACGGAAATACGGACTTATGGAAACGGAATGCACACGGAGTAACTTCCGTTTTTTTGCGGACCCATTAAAGTGGATGGTATCGCTTATTGTCCGCAGAAAAAAACGGAACGGACACGGAAAGAAAATAAGTTTGTGTGCATGAGTCCTAAGACATTTTACACAAGAACATAGGGTCCATGATTGAAAATACACAGTATATACCTATATATAGAAAACATAGGATCAGACCATTGACTATAAATTATGAACACAGATTGTATACTCCCTCCCTGTACAATGACCTCTGCACAGGTCACAGGGTCTAGAAAACTCTCCCATAGAAGTCATTAAACATCTCTTGTCTACTGTGCCTTCTGATGCTAACAGTGATATTGATAACAGGTTAGAAAATTTCTTTTTAAATAATTGATTAAAGAGCACCTGCCCGCAGGATCAACCCGTTGAACCAGATGCATTGGTTAATAGGGTTGATCCTGTCGATTAAATTATACGGTTGCCTCAAGGGGTAGGGCAAGCACTGGAAAGGTAAGGAACTGAGGTGAACCAAGGGGGCCATGACCCACCCCTTAGTCAGGGTTACCAACCGTCCGTAGATTTACGGACAGTCTGCAAAAAAAGTGTATTCCTTTCTGCCGTCCATAGAATCTGGCAGAAAAAAAATCCCCTCTGTGAATTATGGCTTTGTCTTCCTGGCTATTGTGCATGATGTAGGCTGCAGCCTGTTACTTACATAGCTCTATCTTGGCGCAGGTGGCGCACATGGGATGATGTCATCACGCCTGCGTTGCGGGATGACATAATCTCGCGGTGCGCCCCCTGCGCTAGGACAGAGCCAGCTCAGGCTGCAGGCTGTCCTGGAAGGGATGTGCGCTCTACATCACAGACAGCAGCATGGAGTAGAAATCAGGTACAGTAAGTATGGGGGACTATGTAAACTACTGAGGGCACCATAGGGGACTATTTAAACTATTGGGGCACTATAAGGGACTATTTAAACTACAGGGGGCCCAATAAGGGACAATTTAAACTACAGGGGGCACAATAAGGGACTATTTAAACTACGGGTGGCACTCGATCTGTGTTTTGTCTTCCTGGCACTCAAGACATCGCAGATTGGGTTGACAGATTACAGGGAGGGGCTGTTGAAGAAGATCCAGTGGTCATGGTCCACAGTGGAACCAATGACAAAGGATACAAAAAGCAGCACACCACGTTCTTGAATCCTGCACAGTCCGGTAAAAAAAGTATACATTTTTTTTTTACAATAGAACTCTATGGTGAACGGATGCCACTGTATGGCATGAGTCTGAGGCATCCATTTAACCCCTTAAGTGGTGGACGTGACTTAAAGACCAGCGCCGTACATGTTCAGCGGTCTGATCGGGCGGGTGCAGGAGCTATGCCCGCCCGATCAGCGGCATGGATCGGCAGTCACTGACAGCTGGGCCCCTGCTGCATACGGCATCGGCGAAAACACAGATGCCAGCGTATTAACCCCTTGTATTCCCGCGGTCAAAGCTGACCGCGGCATGCAGAAGGTTTGCGGCGGGTATGCGTGCCTTCCGCATGCATGCAAAAAAAATTGGCTGTCCGTGATTTAGTTCAGCTGTCCAGAAAAGTTTAAAGGGAAAGTTGGCAACCCTGCCCTTGGTGCACTGTAGCACAGCATTTATTTGAATAAAGTATAAAAGACAGGTATCGTTTTAATCAGCAGAATGATCCCTAAAGTATGCCTGGTTTAGTAGGGTTGACCCTACCAACAGGTGCTCTTTAAAGCTGTTTTCAGAAATGTTATATAGATCATCAATATCTGATTGCTGGCGGTCCCAGCACCCCCACTAATCAGCTGTTTGATGGGACTGCAGCACTCGGAAGAGCTCTGCAGCCTATTTCAAGCACAGCGCCATCCATGGTATAGTGGCTGTGCTTGGTATTGCAGCTCAATCAGATCCCCACCGATCAGATATTTATGACTTAGGCCTCATGCACACAACCGTATGTATTTTGCGGTCCGCAAAAAAGGATCTGCAAAAAATACGGATGACGTCCGTGTGCATTCAGTATTTTGCGGAACGGAACAGCTGTCCCCTAATAGAACAGTCCCATCCTTGTCCATAATGCGGACAATATTAGGACATGTTCTATTTTTTGGCAGAACAGAAACGGAAATGGAATGCACACGGAGTACCTTCAGTTTTTTTTTGCGGACCCATTAAAATGAATGGTTCCGCATATGGTCCGCAAAAAAAAAACTGAACGGACACGGAAAAAAAATACGTTTGTGTGCATGAGGCCTTATCCTGAGGGCTGGATCAATATTCAAATCTTGCAAAACCCCTTTAATATTTGCTGATAGCTTCTCCTATAGTTTTACGTATCCAGAGGCAGAGAAATGTGAAGACATGTACCGTGCAAAACCATAAACCTCACAGAAATGTTGTATCACTGTGCCCGTGGCTTTAATATGTATCATATATATTGATGCTCAGAATTTCTTTACAGCTCCGCTCTGCCCACAACTCATACCACAATCATTTCCATGTCCTTAAATGACCATGCCCAGAGCCGTTTACATGTTGCAATATGTCATCTGAAAGGAACCCAGCTAAAATGCAGGAGGCAAGATGTGAGTAGACACAAAAAATGTCCAGGATGGAAAGCATTTATACAGCATAAACCGTGACCGTGGCGGAAACTGCGAACTCTATCACTGCGCTGCTCCATACCGGTATACCGCCACATAATCCATATACCGTATCTGTCTGTCTAATTTATATATGTTATTATCTTCTCATATCAGTCATATCTGCCTGACTGTATGTACAGTATGTATTTACTATTGGTAGATAAGGCTGGGTTTACACTGTGTTTTTTCATATCTATATCTATCTATCTATCTATCTATCTATCTATCTATCTATCTATCTCCTATCTATCTCATATCTATCTATCTATCTCATATCAATCTATCTATCTATTGTCTACATATCTCATATCTATCTATCTATCTATCTATCTATCTATCTATCCATCTATCTATCTATCTCATATCAATCTCCTGTCTATCTCATATCAATCTATCTCCTATCTTTCTATCTATCTCCTATCTATCTATCTATCTATCTATCTTTGTCTGTCTGTCTTAATTGTACAGTATATGCCATAACCAGTGGCATAACTAGAGGCGACTGTACTCCACAGCACATTTTTTTAAATGTACATTTGTTAGCACTATACAGTAGCTGGAAAATGAGAAACTTTTCAAATTGCAGTGTGTGAACAAGGTAATACTGTTGCTTTTTTCCCAAGCAAAGATAAATAAACTACTGTCTTCATTGTACATATTATATGATCATTAGTATATTTAATACATAAATGCATCACTGTTGGCTTTCTAACATTTCACAGAGGTTAATAAATCAGCTACCCACATAAGCAATTCCACACCACACATTAATCCTGAACTGTACAACGCCCATGCCCACAGTGCCAACGTGAACATATCACATAAGGAGAATATAAATATTGGTAAAGAACATCTTATAAGATAAAAATACCATCATCTTTGAGTTGTCCACCTCTGCCAGTTTGTTACATTGATATTCTTACTGACAACTAATATGGCCACTATAATGGTGTCTATAGTGGTTGTCAAACAGTTTTCTTGGACTCCAAAATGGAAAATCTGCCGAGTTATACATTGATCTGGGTTGGGTTTTAAACACATGGTATTTATTCCTGTGGGAGCTGTAAGTGACCATATTGGTTGTTGTGATCCACCCAGCTTTCTCAGAAACAGGCATGAATCAACTACTTAGGCCTCTTTCACACTACAGTATGTTGAATTCAGTGTTTTGCGTTCCGTTTTTCACGGATCCGTTGTTCCGTTTTTTGCTTCCGTTGTGGTTCCGTTTCCGTTCCGTTGTTCCGTTCCGTTTTTCCGTATGGCAAATACAGTATACAGTAATTTCATATTAAAAATTGGGCTGGGCATAACATTTTCAATAGATGGTTCCGCAAAAAACGGAACGGATACGGAAGACATACGGATGCATTTCCGTATGTGTTCCGCTTTTTTTGCGGACCCATTGACTTGAATGGAGCCACGGACTGTGATTTGCAGCCAAATATAGGACATGTTCTATCTTTTCAACGGAACGGAAAAACGGAAATACGGAAACGGAATGCATACGGAACACATTCCGTTTTTTTGCGGAACCATTGAAATGAATGGTTCCGTATACGGACCGTATACGGAACGCAAAAAACGGACCGTATACGGAACGCAAAAAACTGTAGTGTGAAAGAGGCCTTAACCTGCAGTAAGGGGACAATCCAAGGATTCATTTTAAGGCCTCATGCACACGACCGTTGTTTGGGTACGCATCCGAGCCACAGTATTTGCTTCAATGGGGCCGCAACAGTCCGTGTGCTGTCCGAATCAGTTGCTTCGTTCCGTGGTCCACAAAAAAAATATAACCTGTCCTATTCTTGTCCGTTTTGTGGACAAGAATAGGTAGCTTATATTAATGGCTGTCCGCGCCGTTCCGCAAATTGCATAACGCACACAGACGCCATCCGTGTTTTGCGGATCCGCAATTTGCAGACCGCAATTCACACAACGGTCTTGTGCATGAGGCCTAATCAGAACAATTAATCATCTGGATTCTCTTCTTATGCCCCATTGCCCTTTTTCTACAGTAGGTGATCAACATAATAGGAGATGTTGAGCCAGCAGCAATTCTGGCAAACGAGTTTGCTCAAAAAGCTCCTCTGAATATTTCATGTAAGCCGTACAAAAGAAGAACAAGCAGTTATCATATGTCTTTGTAAACCAGCAAAGCATTAAAAGCAAGATGCATGTGATTTACATAACATCCAGATTACTAAAGCAGTGCTCAGAAGAAGAGGCTGCCTAAAGCAGAGACAATGCATGCGCTTCTCATGCCAAGGAATACAGATGCCCATAGCTCCGCAGGCTGGTGGAAGCAAGGGAATGTCTGTAAATACCTACAAATATTTCTTATTCTCATAGACATCATGCAGCTTGAGAACGTGGGGATGTTCAATCAGCTTCAGGATTGCAATCTCTCTTTCCACCTGCAGAAAGGGGATGAAAGCACAGAGGTTAATATCAGAGGATAAGATAAAATGAAATACAGACGTAGCAGAGCTGATCTTATCATTGCGTTTTTTGAGGCCGCATTGCTTATGCACTTTTTTTGGACTCACTTTGTCTTTGCCTCCTTCACATTTAAAGGGCTTGTCTAACTTCAGCACATGGCAATAATCACATAGAGAAAGTAAATACACGGCACTTCCTAATGTATTGTGATTGTCCATATTGCCTCCTTTGCTGGCTTGGTTAATTTTTTCATCACATTATACACTGTTCGTTTTCAGGGGTAACAGCCACTTATGAGGCTTATATATGAGGTGGCCGGGACGGGATCTGCTGCGCATACATGTTTTCCTATAGTTTGCAAGAATGTCCACCGCTGCTGGATTTTAGGGTGGTCGCAACCCCTGGAAACGAGCAGTGTATAATGTGATGGGAAAATGAATCCAGACAGCAAAGGAGACAATATGGACAATAATAATACATTAGTAAGTGCCTTGCATTAACTTTTTCTACATGATAAATGTCACTTGCTGAAGTGGGACTATCCCTTTAATTATGAAATACAGGATCAAATACCAACAAGCAATATATTTGTTTATAAATTTTTTGTTTTAATTCTGTATTGTATCTTGAATTGTCCATTTTTCAACCATGTTTTTGTTCAGTTTTGTTGCCTAAAACAATTTTTTCTGTTTTCTTAAAGAGGACCTTTCATCAGAATTAAACTTCTAAAGTAACTATACAGGCATGTAGAGCGGTGCCCAGGGACCCCCCTGCACTTACTGTTATACCTGGGCGCCGCTCCGTTCTCCCGTAATTGCCTCCGGTATCTTCATAGTTAGGCTCCACCCAGGGGAACCTGCCGGCGCCTCCTTCTCCCATGCTGCAGCGCTGGCCAATCACAGCGCTCAGCTCATAGCCTGAGAGAGAGCTGAGCGCTGTGATTGGCCAGCGCTGCAGCATGGGAGAAGGAGGCGCCGGCAGGTTCCCCTGGGTGGAGCCTAACTGTAAAGATACCGGAGGCAATTACCGGAGAACGGAGCGGCGCCCAGGTATACCAGTAAGTGCAGGGGGGTCCCTGGGCGCCGCTCTACATGCCTGTATAGTTACTTTAGAAGTTTAATTCTGATGAAAGGTCCTCTTTAATGTTGCTAAGATATGAATGATAAAAATGGATCAAACACGCACGTGTTTTTAAATTTGACCCATAGACTTCCATGGGGCTACCATTATGGATGCATTGGAACATACTGCGTTTGGAAAAAAATGGCATGCACATAACGGTCCATTCAGACATCTGTAATTGTTTTGAGGTCCTCAAATTGCGGATCCGCAAAACACGAATACCAGCTGTGTGCAGGGGCGTAACTACCATAGTGAACAGGCAGTGGAAAAATGGCCCAAGGGTCATTGAAAAGGGTTTAGGCAGAAACCCTTCTATCCTGTGTGGGGGGGCTGGTTTGATCCTTGCTTTGGGGCCCTTACTTCTCTATGTACATCACTGGTTTTGTGCGTTCCACATTTTGCGGACCGTACATTGCCGGCCCTATGATAGAAATGCCATGCGCTTGTGCTGTCCGCATCTTTTGCGGTGCCATTGAAATGATGCGGAGCATGTGAATGGACCCTAATACAGTCTCATGTATACGGCTATGTTGTACAAACTATGTCTTATGCTGTCCACAGTCTGCCATATACCCATACTGTATCTCCGTGTGCCTCCTATTTTATCTAGAATAAAACAGGAAGGCATAATCCAAGCACTGCATGCTGTATATGAGGAAATAACATGATGCCTCAAGGAGGCACCACACAGCAGCACGTTGAGTGCCTATGGGTCTGTGTATGTGGCAATTCCATCTTCATAGACTATGGAGAATGTATATTAGCACTAACTAACTTGAGAACGCCACATTCTCTAAGCACAGTGATTTTCTGGCTTTTTTTCCATAGTTAACTTCCCCCCAAAAAAATATGTAAAAGATGTATCAAATTGGCAGCACATTAAAAATGGCACCAAAATGTGTGAAAGAGCCCTTTGGTTGGTTTTAAACAAATGAAATATGGGCAAAGTTTTGGGTGGTATCAATCATGTTTTAGGCCATTAGTTGCTTCCCCGGACATAGTGCTGAAAGGGCGTCTTTTATTTCACAGCTTAGCTATAACCGGGCAGAATACTTAAAGGCTATGTACATCTTTGGGGGCAATTTTTTTTTATCATTGCATTATACTTATTTTGAGCAAAAAATTATTTTTTTAATGGGTCTTTATTAACAATATGGAATCCTTTTTTCTGTACAGATCTGACATGCTCTACTAGCTGCCTGTGGATTTGTTGTCCTTTCCATCATCTGAGGAGCAGACAGACTTCTTATCTCTGCTCTCTGACATCATAAACACACATTAAAGCTCAATCCTTAGGCCCCTTTCACACGGGGCAAGTTTTCCGCGCGGGTGCAATGCGTGAGGTGAACGCATTGCACCCGCACTGAATTTAGACCCATTCACTTCAATGGGGCTGTGCAGATGAGCGGTGATTTTCACGCATCACTTGTGCGTTGCGTGAAAAACGCAGCATGTTCTATATTCTGCGTTTTTCACGCAACGCAGGCCCTATAGAAATAAATGGGGCTGCGTAAAAATCGCATGCATCCGCAAGCAAGTGCGGATGCGGTGAGATTTTCACGCATGGTTGCTAGGAGATGATAAGGATGAGCAACCCCGGATCCCATTAAAGTCTATTCAATGTAATATTTTCCCTTATAACATGGTTATAAAGGGAAAATAATAGCATTCTTAATACAGAATGCTTAGTAAAATGTGCCTTGAGGGGTTAAAAAAATTAAAAAAATGTACTCACCTCATCCACTTGATTGCGCAGCAGACATCATCTTCTTTCTTCTTCTTTCAGGACCTGCAAAAGGACATAGAAGATCCTTCAGCAGGACCTGCGTTTACGTCATCAAAGGTCCTTTTGCAGGTCCTGAAAGAAGAAGAAAAAAGACTATGCCAGCTGTGCGATTAAGTGGATGAGGTAAATTATGTTTTTATTATTTTTTAACCCTCAATTGACATTGGACTTTGCATTCTGTATTCAGAATGCTATTATTTTCCCTTATAACCATGTTATAATGGAAAATAATAAAATCTACAGAACACCGAACCCAAACACGAACTTCAAAGAAGAAGTCCGGGTTCAGGTCTGGGTACCACATTCAGTTTTTTCTCACGCGCATGCAAAATGCATTGCACTTGCGCAGAAAAAAAACTGAACATCGGAACGCAATGGCAGACAAAACTGACTGCCATTGCGTGCCTACTCGCACGGGGTTTCCCGCAATGCACCCTGAACGCATTCCGGCCCTCACCCGCGACGCCTGTGTGAAGGGGCCTTATCTTACTGCAAAAAATGTGGATTAAATAAGTGTTTGTGACCTCACAGTAGTTTAGAAATAAGGGTAATTAGATAACCAGCACAAAGTGAAAGTGAAAGTACCAGTCACACAGCTAAGCCTCATTCACACGTCAGCTGAATCACGTCACGTCTCCACGGACAGCACACGTCCCCATTCATTTTAATGTGTGTATTCAGACATCAGTGTTTTAGCACTGTCCGTGGGTCCGTGTTTTCAGCGCGGATGCGTGCTCTATTTTGTCCGTGTTCACGGATCCATCACTTACATTATAGACACTGGGTCCGTGAAAACCACTGATGCAACACGGATGCCATCCGTGTTGCATCCATTTTTTACGGGTCATTAAGAAGAGATGCTTTGAAAATAATTTTTCAGCTGTTCAGTGTCAGTGAAACACAGATGCAACACGGACAGCAAAAAACTGACCCACGGACCCAACACGGATCTGTCACGGGAGAAAACACAGATTGAACACGGTCTGTGTTACCACTGATCCAAAACTAACATGGACGTCTGCATGAGGCATTAGGCCTCTTGCACACGACCGTGGTGTGGTTCCGCATCCGTGTGCAGACCCATTCACTTCAATGGGGCCGCAAACGATGCGGACACCACTCGTGTGCTGTCCGCATCTGCTGCTCCGTTCCGTGGCCCGGTAAAATTATAGATCATGTCCTATTCTTGTCCGTTTTGCAGACAAGAATAGACATTTCTATAATGGGACGTCTGTTCCCAGAAGGCACACGGGCAGCATCCGTGTTTTGCGGATCCGCAATTTGCAGACCGCAAACACGGCATGTTCATGTGCAAGAGGCCTTAGAAAAACAGTTAACCCTTTGTGACTGAACAGCTCAATATTTTTAATAAAGGCCAATTGAAAATATGATTTTTAGCCAAAAATAAGTTAAATGCAATCATAAAAAAAAAAAGATTGACTCCAAAGGTGTACATAGCCTTTAAATGTTACTTCTCCTTTTTACAGCTGAGCTTGAATCTAAGGCCCCTTTCACACAAGCGTGACGGATTAGGTCTGGATGCATTCTTTGAAACTCGCACCATTTTGCAAGCAAGTTCAGTCAGTTTTGTCTGTGATTGTGTTCAGTTGTTAATTTTTTTCCGCACGAGTGCAATGCGTTTTAATGCGTTTTTCACGCGCGTGATAAAAAATGGAAGGTTTACAAACAACATCTCTTAGCAACCATCAGTAAAAAACGCATCGCATCTACACTTGCTTGCGGATGCAATGCGTTTTTCACGCAGCCCCATTCACTTCTATGGGGCAGGGCTGTGTGAAAAACACAGAATATAGAGCATGCTGCGATTTTCACGCAATGGAGAAGTGATGTGTGAAAAACACCGCTCATGTACACAGACCCATTGAAATGAATGGGTCAGGATTCGGTGCGGGTGCTATGCGTTCACGTCACTCATTGCACCCGCGGTGTGAAAGGGGCCTAAATCAAGTGGAGAACAGACTCTTCCTAATATGAGCACTTCTGCTGAAGACTGAATAGTACAGAGAATCTGCCTGCATCTGATATACATGGAGTGATAGTCTGGCATATATAACGTGACTTCCCCTGGAGGGAAATGATCTAAGCGGGTATTGATAGTGCGAGATGTTACATACATATGACCTTATTTAAAAGAACTACTGTCTGCGGTGACATGCAAATCATACCACCCTAGCCCATGTTCTCAACTGCACACAGGCATGGCATAGCCTTGCAGGAGGTTGACCACTATCGGAGCACCATAGCAAAATAAACATGCCTCCTTTACTGATGCTGCCTAAAGGGGTATTCCAACCTAAAGCAGTATCACCTATCCACTGGACAGGTGATCAATATTAGAGTCATACAATATTAACCCCTTCTACCCCGGGCCAGTTTTCCCTTTCCTGACCAGACCATTTTTTGCAAATCTGACATGTGTCACTTTATGTGGTGATAACTTTAAAACACTTTTACTTATCCAGGCCATTCTGAGATAGTTTTCTTGTCACATATCGTACTTCATGACACTGGTAAAAATGAGTCATCTTAATTTATTTAAAAAAATACCAAATTTACAAAAAATTTCAATTTCTCTACTTTTATAATAGATAGTAATACCTCCAAAAATAGTAATTATTTGACATTCCCCATATGTCTACTTTATGTCTGGATCATTTTGAAAATTACATTTTATTTTTTTAGGACGTTAGAAGGCTTACAGTACTTTTACACTAGCGTTATTCCTTTTCCGGTATTGAGTTCCGTCCTAGGGGCTCAATACCGGAAAAGAACTGATCAGTTTTATCCTAATGCATTCTGAATGGAGAGTAATCCGTTCAGGATGCATCGGGATGTCTTCTGTTCAGTCTTTTTTCCTTTTCAGGATGGAGACAATACCGCAGCATACTGCGGTTTTATCTCAGTCCAAAATTCCAGAACACTTGCCAGAATGATCCAGCATTTTTTCCCATTGAAATGCATTAATGCATGCTTAGACCGCAAAAAATGTGAAAAAAAATAAATGCCAGGATCCTGATCCGTCTGACAAATGCCATCAGTTTGCATACGTTTTGACGGATCCGGCAGGCAGTTCCGGAGATTGAACTGCCTGCCGGAATCCTCTGCCACAAGTGTGAAAGTACCCTTAGGCTGGGTTCACACGGACGAGATTTCTGCGCGGGTGTAATGCATGAGGTGAACGCATTGCACCCGCACTAAATCCGGACCCATTTACTTCTATGGGGCTGTGCACATGAGCGGTGATTTTCACGCATCACTTGTGCGTTTCGTGAAAATTGCACCATGCTCTATATTGTGTGTTTATCACACAACGCAGGCCCCATAGACAGCCCCTTTAACACGGGCGAGTTTTCTGCGCGGGTGCAATGTGTAAGGTGAACGCATTGCACCCGCACTGAATCCCATTCAATTCTATGGGGCTGTGCACATGAGCGATGATTTTCGCTCATCACTTGTGCGTTGCGTGAAAATCACAGCATGCTCTATTTTGTGCGTTTTTCATGCAACGCAGTCCCCATAGAAGTGAATTGGGCTGCGTGAAAATCACAAGCATCCGAAAACAAGTGCGGATGCTGTGCTATTTTTACGCACGGTTGCTAGGAGGTGATCGGGATGGGGACCCGATCATTATTATTTTCCCTTATAACATGGTTATAAGGGAAAATAATAGCATTCTTAATACAGAATGCATAGTACAATAGGGCTGGAGGGGTTAAAAAATAATAATAATTTAACTCTTGCTGTGCACAGGAAAAGGACCTGTGGTGACCTCACTGCGCTCATCACATGGTCCGTCTTGCTGTGCACAGGAAAAGGGCCTGTGGTGACGTCACTGCGCTCATCACATGGTCCGTCACATGATCCATCACCATGGAGATGGATCATGTGATGGATCATCTGATAAGCGCAGTGACGTCACCACAGGTCCTTTACCCAGGTCCTGAAGAAAGAAGACAGAAGAGAAGCCGGGCTGCGCGAACATGTGGATTAAGGTGAGTTAAAAAAAATATATTATTTTTTTTAACCCCTCCAGCCCTATTGTACTAGGCATTCTGTATTAAGAATGCTATTATTTTCCCTTATAACCATGTTATAATGGAAAATAATACAATCTACACAACCCCGATCCGAAACCCGAAGCATGGTTGCTAAGATGACAGTCTATTCGCTGTATTATTTTCCCTTATAACATGGTTATAAGGGAAATTAATAGCATTCTTTAATACAGAATGCTTAGTAGAAGGTCAGTTGAGGGTTAAAAAATAAAAAAAATTAACTCACCTCCTCCTCTTGATCACGTAGTTGCCGATCTCTTCTTACTTCTTTAATCATGAGCTGCCGGCTAAAGGAGTCGGACCTGTGGTGATGTCACATCACATGGTCCAATCACATGGCCCATCGCCGTGGTGATGGACCATGTGATTGGACCATGTGATGAGCTCAATGACATCACCACAGGTCCTTTGACAGGTCCTGAAGAAAGAACAGGAGACCGGCAGCTACGCGATTAATTGGAGGAGGTGAGTTAATTTTTATTTTATTTTTTAACCTCAATTGACCTTATACTAAGCATTTTGTATTAAAGAATGCTATTATTTTCCCTTATAATCATGTTATAAGGGAAAATAATTACATCTACACAACCTTGAACTCAAACCTGAACTTCAGTGAAGAAGTTCGGGTCTGGGTACCACATTCAGTTTTTTATCACACGCGTGCAAAACACATTGCACCCGCGCAATAAAAACTGAACAACGGAACACAATCGCAGTCAAAACTGACTGCAATTGCGTACCGACTCGCGCGGGTTTGCCGCAATGCACCCGGGACGCATCCGGAGCCAAAACGTGACGCCCATGTGAAGTTTAGAAGCAGATTTTAGAAGCAAATTTTTTCAGGACCAGTTCAGTTATGAAGTCACTTTCTGGGGCTTCTAGAAACCACCCATAAATCACCCCATTTTAGAAACTACACCCCTCAAGTTATTCAAAACAGATTTTACAAACTTTGTTAACCCTTTATGTGCCCCACGAGAATTAAAGGAAAATGGGAATTAAATTTTCAAAATTCCACTTTTTTTTAGCAGATTTAAATTTTTTTCTTTAACACATCAAGGGTTACCAGCCAAAAAAAACTCAAAATATATTACCCTGAATCTGGAGTTTACAGAAACACCCCATGTGTGCTCAAAAACTGATGTATGGGCACACAGCAGGCTTCAGAGTGGATTTTGGAGAGCGGATTTAGCTGGAATGGTAATTCGGAGCTATGACGCATATGAAGACACCCTGAGGTGGCCCTACAGTGGAAACCCCCAAAAAGTGACCCCATTCCGGAAACTATACCCCTCAAGGAATATTTCAAGGTGTGTAGTGAGCACTTTGACTAATCGGCCATTTCACAGAATTAGGCCTCATGCACACAACCGTTGTGTGCATCCGCGGTCTTTGTTCCGTTTTCCGTTTTTTTCCGCTGACCCATTGACTTTCAATGGGTCTGTGGAAAAATCAGAAAATGCACCGTTTGGAATCCACGTCCGTGATCTGTGTTTCCAGTCCGTGAAAAAAATAAGACCTGTCCTATTTTTTTCACGGACAACGGTTCACGGACCCAATCAAGTCAATGGGTCCATGAAAAATCATGGCTGCACACAAGATTGTCATCCGCGTCCGTGATCCCTGTCCGTGATCCGTATCCGTTTTTTCCTATCATTTCAAAGGCAAACTTGACTTAGATTATTTTTTTCATTTTTCATGTCCGTGGATCCTCAAAAAATCAAGGAAGACCCACGGAAGAAAAAACGGACACGGATCACGGAACAAGCTTGGTGTCAAAAAGTGAATGGGCCAGTCCGATAGTCTTAATACCCAAGCCGGATGGGATGTTACGAATCTGTAACGACTTGCGCAAACTAAATGAGGTGTCCAAGCTTGACGCATATCCCGTGCCCCGAGTAGATGAGCTTATTGAGAATTTAGGCCAAGCCCGGTATCTTTCTGTTTTGGACCTCAAAGAGTACTGGCTGGTACCCTTGACAGAGGCTGCCAAGGAGAAAATGGCTTTTATCACACCAGAAGGGCTGTATCAGTACAAGGTATTACCCTTTGGTCTACATGGCGCTCCCGCCACGTTTCAAAGGCTAATGGACATTGTACTCCGTCCACATCATCGGTACGCTTAGGCGTACCTGGATGATATCGTTATCCACAGTACCGACTGGGAAAGTCACCTACCTAAAGTACTGGCTGTAGTGGACTCCCTTAGGGAGGCTGGCTTAACCGCTAACCCAAAAAAGTGTGCGATAGGGTTAGAAGAGACCAAGTACCTAGAGTATGTAATTGGGCACGGAGTTATCAAACCTCAGGTGAACAAAATTGAGGCAATTCGGAATTGGCCCCGACCTGTCACTACTCGGCAAGTACAGTCGTTCCTGGGAATGGTGGGCTACTATATGAGGTTTGTCCCCCACTTTGCCACAATGGCCACACCATTGACAGGCCTTTTGAAGGGACACAAGTCAGTGACGGTCCACTGGAATGAGCAGGCGGAAAAGGCTTTCTCCACTTTGAAGTCGTCCCTGTGTGGGTCCCCGGTTTTGGTGACGCCCAACTTCAAAAGGGACCGATGCCTCCGAGGTGGGTCTCGGTGCTGTACTGTCTCAGGAGGTAAACAGAAAGGAGCATCCCATTGTCTTCCTCAGCCTGAAGCTTACCCCAGCCGAGACCAGGTATAGTGGAGAGAGAGTGCCTGGCTATCAAGTGGGCACTCAAGTCTCTGCGCTATTATTTGTTGGGGAGGAAGTTTTGTCTGGTGACCTACCACTCTCCTCTCAAATTGCAGTCTAACACTCCAGCTGTTTAGTATGGCTGTAAAGCTGATCCGGGACGGCTCTTACTGGGAGTAGCCAAAGTGCTGGGTGGGTGGCTACTCCCCACATTCCAGGCCGGGTCTTGGCAGGCTTATAAAAGCAGTCAGCACTATCAGGTGGTGTGGATTTTCCTCCATCTGACAGTGAAGCTGTGGAGTCCTCTAGGCTGAAGACTGCAAACAGGCGTGCAGACCGCCTGGAAGCCTGCCAGAGAACTATTCTGTGGCTGAGCATTCAGCCAGGTGTGAACCGACACTTAAGATTCCAGGTGAACATTATTTTGTTGTTGCTGTGTGTGAACAAGCACCAAGACTGTTATGTTTTGCTGAGTGTGAACAAAACACTGTTGTTTGATTTACAACCTGGTTCCTTGCCTCTATACTGCGTCGGCTAACCTGTCTACCAGAGCAAATCCCCACAACACACATATATATATATATTCACATATATACTGACATCAAATATATATATATATATATATATATACACACACACACACACACACACACACATATATACCTACATAAAAAGACACAATATACACATTTACAATCCGGATGGGGATCCGTCTAAGAAATGCATTGAAACACCGGATCCGTCTCTCTAGTGTCATCCGGAAACAGTACACGGATGACAGAAATACATATATACACATATATAGAGAGAGCCTGAGAGTCCTGCTCCCCTGCACACACAGTGATTGACAGCTATACATGTATACACATATATAGAGAGAGCCTGAGAGTTCTGCTCCCTCTGCACACACAGTGATGACAGCTTTACATGTATATACACATATACAGAGAGCCTAAGAGTCCTGCTCCCCCTGCACACACAATGATGACAGCTATACATGTATACACATACAGTACAGACCAAAAGTTTGGACACACCTTCTCATTCAAAGAGTTTTCTTTATTTTCATGACTATGAAGGCATCAAAACTATGAATTAACACATGTGGAATTATATACAAAACAAACAAGTGTGAAACAACTGTAAATATGTATTCTAGGTTCTTCAAAGTAGCCACCTTTTGCTTTGATTACTGCTTTACACACTCTTGGCATTCACTTGATGAGCTTCAAGAGGTAGTCACCTGAAATGGTCTTCCAACAGTCTTGAAGGAGTTCCCACAGATGCTTAGCACTTGTTGGCCCTTTTGCCTTCACTCTGCGGTCCAGCTCACCCCAAACCATCTCGATTGGGTTTAGGTCCGGTGACTGTGGAGGGCAGGTCACCTGGCGCAGCACCCCATCACTCTCTTTCATGGTCAAATAGCCCTTACTTTCAAAGTTTTCCCAATTTTTCGGCTGACTGACTGACCTTCATTTCTTAAAGTAATGATGGCCACTAGTTTTTCTTTACTTAGCTGCTTTTTTCTTGCCATAATACAAATTCTAACAGTCTATTCAGTAGGACTATCAGCTGTGTATCCACCTGACTTCTCCTCAACGCAACTGATGGTCCCAACCCCATTTATAAGGCAAGAAATCCCACTTATTAAACCTGACAAGGCACACCTGTGAAGTGAAAACCATTTCAGGTGACTACCTCTTGAAGCTCATCAAGAGAATGCCAAGAGTGTGCAAAGCAGTAATGAAAGCAAAAGGTGGCTACTTTGAAGAACCTAGAATATGACATATTTTCAGTTGTTTCACACTTTTTTGTTATGTATATAATTCCACATGTGTTAATTCATAGTTTTGATGCCTTCAGTGTGAATCTACAATTTTCATAGTCATGAAAATAAAGAAAACTCTTTGAATGAGAAGGTGTGTCCAAACTTTTGGTCTGTACTGTATACACATATACAGAGAGCCTGAGAGTCCTGCTCCCTCTGCACACACAGTGATGACAGCTTTAGGGCTCTTTCACACTTGCGTTTTTTTTCTTCCGGCATAGAGTTCCGTCGTCGGGGCTCTATGCCGGAAGAATCCTGATCAGGATTATCCTAATGCATTCTGAATGGAGTGAAATCCGTTCAGGATGCATCAGGATGTCTTCAGTCCCGGAACGGAAAGTTTTTTGGCCGGAGAAAATACCGCAGCATGCTGCGCTTTTTGCTCCGGCCAAAAATCCTGAAGACTTGCCGCAAGGCCGGATCCGGAATTAATGCCCATTGAAAGGCATTGATCCAGATCCGGCCTTAATCTAAACGTCGTTTCGGCGCATTGCCGGATCCGACGTTTAGCTTTTTTAGAGTGGTTACCATGGCTGTCGGGACGATAAAGTCCTGGCAGCCATGGTAAAGTGTAGCGGGGAGCGGGGGAGCAGCATACTTACCGTCCGTGCGGCTCCCGGGGCGCTCCAGAGTGAAGTCAGGGCGCCCCAAGCGCATGGATCACGTGATCGCATGGCACGTCATCCATGCGCATGGGGCACTCTGACGTCATTCTGGAGCGCCCCGGGAGCCGCGCGGACTGTAAGTATACTGCTCCCCCGCTCCCCGCTCCTACTATGGCAACCAGGACTTTAATAGCGTCCTGGCTGCCATAGTAACACTGAAAGCATTTTGAAGACTGATCCGTCTTCAAATGCTTTCAGTACACTTGCGTTTTTCCGGATCCGGCGTGTAATTCCGGCAAGTGGAGTACACGCCGTATCCGGACAACGCAAGTGTGAAAGAGGCCTTACATGTATACACACATATACAGAGAGCCTAAGAGTCCTGCTCCCTCTGCACACATAGTGATTGGCCTCTATATTTCTATATATACACATATACAGGTCCTTCTAAAAAAATTAGCATATTGTGATAAAGTTCATTATTTTCTGTAATGTACTGATAAACATTAGACTTTCATATATTTTAGATTCATTACACACAACTGAAGTAGTTCAAGCCTTTTATTGTTTTAATATTGATGATTTTGGCATACAGCTCATGAAAACCCAAAATTCCTATCTAAAAAAATTAGCATATCATGAAAAGGTTCTCTAAACGAGCTATTAACCTAATCATCTGAATCAACTAATTAACTCTAAACACCTGCAAAAGATTCCTGAGGCTTTTAAAAACTCCCAGCCTGGTTCATTACTCAAAACCGCAATCATGGGTAAGACTGCCGACCTGACTGCTGTCCAGAAGGCCATCATTGATACCCTCAAGCAAGAGGGTCAGACACAGAAAGAAATTTCTGAACGAATAGGCTGTTCCCAGAGTGCTGTATCAAGGCACCTCAGTGGGAAGTCTGTGGGAAGGAAAAAGTGTGGCAGAAAACGCTGCACAACGAGAAGAGGTGACCGGACCCTGAGGAAGATTGTGGAGAAGGACTGATTCCAGACCTTGGGGGACCTGCGGAAGCAGTGGACTGAGTCTGGAGTAGAAACATCCAGAACCACCGTGTACAGGCGTGTGCAGGAAATGGGCTACAGGTGCCGCATTCCCCAGGTCAAGCCACTTTTGAACCAGAAACAGCGGCAGAAGCGCCTGACCTGGGCTACAGAGAAGCAGCACTGGACTGTTGCTCAGTGGCCCAAAGTACTTTTTTCGGATGAAAGCAAATTTTGCATGTCATTCGGAAATCAAGGTGCCAGAGTCTGGAGGAAGACTGGGGAGAGGGAAATGCCAAAATGCCTGAAGTCCAGTGTCAAGTACCCACAGTCAGTGATGGTCTGGGGTGCCATGTCAGCTGCTGGTGTTGGTCCACTGTGTTTTATCAAGGGCAGGGTCAATGCAGCTAGCTATCAGGAGATTTTGGAGCACTTCATGCTTCCATCTGCTGAAAAGCTTTATGGAGATGAAGATTTCATTTTTCAGCACGACCTGGCACCTGCTCACAGTGCCAAAACCACTGGTAAATGGTTTACTGACCATGGTATTACTGTGCTCAATTGGCCTGCCAACTCTCCTGACCTGAACCCCATAGAGAATCTGTGGGATATTGGGAAGAGAAAGTTGAGAGACGCAAGACCCAACACTCTGGATGAGCTTAAGGCCGCTATCGAAGCATCCTGGGCCTCCATAACACCTCAGCAGTGCCACAGGCTGATTGCCTCCATGCCACGCCGCATTGAAGCAGTCATTTCTGCAAAAGGATTCCCGACTAAGTATTGAGTGCATAACTGAACATAATTATTTGAAGGTTGACTTTTTTTGTATTAAAAACACTTTTCTTTTATTGGTCGGATGAAATATGCTAATTTTTTGAGATAGGAAATTTGGGTTTTCATGAGCTGTATGCCAAAATCATCAATATTAAAACAATAAAAGGCTTGAACTACTTCAGTTGTGTGTAATGAATCTAAAATATATGAAAGTCTAATGTTTATCAGTACATTACAGAAGAACCTGTACAGCCTGAGAGTTTAACAGCCCCCCCCCCCCCCCCACACACACACACACACATACATACAGAGTTTTGGCAGCATTTATAGAGAGCCTGTTGACACAACATGCAGTACAATCTGAAAGCACCATGTTATAGAGCAGGAGGAGCTGGGCGGATTAATACATATTTTTGTGGCAAAAGATTCAGTAATTTACAAGATGTAAATGTAACTTATACAGTACATTTATAGCTTTGCTTTTTTCACTTGCTGTGAGTACCTATCATTACATGAGGGAGGTGTTAGCAGTAATAATAGCATTATGTGTATCCGTGCATACAGTGTGTCAGTCACTGATAACACCTGTCCCCTCTACTAATAGCTTTTTATGTGTGCCGCTGCATCCAATGACTAGCCCCAGTGGTTACATGTCCCCAAGAGGCACGTAGCCCAGTAGTAACCTGCCACTTGGGGATCTGTCACTGCTGAGGCCAGTCATTGACTGCTACAGTACATGCAGGGGCATAGCTATAGGGGGTGCAGTCGCTACCGGGCCCAGGAGAGTAAGGAGGCCAAAAGACCCTTGTGCCACATAAGAAGACACCAGAATTGGCTGGTGGGAAGGGGTTAGATTTAGAATCTGACATTGGGGGGGTTTGCGATTCAATTTTTGCCTCAGGCAGCACAAAGGCAATGTGCTTCCCTGCCCCTGGCCACAAAGCACTGAGGGAAGGGGGGCCCAAGCTGAACTCTTGCACCAGGGCCCATGAGCCTTTATCTAAGCCCCTGGGTAGATAGGACCTGTCGTACACCAGGACAAAATAAACAAGCCAAGCATCGGAAGATCATCAAACAGAGCAAAGGCATTGGACTGAAGTGGCAGGGGGAAGGGGAGTATAATTCTTTCATTAGGTACCACATGCTGATCCACATCCTGGAAAAGCCCTCCAGATTGGGGGGCGTCCAACACCTGGCAACCCAACTGATCATTTGTTCAGGCATCCGTTGGCACTGGAAATTATACAGTAGATGGAAAGCTCCATCCACAGTGTAGTTTTCGGCGCTGACACACCACAACTCAGCCCATATAACACCACAGCTCAGCCACAATGTAGTGGACACAGCCTTCTGCTGCCGGCTCTATCCACTGTATAGTTGCTGGTGCCACTGTATGTTCAAAACAGCTGATCAGTGGGGGTGTGAGGTGCCAGACCCCCACCGATCTGATATAGATGACCTATCCTGAGGATGGGCTAACAGTATCTAAGTACCAGAAACCCACATTAATGGTGTAAAAGTAGCCTCACATGCTTGTCCACTTGCCATTGAAGTGACTGACTCCTACAGAAACCGTCAAGTAAGTGCACATAGCAGTTTCAGTACGTTTTGGGTATAGTGATCGCACTTTTATTGTATATTTAGTTCATATAAAATAAAACATTCTTCAAAATGAAGACGAGGGGATTTGAATAGACTGCATGTTTTACTACCAAATGTTGTGTTGGCAACTTTTTTGCATTTGCAAACACTCAACAGATCAGAATGACTGCTTAAAGGAAAGATCACCATAAAAAACATCTTCTCACTGTGACATGACAAAATATTCTATTTGTGACTTTTGAGAGGTCAAATTCCTAATTTTGAAATAAACGTGTGTTGTAAAATGGTCTTAGCCTTTGGGTCTGGTTACCAACACAGCTCTTGCTCTTTTATTGAATAACATGCAAGGCAGCACTGTCACCATTAACATTATGAAATCTTGATTGTACAGATATGAGATTACTTACCTTTCCTCTTGTCTCAAGACATCCCAAGGTGAGTGGCACAAGGTGACTAACCATCAAAGAAATGTTAGTGTTACAATGCCAATCTTTTTGGTGTACTGTATCTCAAGCCAAGAGGAAGAGTGAAGGACACATCTGTATGTGCTTTACTGCATTCATGTTTGTAAGAGGAAGCATATTGTGCACCTACCTTCATTAAGACAGACTCTGAAAGCTTTTCTCGGTTTACAATCTTTATTGCCACTTTCTGTCCGGTTATACAGTGAACACCTAGTTTAACCAACCCTGTGAAGACAAGGAAAGAACCAGGTTAGCATCAAATGAAATCACAATTGTAATGCATAACTGAGAACAGAAGACAACACAATGAGTATCACATTCAAGGTATACAATGACCTCTTGCGCTATCTACAACATTATAGGAACCCCCTATTGATAGAAGGTTTAGTTATAGATGTTGACATCTTTTAACATTGATATCTTTCGATGCATATCAATATGTGTATTTCATATGGTCTTCTAAAATATCCGCCATTATTGGACTATGGCTGAGCACCAGATAACAGCAGATCCATCATAGGACTTCTGACATGACCAGAGCCATGGCCAATGGAATGATCCAGAAGAGAAGATTTTTTTTCTATCCATTGTAGCCCTTTCTACTGAGAGGAAAAACAAAATGCACATGGAAGTTATCAATTTTTCAAGGAAAATTGGATATGGCCATGTGCATAAGGCTTTACATGAGTAATGCCATAGTAGTAAGAGGAGAGAATATTTAAAAGAAGAAAAACTGCTACAAGAGGACATAGTTTTAAATTAGAGGGGCAAAGATTTAAAAGTAATATCAGGAAGTATTACTTTACTGAGAGAGTAGTGGATGCATGGAGTAGCCTTCCTGCAGAAGTGGTAGCTGCAAATACAGTGGAGGAGTTTAAGCATGCATGGGATAGGCATAATGCCATCCTTCATATTAGATAGGGCCAGGGGCTATCCATAGTATTTAGTATATTGGGCAGACTAGATGGGCCAAATGGTTCTTATCTGCCGACACATTCTATGTTTCTATGTTTCTAGTGGCTGCAGAAAAAAAAATATGGATGGTCCTTCAAATCATTACAAACATGTTTCTAGATAACAAGGATTAAAGGGGTTTTCTGGGTTCTGATATTGATGACCAGACTTCAGAATAGGTCAGTATCTGATCGGTGGGGTCCGAAACCCGGCAGACCTACTGATCAGCTGTTCCCTACACCCCTGCACATCACCATTCAAAGTGTAGTGGTCATTGCAGGTTACTGCAGATCAGCTCTCATTCAACTGTTAAAAAGCAGCCTTGTGTAGTTGTACTATTGTCGACAATGATGTGGCGAAACAGAGCTGGATTTGTTATATACAGTTCTAACAAAAGCTGCATTTTAATTCTGGGTATGACTGAGGATTCTGACTTTTTAATTGGGATCCAATTCCATTTTTGTAAAAAAAAAAATAAAAAATTACAGAATCTAATATGGAGTGTGACTATAGCCATGATAATGAACTGTAAAGATTTAATAGGGCAGGATCTGTCTTTACTGTAAGGTTACGTTCACATTTCTGGAACCCAGATCCAACAGGCTGTTCTGGCAGAGAACAGCCTGCTAGAGTTCCCCAGATCTAGCATTGCCAGATACTGCGGACCCCATAGGTATAATCTATGGGGTCCGGCGATGAACTGCTGTATCCGACACATGATGATGTGAGTGCACTGCAATAGCCCAGCCCAGATCAGATAGAGACTATCATAAATTACTAGGATACAGTCAGTTCAGGTCAAGGGTGACGCGGTTGTCTCGGAGGAGGTGGCTGACACACAGACCGTGTTTCCGGGGCCGGTCATGGTCAAGTGAATACGCCCTTAATTAACATAATACCATGATCACCATTATGTGACAATATCTAACATACTTCATTCAGCAGCCAAAAGAGGGGCATATACTGGTAATTAGATCATTTTCAGACATGTTAAGCCTCATATGAAGGCAGTTACGGTATATTTCAGTGCACCTTGTACGTATGACAAACTAATGATATGATAATGGTTAGTTTAAAATTATTATCTAGAAAACTACCGTCACCAGCGGGGACAGGAAGAATTGGTCACATGGAGAATTTAAAATAAAACATTTCCTAAAGTGCATTATGATCATTAATATCAATTATTTATATAGGGGGACAATAAGAGGCAGCTTTATAAAGAAAATACAAGCAAATGGACAAAGTCAGGGTATACGGGCTCTTCAGCAGCAGCCATAAATCTTTAGTGAATTTGTGGTGCAGATTGAAATGAAAGAAAAAAAGTACTCTGGAGCAGCAACGTGTGTACACCAAACTTTTTAAAGAGTTTGTCTAGCAGGATAATATTTTTTACTCACCCCAGTAATCCTGGGTTCCCTCTGGTCTCCGTCCTCTAGTCTGGGCTCTACACACAAGAAATGGCAGGAGATGCCTGCTCATCCTATCACTGGCTGAAGCGGGTCACTGCTGTGGCCAGTAAGTCACTGAGAGGGCATCTGCTGCCATTTCCTGTTTGTAGAACCTGAACGAGAAAGCAGAGACCAAGAGAACTGGTAAGCTTCGGAACAGCAGCTGCTGTGGATCGATGGGGTGAGTAATGCTTCTTTAATTTTTTAGGATTTGATAAACAACCATCGCAGATGCAAAAAAAAGGCCAAAACTGTAACCGGGCCCCCAACCATGTCCTATTTATAATATCTGTGTCTTCTTATTGGTTTTTATATATATCCTGTATGCCATGTCATGACGATCACTATTGGTTGTTAGCTGGTCAGTCCATGTAGTGTTGGTAAGCCCATTTCTAGCTATGCCTTTTTGACAACAGGTAGAAAAAAAAAAAAAAAATCCCGGTTGTATGTGTATGAAGCATTATCTCTGTGTAAGGAAAAATTATTTCTATCCAACTAAATCTTGCAATACGTCTCCATTTCTAAATTTCTGTTCGCAGTGAATGAATGGAAACACTATGTATATTTCTAGTTCTAGACTCGTTAAGTACTAGTCTACGCAGTAGTCACCTATTAAATTCCCCACCACATCAGTGCCGCCGTGCTTCCCACCAGTCTTTGTTTTACTTTGCTGCAACGATAACATACTTGTCTCCCCACATGACCTCTGCAGCCAATCACTGACCTCAGCGGTTTACAGCTGAGGCCAGCAGTCTAGTGGATAGACAGGCATGACATTGCAGCAGCAAAGTAAGTAAATATACTGAAGTTCTCTGGAGTACAATACGCCACATTTATTAAAAGGCAAACTGTCTGCAGTTTTGCCCTTGCTAAACGGTGAGAGCAAGACAAAAATACCTTTTGTGAAGCTTTTATCATCAGGAGTAGTATTAATATGAAGTTTTATTCTGTGAGAATCTGCTCCTCAGGTGTCCAGGAGGCAAGCCTTCACTATGACATGCTCTTCACTGTGACGCCCTCTGCTCCGAGTGATTCTGGTCACTGGTATTCAGAAGTGAGGAAGGGGGAGGGGGGGGGGGCTATAAAGCAGCTCTGTGAAGGGAGCACTTTACAGTGAAACTCCACTTCCTGGGCACTTAAAAGGTGTTGGCCACTTTCTGGCTACTTGTGACCAACGTGTAGGTAAGATGACTATATGGCACAAGCCTTTGTTGATATTCTGTGTTGTTTGCTATATTTCATAAGCTATTTCACCTTGTTAGGCACATCTTTGGTGCTGTTTACATAGAGGTCCTGTCCATAAAATGGCCACTGGTGGACGGTCATGTGACCAGGCACATACCGAAGCCTCCTCCAAACACACTGCAACTAGATTCAACTCTCAACACCGTTCATGCAGATAGCAGGTGCTGTGTATTTGAACTAAGAGAAACATCACATGGATGTAATTTGCCTGGTCACACGACCCTCCATCAGCAGCCATTTTATGGACAAGACCTCTGTGTGGACAACACAATCAACTTGGCAAACAAGGGAGCATACCTTATGAAATATAGAAAATGGTGCAGAATTTCAACAAAGACTATATTAGTAAGTGGCATATAATCATCTTACAGACACATTGGTCAACAGTAACCAGAAAGTGGCCAATCCCTTTAGGGTCCATTCACACATCCGCAAAATTGGTCCGCCGTGAGCTGTCCGCATCTGCACTTTCGTTCCGCGGCTCCGCAAAAAAATAGAACATGTCCTATTCTTGTCCGCAGCCACGGACAAGAAAAGGGATTTCTATCATGGTGCCGGCTATGTGCAGTCCGCAAAATGCAGAGCACACATTGCCAGTGTCCACGTTTGGCGGATCCGCAATTTGTGGACCGCAAAAAAGTTGCGGACATGGGAATGGACCCTATAGGAGCAGGGTCTGGCAGAATAAAACTATGATCACACTACTGATAATAAAAGCTCTACAAAAGGCATGTTTGTACTGTTCTTCCCGTCCCCTACTTAGTGCTATCAGAAGTTTCGCATTTAAATGAAAACTGCTGACAGACTCTTTAACAGTCCAACGCTTAATAAATACGCCATATCTTGGGCTCTCCTAAAGACAGACAATGAAATCTACATGTGCCATTATTTGCAACTTTTCTACACCAAATAGTGGCACAAATTTTCTCTAGAGCTATTCACTATACGATAACTAAGTGATGTTTGCATAAACGTGGGGGGGGGGGGGGAATCCCTTTAAATATGATTTACAGTCTTGTGGCCTGGGAGATAGGAGCCATTTACTGTATGCAATCAGTCATGTATTACACAATAGAGCCTGGCGCAGCAGCACTTATGTTATCATTAATTATGTGCCAATGTTTTTTTTGCTGTGTTGCTTATATGGTGGGGGTGGTAGATCCGTATGTAGTTGTTTAAGGGACAGATACGACATGAGATCGAATGCAGACAATATGGCAATTTAATATCAAGGTATGCAATTATTTGCATCAGACGCAAGCATCTTTGTTAGAGAATTCCCCTGCATTCATTCAGAGTGACCTTAATAGCTGAACGTTGGCTGGATACGTGTCTCTACTTCGATGCTCTGATCTCAGACTACATGGTCTATGTTAGAATTCACCAAGGCTTACAGTGTTTTTAGTAAATTGGAACAGGATTCAGAAGATGAACCCTCAGGTATTAAAACAAAAATCCTTTGAAGCTGGAGAATAGAGATTGTTACTGAAGCTGTAACACACAGGTCACGTATGAAAGCGCAGTTAATTTACTTTGGGGGGTTACCCCCCCCCCCCCCAAAATAGGAACATATTGCAATGTATGAGAATATTAAATCTCTTTCTGTACGCCCTGTGCACAATTTCTATAGTACAAAGCTCAAACATAAATCCGTACTGTGAAGTTATTTACCTGGTTATTTTTTTCTGTTCTCTGACAACAGGATTCGCTGCCATTGAGTTTTTTCACGTCAGATTTTAGTTTATTTGTTTAAATGTGGTATCCTGCAACTTTTACTTATCTTCTGATAGCTTTTTATAAAAACCTTCAAAAATAATGTGGCACTACCTGACTGTATCCTAGTTTGGATTATAGGCTACTTTCACACTTGTGTTTTTCTTTTCCGGCATAGAGTTCCGTCACAGGGGCTCTATACCGGAAAATAACTGATCAGTTTTATCCCCATGCATTCTGAATGGAGAGCAATCCGTTCAGGATGCATCAGGATGTCTTCAGTTCAGTCGTTTTGACTGATCAGGCAAAAGAGAAAACTGCAGCATGCCACGGTTTTATCTCCGGCGAAAAAAACTGAAGACTTGCCTGAAAGCTGGATCCGGCATTTTTTCACATAGGAATGTATTAGTGCCGGATCCGGCATTCAGAATACCGGAATGCCGGATCCGTCCCTCCGTTCTGCGCTTGCGCAGACTGAAAAAAAAAGGTGAAAAAAATAAATGCCGGATCCGTTTTGCCAGATGACACCGGAAAGACGGATCCGGCATTTCAATGCATTTTTTCGACCGATCAGGCATTTTTCAGACTGATAAGGATCCTGATCAGTCTTACTAATGCCATCAGTTAGCATACATTTTTTTCCGGCGACGGAACTGCTTGCCGGATCTTTCTGCCGCAAGTGTGAAAGTACCCTTAGGAAGAATATTCTTATGAACCCAGTCATGATCCTGCAGTGTCCTCCCCATCCAGCAGCCGCATACGGTGGTGCTGGGGTACAAGAGGACAGGCACATGTGGCAATCGTATGGCCATTCTTGCAAAGTTGCCATGCTGACCAGCAAAGCATTGTCTAGTCGGCCTATCAGAGAGAGGGGGCGACAAGCCAGTCAGGACTATGGCTTGGCGTCTAATCAGAAGAGAGGGATTTGAATCCAGCACTGACTCTTCTGCACCCCTTGGTCATTCAGGTGGATCTGCTATCAGTGAGCGCGCACCCATATTCTGCCACCTTACTGCACAAACGCAACCTAGTTCCCTAGTCCATCTGGCCTTGTGGCAGGCTCTGATGAAGAAACTTAGTTTCCAATATACAGAGTTTTGGGCCTGCCAACTTGGTAGGAATGATGCTTTGGTTACTACGTTGAGGACTAGACCAATATGACATAGGGCATTGCTTTCCATAGTGTGAAGCCACTGCTTGGGTGGCCTCTGCCTTTAGTAAGACTATCATTTTTAGTCTCTGCTCCTGAACAACTTAACACTATAATAGCTTAGAATTTGAACCTAGCTTAAAGTGAATCTGATACCCCCCCTCCCAAAAAAAACTAGAGTAAGCAGCGTATAGTATAAGTGACACTGAGTCCGGTTATGTCATTTTCATCTTTGTACTCATTCCGCATTCCAACGATGTGCTCTGACAAACCAGCAGTAAACGCATTGGGAGGAATCCCGTGCTCACGCACATAATGGAGAGGACTCAATGAGGAGTCCTTTCCATGAATTTGACTGATGGTTTGTGGGAGTACAGAATCAGAATGCAAGTATAAAGATAAAAATGACAACCAGAATCAGTGTCACTTAGACTTTACACCACTTACTCTTTTTTTTTTTTTTGGAGCTGGCAGATTCTCTTCAAACTATTACATTACGTAATCAGGCAGACAATTGTCAGTAAGTAAACTTTCCTTCCCGACAGTCGCCTGCTCGTCAGTGGAGGGGACCGCTGCTTTTACATGCAGCGATCTACTTCATAGTATGCGGAGGAGCGATCGCTAATGCCATCCCATCCCACACCACAACTGAGTTTCTGTGAAGTAACTGCTGTGACATCACAAGTGGATTTCAGTCAGGTAAAGCTGCTATGACATCACAACTCTGTTTTCTTGAAGTAATTGATGTGACATCACAACAGTTTTAGCCATGTAAGTTGCTTTGACATGATTCCACTCAGGTAAGCTATGACATCACAAGTGGGTTTCTTTCACCTAACTGCTGTAACATTACAACTGGTCCAGTCAGGTAAGCTGCTGTGACATCACAGGTGGGTTTATAGTGCATTTCTGCAGGGGGGGGGGGCGTATTTCAGTAAAATAAGAAAAATATATATGCACTGCACTGTCGCAGATATTTCTGTTGAAAGCGTATAGGGGAGTATTTCAGTAAAATTAGAAAAATATGTACGCACTGCACTATTTAATTGTTTTCTGGTTAAAGCGTATAGTGGCCTATTTCATTCCAACAAGAAATATATATTCTCAGGTCACTTCTGCAGTTATTTCTGATGAAAGCGTATAGGGGCGTATTTAATTTAAAAAAATAAAAATATATACGCACTGCACTGTTGCAGTTATTTCTGTTAAAATCATATAGGGGCGTATTACAGTAAAAAAAGAAAAACATATACGCACTGCACTGTTGCAGTTATTTCTGTTAAAATGCAATTTTTGGGGCAATTTTTCCACAAGGACATTCTGGTATTGCACCATTTTGCTCATCCTCTCCACCACAGGAATGAGAGATGAGAAGTTCTCTTTGTAGCGAGGGTCCCGAAGGGTGAACAACCAGTAATCGGTGTTGGCCAAAATGCGTACAACGCGAGGGTCAAGAGAAAGGTAGCCTTACATAAAGTCAGCCATGTGTGCCAGAGTCCCAACGGACAAGACTTCGCTGTCCTCATCAGGAGGATGACTCTCAATCTCCTCATCCTCTTCCTCCTCTTCTACCCATCCACGCTGAACAGATGGAATAAAGCTTCCATGGGTACTACCCTCTGCAGCGGAGGCAACCGTCTCCTGCTCCTCCTCTCATCATCCAATTCGCACTGAGAAGACGAACTGAGGGTGGTCTGGCTATCACCCTGTGTACTTTCTTCCCCCATTTCCACCTCTTCCACATGCAAAGCGTCCGCCTTAATTGTAAGCAGCGAGGGTTTGAGTAGACACAGAAATGAGATGGTTACGCTGATAATAGCATTATCGCCGCTCACCATCTGTGTTGATTCCGCAAAGTTGCGTAAAACCTCACAGAGGTCAGACATCAATCCCCACTAGTAGCTTGTGAAGAGCGGAAGCTGACTGGAAAGGCGACGACCATATTGCAGCTGGTATTCCACTACTGTTATAACAAAAAAAAAACTGTGGAACCACTTATCACAAAATATACCAACTTTATTTCAATAATGTATATAAAAACAACCAAAAGTAGTGATACATATCACCCACCGCAATGGGGGAATGTGTTGTACGACTACTGTGGCCCATTAAGCAGTAATCACTTATTCAATATACGATACACAGCATAAGCCCCAATTAACTATGTGGAACAATATACACAAAACAGTGGGAATTATTCAGCTGGCAACCTCAGTATGTGGTATAAACCTGATAAGGACATGTGGCATAACAATCTAACTATAAGCACATACTACGAGGGACATAACTGAAGACATGGTCTGACCAAGAGGAGGTGAGAAAGCCCCAAGCGCAAGACCTCGACGCGCGTTTCACCTTAACGGCTCCTCCTGACGAAGGTGTTGCCCCTCGTTTCTCTGTATATCCTTTGTCAGCGTGCCTTTTTTTCCTCCATTTTTTATATACATTATTGAAATAAAGTTGGTATATTTTGTGATAATTGGTTACACTGGTTTATTTGTTATGAGATTGTGTGTTGTCCCAGGTGGAGTGTAGAGCTGTCAGCGTCAGACAGAGAGGTTTTGTAGGTTTATAGGTATTCCAATACTGCCTTCTACTGCTCACAAAGCCTGGCCAACATGTGGAACGTGGAGTTCCTGAGCGTGCTCACGTCGCATAACAGTCGGTGAGCTGGCAATTGCAGGCGCTGCTGCAGCGTTGCCAGACCGGCGGAAGCTGTCAATGACTTGCGGAAATGGGCACACACGCAGTGCAACTTCACCAGTAGCTCAGGCAAATTGAGGTAGGTTTTGAGAAACCGCTGAACCACTAGGTTGAACACATGGGCTAGGCATGGTATGTGTGTGAGCTTGCTGAGCTCCAAAGCTGCCACCAAGTTACGGCCATTATCAGACACAACCATGCCTGGTTGTAGGTTGAGTGGTGAGAGCCACAGCTCAGTCTGGTCCCTTATCCCCTGCCACGGCTCTGCTGAGGTGTGCTGTTTGTCACCTAAGCAGATCAGTTTAAGCGCGGCCTTTTGCCGCTTCCCCACTGCAGTGCTTCGCTGCTTCCAGCTACTGACTGATTGCTCACTGGTGCTGCAAGATGATAATTCAGAGGTGGAAGTGGAGGAGGAGGTGGAGGAGGAGAAGGGGGGGGGGGGGTTACAGCCACTAACGTAGGTGGCGGAAACCCTGATGGAAGTAGGGCCTGCAATCCTTGGTGTTAGTAGCACCTGTGCCATTCCAGGGTATGACTTGCTCCCGGCCTTCACAACATTCACCCAGTGTGCCACAAGGGAAATATAGCGTCCTTGGCCAAAAGCACTTGTCCATGTGTCTGTTGTTAAGTGGACCTCCCCAATAACTGCGTTGGTCAGGGTACGGGTGATGTTACGGGACACATGCTGGTGTAAGGCTGGGACTGCACATCGTGAAAAATATTGGCGGCTGGGGACAGAGTACTGCAGGACAGCTGACGCCATCAGGCTGTCTACAAGCCTAAATGGCAACATTTCCAGGGCCAGCAATTTGGAGAGGTGCGCATTTAGTGCTATGGTCAGTGGGTGGTTGGCTGGGTATTTGCGCTTTTGTTCAAAGGCCTGGGGTATAGACATCTGTATGCTGCGCTGGGACACAGAAGTGGATGTGCTAGCTGATGGTGTTTGCAAAGGTCCAGCTGCATGGCGGGAGGCATCCGGCATCTTGGACAGGTGATTGGCCAGCACAGAACACAGGGGAAGAGGAGGCAGTGGTGTGACCCGCAGACACTGGTTGTGGACCCAGGCGTTCGGCCCACCTATTAGGGTGCTTTGATGCCATGTGGCGAATCATGCTGGTGGTTGTGAGGTTGCTAGAGTTCACGCCCCTGCTCATTTTGATACAGCACAGGTTGCAAATGACAATTCTTTTATCGTCCGCACTTTCCTCAAAAAAGCACCAGACTGCGGAACACCTACCCCTTGGCAAGTGAGATTGCCGCAAGGGGGTGCTCCGGGGAACAGGGCCTGTTTGGTGTTGCCCGCCTTCTCCTTTTTGCCACCCCACTGCCTCTTCCAGCTTGTTGCGGTGCTGCGGATCCTTCCCCCTCTGTACTGCTGTCCTTGCTCGGCTTGCCACCTTCCCAGATTGGGTCAGTGACTTCATCGTCCAGCACCTCCTCTTCCACTTCCTCACTCTGGTCATCCTCCTGACTTGTTGACCTTGTCTCATCCTCATCATGAACCTCTTGAGACACTAATTGCGGTTGACTTATCGTCATCTTCTTCTGACTGTAGATGCACCAGAGTTTGGGAATCAGGGCACAAGATCTCCTCATGTCCCTCTTGAAGCGAGCTTGGCGAGAGGCCCAAATTAAGGAATGGCGATGAAAACAGCTCCTCAGAATATCCGAGTGTGGGATCACTTGTTTGCCAAGACTCTCCATGGTGGGTGGAAGGAGTATCAGGGTGATGATTCTGTTGACCAGACTCTTGGCTACTGAGACTGGACTTTGTAATAGACAGGGTGGTGCTTAACCTACTGGAAGCATTATCTGCTGCAATCCAACCGACCACCTGGTCGCACTGGTCTGACTTCGAGAGTGGTTTCCTGCGCCGCCCTGCAAACTGGGACATGAAGCTAGGTATCGTGGATGAGTGTGTTTCTTGTGCTCTGGCAGCAGGCAGAATTTCACCGCGCCCAGGGCTGGGGCCTCTGCGTGCACCATCAGCAGCACGGTCACTTCCTCGTCCCTTACTGCTCGCCTTGCGCATATTAAATGGTATATATACTTGCAAGTATGTCACACGTACAGTAGCGCAGGTTTTGTAAGTGTATGCGCAAATAAAGTACACAGAATGTCACAGATATTTTCAGGGTGTGCACAAGTTAAACAGGAGGTATAGCGCAAGTAATGTCGCTGTCACCACCACCTAATAAAAAATGACACTGAATGTCACAGATATTTCGGATGGGCAAATGTTATACAGGAGATGTAGCGCAGGTAATGTAACTGTACACAGCAGACACCATCTACAAAAAGAAGTACACTGGATGTCACAGATATTTTTAGGCTATGCACACGTTACACAGGAGATGTAGCGCAGGTAATGTCGCTGTCACCAGCGGCAAAAAAAATTACACTGAATGTCACTGATATTTCGGATGCACTAACGTTATACTGGAGATATAGGGCAGGTAATGTCGCTGCCACCAGCAGCAAAAAATTTTGATTGAATGTCACTGATATTTCGGATACGCAAACGTTATACAGGAGATGTAGCGCAGGTAATGTAACTGTCTGCACAGACACCGTCTACGGAAAAAGTACACGGGATGTCATGGATATTTTTAGGCTGCGCACACGTTAGACAGATGTAGCCCAGATAATGTCGCTGTCTGCAGCAGCGAAACAATTGCAAGCTATTTAGCGCAGGTTTCGCTAAAAATATATATTGCTGCCAGATACAACTATAATCCTTAAAAGGACTTTTGGGTCTCTAACAAGTTTTAGCAACTTAGTGCAGGTTGCACTAAAAATATATATTGCTGCCACACACAATAGTCCTTAAAAGGGCTTTTGGGTTTAAAACAAGTATAAAAACTAAAATATTGCTATTTTAATCCCTACACTATCTCTCCCTTCTGCTCTCCAGCTCTCCCTGACTAAGACTGAGCCGAACACATGTCATCTGGTGCGTAGCAGCCGACAAACGTTCTGGGAGGAGACTCAAGCCGAACACTGCGATGTGCCAAACATCGCGATGCTCGATCCGAACTTGTGTTCGGCCGAGCATGCTAGCCCAACACTAGTGCAGGGGTTCACGGAAGTAGTGGCTGTAGCAGTCAGTCAGTGCGGCGGTTATATGTGTTATTTTGTATTTTAGTACAAACAGAAAAATACATTCTCAGTTCACGGCGGCGGCGGTTATATGTGTTGAAAGTGTTTAATGGCCTATTTCAGTACAAACAGAAAAATGCATTCTCAGTTCACATTGGCGGTTATATGTGTTGAAACCATAGATGGGAGTTAGCAGGGTGGCAGCAGTGGGAGGTCGAGAGCCAAATGTGCCCGGGGTTGAGCACCTGCTTCACAGCAGCCTACCTACCCGAGAAGTAGCAGGGGTTCATGGAGTAGCGGCGGTTATATGTGGTAAAATCTTTATTGAAGTATTTCAGTCGAAAAACTTAATTTATTCAGCGGTCAGCGCTGCAGTTATATGCAGTTAAATCTCCATGATGTCAACATGATAAATAGACAAGATCCGGCGCATGCGCAGGGCACTGTTCAGCACAGCGCTTCAGAGCAGGGACCGCAGAAGCCGCCCAGCAAACTGAATATTCATGAGCTGGGCGGCGCTTCAAAGCGGCAGTTGGGGAGGCTGGCTGGGTGCAAGAGAGGTGAAACGCCGCCCCTTGGGCAGATTGAAGACCGTTGGAGCAGGTTATAAAACTTAAAGTTTACTGTATGTATAATGTGGACAGGGGGGATACTTATATGATTGTAATACCTATTATAAAACCTGTAGTGCCATATATATACCTCAATATGCTTATTGGCCCTGTCAGTGTCCCTTTAAGTTATTTGGTCAGTTTTGGCCCCGTAACTGCCCAAATAAGCAAAGTGTGCAGTGATTCCAAGAGTGACGCCTGTCATCTGCATGTCATACTGACTCACAGTATTGTTTCACTACCACAGCAGACTCCCTATGCGTGTCACTACAAGGCGCCGTGTTCTACACCACTACAAAGGCTCTCTGCAGCCAGGAAATAGCCGTTTTTTTATGTAATTCGCCGCTAATTTATTCAGCTTGAACCAAATTTTCCCGAAAAATGTGGCTAACCGGCGAATGGAATTTTTGAACAATTCGCTCATCTCTAATTGTGACGTCATGTGGAGGTAAGAGCTGTGACATCAAGTTTCAACATACTGTGACCTCACAATCTCCCTCTGTCAGGTAAGTTGCTGTATGATGATATGTGGGCTCTCTGCTGTGTCATCAGCACTAGTTTTAGTCAGGAAAGGTCAGTGGCTGGCATACAATATACCATTCAATTTTCAGTTGGAAATTATAAGGCCTCATTTTTTTATAGTATTAGTAGCTCATAGCAACCAATCAGTGCCTAGCGATCATTTTTAAAGCTGCTCTAGAAAAATGAAAGCTGTGCTTTTATTGGTTGCCATTTACCACAAAGCCATTCTTACTGTTAAGTTTTCATAGATGAGACCCATCCTGTAAGAAACCTGATATATTGAAACTTAAAGATCGTGAAGGTTGTTCTGTGCAACATTTACCTCTCCATAATATTGAAAGTATTCATAATTACTAATATTATTCTACGAGAGAGAGCTACACCTGAACCGTTCTGCCATTTCTACATTCCTAAGCAGCAAGATGTCTCCTACAGTATGTTTTGCTTCAAATCAAAACCCCTTATGCGGTGAAAAATGACTTCTTCAGCTTTATTGTGTGGAAATAAAATCTCATTATAAAATGTGCAGTGTGCTATATATAACAATGCCTCCACCTCTCATAGGCAGCGAGTCAATGAATCCAGCAGGCATGCGACAAATGTGTCCATCCACCAAGGTGTTACAGCTGGAAAGAGCGTCCTATGGTTACCTTCAGAAGGACACTTTCTGAATAGCAAGAACTAGATATGAAAGATGAGGGAACAAAACAAGAGGGAAGCCTGGCTACTGGCACCACGGCAAAAAAAGCCCATCCCCACCGGAGTCATCATTCACCAGCATAAAGAATCTAGGAGTCTGCATGAGGCGGCCAGTCATGACCTTGAGGATTCCAGTTTCTTATGTCTGCATTTGGCTGTGGGACAGCTGCAGTGTGATACCAGATACAGTCCCCGAGAGATAGACAGGCTCTGGTGCTGCAGCAAAGATACTACCTGGGCAAGGCGCGCGGCCAGTATTCTCAGCCAGTCCTATATTTATTGAGATAATTCCTGCTACCACAGATGGAAGGGGCACAATTCATAGAAGGTTTTCAAATGACCTACGAACCCTTTGTGGTATCATATTGTTAACATAGGTTTCAAGTTATGGTTTTATTATTTTTATATTCATATTTTGTATTTCTGAAGAAAAAATGAGATTAGTAATTACTAGACGTATTTGCTAAAAAATACAACGTCCAGTGTTTAAGGTAAATTATGTACAGAAACATACTTACCTACAGAGCTGCATAACCTGCCACTGACAGCTGAGGGCCCCTCTGCAAAAATGGTATATGAGCCCCTTGCTCTAAATGAGTACACCTTACAGTAATGCTCTACTTTAGAAATTGTAAGATATAAAACCATAAGTTCTGTCCTTTACATGGAATCTGCTTTCAGGCAGGGGTGACATGTTGATCTTGGCCGCAACACCCGTTGAGCGACCAAGGGTCGTTGTGTAGCACTGGAGACTCACAAGTTGCAGTGACCCCACAATTTCAGAAAATCCAGCAGTGTTGGCTTTTTTTGTGATTTTTAGGGTTTTGGTGAGCTAAGAGTCACACTGCTACCAGCTCAATAGCTGCAGTGCTATTGTGTGATGAACATCACTGTGTACTCCCAGCCTTAAAGGGTTTTTTCCGGGACTTTTGAACTGGACAGGTAATTGGTATCTGATCAGTGGGGTCCGTGCTTGCAGCTTTTCCTAGACGACACATTCATCTGTTACATGGCCTAGGCACAGCTCAGCCCTATAGAAGTGAATGGGGCTGAGCACTATACCAAGTACAACCGCTACACAATGTACGGCGCTGTGCTGGGTAAGCTGTGAGAAGGCAACAGCACTCACAGGAGCTCCAGTGCCTTCTCAAACAGCTGATCATCAGGGGTCCCAGGTGTCAGACCTTCACTGATCAGAGACTGATGACCTATCAGAGGACAGGCCATCATGATTTATATCTTGGAAACCCGTTTAAGGTTGCAGTGGATCCCCTTAGCGAGGGACCCCGGTGAAGCTGAACAGTCCCATATATGGCATGTCTGTACCTGTGTCAGCTATTTTCTTACACTTAAGGCCTCATGCACACGACCGTTTTTTTTAAGGTCCGCAAAAACGGGGTCCGTAGGTCTGTGATCCGTGACCATTTTTTCATCCGTGGGTCTTCCTTGATTTTTGGAGGATCCACGGACATAAAAAATGAAAAAAAAATCTAAGTCAAGTTTGCCATTGAAATGATAGGAAAAAACGGACACGGATCACGGACACGGATCACGGACGCGGATGACAATCTTGTGTGCATCCGTGTTTTTTCACGGACCCATTGACTTGAATGGGTCCGTGAACCGTTGGCCGTGAAAAACGGATCACAGATGCGGCTGCCAAACGGTGCATTTTCCGATTTTTCCACGGACCCATTGAACGTCAATGGGTCCGCGAAAAAAAACTGAAAATGGCACAACGGCCACGGATGCACACAACGGTCGTGTGCATGAGGCCTAAGCCTCATGCACACGGCCATACCGTGTTTTGTGGATCCACAAAACACGCATACCAGGTGTGTGCATTCCGCAATTTGCAGAACGGAAGGTCTGGTCCTCAATGGACCAGTCCTATCCCTGATATGGACAAGAATAGGACATGTTCTATTTTTTTGCGGAGCCGCGGAACAGAGGTACGGGGGGGGGGGGGGGACACAGCACACAGTACTGTCTGCTTCTTTTGTGGCTCTGTTGAAGTCAATGGGTCCAGATCCGAGGTGCAAAACATGCGGCTCAGATGCGGACCAAGACTACAGTCATGTGCATGAGGCCTTATCAAGCAGTTAATTGGCAACCTCAGTTATTGCAGAATTATAGCTATAGGAGGTACATAGCTTCACGGCCACACCTAGGACCTGGTGTCTTCCCAAAGCCTCCACTGGTGCATATGAAAAGACACTGTCATAAATGATAAATGGCGACCCCTGTTACAGCTTTTCCATTGAGGGCCAGTAACTTCACATTTACAGCTGTAGAATTTTCTACTGATAGTAATCACTTTTTAATGCCATAAACTGCGCACTTCTCTATGACTCTTTCGCTCACCCTCCCACTTGTAATGTCCTGGCCTCTCGACCCACGTGTCTGCTGCTCATATCCTCATCGTTAATTTGGGTTTTCTCTCATGCATCCCTCCCATATGGCAGGGGGCTCTTTACAGTCATACCCAGGTTCAGTCATATTACGGTACATGCTCCACATTCTCGGAGGGAGCTTTGCTACTCTTTATCCTGACTTCATGGTTCACGAATTTGATACAAGAACTGCAGTGATCCTTGCAGTGCAATAGGAGACAAGCAGTAGGAGCAACATAAGAACGGAGAAGCAGACATATATTGGTTTTCCTATGCAATCTCAAGGAGTTAGCATCTGTAACCAGAGAAGTCAATGGGAAAACATTTTCTCAAGTTTTTGTTACATTGTGGGATTGCGGTTTGTGTTTGTCTGTGTGTACTTGTCTCCATATTCCTTCCATATCTTTTATGATGTTGTGTTGCCTGACGCAAGTGCATCAGTGCATCCCAAGTGGTCAGGGATAATCTGAAATATTCTGTGATACTAACATTGCAATTAATTAAAAAGTTGTCCAGTTACATCTGTTTCTGTATGGCCATCAGTATCGGTCACTGATGATCAATGGGCGATCCAGTGCTGCCTTTTTCAGGACAATGGTCAGGTAATATGTGTATGTCTACCCCTTGACTCAACCAGTGCTGAATGTGATGGGTGGCCCTGTGATTTGAGGCCCCAACAATATATAGCCCACGGCTGTTGCTAAGCTTTCCTTGAGTAATAAATGGTAAATCTCAGGGGCATAACTATAGCCATAGGAGTCATAGCACTTCCTAAGGGGCCCAGAGGTTGGGGCGGGGGGACCCAGTCAGTTTCAAGAACGCTGTACCTTTTTGTGGGGGATAGAAATATAGTGGCTTTTGCTATAATTTGTTTTTATGATACATGGTGCTATCATGCATACCGTTAAGCATGGGGAGTACTGGCTATAGACCACACAGAGAAACATCCCAGTAGGCCGATGCCCAGGGGGCCGCCTAAGCCCTCCTTATAGCTGCTAGCCATGTAAGTAATGATCTGATGCTCCCAGGGTTAATTAAAACTGGGAGCGTCAAGTATATAGGAACCAGGCTGGTGGCCACAGGTGTCCTCCTGAATGCATTGATTTGTGATGCACTGTGGTATTTGGCTCTGCTGAGGCGGTATTTTGTGCCGCAATATGGTGTTGCTGGCCGCGTCTACTTGTGTTAGCCCACCTTCTTGTGTTGGCCCACCTTCTTGTGTTGGCCCACCTTCTTGTGTTGGCCCTGTTGTCTGTCAGTTTGGATCTGTCTACGACATGGGGCCACTTTTGCAGGGCTCTTTAAGTTTACAGCCCACCCCTGCCTGTACTTATTGCCTTTTATACTGCTGTTTTAATTTTCTTACACTAGGTGGTGGGGTCCCTATCTTATTTTGCCATGGGGCCCTATGAATTATAGTTCCACCCCTAGTAAATCTGCCTACAGTGATAGATGATACGTTGCTTTATCGGCCAGCAGGTTGGGGAAGATTTAAAGCAGAACATGATACAAGCATTAATCAACGCACAGAGAAATTAATGCATTTCATGATTTAAATCAAGTACTAAAAACCGTCAAACGATTGATAGGTTTTTCTCCATCGCAAATTTCCAGGTTTATGAATGTGACAACAATCTCCATTAACACTTTATATTTATGAACTTCCCCCTACGTTCTGCATAATGGCATACACTGGGGAACCACACACAAAGAAATGTCTGACATATATCATACGCCCTTCCTACGGTTCTGTCAGCAATATCCGAGCAAGTTAAAAAGATCTACTGTATGTAAACAGAAGATCACAAGTTAATCTGGCCATAGACCGAAACAGTATGTTCAGAGGGCCCATTGAAATAAAGAGCAAGTAACTGGTATATTGTAATGTGTGTGTTTAATTGAGTTATTTTTAAAGGGATTCTCTACTATGGAAATGTCTTTTTGTGTGATGGGCTCCCAACACTAAACTGAATACAGTGCATTCTGCTACTGGGACCCCAAGCAAACAACTATAATCTGCAGGACTTGTTCAGTTCCCCTGCCGCAACAGGGAAAATGAAGAATTGCACAGATCCATAATCAACAGGCTGTCTTTGTAAAGCATGAGCGAGTTGGGTCCTCCACATGTTATTTGTATCTATACTCTGAATAATAGATGTGGCTTCTGAATTGGAAACTACCATATTAATTAAGAATTCTCCTAATAGGGTATCTGAAAATGAATAGTAGCGCTTAAACAACATTCTGCTGTTTTGCTGTATGCTAATGCTCACTTCAGCACCATGGACAGGAGGAAATATTAAAGGAGTTGTCCCATGAAGACAACTTATCCCTCATCCATAGGATTGGTGATAAATGTCTGATTGGGGCACCATGGTGGCTCAGTGGTTAACACTGGTGCCTTACAGCGCTGGAGTCTTAGGTTCAAATCTGACCAAGGACAACATCTCCACAGAGTTTATATGTTCTCCCCGTGTTTGCGTGGGTTTCCTACCACACTCCAAAGACATTCTGATAGAAATGCGAGCTCCAATGAGGTCAATGAGTGATGATAATGTTTGTAAAGTGCTTCAGAATATGTCAGCGCTATATAATTGAGTAAAATGAATAAATCTATGGGAGTCCAACTACTGGGACAACTGGCAATCACAAAATCGGGGGCCTGTGGTTCCCCTTTTAAAAGCATAGTTGTCTGCCATTTCATTCAACCCTATGGGACTCCTGGATATAGCCGAGTATCTCTGTCAGCCCCATAGAGCTGAGTGGAGCCTGACCACCACTCCATTCAAACAGGGGAGAACGTACTACTGTTCTCAAGATCAACGGGTACTATAGCAACCAGACCCTCACTGATCTGGCACGTAGCCTCTGTCCAGTGGATAGGGAATATGTGTCTGAGTTGTAGTTGTGTCCATGGGACAATCCCTTCAAAGCTTTGCTCGGTATCATAATTGGCTGAATCTTTCCGTAAGCTGTATAGTTGGCCATTAACTGTAATGGTGCCAATATGGGGCCTTCGAAAAATGCAGAGAATAGCCAAAGGGATATGGTGCTTACCTAGTGCCACTACAAATATAAGCTAAGATATAACCTTATTAAATAGAAAAACAGCAGCACAATCCATTGGTGTCCTCAGACTGCTGAATGATAATAAGTACATGCAGTGAGATATGTTGCCCTGGTTCGCCACACCCAAATCATATTTCTAGGGAAGGATTGCGGCGCTTATGCAGAAGTCATAAAAAATAATCCACATTTATTGAAATGAACAACAGCGACATTTCAACCCTGTTCTGGGCTTGAAGAAGACCCATCACTTGGTCGAAACGTCACTGTTCATGTTAATAAGCGTGGATTATTTTTCAAAACTTATGGAGTGCTGCAATCATTTCCTAGAAAAAATTCCTGGTGCCACTGCTATTACCACCTCATTCTAGCAATCGGCAAGGGTCAGTATAATGCGATACCCTAGCCACGGGACATTGATAGTGTATAAGGAAAGCAGAATGTCTTAGACTAGTGATGGCTAACCTCCGGCACTCCAGATGTGGTGAAACTATGACTTCTAGCATGCTCCATTCATGTCTATGGAGTTCTGAGAACAACCAACCAAGTTTACTTCTTGGGAGTTGTAGTTTTACCACAGTGGGAGTGCTGGAGGTTAGCCATCACAGCCTCAGACCGACATTCTGTATATGACCCACCACAAAAGGTTCTACAATAGTGTCTAGACTACGTTCTGTTTACTAAATCTAACTGGTTGTCACCAATAATTATGTAATACCAGATGTAACAGCAGTAATAAAAATAATTAAATGAATATTACTGAGCAATACTGCTACTATTAATAGTGTTCTGTGCAGCCTGACAGACACTATTATAATCAGATATGTGTAAAGAGTAATGAAACCATCAAATGCAATTGTTCCCAAGTAGCCTTCAAGTCGAATGTTTACAACACATTTAATTATTCAGTAAAATAGCACATTAATTAATTATCAGTAAGTCATTTCTAGATTTCCATACAATGTATAATTAGTACAAACGTGTGTAAATGATGACAAAATCCGTGACTAGTCCTGTCCTCACACATCTACTTTTAGAAAGTCACAATATACATATTAATAGATGTGATGAGACAGCGTGTCTAAAAGTAGTACTGTACAAAGTACACTAAGTAAAAAAATCATCTTGCAGTAGTATTACTATATAAGATGTTCTATCAGTCCTAAGTACAGTGAAGCTCTAGAGCTACTTTAAAGGATAACTGTCTTATATATTTATTTTTTGGGAGTATTGGATTGTGGTGATTAATATCTCCTTGGTGGCCCTATTTCAACTTTTCACTGTGTATTCAATTACCCCTTAATTCCACAGTTTTGTTCCCTGTACTGCATACTTTTACCTGTGCTTAAAATCAGGTTGCTAGGTATGGTCCATCTAGTCTATCTGTTGAAGGACGGAGGGCACAGAAGCCTGCAAGGTCAGATTACAGACAGCCAGGGACTGTAAGTAAATGATTAAAGCCAGGTCCTCCCCAGCAGCTGATAACAGTGCCTGGGCTGTGTGCACTTCTCCCTGTCCCTGCACTTGGCAGACGCTCCCTCACTCAGCAGAGCTGGAGAATGCAGAGTGGAAGCAGCGCACAACAGGGAAGGGAGATCTGCCGTCTGCTCAGTGTATAAATGAAAGCCACATGTGGTAAGAGGCCCCCTTTGTGCTGCAGGAGATTAATCCTTTAGGGGGGAGGGCTCTGGTTACTGACACTTTTGGGGGGCTATTATTACTGGCTAGTGAGGACAGGCAGGATTAGTCTCAGGGGGAGAGCAGTGGCGGCCATCTTAACTGAATAGTAAAATTGCAGTTTTATGCAGACTGGTTGCTAAGGGCTGAATCTTATTAAATATGGGGTAAGTCAGTCTAATAGTAACTGGTTCTGGAATATCATGTTATTAGTAACGAAATATAAGAAAATTTAAATTAGGGTCTAAATGTGACAGTTATCCTATAGTATTAAAGCGTACTCAAATTTTCTTCATTGTAGAATCATAACTATGGCTTCCCTAATGTCTTCCATAGCCACATTATTCCCTATATTATTTGCACAGCTAGATACATTTCTATCACAAGCAGGGGGCATCTCCCTTCTGTGGAATCTGACTGTATGTAGTGACTCCACTTCCCTTACTTCCCACTATTTTTGTTTTCTTCTAGTGAGCTCAGAAAGCTGATAAGGAGGAGGGGGAGATGAGACTTAAAGACACACAGGAACTTTTCTTTTCAAAATCTATATAGAAGCAGTTCTTCTATCAGGCTCAGGGGCTCAGCTAACTCTGTCATGCCCCCATTTCCTGCGAACCGTCTTCTATGTCTATTACTAGAGATGGGTCTAGCCCAGTGCTTCTCAATTATTTTCTGTCATGCCCCCCCCCCCCCCCCCTAGGAAGAAGAAAACATTTCGCGCCCCCCGCGCGACTGTAAATAGTATCATTTGTCTATAAAATTGTTATAATTAATAAGTACACCTCTGCATAACACTGTATCCTTATTAACGTATAAGAGAATAAAGAAAGAAATGTGGATCAATTTACAACAAAAATATTTTTAACCAAAAAGGTGTGCTTTTGGTGGGTTTGGAACTAATGGTGGTCTGTGGGTGGCACTATTACTGGGGATCTGTGGATGACGGACACTGTTATGGGGGGGATCTGTGGATGACGGACACGGTTATGGGGGGATCTGTGGATGACGGACACTGTTATGGGGGGATCTGTGGATGACGGACACTGTTATGGGGGGATCTGTGGATGACGGACACTGTTACGGGGGGGGGGGATCTGTGGATGACGGACACTGTTACGGGGGGGGGATCTGTGGATGACGGACACTGTTACGGGGGGGGGATCTGTGGATGATGGACATTGTTACAGGGGGGATCTGTGGATGACGGACACTGTTATGGGGGGATCTGTAGATGACGGACACTGTTATGGGGGGATCTGTGGATGACGGACACTGTTATGGGGGGGATCTGTGGATGACGGACACTGTTATGGGGGGATCTGTGGATGACGGACACTGTTACAGGGGGGATCTGTGGATGACGGACACTGTTACAGGGGGGATCTGTGGATGGCACTGTTACAGGGGGGATCTGTGGATGGCACTGTTACAGGGGGGATCTGTGGATGGCACTGTTACAGGGGGGATTTGTGGATGGCACTGTTATGGGGTGGGGGATCTGTGGCTGGCACTGTTATATATGTGCCATCCACAGACCCCCTACCCCATAACAGTGGCATTCACAGACCCCCCACCCCCTTAACTGTGGATGCCACTGCCCCTTATTCAAATATAAAATGTCTTATTCAATTAAAATGTATTAGATATGCCCCCTCACTCCTAAATTCCTAATAGTACCTTATATCCTATTCCTAGGTTCTGTACAATGCCGGCAGGCAGGCAGGCCGGGCAGGCGGGCAGCCGGCGCGTCACTCACTGACGTCACTTGCCTGTGCCGCCTGCTTCATTCATAAAGTAGGCGGCGCAGGCACGTGACACCAGGGAGTTACGCTGCCGCCCGCCCGACCTGCCGGCATTACAGAACTTAGGAATAGGATGTAAGGTACAAGGAATTTAGGAGTGAGGGGGCATATCTAATACATTTTAATTGAATAAGATATTTTATATTGCTATACCGGAGCGGCGGGGCGGGGCTATAGTACACTGACTGCACCGCCCCGCCGCTATTCCCGGCCCCCAGCTCCTCCTCCCAGTCCCTCAGCGCCTGCGCCGGCCTCTGATCAGAGGAAGGGAGATGAGCGCTTCCACAATGGAAGCGCTCATCTCCCTGCCGCATATTTCATTGCGCGCCCCCCTTTATGGATCCTGGCGCCCCCCCTGGGGGGCGCGCCCCACCATTTGAGAAACACTGGTCTAGCCTAACAACAGGCAGTGGAGTGCAAGTTCAGTGAAAGTGCGACCCCTAGTGGTCATGACTTTATTTTATTTTTTAAGTAGATGCAGACAGATTTTTTTTTAATTAACTGATTTAGAAATTTGATAATTACACCATTCTCTATTACATTTAATTGTGTGAAATATTGTTGACTCTTTAAGGACCTTTAAGAACCTGTCGACAGAAAATTCACTGTTAAACAAGGCACAATGCCTTGTAGGGCTGGCTCAACTAAATGAAATACTTTGCACTTAGTGAACTGCTGCTTTATTCTGCAAAAAAATATTATTAATCCATAGGCAGATAAGCATTATGTGCACTGGGCGGACCCAAGCAACTCTGTGCACCCTTGGGCCTACTTGTTTCACCTTTCAGCCCCACACCTTTCAGCCCCAACCTTTACTTCTTGATTGACAGGACCAGCTTCTTGCATAGCTTCTTGCATAGTTATCTCAACTGGCTCTTCCAAACAAGAAGGAACAGGGGTCTGCAGGGGAAGCAGGAGGAACAAGGGTTGGGCCCGCTGTCAGTGCACTTAACTGCTCATTTGCATATGGATTTAAAAAAGGGATCATTATATTTTGCTGAGCTAGCCCTACAAGGAAGGCATCGTGCCTGGTTTAACAGTGACGTCCCTGGTGACAGATTCCTTTTAAATAAATGGGCCATGTGAATGCGGTGCTGATAGGCTGACATTGAGCTTGTTTGTCCAGTGACACAGTCATCTCTGCAGCACATAAAATCATTGTTTGTCAGCTGCACACGTTTTTTGTGTTATACGACCGTATTTTGTTTCCGTTTTTTTTGCGGATAGGATGTGGAACCATTAATTTCAATGCTGTCCGCATCAGTATGTCCGTTCCGTTGCTCTGCCCAAAAAATAGTGCATGTCCTATTTTTTTCTAGTTTGCGGACAAGGATAGGCATTATTACAATGGATCCGCAAAAAAAAAACGGATCCGCAAAAAAAACTGATGCCATACGGAACGGCATCCGTTTTTTTGCGGATCCGCTATTTGCGGGCCGCAAAACACATACGGTCGTGTGCATGTAGCCTAAGAAAGGAAGTGCTGTCCACAAACACAGCAACTGTATAGGGAAGAACAATCATATTATTAGCCATCATTCATCCCCTGAGGGGGCGGTGCATAGCACAAAGATTCAAAGGGCAGCAAAGAGAAACACCCAGGCCCCCTACCGATCAGCTGTATGAGAAGGCAGCGGCGCTGGCAGTAGTGCCGCGGCCTTCTCACTGTTTACCGCGGGCCCAGTGACATCACGACTAGTATCAACTAGCGTGGGCGGGGCTAAGCTCTGTTCACTTGAATGGAGCTTAGCCCCGCCCAGGACAGTTGATACTAGTCATTACGTCACTGGGCCGGCGGTAAACAGTGAGAAGGCAGCGGCGCTGAGGATTCTCAACAACAACATCAGGCAGTCTGCAGAGAAACTTGGCCTTGGGCACCAGTGGATATTTAATCATGACAATGACCCCAAACACACAGCAAAAGTGGTGAAGAAATGGTTAGCAGACAACAACATTAACGTTTTGGAGTGGCCCAGCCAGAGTCCAGACTTGAATCCAATTGAGAATCTGTGGAGGGAGCTAAAGATCAGGGTGATGGCAAGAAGACCCTCCAACCTGAAAGATTTGGAGCTCATTGCTAAAGATGAATGGGCAAAAATACCTGTGGAGACATGAAAAAAAGCTGGTCTGCAATTGTAGGAAGCGTTTGATTGCTGTAATAGCCAATAAAGGCTTTTCTATTGATTATTGAGAAGGGTATGAATAATTTTGGACTGGACACTTTTTGCTTAAATGTAAATAAAAACTGAGAAATTTTTTTTTCCACAATAATGCCTCTTGTACATCATCTTATTATCTTTTGGGAGACACCTATGTCATTTCCCGTCCAAAAATTACTTGCTGGTTGAATAAAAGTAACTTTATGTAAAAATTTGCGATGGGTATGAATAATTATGGGCAGCACTGTAAGTGCCACCTCGTCATGCTAAGGCCTCTTTCACACTACAATATGTTGAATTCAGTGTTTTGCGTTCCGTTTTTCACGGATCCGTTGTTCCGTTTTTTGCTTCCGTTGTGGTTCCGTTTCCGTTCCGTTGTTCCGTTCCGTTTTTCCGTATGGCATATACAGTATACAGTAATTACATAGAAAAAATTGGGCTGGGCATAACATTTTCAATTGATGGTTCCGCAAAAAACGGAACGGATACGGAAGACATACGGATGCATTTCCGTATGTGTTCCGTTTTTTTTGCGGACCCATTGACTTGAATGGAGCCACGGACCGTGATTTGCAGCCAAATATAGGACATGTTCTATCTTTTCCACGGAACGGAAAAACGGAAATACGGAAACGGAATGCATACGGAACACATTCCGTTTTTTTGCGGAACCATTGAAATGAATGGTTCCGTATACGGACCGTATACGGACCGCAAAAAACGGACCGCAAAACGGAAAAAAAAAACGGTAGTGTGAAAGTGGCCTAACAGAAATGTTTAATGCCATTCTTTTCAGCCTTAGCTATTCATTAAGGCTACTTTCACACTTGCGTTCGGAGCGGATCCATCTGGTGTCTGCACAGACGGATCCGCTCCTATAATGCAGACGATGGGATCCGTTCAGAACGGATCCGTCTGCATTATATTTCAGAAAAAATTCTAAGTGTGAAAGTTAGTCAGACAGATCCGTCCAGACTTTACATTGAAAGTCAATGGGGGACGGATTTGTTTGAAATTGAGCCATATTGTGTCGACTTTAAACGGATCCGTCCCCATTGACTTACATTGTAAGTCTGGACGGATCCGCTTGCCTCCGCACGGCCAGGCGGACACCCGAACGCTGCAGCGTTCGAGTGTCCGCCTGCTGAGCGGAGCGGAGGCCAAATGGTGCCAGACTGATGCATTCTGAGCGGATCCGCATCCACTCAGAATGCATTAGGGCTGTATGGATGCGTTTGGGGCCGCTTGTGAGAGCCTTCAAACGGAACTCACAAGCGGAGCCCCGAACGCTAGTGTGAAAGTAGCCTAAGCTGTACTGTCTGGCCCATTTAAAGTCTGGTACTGTTCTTTGGATAATATAGAACTTACAGTAATTTTTTTAAATTTGCCCATTGATGTAAGATACAACAAAAAAACAGCAAGGGGTATGTTTTTTTCAGATTGGCTTGAAGACTGAGGGATAAAGATGTACCGTTAAAGGTCCATAAACACCTATGGGTGCCCTTTGATAGTTAGTCTGGTACATTCAGGGGAATTTATTAAAACCCTTACCCAAGTTTTCTGGCATAAAAAGTCTCAAATTAGCAACTTTTTTATTTATTTTTGCATCCTGCTTGCCACTTTCAAAAAAGTAGATGGGGAGTAGGTGGCACAGAACTGTGTCCATCTATAATTAATATCAGAAAACTGGACTAAATTATACCTGAAATCTAGGAGCTGCTATAGACTGGACTGTGAGGAGTAGGAAAAAAAGAATACTGATCTAGACTCCTTATCTGCAGTACTGCTCATGTATTACTGCAGATAATTGTCCAAGATTGTGGGGATAGCTTTCCTTTTAAGGGGAGTACACTGTGGCACATGTTACAGTAGCAAAACTCAGATTAAGATTGGGATATAAAATGCTGATCCTAAAGAGGTTTTACAGGGTTTACATATGGTCTATCCTCAAAATAAGTCATCTGAGATTGTCAGGGATCTGACTCCTGACAACCATGACGATCAGATGTTGAGAGAGGCTGCAGGCCTCCGTGAGTGTTTAGGCCTCCTCCTAGGCCATCATGTTTATTGGTCACCTGGCCTTGGCACAGTTCTGTTCCATTCAAGTGAACAATGTACGGCACTGTGCTTGGTAAGCTGCGAGGAGGCTGCGGTGCCCATTGGAGATTCTCAAACAGTTGATGGGCAGGGATGCTGGGAGTAAGACCCCCACCTAAATCCTGGAAAACCCCTTTAATAAATTTCCTTTATTGTTTGAAACAGTGCACCCAAATGCTTTTCTTTATCTTAGGGGGCATAGTTACGCACAGAGAGCCTATCACCTAAAGCCAGCTCTGGTGTTAGATATGTATCTTTGGCCAAGTATTCATCTAACTTTCCATATATCTGGACCTTCAGCAACGCATTGTGTAATTGATTGCACTCAACTGGGCAACCTCTTCTCTAAAGGATGACACCTCATGAATCCATCCGCCGAAACCTTGGCATTCAGCTGGCATTGGTGGGTAAAGCAAATGGTGGCTGAACATTTTCCATGTATCATTATGTGGCACACATTCAAACATGTCCTCCACTAGAAGAGCTTTCACTAATAGGTGACCCTGTTCTAAGATGTCTATATACCCTGGAGCATATGGCCATAGGTTGTCCAGCTGAGACAACCTCTTTAGAGTGAGTTTGCCCACATATATATTATTTCAGAATATATTTTTATAACTATGACTGTTTTTCTTCACTTCTCCAAATCCTGTGTAAACACACAGATTTAAAACATCAAGGCCGCCTGCAGTCTCCACTACAGCGCTTATACGCTGAGCACAATAATAAAACAGCATGCAGTAAGCTCTTAAAGACAACCTGTCACCTTGTTTGAGTCCCCTACCTACCCATATAAAAACCATCTATCCCTGAACAGTATAGTAAATGAAGATGTAACTTTTCTTTGTCACAGCAACAACTCATAGTACAGCTTTTGCTGGCCACAGACTAACCAATCAGAGCATAATTCAGTGATAAAAGATGCTTAGAGGCTCTGATCTCCACAATCTCCACAAATGGTGTCAGCAAAGATCAGAACTTGTACCCTGATGCCCCCTGAATGCACCATGCCCTAAATATACCGCTTGACAAGCTGAATTTTATCGCACCATGCAGTAAATTTAATGCATGGAGTTGGTGGCGGCTCAGGAACTGACATACAGCTACATCTAAGGGGTTTATAGAGGGACAGAGCTCCTTTTTTACACCATTGGGCCTCCGAGATGCAATTGCAGGGTCCTGATGATGGCCATAGCAGCCAGAGGCCTTAAAGAGGCCGCCAGGCCTGACACGTACTGAAGCCTACCAGGCCCTGCCAGAGGGAGCGTCTTGTAGGCTAAGTTTCAGTGTAAAACTGCAATTGTACAACGCAATTGATGATTATTTCAGTGTATTGTACTAACCATCAGATCACTAGATCTTTACGTTCCCAAAGTGGGATAATAAAAAAAAATAAAAAAAAAATAGCTTTTTCCCCATATCTGCTCATAAACTACACATAACTGGTATCACCACATCCATAATGATCTAATCTATCAAGGAATACCAGAATTTCTGTTTTGGTCACCTCACCTCCCAAAAAAAGGTCCTATGTACCCCAAAATGGTACCAATGAAAACTAAAGTCCATCCTGCAATAAGCAAGCCCTCACACAGCATCATTGATGGAAAAATAAAAAAGTAATGGATGTTAGATAAGGCGATGCAAAAAAAAAATATATTTTCAAAAAGTGACTTTATGATGCAAAAGTAGTAAAATATGAAAACAAAATAAATTTGGTAGCACCATATTTGTATCAACCTGTAGAATAAAGTCATAATATTATATAAACCAGTTAGGAGAACCCCATAAAAAATAAAAATAAAAAACACTGACATAATTGCAATGTTTGCCAACTCCTACGTGCTTTTCGGTGATCCTTCACCCCCGGGGTGAAGGATCGCTGAAACGTGTATTGGGGTTGGCTCCAACCTGGACAGAGACACAAAATGGGTAATTGATCATCTTTACTAATTTCTTTATGGCTATTGTACTTTGCACTTTGCATTGTCTTCTCATCCACAGATGTCGCCTATTCTTTTCCCTGCAACTCCTTTTACTATTTCTCAAAAAAGTATCTAATTAATTCCAGTGCAGTCTGTTATCGTTTTGATAAGTTTCTTAGTTGTTGTTTTTTTTTTTTGCTGTAGTCACTTTTGCTTATTATAGCGATACATGGTCACTACTTATGTTGTACCATTTGGATGCTGCCTCTTTCTGGCAGCCATTATTGAGTTTTTATGGTCATCTTACTGAGTCATACATATAGGCTGGTCACCATCTGATCTGGTCACCAATGCACCAATGCAGCCAAGGATCACAGCAGGGTTGGAATTGGAGCAGCGATGAATTGGTGAGAGCGTTTTTTTTTTTTTTTTTTTTTTTTTTGTTTTAACTCATTCTAACCTGTTTTTAAATAAAATTATTTAAACCCCTTTCAGAAAGCATGGTGAGCATTCACATTACAGAAATGGAGACATTAGAAAAAAACATTTTTTGCCTGTTGCTAACACAAAGAATAATGGCATCGCTTAAAGCCCTATTAAACATATACCGCTCAAGTGAGCCATATGGAGATACATAGTGGAGAGAGTTTTCACACCTTACAGGATACAGTCAGGCTTTTTATACACGCCATATCATTTATTTCATTTGCCCATTTACGGCTTTCATAAAATATTCCAGTGCTAGATATCATGTGGCCAAGGACAAGTATTCACCAGCCGCTTCCCTGGGCAGCCGGAGACCATTCCCTAAAGCACTTAATAATTAACTTTGATTTTCATTTCTCTTAACCTCAGGGTTTAAAATACTGACAAGAATTTTTTTTAAATGGTACAATATGGCAAGCGCACCAGATTGCAGAAGAAAACGCTTTCCCTCCTCATTTCCTGGAGCAGCAGCCATACTATAAGTCTTGCATTTGTTCCTAGTGTGTAAGACACAGAATGAAAAATGTTCCCAGCACTTGTGGCGATTTCCCAATAAACAGAACAGTGAGAACTCAATATCCGCCATGTATCTGGAAGTTTATCCAGCTAACATGTGCAGTTGATACACCCGGCTTGTGTACGCTCTCAGCCGACTTGACAGCTCCTCCATCAGGAAACACACCAATTATGGAGCGATAGAAAAGCGCCATTTGTCACTGTCTCTATTCAACGTGTTCTCCTAGAAATCAAATAAAAAGAAGGTTGTTGACTGTTTGCCCTAAAACAAAAATACTATTCCCCATTGCTACAAGTCCCTTCCTTGTGCTCCTAAAATCTGCAATCTTAATAATAGAGAATATTAAGGAGCAGCAGAAGGCGCTTACAGAATTGTGCATTATCACATCAAAGCTTCTTCTCACCCATAGCCAATTCCTAGAGGCGGATGGGGTTTTTTTTTGTGTTTTTTTTCTGTGCACAGAACATAATAGATTTTTTGGTGGTTATTTCTAGTACACAATAATAACCTGCATTGAGAAATGTGTTTTGCTAAGCATATCCGCAAATAGATTTCAGATTCTGATTGATGGAGAGGGAATGGACTCGCACAGACCTGTGCAGCAGTCAGGGAGTTAAAACAAGCTGAAGGCAATGCTCAGGTCTTGTGAGCAAGGAGAGCATGGGAATGTGGAATTACTGCAGGCTTCATTAGGGTCAATGCGGAAATACAGACAGCTGAGTTAGAAGCTGGAAAGGTTGCAGCAATCATAGTGAATACAAGAGTTCCCATTAAAAAAACATAGATGCTACCTCTTACCACCCCTTTTACTGACCCCCACTGGACTGCATTTATGCAACTGCTTAATAAAAAGCTTTCCCAAAACTGCCAGGGCCGCCCACTCATATCAGGGTTTCCATGGAAACTGCAAAGCAAAAAATAGCTTTTTTCTTGTGCCTGGTATTCTCTACGTGTACATGATAATCCTCCAGCCTTTCCTTGGAAAGCGAAGAGGGGAATCTAGGGATGAAGAGAGCAGAGACTGGAAAGAGAGGAGTCAGCATGATTTAAGAGAGAAGGGGAACACAATGGCATGATGGTAGACTGTCGAGCGAAATGCCAGGAGCACAACCCTAAATCTTCAGGTCAAAGCAGGATATATACCTGGCAAGGGCTGAAAGATTAGGAAGAGCAAACGCATTACAGTAAGGCAATGAAGAGGCAAATGAGAAGCATAAAACACTTAAAATATTGGTGTCAGCGAGCTAAGGGCAGCGAGTATAAAACCTAATGCACTGTCTGTAAACCCTTGTGTTCTGGTAATGGGTCTTCCACAGTATGCATTTAATAGCACATGCTAGCAGTGAATTTTTGATTAAGATGAAAAGTTTATAATGCTATTAGGACAAAAATTAAAGACAAATAGGGCGAGTGAGGTCACTGACATGACAGCTCTTATGCTTCCCTGCTAAAATAAAACATAATTACTATTAAACATAGGAAGAAGCGTAATTTAAAGCTGTTGTAGCCCAATACAACATCTGTAAAAGGGTCCCCACCAGCTACTATGTGCCATTTGTAATACTGGAGTCTTCCTATGTGGAAGAAGAGCTGTTGGGTCCCCCTAGGCATCAGGGCCCAGATGCAACTGCAGCCTCTTCTCCCCCCTTTAGTTTTATCCATTGAAATTGATCCTTAAATGGTCACTGCACCTTCAACAAACCTTGCATACATCGCACAGATAAATACTATAAGGTAATAGATCTTATTAGAGAAAAATGCCTTTTTCTCCCTCTAGCACAGGGATGTCAAATTCGTGGCCCTCCAGCTGTTGCAAAACTACAACTCCCATAATGCCTGGGCATACTACAGCTATCAGGGAATGATGGGAGTTGTAGTTTTGCAACATCTGGAGGGCCATGAGTTTGACATCCATGCTCTAGCAGCTCATTCCTCCTCCATTTTCTGCTTTCCCCATACTGATGACCTATTCTCAGGATAGCCACAAGAAATAATAAAGAGAGTATGGAGACAGACCGTCCTTTCTGTGAGGTTTATTCCAGATGTGACGTTCCGGCTAACAAGCCTTTTTCTAGCTTTTCAGCTTATTAGCCGAAACGTAGCATGTGGAATAACTCTCACAGAAAGGACATGCTGTCTCCATACTCTTTTTATTATTTCTTGTGGATATCCAACTTGTTAGGGGAATCTAACCACTTCCCCTGGAGACGTGCACCCACCACCAGATCTGGGTGTGCTGGCCACATCTTTGATTTTTTGCTATTCTCAGGATAGGTCATCAATATCAGATTGGTGGGGGTCCATCATTTTGCACCCCCGCCGATCTGCTGTTTGAAGAGAATGCAGCGCTTGTCTGTCATTGCTATTGCAGTGGTGAGCAGATGTCATTACAGGTCCCCTGTCCCACTCACTTGAATGGGAAGGAGCAGTTGTAGTTACACTACGTCCCAGTCAAGTGAATGGGATGAGGGAGCTGTAATTACACCTGCTCACCACTGCAATGTCGAAAGCAAGCACGTAAACAGTGAAGATATGGTGGTGCTTACAGGAGCACCCCGTTCTCATAACACAGCTGATTGGTCACCCACCGGTCTGATGTTGATGACCTATTCTGAGGATAGTTCATCAATATGGGGAAAGCAGAAAACCCCTTTGGTTAAGTGAGCTGATGATAATCTTGTCTCTCCAGATGGACTTAGCAGAAAATGTTAGTTTAGCAGATGGGTTGGGAGAGAAAGAAGCATGATAAGAGATATTACTAATGTACTGTAGATAAAGCTGTAGTGTAATTTTGGCGAATCACAAAAAAAATCGATATGGCTGAATCGAAGGCAACTTATATACAGATATTGTTATAGTTTACAGCATCATTCCTTTTACTAAGAGAAGTTCATGTGAGGTAAGTAACTTGTGCCAGTCATGCAGTAGTGCAGGAAAAATATTACGTGAGCGATGTGCTAATCCTCATTTCAGCACCATGGACAAGGAATGTTATAGATTTGCTCAGTACATTAAAGAGGTTGTCTGGTCTTTTACTATTGATAGCCTATCCTCAGGATAGGTCATCAATATCAGATTGGTGGGGGTCCGACACCTGGCACCCCCGCCGATCAGCTGCATGAGGAGATGGCGCGCACAGTGTGCACGTGCCATCTCCTTTCTCTCTTCCTGTTCACCACTGCTGTCTACAACAGAGACCATGGACAGCAGCAGCGGACAGGAAGAGAGATGGGAGATGGCACGTGCACACGGAACTCGCCGTCTCCTCATACAGCTGATCGGCGGGGGTGCTGGGTGCCGGACCCCTACCAATCTGATATTGATGACCTATCCTGAGGATAGGTTGTCAATAGGAAAAGCCCAGACAATGCCTTTAAAGGGCTTTTCCCTGAATGGAGATAAATGTCTTTTGGTTTTATGTGTTTATGCGTATTGCACACAATAACTATGCGTTCTATAAGCAGTTTCCTGTTGTAATTATCACTACTATACTAAAATGAAAATGTCACCAGTAAATACAGTAAAGTCGCTCACTTGCTGTAATGTCTATTCATCCATTTCTCAGTTATGTCTAATTACCCATAGAGCCACCACCGCACCCACAGAGGTTGTGACCCAGTTCTTATCTTGATTTCCAGCTGGGTGACAGCCAATAACAACTGAAAACCTGGATAGTTTTTATTTTGCAGAGAAATATCCCGTAAGAATGAAATATCCCATTTTTATTTTAGATTAGCTATTCTGTGAAAGGGTTAAGTAAGACAGACCTGCGAGCAGCAGCGTTGGAGATTTAATGAAAGACCTTTGGACTTGTTTCTCGTATCTAGCTATCAAATTCCGACACTGCAACCAAAATCCCCCAGTTCAGAATGTTAGCTACGCTGCTTTGGGATGAAAAAAGGTTATGAACCCAATTTATTTTCTGTACACCTGAATGGACAGACATCTTATGTAGGCCTCTAGGGGACTCCTGGTCATTGTAGTCGCCAATCTTAGAATGTGCCTTTCTCCTGAATGTGATGTGCTCATTAACGAAACACACACAGAGCCATTAATGCAAAAATGACTACTATTGCCTGGCCGAAAGGAGCCATAGGTGCGTCTCTCTTAAAGAGACAGTAATGACATGGTAAATGAGCTATTTGCTTTAAAGAAATACTGGAAAGAAGAAACTAAAAGATTGGTTTCTTATGCTCTGAATGTAATTAATTATCTTGTTCTTAGCTGCCTGCTCACTGAGGCACAATGTGTGGTGCTACAACAGACCGGTGGAACATGGAGTCAGGGATTGATCTACTCATTCAGCTACTCCAAATAATAACGACTTGTCAAAGCAGTAATTGTTTAACCCTGGTACCAACCAACGGAAATCTATTCTGCCAGGCAGAAATATATAGGAACTGCTTAAAATGTTTATGTTTAATATTAAAGGGCATGTGTATTTATGAAACTGGCTGACCTGTTGCATGTGCGCTTGGCAGCTGAAGGCATCTGTGTTGGTCCCATGTTCATATGTGCCCGCGTTGCTGAGAAAAATGACGTTTTAATATATTAAAATGATCCTCTAGGAGCAATACTCCTAGAGGCTCAGCTCTCTCTGCAACTGCTGCATCCTCTACGCTTTGATTGACAGGCCAGGCAGTGTGATCAGACCTGGCTCAAAGTGGAGAGGGCACAGCAGTTGCAGAGCCTCTAGGAGTAACGTCGATGCCCTTGTTGCTCCAAGAATCTCATTTGCATATCTTAAAACATCATTATTCTCTGCAATGTCGGCACATATGAACATGGGGCCATCATAGATGCCTTCAGCTGCCCCTGTTGCTCCAAGAATCTCATTTGCATATCTTAAAACATCATTATTGTCAGCAATGTCGGCACATATGAACATGGGGCCATCATAGATGCCTTCAGCTGCCAAGCGCACATGTAACAGGTCAGCCAGTGTCATAGGTACAAATCTGCTGACAGATGCCCTTTAAATATATTTTTTATAAAACAAGCTGACACTTAGAGGAGAATTTATCATTTTTGCAGGATTCTGCATTGCTGTAATTGGCTCCAAATTTATCAAATGTTGCACGATATTTGATAAATTTGGGGCATCTTTAAGCTAAACACTTCTGTCTTGAGATGCTGCTCCACTTTCTACGTGACCCCTCTACTGGAGTAAACCTGCAACAATTTTTGCATCTTTGACAAACCTAGTTTAAAGGCCGTGGACAACTTTGAGGGCACGTTTTCCTTTATTATTAAATTTTACTCATTTTGGGCTACAAATAATTTCTTCAATTGGTCTTTAATAAAAACTTTCAGCACCTTTCTCTTTACAGAGGTCAGTCTAGCCTTTCTGTTCACAGAGAGTCCTATCAGTAGCTCTGACAGCTCATCTGTAGTCCTTATCTCTGAATTCCTGACAGCTCTTAAAACTCATTTAAGCCATATTCTTATCGGTTTGATAAGAATTGAGCTATAATAAAAATTTTTAAAAAGCCATAGTTCATGCCAATGGCTGCACCTGGTTGTTAAGTAGGCAAACACCTCCACGGATGCTCTGGAGTCTTCATCACCTGAATATGAGGTAATTGGAATCAGGGATTCCCAGTTCTGGGGCAAAAGGGACCTCAGCAGCAGCAAACACTTTGTGATCAAGATACATCCTTCCCCAGCAACTGTTTGTGTATTGCTATTGCTTTTAATAATGACTTCTCATCTTAATCCTGACCTTGGCCTTGTTCCTGACTAAAATCCTGCCTTGTCCTTTTGTGTTGTTTGCCTGATACCTATATCCTGACTACATTCCTGGTTACTCTCTTGCTAGTTGTATTCTGTATCTCCTTATTCCTGTATTATCCATGACTCGGTTCCAGTAGTACTACTGCCACAACCTGTTACTAATCTGCGGACTGTGGCCTGGGAATCCTTCTGCAGTAAAGTCCACATTTCCTTACGAGGATTATGGGTGAAGACCAAGAGATTGCAGTTTAGAGAATGCACTTCCTGGTACATGACAGTAATAAATTCCCCTTAATGGGCAATATTTTATTCACTCAGATTATCTGAGAAATGTGTTCTCATTTGTTCCTAATTTATAAAGACAGATATGCCAAAACATAGTTAAAAAAGATCCAGACATAATGGCTAGTCCTTCAAGTCAGAAGTGTAGAAAAGTCTCACATAATAAAACCCATGGATTAATTAGGAGCGCCTCCTATTTCAAAGGAGTTCAGGGATTGAGGAAATGCTGCCATTTGAGCACAAGAGTTGCTTTTGATTGGCCAAGAAGATTCACTAAGGTAAAGTGTGAAGAAAATTTACTTATATCTTGCACATGATTAGAAAAACATAGCCATTTCATTCCAGAAACAGCACCACATCTGCCCATTGGTTGTGTCTGGTATTGCAGCTCTGCTCCATTGAAGTGAAAAGAGCTGAACTGCAACACAACACACAACTATGAACAGGTGTGGCGCTATTTCTGGAAGAAAACAGCAAACTTTTTCTTTACCATTTAAAATTGCTGTTGTTCTGTGTATTAATTAGCATTGGGAGTTTGAAATCTAGTGTGCCTGTTACAAGGCCAAGATGAAGGACATTCACCTAAGAAACCAATTAATCTACCAGTAAGATACTGCACTGTTGGGCAAAGTCAGAACACCTGCAGGAAATGTACATAGACATGGAAGGCCAACATACTCAATTAGTACAGATTGTGCCACTGTAGGAATCAAACCTAAGGGCCTACTATTGATAGCACCAGCAATGAAAAATAATCTTCTGATCTATTTCCTCACTTTCATCAACACACACACCCAGTCCAAAAAGTAGAACAAGACTCAAATGTAGAGATTCCAAAATAAATAGGTACTAGTTTTTTTTAATGAAGTCCTGTACATTATGTTAGGGTAAGAGACACTAAGATGATTTCTAGATAGTTCAACCATGTTTATGCACCTATGTCAAGGCTTAAAAGGATTTTACCAGGTGTGTACCACTGATGGCCTATCCTCATGATACGTCATCGATATCAGATCGTTGGGGTCAGGCACCTGTTACCGCCATCGATCAACTGTTTGAGGAGGCTGCTGCCTCCTAACCGCTTACCAAGTACTGAACCTTCCATTGGACAGTGGCTGTGCTTGGTATTGTAGCTCAGCCCCATTTACTTGGGTAGGACTGAGCTGCGTCCAGGCCATGTGATCAATGAATGTAACATCAGTGGCCTAGGAAGAGACCGCAGTCCTGGTAGTTGGACCCCTGCCGATCTGATATTAATGACCTATCCTGAGGATAGGCCATCAATATCAAAATATCAGACAACCCCTTTCAGAGGACATCTGAGTTGATGATAGTCTTGGTCAGCCAAAGAAAATGACTGAAAAGTGATTGCCTATTAAAAGGTAAACCCACAAAAGCTCTGCTGTGGATTGGCCCCATTATCTTAACAGAGTGTAGGGCCACAAAGGATTTTCTAGTCTTTTTAATGAGTTAGTCCAACCTTGCTTTTAAAGGAACCTGTCATGTTGAACATGCAGTTCAATCTGTTGGCAGCAGGTTATAGAGCAGGAGGAGCTGAGCAAATTGATATATAGTTTTATGGGAAAGGATTCAGTATAACTTGTATTTTATTCATTCACATCTCTGCTCTTTCTATACTTAGAAGTCCAGTGGGCTTTCCTTTTAAGTGGGCGGTCCTATCTGTATGGCTGTGCATACAGAGAGAGCTGTCAATCACTAATAGGACCGCCCACTGGACTCGTAGAGTAGGTATTAAAATAAAAACAAAACAAATTATGCTGAATCTTTTCCCATAAAGCTATATATCAATCTGCTCAGCTCCTCCAGCTCTATAGCATGCTGTCTGTGGATCGGAAAGTATGGCCAGTATAATAAACTATCTTTCCAAATAATTGACTTTATCTCACATATCTCTAGTTCTGTAACGCTCCAGACGTACTTACATGTGTATGTGTGATTGCTTTCTATAAGCTGCTCCCTAGTAGCTGCCTCTAGGTTTCGAGACCCTTTATTTCCCACCATTCCCCATTAGTAGGCCAATCTGCAGGGTTTCCTTTAGAAATACAGATCATCCTGGCTTCTGTCCAGCCTGCTCTGACATCACAATGTTATTACTGTGCTACCAAAGCTCAAGGGTGTCGGAGTCATGTGGCATTATAGTATTACTAACACAACAGGAGTTGCCTGGGAATACGAGATCATTTTAGTTACACGATCGCATCACCTTAGTGAATGCTCACTGAAATCTGGTGGAATTATAGAGAGTAGAATCACTGCTGTGTTTTTTTTACACAGCCGATCCACATTTTTTCTGCATTGGATGTGGACCCATTCACTTCAATAGGGCAGCAATGATAAGGACAGCACACCGTGTGCTGTCCGTATCTGTATGTCTGTTCTGCGACACCCGCAAAAATTTAACATGTCCTATATCTGTCCGTTTTATGAACAAGGATATGACTGCTCCATAGAAGGCAGGATGTTTCATTCTGCAAAATGCGGAACGCACATGGCCGGTATCCGTGTTTTACGGATCCACAATTTGCTATAGCTATGTGCACGAGCCCTTATCCATAGCAACAGGGTAACTGACAGGCATAAGTCCCAGAAAGGTATGGACATCATCACCTTTCTAGTAGCTAAATGTCGGTGCAGCAGGGATGCTAGACCAGAACGCTGGAAGTGACTGGAGCGCGCCATAATTCTTACACAGCAGCACATTTCCAGCTCTTAAGGACCTCAGACTGGGGGGATTTTCTGGATTTATCTAATTACTTGTTAGAGCCAAGACGAGCCTACTATATCACTTGTAATACTGGTGGGGGATCTTTTATCGGATGATAATGTTAGAAGGAAATTATTAGTCAAGCAGGGTCCATACGTTTCTTTTCCAGCTATAATTTGGATGCATTAGTGTCATTAGATAGAGTAGGCAGTCCGTCATCGTATGCAAACATTTGGCTATTAGGAGAGTACTCTCAATTTTGGATTTTTCTGTGCCATTCATTTCTGTTCACTTCTACTCGTATTAAAAAGAAGAAAGTAGATCTTACCCTAATTGGGAAGTGTACCATAAAAATACCGTGCAATCTTCAGGCAACACATTACAGCGCTGGAGGAACTAAGCAAATGAATATACAGACAACCGTATGCCTCTTGTGCTCCACAATATACATCCGCGTGACTTCAGTGGGTAAGTAGTTCACATAATAGGACATGTTCTATCCTTTGTGGAGCGGACATATGGATGTGGAAAGTATATCAATGATCCAACTGCTTTCCGCATCCATATGTCCGTTTTGCAAAAAGATAAAAGTCCTATTTATAGACCCATTGAAGTCAATGGGTCCGCAAAAAAGATGGATGCAACATGGACGTCATCCGTATTTGGCAGATCCGCGTTTTGGGGACCACAAAATGCATACGGTCGTGTGCATAACGATTTATAGGAAAAAAAAATCTATATAACTTGTAAAATATACATTTAAATCTCTGCTCATTCGGAGCTTAGGAATTATGTAGGTGGTCCTAGCCGGTGATTGACAGCTATCTTTATATGTAGAGGCATGCTGTCAATCAACAGGACCACCACATGACTCATAAGCTCAGAAAAAGCAGACATTTAAATATGTAAAACTATGTATCAGTCTGCTGTATAAGGCTACTTTCACACTAGCGTTCGATCGGATCCGTTCTGAACGGATCCGATCGTAATAATGCAGACGGAGGCTCCGTTCAGAACGGATCCGTCTGCATTATTTTTAGCATATAACAGCTAAGTGTGAAAATAGCCTAGTACGGATCCGTCTGCATTATATTAGCAAAAAAAAGCTAAGTGTGAAAATAGCCTCGGACGGATCCGTCCAGACTTTCAATGTAAAGTCAATGGGGGACGGATCCGCTTGAAGATTGAGCCATATTGTGGCATCTTCAAACGGATCCGTCCCCATTGACTTACATTGTAAGTCTGGACGGATCCGCACGGATCCGCACGCCTCCGCACGGCCAGGCGGACACCAGAACGCTGCAAGCAGCGTTCAGCTGTCCGCCTGTCCGTGCGGAGGCGAGCGGAGCGGAGGCTGAACGCCGCCAGACTGATGCAGTCTGAGCGGATCCGCTCCATTCAGACTGCATCAGGGCTGGACGGCTGCGTTCGGGTCCGCTCGTGAGCCCCTTCAAACGGAGCTCACGAGCGGACACCCGAACGCTAGTGTGAAAGCAGCCTAACATGCTGCCTGAAGATTGCACTGCATTTTCATGCTGGCACTTCCCGATTAAAGTGAGCATGGTCCTATGTAGTGTATTCCCCGATCACCATTTGTAGACAATCCACGTGCACGGAACACAGCAGGTAAGTCCTCGTAGTAACAAAAAAGAAATAGTTCCAGCACGAAAATGCAGTTGCGTTGTTTCATTGTATTTATTCACAAAAGCAGCATAATACACCCGGGAAAATCCAGTCACCTTGTGGTAGTCGATGCGTTTCGAATAAATACAAAGAAACAACGCAACTGCATTTTCGTGCTGGAACTATTTCTTTTTGGTTACTATAAAGTAAGCATGCTCTGGGTCTGGCGTTTCACCATAGTGGGGAGGGTTTCCTCATAGACATCCATTGTTTGTTTGTTTTTTACCCTGCTTGAAAAAAACGCCACTGTGTGCTGCCTTTTTCATGAAGTTTTTTGCATGGCATTGTTTGTAACAGCATTTTCCCCATACTGTGCTCTAGAGTAAGTAACATTACATATGCTTTTCTATAAAAAAACATAAGATGTACAAAAAAGTCATGAATAAACACTATCATGGTAAAAGACAATGGGGGTCATGTACGAACAGTTTTACACCTCTTTTTGGTGTAAAAGTCTTGCATGACCTTTTTTTGTGACTTTATAAAGGCCTATGTGTCAATATTTGTAGCAGGAGTGTTCTTACGCCGCGTTCAACGCAAACGAGTGTTGAGGGAGTGGCGGGGGTGGAGCGGGGGCAACTTTACTAATTTTACATCAGGAAAAAGGTGTAAAAGTAGCAAAAAACTACACCAGCCAAGGAATTTTCAAGCAGGCACACGGACTACCACGTAATAAGATCCACCTAATGTATGACAAGGCGCATGCCCCTTCATACTTTAAATTAAGCACATCTGGCAGCAATGTCTACCGAAAACGTATATGGTAAATCACCCCCACTAAATGGGCATAACCAAGTCAAAAACGCCCTTAAAAAAGCAGCAAAAAACACTGAGCACATCAGGCGAATCAAAAATTTTTTTTTGGCCAAGCACCCTTAGGCTCCTTTCACACGAGGGAGTTTTCCGCGCGGGTGCAATGCGCGATGTGAACGCATTGCACCCGCACTGAATCCTCACCCCCCACCTATTCATTTCAATGGGTCTGTGTACATGAGCGTTGTTTTTCATGCATAACTTCTGCATTGCATGAAAATCGCAGCATGTTCTATATTCTATATAGAAGTGAATGGGGCTGTGTGAAAAATGCATTGCATCCGCATGCCTGACTGAGACCACCTTGGCACGGGTAGGTGGGCACAGATGTGTTTTGATCAAAATATATTGGCAAAGAATCTCGGATTTTATCATATCAGAGTGAGGGCTTAGTCCATATATATTGCTTGCATCTATTGTATTAGTGCATTATTATAATTTTTTTATGATTTTTTTTTTCCGAACCATTATAATAGGCTTTTTACTCCAATGGACAATGGTCCTTCTGCCACCATATCCTTTTTGATGACCTGGTAGAATACCTTTTCTTATAATCAGATTTCATAATAACCCTTTCACTAAAATAAACTGCGGGGCCGAATCACTGTTGCAGTAACTTTTATCAGTTCCTAGAAACAGAGGGAAGCTCTCATTAGCCAGAAATAAAAGGTTCCAGTTGCCCAATTCCTGGAAAAAATTACTTAGATAATTTGGCAGAGTTGAGCAGAATTATCCAATTAGCCCATTATATTATGCGTTTCCAGCTTTTCAACTAACCAAGAAATTCTGTGCAGGCGCAGAATAATGAGTCTAAATAATGGTAATAGATGCAAACCTATACCGACGGAAAGATCCGCAATTTCACTTGACAGAGTACGCATTTCATATTGAGGATTTTTTTTTGCAGATGCATTTAAAGCTAAAACAATTAACAAGCAGTGCGTTAAATCTAGCATGATTAAATATGTCATCATTAACTTGTAGTCTCATTGCCTGTGGTTTCTATGTGTTAATTAAAATAAAATGCATCAAGGATGCTCAACCTGCGACCCTCCAGCTGTTGTAAAACTACAACTTCCACAATGCCCTGCTGTAGGCTGATAGCTGTAGGCTGTTCGGGCATGCTGGGAGTTGTAGTTTTGCAACAGCTGGAGGGTTTGCCGGTTGAGCATGCCTGTGTTAAAGGGTCGGCGACAGACATGGAACAGACCAAGATTCCCATTTGTTTTTCATTATTGCTGTACATGGCGAATAGAATTCATGATATGTTCTATCTTGGGTATGAAGTCATTGAGAGCTATAGAACCAACCATCCAGACTGCAGCTACGTGTGCATTAGTATGCCCTGCCAAAGACGTAGGAGCCCCAGGGTAAAACATATTCCTAGTATAAGAAACCCATTATGTATTACAAGAACATAAGAACAATAAGGCCTCATGCGCAGAAGTATATTACGGCTCTGTACTACCTCTGTCCTGTATAGCGCTGCTGTAATAGGGCACAAACGAAATACATGGCATATTACTGTACCTCCATCTGATTTCAGGGAAAGATACAGAGGATATTTTCTGTCAGAATCCATATGAGTCAATCTTCATTTCATGCTGTAGTACGGATCATAATAAATTGCTGTACAGTAGTATCTTATATGGTGGTACAAAGAGTGCTAATGTCTCCATAATACAGCGCTGCAGGGATTTTTTATTTCCGTTGCATTGCTCCCCTGTGTTATGAGCCCTAGGGGTGTTATATGGTTTTTCATCAAGTTGTCAGGGCACGACCACACAGCGCGGTCATGTGCGGCTGAGGTACAGTTGCATACCGCTCAGCTGTATGAACCAACGCTGGAGCTGGGAACACTCCCACACAAATATTTATTATTTGATCTGTTAGAAAGGTACATGAAGTAAGCTGTAGTGAAGGTAATCTTCTTACCAGTTATAACCTCCCTTCTGATCCCGAGCTGTGTCATGTGACCAACATACTGATATTCAAGTGACACAAGGAAGGAAGTCAGTTACTTCTCTATTCATTCCTATGAGACTGAGGCCTCTTGCACACGAACGTGCCGTGTTTTGCGGTCCGCAAATTGCGGATCAGCAAAACATGGATGCCGCCCATGTGCCTTCCGCAAATGCCTATTCTTGTCCACAAAACGGACAAGAATATGACATGATCTATAATTTTTGCGGCGCCACGGAAAGGAGCAATGAATGCGGCACATCTTTTGCAGCCCCTTTGAAGTGAATGGGTCAGCACCCGAGCCGCAAAAAAATGCAGCTCGGAACCAAACCACGGTCGTGTGCAAGAGGCCTGAGAGTGAGGCTCCTATAGGAATCTATAGAGAAACTCACTTTCTGTCCACACATAAGATGCTGTGTTATTTGGTCAGTGTTGGTCACATGACACAGCTGAGGATCAGTACGGAGGTTATAACTAATACAGTCACTGATAAGATTACCGTCACTACTGTTTACACTATGTTTTAGAGCAGGGAAGAAGTCGCAGATCCTGCTGCAGCATGGCATGCAACAGACTCTGTGCCAGATATACGCCACAAAATAAATGACCCCCTAAGTAACGTTCAAACAAGTAATAGAATACAAAAATTGTTGGAGTGCTTCTTTAACTAATGAAGCCTACATTGAATAGCTAATGGCCATGCTGCACTGACAATGCCGCGTGGTTGTACCCTCACTGTTTCATGGTATTATTGAGCTTCACTTCTGACAGTGTCTTGGCCTCTGCAAAAATAGCATCAGAACCACACTGTGTGAATACGTTCTAAGGCTATCTGCATACGTTGCGTATTTGTATGCAGCAAATCTTCATGAAATCCACACTGAAACCGCATTTTAAAAAAACACAAACAAATCTGCGCTATTCTATCACAGTTTTGGTGAGGATTTTCTGTTTATTTTAACAGATCCATTGATGTCTTTTGGGAAAACTACTCTACAGAAGGTGTACATGAGATTTAGCAAATGCTAAACACTTTGTTTTTTCCGCACGGAAATCTGCAGAAAAAATAACATACTTAGGCCTCTTGCACACAGCCGTGTGTCCCCCGTGGCTGCATTGCGGCCGGCATACGGCGGGTCCGCAATACACAGGACACCGGCCGTGTGCAAATCCAGAGATGCGGTGCTGAAGCATGGAACGGAACCCCACGGAAACACTACGGAGTGCTTTCGTGGGGTTCCGTTCCGTGCTTCCGATCTGCAAAAAGATAGAACTTGTCCTCTCTTTTTCGGAACGGGCGGATCGCGGACCTCATTCAAGTGAATGGGGTCGCGATCCGCATGCGACTGGCCCACTGTCTGTGCCGGTGCAAAACGGACCGCAATCTGCGGTTCGCAGCACGGTCAAGGCCAGCACACGTTTGTGTGCAAGAGGCCCTAATCCACAACATGTGTAGGTAAGCTAAGCTTGAGTTCACACATAGGTTTTTTTGTGGCTTTTTTGTGCAGTTTCTAGTACTTTTATGGCGGTAAAAATGTAAAATCCAAATGTTATTTGAAAATCTATAGGAAATTTTAAATACAGGACACAGAAGTGGTGCTTTTGTTTTATTAGGTGGCTTTTTTGTCTTTCTTTTTTTTTTCAGGCATTTTCACATCACCTTCTCTATAGGGAAAAAAATGCATGAAGGAAACACTAGCGGTAAGACACAAAGAACTGCAATAAAAAGCCACAAAAAATGTGAAAAAATAATGTAGTTATTCTGGCATTTTTATAGTCCAAAAAAATCACCTGTGTAAATTTGTGTAGGGACTCTTAGGTCCCTTTCACATGAGCGGGTTTTCCACGCGGCTGCAATGCGTGATGCGCACGGAATCCGGACCCATTCATTTCAATGGGGCTGTGTACATGTGCGTTGGTTTTCATGCATCACTTGTGCATTGCGTGAAAACTGCAGGATTTTCACGCTACGCTGGTCCCATAGAAGTGAATGGAGCTGCGTGAAAATCGCATCGCATCCGCAAGCAAGTGCGGATGCGATGCATTTTTCATAGATGGTTGCTAAGAGATGTTTGTAAACAATCAGTTTTTATCACGCGCATGAAAAACTGCCCACCCAGCTTCTCTTGATTGATGGCACGGTCCACCGCATCATTGACGAAATCCCGTGCCTGCACCTTTCACTTCGGCGCAGGCGCAGTGAGTGAAGGCCGATCTCCTGATGCCGGCTTCCTCACTGTGATGTAGTCGGCGCAGTGAGGAATCCGGCACTAGGAGTGCATCATTCACTCACTGCGCCTGCGCCGAAGACAGAAGTGAACGGCGCAGGCACGGGATTTCGTCAACGATGTGGTGGACCGTGCCATCAATCAAGAGGAGCTGGGCGGGTAGAACAGGGGACCTGGGCGGGATAAAGGGTGAGTAGATGGAGCCTCTAGGTGCTGATTTTACGCCCACATAGCACCTAGAGGCTCATTAGCATATAATAAAAGTGGTTTTTTTTTACGAAAACTGCTGCAGGGACTAATGTTAGAAACATACTGTTATGTAGTGCTGACATTAGCGCATCGCTAATGTCAGTCAGCTACATAACAGTATTTCTGGTGGTAGAAACCCTTTGAGTATGGTTTCCATTAATTTCCCCACTATTGATGTCAGGCTTACTGGCTTATAGTTGCCCGATTCCTCCCTACTACCTTTCTTGTGAATGGGGACAACATTTACTAATTTTCAATCTTTTCGGACGACTCCTGTTACCAGTGATTGGTTAAATAAATCTGTTAATAGTTTTGCTAGTTCACCGCTAAGCTCTTTTAATAGCTTTGGGTGTATCCAATCAGGCCCCTGTGACTTATTTGTATTAACTTCAGACAGCTGACTTAGAACCTCTTCCTCTGTTAAGGCACAGGCATCAAAAGATTCATTAGTCTTCCTCCCTAACTGAGGTCCTTTTCCTTCATTTTCCTTAGTAAAAACTGAACAAAAGTATACATTGAGGCAGTCAGCTAGTTCTTTATCTTCTTCCATATACCTTCCTTCTTTTGTTTTTAATTTGGTAATTCCTTGTTTTAGTTTCCCTTTTTCATTTATGTATCTGAAGAATGTCTTATCGCCTTTTTTCACTGACTGAGCTCTTCTGTCTGTGCTTTAGAAGCTCTTATAACTTGCTTGGCCTTTCTCTGCCTAATCTTATAAATTTGGCTGTTATCTTTGTTTTGTTTTATTTTTATAATTACTAAATGCTATATTTTTGTTTTTAATGATTTTGGCCACTTCTGCTGAGTACCACAGTGGTCTCTTCCTTTTCTTTGCTTTTACTGATAAGCCTAATGCAATTATCTGTTGCCTTCAATAGTGCCACTTTTAAGTAGTCCCATTTCTCCTGGACTCCAATGAAACTCTTTGTTTTTGTGTGGTGTGACTCAGTCACTGTACTTAAACCACACTGACTGGTGATCACTAGATCCCAAGCTTTCCCCTACAGTAATATCTGATACCAAATTCCCATTTGTGAATACTAAATCTAAAATGGCCTCCTTCCAGGTTGGCCCCTCAACTACTTGCTGTAGAGATAATCCCAGTAGGGAATTTAGAATATCTGTACTCCTGGTAAAACTAGCTATTTTAGTTTTCCAGTTTACATCTGGAAGATTAAAGTCTCCGATAATGATAACTTCCCCTTTCAATGTCATTTTAGCCATTTCCTCAACTAGTAGATCATCTAATTCTTTGACTTGGCCAGGTGGTCTATATATCACACCTACACGAGTTACCTTATGATTGTCAAGCTGCAACGTAACCCAAACTGACTCTAAATTGGTCTTGCTAACTTGTATTAAATTAGATTTTATGCTATCTTTCACATACAGGGCCACCCCTCCCCCTTTCTTGCCTTCTCTTTTTTCCTATAGAGAGAAACCTGGTATTGTTATATCCAAGTCATTACTATCATTGAACCACGTCTCAGTATCAGCCACTAAATCTATATTCTCAGATGCCATTATAGGCTCAAGTTCATTGATCTTATTCCCTTAACTGCGAGCATTTGTAGACAAGAATCTGAGCTTGTCATTTCTTAACCTATGTACTACTGGCATCTTCTGGCATTTATGAATAAACAAACAAATCAAGTGTGGGACGCAGCCCAACAAGTGTCAGAGACACAAATCAAATAAAACAAGTAGAATAGACCTCAAAAGATTATCTCTAAAATTGTAAAGAGAAAATTGTATAAAATGTTGGTTAGTACATTCCAGGTTAGGTAGGTCTATGTTGTTGGTGCAAGGTAATGTAGTCGCAGCATAGATCCCAACATGTAAATCAGGACAGGTGGATTGTTATGGAATAGAGACAAAGGGAAAAGTGAGAGGGAGAGGGAATAGAAAAAAAAAGGGGGGGTTATAGTATAATAGTCATTAATATAATAATAACAAGATTAGTTTCTTTAGGTTTTGAGAGGTAGTGACTGTCTCCCTCTCATTGAGATGATAGTAATAGCCGGCATGCTTGGGAGTTAATCCAATTTTTCTAAGTTTTAATGAACTTTTTTCTGTGTTTCTCAGTGACGCGGTTTGATCCTCCATCCTCATGGTCTCCTGTACTTTGTTAATCCACATTGTGATTATGGGGGCAGAAACTTGCCTCCACATACAAGGGATCCATGCTCTCGCTGCGTTGACCAAATGTCGCACCACCGAGATATTATAGGTAGTGATAGGAATCTCGCACTGATGGAGTAGAAAACAGGCCGGCGTCTTGGGTAGGACATAGGAAGTGAATGTAGATGTGCTACACCATACCTTCTCCAAAAACTGTCAAGAACTGGGCATTCCCAGAAAATATGTAATATTGTTCCCCTAGCTCCCCCACATTGCCAGCAAAGCGGCGAAACTGTAGGGAAGACAGAGTGTAGTTTTGTAGGCACTCAGTACCATCTAGAGAGGATTTTAAACCCTGCTTCTTGTATGTTACTAGCTATGGAGGATTTATGTGTACAGATAAATAATAGTTTTTTCTGTTCTGGAGAAAAAGTAAGACCCAAGTCTTGTTCCCAGTTGTGTATATAATTGGGAGATGGTTGGTCAGGAGGTAAGATCAGTAGATTATACATTTGAGAGAGAACATGTCGGGATATGCCTCTTTGTTCGCAGGATAGTCAGTTTTGTCCCTTTTGTAAGTCGCTGCCGAGGGAAGTGTAGCAAGAAAGTGTTGTAGTTGTTGAGACTGCCAGGGCGTTAAGTTAGGAGTACTTTCTGTGTCAATGTTGTGTTGAGGGAGGAGCCAAGAGTCCGACGTGATAAAATGGTGCGCCCTGTATTTATTATTTAAAGGGAACCTGTCACCGGGATTTTGTGTATAGAGCTGAGGACATGGGTTACTAGATGGCCGCTAGCACATCCGCAATACCCAGTCCCCATAGCTCTGTGTGCTTTTATTGTGTAAAAAAAACGATTTGATACATATGCAAATTACCCTGAGATGAGTCCTGTCCCTGACTCATCTCACATACAGGACTCATCTCAGGTTCATTTGCATATGTATCAAATCAGGGTTTTTACACAATAAAAGCACACAGAGCTATGGGGACTGGGTATTGCGGATGTGCTAGCGGCCATCTAGCAACCCATGTCCTCAGCTCTATACACAAAATCCCGGTGACAGGTTCCCTTTAATAGTAGACTCCGAAACGTTACGTGTTCTAGCCCAGGGGGAACCGAGGATTTCCTAAAATCGGGTACATTGGCGAGGGTGACGGAGAGACTTCCGAATTGTCCTTGATTGAGGAAAAGATTTTCAGGGTAGGACCTATTGTTGGGTGAAGACGTGCCATTAATGGTGCGAACATTTTTTATAATAATAGTCCATGGTATCGCACTGTGACATGCTGCGGCTGCAATGCAACAGTTGCACAAAAATCCAACATGGATAGATTTTTTAAAAACTGTCTTGTCGCACTGTCTTGTCGACACCATTGTGCAACGTTATAAAAAATGTTGCATGTTTTTTCTGCGACACATTTCGCCATGGAGCCCTAGCCTAAAAAGTCACATGTGACTCGCAACACAAAATCAGCAGTGTTTGTATGTGTCACACTGCGACACCATTGACATGAATTATAAGACATGTAGTGCAACATTCTTGCTGCCGTGCAGCGGTACCCTTAAAGTCAATGGAGTAAAAGTTGCGCGTGACTTGTGATGTGCAACACAAAATCTGTCATGTCTGGATTTTTTGGGGGACTGTCACATTGCAGTTGCAGCATGTCGCGTGTTGTGCGGTGACACCATTGACAACTCTTACATGACATGTTGCCATGTAGCCGTACCCTAAGGGTCCATTCACATGTCCGCAACAGTTTTGCGGTCCGCAAATTGCGGATCTGCAAAACACGGACACCAATAGGACAAGGGCTGCGGACAAGAATAGGACATGTCCGCAGAACGGAAGTGCAGATGCGGACAGCACACATTGTGCTGTCTGCATCTTTTGCGGCCCCATTGAAAATGAATGGGTCCGCACCCTTTCCGCAAAATTGCGGAACGGATGCGGACCCATTTTGTGGACGTGTGAATGGACCCTTAGGCTAGGGCTTCATGACGACATGTGTCGCACGACACATAGGGCACTGCAACATTTGTCACGCAACATTTTGTCGCACGACAATGTTTACAATGATAGTCTATGGTGTCACACTGCGACATGTGACATACTGCGACGCGACAGTCGCAGAAAAATCAATCTCGAATCTTAATCTCATTTTAATCTTTCAGCAAATGATGAAAGCTTGACAGCCAGAAACTGTGAGCCAATGCAGAAAGGGCAGCAGCCTTGGAGTTTAATCAAACTGCATCAGTCAGCTGTGACGTGACCTCTGCATGCCGTCATTAGCCGATCACCAGTCCATCTGGTGTCTCATCCCAGGATGAGGGCTTTTTTTCTATCTCCAGATCTTTTCATATCCCCTCCATAGGCCACGTACTCACAGCTGCTGTCCCACTTTGTGTGCCTCATCCAGCTCACAGCTGCCATAATGTACATCAGAGTCACCAAATATGATGCTTATAAAGCACTCAGCGGAATGGGTAATGATCGCGGCATCTCCAATCACACATCTGGATCACGCCTGTGCTTTTTTAATGATTTGCATTACTTTTTTACACCACAATTAAAATTCTTGGTCATAATTGGATGCAAATCGCGCCAATATCTTCTCAATGTTTCTGTTATATCAGCGTGCATCCTTTTTCATTACTATTATATGCTTCCTATCTAATACTCATAGTCAGTACTTGGACTGGTTCCCGCACGTGTAAGTAGACTGGAATATCTATGCACACATTGGGGAAGATCTAGCAAGAGTCATATGAAATACATCGGTTTCTAAGATTGGTAAATGCTCCAAATAGTTGTCCCTCGACTATGCACACTGAGATTTCTACTTTATAGGCTCAAAATGTAGTGTAAGCGACCATCACGTTCACATCGCCATTTCATTTTCCGTTCTTCGGATCTGTCAAACGAACAGAAAAGAAACCTGATCCTGTTGCACATTTTAGACAGAAAAAAAGTACTGCATACAAAACTTCTTTTTCCCAAAAAAAAAAAAAATGGATCTCAGATGGAAATGGCTTGAACAGAAGCAACAGGATCCGTTTTTTTTTTTTTACAGAGATGAAACAGAGATGTGAACTCTCCCTAAGACATACAGTGAAAACTCAATGTTATGCATGCTAAAAGCCGGTCTATGAGTCCTATGTGAACATCTGTCATGATGTAAGAGGAGCCGTAAAGCTTTGCGGCCAGTCATTGGCTGCGGTGATGTCAAACCAGAGGTTGACTTCGCTGGAACCCAGAGCAGCATCGCAGGCCTGCAGGAGAAGGATCAGGGAGTCAGTGCTGGGAAACAGGTAAGTCATCTTCCCTTTGCAGGTCCAACAGACTGGGGGAGTTTGCCAATCCCACTCCCCTTCCCCAATTCTTGCAAAACCCCTTTAAGAATGTCTTGGGTTTATGCTGTTAAAGGGGTTTTCCAAGTGTTTAATGCTTAATACTGATGACCCATCCTCATGATAGGTCATCAGTATCCGATCGATGGGATTTCTGGCACCACCGCCAATCAGCTCCATGGGTAAGTCAGACTTTTCATCGCCTGCGTATACTAGGCCCCTAGTCAGGGTGGATTGTGGCTAGTATTATATGCCACAACACCGCCCCCATCTTGCTTTTTTGAGCTGACCCTATATCCAGATTCAGCTCTAACATTATTTGGGAACCGACCGTTTGGGGCCAGCTTATTACGGCCCATACCACGGATTCCAACTATACTTGTGCTCAGCTCCCCATGTTTCCCCTGATTAGTCCTTCTTCTGAAGGTAAAACGTGCATGTAGGGATAGATAGGAGCAGGGTGTACTAGGGCTATTTATTTCAGGGTAAGGTTCCTGACAGGGTCACCCTTATCAGGGCGGATGCTCTGCTGTTAGGCTGCTATATACATTTAGCTATCAGGGCCAAAGCAGTACCCCCCACTTAGGGCGTAATTAGGGATATCTCCTTTTCCCTGTCATTTTGTCATTACCACGTCATTGTACCCAGGGATAGCTTTTATTTTCCATTCAGCTTCCTTCCAGGGGTTGTGGTAGGACAATTGGTTATCCATAGGTGCCTCCGTGCACCAACTTTTTTCCTACTACATTTTCTATGTATTGTGTCGTATCATATATTTTTAGGGATATCTTATATTAGTAATATGTATTAAAAGTTACGTTTTAGGCTTTACATACTCCATATGATAGCCTTCTCAGGTTGTTTTGTTAAATAATAGGTGATCTAACACAATTTTCATTAATATTCCTTAATACCACCGCCAATCAGCTGTTTGAAGAACCCGCAGCGCTCATCAATCATTACTTGGACAACCCCTTCAAGTCTGAGGCAGGATTCCCTAACCCTAAGTTCACACTTGCGCGTTTTACAGCGCGTTCCTACGCGCTGTAAAACGCGCAACACATGAAAACCAATGCTTCCCTATGGGGCTGGTTCACATTTTCGCGTTTTACAGCGCGTTTGAACGCGCTGTAAAACGCCCGACGCTCAAACAAGTACAGGAGCTTTTTTTGGCGCGTTTGACGCGCGTTTGGGCAATAGACTCTTTGGACAACACTGCTGTCAATCACCCAAACGCGCGTCAAACGCGCGTTTACTATTACAAAAAACGCGCATAAAAACACGCGACAAAAACGCGCATAGAAACGCGCGTTTGAGAAACGCTTAGGTGTGAAACCAGGGTAAAAGTCCTTTTACACAGAAGCGCCTCTGCCTTCTCAAACAGCTGATCGGCGGGGGACCCGGGTGTCGGACCCCCGCCGGTTAGATGCTGATGATCTATCCAGAGGATAGATCATCAGTTAAAACAAACTGAAAAACCCCTTTAATAAATCAGGCAAATAATTGTCTAATCGTCAACAATGATGAGCGCTGCATTTGCATTGCATCCACTGTATGGGGACAAGCCATCAATAAAGTGATCACTTGTCCCCATAGAAGATCACTGTTCCCGGGCAGCAGAACTCTGTTTAGACAGCACAAGCTGCTGCACAGAAAAGGTGATTTTTGATGCCGGCTGAGGAAAAGGCCCCCCCTATGAAGCTCATTCATCAGGTTATCGCTGGCACCTTTTGCGCAGGCCAGTTATTGGGAACAAGTGTTTCTACAAACGCTGATCTCCGATAATAGGTCTGGTTATCGATCCATGTCAAAGGGCCTTAGTAACAGCGGCTGCAGGGCGCCACTGTTCCCCCGCTTACCGCTGCAGTCCTGAGCTCTGTCAGGGTGTGTGCATTGTATCTGAGGATTCCGCTCCGCAGCTTCCACTCAGCCCTGGTTTCATGTTTCATTGCTCTAAGGGCGGCGCGCATCACTCCCTGGGCTGACTGGGTTAGGTCAGGTGACCTTGCTGACAGACACTGGCTCTCCTGCAGGTATTTAAGTGGCTCTGCCCTCTTCCCAGATGCCTCAGGCTCAAGGTCCTTGTCTTTTGCTAAAGAGCCTGATAACCACTGGTGCTCCTGACTTGTATTTCGTTCCTGGACTCTGCTTATCGTCTGATCCCTGCCTGCATGCGTTGTCTCTCCTATTGCATACCTGTGCCGTCTGCCCTGACCCATTGCCCGTCTGTCTCTCCGTTGTCATCCGGAAAAACGGATCCGGCATTTATTTTTTTCACATTGTTTGCGGTGTGAGCATGTGCAGACCACAAAAACTGATCCGTTTGGCTGGAACACTCGGCATTAATGAATTTCAATGGGAAAAAAAATGGCATTCCGGCAAGTGTTCCAGAATTTTGGATGGAGATAAAACGGCAGCACACTGCGGTATTATCTCTGCCTTGAAAAGGCAAAAAGACTGAACTGAAGACATCCTGATGCATCCTGAACGGATTGCTCTCCATTCACAATGCATTAGGATAAAACTGATCAGTTATTTTCCGGTATTGAGCCCCTGGGACGGAACTCTATGCCGGAAAAAAATAACGCTAGTGTGAAAGTACCCTTAGTCTTCCGGGTTAGTTCAGGAATATGGGATATAGGGTACAACTACACTGCAACATGTGTCACGTGACAATTTTTATAATTTTAGTCTATGGTGTCTTGGTGCGCCTGCGAATCTTCAGTCGTACACAAAACCAACTTGGATGGATTTTTGGGTGACTGTCGTGTCGCAGTCGCAGCATGACGCCATAGACTATCATTATAAAAATTGTTGTGTGACTTTTGAGAGACAACTGTCGCTGTGTAGCCCTAGCATTTGAGAACTGCACCATGCTGAAGGCATTGCGAATATTTGTGCACCTGTCAGATGGAAATTGAATGTCAGAGAAATTGCGATTTCAGGATTTGCACCTAGAGGAAGAGACTACTTCATCTTGAAGGATATTGAGTGATTGGGAGCCTTGTTCCAGCTACCATGTAGGGGTCATTTATTATGGGACTTGCTTGTGACTATGTTAGTCTAAAAAATAGTCACAAGTCTCTTTTTCATGCCGTGCTTGGCAGCGCGCCAGGACAAAGGTGTATTGGGTGCCAGCAAATTTACGCTTATGCCTGGAAACAGGCGTAAATGTTGGCAAAAAAATACACCAGCCCAGTTTTCTCATCAAACTGCTATAGATGCGCCAAATTTATAACAGCGCCTCATCATAAATTAGACGAACCTACATGCAGCGCAAGAGGGAAAATTTTAGTACATGTTTCCCAATGTACCGCCACTTAATTTTGCAACTTGAAGACCAGTAAAGGAAACCGTGAGCTGTTTTTTCAACTTCAACTCAGTCTCCTGCCTATCATTCACAGACCCCCACCTTCCACCAGCCAGAGGATACTACACAGGGTGTTCCCCTGGGGAACTGTTACTCCCATCACCCCAAATGCTACCTCTTTGTCACTGCACCAGCCCTAAGAATGAAGTAGGTATGGAGAAGGAAAGCCCAACCACCATGCACACTGTGACTACCACCTACATATTGACCACTACTACTCCCGCCCCCTCCACAGACAGCTCCACTCTTGCGCACAGGTTGCCGCTGGTATTGCAGCTCAGTCCCATTCACTTGAACCAGGACTATTTGTATATGGTTTACTGTTTGGGTAGTAATGAAATTAGTGGCCATTCACCTAATGATTGCTTGAGCTGCAACTGCACTCCAAGATCTGCCCTGGTTTATAAGGCCATAAAACATTTAATGAGAGCCATTATTGAACACATGCTGTAACCATCAAGTGTCTTACAGTAGCAATAATTGCTCAACACTGGTATTACTACCACTTGCCTTTGGATTTACAGCGACCATATATTGAGGCATAAACATATCACTACCATAAACATAAAAGTGTCTATGGCCAGCTCCAGGAACAATAATCTCCCATCTAAATGAACTTTCAAGTTACAATTTGAATGAAGAAGAAAAAGTAACACATATATATATATATGTATATATATATATATATATATATATATATATATATATACACATACATACATACATATATATATATATATATATACATATACATATTACACAATACCACCAATATACAGCTTTTAATTACTTCCAGCTTATTTACTGCATTTATACAGACATTGGGGGGCATTTACTAAGACTGGTTTTAGTCCATGTCTGCTGCCACTTGATGCGCCTAAGTTATGCAGAGGCAACAGCCTCTACATAATTTAGGCGCTTTACCAGCGGCCGTAAGACTTATTAAAAGGGATTACCAACCCCTATAATGACCCCCCCCTCATACACAGGACCATCATATAGGTTATACTTACCCCGCTCCCGGCACCTGCGCGATGCCTGATCCCTGCATGGCCGCCTGTCACAACCAGACAGCTGAGAAGCTCTGACAGAGGCCTTTCAGAACCTCCTCCTTGAATTTCTGTGTTGTGGTATTCAGCTCCTCCTCTCGTCAGCCTCTCTCAGCTGTCATGTGTTAATTGCTTCCCTTTAAATTCTTCCCCAGAAGGCTTTTCTGAGCGGCTTATATTACTTCCTGGAGTGTGTGTGCACGCTGATCTGGCCTCCTGTTTGCTTCAAAGCTAAGTGTACCTTTATCTGTTAATATCTGTTTGCTGGATCCCAGGTGACCCTGACTCCCTCCGTATCTTGTGTAGGGAGCCGGTGGTCGTGTCCCCTCACTATTGTAGGGTGCTCAGGGCTTTATAATCAAGGTTCGTGGATATGCAAACCTCCACCATTCGGATCTTTGCATAGGCTGAGCAGCCAGGGAAAGTGCCAGGTCTTCTGCAGGGGTCTCCCTTGGTTCCTTAGTTTTTGGATTCAGCGAGTCGTTTATACATGTTGCTTTGCCTTATTTCCTGTACACATTCCGTGACATTATAAGCCGCCATAACCGTCTCAAGCATGGATCCGGTTTCACTTTTGGCTGAACGCCTTCAGGGTCTTTCATTGGAGGTAGCTGATCTCCGCAGGACTTTTTCTCAGCTTCAAGTGACCGGTTCAGCTGGCGTTCATGGAGTTTGCTCTGAGCCTAAGATCTCGCTCCCGGATACGTTCTCCGGGGGTAGTGAGAATTTTGTGCGTTTTAGAGAGGCTTGCAAACTCCATTTTCGCCTTCTTCCCCATTCTTCTGGTGATGAGGAACGGAGGGTGGGGATCATTATATCGCTGCTCAGGGGTAACGCTCAGTCCTGGGCCTTTTCGCTGCCGGAGGGGGCACGGCCCCTCCGTTCAGTGGATGAATTCTTTTTAGCCCTGGGTCAGATATATGATGATCCGGATCGTATTGCTCTGGCGGAGTCTAGATTACGTCTCCTATGCCAGGGTAAACAATCCGCAGAAATATACTGCTCAGAATTTCGGAGATGGGCAGCTGATACTGGTTGGAATGATGCTGCACTCCGAAGTCAATTTTGCCATGGTCTTTCAGAGGGATTGAAAGATGCATTCGCCTTTCATGAAAGGCCTATTTCTTTGGACTCTGCTATGTCTCAGGCCGTTCGTATTGACAGGCGTCTTAGAGAGAGAGGAGAGATCTCTCCTTCCTGTCATACTCGGTCCCAGGACTGTGCAGCGGTCCCATTCTCTGCGCAGGGGTCTCAGTCGCTGTCAGCCCCTTCTGAGCAGGAGCCCATGCAGCTGGGGTTGATTGCTTCTGACAATAGAAGATTCAGCCCGCATGGGAGGGTTTGTTTTTGTTGTGGAGGTATTAATCATTTGGCAAATATTTGTCCCTCTAGGAGATTCAGGCAGTTCTCTGGGTATAATAAAGAAACAAAGAGGAAAAAATCTTTGAAAAATGTTCCGTCTGTTACTATTGGCAGGGTTGAGGCGGAGATTGAAGGTTTTCTGTTTGCTTGTAGTTCCCGTTTTGTCCTGCCGGCTAGGGTGGCGCTAGAGAGCAAGAACATTTTTTGTGGATAGTGGAGCAGCGGTCAATCTCATTGATAATCACTTTGCGATAACTCATGGTTTCCAGGTGTGCGCTTTGAGAAAGGATATTCCTGTGTTTGCTATCGATTCCGCTCCACTTTCTCAGAAGTCATTAAAGGGCATAGTTCACAATATCCGTTTAATTGTGAGTGATGCTCATGTTGAGGATGTGTCATGTTTCGTCCTTAGCGGTTTGCCGACTCCTCTAGTGTTGGGGCTACCCTGGCTCACTAAACATAACCCCACCATTGATTGGCAAGCGAGGCAAATAAATGGTTGGAGTGACTTTTGCAGAGAGAATTGCCTCACGACATCTGTTTCTGAGGTTGCTACTAAGACTGTACCATCTTTTCTCTCTGAATTTTCGGATGTCTTCTCTGAGAGTGGAGTTCAGGATTTGCCCCCGCACAGGGAGTACGATTGCCCTATTAATCTCATCCCAGACGCCAAGCTGCCTAAATCTCGTTTATACAATCTTTCCCAACCTGAGAGGATCGCTATGCGTGCTTATATCTCTGAGAGTCTGAGAAAGGGACACATACGACCCTTAAAGTCACCTGTTGCCGCTGGTTTTTTCTTTGTTAAGAAAAAAGATGGTTCTTTAAGACCTTGTCTGGATTTCAGGGAGCTGAACAATATCACAATTCGTGACCCTTATCCGCTTCCTCTGATCCCGGACCTATTTAACCAGGTTGTTGGGGCTAAAGTCTTTTCCAAATTAGATTTAAGAGGGGCATACAACCTGGTCAGGGTCAGAGAAGGGGACGAATGGAAGACGGCCTTCAATACCCCTGAGGGCCATTTTGAGAATTTGGTTATGCCTTTTGGTTTGATGAATGCCCCAGCCGTTTTACAGCATTTCGTGAACAGCATTTTTTATCATTTGATGGGAAAATTTGTATTGGTGTATTTGGATGACATTTTGATTTTTTTCTCCCGATTTCAAAACTCATAAGGAACATTTACGTCAGGTCTTGCTCATCCTGCGGGAGAATAAATTATATGCGAAACTGGAAAAATGTGTGTTTTTTCGGTTCCAGAAATTCAATTTCTGGGGTTTCTTCTCTCCGCTTCTGGTTTTCGCATGGACCCCGAGAAGGTCCGCGCTGTGCTTGAGTGGGAGCTTCCTGAGAATCAAAAGGCGCTGATGCGTTTTTTGGGCTTTGCCAATTATTACAGGAAGTTCATTTTGAATTATTCTTCTATTGTTAAACCACTCACTGATATGACCAGAAAGGGGGTAGATTTTTCTTCTTGGTCAGTAGAGGCGCGTAAGGCTTTTTCTGATATCAAGGAGAGTTTTGCTTCCGCTCCCATCTTGGTGCAACCTGATGTTTCGTTACCCTTCATAGTTGAGGTTGATGCTTCTGAGGTGGGTGTGGGGGCGGTCTTGTCTCAGGGTTCCTCTCCTGCCAATTGGCGACCGTGTGCCTTTTTCTCAAGAAAACTCTCCTCCGCAGAGAGAAATTACGATGTGGGAGATAGGGAATTGTTGGCCATCAAGTTGGCTTTTGAGGAATGGCGCCATTGGCTAGAGGGAGCCAGACACCCTATTACCGTATTTACTGACCATAAAAATCTGGCCTACTTGGAGTCAGCCAAGCTTCTGAACCCGAGACAGGCCAGATGGTCGTTGTTCTTTTCTAGGTTTAATTTTGTTGTCACGTTCCGCCCTGGAGTTAAGAATGTGAAGGCAGATGCCCTGTCACGTTGTTTTCCGGGAGGCGGGAATTTTGAAGACCCGGGTCCCATTTTGGCTGAAGGTGTGGTGGTCTCTGCTCTTTTTCCTGAATTGGAGGCAGAGGTGCAGGCAGCCCAGTCAGAGGCTCCTGATCTTTGTCCTCCTGGGAGGTTGTTTGTGCCTCTCGCTTTAAGACACAAGATTTTTAAAGAACACCACGATACGGTCCTTGCTGGGCACCCGGGGGTAAGAGCCACACTGGATCTCATCGCTCGGAGATTCTGGTGGCCTGCGCTTCGTAAGTCGGTTGAGGGTTTTGTGGCAGCCTGCGAGACTTGCGCTCGTGCCAAAGTCCCTCATTCACGGCCATCAGGTCCTCTCCTTCCCTTACCCATTCCTTCCCGTCCTTGGACACATCTGTCCATGGACTTTATCACGGACCTGCCTCGTTCCTCGGGGAAGACTGTGATTCTGGTGGTGGTGGACCGTTTTAGCAAAATGGTGCATTTCATCCCTTTTCCTGGTTTGCCCAATGCTAAGACGCTGGCGCAGGCATTTGTTGATCACATTGTCAAATTGCACGGTATTCCTTCAGACATAGTCTCTGATAGGGGCACGCAGTTTGTTTCCAGATTCTGGAAGGCTTTCTGTTCTCGCTTGGGGGTTCGGTTGTCATTCTCTTCTGCTTTCCACCCGCAGTCGAATGGCCAGACAGAGCGCGTCAATCAGAATCTGGAGACATATCTGCGTTGTTTTGTGGCGGAGAATCAAGAGGATTGGTGTTCTTTTTTGTCCCTTGCTGAGTTTGCTTTAAATAACCGTCGTCAGGAGTCCTCTGATAAGTCACCATTTTTTGGTGCATATGGGTTTCATCCACAGTTTGGGACTTTCTCGGGAGAGGGGTCTTCTGGTTTACCTGATGAGGACAGATTCTCCTCGTCTTTGTCATCTATTTGGCAAAAGATTCAAGATAATCTAAAGAGCATGAGTGAGAGATATAAGCGTGTGGCTGATAAGAGACGTGTGCTTGGTCCGGACCTGAATGTTGGTGATCTGGTGTGGTTGTCTACCAAGAATATCAAATTGAAGGTTCCCTCCTGGAAGTTGGGTCCTAGGTTTATTGGGCCTTACAAAATCCTGTCTGTCATCAATCCTGTTGCATACCGTCTTGATCTTCCTCAGACTTGGAAGATCCATAATGTTTTTCATAAGTCCTTATTGAAACCTTATGTTCAACCCATTGTACCCTCGCCTTTGCCTCCTCCTCCGATTATGGTTGATGGGAATCTTGAATTTCAGGTATCTAGGATTGTGGATTCTCGTCTTGTCCGCGGTTCTCTTCAGTACCTTGTTCAGTGGGAGGGGTATGGTCCTGAGGAGAGGATGTGGGTCCCAGTGACGGACATTAAGGCCTCTCGTCTCATCAGGGCTTTCCATAGGTCCCATCCTGAGAAGGTGGGTTCTGAGTGTCCGGAGTCCACTCGTAGAGGGAGGGGTACTGTCACAACCAGACAGCTGAGAAGCTCTGACAGAGGCCTTTCAGAACCTCCTCCTTGAATTTCTGTGTTGTGGTATTCAGCTCCTCCTCTCGTCAGCCTCTCTCAGCTGTCATGTGTTAATTGCTTCCCTTTAAATTCTTCCCCAGAAGGCTTTTCTGAGCGGCTTATATTACTTCCTGGAGTGTGTGTGCACGCTGATCTGTCCTCCTGTTTGCTTCAAAGCTAAGTGTACCTTTATCTGTTAATATCTGTTTGCTGGATCCCAGGTGACCCTGACTCCCTCCGTATCTTGTGTAGGGAGCCGGTGGTCGTGTCCCCTCACTATTGTAGGGTGCTCAGGGCTTTATAGTCAAGGTTCGTGGATATGCAAACCTCCACCATTCGGATCTTTGCATAGGCTGAGCAGCCAGGGAAAGTGCCAGGTCTTCTGCAGGGGTCTCCCTTGGTTCCTTAGTTTTTGGATTCAGCAAGTCGTTTATACATGTTGCTTTGCCTTATTTCCTGTACACATTCCGTGACACCGCCGTTGCATCTCCCCATTGTGCGGATGTAAATATTTGGCGACAGGAGGCAGGGACTTCGGGGGGGCCTTTTAATTGGGGCTAGCCAATAGCAGGCCACCATGGGGATAACCCTCCCTAGCGTCACCTGCGATGCTAGGGAGGCTCGTCCCTGTCACGGCCTGCTATTGGCTGCCAAATCCCCACAATCCCACCCCCTTGTCCCTGGATGTTTTGATCCACATGACAGGGAAATGCAGCGGCAGCCGTGCAGTGATCAGAGACAACGTGGGTGCCGGGGAGCGGAGTAAGTATAACTTATATGAGGGGCCCAGGGATTATGGGGGGTCATTAGTTTATAAATTTAAAGGCCGGTTCACACTAGAGTTTTTTGGCACTGATTTTGGAGTATCAGCCTCCCAATCATTCCAAAAGATAAAGCACTTTGTGACTCTCTCATTGAAATAATCAGGAAAAAAATACATGAAAACTGAAAAAAACATGCGGGAATTCTGCGTTGAATTTTGTAGGCGGATTTTCAAAATCCATTGTGTGAACATACCCTTAATGTTTCATAAAGTAATTTGGCACATGGTTAGGATTAGACTTAGGGCTCATGCACATGGTCGTTGCGTTTTTGGGGGTCCACAAATTGCGGATCTGCAAAACACGGATATAGGCTGAGAGCCGAGCAGACATTCTTTTTTCACTTCTTCACAAATGTCCTATCCTTGTCCACAAAACGGACAAGAATAGGACATGTTCTATTTTTGTTGTGGGGCAAATGAACAGACAAATGAATTGAAGTGAATGGGTCCATATCAGATCCGCGGATGCGAACAAGAACCACGGTTGTACGAATGAGCCCTTATATTGGATGCCGTGGTTGGATTGCTCTGCTGGTGTGCCTACCCCAATATAATGTACAGTCATACAGTGCCATATAGTATGGTGCTCAAATACATTGGCAAAAGTAACACATCCATATAGGTGCCTAGATAACAGTGCTACCACCATCATATATCGCACAAATATTACATTGAATATACAGTACAGTGCCTCAACAGCAATACCACACAATGATTCTACAAATGCACTGCTCAAATAATAGCTCAAAAATGCTGTTTAACAGTTAAACAGGGTTTACTGGGAGAAATGAAAAAAATATATATATGTGCCAGTGATTGGCATTTCCAGTGTGTTGAGCCGGGACCAGCAAATGGAGAGCAGTGGGGACCAGAGCAGTATCGGCACAGCAGCGGCAGTGGATTTGTGGAGGTGAGTAATGCTCTTTTTTTTGCAAACATTTTTCTGGCCAATTTTTTTATTATTTGTATTATGTCCCTTGAAAACCCTTTTAATATAAAGGTCCCTGGTAGTCAGTAGCTCCAGGTGCCAGCTTGAGGCTGTGGCATCCTCTTTAGCAAATGATGTAACCTGCACAGAAATAGTGCACTGGGAGGTGACATTGGCATGCAATGCACTAGCCACAAAATATTAATTGTGGTGAAGGACATAGCAGAGGTATAAAGCAAAGCTATCAAATAAATGTCCCAGAAAGTACAACACTTCCTTCACACATATTTGTCAGGGAAAATTACTCCTAAAAAATTGGCGTAAAATAAATGCATCCCTTCTATAAAGCTAGATGGTCACCAGAAAGAAAGTCCAACATCTTTTGCATACCTCCCAACTCTTTGGATCGTCAATTAACCATTGGTTCATTGTGAGAATGTTTATACACTGTGATCGTTTTCTTTTACACAATAGTGTAAACATTTTTCTGAATACTGAAATTCATAAAATCCAAATTGCATCAAATAATGAAATAATCAGGGGCGGACTGGCTGGTGCCAGCCGCGTCCTCGAAAAAAATTAAATAAAAGTGGCCTCATGTCGTAGACGGGTCCAAATTGACATAAGGCAAGACAACAGAATAGGCAGGGCCAACAATAATGCAGGACAATATACTGCCCCAGCAGAACCAGATACCACAGTGCAGCACAATATACTGCCTCAGCAGAACCAAGTACCACAGTGCAGAATAATATACTGCCCCAGCAGAACCAAGTACCACAGTGCAGCACAATATACTGCCTCAGCAGAACCAAGTACCACAGTGCAGAATAATATACTGCCCCAGCAGAACCAAATACCACAGTGCAGAATAATATACTGCCCCAGCAGAACCAAATACCACAGTGCAGAATAATATACTGCCCCAACAGAACCAAGCACCACAGTGCAGAATAATATACTGCCCCAGCAGAACCAAGTACCACAGTGCAGAATAATATACTGCCCCAGCAGAACCAAGTACCACAGTGCAGAATAATATACTGCCCGAGCACAACCAAATACCACAGTGCAGCACAATATACTGCCTCAGCATAACCAAATACCACTAGGCAGCATAATATACTAACCCAGCAGAGCCAAATATCACAGTGCAACACAATATACTGCTCCAGCAGAACCAAATACAACAGTGCAGCACAGTATACTGCCCCAGCAGAACCAAATACAACAGTGCAGCACAGTATACTGCCCCAGCAGAACCAAATACCACAGTGCAGCATAATATACTGCCCCAGCAGAGCCAAATACCACAGTGCAGCACAATATACGGCCCCAGCAGAGCCAAATATCACAGTGCAGCACAATATACTGCCCCAGCAGAATCAAATACCATAGTGCAACACAATATACTGCCCCAGCAGAACCAAATACCACAGTGCAGCACTATATACTGCCCCCGCAGAACCAGGTACCACAGTGCAGCATAAAATACTGCCCCAGCAGAACCAAATACCACAGTGCAGCACAATATACTTCCCCAGCAGAACCAAATGCCACAGTGCAGCACAGAATACTGCCCCAGCAGATCCAAATACCACAAGGCAGCACAATATACTGCCCCAGCAGAACCAAATACCAGAGTGCAGCACAATATACTGTATGAGGCTGTGACTGATGCTCCTACATTAATTAATGCTGAGAGCATCAGATCTTTATGTACCTTGCTGACCACTAAGAGGATGAATTAAGTGGCCCCTGGGCTCACCAGGATATTTCCCTGTAGGGTCTATGGCCAATATGCCTATGGAAATAATATACAGGGTGGGCTCTAATATACAGATAGGAACCAGACAAACATGTTCTGGACCAGTATTGTGAATGTAATAATGCAAATCTATACCTCAGATCAAAAAGAGGGACCTTTAGGGCTGTTTCACACGAGCGGATGCCGAGCGTGACATCCGCTGCGTGAAAGAGTGCCAAGACACGAAAAGTTGTCATTGTGATTTCGTAGTAAAGAGATCACAGAGAGTCACGGAGCATTATGAATCATGTTAATGCTCCGTGCTTCTGCTGTCCACATCGTGTCTTAGCTGTCATTCACGCAGCGGATGTCACGCACGGATTGAAGCGGGACAGAGGGGCTTGGGTCAAAAGTAGGGACTGTAACTCCAAAAGAGGGACACTTTGGAGGTCTGCTTCTGGGCCCTGTCTGTGGCATCTGCAGCCCCACAGTAAATGGTCAGTAAATGAAATACTACTTCTGCTTAGTCTATGAGCCTTTCTGTAAAAGATCGAAATGCTGCAACTAACCGTCTAAACATTTTTCACCTAACCACCTAGTCCAGCAATATAGCAGAACAGCTATAAATTTGTTAAAGTGCTGCAATCTCAATTGATTTTCTTTTTTTTTTGCCTCTGTGGGATCAGTACAAGATTTCTAGCATAGAGCTATAAATTACTTTCTTCTATATATGGATTTTAAAAAGGCAATTGCCCCTATAGACCATTTTATATTAACATGGTAATGAATGTGCAGATGCTGCACACAATAAAACAGAAGCTCCAGTACATGTATGGCAATCCAGTTTATAAAATTATCTATTTTCTGTGTATTATTACCCTTCGATCACTGAGAAAGACATGAATCTGTTGTATTAGTAAGTATTTATGACCCATAGAACATTTGTGGAGGTATAATGTGAAAAGAAACATAAATGTTGGATTGTATAGAAATAATAAAAGTATGTTTATTATATACGTTACAGGCCACTTGGTCCAATTAATGGCAACTAAAGCTGTTGTATTGTGCCTCAGACTTCTCCATAGACGCATATTATTTTAATAGGGAGATGGGGGGAGGATAAGAGTTTGCCAGGCACCTGCTCATGCCACGGCCCAAGGACAAGCAATAGCTAGGTGAAAATTCAACCCATTGGATCCTTGGGGACTGTTAGTTACTATAGGTTGCTATCACAGGCCATTGATATTGTATCAGCATACAGTGGTCTTCTAAGAATAATCCAGTGTCTAGGAACACGTGATGTTTGAATGGTGGGAATACACAGTGGTCCTCCACCAATCAGCGGTTATCCAATTCAGACAGCAGCTGGCTCAAGGGGCCATACATGCAATATATGGAATAGCCATCTATGTAGTACATGGACAGCTCAAGCCCATCTATGCTTATAAAGGAAGCCTCTGAGCAACGACCCCCCGAGGTCCTAATAGGGAACATGGTTAGTGATCATCTTCAAGATGGATCTGGATAGATTGGAGTCTTGGGCAGAGAAGTGGCAGATGAGGTTTAACCAAGGGTGGACTGGCCATAGACCCTACAGAGAAATTTCCCATTGCAGCTCCAATCCAACTTTTAAAGGGCATCTGTCAGCAGATTTGTACCTATATGACACTGGCTGACCTGTTACATGTGCGCTTGGCAGCTGAAGGCATCTGTGTTGGTCCCATGTTCATATGTGTCCGCATTACTGAGAAAAATGATGTTTTAATATATGCAAATGAGCCTCTAGAAGCCAAGGGCACTGAATATGAAGGGACCTCCTCCTGGGCACTTATGTCAGGTGGGTTAAAGGGCATCTGTAGACATATTAGTACCTATGACACTGGCTGACCTGTTACATGGGCGCGTGGCAGCTGAAGACATCTGTGTTGGTATCATGTTTATATGTGTCCGCATTGCTGAGAAAAATAATGTTTAAATATATGCAAATGAGCCTCTAGGAGCAATAGGGGTGTTGCCATTACACCTCTGCACTTTGATTGACAGGGCCATGTGTGATCACGTTTTCACTGCCTGGTCGTGTCAATCAAAGAGCAGAGCCTCTAGGTGTAATGGTAACGCCCCCGTTGCTCCTAGAGGCTAATTTGCATTTATTAAAGCTTCATTTTTCTCAGCAATGCGGACACATATAAACATGGGACCAACACAGATGCCTTCAGCTGCCAAGTGCACATGTAACAGGTCAGCCAGTTTCATAGGTACAAATCTGCTGACAGATGCCCTTTAACCCGCCTGACAGGCGGTCCCTTCATATTCAGTGCCCCTGGCTCTCTGCCCTGAATGACCACTGTAGCATCCAATCAGGAAACTGCTAGACCTGTCACTCAAATCAGATGGGAGGAGCTAGGGAAGTGTTCAGTGCAGAGAGTCAAGAGCACTGAATGCTAAGGACTGCCTCCGTGGCACTTGCAGGGGGCAATCTGTATGACTGTTGTCCCATGTATGTTTATTCTGCTGTGCGTGTGCTACCTATATAGCACTTTCAGCAGTTTTGAGGGATTCAGAACTGCTGACAGACTTCTTTTCTATAGTCTTCCAGTTAAAAAATATATCAAACATTACATGCGTCCAAAAGGTAAAAAACAAGACAGTACCTAATGCAGTGTGAAAAAAAGGTATAATACCATATTTTGTGAAAATATATATTTTTTAAATCCTATTCACTACCATGCTACATCTGGACAAGGAACCTTATTGTGGATTCTGGATATAACAGTCATAGGAAGAGATTCATCAAGACCAGAGTTTTCTACTACGCTGCACCGCCAGAGGATGGGTCTCATTTATGATGAAGCGCATGGCTCATCATAAATCAATTGCATCCTCTGGCGGTCTGTGCGTCAGGAAAGAAATCTACGCCAGCTCCTAGCTGCCATAGATTTCAGTCAACATTTACAGCAGAAAAGACCAATACTCCTGTATACACTACACCCATCCCACGCCACCTTTTTGTAAAGTGCCAAAGGCGGCATAAAAATGGCATCTGAGCAAAGGTTTTTCTGGCATAGGGGGTTGATAACTCTCCCCCATGTCTGTAGTTAATTCCACCAATTAACGCACTTATAGTATAAGCTCATCAGGCATGCCATAGTATTTCACAGCGTACAGGATGAACAGATGAATGTATCTTTCAGCACCAGCTGAGTCTTGCTTGGAAACCTGTATACAATGCAGGTCGAATAGAAAGGCGCACAAGCCTAATTATAACTGCGCTATTTCTAGATTTAGGCCATAACTTGTCAATCACAATACAAACACATTGCAATATACACCAAACACATTTCCTGCACGGACTGCCGCATTTGGTTTCCACCGCAGTAAGACATATTGAGGACACTGGAAAATTTAATGTAGAAAAGATACTCCAGAAATATTAGTCATAAAGGTTCATTAAAGCTATGATTTCACAATGGCTTGCAGCAATTCTGGCAATCTGTCCCGAATGTTCTCCTAGATTGTATTTTGCTCTGTTAATACTGTATATCATGAGCTAAATGTAGTGTAAATAGTCTCGATAGTAATTATCCCTGGTGTTTCTTCATGGTCTGTACGTACACTAATATAGCAAGTATATAGAGCTATATGAAATAGTGTAACACTGCGCGCTATAGTGCGACTAATACCAAAAAACTACACAGAGCGCCTTCCTCCTTATCACGTAATTAACAGACCGCTACAAACATATATCTGCGGTCGGGCTGCTCCCCTAACTAAAGACACGCTACAGTGTCATGGGCTGAGCAGCTCCTCCAGAATTGCCACCATTTTTTTTAGTTTTTCATTTTCTGCCAAACATATATCTGTGTCCAGGTCTGTTGTCTGTTGTGATACAGTGTTCTGCGATGGTCCACGTGTCTATTCTGTATCTGATACAGAGCGGGGGAGCGGATCCAGGGGGGGATGGCTGTAGCATCGGCTGTATATTAATATTTAAGTATTGGGAATTCGCCCAGGCCGGTGGCAGAAAATACCCGTTACCTGTTAGATTAATGCTCACGTCTGAGCTGGTGACGTCACAGCAGGTGAGCTACAGTTCGCCATCCGTAGATCACCTGCGTTGACGTCACCAGCTCAGATGTGAGCGTTAATCTAACAGGTAACGGGTATATTCTGCCACCGGCTGGGGCGAATTCCCAATACTTAAATATTAATATACAGCCGATGCTACAGCCATCCCCCCTGGATCCGCTCATCCGCTCTGTATCAGATACAGAATAGACACGTGGACCATCGCAGAACACTGTATCGCAACAGATACATCTGAGTGAAGGTAGGACCTGGACACAGATATATGTTTGTAGCGGTCTGTTAATTACGTGATAAGGAGGAAGGCGCTCTGTGTAGTTTTTTGGTATTAGTCGCACTATAGCACGCGGTGTTACACTATTTCATATAGCTCTATATATTTGCGTTTTGTACAGCTGGTCTGCACATTACTTTACATAGCAGGTTACGGGACTGCTAAAACACCGCTGCGATTTCTATGTGGTGTAGCGCCAGTTGACAACACTGTATGTACTAATATAGCAAGTACAAGCTTAAAGCGAACATCTCATATTAAAGCTCTGAACCCGGACATATCCTTGTTTTCACCCAGGCAGCCCCTCTGATATGAGCATAGGGGCATTTCATACTCCGATGCTCTCCCTTGTCCTGCATTGCACAGAGCAAGGGCTGTTTGTTTATGTTTATGGGTGGGCTTTAGCTAAAGTCTGCCCATTAGTGCCGGTGATGTCACGGGAACACTGCTAGGTGGAAGCCTCTGCCTAGCAATGTGAAAAAATATAAACAAACAGCCCTTGCCCTGCGATACAGCACAGGGCAAGGGAGAGCATAGGAGCATGAACTGCTCCGATGCTCATATCAGAGGGGCTGCCTGGGTGAAATCCCCTTTAACTAAGGTGGCTGATCAGCCAGCAGCATGTTATAGAGCAGGAGGGGCTGAGCAGATTGATACCTAGTTTTTTGGAAGAAGACTCAGTGTAAGGCTACATGCACATGAACGTTGTTTGTTTCCGTGTCCGTTCAGTTATTTTTGCAGATCCGCAATTTGCGGACCACAAAACACATAGGGTCGTGTGCATGTAGCCTAACTTGTATTTCTTTAAGTCCCTGCTCTTTCTAGACATAGAAGTCCAGTGGGCGGTCCTATTCAGTGGGCGGTCCTATTCAGCGGGTATGTATAGATTGTTGTCAACCAGTGAATAGGACAGCCCAGCTAGAAAGAGCAATGAGTTAAATGTATAAATTACAAGTTTAACTAAATGTTTTCCCATAAATCTATCTGCTCAGTTCCTGCTGCTATATAACATGATTCCCATAGGTAGGACTACATGTGCAACATGACAGACTCCCACCCAGCTAGTTATATAGACACTCCCCTATCAATGCCCCGTCCATGGACATAACATAATAGGAAAGAGTTCCATGGTCATGTGACCACAGCCAAGAATACATGACAAAATTACTGCTACTTTCATAAATAATTATTTTAAAGGATGATGATGCAAACCAGGAAACCCCTTTAACTAATTAATATTCATATTTCTGTATAGCATTGTTACTTAAAGGGGTTGTTAAAATATTATAAATGTATCCTGCCCAACAGATATGGCTATTATATCACGTTTCCCATATACCACCATTTATCAAAACTGCCTTATTCTGAAGTCATTAGCCTACCATTGAATCCTATGGCAAATCTGTTTTGATAATCAATCGCTGTTGGTTACATCCTGTAGTGGAGCCTTGTAATGTAGAAAGCGTCATTGGTAAGGACAAGGGGTTCGAGTCAATGTCCTGCTGAAACTGCCCTAAGACATGATGGGACAGGAGACACATGACAAAACCAGGAAGTAGGATTCAAGCATGGGGGGTAAGAGAAAACTGGAAATGAGGTAAATAAAATAAATAAATAAATCCAAGGAGGAATGGGAGCAAAAAGAGTAGTTGATGGAAATACACTTTAAGTGCACCTCTAATTATTATGTGTACGGAGCTGTTTGGTCATTGTATGTTTGTATTGTTAGTGTACTGTGTTTGTATTTATGGTTGTAGCACTGTAAAGCATTTTATACAGTGGTACAGAAGTGTGTGGCACCATAGTTTATGGCACTTACAATTAGGTACTCTGTGGCATAGCTATGTGTACACTGTATGACAGTACACCATATGAGAGGGGGCACTAACAGAAGGTATAGCATACGGTAACTTCCACCATAGGGCCAGCACTGCCCACAGTTTGGTTCTTGACCTTAGACATAGGACTGCATAGAAACTGCAGCTGCGTAATGGGATATAGGAGATGTTAGAGGAAGAAAGTATACCAGCATGCTGCAATAATGCTTCCTCTTAATGAAGTTGAATTCCAGCCTGGCGTTTTAATCACACCATGTTTTGCTTTAGAATGATTAACAACGGCTATGTCTTTTCTATGTCTAGCCTTGTATCTATATACTGTAAATACTAATACTATCGTAATCAGTATGAATCACCACAGACTGACGTATATGATGGGTTTGTGGATGTACAGTAAATCTCTATTGTCTTTACAGCACATTGTGCATGCCAGCTTTGCCATCCAGATTTACTCCAGACTTCCTGGGGATCTTGGCATCAGTGGAAGGTGCTCATCTGTTTTATAGATAGATTTGGTTGGTAACTCAATGAAATCACTCCATATGATTCAAATTAGTGCAAACAAGGATTAAAATTACACAAGGAAAGCATTATTCCTCTCATAGTAGAGGCCATAAGTGGCCATAGAAGAGGACTGCATGTTACAACTAGAGATGAGCGAAGTTTTCAAAAGTTCAATTTGATCGCCTTGCCAAATTTTTCCCAAAAATTAGCTTTGTTCTGAATTAATTCGTCATGAAGTGCGTTAAATCAGGTCTATCCTGGCCTTCAGTTAAACTTTAGGGAGAATGTATCCCTGTGTACATCACTGTGCAGTGCAGCAATATGCATAGATAGTCCTTTTTTGTAGCGAAACAGTTACTGTGCGTCTGAATAACAGGCAGAACACATATATGGATGCGCGCATCCTGCAGGCCACCAACAGTCCTAGCTAGCCCTAGCTAAACAAAGAAAAAGGCATGTGTGCCCCTGTAGGTGTCCCAAAGACTTAGTGGAACAAAATAAGGACATGGAGGCAGCACTAATAAAGTAGTGGAAAAAGTAGTTCCTGTAGTTTGAGCGTCCACCTTCATACCGTCAGTATTTGAAAATAAATCATAGATAAATAAGAAATCACAGTCAATCACTAGTGTCACTTAATTAATATATGCAGGCATGGGATCCAGCCGGTTCTCTCCGGTTCTGCCGAACCGTTTGTTAAAATTACAGGCGGTTCGCAGGACCGGTGAGAAGCAGGGATCCCGACCCGGTCCTGCAGCTGCGCCTGCACCAGTGGCGTAGCTATAGGGGTGGGGGCGGAGCGGAAGCCGAGAGGAGAGGCCCTGTGTGACGCGCACTGTGCAGGGCAGCTGGGCAGGCGAAGTGAGGAGGGGCCGGGGGAGCGGCTTCAGTTGAGGTGCGACGCAGGACTTAGTCACGTACCTCACTGTGACCTCCTGCGGCGGATCTCGCGAGATGACGCGATGACGCGGCGCGGGAAGGCACAGTGAGCGAGGCATTGGTGACCGCCTGTACCAGGATGCCACAAGCTGTGAAGGAGAGAGAGGTAAGTATTAATTATTTCTCCTAAGCAGGTGCCTACTCCACCTTCCCCTCATCCTGACCCAATGTTTAGATTCTTTTAGCCAAACAAGAGTTATGGATGGGGTTGATGACAATATTTAAGGTGGCCACACACAGGGAAACACATCTATTTTGCCCACAGAGTAAGAGCAGCTTTTTTAAGCGGTACTCCACTATGTAATGGCCCCCTCTTTATTATTAATATAATGGCCCCCTCTTTATTATTAATGTAATGGCCCCCTCTTTGTTATTAATGTAATGGCCCCCTCTTTATTATTAATATAATGGCCCCCTCTTTATTATTAATGTAATGGCTCCCTCTTTGTTATTAATGTAATGGCCCCCTCTTTATTATTAATGTAATGGCTCCCTCTTTGTTATTAATGTAATGGCCCCCTCTTTGTTATTAATGTAATGGCCCCCACTTTATTATTAATATAATGGCCCCCACTTTATTATTAATATAATGGCCCCCTCTTTATTATTAATATAATGGCCCCCACTTTATTATTAATGTAATGGCCCCCTCTTTATTATTAATGTAATGGCCCCCTCTTTGTTATTAAAGTGGGGGCCATTATATTAATAATAAAGTGGGGGCCATTATATTAATAATAAAGTGGGGGCCATTATATTAATAATAAAGTGGGGGCCATTATATTAATAATAAAGTGGGGGCCATTATATTAATAATAAAGTGGGGGCCATTATATTAATAATAAAGTGGGGGCCATTATATTAATAATAAAGTGGGGGCCATTACAATAATAACAAAGAGGGGGCCGTTACAGTAATAAAGAGGGGGCCGTTCCAGTAATAACAAAGAGGGGGCCATTACAGTAATAACAAAGAGGGGGCCATTATATTAATAAAAAAGAGGGGGCCATTATATTAATAAAAAAGAGGGGGTCATTATATTAATAATAAAGAGTGGGCCATTATAATAATAATAAAGAGGGGGCCATTACAGTAATAACAAAGAGGGGGCCTAAGGCTTTTTAAAAGTTGAGTGGTATGTGTGTAGTGTATATATGGTGTATGTAAATATGTCGTGACTGTGTTGCATATATATGGTGTATGTATATATGTGTCATGACTCGTGACGCGCTGCGTATCCACCGCTGAGTAGGGAACCTGTTGTTAAAAATTTGAATCCCACCCCTGAATATATGTATCACAGAATAACTTCACCAGTATAAAACATAACCTTTAGGCCTCATGCACACGACCGTTGTGTGTTTTGCCATACGCAAATTGCAGATCCGCAAAACACGGATGGTGTCCGTGTGCGTACCGCAATTTGCGGAATGGCACGGACAGCCATTAATATAATTGCCTATTCTTGTCCGCAAAACGTGGACAAGAATAGGACAGGTTATATTTTTTTGGGCAGACCATGGAACGGAGCAACGGATGCTGACAGCACAAGGAGTGCTGTCCGCATCTTTTGTGGCCCTATTGAAGTGAATGGGTCCGCATCCAAGCAGCAAAAACTGCGGCTCGGATGCGGAACAAAACAACGGCCGTGTGCATGAGGCCTTAATAATATTCATTCAAATACCTCAAAAAAGTGTGGGTGAGAATTTATTTAGGCTGGGAAGAAGGGGGCCACTACTGCAGAAAGGAAAAGATAACTCACCCTGCCTACAATACAGAATGGCCGTCCCATGTCAGGAACCTCCTAAATGCCCTATATGGCCCTGACATAGTATTTTAATTAATATTATTAAAGGCTATGTTTTATACCGTCAGTATTTGGTCAGCATTTGATCAGTATTGGTAAGGTAAAAACAGAAGTGGGTCCAAAACAGAGATAACATGTGATGAAAATATTTCCACATCTCCTGTGTTTTGGACCCACTCCTGCTAATGGCCTCCAAATCATTAACGAATCCTGATGCAAAATATTGACCGTGTGATAAAGGCCTTTTCTGGATGTTCAAATGACAGGACCCGTTTTTTGTTGTTTTGTTTTTTTCTGTTCTGGTGATATCAACGCGGCCAAACAGGGACACTAGTGGCCCCGTAAGAGACTGGTGAGGATGGCAACAGCATGAAGAGTCACAAGACATCTTGCAGTTGGGTGGAAGACGTCAGGAACCGGGTGACAACCAGATTGAAGACAGGTTAGCCCTTCCTGATGCAGCGCAGACAGAATGTTCCTCCCATTATCGGTGACCATGATTCCTATCTCCAGTTGGTGAGGAGACAGCCAGCATTCGATTTCTTGGTTGATGACGCAGAGCAGTTTCTTTCCGGTGTGACTCCTTTCGCCCAGGCTGGTTAACAACATCGTGCTTTGCATAAGTGGTATGCTGGAGGACCACTCAGAACTTTGCCGACAGTGGCTGAGGACAAGGTGGAGGATTTTGGCACATAAATCCCAACGCGGAAGCACATACACCCAGTGGACTGTAAAGGACATATATTGTCCTTGGCCAAAGTTACAGCTCCACACGTCAGCACTGGCATGACCTGTACTAGACACAAGCAGGCTCAAGAACTGGCCCACATTCTGCTTAACATATGTGAAAGGGACTGTAGTACCAGCAATTCGGCAAGTGCATGTTAAGCTTCTGCTCCGTTAGATACGTGCTTGCATACTGTTATCTCTTTGCCTTGGTGATCGATTGTTGAAACACGTGATGAAGAGTAGGAGGAGCATCAGGAGCAATAGATGAAGGGAAGAAACAAAAGCTTCCTTCTGCTGAGGTTGAGGAGCCCTGACTGCTGGAGAAGGCATGGGGCCACTGGAAGATGCAGCGGTTTCTGCGTCAGGCTGTACCACTACATTTTACCACAGTTTTCCCAGGCCACTTTATGGATATTTTACCCCCAGCAATCGGTGCTGACTGGCTGCCACTGCCTTTATGAACTTGTGCACTGCTAGTTGTTTCCTGACAGATAGGCTCCTGAGTAGCAGACAGTCCACCCTGGGCGCGTTTGGCTCCAGATCTCCCACCCCTTCCACTCTGCTGGCTCATTGGCATGCTGCCACCCTGCTGCTGTTTCACGGGCCTGCTGCCACCCTCACCCCTAATGATGATGATGATGCCCCCTCTTCACCTGGCTCCCACGTGAAATTGGCTACATCATCATCTACTAACGTCTGTTCACCGTCACCAGTTTCATGGCCATATGTAGCCTTTCAGGTGAAAAATGTTCTACATGTAGCCCATTATGTTCAGTTTTTCTTTATCACCATACTTAAAAAAAAGGTGGAAAATGTCACCACGACTCTTTACCAGTGTATTCCCAAAAAACTTAAAGGAGTATTCCAGGATTTCACTATTGATCACCTATCGTAAGGATAAGCCATTAATTTCTGATTTGTGGGGGTCCAACATCCCACACCCTCATGAACATTAGCTGTACTACAAAGTTCCATCCATTGCGTTGTCCTACACAATGGACAGAGCTTGTTACTGCAGCACTGCTCCTATTCACTTCAGTGTTTTGGCACCAACTTTTGGCCTTGGAGCTACTGCAGAGCAGCCGATTGGCGGGTATTCAGGGTGTATTCCCAACTATCAGATATTGGCAGTCTATCCCTAGGATCGACCATCCCAATAGTAAAATCCTGAAATGCTCCATTAAATCAACCCTTCCCCATTCCATTATCTTTGCCTATATGGTTAGGTTTACTATGCTCTTTTTTGAAAAGCTTTACATCTGTCATATTTTTCCTTCACATTTCTGTTGGAACAAATAACTGGATCTCAATGTTCTGGCTTAGTAGAGAAGTTATTATTAACCAATGAATCACAGTATAGTTCATTTAAAAAAACTAAAAATAGCACACTGTAATTTTTGAGTATGCATATTTCATAATGGCAATCAATAATTATCCATAACATAAATATCACAAGCACATACTAGAAGGTAGTAAGATCAATAGTCCCATTTACTCTGTGCTGGCTTGGCTCATGGATCTTCAGGTATCCTTAATTGCCTGCCTCAAGTCTACAGTCTGGTAGTTAAACTGACTATAATTATATGTATTTTGTGTATTACTGGAATATTTCTACCTTGTGGTTTTCAGAATAGGATGCTTTATGTTATTTAGTGTTTTTTAGAAAACAGATTTTATTTTTCTCTGGATATAGTGTATATAAAAATAAGAACAGCAAGTAATGTGCCATTCTAGCACATGTGACTGCTGAGGCCAGTGACTGGCCACAGTGTTTACAAGACAAAGCCATTTCCGGTCTGGCACTGAAAACTCGTCCCACAACAAATAAGCCCTCATATGACTATCTCAATAAAAAATTTTAAATATGATGGTTTTTAAAAGGTGGAGGTTCAAAAAAAGAAAAAATATTTGTGCCCTGAAACTGAATATAGGCCAACATCACATGGAGCCCTTATTATACAGGATGGTAATAGAGCTCTAAATATGTCCCTCTCAAAAATGTCCCTTGCAGCATACAGGTACATATAAAGTTACAAAGTAGCTTGCACTGCCTATGAAGGGTGGTCATGGTCTGATTGATATCTCACAGGCCAAATATGTCATTATAAGTCAGGTCCACGCATGCTCAGTGTATAGATAAAGGGGATGTCAGCGCACCTCGCTTTACGAGGCATTCCCTGGATGCCTCTGTAGTTGGCTTCTAATGATGCATCCTGGCCTGCGGGACATCGCTCATGCCAGGGCTGCAGCACTCTTAAGGAGACTAGGACTGCCCACACGAAAGAGAAAGCTACTTTGTAATTCTATTTTTTCCTTTAAACGGGGTTGCAAATTTCTGAGAGTGACATCTTTAGAAACCTATTACCATCCTGTATAGCCCTTTGGGAGCAGTTTAGAGGCTGTTCATGGGATGACATGTTTCCTTTAAGGGGTTCATTTCACTTCCCTAATATGGCTCTACAAATCCTTTGATGGGCTACAGATGTCATTTATGGCAATCTGTATTCTTCTCCTGGCCTAGCATGGATCCTCTCTGCATTCTTTGGGGGAAATGTATGAAGCTTTACACAGAAAGTTTCTGCTATAAAAAAAATTATACATTTTGACACATAATTTTTGAGCAAAAACAAGCAACTTTTTGTGATTTTACGCTACTCTTGGCACTTCTGAGAAGTGAATGGGTATGTTTTTTTTTTAAGTAAAAAAAAAATTGCGCAATCTCCTTTCCATTGGGTGGTGCGATAAATCTCTCACTCTGTTTCTACTTGTTGGTCTTTAGAGAACACTTTTAGCAGGTCAGAAAAACGAAATCTTGGTGTCACCTATTGCTATGGGTGGACATTTTTGGTCAGACTCAGACTGAGTACCTCTTGGGTAAGGTCTCATCATAGATTGTACAGTCCAATAGTATTGTTCCCAAGAGAGGCCATCGGTCGCTTAAAGACAGCCAATATATCAGTTAGCAATAATTCTCTGCCTATGGTTGCCTTGGCTTATTAATCAAAATGTAAAAATTTGTAGGATCCTCTAAAATAGTAAACATTGTTTAGAAATCCTCTGATTTCTAAATGCAATTACATTTCAGACCATTGTTGGTTTTCGTGTTTGTGCACGTTTCATTTGGCATTTCCATTGTAATACTTTGCTATTGTTAATTCTTCATGTAAACAATAGGAGCGAGGGGTTAGGTGGCTCTTCCTATTATCTTGGTAGGATATAAATAGCTGCAATTAAGCCTGACAGCGGTAGGCCACGCCAGGCCACCTCACACTTTTTATCACAGCAGCCTGATAGATTAACAAACTCTTGCTAATCCTGGGGACATGAAAAGCACAAACTACATTCCCCAGCATGCAATTCATTTTAATGAGTCCTACCGCTAACTAAACATTTGGGACCCAGATAAAATGAAAGATCGTCTGCATGGCAAACAATACATTTTGAAAAAAGACTATTGTTTGTTGGTGTCATCATGAGATTATAAAGCTACTTCACATCACAGAGCCAGATGTTATTCAGGAAATCAGCAGAAAATACCACCATACTAGGGACTGGCAAGGGGGTACCTACCTGGATCAGGGGGCGTAACTACCAAAGCGGCAGACCATGAGACTGCTATGGGGCCCAGGGCAAGAGGGGGCCCAGTCTTAGTTGGGATTATCTCCTCTTCTACTAGAGGTGAAAACGTAGTCAGGACTCTACCCTCTAATGGGAACAACTTTTAGCAACTGAGACAGTGGCACAATGGTCCAAGGGTCATTGAAAAGGGTTTAAGCAGAAACCCTTCTGTCCTGTGTGGGGGGCCTGGTTTGATCTTTGCTATGGGCCCCTTACTTCTCTAGGTATGCCACTGAACTGGATGGCACTCTTACCTGCCATATGGTGCTTAAAAGTTTGTGAACCCTTAAGAACTTTCTATATTTCTGCATAAATGTGACCTAAAACTACATCAGATTTTTACACAACTCCTAAAAGAGGAGGTGGGCATTAAGCGCTGATGTGTTTATTCTGTAAGTTGCCTCCTACGTCAGTGCCCTATTATCTAGCAATGGAATGCTGCTGGATGCAAGGGCAGTCTTAGATTATTTTTTTAACACGTCTGGAGCATCCCTTTACCCTGTGACGAACACTAATTAGGGTGGCACTTATGTTAAAAGACATGTCTGTTATGAGATTACCCCCTTTTAATGGTCACTGTGGTTTCTACAAACTTTGCATAAATCAATAGAAAAGCTGATTATAAGAAACATTCTTATCCAAGAAACAATGCTTCTTTTTGTCCACCCCCTTCTAAACTAACATTTTCTACTAAGCTTGTTTTGAGAGACAAGACGACCACACGCGGCGCACCTTCACCAGTAGCTCAGGCAAATTGGGGTGGGGTTTGAGAAACCGCTGAACCACTAGGTTGAACAAGTGGGCTAGGCATGGTATGTGTGTGAGCTTGCTGAGCTCCAAAGCCACCACCAAGTTATGGCCATTATCAGACACAACCATGCCTTGTTGTAGGTTGAGTGGCGAGAGCCACAGCTCAGTCTGGTCTCTTATCCCCTGCCACAGCTCTGCGGCGGTGTGCTGTTTGTCACCTAAGCAGATCAGTTTAAGCACGGCCTGTTGCCGCTTCCCCACTGCAGTGCTACATTTCTTCAGGCTACTGATTCATGGCTGACTGGTGCTATAAGATGATAATTCAGAGGTGGAAGTGGAGGAGGAGGTGGAGGAGGAGAGGGGGGGGGGGGGGGTTGCAGCCACTAACATAGGTGGTGGCGGAAACCCTGATGGAAGTAGGGCCTGCATTCCATTTCCACAAGTCTATGTTTCTAAGTCATCGACAGCTTCCGCCGGTCTGGCAACGCTGCAGCAGCGCTGGCAGTTGCCAGTTTACCAACTGTTGTGCTCGCACATGTTGGCCAAGCTTTGTGAGAAGCAGAGGGCAGTAGTGGAATACCAGCTGCCTTTCCAGTCAGCTTCCGCTCTTCACAAGCGACGAGTGGGCATTGATGTCTGACCTCTGTGAGGTTTTACGCCACTTTGAGGAATCAACACAGATGGTGAGCGGCGATAATGCTATTATCAGCGTAGCCATCCCACTTCTGTGTCTACTCAAATGCTCGCTGCTCACACTTTGCATGTGGAAGAGGTGGAAATGGGGGAAGAAAGTACACAGGGTGATAGCCAGGCCACCCTCCATTCATCTTTTCAGCGTGAATTGGATGATGATGATGTGGAGGAGCAGGAGACGGTTGCCTCCGCTACAGAGGGTAGTACCCATGGAAGTTTTATTCCATCTGTTCAGCGTGGATGGGTAGAAGAGGAGGAACAGGATGAGGAGATTGAGAGTCATCCTCCTGATGAGAACAGTGAAGTCTTGTCCGTTGGGACTCTGCCACACGTGGCTGACTTTATGTTAGGCTGCCTTTCCCGTGACCCCCCACGTTGTACGCTTTTGGCCAACACCAATTACTGGTTGTTCACTCTTCTCGACCCCCTCTACAAAGAGAACTTCTCATCTCTCATTACTGTGGTGGAGAGGACAAGCAAAATGGTGCAATACCAGAAGGTCCTTGTGGAAAAATTGCTCCAAAAATTTCCAGCTGACAACGATGACTGCAGAGTACGTAGTTCCTTGGCCAGCCAAAGAGGGGAGACAAGGGGAACACACAGCAGTTCCAACAGAGGCAGGGCAACACTCTCCAAGGCCTGGGACAGTTTCATGACACCCCGCCAGCACCCTCAACCTGATTCGCAGCCTAGTGTCACAAGGAGGGAAAAATTTAGGAAGATGGTGAAGGAGTACGTAGCAGACCGTGTCAGCGTCCTCATTGATCCCTGTGTGATATACAACTATTGGGTGTCCAAGCTGAACACGTGGCACGAACTGGCGCTCTACGCCTTGGAGGTGCTGGCCTGGCCCGCTGCCAGCGTTTTGTTAGAGTGGAAAGCGGCTGAACATAAAGGCACTCTAAGGCCTCATACACACGACTTACGTTTTTTGCGGTCCGCAAACCGCGGATCTGCAAAAAACAGAAGCCGTCTGTGTGCCTTCCGCAATTTGTGGAACGGAACTGGTGGCTCATTGTAGAAATGCCTATTCTTGTCCGCAAAACGGAGCCAAAGAACGGAGCAACGGATGCGGACAGCACACGGAGTGCTGTCCAAATCTTTTGCGGCCCTATTGAAGAGAATGGGTCCGCATCCGAGCCACAAAAACTGCTCGCTTCATCAGGTTAACTCTTTATCTCCCTCATACCTTAAGGGAGACGCAGCAGCTTGGTTTTCACTACATTGCCTTTCCTAGTGTTGTGCCTACTGGTTGCAGAGATTTCGGCAAAGCCAGCCGAACTGCCGGCTGTCAGTCACAGTTAAGGGGCAAGGTAAGGGGCGTGGTTATCTTGACTTGAAGCAAGGAGGCCGCTGCCCCCTTAACTTCAAGCATGACTAGAAGAGCGCGCGGGCAGTGGATAAAAGAACGTTTTCTGAGCTTTAGCTGCATCGGCCTTCAGGAAGAAAATCATCGTCGGAAACACGCTGCTGGCTACTGTCAGGTACTGCTGGCGGCTTGGGATGGTTTTTGGAGGTGACAGGTTCCCTTTAACTTTTACAATTTTTATTATAATCCTATTTATAGAATTGCTAGAATGCACAAAATTATATATATATATATATATATATATATATATATATATATATGTATATAATGTGTGTGTATATACGAGAAAAGGCATGATTCTGCTCCCCTATGAAAGCAGATCATCATCAGCATCAAAGACACATAATGAACTTATCAATTACTGTGAGGGACACATATGATTCTCTTCTGTAGAGTACCAGACCCGATTATATTTTCCTCTTCTGATGAAAGGTTGCGATAACTTCTCTTTAGATGATGGCCTGTATTCTTCAATTACCTACAGCAGCAGTTTGTTACAGACCAATGGCTGCTCACAGATCACATTAGGAATGGATTCCACACATGATGCCTTGCAGTCTATGCGGATTTGATCACAATTAACATCGCTACGAGATATTTTCTTACAAGCTTGCTGGCACCACAACAAAGTACTGTACAGCGTAATTGACTTGAATGTTATCACCAGGCAACATCTATTCAGGTCAAGCACTTAACCTTTAAGTAAATTGACATGATGTCCAGTAGAACATAGGAAGAGAGTAGAGATGAGCGAATCGAGGTTGACGAAGTGGAATTCCATCCGAATTTCAGGAAAAATTTGATTTGCACCGAATCCAACTTTCCTCACGCCTCTTCGTAACGAATCGCTTTTTTTGCTAAAATGGCTGCTGCACGTGTTAGGACATGGAGCAAGGAACTTTAGGAACGAGGGATCACCCACAATGCCATGCATGCAGCCAATCAGCAGCCAGCCAGCCCTGTGATGTCACAGCCCTATAAATAGCTGCAGCCATCTTGGATTCAGCCATTTTCCAGTGACCAGTTGCAAGAAAAAGTATGTGAACCCTTTGGAATGATATGGATTTCTGCACAAATTAATCATAAAATGTGATCTGATCTTCATCTAAGTCACAACAATAGACAAACACAGTCTGCGTAAACTAATAACACACAAATAATTAAATGTTACCATGTTTTTATTGAACACACCATGTAAACATTCACAGTGCAGGTGGAAAAAGTATGTGAACCCCTAGACTAATGACATCTCCAAGAGCTAATTGGAGTGAGGTGTTATCCAACTGGAGTCCAATCAATAAAATGAGATTGGAGGTGTTGGTTACAGCTGCCCTGCCCTATAAAAAAAAAACACACACACCAGTTCTGGGTTTGCTTTTCACAAGAAGCATTGCTTGATGTGAATGATGCCTCGCACAAAAGAGCTCTCAGAAGACCTACGATTAAGAATTGTTGACTTGCATAAAGCTGGAAAGGGTTATAAAAGTATCTCTAAAAGCCTTGCTATTCATCAGTCCACGGTAAGACAAATTGTCTATAAATGGAGAAAGTTCAGCATTGCTGCTACTCTCCCTAGGAGTGGCCGTCCTGTAAAGATGACTGCAAGAGCACAGCGCAGACTGCTCAATGAGGTGAAGAAGAATCCTAGAGTGTCAGCTAAAGACTTACAAAAGTCTCTGGCATATGCTAACATCCCTGTTATTGAATCTACGATACGTAAAACGCTAAACAAGAATGGATTTCATGGGAGGATACCACAGAGGAAGCCACTGCTGTCCAAAAAAAACATTGCTGCTCATTTACAGTTTGCACAAGAGCACCTGGATGTTCCACAGCAGTACTGGCAAAATATTCTGTGGACAGATGAAACCAAAATTAAGTTGTTTGGAAGAAACACACAACACTATGTGTGGCGAAAAAGAGGCAATAGCACACCAACATCAAAACCTCATCCCAACTGTGAAGTATGGTGGTGGGGGCATCATGGTTTGGGGCTGCTTTGCTGCGTCAGGGCCTGGACGGATTGTCATAATCAAAGGAAAAATGAATTCCCAAGTTTATCAAGACTAGGGATGAGCGAACTCGAACTGTATAGTTCGGGTTCGTACCGAATTTTGGGGTGTCCGTGACACGGACCCGAACCCGGACATTTTCGTAAAAGTCCGGGTTCGGGTTCGGTGTTCGTCGCTTTCTTCGCGCTTTTGTGACGCTTTCTTGGCGCTTTTTGAAAGGCTGCAAAGCAGCCAATCAACAAGCGTCATACTACTTGCCCCAAGAGGCCATCACAGCCATGCCTACTATTGGCATGGCTGTGATTGGCCAGAGCACCATGTGACCCAGCCTCTATTTAAGCTGGAGTCACATAGCGCCGCCCGTCACTCTGCTCTGATTAGCGTAGGGAGAGGTTGCGGCTGCGACAGTAGGGCGAGATTAGGCAGATTAACTCCTCCAAAGGACTTGATTAACTGATCGATCTGCAGCTGTGGATCATTGAGCTGCTGATCCTCAATTGCTCACTGTTTTTAGGCTGCACAGACCGTTTGTCAGTCTCATTTTTCTGGGGTGATCGGCGGCCATTTTGTGTCTTGTGGTGCGCCAGCACAAGCTGCGACCAAGTGCATTTAACCCTCAATGGTGTGGTTGTTTTTTGGCTAAAGCCTACATCAGGGTGAAGCTGTCACACCAAGTGCATTTAACCAGCAATAGTCTGTTCATTTTTTGGCCATATACAAAATCAGGGGCAAGCTGCGCCTGTCACCAAGTGCATTTAACCCTCAATGGTGTGGTTGTTTTTTGGCTAAAGCCTACATCAGGGTGAAGCTGTCACACCAAGTGCATTTAACCAGCAATAGTCTGTTCATTTTTTGGCCATATACAAAATCAGGGGCAAGCTGCGCCTGTCACCAAGTGCATTTAACCCTCAATGGTGTGGTTGTTTTTTGGCTAAAGCCTACATCAGGGTGAAGCTGTCACACCAAGTGCATTTAACCAGCAATAGTCTGTTCATTTTTTGGCCATATCCCAGTCTAATTCTGTCACTAAATCCATACCGGTCACCCAGCGCCTAAATACTAGGCCTCAAATTTATATCCAGCTAAATCTGTCCCTAGTGCTGTAGCTGGGCGAGTTATTTAGTGTCCGTTCAAGCACATTTCTTGTTCTGGGTTGAAATACAATTCCCAATTTAGCAATTTCATAATTTAGTGGTTCCTGCTATATCAGAGCTATTTGAAATCTATCCCAAAAAGGGTATATAATATTGAAGGTGCACATTGGGTCATTCAGAATAACTTCACACACACCCGCTACTGTGTATTTCCAAGTCTAATTCTGTCACTAAACCCATACCTGTCACCCAGCGCCTAAATACTAGGCCTCAAATTTAAATCCCTCTAAATCTCTCGTTACCCACCGCTGTACTGTTGTTGCTGGGCAAGATATTTAGTGTCCGTCAAAGCACATTTTTTGTTCTGGGTTGAAGTACAATTCCCAATTTAGCAATTTCATAATTTAGTGGTTTCTGCTATATCAGAGCTATTTGAAATCTATCCCTAAAAGGGTATATAATATTGAAGGTGCACATAGGGTCATTCAGAATAACTTCACACACACGCTTCTGTGCATTTCCAAGTCTAATTCTGTCACTAAATCCATACCGGTGACCCAGCGCCTAAATACTAGGCCTCAAATTTAAATCCCTCTAAATCTCTCGTTACCCACCGCTGTACTGTTGTTGCTGGGCAAGATATTTAGTGTCCGTCAAAGCACATTTTTTGTTCTGGGTTGAAGTACAATTCCCAATTTAGCAATTTCATAATTTAGTGGTTTCTGCTATATCAGAGCTATTTGAAATCTATCCCTAAAAGGGTATATAATATTGAAGGTGCACATAGGGTCATTCAGAATAACTTCACACACACGCTTCTGTGCATTTCCAAGTCTAATTCTGTCACTAAATCCATACCGGTGACCCAGCGCCTAAATACTAGGCCTCAAATTTAAATCCCTCTAAATCTCTCGTTACCCACCGCTGTACTGTTGTTGCTGGGCAAGATATTTAGTGTCCGTCAAAGCACATTTTTTGTTCTGGGTTGAAGTACAATTCCCAATTTAGCAATTTCATAATTTAGTGGTTTCTGCTATATCAGAGCTATTTGAAATCTATCCCAAAAAGGGTATATAATATTGAAGGTGCACATTGGGTCATTCAGAATAACTTCACACACACCCGCTACTGTGTATTTCCAAGTCTAATTCTGTCACTAAACCCATACCTGTCACCCAGCGCCTAGATACTAGGCCTCAAATTTAAATCCCTCTAAATCTCTCGTTACCCACCGCTGTACTGTTGTTGCTGGGCAAGATATTTAGTGCCCGTCAAAGCACATTTTTTGTTCTGGGTTGAAGTACAATTCCCAATTTAGCAATTTCATAATTTAGTGGTTCCTGCTATATCAGAGCTATTTGAAATCTATCCCAAAAAGGGTATATAATATTCAAGGTGCACATTGGGTCATTCAGAATAACTTCACACACACGCTTCTGTGCATTTCCAAGTCTAATTCTGTCACTAAATCCATACCGGTCACCCAGCGCCTAAATACTAGGCCTCAAATTTATATCCCGCTGAATTTGAATACAATACATTGGGCCAAATAATATATTTGTTGTTGTGGTGAACCATAACAATGAGAAAAACATCTAGTAAGGGACGCGGACGTGGACATGGTCGTGGTGGTGTTAGTGGACCCTCTGGTGCTGGGAGAGGACGTGGCCGTTCTGCCACATCCACACGTCCTAGTGTACCAACTACCTCAGGTCCCAGTAGCCGCCAGAATTTACAGCGATATATGGTGGGGCCCAATGCCGTTCTAAGGATGGTAAGGCCTGAGCAGGTACAGGCATTAGTCAATTGGGTGGCCGACAGTGGATCCAGCACGTTCACATTATCTCCCACCCAGTCTTCTGCAGAAAGCGCACAGATGGCGCCTGAAAACCAACCCCATCAGTCTGTCACATCACCCCCATGCATACCAGGGAAACTGTCTCAGCCTCAAGTTATGCAGCAGTCTCTTATGCTGTTTGAAGACTCCGCTGGCAGGGTTTCCCAAGGGCATCCACCTAGCCCTTCCCCAGCGGTGAAAGACATAGAATGCACTGACGCACAACCACTTATGTTTCCTGATGATGAGGACATGGGAATACCACCTCAGCATGTCTCTGATGATGACGAAACACAGGTGCCAACTGCTGCGTCTTTCTGCAGTGTGCAGACTGAACAGGAGGTCAGGGATCAAGACTGGGTGGAAGACGATGCAGGGGACGATGAGGTCCTAGACCCCACATGGAATGAAGGTCGTGCCACTGACTTTCACAGTTCGGAGGAAGAGGCAGTGGTGAGACCGAGCCAACAGCGTAGCAAAAGAGGGAGCAGTGGGCAAAAGCAGAACACCCGCCGCCAAGAGACTCCGCCTGCTACTGACCGCCGCCATCTGGGACCGAGCACCCCAAAGGCAGCTTCAAGGAGTTCCCTGGCATGGCACTTCTTCAAACAATGTGCTGACGACAAGACCCGAGTGGTTTGCACGCTGTGCCATCAGAGCCTGAAGCGAGGCATTAACGTTCTGAACCTGAGCACAACCTGCATGACCAGGCACCTGCATGCAAAGCATGAACTGCAGTGGAGTAAACACCTTAAAACCAAGGAAGTCACTCAGGCTCCCCCTGCTACCTCTTCTGCTGCTGCCGCCTCGGCCTATTCTGCTGCTGCCGCCTCGGCCTCTTCCTCCGCCTCTGGAGGAACGTTGGCACCTGCCGCCCAGCAAACAGGGGATGTACCACCAACACCACCACCACCACCTCCGTCACCAAGCGTCTCAACCATGTCACACGCCAGCGTTCAGCTCTCCATCTCACAAACATTTGATAGAAAGCGTAAATTCCCACCTAGCCACCCTCGATCCCTGGCCCTGAATGCCAGCATTTCTAAACTACTGGCCTATGAAATGCTGTCATTTAGGCTGGTGGACACAGACAGCTTCAAACAGCTCATGTCGCTTGCTGTCCCACAGTATGTTGTTCCCAGCCGGCACTACTTCTCCAAGAGAGCCGTGCCTTCCCTGCACAACCAAGTATCCGATAAAATCAAGTGTGCACTGCGCAACGCCATCTGTAGCAAGGTCCACCTAACCACAGATACGTGGACCAGTAAGCACGGCCAGGGACGCTATATCTCCCTAACTGCACACTGGGTAAATGTAGTGGCAGCTGGGCCCCAGGCGGAGAGCTGTTTGGCGCACGTCCTGCCGCCGCCAAGGATCGCAGGGCAACATTCTTTGCCTCCTGTTGCCACCTCCTCCTTCTCGGCTTCCTCCTCCTCTTCTTCCACCTGCTCATCCAGTCAGCCACACACCTTCACCACCAACTTCAGCACAGCCCGGGGTAAACGTCAGCAGGCCATTCTGAAACTCATATGTTTGGGGGACAGGCCCCACACCGCACAGGAGTTGTGGCGGGGTATTGAACAACAGACCGACGAGTGGTTGCTGCCGGTGAGCCTCAAGCCCGGCCTGGTGGTGTGTGATAATGGGCGAAATCTCGTTGCAGCTCTGGGACTAGCCAATTTGACGCACATCCCTTGCTTGGCGCATGTGCTGAATTTGGTGGTGCAGAAGTTCATTCACAACTACCCCGACATGTCAGAGCTGCTGCATAAAGTGCGGGCCGTCTGTTCGCGCTTCCGGCGTTCACATCCTGCCGCTGCTCGCCTGTCTGCGCTACAGCGTAACTTCGGCCTTCCCGCTCACCGCCTCATATGCGACGTGCCCACCAGGTGGAACTCCACCTTGCACATGCTGGACAGACTGTGCGAGCAGCAGCAGGCCATAGTGGAGTTTCAGCTGCAGCACGCACGGGTCAGTCGCACTACAGAACAGCACCACTTCACCACCAATGACTGGGCCTCCATGCGAGACCTGTGTGCCCTGTTGCGCTGTTTCGAGTACTCCACCAACATGGCCAGTGGCGATGACACCGTTATCAGCGTTACAATACCACTTCTATGTCTCCTTGAGAAAACACTTAGGGCGATGATGGAACAGGAGGTGGCCCAGGAGGAGGAGGAGGAGGATGAGGAAGAGGGGTCATTTTTAGCACTTTCAGGCCAGTCTCTTCGAAGTGACTCAGAGGGAGGTTTTTTGCAACAGCAGAGGCCAGGTACAAATGTGGCCAGCCAGGGCCCACTACTGGAGGACGAGGAGGACGAGGATGAGGAGGAGGTGGAGGAGGATGAGGATGAAGCATGGTCACAGCGGGGTGGCACCCAACGCAGCTCGGGTCCATCACTGGTGCGTGGCTGGGGGGAAAGGCAGGACGATGACGATACGCCTCCCACAGAGGACAGCTTGTCCTTACCCCTGGGCAGCCTGGCACACATGAGCGACTACATGCTGCAGTGCCTGCGCAACGACAGCAGAGTTGCCCACATTTTAACCTGTGCGGACTACTGGGTTGCCACCCTGCTGGATCCACGCTACAAAGACAATGTGCCCACCTTACTTCCTGCACTGGAGCGTGATAGGAAGATGCGCGAGTACAAGCGCACGTTGGTAGACGCGCTACTGAGAGCATTCCCAAATGTCACAGGGGAACAAGTGGAAGCCCAAGGCCAAGGCAGAGGAGGAGCAAGAGGTCGCCAAGGCAGCTGTGTCACGGCCAGCTCCTCTGAGGGCAGGGTTAGCATGGCAGAGATGTGGAAAACTTTTGTCAACACGCCACAGCTAACTGCACCACCACCTGATACGCAACGTGTTAGCAGGAGGCAACATTTCACTAACATGGTGGAACAGTACGTGTGCACACCCCTCCACGTACTGACTGATGGTTCGGCCCCATTCAACTTCTGGGTCTCTAAATTGTCCACGTGGCCAGAGCTAGCCTTTTATGCCTTGGAGGTGCTGGCCTGCCCGGCAGCCAGCGTTTTGTCTGAACGTGTATTCAGCACGGCAGGGGGCGTCATTACAGACAAACGCAGCCGCCTGTCTACAGCCAATGTGGACAAGCTGACGTTCATAAAAATGAACCAGGCATGGATCCCACAGGACCTGTCCGTCCCTTGTCCAGATTAGACATTAACTACCTCCCCATAACCATATATTATTGGACTCCAGGGCACTTCCTCATTCAATCCTATTTTTATTTTCATTTTACCATTATATTGCGATGCTACCCAAAGTTGAATGAACCTCTCCTCTGCCTGTGTGCTAGGCCTAAATATATGCCAATGGACTGTTGCAGTGGTGGCTGACATGAAGCCTGATTCTCTGCTATGACATGCAGACTAATTCTCTGCTGACATGAAGCCAGATTGTCTGTTACGGGACCTCTCTCCTCTGCCTGGGTGCTGGGCCTAAATTTATGACAATGGACTGTTGCAGTGGTGGCTGACGTGAAGCCTGATTCTCTGCTATGACATGCAGACTGATTCTCTGCTGACATGAAGCCAGATCGTCTGTTACGGGACCTCTCTGCTCTGCCTGTGTGCTAGGCCTAAATATATGCCAATGGACTGTTGCAGTGGTGGGTGACGTGAAGCCTCATTCTCTGCTATGACATGCAGACTGATTCTCTGCTGACATGAAGCCAGATTGTCTGTTACGGGACCTCTCTGCTCTGCCTGTGTGCTAGGCCTAAATATATGCCAATGGACTGTTGCAGTGGTGGGTGACGTGAAGCCTCATTCTCTGCTATGACATGCAGACTGATTCTCTGCTGTCATGAAGCCAGATTGTCTGTTACGGGACCTCTCTGCTCTGCCTGTGTGCTAGGCCTAAATATATGCCAATGGACTGTTGCAGTGGTGGGTGACGTGAAGCCTCATTCTCTGCTATGACATGCAGACTGATTCTCTGCTGACATGAAGCCAGATTGTCTGTTACGGGACCTCTCTGCTCTGCCTGTGTGCTAGGCCTAAATATATGCCAATGGACTGTTGCAGTGGTGGGTGACGTGAAGCCTCATTCTCTGCTATGACATGCAGACTGATTCTCTGCTGTCATGAAGCCAGATTGTCTGTTACGGGACCTCTCTGCTCTGCCTGTGTGCTAGGCCTAAATATATGCCAATGGACTGTTGCAGTGGTGGGTGACGTGAAGCCTCATTCTCTGCTATGACATGCAGACTAATTCTCTGCTGACATGAAGACAGATTCTCTGTTACGGGACCTCTCTCCTCTGCCTGTGTGTGTGCTGGGCCTAAATATATGCCAATGGACTGTTGCAGTGGTGGCTGACGTGAAGCCTCATTCTCTGCTATGACATGCAGACTGATTCTCTGCTGACATGAAGCCAGATTCTCTGTTACGGGACCTCTCTCCTCTGCCTGTGTGTGTGCTGGGCCTAAATATATGCCAATGGACTGTTGCAGTGGTGGCTGACGTGAAGCCTCATTCTCTGCTATGACATGCAGACTGATTCTCTGCTGACATGAAGCCAGATTCTCTGTTACGGGACCTCTCTCCTCTGCCTGTGTGTGTGCTGGGCCTAAATATATGCCAATGGACTGTTGCAGTGGTGGCTGACGTGAAGCCTCATTCTCTGCTATGACATGCAGACTGATTCTCTGCTGACATGAAGCCAGATTCTCTGTTACGGGACCTCTCTCCTCTGCCTGTGTGTGTGCTGGGCCTAAATATATGCCAATGGACTGTTGCAGTGGTGGCTGACGTGAAGCCTCATTCTCTGCTATGACATGCAGACTGATTCTCTGCTGACATGAAGCCAGATTCTCTGTTACGGGACCTCTCTCCTCTGCCTGTGTGCTAGGCCTAAATATATGCCAATGGACTGTTGCAGTGGTGGCTGACGTGAAGCCTCATTCTCTGCTATGACATGCAGACTAATTCTCTGCTGACATGAAGACAGATTCTCTGTTACGGGACCTCTCTCCTCTGCCTGGGTGCCGGGGCCTAAATATCTGAGAATGGACTGTTCCAGTGGTGGGTGACGGGAAGCCAGATTCTCTGCTATGGAACCTCTCTCCAATTGATTTTGGTTAATTTTTATTTATTTAATTTTTATTTTAATTAATTTCCCTATCCACATTTGTTTGCAGGGGATTTACCTACATGTTGCTGCCTTTTGCAGCCCTCTAGCCCTTTCCTGGGCTGTTTTACAGCCGTTTTAGTGCCGAAAAGTTCGGGTCCCCATTGACTTCAATGGGGTTCGGGTTCGGGACGAAGTTCGGATCGGGTTCGGATCCCGAACCCGAACATTTCCGGGATGTTCGGCCGAACTTCTCGAACCCGAACATCCAGGTGTTCGCTCAACTCTAATCAAGACATTTTGCAGGAGAACTTAAGGCCATCTGTCCAGCAGCTGAAGCTCAACAGAAGATGGGTGTTGCAACAGGACAACGACCCAAAGCATAGAAGTAAATCAACAACAGAATGGCTTAAACAGAAGAAAATACGCCTTCTGGAGTGGCCCAGTCCTGACCTCAACCCGATTGAGATGCTGTGGCATGACCTCAAGAAAGTGATTCACACCAGACATCCCAAGAATATTGCTGAACTGAAACAGTTCTGTAAAGAGGAATGGTCAAGAATGACTCTTGACCGTTGTGCACGTCTGATCTGCAACTACAGGAAACGTTTGGTTGAAATTATTGCTGCCAAAAGGAGGTTCAACCAGTTATTAAATCCAAGGGTTCACATATTTTTTCCACCTGCACTGTGAATGCTTACATGGTGTGTTCAATAAAAACATGGTAACATTGAATTATTTGTGTGTTATTAGTTTAAGCCGACTGTGATTGTCTATTGTTGTGACTTAGATGAAGATCAGATCACATTTTATGACCAATTTATGCAGAAATCCATATCATTCCAAAGGGTTCACATACTTTTTCTTGCAACTGTACTTAGTGCAGGGAGAGACGTCACCAGGCGCTCTAGAACAGTTATATGTTCTAGAGCCCTTTTTGGCGTGTATTAGTGGCAAAAAATAATATATTTGCAGTTCAGCGGTGCAGTTATATGTTTTAAAGCCCTTTTTGGCGTGTATTAGTGGCACAAAAAAAAGTATTTGCCGTTGTGTGGTGAAGTGAGAAAATTACAGCCCTTTTTAGTGTGTATTAGTGGCCAAAAATATATATATTTGCTATTCAGCAGTACAGTTATATGTTCTAAAGCACTTTTTTGTGTGTATTAGTGGCACAATAAAAAGTATTTACCGTTGTACAGTGAAGTGATAAAATTAAAGCCCTTTTTGGCATGTATTAGTGGGGGAAAAAAAGGGTTTACTAGCCGTTGTGTTGTGAAGTGAGAAAATTACAGACTTTTTTGGGGTGTATTAATTTCCTTTTTACCGGTATTTATTTATTTGATCTAACAGTATGTCAGTCAGACAGAGAAGTGCCAGGCCCTGCACAGGGGAGTGGAAGAAGCAGGCACAGGTCGCAGCAGAGTAAGGGGGCGTGGCAGCAAGAGTCGCAGCGAGAGGCCTGAGCTCCTGGTGTCATCTAGCGTTCGTGTCTTGACCAGCAACCCAGCGGTTCTTGAATGGTTGACTCGGTCATCCACGTCGTCCCAAGTGACATCAGAAACCCCCAGCCAAGAGGAGTCGGTGGGTTCCTCTGATACGATGCTTAGTTGGAATGGCCCGGGAGCAGGCCCTGTGTCCCCACCTGTCCTGAACCTTCCACTGTCCTTTTCTGTTCCCTCAGCCAGAGAAGTATTATATGCTGTGGACTCATAACAAGCTACTAGAGGACAGTCAGCAGCTACTGGCCAGCCAAGATCTGGAGGAGACATCCGCTGCTTCCTCCGGTAGGCGGGCAAGTAGTGATGAGAAGAGTGGCGTGGGAGCTGTCAGGCTCCTGACCCAGAGACCGTTGAGGAGGACATCAGTGACGTGCAGACAGTACTCCATGATGATGATGTAGCTGATAGCACTTGGGAGCCGGCTGAATTAGGGGCTTCATAGTCATCGGGAGAAGAGGGTGGCAGCTTGCCCATGAGGCAGCGGCAAAGCCAGCAAGTCGCTAGCATGGATGGGAGTCAGTAGGGTGGCAGCAGTGGGAGGTCGGGAGCCAAACGTGCCCGGGGTAGACCACCCGCTTCGCAGGAGCCTACCTGCCTGGAAAGTAGTGGTGCAGGGGTTCAAGAAAGCAGCGGCAGTAGCAGTCAGTCAGTGTGGAGTGTTGGGGGCAAAATCACCTACTCGGCGGTGTTGTTTAAAAAATTATTTTTTAAGGTGCCGGAGTTGGTGAACATGCCCATTTGTAGAATCTGTGGGCAAAAAGAGAAGCGTGGTCAGAGTGCCAATGTTGGCACCACGGCCCTGCATCAACATATGCATCGTCACCATAAAGTGGCCTGGGAGAACCGTAGCTCCGATGTGGTGGTCCAGCCTGCTGCAACAACCGCTGCATCACCAGTGGCAATCACCCGAATTCAAGCGGTCAAGGTTCCACCACCTTAGCTGAAGGGAGCTGTCTGCCCTTCCCATCATCTGCTAGTCCTGATGCTCCTGCTCATCCTCCTACTCTTCGTCAGTCATTTCATCAGCAATCGATCACCAAAGCGATTGCCAAGAGACAACATTATGTGTGCACTCATCCAATGGCGCAGAAGCTGAATGTGCTCCTGGCCAAGTTGCTGGTGCTGCAGTCTCTCCCTTTCCAAGTGGCGGACTTTGCACCTTTCAGAGAACTGATGGCTTGTGCCGAGCCGAGGTGGAGAGTCCCAAGCCATAATTTATTTGCAAAAAGGCAGTACCAGCCCTGCACACGTATGTAGAACAGAAGGTGGGCCAGTCCTTAAGCCTATCGGTGTCTGCCAAAGTACACTGCAGAGCCGACATGTGGAGCTGTAACTACGGTTACAGACAATACATGTCCTTTAAGGCCCACTGGGTGAATGTAGTTCCTGCACAGCCACACCAGTAACTTGGCCAGGTGACGCCACTTCTGCCTCCACATTCTCCCACCGTTGGTCCTGCAACAATGTCCGCCTCTGCCTCCTTATCCTGCACCGTGTCCTCAGTCTCCACTGCAGGGACCATTCATAGTGCCCGCATACCACATGTGCAGGGCATGGAGGTGTCGCGCTGTTCTGCACGTCGTTTGCCTGGGCGCACAGAGTCACACAGGGGAGGAACTTATCCGTGTCCTTAATCAAGAAATCGAATCCTGTCTTTATCCGTGACAACTCAAAATCTGAACCATGGTGACCGACATCGGGAAGAACATGGTGTTGGCGCTGCGTCAAAGAAGGCTGAGCCATGCGCCCTACATGGCACACGTAGCACACAGATGACAGGAGAGGAGGAGCAGGAGCAGCCAGAGGAGCTACAGGGTGATGAGAAAGACGAGGCAAAGGACCCAGACACACGTGGCAGTATGCAATGGAGATGGAGGCAGGGAGTCCCTCCGAGTCACTTGCAGAATGGCCTGATGCATGCTCACTTGCTTGCGTAGTGACAGCCGAATTGTCACCATTCGGCAGAGGAATGACTTCTGGCTCTCCACCTTGTTGGACCCTCACTACCAGTCCAAAATTGGGGCCTTTTTTACACCCGCTGAGAGGAAGGACAAACTGAACTACTATAGAGACATCCTATGTAGTGAGTTGGCCTCTGCCTATCTGCGCCATCATGCGTCTACTATGCCATGGCTGCTGTGGCAGGGTGGGGGTGTAGGAGCAGTTCCAGCTCCATCAGCAGCAACTTGAGTCTAGAGTCGCTGATGAGCAGCTTTCTTCACCCATCTAGTAAAGAAACTCACCAACAGCAGCAGCTAGACCTGGAGCAGCACATACTTGGACAGCACCCTGCCACCCCACATTGAAGATCCGCTGGACTACGGGGCAGCCAAACTGGATTTGTGGCTGCAACTGGCAGAGTTTGCCCTGGAAAAGCTGTCCTGCCCGGCCAGTAGTGTGGCATCAGAGCGGGTGTTTAGTGCGGCGGGGGCCATAATGTGAAGAGACTGACCTTTGCCAAGATGAATCAGGCGTGGATAAGCCAGGCTTTCCACCCACCAATGCCTGATGCATCAGACTAGATCATCCATGGTGCCATACTAACACTTTGACAAAAGAGACCGGTTTCTTCTGGCTACTATTCTGATGCTGCCACTCGCCTGATGCCACACATCTGATGCCAAGTGCTCCTTATTTCATCCACAATCTTCAGCTGGTACTGGTATTGCCACCCATCTCCCCACTCTGTTACTGGGTCAATCTGTGGACTCCTGATGCTGCTTCCACCTCCACACTATAGAAATTGGTGGCCCCAAAACAAGAAAAAGGCGCTCATAGGGTGAGTATATAGAGAAAGAGGAGGAAAAAAATCCCCACAGTGGCCTTCAAACACAGGAGGGTAAGTTGTGCTCACCATTGGGGTTGCACCTATTTGGGTGCAACCACAATGAAGGCCAACATTAACTTTATGTGACTCCATCTATCAGAGTGCCCATCCACATTTGCAAATTTATTTTTCTTGGTGAGTTGGGTGTAACACTAGTTTGGAGCACCTATACATCATCAGTGAGAAGGTGAGCCGTCCTATACCTCCTGTTCCCTCTAAGTTGTAACACCACCTACTGTGAATGGTGGATCTGGTGAGCCTCCTAGAGGCTCAGCTCACTCTGCAACTGCTGCGCTCTCTCCTCTTTGATTGACAAAGCAAGGCAGTGTAAGGCCTCTTTCAGACGGGTGTTGCTGGAAAAGGTGCGGGTGCGTTGCGGGAACATGCGCAATTTTTTCAGCGCGAGTGCAAAACATTGTAATGTGTTTTGCACGCGCGTGAGAAAAATCTGTATGTTTGGTACCGAAACCTGAACTTCTTCACAGAAGTTCGGACTTGGGATCGGTGTTCTGTAGATTGTATTATTTTCCCTTATAACATGGTTATAAGGGAAAATAATAGCATTCTGAATACAGAATGCTTAGTATAATAGTGCTGGAGGGGTTACATTTTTCTAAATAAATAAATAATTAAACTCACCTTAATCCACTTGCTCGCGCAGCCCGGCTTCTCTTCTGTCTGTCTTCTGTGCTGTGTGCAGGAAAAGGACCTGTGGTGACGTCACTCCGGTCATCACATGATCCATCACATGATCTTTTACCATGGTGATTGATCATGTGATGGATCATGTGATGACCAGAGTGATGTCACCACAGGTCCTTTTCCTGCACACAGCACAGAAGACAGACAGAAGAGAAGCCGGGCTGCGCGAGCAAGTGGATTAAGGTGAGTTAAAAAAAAAAGTTTTATTTTTTTTAACCCCTCCAGCGCTATTGTACTATGCATTCTGTATTCAGAATGCAATTATTTTCCCTTATAACAATGTTATGAGGGAAAATAATAATGGTCGGGTCTCCATCCCGATCGTCTCCTAGCAACCGTGCGTCAAAATCACTTCAGCCCCGATTTTCACGCAGCCCCATTCACTTCTATGGGGCCTGTGTTGCGTGGAAAACGTACAATATAGAGCATGCTGCAATTTTCAAACAACGCACAAGTGATGCGTGAAAATCACCGCTCGTGTGCACAGCCCCATAGAAATGAATGGGTCCTGATTCAGTGCGGGTGCAATGCGTTCACCTCACGCATCGCATCCGCGCGGAATACTCACCCGTGTGAAAGGGGACTAAAAGTCATCACGCCTGGCCCTGTTATTCAAGGCGCAGAGGGCACGGCAGTTGCAGAGAGAGCGGAGCCTCTAGGTGTAATAGCAAGGCGTCTAATGCTCCTAAAGGCTCATTTGCATATATTAAAACTTCCTCAGCAATGTGGGCACATATAAACATGGGACCAACACAGATGTCTTCATCTGCCAAGCGCACATGCAACAGGTCAACCAATCTGCTGACAGATGCCTTTTAAAAATCTGACATAAATAATATGTAATTTTCTGATGCCGCATTCCCTTTAATGACTGCTCACTTTTGTAAAAAGCTTCAAAATTCTGTGGTGCTTATGTTATAATAATAACCTTAAATAGGTTGGAGATTTGTTTTCCTAATACATAGCATTAAATCCCCTGCATAGACATGCCTTTAAAAGATAACTAGTCACCTGTAGCCACCACTAGAGGGAGCATTCTGCATGCTATATTAGATTTTTAGTTCTATTTAAGCTCCTAAGCTCCCTCTAGTGGTGGTTGCAGGTGGCCTGCCTGTTATCTTTTATATTTATGTCTGTGCAAGGGATTTGGAGCTTTATATTAGAATAGTAAATCTGAAACTGCTACATAGATATTTTAAGAAACTAATCAGTACAGAATTTTCAATATACGAATGATGTGATGATAAAAGGTGAAAATTTAGTTTAATATGACCACATTTGAGCTAGAAATCAGTGGTGTGGGGGGGTATGTTGAGCATTCCTAAAGGTGGGTTAATGTTAAGTGTTACAGTGACATATCAAGGGTTTTGGTCAATGGTGGTCCGAGTGCTGAGACTCCCACTGAATGCTATAATAAGGAGATAGCAGCACCTAATTGAGTGTCTCTACTGCTCCTGAAGATGGAAATTAATATGGCTTCAACAGAAAGTCTATGAGGCAATCTTGTATCGTCTCATTTTAGCGATCGGTGGGGGTCTTAGCACTCAGACCCCCATTGACCAAAACCATCCCAAACAGAGCCTTAAAGGGGATTTCAGAGATTTTTATACTGACACCCTGCACCCTCGCCAGCCAGCTGCTATAGCTCCGGTGTCTGAAGTCGACACCAGAACAACACAGCTCTGTCCATTTCATGGTGGACAGAGCTGGTAACTGCAGCGCTGCTCCCATTGAAAAGAGCTATGTAGTTCCAAGGCTACAAGCCGGCACCGGAGCCACAGCAGAACAGCTGATGGCAGGGGTGTCAGACTCCTACTGATCAGATATTGATCTCACCAATTCTGAGGTTGGGCCATCAAAATAATAAAATCTCTGAAAACTTCTTCAAGAGCCTATATTTTCGGATTATATACAGTACAGACCAAAAGTTTGGACACACCTTCTCATTCAAAGAGTTTTCTTTATTTTCATGACTATGAAAATTGTAGATTTACACTGAAGGCATTAAAACTATGAATTAACACATGTGGAATTATATACATAACAAAAAAGTGTGAAACAACTGAAAATATGTCATATTCTAGGTTCTTCAAAGTAGCCACCTTTTGCTTTGATTACTGCTTTGCACACTCTTGGCATTCTCTCGATGAGCTTCAAAAGGTAGTCACCTGAAATGGTTTTCACTTCACAGGTGTGCCCTGTCAGGTTTAATAAGTGGGATTTCTTGCCTTATAAATGGGGTTGGGACATCAGTTGCGTTGTGGAGAAGTCAGGTGGATACACAGCTGATAGTCCTACTGAATAGACTGTTAGAATTTGTATTATGGCAAGAAAAAAGCAGCTAAGGGCTCTTTCACACTTGCGTTGTCCGGATCCGGCGTGTACTCCACTTGCCGGAATTACACGCCGGATCTGGAAAAACGCAAGTGAACTGAAAGCATTTGAAGACGGATCCGTCTTCAAAATGCGTTCAGTGTTACTATGGCAGCCAGGACGCTATTAAAGTCCTGGTTACCATAGTAGTAGTGGGGAGCGGGGGAGCAGTATACTTACCATACGTGCGGCTCCCGGGGCGCTCCAGAGTGACGTCAGAGCACCCCATGCGCATGGATGACGTGCTATGGGATCACGTCATCCATGCACGTGGGGCGCCCTGACGTCACTCTGGAGCGCCCCGGGAGCCGCACCGACGGTAAGTATACTGCTCCCCCGCTCCCCACTACACTTTACCATGGCTGCCAGGACTTTAGCGTCCCGGCAACCATGGTAACCATTCAGAAAAAGCTAAACGTCGTATCCGGCAATGCGCCGAAACGACGTTTAGCTTAAGGCCGGATCCGGATTAATGCCTTTCAATGGGCATTAATTCCGGATCCGGCCTTGCGGCAAGTCTTCAGGATTTTTGGCCGGAGCAAAAAGCGCAGCATGCTGCGGTATTTTCTCCGGCCAAAAAACGTTCCGGTCCTGAACTGAAGACATCCTGATGCATCCTGAACGGATTTCTCTCCATTCAGAATGCATTAGGATAAAACTGATCAGGATTCTTCCGGCATAGAGCCCCGACGACGGAACTCTATGCCGGAAGAAAAAAACGCAAGTGTGAAAGAGCCCTTAGTAAAGAAAAACGAGTGGCCATCATTACTTTAAGAAATGAAGGTCAGTCAGTCCGAAAAATTGGGAAAACTTTGAAAGTGTCCCCAAGTGCAGTCACAAAAACCATCAAGCGCTACAAAGAAACTGGCTCACATGCGGACCGCCCCAGGAAAGGAAGACCAAGAGTCACCTCTGCTGCGGAGGATAAGTTCATCCGAGTCACCAGCCTCAGAAATCGCAGGTTAACAGCAGCTCAGATTAGAGACCAGGTCAATGCCACACACAGTTCTAGCAGCAGACACATCTCTAGAACAACTGTTAAGAGGAGACTGTGTGAATCAGGCCTTCATGGTAGAATATCTGCTAGGAAACCACTGCTAAGGACAGGCAACAAGCAGAAGAGACTTGTTTGGGCTAAAGAACACAAGGAATGGACATTAGACCAGTGGAAATCTGTGCTTTCGTCTGATGAGTCCAAATTTGAGATCTTTGGTTCCAACCACCGTGTCTTTGTGCAACGCAGAAAAGGTGAACGGATGGACTCTACATGCCTGGTTCCCACCGTGAAGCATGGAGGAGGAGGTGTGATGGTGTGGGGGTGCTTTGCTGGTGACACTGTTGGGGATTTATTCAAAATTGAAGGCATAGTGAACCAGAATGGCTACCACAGCATCTTGCAGCAGCATGCTATTCCATCCGGTTTGTGTTTAGTTGGACCATCATTTATTTTTCAACAGGACAATGACTCCAAACACACCTCCAGGCTGTGTAAGGGCTATTTGACCATGAAGGAGAGTGATGGGGTGCTGCGCCAGATGACCTGGCCTCCACAGTCACCGGACCTGAACCCAATCGAGATGGTTTGGGGTGAGCTGGACCGCAGAGTGAAGGCAAAAGGGCCAACAAGTGCTAAGCATCTCTGGGAACTTCTTCAAGACTGTTGGAAGACCATTTCAGGTGACTACCTCTTGAAGCTCATCAAGAGAATGCCAAGAGTGTGCAAAGCAGTAATCAAAGCAAAAGGTGGCTACTTTGAAGAACCTAGAATATGACATATTTTAAGTTGTTTCACACTTTTTTGTTATGTATATAATTCCACATGTGTTAATTCATAGTTTTGATGCCTTCAGTGCGAATCTACAATTTTCATAGTCATGAAAATAAAGAAAACTCTTTGAATGAGAAGGTGTGTCCAAACTTTTGGTCTGTACTGTATATTTTTTAATTTAGGTGTCAATGTTCATTAATAATTCACTGATATTGAAAGTTACAGATCAAAATTATCACCATACATTACTGTTTATAACGCTACATTTTATATATAACTTGTTCTCCAGGTTATTGATCAGAATTCATTGATCTAATTTGTTCCCATGGAGAACATCTGTCCTCTCACACTAGGTTTCATTCATGAGTAATTTAAATGAGAGTAAATTTACTGTGATACTGTTGCCACCATATTCAGGTGGTTGGCTCTTATTGTTTGATGTGCATGAGTGCCCACACGCTTGAGCTTCTGGAATACAGCTGACCTAGCATAAGAGCAGGTATATGTATCGCCATCTGTAGTCAATAAGCATAGTTATAATCACGGTAGATGATTGCCTGATATAACAGTTTTATGGCAGCCAAAGTTGTATTCCGGTGAACAGGGAAAAGAGACAGATGTTTGACCTCGGACTACATATAACAAAATTAAAAAGATTGTCCCACTTAAAATATTCTACAGTTTTCATACCAGCACCAGGATCTGAATTATCTTGTGATTGCATGCAATTAAAAATGTATTATAGCTACAGAGTTATTCAGTGAAGTCTAACTGTATAGCGCCACCTGCTGTTTGTTTTTCTCATTTCTCTGACCACTTTACAGAGGTGGGCACACATGCTCAGTTCGATCCTTCAACTGCCTCCTGAGCTGTTATAGGGAGAGGGCTGCAACAGAAAGGACATATCCCCTGGGCAGCCAGCTTTAAATAAATGGACCACCACAACTGTGTCCATTCATTGGCTTCAGTGGTCACATGACCGGCATCAAACTGGGTCTTGACGTGGGGAGACCTGTAGAGCCATCAGGGCACTGATGAAGCTGAAACCTAATGGTGGGGATCAGGTAAGTTTGATTACTACTGCAGGTCCAGCCATGCTAGCGGGTCTGTAGAAAAGGTCCCCAGTGCTGAACAACCCCTTTAAGGGAATGTTCATTGTGGTGGAAATGCTGTAGATTTTTACATGGGAAAAAACCATAACTTATTACAGCATCAGCAAAGAGGATACTATTAAATAACAGGCCAGGGTATTATATACAGCACTATTACATGACACAGGTATTCTCTCTGAACGCCAAACACCATCTTAGAGTTCTCGTATCATGCACAAGGCTATCAGACCCAGGACTAGGCATCATACAATGAATCTCCTCTGCAGGCTGCTGTTTATGACAGCCTGTATGCTGTGTGCTGATGGCCATACTGGCAATTACAATACAGCAGCTCTAACAAACCTGTTGACGGAATAAGGGTTATTGTAAATGGTGCTTAGGAAAATCTGCAGGGCAAAGACGATGAATTTTAATATTTCCTGCAGTTTTATTAAAGTAATAATTCCCATTTAAACTCTATATCAGCTCACATTAAATATCATTGCCTTTCCCGAATCATTTACACAGAGGAGATCTGGACTCCTAAAAAAGGAACTAGAGAGGGGACTGTAACCTTTTCACATCAGCCGAGAGGAGATGGGTAGGGTGTGCTCTAGTGCGGGGGGTCTAGGTGAAGGGTGAACCAGATACCCATCTCTACAGATAATTTACATGGACTGAGATACTCATGTAAATGTGAGTTGTACTGCATATCTGCTTTTTTTTGTAGGTTGAAGACAACGGGCCCTGGTATGTTATGGAACAACCGTGTGAGTGACCGTTAGTGATCCATGGGTACTATTTCTCCTGGTGGACAGCTTCTAGTAGTAGTCATATCCAGTCTGATATGTACTGTAAAAGAGAAAAGGAAAGAGCGGCCTTCAACGTCATGGTGGACAGAAAAAGACATGGTCTGGATGATGGGACAGCTAGAAAAGACGAGCACATCCAATGTTTGAGATGACAGATGGGGAAGGACTCGAGTGGTGTGACACATGGGATTGCTAGGGAGGAAGTGGTTTGGCAGATAACTGAACTGGATAGAAACCGTCTGAACACGCAGTAGGTTAAGGCTCGGTCACATTGCTGCTACATCCTTTGAAAATCACTTCTGCTCCGTTATACCAATAGAGCAATGAGTATGGTAGAAGTGCCAGATCAGTCAAATGTGCGACAGCAACGGTGTCCAACAAACTCACTGACCATAATGGGGTCAATCAGGTCGTTATCACTTTATCAGGCCAAATAGTTCTGCAAGCTCCACTATTTTGTCTGTTTTTTTTAGCAGAATCTGCAATGGAGGCTCCTAATGGATATGGCAATGCAGATGTGAACACACCCATTACTATTATGTAGCTACCAGGGTGATGTGTCCAGGAGGAACTATGATGCTAAAAATTAATTTGTAATAACTTTAGTAAACCAAAGATACTAGTTGGGAAATGCATAAAAGTGGGTGCACATTTTATGACCAACATGTCTGCACATATGGGTATATTAAGCCATGACTTTCACATCCTTCTGCACTGATAAGAATCTAACCCATGAACATGAGATGGCCAGCACCAGCATTGGTCACATCAGCACCAGCATTAGTTAGGCCACCACCAGCCTTAGTTATGTCAGCACCAGCCTTAGTTATGTCAGCACCAGCATTAGTTAGGCCAGCACCAGCATTAGTTAGGCCAGCACCAGCATTAGTTACGTCAGCACCAGCATTAGTTACGTCAGCACCAGCATTGGTTACGCCAGCACCAGCATTGGTTAGGTCAGCATTGGTTATGCCAGCACCAGCATTAGTTACACCAGCACCAGCATTGGATATGCTAGCACCAACATTCGTTACACTAGCACCAGCATTGGTTAGGCAAGCACCATTGGTTACGTCAGCACCAGCATTATCTACAGTAGGCCAGCACCAGTATTAGTTACACCAGCACCAACATTAGTTAGGCCAGCACTTGCATTAGTTAGGCCAGAACCAGCATTAGCTACAACAGCACCAGCATTGGTTAGGCCAGCATTTGCTGTGCCAGCACCAGCATCGGTTAAGCTAGCACTAGCATTAGTTACACCAGCATTGGTTACGCTGGCACCAACATTCGTTACACCAGAACCAGCATTAGTAAGGCCAGCACTAGCATTAGTTGCACAAGCACCAGCATTGGTTACTCCAGCATTAGTTAGGCCAGCATTGGCTATGCCAGCACCAGCATTAGTTACACCAGCACCAGCATTGGTTACGCCAGCCCTAGTATTAGTTACACCAGCACCAGCATTGGTTATGCCAGCACCAGCATTGGTTATGCCAGCACCAGCATTGGTTACGCCAGCACCAGCATTGGTTACGCCAGCACCAGCATTGGTTACGCCAGCACCAGCATTGGTTACGCCAGCACCAGCATTAGTTACACCAGCACCAGCATTGGTTATGCCAACACCAGCATTAGTTACACCAGCACCAGCATTGGTTATGCCAGCACCAGCATTAGTTACACCAGCATTGGTTACGCCAGCACCAGCATTGGTTACGAAAGCACCAGCATTGGTTAGGCCAGCACCAGCATTAGTTACACCAGCACCAGCATTGGTTATGCCAACACCAGCATTAGTTACACCAGCACCAGCATTGGTTATGCCAGCACCAGCATTAGTTACACCAGCATTGGTTACGCCAGCACCAGCATTGGTTACGAAAGCACCAGCATTGGTTAGGCCAGCACCAGCATTAGTTACGCCAGCATTAGTTAGGCCAGCACTAGCATTTGTGAATGGATGTCAAACACAACCTCATTTCCATAAAGGAGAAGTGAAGAGCTCTTATGAATTATATTTTTGTCTCCATCCTTTACATGAAGGCTCATATTCTCTCCAGTACGGTGCATAGTGAGTAGATTTTGTGGCATTTTCGATGTCAGAATATGGATTTCTAAAAGCGCTGTCTCTAATTTATAATGATTATAACTTGGAAACTGCAGCATCCAGAGAGCTAGCAGCTTCTAATAAATTCTGCTGCATTCAATTAGCTAACTGAATGCAGCAGTATTTTTAGAACACAGTATCTAACAGGATGCATTGCGGAAGGATTTTAAGGACTTGGAGCTAGGAGGTCCTTAAATCTGCAGTTGTATTAACGCCATCGGCTCCCACCCAGGCTGATTTACCTGGATATGTAAAGTCTTCTATAGGAGGGTTTAAAGAACTGGGGGTACAGGTAATCATGATGCACACCATTGGACTGTGCATGTATGTCAAGCTAGGGCAAGCAGTGCTGTGGCAGAGGCCCAACAATTAACAAGTCACATCTTTCCATTTAAAACATTATAGAGGGGTGTAACTTGTAATTTCTGGTCAACTGCTGCAAAACTGCAATATGGCCATTAAAGAGGACCTATCACCATTCCTGACTTTTCTGTTGTAGTAACTACTTGCATTCACTGAGTAATAACAATTCTGGAGCATCTATTTCTATGATTCTGTGTTGTACCATTCCTTTATTATTCCTGCAAGAAGTTATGAATGAATTGCCATCAGTCTGCAATTAAGGTCCGTCTGGGTGTTACCAGTTAGGGGGCATCCTTTGTATAGTCTGATACTGGCAACTAGTAATGAGCATAGCGAGCTTCGGATGTTACATCTGAAGTCGCTTCATTCAAAACTTAATATTAATACTGTATGGAGATCCGTCCCTGTACAGTAGGAGCGGATTGGCCATAGACCCTATAGGGAAATTTCCCTGTGGGCCCATGACCTCGGGGGCCACCCAAGCCCTCCTCTCTGCCGCTGACCGGTTATGTAATGAGCTCTCAACAGTAATTAATTCTGTGAGATTCAAGCACTCATGTACCCAGCCAGCGACCGCACATGCCCTCCTGAATTCACCTCCTAAGCCCTCTGCTCCATAGAGAACTGGAGGAGATGGTAGCTATTGATGGCCACCACAGAGCGCCAGCTCTTGGGGCAGTATATAGTGCTACACTGTGTTGTTTGGTTCTGCTGGGATGGTATTTTGCACTATGGTATTGTTTACCCCGCCTACTTTTCCAAGGCCACTTTAAGTTCCCAGTCCGCTCCTGCCGTACAGTATTAAAATGTATGAGCTCCGATGAGCCGCAGCTAGTTATTTGAGAAGTCGCGCGTGACTTCGTTGAATATCTTCGGTAAGAGTACTTTCACACTAGCGTTTTTCTTTTCCAGCACTGAGTTCCGTCAAAAGGGCTCAATGCCGGAAAAGAACTGATCAGGTATATCACCATGCATTCTAAATGGAGAGCAATCCGTTTAGAATGCATCAGGATGTCTTCAGTTCAGTCTTTTTGACTGATCAGGCAAAAGATAAAACCACAGCATGCTACAGTTTTATCTCTGAACAAAAAAACTGAAGACTTGCCTGAATGCCGGATCTGTCCTTCCGGTCTGCGCATGAAAAAAATAAATGCTGGATCGACACCGGAAAGAGGGATCCTGCATTTCAATGCATTTTTCTGACTGATCAGGCATTTTTAAGACTGATCAGGATCCTGATCAGTACAAATGCCATGAGTTGGCATACATTTTGCTGGATCCGGCAGGCAGTTCCGGCGACGGATCAGTCTGCCACAAGTGTGAAAGTAGCCTAACTGCTTAGGTTGCAAGGTACTAGTGGGAGCCGAAGCCGAGTTCGGTTTCAAGTTTTAAAGTTGTTTTCCCCTTTAAAAATCTATTTCTGAAGTTATTTAACAAAGTAATGCGCAACTTCACAAATAACTAATTTCGGCTCATCGGAGCCCATACATTCTAATGCTGTACGGAGACGGATCTCCGTACAGTATTAATCCAAAGTTTTGAACAAAGCGACTTCGGATGTAACATCTCAAGCTTGCTTTGCTCATCAGTACTGGAAACTAGAGGTGAGCAAAGTTTATAAAACTTTGATTCGGGTGCTTCGCCAAATTTCACAAAGAAATTTGCTTTGTGACAAATTACTTCTTCACAAAGCGCATTCCAGACACAATGACGGGGAATGGTGAATGCGCCCCCCTCCCCCGTCATTGAACCCCTGAGAGGCCGCATTCATCGTGGCATCTGACATAAAAAAAAATAGGGCTTTTTAGAGGGTAATCGGTTAATTAAAAAAATACCTCACCTTATCCATTTGAGCACGAAGAGGCCACAGTGGCCATATTGATTGAAGATCCCACGTGATGACATCATCACGCTGGCTGGCGTTGTGATGTCATACGTCACTACGCGTGAGATTTTGCGCGGTATCTACAAGCAAATGGATGAGGTGAGTATCGAAGTCCACTTCGGATACTTCGATTTCCATAACAAATCCACAGTTTTATGAATGATCTCCTCAGCTTAAAAATGTATAGCAAATTGTGTAGCGTCGATGCGGAAAATTGTGTAGATTGTGGCTGCATATTTTCCATCTGAATTGCAATGATGCAGAATTAAGACAGAAGTCAATGTGAAAAATCCACAAAAATTCCAGACCAGAAAGTGACATGCTGAGGATTAAAAAAGCCAGTGTGTGGAATAGTCAATGTGAATGACTATTTTGGCCCAATGTGAATGACTATTATTTTTCACATGAGCGCGGTGCCTGTGTTGCAGACAGCAGCGGGTCCGCAATACTTGGGCACCGGCTGTGTGAACTCCGTGTTGCAGTGCGGACCCATTGACTTAAATTGATCTGCAATCCGTAAGATACGGCAAAAGATAGGACATGTCTTATCTTTTGCAGTGCAGAGGCACAGATCGGAAGCCCACGAAAACACTCAGAAGCCCTTCCGTGGGCTTTCAAGTCAGTGGGTTTGTACAGAGTTCACATGGCCAGGGCCCATGTATTGCAGACCACTATTTGTCTGAATGGGACCAAAATCCGTTACATGTGGACGTGCTGTTACCAACATTGATACATAAACTGTGGCTTTTAGTAAGTAACATTTTATTATCTGACAGCAAGTAGAACTTATGACTGATGAGGACTTGATATCAGAAATGTATATTACATTATATTATATTGTACTATCACAATAAAAGCTGACCAGCATTTCACAAACAAGCACAACCAGCCATACTTCATAAGACCGGCATTTTATTTTACAGAGCAATGTGTATATCACAACCCAGCGGCAGATCTTGGCAGTTATTATGCCACCTGTAAGGTGGCAGACGTCTGTGCGTGAGGTGACCGAAATAACTATTATTCCATCATTTTCCAAGATGTTCTCCTTTAACAGCAACCACTTACCGTACTTCTTGGCAGGAGATGAAGGTCTTCAGAAAATAGGGGAAAGTATAAAGGAGGATGACATTTTTTCTTTCAAATTTTGTCTAAAACTACTTACATTTTTCTATTTTTTTTCTCTCTATTGCTTCTCATTGATTTTTGATTCAGTGACCAGCATGTAGATCCCTATGTGAGATGCTAATCAGACAGCAGGACTGATTTAGGCTGCCAGGATTCCTCCCAATGCTGGAGACGAGAGCATCCCTGGTGTATAGCCCGTACAGAATGAAGTGGCAGTCTAAATATTAACAGATTAATGAAGTATTATTAAAGCAGTGAGATACAATATTATGACTAAGTGGTACGTGTGTTTTTCACTTACAAGGAAGTCACATTAGGAACCACGCAAATTAGTTTAATTAATAACCACGATTAACCCTGGCATGAACCGATTTCCTTCAAAATTACCGATATACATTCTTGTCAGGGTTTGTTGACACTTTACCCGTCGCCATTTCATAAGGATATCACAGTCTAGATGTGAGATCTTATTTCCAATGTGTCCACTAAACTGAGGCTTCTTGTTTTCTTCTGCGGCCTCCCCAGTCTAGACATGATGAGGCCTAGGCCTCCACATCTATTTCCAAAAGAGGGCATGCAAATGTAGTGTAGTAGCAATTTCCCCAGGTCTCAAAGTCTCCATAACAGTATTGGCTGCAGTGCCCCCCATGCCAGCTACATTGCGGTCATTCCCATGCTCCTACCTCTGCAGGAAGAAAGTTATAAGTGAGTTCCTCCACAATTGTAGCTTCCTGTTCATATGCTGATCTGCACAGGAAATATTTCCTCAGATGACGTAATGTGTGATAGATCACCTCTGCTAGGACAGTGGGACAGCCGGACTGTCCGGCTGAATCTAGAGTAGTTTGAAGGAATGCCACATCTCTTCTCACCAATAACCCAAGTAGTTACAATCAGAATCTATGTTCTAACATAACATTATTGGCACAGAATATGACTCCTAAATTTATTTTTAGTGGTCTGGAAATGTTGGCTTCAAAGTAGAGCCTCTCTCCAACAACTACACCAAAATGGTGACCTGTATAGTTATCCTGTTGATTTGCACTGTATTTGCACTGCACTGTGGAAAGGGTAAATGCACACCCAGCTAATACTAAGAGACTTTGGGACTTTCCAGGCTGTACATGAGAAGCTAGTAATTTTCCAGATACTAAAACGGACTATACAGGGCTGAGATTTTTAGGAGGAAAACAGGCACAGTGAACTTTTAATCATCTGGTTTAGCTCATCCAGATGGTTGTTTATGTCTGGAAACTGCTTAGTCATTCCCAGTGACTTGTACTGATGCACCATTAAAGTCTATGGCAGGCATGAATTGCAACATTATTTTGTTAGGCTATGCTTCTCTGGCTTCACCCCTCCCACTAAAAGGTTCTGGATCAGTTAGGAACTGTATAAAAGTAAAGCAATCAGAGCCCCTAGAGGTCTACAGATAGGGACCAGTGTTTAGTAGGAAAGACTCTGCCAGACTGCATGAGTAACTAGAAGAAGACAGAGATATGGTGCCCAAGAACTGAGCTGTAGACTCTGAGCCACCAGCCCCTTGGCAATGGTATCAGATTTCTGAGAGCTAGACAGCTAACCCAGGCCTTTCCTCAGCAAGGAACCTTAGTCTGCCAGGAAGGAGATTGGAGAAGCCAACTCAGTGCCTTGCCTGTATTTCTTTGCCTGGAGTTCCTCCAGTAAAGAAGCGCACTGGTTTACTGCAAATCTTGACACACTAGAATTATTTCCAAACGGGGTGCATCACATCTTGCCATCCTATCCAGTAGAGCAGCAACACATGATGACACCTCAGTGGTGTACAGGGGACCCAGTGTAGTTGGGGCCCAACACAAACCTAGCCACTGTACATACTGGCGAAAATTTGCAAAGTGATCTTCTGTCCCCCATTCACTTTGCTGTGGGGTATGAAAAGGCACTGTAAAAGAGTTGTTCCATCTCAACAGGATCTGCTACAAATGTCAGATAGGTGCAAGTACCATCTCTGGGATCCACTCCTATCCCCAGAACGTGAACCCCTGAAGTTAATGGAGAACAGCCACCCATGGCTATTCTCCATTCCTGCTATGGAAGTTCCGAAAAAAGCTGAGTGCTGGCATACTGTTGGGGCCACCTCAAACCTGGTCACTGTACCTGGAATTTATCTACTTGGCCTTGCAGTCAGCATCAAAGAGGTTTACACAGGTGACAGGCAGCAATATTGGTAAAACTGGCAAATAGGACTTGAGTGTTTAGTGTTTGGACTACAAGGGCAAATTATACAACAGTTTGTAATGCTTTGTAGATGACCATGTATGTTGGGCCAAGAAAGCAATTGGGACATTTGCAAGATTGATAAGTTAGGCTTAGGTCATGTAAAGACACCTTCCCAAGCACTTGAATGACACTTAGTAGGCACTGTGCTTTTTTTGCCTTTTCCTACTAACAAATATACTGAGGAGTCTGAAACTCCCTTGTTGTAGCAAAGCGTTCTGCTCCCATGGAGTTTCTGCAATGAAACTATTATTCTATTCTCATGTGCAACAGAATGCATCCCACTATGCATCCAGTCAAAAGCTGGACCACCACTGGTTGAAGGAAGATCTTCTGAAATTAGCCACAGATAGTGGTCCATGTCATTAATGGCGTCATATTGTTTTACTGCTTTTAATACATCTCACATAGTAAGGTAAATTTTTTCATGGCAGTATTTTGGTCAATCAACATTTGCAAACCGAAACCAGAAATGGAACAAATGCCGAAGAAAGTATCATAAAAAGATTTGTGCCTCTTCTGTGTTTTGGATCCACTCTATATTGCTATAACTTAGTTTTTTCGAATATTCGTAATATTCTAAAACAAGAATATATAGCAATATAGCGAATATTCGAAAAAAAAATGAATATAGAGCAATTTAGTTAATTTAGTGCTATAATCTTTTTTTATAGTTGTAATTTTTTCCAATCTGAACTTCTGATGAGAAAAAAATTACTACTATTAGACAAAGAAGATTATAGCACTATATTAGCTAAATTGCTCTATATTCGGGTTTTTTCGAATATTCGCTATATTGCTATAACTTCGTTTTTTCGAATATTCGTAATATTCTAAAACAAGAATATATAGCAATATAGCGAATATTCGAAAAAAAAACGAATATAGAGCAAAATTTGCAAACACTACTACTCCTAAAGTCAAGTATATTGCAGCCTTCTTATTGGCCCACAAGCTAGAAGCAAAGAGGGATCATGTGTACTGATTTTTAAAAAAAAAGAAAAAAAAAAGGGATTTTTTTTCCTAATATTCGAAATTACGAATATATATAACTATATTCAAAATATTTGTGAATTTTCGAAGTACCTATATTCACGATAAAAATTTCGAATATTCGTGATCAACACTATTCAATAGGTAAATGAGGCCTTATGGATACATTAAATTATATGGGTGCAGTGTTAACATTGCCTCTCTCACATTTTTCTTATGTAAGTGTAACACATACAGTACTACATAAATTCCACTTTCTAAAATATATTACAAATATACTGAAAAAAATATCCAGAAGCACTCTGGGGCCCAATGCAAAATATCAGTGGAGCATTCTGCTCCAAGTGTCGCTTGTATACTGAAAACTGCAAAGGATTAGCAAAATGTATATGATTTAATATGTAAAACCTGCATATGTTTGTATTTGCACATGGTAACAGCAGGCCATATTCATAGCCACCACTAGATAGGCATGGTGTCACCCTCTATATAAATAACAATCCAGTGGAATCTAGTCTATTCTACTGTAGTCTTAGGACAGCAAGGCGAACACATGCCAAGATGTAGAGCTGACAATCAGGCTCGTCCTGGACCTGGTACCACTCAAGATAGAGCCAGAAAACCTACTAATAGCAAAGCCAGATGAAAGGGGAGTGTAGTGAAAGTCCATTAGAGGTAACTTGTCTAAAAAGGACTTATTGACTCTATGGCACCTGTGTTCAGGAAAAGCTTCTGGTACCTGAGCACTCCAATGCACAGTTTGGCCCACTATGAGAATCTCCACTTCCCAAGGTGGATATTGTGGAAATGTACCATGAGTACTGCAACCTGTCCAAAGAATGGAGCAGAAATGTTTGCCTGCTATGAGAGAGAACCGCCCTTTAGTTGCATTGTCTAAAATAAAGTATTACACCTCATGTCTGGATGCTTATGTCGGAGTCAGCTAGTGGAGTGCAGATTGAGAAAGATTGCTTTAAAGAGACACCTTTATTACCTGTGCAGCTGTTAAACCTGTAACATTTGTGAAATTATACACCAGGGTCTGGGTGCAACCTCTAACCTCTGCACCCCCAATAGTTACTGAAATTGTCAAATAACAATGACCGTTCTGTCAGTGGTTTTCATAGACCCATAGATTTCACTGAGCGTCATGGACCTAAGTAGTGCATGTCTCCATAGTTTTTTCACTGACTGACGGTAAGTAGAAACACTAAGGACTAATCATTTCCTGAACCAAATGAGCAAGAACAATTTTAGGAAGGAGAGGGAGCCATGGAAATATTGAATTCCTCATGGCTGCTCTCTAGTGATGGGCAAGCATGTTCGGCCGAAAACCATTTTCACTCGAGAATCGCGTGTGCTCGAGCGCCATGCTCAAGGCTCCTCCCCGCACATTTGTTGGCTGCTACGCAGCCAATAAACGTGCGGGAAACTACTGGCCCTCACTGTTATGCCGTAGCCATGTTGGTTACTGGCATTACAGTCATTGGCTGGCCGGAACGCGTCATCGGGTGCTATATAGCACCCGATGACACGTGGTTCGGCTGAGTCTTAGTCAGAGAGAGCTGCAGCATAAGGGACAGATAGTGTAGGGACAGGAATTGTTTAGTGTTGAAAGGTGTTAGAGACCCAAAAGTCCTTTTAAGAAATATATATTATTAGTGCAACCTGCGCTAAGTTGTGTGCAATTGTTTGGTTGCTGCTGACAGTGACACAATCTCTGCTACATCTGTTGTGTTACATTAGCACATCCTAAATATCTGTGACATTCAGCGCAATTGTTTGGCCACTAGTGACAGCCACATTAACTGCGCTACATCCACTGTAATTTTTTTGCCGCTGGTGACAGCGACATTACGTGCGCTACATCGCCTGTATAACGTTTGCGCATCCTAAATATCTGTGACATTCAGTCTATTTTTTCTGCCGCTGGTGACATCAACATTACTTGCGCTACATCTCCTGTATATAACGTTTGCGCATCCTAAATTTCTGTGACATTCAGTCAAATTTTTTCGCCGCTGGTGACCGACATTACCTGTGCTACATCTCCTGCATAACTTTGCGCATTCTAAATATCTGTGTCAGTGTAATTTATTTGCGCATACACTTACAAAACCTGCGCTACTGTACATGTGACATACTTGCAAGCATATATACCATTTAATATGCTCAAGGCGAACAGTAAGGGACGAAGAAGTGGCCGTGCTGCTGATGGTGCACGCAGAGTCCGTGCGGTGAAACTGTGTCTGCTGCCAGAGCACAAGAAACACACTCATCCACGATACCTAACTTCATGTCCCAGTTTGCAGGGCGAAGCAGATCACCACTCTCGAAGTCACACCAGTCCGACCAGGTGGTCGTTTGGATTGCAGCAGATAATGCTTTCAGTTAGTTAAGCACCACCCTGTCTTCCACAAAGACCAGTCTCAGTAGCCAAGAGTCTGGTCAACAGAATCCTCACCCTGATCCACCGTCCTCCCACCATGGAGAGTCTTGGCAAGCAAGTGATTCCACACTCTGATATTCCAAGGAGCTGTTTAAGCGCCATTCCTTGATTTGAGCCTCTCGCCAAGCCCGCTTGAAGAGGGACATGAGGAGATCTTGTGCACTGATTCCCAAACTCTTCAGCATCCACAGTCAGAAGAAGATGACGGTGGGGAACGGTAATTAGTGTTTCACAATGATAATGATGAGACACAGTTGCCAATAAGTCAATGGAAATTAGTGTCTCAAGAGGTTGACGATGAGGATGAGACACAGTTGTCAATAAGTGAGGTTCTTGTGAGGTGAACAAGTCAGGAGGATGACCAGAGTGAGGAAGTGGAAGAGGAGTTGGTGGATGATGAAATCACTGACCCAACCTGGGAAAGTGGCAAGCCGAGCGAGGACAGCAGTACAGAGGGGGAGGGATCTGTAGCACCGCAACAGGCTGGAAGAGGCAGTGGGGTGGCAAAAGGGAGAAGGCAGGCCACACCAAACAGGCCTGCAACTGTTCCCTGGAGCACCCCCTTGCAGCAATCTCCCTTGCCAAACGGTAGGTGTTCCGCAGTCTGGAGCTATTTTGAGGAAAGTGCGGCCGATAAAAGAATTGTCATTTGAAACCTGTGCCGTACCAAAATGAGCAGGGGCGTGAACTCTAGCAACCTCACCACCACCAGCATGATCCGCCACATGGCATCAAAGCATCCTAATAGACGGGCCGAATACCTGTATCCACAATCAGAGTCTGCGGGTCACACCACTGCCTCATTTTCCCCTGTGTTACTTGCTGGCCTCCCGCCCTGCACCTGGACCTTTGCAAGCACCATCAGCTAGCACATCCACTTCTATGTCCCATAGAACTAAATGCGCACCTTTCCAAATTGCTGGCTCTGGAAATGTTGCCATTTAGGCTTGTGAACACTGAGGCTTTCCACAGCCTGATGGCAGCGGCCATCCCTCGTTACTCAGTCCCCAGCCGCCACTATTTTTCCCGGTGTGCCGTCCCCGCCTTACACCAGCATGTGTCCCGTAACATCACCCGTGCCCTGACCAACGCAGTTATTGGGAAGCTCCACTTAACGACTGACACATGGACAAGTGCTTTTGGCCAGGGACGCTACATTTCCCTGACAGCACACTGGGTCAACATTGTGGAGGCCGGGAGGGAGTTGTACCCTGGGATGGCACAGGTGCTACTGATGCCAAGGATTGCGGGCCCTACTTTCATCAGGATTTCCGCCACCACCTACATTAGTGGCTGCAACCCCCCCCCCCCCCTTCTCCTCCTCCACTTCCACCTTTGAATTCTCATCTTGCAGCACCAGTCAGCCATCAGTCAGTAGCTGGAAGCAGTGTAGCACTGCAGTGGGGAAGCGGCAACAGGCCAATTCTGAAACTAATTGCTTAGGTGACAAACAGCACACCGTCCCAGAGATGTGGCAGGGTATAAGGGACCAGACTGAGCTTGTGGCTCTCGCCACTCAACCTACAACCAGGCATGGTTGTGTCTGATAATGTCCGTAACTTGGTGGTAGGCGTTGGAGCTCGGCAAGCTCACACACATACCATACCTAGCCCACGTGTTCAACTTAGTGGTTCAGCGGTTTCTAAAAACCTACCCTAATTTGCCTGAGTTACTGGTGAAGGTGCGCCGAGTGTGTGCCCATTTCCAAAAGTCATCTACAGCTGCCGCCGGTCTGACAACGCTGCAGCAACGCTTGCAATTGCCAGCTCGCGACATAAGCACATGCTGGAACTCCACGTTCCACATGTTGGCCAGGCTTTGTGAGCAGCATAGGGCAGTAGTGGAATACCAGCTGCAACATGGTCGTCACCTTTCCATTCAGCTTCCGCTCTTCACAAGCGACGAGTGGGCATGGATGTCTGACCTCTGTGAGGTTTTACGCAATTTTGAGGAATCAACACAGATGGTGAGCGTCGATGCCGCTATTATCAGCGTAACCATCCCACTTCTACTCAAACGCTCGCTGCTCACAATGAAGGCGGACGCTTTGCATGTGGAAGAGGTGAAAATAGGGGAAGACAGTACACAGGGTGATAGCCAGACCAGCCTCTGTTCATCTTCTCAGCACAAATTGGATGAGAAGGAGGAGCAGGAGACAGTTGCCTCCGCTACAGAGGGTAGTATCCATATCAGGTATATTCCATCTGTTCAGCGTGTATGGGCCTAAGAGGAGGAAGAGGATGAGGAGATTGCTGTCCTCATAAGGAGGATGACTCTCAAAGTCTTGTCTGTTGGTACTCTGGCACACATGGCTGACTTTATGTTAGGCTGCCTTTCCCGTGACCCTCGCGTTATACACATTTTGGCCAACACCGATTACTGGTTGTTCACCCTTTTCGACCCCCGCTAAAAAGAGAACTTCTCATCTCTCATTCCTGTGGTGGAGAGGACTAGCAAAATGGTGCAATACCAGAAGGTCCTTGCCAGCACTCTCACCCTGATGCGCAGCCTAGTGTCACAAGAAGGGAAACGTTTTTGAAGATTGTGAAGGAGTACGTAGCAGACCGTGTCAGTATCCTCAGTGATCCCTCTGTGCCTTACAACTATTGGGTGTCCAAGCTGGACACATGGCACGAACTGGCGCTCTACACCTTGGAGGTGCTGGCCTGCCCTGCCACTAGCGTTTTGTCAGAGCGGGTATTTAGTGCTGCTGGGGGCATAATAACTGATAAGCGCATCCGCCTGTCAACTGAAAATGCCGACAGGTTGACTCTTATCAAAATGAACAAGGCCTGGATTGCCCCTGACTTCTCTACTCCACCAGAGGAAAGCGGCTGAACATAAAGGCACTTTAAATGTGTCTATTATGGTGTATTGAATACACTGTATTTCCATGAACCCCTTCCACCACAAAAAAGTGTATATGGTTCAATCTTCCTTTTCTCGTCCTCCTCCATCATATCAACTTCCTTTTAGGCTGCCCTAGCTCCTAATGTTTTAGAGGGTCAGCTCAGCAGCAGACCCTCACCCCTAATGTTTTAGATGGTCAGATCAGCAGCAGGCCCTCGCCCCTAATGGTTTTAGAGGGTCAGCTCAGCAGCAGATCCTCACCCCTAATGTTTTAGAGGGTCACCAGCAGGCCTCAGAGTGCCTCTTCTTTGTAATTTTTGGCAGCACTTGCACTTTATATACAAGTAAATATACAGGAAAGAATGTTTCCTAACAATTTTTCCTCTAAAATCGATTTTATCTTCGGTTTTGTGCGTTTTATTGTCAGTCTGTAAAAGTGGCGTACTACTCGGACAACATCGTTCCCAGCAGCGACCTGGGAGTCTAAGATGCATCCAGACATCCTCCCCTATGCTATTCCCGAACCATTTCAGTGGTGTTTCTATCAATTTCTGACCTTTTCATGTGAACCAGACACCCTCCCCTCTTCAGAGCAGGAGGTGCCTGGTTTAATGCTCGGGTTCTCCCATTGACTTCCATTAGCGAGCACCCTAGCATCCCAAAGTGTTCTACTCGAGCACCCGAGCACTTTGGTGCTCGATCAACACTACTGCTCTCCCAATCTCCTCAGCAATAACACTGACAATGTTTATGGTGCCCAACATCCCTCATTGGATCGAGGTGATGCTGTCACTATGAGCCGATAGCTTTCATGACAGTCCCTGTCTCCTTCCCATTCCTGTATCCTGCTGATGGTGCCAGGAGAACAATTGCAGAGATTCCTTGTGAATGTTCTCCCATATATCTACATCCCTTCTCTCTACGTAGAGAGCGATTTAGGAGCATAGGCAGAACTGATGATAATACAATGCTTAGCAATCTTTGGCATGCTGGGACATGTAGTCATTATGTGCAGAGAAGGGAATGGCTGCACTGGAGCTCAGTATTAGAGCTTCATACAACTGCTTATATCCTGCAGCTGTGCTATGACAGATCATTGTGTCTGTTGACAGCAAAAATGTAGTTAAGGTGGTACTTTTAGCTAGATTTTAGCTCCAGCCCCTTCCTCTGACCCCAAATATCAATGTAGAGGAGGACGAATGTTGGTCTCTCAGCAGTTTCTGCAAATAGCACTGGAAATTCTGCCATGAAAGGTTCCTTAAAAGCGGATGCAAAAAAATAGCAAAAGAACGCAATGGTGAAACATGATGCTTTTAGGTTTTCTGTAAAATCTTTCCCCTTCCCCAACTATGACATTTCATTCATAGTCCTGCTGTGGCCCCTTAGGCACCTGTAGATACTGCAACCTCTGCTTCCCCTATGGCTACACCACCGGCTAAAAGCAATTAAAACATCTAATTGTGAATGTTGCAGTTATCGATACGAATTTCAGGGAAAATTTGATTCACTGCAAAGTCGAATTTCCTCATGCTTTGTGGTAATGAACCAATTTTACCTGAAATGGGGTTAAAAAAACATACTTACCTCATCCGTTTGAGCGCAAAGAGCCAGCTGCCATCTTGATTGAAGATCCTGCACGAAATCCACACAGGATTTCGTGCTAGATCTTCAATCAAGATGTCTGCGGCCCGCTCTTCGCGATCAAATGGTAAGTATGTTTTTTTGTTGTTTTTTTTACAGCATTTCAGGTAAAATCAAATCATTACTACAAAGCACAAGGAAATTCGGCTTCGTGGCGAATCATTTTTTCCCTGAAGTTCATATCAAATTTCACTTCATGGAGTTCGATTTGCTCAACACTAGTTCCCTGTCAATGCACCCACTACTTGCAATGAATTGTGCTTCGTGACAAAGTAATTAAATTATTTTTGAAAATTTCTGAGAAGCAGCTGTATCGAATTTTCCAGTACTTCGCTCATCTCTAATTCCAACCACAAAACTTAATGGGGGAGAATTATCAAAACTGGTGCGAAGGAAACCTGACTTAATTACCCATAGCAACCAATCAGATTCATCCTTTTATTTTCCAAAGGAGGTCTAAAAAATGAAAGGGGGAATCTGATTCGTTGCTATGGGCAACTAAGTCAGTGTCCTTTGTGTCAATTTTAATAAATCTCCCTCAATGTGTAGAACACTTACTCTGCATGCCATGCGGGGATCCATGTAATTACATGTGGAATTGTAAATGTCACATGAATTATAAAGACAGCTTATTACCCTACACCCACATTGAGGATCTGACCACTGGGGTTCAATTTAATAATAGTAAGAAAGGCAGAAGGAGGAAGTATGGAATTGTATAATAACAGGAGGTAATAATAAGGGGGGATTGAGAGGAAGGTAAGCGTTAATTAAAGGGGCTGTCCACGTTTATGATATTTATGACCTATCCTCAGGATAGGTCACCAATATCAGATTGGTGGTGGTCTCTTTAAAGAGACCATGACACTCATGCGAACGTTGTGTCTTCGTCAATGTCTATCTGCATGCCGTCTAGCTTGTAGTGACATTGCAGTGTAACTGCTTCCTCTCCTACTCAAATGAACGTGACGAATAGCAGTAATTACATTGTACCACCGCTGCAATGTAGACAGCGTGCAGGTAAACATTGAAGAGGACATAGCATTCGCAAAAACAGCTGATCGGCGAGGGTGCTGGCAGTCAGACCCCCACCGATCTGATACTGATGACCTATCCTGAGGATAAGTAATCAATATCATGAAAATGGAAAACCCCTTTAAAAGCCTAACGGCTCTAGTCAATAAAAAATTATTATTGACCTGAAGGGAAACCAGAAACATGGTTATTAATAAATAGGATGAGGTGAAGTCCAAATGTATTTTTGGTAGCGATCCCATTCAATGAAAAAAAAATTCTATATGTGTACTGTGACACTTACAGTCATGGAAACAAGTGGCTGAGTGCCCTGAGTGATCGGTACTCAAGACCCTCTCTTATGACTCAAGTTTCCTTGACAGTTTTCCTTGTATTAATATTATTATAGATTCTGAGGTCAATTCACTTTTTCCTGGACATCTAATGTAAATAATAGATGTAGTAAGGACCCTCACTATGGTCTGTATGTTGAATGTCGTGTGACATGAAGGCTATACCGTATATTTCACCATTCCTATGTTATACTGAGCTTCAGGCTATGGTAGCAATTTATAACGAAGCCTAAATATAATATGAGTGGCTGCAGGGGTAATAGGCAGCAGCCATAACAATTAGAGTCTATGAACGCTAATCCTATTCTGAGAAAGGTAGGTTATCTGATACGAAACGGCTATCAGTATATCATTCCAACACCATAATACAGTCTAGATAATTGTAGTAATACACGTGTAAAGCTAGAATTGCATGTAATACATAACAGGGTGCTTGGTATTTCTGTGTCCACAGGCATCTTTTACATTAGAAACACAACAATAGCTAGCCTACTCCACCTATATAGATCTGGCTTTCCATTGTAAAGGATAATGGATGGTAAGTGGAGGCGTACAACAGACTGGTACAACAATCTAGAAAGAATTTAGAGATTGCCTCCTGCTGACTAAGGGAATTTCCAACAAAATTTAAAAGAAATTCCACATAAAAAAGTAATTTATAGGAATGTATTATCTCCCTTGGGCCAGTTTTCTGTCCTAAAAAATTAGCAAAACCCAGGTTGTCAACTTTTCAAATGCTATTGCTCCTAAATCTAGGTGCAAGTGGCATTTCAACACCTCCCTCACCATTTTCCGAGAAGGGTTGGTGGTTGAACAGTCACTGATTGAACACTGTCTGGTGAACATTTGTGTAGCAGACACAGTCATAAACATATTAGACCATATTGGCCATTCAGGCTGTTCAAACAGGCCATACATGTTCAATGACAAAAGAAGAGAGAATCTTCTTTCAAGAAAAGATCTTTCTTTGACTATGAAATTTCAAACATGGCTTTCTTCTTTTCAGACAGTGAAGATGCATCGTCAATCTGCTAAAACTTACATTTATTGTTAAATTTCACCTGAGAAATTATCAATATAATTGAAATTGTCCATTTTCATTAACTTTAGTCTAGTGCTATGGGCATCTTTTAGGCTGTCCATATTGGTTGTCTCCCTGCTTTCATAGCAAATAAAATGGCTAAATGGTTAAAAATCTACATGTAGATTGTGAAGAATACGGGGAGATATAATTTGATCTGGCATAGGAAATAGGCTCCACAGGTGGCCCAGTCTCAAAGCCTTAAAGTGTTAACATTTCACACCTTCAGCAGTCAAAGTGGAAGCAAGGTCACCTGACAGGACGACTATCTTCTGGGGGCCTGAGCTGGTGAACTGCATCAAAGAAACTTCCACAGACAATCCCGAAACTGGAGTTTATAAGTAGTTATGAAATGACCGTACGTCTTAGCCATACACCATTTATATCTTCAAAACCCTGGGTCCAAGTCGCTTAGAGGACCCAGGGGAAGGGAAGATATGGAGAACGCATAGTAGAAGCCAAATAGCAACGCTGTTTTTGGTCTCCAGAGGTTCCAGGGACCCGGGCGGATACATTGGCACCAGACCTGCCTCCCTATGACCTTCCAGTTATGGTCCATATTGGGTTTTTAGATTTCTAGCTACCATACCCAAGGGGAGGAGGAGTAGGATTCTCCCAGGTGGTGGGAGGGGCGTGACCGACCAAGGCCTAATTGCCTGTGTGAGGCAGTGGCCATAGTCTTTCTCTGAAGGGAGGTAACACCGTGTATAATGTTTGGAAAGACCTGGAAACCCCGCTGACCTCACTGCCTCCAATGTGACTACCGCATCAAGGACTATACATATATCCGGTAACTGACTTTCACATTATCTGTTAACGCCGCCTGTACTATCACCTGTATTTGCATCTCTGATCATTGTATATATCCCTTGTGTACATAGTATTGTTGTCTAGTGCCCGCTTAAATATATCATTCAATTTTGCTCTGTTCTTTTATCTCAATCCATGAATTCCATACATCTGTGTCTCGCTGTAACGTTACATGGTACCTGGGATGGTTTCTGGGTCGATATAATCGAGTTAACGGACCGGGCTTATATCTAACAAGGAACTGATGGCAGTCTACCGGGCTGGCAGGGCTCTGTTTCACTGGGGCAGTGAAAGGGCTTGCTCAGCCTCTCAGGGTTGTGAGCGAGTGTTGTGCCACGCCGGAGGTCGCATGGGCCATCCTCTCTCACTCCCCATGCCTCTCTGTGCCCATGTCTGTGTAAAACTGTGCCAAGCTGACCTTACGTGCTCCCCAGGAGTGTGAAACATCATGTCTTGGTTACATCGGGTGGGGCTGCGAGGTTCGGTTCTTCACATAGACTGTGGATAAGTTTAGGTTGTCTTTAAAGGGGTTGTTTCACTTCAGCAAATTACATTTACCTTGTAGAGAAAGTTAATACAAGCCAGAAAAGGAGGCTTGAACTCCCGTAATGAACTCTAGACCTTTGACTAGAACGTACAATATTATTATGATTTATAATGCTGTGTGTCTCTGCCCAACATCAGCTGTAATGACCACAAATCATTAAAGTTAAGGTCGGGCAGAGGCACACAGCATTATAAATCATTATATTGCAGTTTGGTCCAGTCATAGGAGCATTAAGAGAATTCACATACCCACGCGGAGCTTGTTTCACACAGTGAACACTGTTTTCTGAAACTGCCCTTAGGCTGGGGCTACATGGTAATCTTGGCCATGACACTAGTTGTCATATCAAAGATCTCTGTGTAGCACTGCAGTCATTGAACTGAATGGGGATGCAGCACAACTCACAAATTGCAGCAACCCCAGAATTGCAAAAAAAATCAAAAATTGCTGGTTGCACTGCTACATAGAGATCTTTGGTCGTGTGACAGGTGGCAGGGCCAAGATTGTTTTGCTGCCTCAACCTTAAAATGCACTGATAGATATTTGTAGGGGAGAATACCTCTGTAATACATGATGCGTTGTAACATGCCACAGTTGGTTTCTTCTCATGGATTTTTTAGAGGAACACTATATATATATATACAGACGTGGACAAAATTGTTGGTACCCTTTGGTCAATGAAAGAAAAAGTCACAATGGTCACAGAAATAACTTTAATCTGACAAAAGTAATAATAAATTAAAATTCTATAAATGTTAACCAATGAAAGTCAGACATTGTTTTTCAACCATGCTTCAACAGAATTATGTAAAAAAATAAACTCATGAAACAGGCATGGACAAAAATGATGGTACCCCTAGAAAACACAGAACATAATGTGACCAAAGGGACATGTTAATTCAAGGTGTGTCCACTAATTAGCATCACAGGTGTCTACAACCTTGTAATCAGCCATTGGGCCTATATATATGGCTCCAGGTAATCACTGTGTTGTTTGGTGATATGGTGTGTACCACACTCGACATGGACCAGAGGAAGCAAAGGAAAGAGCTGTCTCAAGAGATCAGAAAGAAAATTATAGACAAGCATGTTAAAGGTAAAGGCTATAAGACCATCTCCAAGCAACTAGATGTTCCTGTGAGTACAGTTGCACATATTATTCATAAGTTTAAGATCCATGGGACTGTAGCCAACCTCCCTGGACGTGGCCGCAGGAGGAAAATTGATGACAAATCTAAGAGACGGATAATCCGAATGGTAACAAAAGAGCCTAGAAAGACTTCTAAAGAGATTCAAGGTGAACTTCATGCTCAAGGAACATCAGTGTCAGATCGCACCATCCGTCGTTGTTTGAGCCAAAGTGGACTACATGGGAGACGACCAAGGAGGACACCATTGTTGAAAACGAATCATAAAAAAGCAAGACTGGAATATGCCAAACTACATGTTGACAAGCCACAAAGCTTCTGGGAGAATGTCCTGTGGACAGATGAGACAAAAATCGAAGTTTTTGCCAAGGCACATCAGCTGTATGTTCACAGACGAAAAAATGAAGCATATCAAGAAAAGAACACTGTCCCTACTGTGAAACATGGAGGAGGCTCTGTTATGTTCTGGGGCTGCTTTGCTGCGTCTGGCACAGGGTGTCTTGAATCTGTGCAGGGTACAATGAAATCTCAAGACTATCAAGGAATTCTAGAGAGAAATGTACTAGCCAGTGTCAGAAAGCTTGGTCTCAGTCGCAGGTCATGGGTCTTGCAACAGGACAATGACCCAAAACACACCGCTAAAAACACCCAAGAATGGCTAAGAGGAAAAAATTGGACTATTCTAAAGTGGCCTTCTATGAGCCCTGACCTCAATCCTATTGAGCATCTTTGGAAGGAGCTGAAACATGCAGTCTGGAAAAGGCACCCTTCAAACCGGACACAACTGGAGCAGTTTGCTCATGAGGAGTGGGCCAAAATACCTGCTGAGAGGTGCAGATGTCTCATTGACAGTTACAGGAAGCGTTTGATTGCAGTGATTGCCTCAAAAGGTTGCGCAACAAAATATTAAGTTAGGGGTACCATCATTTTTGTCCATGCCTGTTTCATGAGTTTATTTTTTTACATAATTCTGTTGAAGCATGGTTGAAAAACAATGTCTGACTTTCATTGGTTAACATTTATAGAATTTTAATTTATTATTACTTTTGTCAGATTAAAGTTATTTCTGTGACCATTGTGACTTTTTCTTTCATTGACCAAAGGGTACCAACAATTTTGTCCACGTCTGTATATATATATATATATAGGCAGCCAACGTAAAGTATAAGCTCATAGCAATCAATTGGCAATGTTCACAGTTTCATAATTTGGCTGCATGCATGAGCCCTAAGGTGAGTGTTTACCGTACAAGGCACTTTAGTCCGTCTGTGCATTAAGCATTGCTGATCTGCAGTATGTAAATGACTGTTACAGCGCTTCATCTGAAGAAGTGAAGGAATCCAGAGATGGCAATGGGTAAAATGAACCGCAGGAGGAGTGGACTCACTTGGCTAAATGCACATGTTGTGCAATCAATGGGTGTAGTAGACATGAGAAAAGCACGGCTCAGCAGAAAGACAGAGCAGTTATTAGAGGAAAGGGCTGGACTTTACAATTTACTGGCGTGATAATCCGCAATATAGATCTGCAAACTGATAGAAATAGAGGAGTGATATATCATGCGAAAAGGTAACATTTAAACATTGCACTTGTTCTTTTCACCTGGACAGCTGAGCAAGCCATTGGGTAGGAACATTGCGCTATACAATTACTAAATATATATGGCCTGTTCTCAGGATAAGCCATCAATATCTGATCGGCCATGGTCCAACAACCCGCCGATCAGCTGTACTGTAGTAGCTCACTTCAGTGGGACCAGCGCTGCAGTAACCACAATGGATGGAGCTGTGGAGGTCTGTTGCCTGTTTGCAGCGCCTGATCGGCAGGGGTGACCCTCACCTATTGTGAATGGTGGATCTTGCATTATCCATATGTATAAGTGTTATCTTTTACTGTAATTCTTCATGTGATGATAACTAGATGACTTTTGAAAAGTGATAAAAATAAAGGATTTTAGGAGTAAAAAAAAAAATATGGATCAGATCATTTAAAAATAACATCTGCAAAAAAATGATAATATATACTGTACGTTTAACATAAAAACTTGATTTAAACAACAGGCAATTTTTAATCCAAGGATTGCCCATGATTTATGAAAAGGATTTCTTACCCCCCCCCCTTCATAACAGGGTAACATCTGTTCTCGGACTGTTTCTAGTATTGAAGAAGTTACTTGAACGAGCATAAGCTGCAATCCTAGACACAGCCCAAGGGACAGAAGGGGCACTGTTTCTGAAAAACAGATCCTTCTCACAACTGTTCTAATTCTAGACAATCCCTTTAAAGGAACACTGAAGTCTATGTCATGGTCACATATTTTCCAGTTAAGGCCATTCCATGCATTGGGGACCACAATTTGCGGTCCTTGATCTGTCCGCACCACAAAAAAAAACAAAAAACGTAGTGCTTCTGTTGGGTTCCATGCCTCCTTTCCGCACCACTCCTTCCAGATCGTGGACCCATTCAAGTGAATACGTGATATGGTGTGCACACCTGTGTGTGCAACCTGTGTAAACAGTTACTTCAGTACATGGTGTGGCCCAGCCGCACTAGCCACATGTGGATTACCACCAGTTGCTGGGCTGTACTTGCACTTGACGTTGTTTAAGTTGCCTGATAACTAGCAGTAAACTGAATATGGGTACCATGACTCGGCCAGAGAGGGTGACTAATGTTTCTTAGGCTACTTTTACACTCGCGTTTGGTGCGGATCCGTCATGGATCTGCACAAACCCATTCGTTCAGATAATACAACCGCCTGCATCCGTTCAGAACGGATCCGTTTGTATTATCTTCAACATTGCAAAAACGGATCAGTCTTGAACACCATTGAAAGTCAATGGGGGACGGATCCTTTTTCTATTGTGCCATATTGTGTCAGCGAAAACTGATCCGTCCCCATTGACTTACATTGTGTGTCAGGATCAGGATCAGTTTCGTCAGACGGACACCAAAACGCTGCAAGCAGCGTTTTGGTGTCCACCTCCAAAGCAGAATGGAGATGGAACGGAGGCAAACTGAGTCACATGAAGCATTCTTAGCGGATCCTTATCCATTCAGAATGCATTAAGGGTCAAAATTGATCCGCTTTGGACTGCTTGTGAGATCCCTGAACGGATCTCACAAACGTAAAGTCAAAACGCCAGTGTGAAAGTAGCCCAAAGGAGTGAGATTACTAAGGCTTCTTTCACACAAGCGAGTTTTCCGTAAGGGTGCGAAGCGTGAAGCAAACGCATAGCACCCAGACGGAATCCTAACCCATTCATTTCAATGTTTTTCACTCATCATTTTTGTGTTCAGGAAAAATCAAAGCATGTTCTAAATTCTACATTTTTCATCTGGATGCAGTGTGTTTTTTACTGATGGTTGCTAGCAGATGTAGATTGTTATACTTAATTATTATTTTTTTCACGCACATGAAAAACGTATCAAAACTGATTGTACCTGCACGGAAAAAACTGAAACACTAAACGCAATTGCAGACAAAACTGACTGAACTTGTGTGCAAAACCATCAGTTTTTTCCTGAACAGAAGACCCTGAGAGAATCAGTAACGCCCGTGTGAAAGAGGCCTAATAGGAAGTCCAGAGAAATCTCTACCAGATCATTCATTTATGCAACATTTCACCAGTACTGAGAACTTTATACATGTTGTGTGTATGAAAGAAGCACTTGTCTTAGCTTTTCACTTTAGTTTTACGGAGCCTCTCAGGTGACCATAGAGTGAAACATGATAAGAAAATCCTTCCAGGTCTGGGTTCGCCATATTTAAGCCATGTACATGTACAGACACTTTGCTGGACCAAAACAACATAGAACAAATTGGTTGTTATACCAATCATTCCACTATAACATTTCCCATATTTACTGCTCTGTAGTCAAGTGTAGTGTAGCAGAAGGCTATAAAATGCACAAAGCATGACTTATTAATAGAACAGAGTTCCTTAGTTTTGGAATTATCATTTTATCATTTTTATTGATGTACTTCATTTCCAGACTCATACACAGAAGAGCAAAGTCAGTTGAACCTGCAGAAATTTTGGCAGGATCATTCCAACACTCATGTATATGTTGGTGTTCCAACTCTTCCCTGACAGATGATGTCTGGAGAAAGAACAAGGTCCATTGTGTTGACACAGGTAGTCATCTAACAGCTACTGAAGATGTATGGTCACCTTTACTGTCAGGTTGGCGACAGTAAAGGCCCCTTTACAGACAATAGGGGTATATATGGGGAAGGAACACTCCTAGGGACGTATGCTTCCAATAATTGTACTGTGTAAAGGTGCTGTGTAATCATTCTGTGTAAATAGCAATCTGCTGCCCAGAAATAATAATTCTCTAAGGGGACAGGTAATAGCAGTAGCAATCACTCATCTCAATACAGGGGAGATGATTGCTGCATACAAAAGCAGTTCTCACCTCCTCCAACAAGCAGATAATTATCGGGAACAAACAGTTCATTCATGATAAGTACCTGCTCAGTTGGCCTTAAAAGTGCATTTACACGACCCGCGAATCGGGGCAGATTATCGTTCCTGCAAAGGTCGTTCCTGACAATGTGGCTGTGTAAATGTGCCGACGATCACCCTATGAACGAGAAAAACACTGCTTCTGGGCAGCAGATTGTGTGGTCTAAACAGTGATCTGCTGCTCAGAAACCATGATTCTGTATGAGGACGAGTGATCGTAATAGCAACCCCTCGCCCTCATACTGTGAAGGAGATCGCCGCATGTAAACACAGCGGCCTCCTTCACTGAATAAGCAGCCGACTATCAGGAAGCAATGCTTCCTTCCCGACAATCGGCTGCTCAGTCGGCCCGTGTGAATCCAGCTTAAGAGTTTTATCTGATAAAATGCGCCTAGGCTCGGTCAAGGTCTGTAGAGGCTTTAGGCTAAAATATGTAGATGCCCCCTTACCATTTTGAAAAAGAAAACAAAAAAATAATAATAATTCTGTAATAATAATGCTTAGATGATAGTAACACTCTGTGCCTACATAATACCATACAATGGCCATCATAACACTGCCACACATAATAATGTCACATAATAAACAAATAATACTAGTGCCATAGAGTGCCGAAATAATACAGCTATAGCACTACAGGATCAGAAATTAAATAATGTTTATGACAAGTTCCATAAGAGGAAACTTAAAGGGGCTCTGAACCCGGACATATCCCCATTTTCAACCAGGCAGCCCCCCTGACTTGAGCATCGGAGCAGTTCATGCTCCAATGCTCTCCTTTGCCCTGCACTAAATTGCGCATGGAAAAGGCATTTTCTGGAGTTCTGGTGATGTACCAGTGCTCTCCATGGGGCTGCCAGGCGGAGGCTTTTACCTAGCAGTGAGCACGGTGACATCACCGGCACTGACAGGTGGGCTTTAGCGCTGCCCTAGCCTGTAAAATGGCTAGGGCAGCGGTAAAGCTCGCCCATCAGAGCCGGTGACATCACCAAACACACTGCTGGGCGGAAGCCTCTGCCCGGCATTGTGTTATTGTAAATAAAAGAGCACTTGCCCTGAGCGATCCATTTCATGCTCCGATGCTAACATCAGGAGGGCTGCCTGGGTGAAATATGTGTATGTCTGGGTTCAGCTCTGAACCCGGACAACCCCTTTAACCACATACTGAGGTATTACAACTCCAAAGTAAAATCGTTAACAGTAGTCCTTACCTGCAGTGCTATCTCTCTGTCTATCTGTCTGTCAGATTTATCATTCCCTTTACATCTGAAAAGTGGCGTTAAAAAGTCGCAGTCCTCACAACTTTTCTAAAAGGGGGTGTGACAAGGGTGTCGAAGAGGGCGTTGCCAGACAGCAACAAATTTATCTTTATTTATGCATAAACAAAGACAGAAATCTACGGCAGCTCTGAGCTGTCATAGCTTTCTGGTTAGGCGCATGGACTGCCGGAGGATGCGCCTAAATTATGATGAAGAGTATGCCTCCTCATAAATTAGGCGCATCCTCCGGTAGCGGAGGGGATATCAAGACAGGTGCAGAAAGCTCCCCCTATGTTTGATTGCTATATATTTGCTTTAATCGGCCACCGGAATGGTAAATTTAGAGGATTAGGATTTTTTGCCTGTGAGGATCAGCATCCTTACCAACCGCAACCTCCTTTAATCTGCAAGTACGAAATGACCAGCTCAGTTGGGTAATGTAAGGGCTGAACCTGTATGGTGGCACAGTTGCATCTTGAATGCTGTGAAGTTGACCATCTGCTGACCTGTAGCTTGTTTTGTACCGTCTCCACAGTCCATAAAAAACCTGATTAATTGGAAGAGCCGACGGCTGAGCTCTCCGCAGTGCTATTGTTTTAATTCTCCATCTGGAGATGGAAAATACAACCTTCACATTTCTCCCCGACAACTTTATTTTTTCACACATGGAACAAATAACTTTTTGTATTCTGGGCACCATTGTATCTTGCTGTTCTCGTCACTGTCTTTATCCTTAATGAAAGTTTAGACTTTTGAATACATGACCTGAAGTCTCTCAGGTTCTGGCTTTATCTTTACTGTTACAGATTCATTTGATGTTCTTTTATAACAAGGCAGAATTTACTTTTTCTATATTAAACCACCGCTGTATACAGCAATTTTCCATGGTCTTCTCACAGCAGTGAATTAAAACAGTTGATTGGAAAAAGGGATTAGCATCAAATTATCTGCATCAGTATGAAGTGGGGGTTTCGTGTGACAGGAACTGCATGAAATCAATAGATGTCATGATAAGCCTTGCAGGAATTGTTTTAATTACTTTGATGTCAATTCCTTCCACCTATCAAGCCATTTAGAGATCCCACCTATGAAAAGAAGATCAAGGAAAGAAAGCTTTCAGAGACTAGATCTAACAATAGTAAATCTATTGAACAGAAATGAAAATTAACTCTTAAAATATCATAACATGTCATAACATATATGCATACATATACTATAATATATAGTATTTTAGCTATATATGCAGCCTGTACTGGTAGGGAAAGCCCATGTGTCTTGTTTTCCCGCCACTCATAGTAAAAGCCTGTTAGTCCGTGCTCCTGTCACCCAATTATCGAAAAAGACTGTGAGTCCCTGCTTCCCTTGCCTACTCATAGAAAAAGCCCATGAGCCTTGTGTCCCTCACCCACTCATAGTAAAAAGCCAGTGAGTCCTGATTTCCTTACCCACTGATAGAGAAAGCCTGTGAGTCTTGCTTCCCTCAACCATTAATCCATTAATAAAGAAAGCCTATGAGTCCTGCTTCCTTCACCCATTCATAGAAAAAGACTACGAGTCCTGCTTCCTTTGTCCATTCATAGAGAAAGCCTGTAAATCCAGCCTCCCAACCCATTCATAGAGAAAGCTTGTTAGTCCACTTCCCAACCCACTCATAGACAAACCCTGTGCGCCCTGCTTCGCTCACCTACTTATAGAGAGAGACTGTGGGTCCTGCTTCCCTCACCAACTGATATAGAGCCTGTGAGTCCTGCTTCCCTCACCTATTCATAAAGAAAGCATGTTATTCCCGCTTCACCACCCATTCATAGACAAAGCCTGTTAGTCCTACTTCCCCTTCCCTCTCATAGAAATAGCCTGTGAGTCCTGCTTTCCTCACAGACTCATAGAGAAAGACTGTGAGTCCTGCTTCCTCTGCCCACTCATAGAGAAGGCCTGTGAGCCCTGCTTCCCTCAGTCACTGATAAAGAATGCCTTTGAGTCCTGCTTCACAAGAGACCATCGTTGATGGTAAATACGTGTCACCGAGGTTCCTGACCTCGGTGAAGTAGGAGCCAGTATTTCAGGCATCAGCAGCAGTAGGTGGTTGACACTTATTACTATAGCTGTGAATAGCTGATCCGGAATGGCTCTTACTAAAAGTAATTATATTGCTGGGTGGGTGACTACTCCCCACGTTCCAGGCCTACAAAAAACAGCCAGCAGTGTCAGGTCGGGGTGATTACCTCTTTCTGACAGTGGAGCTCTGTGGAGTGCTGTGTTGGATCAGAGTCTGAGCTGAAGTCGCTGTGCTTGAGAGACTGAGGACGAAGCGAGGTCCACATACACCCCGTGGGGTTACAGTACTGTGGACCGCCATTCCCACTCATGTGACTGCTGTGGCCAATGATTGACTGTAGTGGTCATGTGAATGGGAATGGCACGCCATGACTTCTGGTGTGCTGGGGACAGAAGCCACTGCATTGGATCAGCAGGAACTTGAAAAGGTTTGTGGGTCTTTTTCATTTCTAACTGACTTCCTCTGCCACTGCCTAATTTTGAATCTTGATAGGCCAAACACTTTCAATGTAATCCCAAAAGGTTATAGAAACAAAGAAAACCAAAAAGCCTGGACCAGTTTGTTATGACAATGTCCAGATTCATCACTGAATAAGCTACTAATGACTAGTGTTGGGCACGAATATTCAAATCGTGAATATTAATCGCGAATATCGGCACTTTGAGAATTCGCGAATATTTAGAATATAGTGATATATATTTGTATTTTCGAATATTCTAGATTTTTTGTCATCTGAACCCATGATCCCTCCCTGCTTCTTGCTTGTGGGCCAATGAGAAGGCTGCAATGTCTTTGTCTGAGCTTAGCAACATCCCTAGCAACCAATAGGAAAGCTGCCTTCCCCTTGCTATATAAGAACCTCCCCAGCAGCCATTTTCTACAGTTTTTTAAAGTTCTGAGAGCGACAGCAGTGTTATTGCTGTGCTCTGTGCTTTCATCTGGATCCTTTTCCTTATCCAATTACATTAGATAGTTAGCTTATATATAATACAGATAGTTAGTGGGAGATAGTCAGTGTAGGTTAGATCGTGACATAGTGTAGCTGATAGGTTCCAGTGCAGGGTGTTAGGTAGTGTGATAGGAATTACTGTTTATCTGCTGTCCATACATACATGCTACAGACATAGTGCTGTGATGTCACAACAATACTTAGTGCACCAATCAGTAATATGTAGTCAGACCTGCTAAAATGTAAAGTTTCACGTATGGCGCAAAAATATTTGCATCATTAGTGCTTATTATCACAATCACGAATATATTGGAGCCATGCAAACCATTTTCTCCAGTCTCAGGAAACTTCTAGCAACTTGGAAAATGTAGCAAAAGTGACCCATGCCTGTATTGCACGCGTATTACGCAAATATTACATTGCCGATTTTCACAATCAAGAAAATAATTGCGAATATATGACGAATATTCTACAAAATATTTGCGAAATATCGTGAATTCGAATATTGCCCCTGCCGCTCATCACTACTAATGACAATAGTTATGCCAACATATATGTACTCATTTCTTTATCAATTTTAAACATTTTCCTGCCATCACTGTAATAATGTGCTTGAATTGCCTTCCAAGGAAAGGAATAAAATATTCAATGCAGCAGACAATACATATGTTTGTCAAAAGGAGATCTCTATCGGTAGATATAATTTCATGGCACGTTATTCAGTCCTAACACTTCCTGATGAATCGTCTGCATGGAGTGACTGCATGAGGTGATATGTATCTTATGTAGAACAAATGTCATTCTGAGATCAAGATACCCACAAGTGTGAAAGACAATGAGAGGGTAAGCATCATTTTAAAGGGAATGTGTTATTAGAAATGACCTGTTTAAATCAGGTTTTTATTTTAAACATACATGTATAATGTTTTTTTACATTTTTCATGACTCTGTCTATATTAAAAAAAATCCTCAAATACTGCTGTTTTTGCATAGGCCACTAGGCCTAATAATATGTCAAGACTTCCTGTATTAGTGATATGCTTTACATCACCTATATGGGGCAGAGACACAATGGACAGAAGCTGACCCTATTGATCTAGTGGCCAGTGTAAAACCTGCAGAAATGTCATTCTTTTTTAAATATAGTTAGCGACATGGAAGATTAAAAGACATCACCTAAAATTCTAAAAAATAAGGATGTTTAAAATAAAAACCTGATTTAAACAATCATTTTCCAATGACACATTCCTCAAAGCACTAAACCTAAAACAACAATATATGAACAATGACTGTTTGAATGGGTTTTACATTGCTGTTTTTGACAGATAATTCCATTATTAAAGAGGACCTTTCATCGGTCCAAACATTGTAAGATAACTATCAGGCTACATAGAGCGGCGCCCCGGGATCTCACGGCACTTACTATTATCCCTGGGCGCCGCTCCGTTCAGCCGCTGTGTCCTCCAGTATCTTCACTGAATTGGTTCTAATAGGCGGAGTCTGCCCTGTTTTACCCTGGGCGTTCCTTCTCCCATGCTGTGAGCTCTGAGCTGAGATTGGCCAGTGCTACAGCCTGGGAGAAGGAACTGGGGAGACTCCTCCCAGTATAACTAAGTCAGCGAAAATACCGGGGGACATAGCGGGAGAACGGAGCGGCGCCCAGGAATAATAGTAAGTGCAGACATATCCCGGGGCGCCGCTCTATGTAGCCTGATAGTTATCTTACAATGTTTGGACCGATGAAAGGTCCTCTAGGTGTTGTATGAGAGTAGAAAGTCATTCATGTCCAGGGACCTTCTGAGGTATTCAGCTCAATCCCGTTCATTTGAATGGAACTGACCTGCATTAACACACATAGTCTGGCACTGTTTTTGCAAGATAGCATCCGTATGCTTTTCTAACTTTGTACAACCTTTATGAGTTTATAGCAGTCAAATCACACATGTGCTTGACCCTCTGACATGAACTTATACCGTCTCTCAATTCAAAGCTGGTCATAAACCTTCAGCCAATTGCTATGTCTACCGACTCCCTATAATATTTATGGGGAGAGGGGAAGAAACACTGCCATAAACCTTTGATTAGGAGACTGAATACTACTTCCAACAACTACAGCAGTCAGTACGACGGAGTAATACATGTCTCCATTCTCTCAGCAAAACAACGTCAAGAAAATAGATAAGATTCTCAGACGGTGAACATTACAACTCAATGTACAGCCTACTAAGGGCTCTTTCACACCTGCGTTCTTTTCTTCCGGCATAGAGTTCCGTCGTCGGGGCTCTATGCCGGAAGAATCCTGATCAGGATTATCCTAATGCATTCTGAATGGAGTGAAATCCGTTCAGGGTGCATCAGGATGTCTTCAGTTCCGGACCGGAACGTTTTTTGGCCGGAGAAAATACTGCAGCATGCTGCGCTTTTTGCTCCGGCCAAAAATCCTGACCACTTGCTGCAAGGCCGGATCCGGAATTAATGCCCATTGAAAGGCATTAATCCGGATCCGGCCTTAAGCTAAACGTCGTTTCGGCGCATTGCCGGATCCAACGTTTAGCTTTTTCTGAATGGTTACCATGGCTCCCGGGACGCTAAAGTCCTGGCAGCCATGGTAAAGTGTAGTGGGGAGCGGGGGAGCGGGGGAGCAGCATACTTACCGTCCGTGCGGCTCCCGGGGCCCTCAAGATTGATGTCAGGGCGCCCCAAGCGCATGGATGACGTGATCGCATGGCACGTCATCCATGCGCATCGGGCGCTCTGACGTCATTCTGGAGCGCCCCGGGAGCCGCACAGACTGAAAGTATGCTGCTCCCCCGCTCCCCACTACTACTATGGCAACCAGGACTTTAATAGCGTCCTGGCTGCCATAGTAACACTGAATGCATTTTGAAGACGGATCCGTCTTCAAATGCTTTCAGTTCACTTGCGTTTTTCCGGATCCGGCGTGTAATTCCGGCAAGTGGAGTACACGCCGGATCCGGACAACGCAAGTGTGAAAGAGCCCTAAGCTCAGTGCTGGATTTACCAACAGAGGGATACTCTGGTTAATTTGATGGTACCCTTTTAACAAAAATGAATTGTCCAAAGTGGACCACCCCTTTAAAGTCAGTTTTCAGACTTCAGTGCACAGCCTGATGACATAAAAGATCATACAAAATTTGGGCAAGGGCGGGCAATGTGATAAAAAAACGAAAGAACCAATACTGCACTGCTCCAATGCCATGTTTTATTTAATCACAGGCCTTGGTGGTGTATGATTTGAAACAACTGAAACCAGGCTTTAGCTGCAGTGACCATGTATGTAGACGTGCATGTCATCGTTACAGCGAAGTAAACCAGAAATGGCGAGGCACTCCAATGTGCTAGAGCTGTCTGTGAGCAAAGATTTGAGTAACCACAGGTCCATGTATTCCTACCTGATTCTAAAACTAAGCCAAGACACATCCTCCAAGGGATTACACACAATAACAGTACGATGTGTAAATGAAAAATAAACAATGTTCTTATGTAGGGAGGGAGATTTCCATTACTGTAGATAGTGTTGCTGTTTTTTTATTACACTTCTTAATTACTATGTACCGTATAATCGGTATGGTTTATTTTATTGCCACTAGGACTGTAAATACAGTTGCTGTACGGCTCATTTGGGACAAGAGGATTTTCTAGATTACTGGATTTTGACTCCGTGGTCACAAATGTCTATAAATCCTTAATAGTTCCTGCTTCATCTCTGCTGCTTGGACACTTCCCGCATGTTTTTGAAATGTTGAAACATTGATGCTGGTTTCTGTGCACATGGGCAAGGTATCAGACTGAAGAGTTTTATAGTACAGGAGAATACATATCAATAGCATAGTGATGGAGATATTAAAAAATGGAAGATTGAAAACCATCAAAGGTTTGTCTATTTTAACCTGCATTTTTTGAGCCAAAGAAAGGCTAAATAAACATATGACGCAGTTACTCAACTGTCCTGCTCCCAGCATCCTGTGACAATCCTATCATTGCTCTTACAGTTGAAAACCACATCTATCCTGAAAGTGAAACCTTCTTTCCTTCTAGATGTAGTGGATGCCCTTTGTCATAGTGAAACACCTACTGTAGCTATTAAAAGTTCATAAGACAGATCTCCGTACTGACCACTCATATACTAGTAGATGGTAATTAGATTGCCCCTTAAAGGCCCATACATGCATTAATTAGTGTCAGCTGAACCCACTGTCAGTGGCAGAAATGGCCAATGGTCTAACATATATGGGGAGCTGTCGGGAAGACAGGATTGGGTGAAATTAATTTTATCACCTAATCCTTTTGTTCTCCAGGTAGATAAGCCACCATCAGAGGTGACGCCTACACCACTTTCCCCATTGAAAACAAATACATGCTCAGCGTATGGGGTAATTGAGAGAGTGTGGGCTATCAGCTTTTGCAGTAGTGAACGGACACTTTAAGCCATCTTTATGCCAAATGAAATAAATCCAATTTTGATCATCTTTCTTTGCTATTGTGGTCTACTCAATACCTTAATTATTTTCACTGCCTGCCCATGACACCCTTTCCTATACAAAGGTGTTAAGAACTGTACAGAATATTCCAATAGTTAATATACTTGTGATTCCATATGGTATTTAACATTCCTTTTTGGCCATACAACCTTTAAAAGTGTTCTCTGGGTCTGTATATAAAATGGCTTTCAGCTAGCCTATGGAGACAATACACTTTCGGGAGAACTTAACCTTCCCTTGCTCTGCCGATTCTGAACAGGAAGAAAGAGGAGCACGCTTGGCCGGGACATCAGAGAAAGAGCCCTCAGCTAGTCAAGAGGTAATGTGATGCCAACTGGGATCGTGGAATTGACGGATTGTTGGAAGTGTATTCTCTCCACAGGTTACCTCTAACAGCCACTTTAGGTAGAGGCCCAGAGAACTCCTTTACTGGGTTGAATCATGGTCATTGATTTCTCTGTGTATGTCGTTGAGGTCCACTTTCCTAACAGCATACAAGGCACATAAAATAGTTCTATTTCTGTATAAAAAATATTTAAATAAAGAAATCAAGCTGCCACAGGTAAGTATAACTTTTCTACTGATGGTGAATTTAGCCAGGATGCCTCTTCATAAGTTTCCTGCGATCTAAGTAAAATTTGCAGCATGCATTTTACTGTTCTGCCAGTGTGTCTCTTTTTTCATGGCTGTGCATTAATTTCATTTTCGCACGTCTACGTCTTAAATGAGTTCTTATTTCTTTGGCTTCCAACATTATTAAGAATGCAAAAAACGTTTCACCCCAATCCTTCTTTAGACAAAACCCTCTGATTGAGATGGGAAAAAAACATATAGAAGCGAACAAATCATTTAAGAGACATTCAGAAACTCGTGATTGGTAAATGTTCCCAAATCACATCCATTCAACAGCAAAGACACTATACCACAATTAACGCTGTCGAAGATCCAGCAATTTTTACTGTGTTTCATCTTAGATCTGGGCAAGAAACTATTCCGGGGTCTCAAAAATGCTGCATTTATTGAAGACCCAATGAATGCACAGACAAAAGGAGAGGCAGAATTCTTCTGCTGGCAAAACTTTGGAGATAATCGGATGGAAATAAGCCAATGCAGTGTATACAGAGTGAAATGTATCCTACTAATTCAAACCCCATAAACTGAGGTTGTTTTCACACAGACACACTGCCATATGGGCATATTTTAGTATCCATATAATGGATGCAACACCCAAACCTCCCATGACCCCCCCCCCCCTCCCCCCCCCCAAATGAACCAAAGCCCATTGCATATAAAAATCTTTTCATACATTGGGTGACAGCAGCAGATCTCCATCATCCTGTGTGCTGTTGGGTTGCTTCCAGTGCCTAGTAGATGATGACATATGGCCATTGCTGTACAGTCATCAATGTCCCTCCATGCAGATGGACACCTCCCCATGCTAAGCTGGAGCTTGACATTGCCCTGCTGCTTCCTGTCATGGAAGACCGGAGTGATTTCTGCAATCAATATGGTTGGTGACTGGAAGCTGGATTAATGTTCAGATAAAAAGTTAGACATATCATATCTTTCTACCTGGCACTGCAATGTCACATAAAGGGAAATCAGGAAAGAGGAACATCTGATGACATGTCAGACGTTGCCATCAATGAGGATCTGTCAGCTACAACTCTTGCCATGGGCAAATACTGTACCTCTGTGTACCTTTAATTTTACACAAAGGCACACAGAATGTTTTTTTCATAGATTTATAAAGAAGGAAACTGTGTCATGCAGAACTGAATGTCTTTCCTTTTTCTTGAAGAATTATTTCTAGTAAAAAATTAAGTCCTCATGGAAGGACCATTGTGGAGGCACAAAGAGTGCCTGTGAGTACATAAACTGTATATTGCCAAGTGCATGAGCCTGAAATATCATAAAGTGGCCAATCCAAACATATTATAGTAATCTAACCAAATTCCCATATGGTAGAGTGGTATGACTACAGAATATTTTAAGACCTATGGATAATGTGAGGTCTTTGCTCATTGACATCACCAGTAATGAAAGCAAAAAGGACTACCATTAACTGGTTGACGCTTTTCATTGGACCCCATGGAAGCAATGAAAGCTACCTCTGTGGTACATATATTTTTGATACTAACTATAGTTCGATTTTAGAATTTTCAGTGCCTGTTGCACAATGCTATTTTCATACATTTTGCAGAACACGCCAAATATCCAGACTGTTAAAAAAAAGTTGAGTTGTTCATTTAAAAAGCTGACATGCAGATACATAGCCCGCATTAAGAACTAGACCCACATCTCGCAAGATTGTCTCAATAACTAAACTCAAAGACCACCAAAGCATCACTTCTAACTTTGGACTGAAGGGAACCTGTCACCATAAAAATGCAGTGGAAAGTTTGAGCAGCATATTATACCGCAGAAGGAACTGAACTGATTAATATATAGGAGGCTTAGGAGTCATGTGGGTGGTCCTATTGGGTCACAGATAGCTCTGCATGACTCTGCATACAACGGTATCTGTCAACCACAGGTTAGGACGGTTGATGCCTGAAGATTGCACTGTATTTTCCTTAAAGGGGTTGTCCCACAAAAAATATTCTACAGCTTTCAAACCAGCACCTGGATCTGAATACTTTAGTAATTACATTTAATAAAAAATGTATTATAGCTAGTGAGTTATTTAATTTAAATCTATGACGCCACCTGCTGTTTGCTTATTTTCTAATTTCTCTGTCCTGTTCACTGACATGGAAGCACATGCTCATCTCCAGCCTTCGAAAAGGACACTCTGTCTAAGCTGACAGCTTGAAATAAACCCAGCAGAACAATTTGAGCAACGAATGAAGAGATCTCTGGATCCATGTAAGATACAGGGCTGGTCCTAGCTTTAGAAAGAGGATGTAATATACTAGATTATGTGTATGGTTTTTATTTTTAGCATTATTCAAGGGATAACAGCTTTAAGGGTACTTTCACACTTGCAAAAGAGGATTCCGGCAGGCAGTTCCATCGCCAATCTAGATGCAAACAGATGCATTTATGAGACGGATCCGGATGCGGATCTGTCTCCCAAATGCATTGCAATACCGGATCAGTCTTTCTGGTTGTCGTCCGGAAAAAACTGATCCGGTATTTATTTTTTTCACAGATTTAAAGGTCTGCGCATGTGCTGACGGAAAGAACTGATCCGTTTTGCTGGAACACTTGAGAACAGATCCGGCATTAATGCATTTTAATGGAAATTAATGCCAGCAAGTGTTCAGTATTTTTGTCCGGAGAGAAAAAACTGCAGTATGCTGCGGTATTTTCTCCGGCCAAAAAACGTAAGAGGGACTGAACTGATGCATCCTGATGCATACTGAACGTAATGCTCTCCATTCAGAATGCATTAGGATAAAACTGATCAGTTTTTTTCCGGTATTGAGCCCCTAGGACAGGCATGGCCAACCTGAGGCTCTCCAGCTGTTGTAAAACTACAACTCCCACCATGCCCTGCCGTAGGCTGATAGCTGTAGGTAGCCTGGGCATGCTGGGAGTTGTAGTTTTGCAACAGCTGGAGAGCCTCAGGTTGGCCATCTCTGCCCTAGGACATCCTTCAGGTAATTTACCGCAATCTAAGGCATAACCTTATCACCAAGGAAGCTGGCACTAAACTACCAAAGGAGAGTAAGATTGAAAAAAAAAATATATATTTAAACATTTCTAAAAAGAGTTGCTGTAGACGTATAACATAGGATCCTGCATGTATATATGTATGATTGCCATATGATTTGAGGAAAAAAAATTAAACAACCATTCCCACTAATACTGTGTGCTGTCGGCATCCATTCCTTTGTTCCGTGGCCCCGCAAAAAATATAGACCATGTCCTATTCTTGTCCAGCATTTCTGTATAGGGCTGGCCATGTGCGTTCCGCAAAATGCGGATTGCACACGGCCATTATCCGTGTTTTGCAGATCCGCAAAACACTTATGGTTGTTTAAATGAACCCTTATCATGAGGATCAACCTTCAGAAAATATCTTCCCCTCACAGCAGCAGTAAACTGACAATGGATTATTACCTTTCTATATAGAGGTCTTATCATGTGTGTTGGCTGCTACAGAAGGAAAATATTTTGGTACTGCCGAAATAAAAAAGAAAAACAGCCAAAAACTAGAATGTTTTCTATTAAAAAACATCTCTTCTAATGGAAATGTGATACCTCTTCTGATGCCATCTCCATTTTTACATGTTAAGGCCTCATACACACGAACGTATGTGTTTTGCGGTCCGCAACTTGCGGATCCGCAAAAAAATGTGGCTGACGTCCGTATGGCATCCTTTTTTTTGAGGATCTATTGTAATAATGTCAATACTTGTCTGCAAACTAGAAAAAAATAGGGCATGCACTATTTTTTGGGCAGGGCAATGGAACGGACATACTGATGCAGACATCACACGGTGTGCTGTCCGCGTTTTTTGCGGACCCATTGAAATTAATGGGTCCGCATCCTATCCGCAGAAAAAACGGAACAGACACGGAAACAAAATACGTTTGTGTTCATGAGGCCTAAGGTACACTTACTGGCTTCCCTAGGATAGAAATACACGTGGTGGTGCTAGATTGAGCATGGTTGTAGGGCTTATATGGTAATGACAACAATCAATAAAAATTAAAAAAAATTGTATTATATGTATTCATTGTTTTAAATATCTCATACAATGGCTGGTTCTATATTTTATTTTCAAAAACGGATTTTTTTTTCTGCTATAGTGACGCTTCCATATGTCACAAGAACCCTCTCAAGGTCCAGCAAATCAAAGTGTCCACTGAAAAACAAATGTGTCAATTTCCATGAAAACATCTTACCAGCCTTGTTTTAGTTAATTAATTGTGTTTAATATAGACAATTTACGTGTTTTTATTTTTTTGGGCAGATTGCTCATTTCCGTCTGAATATGCTTCATTGTACATCCATAATTAATATTTCAGTTCTTCATGATTGCAATATAAACTTAATTGCTTACATTAACAGGTAAATGAGATGCTTGAAAACATGGACCTTCAGTGTGGGGAAGAATATATATATATATATATATATATATATATATATATATATATAGATTAGGATTAAAAAGAACATTTATTGTGTGCTACTACTAGAGTTACCTTTATAGAAGAGTCAAACATCAAATAAACTAATATAAAAGTTAAAGGGGTTGTCCCACGAAAAATATTCTACAGTTTTCAAACCAGCACCTGGTTCTGAATACTTTTGTAATTGCATGTAATTAAAAATGTTGCATAGCTACTGAGTTATTCAATATAATGTTTCTGTACAATGCCACTTAAAGTCTTATTTCCTTGACCTGCTCACTCAGAAGGCTGCACGTGCTCAGTTTAATCTCCTGGGCTGTGATAGGAAGAGCTGAGACACGCCCCCTTAGCTGTAGCAGAAAAGACACGCCCCCTGAGCTGTCAGATTGATATAAATCTAGTAGAGCAATGAATATGGAGATCTCTGGATCCGTGTGAGGAGCAGGGCTGGTTCTAGCTTTGTTAGAAAGGTATTTAAAAATATACTATATGATGTCTGATTTCCATTTTTTACACTATTCGTGGGATAACTCCTTTAAGGGGCCATATCTTTTATTCCTTATTACATGTATACAACAATTAGATGTGGGGTCCAGTGAAGTGCTGGGCAACTATGGACAACTATCTATTGGGATTCCATTTTTAACGATAACCCAAATGCAGACATAAAACAAACAATTGGAAAATTCTGGTTTGCTATTGTAGCCAAAAGTGCAGACTTTGGAGGCGCCAACAGTTTTGGGTCTTGTTTCCTGGATTTTCTTTTTCAAGCTTAGCTGGAACTTTTCACACCATGTTTAGAATTTGTCATGATAATGTCTGATAAGTGGCTCTTACCAATTGAGAGAAGAGGGTTCCTGTAAACCCCATTGTAGAACATGGGTCATGATGGCCACAATAGGAAGAAGAAGCAGAAAAGAGATGGCTGTGTACGCATATTCTCCATTAGTCCATAGGTGTTACAGAAATTGGAATACCTTGTCTGCCCGGATTACACAACCATAACCATAGCCTTCTTGTCAACAAACCTCCAAAACGCAACCTGTTTAACAGTCTGAAGTTTAACAGTCTGCATTAAAGTTTTATGAGAGTTCTATATTGATGGCCTATCCCTAGGGTAGGTCCTCAATATCTAATTTATAGGGGTCTGACACCTGGCACCTGGGTGATCAGTTGTTTAAAGAGCTTGTGGTGCTCTGGTGCGCGCTGCAGTCTCCTCACAGCATACCAAGCACAGCAGTGTACATTATGTAGCAGTTGTGCTTGGTATGGCAGCCCAGGCCTATTCAATAATAAACCACTGAACCCCAAATTGGCTAGGTGACCAATTAACATGACCTCAATGGCTTAGGAACAGGCCGCAACACTCAGTAAAGCCCTGCTGTCTCTTCAAACAGCTGATAGTGGAGTGTGCCAAGAGTCTGAACTACCGATCAGATAGCCATCAATGTTAAACTCCTGGAAAACCTCTTTAAATAAAATGAGCACACCATATCTCGCCTGCAATGTGCACCTGATTCCCCAACTGCAAAATATAAGCTTAAAACACTCAAATTTATCATATGCAAAAATCTTTATGGATTTCATCTATTTTGAAATTTAGCTAAAGATTATGAAAAATAAAGAGAATGTGGCAAATCCCTGAATCATGGAGAGTCACACTGTACACAGAACAGGAGGAAACCTTATAGGAACCATGGAAAGGATTCTCTTATGGGAGGAAACCCATGCATGTCCTTGGTCCAATTCTGAACCCACAACACCAGCAATGCAAGGCGCCAGTGCTAACCATTAAGCCACTATACTATAATATATTACGAATATATTCAGCTACCTATAGGTTAGCACTTAGACTGTGGTATACTGCTTTCATATGGTCACAAGCCTCTTCCTATATTTTACAGTAATGTTGGGGACACATAATGCCATACTGTATATACACTTAAGTATGCACTTCATGTTCTTACGTTATTCAGGCTTTTTTGTTAATGCCAGCATTGCATTACCAGCTGCCTGGGGCCACTGGAAGCTGCTTTATGTAGTATATTTAAAAGCCTTGCCATGCAGCAGAGACTGTGATGAATATGTTCCCCTCACAGGCCTACATGTGAATCATATTCAGATATAACTATTTTGACCTTAAACCAAAATTGCTTCCCTAGGTACTCCTCATAACGAATAATAACTTACATGAGTAATGTCATATCAATTTATAAGATTACAATGCATAAAGGTTTATACAATTTGTGGTCTGTTATCCTGGCACATATTGATTCTGGCCTACTACTACTGGTCTACTAAGTATATAGAGAATCATTCTGTAACATATGGGGTCGGTGCTAGGGTTCACTTTCTAGGGTAGTCTGCCATTTGTCGGCCCAAACAGTGACTAGGGAAATAATTGTGGCTCATGGACCACAACTCAACTGTTGTCTGTCTCCTGCAGACACTATTGTGTACAATCAAGCATGATCCAGGATCATCTTGGAACCAATATCAGCACCTCATGAGTAGCACATGGGGTAAAACATGAAACTAAGGGTTAGGCTTAAATAGAACATGTGTTTGGCACTACAGGTGGTCTTTTATGTACATTTGCGAAAAAGTTTTATCAGACTTTGCATCTCTCATTCAAGAAACTCCCAATGATCACATGACCATGTCGGAAAGTACAAATTACCGTATTTTTCGCCCTATAAGATGCACCCTCCCCCCAAAAAAGTGGGGGGGAAATGGTAGCACGTCTTATGGGGCGAATGCTGCAGTTTACACTGATACACCACCAACCGCATGCTGCACAGCGCGGTCGGAGGTGTATCAGCGAGGAGGGGCTGGGGGCCGGTATCTAGTTTTGTAATTAGAGAGGGGGCCCGGTGCAGTAATTATATTCTATTGCACCGGGCCCCGCTCACTGTACTAAATCGTATCTAACTGCAGGCAATGTTTAACTATAGAATATCTTCAATCCAGCAGCTTGTACTTACGTCCGTAGCAGGCAGGAGGCAGGAGGCTGGGCAGGCGGGCACTGGCAGCGCAACTCACTACATCATGCGGCTGCTCTGCCCACTTTATGAATGAAGCAGGCGGCGCGGGCACGTGACTAGTGAGTTACGCTGCCAGTGCGCGCCCACCTGCCCAGTCTCCTGCCTGGATGTAAGTACAGGCTGCTGGATTGAAGATATTCTATGGTTAAACATTGCCTGCAGTTAGATACGATTAGTACAGTAAGCGGGACCTGGTGCAATAGAATACAATGACTGCACTGGGCCCTGTTGCCATTGCAAAACTAGTATAGATGCCAGCCCCCACCCCCTGTATTGGGGGTCATTCACAATACACAGGGACACTGTTATGGGGGGGATCTGTGGATGACACATAGCATAAGATGCTATTTATCTGTCATCCACAGATTCCCCCCATAGCAGTGTCATACCATCCACAGATGCCCATAACTGTGCCATCCACAGACCCCCATAACAATGCGTCAGCCACAGATCCCCCATAACAGTGCGTCATCCACAGATCCCCCATAACAGTGCGTCATCCACAGATCCCCCATAACAGTGCGTCATCCACAGATCCCTCATAACAGTGCGTCATTCACAGATCCCCCATAACAGTGCGTCATTCACAGATCCCCCATAACAGTGTTATCCACAGATCCCCCATAACAGTGTCATCCACAGATCCCCCATTACAGTGTCATCCACAGATCCCCCATTACAGTGTCATCCACAGATCCCCCATAATAGTGTCATTCACAGGCTACCATTAGTTTAAAGCCCACCAAAAGCACACCTTTTGGTTCAAAATATTTTTCTTATTTCAAAAAACTAGGTGCGTCTTATGGGCCGGTGCGTCTTATAGGGCGAAAAATACGGTATAAAAGTAGCATATTACACTGACGGTCGGAAGGTTAGAGTCCTCTAATCTCTCTGTGAAATGTTACATAATAGAAACGTCCGTCATATGTTATTGCTCCAATGCATTTAAAAAGAAAGATAAAGCAACTTTGCAAATTGTCTTTATTAAAAGTATCATATCGTTTTGGTAGTTTAGCAAGAAGTGGTGAACAGATGGATAGCAATATGACAGCAGGATTGGCGTACACAGGGCTTGTTTGTAGTCTGTTACCACGGAGACACATAGACAAAGTTGCTTCTTTTTCTATTTGAGATCTATTCGAGTAAAAAATAAAAAAAAAAATGGTTGTGAAAGTAAACATTGTCTTTTCAGGGTTATTTTGGTTAAGAGTTATCCCCTATTCACTGGATAGGGGATAAGTATTAGATCAGTAGGAGACCTACCACTTGGACCCCCACCAATCACAAGAATGGGTACTCTCGGAGTGCCCCAAAAATAAATAGAGAGGCAGGTCAGGCATGCGAACTGCGCCATACTGCGCCATACTCGGAGGTTTCCAGAAGTCCCTTATAGATTGATGGCAAGTGAGTATGCATGCTTGACACGCTGCTCTATTCATTTTGAGGGCTCTGAGAAGTATGAAGTACCGTACCTAGCAATAGGACCCCCACCAATCTAATAGTTATGCTGTGGATAAGGAGATATTGTGGATAGAGGATAGCTTTTAACAACCAGACCTGTGAATAGAGGATAACTTTTAACAACCAGAATACCTTGGCCTATTCTGGTAGTTCATTGTAAAAAGTCATTGGGTAAAAAAAATTGTTAAATCTCCTTAATTTGGAATACAGACATACATTCTGGTAAAGCAGCACGTTCCACCATCCAGCACATCCACCAATTCAGAATATCTGATTATTTGGCATAAGTTTCTATTAATACAAGGTATATACAAATATTACACTAGGCAACACCTGCATATACAAGCATGAAACAAAATATAAATAAAAAGTCTGAGCAGATTATTTCCGACCACTTACCTCCCAACATATCAGTCTGTGTAACTGTGCACTGTCACTATACATCTATGTCACTCTGCATGACAGCATCAGTGAAAGCATGTGTCATTTGTACTATTACAATGTGTGTCATCGCAATATATTCTTAATTTTGCAGCATGAAGCAGAGCGGGAGAAACACAATGAAACATGGCGGGAGAAGCAAGATGGAAAACAATGCTCTCAACATCAATTTTCCTCCAAATTACCCTGAATATTGCACCCTGCGGTTCAATCACATCCACCACATTATTTGTACACAGAAGGTGGCTGGGTTCGGCAGGCGTATCATTTATGTTACTGTTTGTAGGTAGGGTTAGTTCTTTATTTTTATTTTTTTACAAGTGCTCTGCACTGTAATTTAGAAAATTATCAAAAAACAGCGACAGATATTATCACAGAAGAAATTATCAGAACATTTTAATAATGTTGTAAACAATTAATGTACATTTTATATATATATATATATATATATAATCCAGAACAGGACGTGACATGTCCCAAACTCCAGTTTTGAGCAAAAAGGGTATAAATGTCAAGTTGATTGTATGGCAAGTTCTCACTGCTAAGTCTTGTGGGAATTAATAAGAAAGGTCCCTAATCCCATCCCTTAAATCAGAAGAATAGAGCAAACATAAGGGAGCAGAAATGACATGGGCAACTATGTTTTAGTCTGTTCTGTCTTTGGACAGTTCTGATTGTCTAAAGACCTCCTCATACACATTAGTGTATTGACGGACAAATAAGCAGAGAATGGTGGGTTTGGCCAATAGTCTCATGTGTATAGGGAGCTTCCGACTCTTATCACCAATCGGAGAGAGAAGGATAGGGATAAGTAAATATTTCCACCCCATCCTTTGGTTCTCTAGGAGAAAAGCTGCCATCAGAGGTGTCTGGCAGCAGCTTTCTACTCTTAATGGAATTTGATTCTATATATATTGTGGCATATTTCTCATTTCACACCTTTAAGCTAAGGGTGGACTGACCATTCAGACAGTAGAGCAGTCTATGCTCATGGCTGCAAGGAGTTCCAGATTCTTAGTTAGTTACAATGCCCCTTCAAAAGGATCTATCCAAGTACAAACAGCATATATTATTATATAGTTCTCTTAGACATAATGAGGCTGGTGTACTGATTTTGAAGATCCATGTCAGGATGGCGACATTATCATTTTAAAAGTTTTCCCACCTATGTTAAAAAAAAAGTCCAAAGTTGTCACTCTCTACCTGGACTCATTTTAATTTCAGGCAGGAAACTGTGAGGCTTCGCGATCTCGGCAATACGAAGAAAGTCGCGAATGCATCATGTTCTAAAATCACAGAATCACCAGAGCCCTCTCCTGCACACAAAGAGTTAAAACCTTCCATTACAGCTTACAGAGCACAGGTTAATTATCAAACCCTGGCTAAAGATTCCTACTGACCCCCTGTCAGGTTATACATCCATCAATCTGATATCATCATGACAAAACCTCATAAATGGGCCTTCTCTCTAGTCTGAGCGGCCCCAACACAGCATAAGTTTTCACACTCCTTAAGCCTGGTCAGACCTTCAAAAGAGAAGGACAGATCCTTATCACACAGCTGGTTGGTACAAGAAGGAAGATGACCTTAAGGTCACCTCCAATCCATAGACTTCATATTTTTCCCATATTTCCTGGTTTCGGAAAATATGAAGTGAACAATCCCTTCAGAAAATGTTTCGGTTCTTCTAACACATCTTCCAGGAAATCCGCAAGTCAATTGGAAATTCCCGCTCGGAGATAACAGTTCTCAGGCACCCTGTATTATCTTCCAGTTACATTTGGTATCAGATGATGCGTAAAATTGTCCTGATTATAAATATAAACTTTATTTCTTAATATGACCTACGGGTACGGAGAAACGGGCAAAGCCAAGCTTCTGCCAGATTTTCTCCCTCTCAGGGCAAGAACTGCCCCTCTTCCAATTACAAAGGGCTGGGCTTGTACATGTAAAAGCCACTCGCCGCTACAGAGTGGGTAAAACAAAGTGACCCACTCAGGTCCTGGTCCTTCACCTACCATCTGAAGTCGATTAAAATCACGACCGCCTGCTGGACACGGGCACACCGCTATTATTCCTTGCAAAGACTTTATCTGTTACTGAACTTACAGACATTCTACTCCTTTCCATCTCTTACCTATTTCCATCCAACCAATCTGTTCGACTGCCAGGTATATTTATCTGTCAGTATTAATATATATTTTTGTGCACAGTTTTTAAAATAAAACTAACGATTTAATCGTTCCAGTTTTGCCCTTGTTTACCTGATTATCTGGTCTATGCTAAGAACTCTGTCCTCAAAGGAGACATACTACCGCATTTGTCTTATTTTTATACATTGTTAGTTAGCTAGGTTGCAAATAACCGTTTCGTCCCTTTAGGATTAGCTAGCCGGGGTCTCTTTGCCCCGATTCAATACGAAGAGTGGTGGCAGCAAATTAATTAGATTTCCATTTCACGATTGTATCATGTATGGGCACACCAACCAATCTTAAATGTCTACTGTGCTCACAGACCTGTATGGCAACTGTGGCATAGTACGACGGGATTGGCGGGTGGTTGTCACAGAAACCTTTTATAAATGCTTTTACAACGATTGTGACATGGATTTTCAAAGTAAGTACACAAGCCTCATCGTGTCTAAAAGATCTATTTAATAATGCATGCAATTTGTATTTTTTATATCTGGGATGAATTCTCTTTAAGTGCCAACCTTGCAAAAAATGTTTGCGTTTTATTCTCACATGTAAAGTGTATCATAGCTATCGTGGTCGGTAAGTGGCCTATGACCTTTCATGCTTAGATCATTTTCAGCCCATGCCTGCCTTAAAGCATCCACTAATGTCAACATGCCCTCTAACCGCAATCGTGAACATTGTCTAAATGTACTGTACATAACATTCATACATGAATCCAGCTCAGCTCATAGGAAAGAAGGAATGACGCACATGTTGACACATCTTCCAAGCAGCACATAACAGGAGACTGTGGAGATCGGCAGGGGAAGAATAGAGAAGCTTTGCTAAGGTAAGCACGGCATATTAGAAGCTTACAATTTTGCTATTGAACCATAGAAACCTTGAGAAAACCCTGCTGATGTTGCGTTGGTATTGAGCAGAGGGTGAAAAAATTGTGTGTATAAAATCCTGCTTTTCTATATCTCTTACCAACAAATTGATTTTATATTTAAAATACAGACTATGGTATACCCTTGCGATCTGAACTGAAATTTACCTAATCAGAAATGCTGGATCCTATATGCATCCATTTTCACTGTTTAGGACTATAGGCATGGAAATGTTGTCACTATGCAATGAAATCTGCAACAGTCTCCCCAACTATCACACATCAATTATAGTACTGGAATCCTCACATGGGGTAGATTATGGATCCTTTGCTTTGAGTCTCCTCTGGCTTAAATACTCTACATTAAATAATATATCAATTATATTAGAAAATATTTTATGGTCAATTCAAGATACCAGACAAGGTCAACGGTGCCTGTGGAGGTCATTAAACTTCCTATGTGCCTCTACTGTGTGTCCCTAGGGATTTGCTTTTGTGTTTTTGCTTCATAACTTATGCAAGACCAGTAGATGAGAGGGGAGAAACAGAAACATTATATGGCAAATGTTATCACTAGACCAATGAGAATACAGTGAAAACGTTCTTAGTTATAGATCTATACATTTATATCATAATGAAAAATTTGTCGTAAAGAAAAGTATCTGCAAATATTTTGCAACAAAAAATTATATCAGGGGGTAGTATTACGGTACACCTTTCTTTCTCTTAGAATTGAATTAATATGCATTTCTATAATGCTCTTTATGGCAGCTCTGGTGCTCTCCGCAAGGGGAAACAGCAAAAGCCGAGATCTATGTCAAAGGTCTCTCACCCAAACAACCAAATGCCCTCCTCTGCACACGTGAGGGGGGGAAAAAAACCTGTGACACCTATCTGCAGATGGTTCCCTCTTTTACTTTTTTAGAAGGCTCCGGGTTTGGCTGATATACAGTACTTCGGTTGCAAGGTCTGCGAAAAAGTCAGACAATGACTATAGGGTAGATACCTTCAGTGGCTGACACCACAGAGATAGCTTCTTTTTTTTTCCTTGGAATTCAGCTAAACTGCATTTCTAAAATACAGAAATTATTTTAGCATGTGCTGGATTAAAGTATATTAGTCTCACACCCATCATTTATACAGTACACATTTATAATGAAATAACCCAAAAAGTGATCACTCCATCAACAAATGCTTTGCCCTGTGTTGAACCTCATTGTCTTACAGGAAAACTTCTCCGAAAGACAACCTCTTTGACAAAATCACTCTTTATCCAGACCTGCCAGCTTTCCTGAGGCAGATATTCAGGTCCACCATATATTATACATACTGGCCAACTTCTTTGAGAACACCACCGACTACAAAAACACTTTGCAGTGCAATTTTGGTGGACTCAAAGAGATTTCACTGTAGAGTTAGAGCTAGGAAACGGTAGCCATCTTGATCCCTGTGCAGTGGGAAAGGACGATCCCATAAGAGTGTGGAGATCTTAATTTGTCACCTATATATAGCGGACTCCGTTGCTATGATAACGCTGTGAAATATTAGGGATGTGGCTTAGCAAACATTAGACCCAAATAATTATTCACTAGGGAGTCTGAAGGGATCCCCAATGATTATTATAATGAGAAAGTTGCCACTGGGGCTTTCCTTTAAGTGAAATGGCATGACTATTATAGCATGAACAATAATAACACCATATATTACATTCATTAGTATTTAAAGTACCAGTAGTTTGTATGTTTTAATTTATTTAAGGCTTTGTTCACATCTGTATTGGAGCTCACATTCATAATCGAGGCCACGAAGATGTGCCAGATCCAATAGATGACTTATAATGGGGTCTGTTGGGGTTCTGTCAAGGTTTACGTCATTTTGACATCAAGAACAGCACTGCAAACTGTATCATTACCACTGAAAGAGACTGAACAACCCAAAAAGGCTCCAACCTGATAGCCAAATGTAAAAGGTTTGTTATTTACATGTTATATACAAACTCTGCCCATATCGGGCAATGATCTACCCTGGAATATATAGTGCACTACTGTAAATTCAATGAGGTAGCTTTCCAAGCATTTATTTTTTATTTTGCCCTGTCGGTGGTCCCACATATGTTATAATGGTTAAAAGTGTTAATAATACAAGATGTAAAAAGAGATAGCTAGACTTTTCACTACATGTGAATACATGTGTAGGTCTAGACATTCATCCACAGCTGCATAGCACAATTATTCATGTACAATATTTAATGATGGTCTGCAACTCTTTTAAAAGCAAACTATCATTGTAGTCAGGCTGCTCAGAGGGTCAGAGGATGAGACCCTTCGTTCAAGGAGTTTTCCAGGAATATTAACTAAATCAAGGGCTTCTATGTGGATGCATCCTCAAGTCGGAAGAAAACAAGCCGGGACTGGGAGATGGAGGAACGGGAGACATCATGTAGGAAGGGGTGGTGGAGAAGCGGGTACCCTTAATAGTTAATAGTCACAGAAAACCCCTTTAATGTTGTAGAGGAAAAATTACTTTCACTCTTTGCATGACATTGTCACTGAATTCGTAATCTTCTGGTCAGATGACATTCTTCATCTTCAATTATTAAAGGGTTTCTACCACCAGATTTGGTCCTATTTAGCTGACTGACACTAGCGATGTGCTAGTGTCAGCAGTCCATAACAGTCTTCTTACTTATCATCTGTCTGCTGCCGTTCACCTTAAAAACGTACTTTTATAGATATGCTAATGAGCCCCTAGGTGCTATGTGGGCGTCATTAGCACCTAGAGGGCTCCGTCCACTAACCATTTCAGCCGCCCATCGCGTTCCTCCAGCCCGCCCCGCTCCTGTTGTTTGACGTGAAACTCAGTATCTCGTACCAATTCCCGCGCCTGCGCCGTGCGCTTCTGTATTTAACCTGTCTAGACCAATATTGTCCTTGATTGTTCCACCTTTATGCTCTCAAAGTTCCATGTCCCCTCTTGCCAAACTACTTGACACATTGCTTCCTCTTCTTGTGACTCAGATGTCTGCTTCAGTGTTGTGTCCTATTCTCCACCAACGGTAGCTTTTCTAAAATACAAAGTAGCTCTCCAAGCACATCCTGGTGAGCATGTAGTTGTACATCAGAGCCAATCTGAACAGGCTGAGCTGGAGTTTAAGGGCCCATTCAGACGGCCATATGAACGGGTCCGCACCCATTCCACAATTTTGCAGAACGGGTGCAGACCCATTCATTTCAGCGGGGCCGCAAAAGACGTGGACAGCACACCGTGTGCTGTCCGCATCCGTGGTTTAGTTCCGCGAATCCGCTGAAAGGATACAGCATGTCCTATTCTTGCCTGCGATCGCAGACAAGAATAGGCATTTTTTATTAGGTTGCGGCCATGTGCAGTCCGCAAATTGCGTAACACACTTGGCCAGTATCCATGTTTTGCGGAACCGCAGAACACTCTGGCCGTCTGAATGAGGCCTAAAGAATGGGAATGGAACAGAACAGCAGCCTAAGCTTATACAGAGAGGTAGGTTTCAGACTACCTTGTCATAACTGTAACAGATCAAATACCCATACGTATGGATATTTTAACTACCCAGGGTGACAACTATCTGGGATAACCGTTTTCTCCATTGACTGGGAAGTTAAAGTGGCCCTGGAACAAAGAATTAGCAGTGGCGCTTGTTGTAGGAGGGTCTCAAGTGACAGAAGGTGTTATACCTTAGTGCAGCACAAAATATCGCCCCAGTAGAACCAAATACCAAAATGCATGGCCAGTCCACCTCTGGTCTTCTCAGTTTAGACAGTTGGCACACCTCAGCAAACCATTCCAACACCATAGGTTTGGATGCAAACCATACAAGACAGTGTACTCTCCACAGAAATCAGTGTACATTTCCAACACAGGTTACAAAACAAATCCTAGGACGTCTGGCCACTAACTGCACAGTAGTTCTCTATAACTACCAGGACCCAAGTCTCCTACTCAGTTCCCTTAAATACAAGTCCCAATTCATACCATACATCTGGTCAGAGATCATGCTGTGGCTCCCCCAGGCCTTAGCACTGCCTGTGTCTTCCCCAGACTGGGAACTCTTTTGAAAGAGCTCAGCCCACATTTACCTGAGCAATTAGGTTGGCTGCTAATTAAACCTAATTAGCAGCCTAGTTTCCTGATGAACAGACGGAAACCCCAATTTTCACAGAATTCTTTCTGTCACCCAACTTTCCATAGGTGAGACACACCATTTTAGGCCTCTTTCACGCTTGCGTTGTCCGGATCCGGCGTGTACTCCACTTGCCGGAATTACACGCCGGATCTGGAAAAACGCAAGTGTACTGAAAGCATTTGAAGACGGATCCGTCTTCAAAATGCTTTCAGTGTTACTATGGCACCCAGGACGCTATTAAAGTCCTGGTTGCCATAGTAGGAGCGGGGGAGCGGTATACTTACAGTCCGCGCGGCTCCCGGGGCGCTCCAGAGTGACATCAGAGCGCCCCATGCGCATGGATGACGTGCCATGCGATTACATCATCCATGCGCGTGGGGCGCCCTGACGTCACTCTGGAGCGCACCGGGAGCCGCACGGACTGTAAGTATGCTGCTCCCCCGCTCCCCACTACACTTTACCATGGCTGCCAGGACTTTAGTGTCCCGGCAGCCATGGTCACCACTCTAAAAAAGCTAAACGTCGGATCCGGCAATGCGCCGAAACGACGTTTAGCTTAAGGCCGGATCCGGATCAATGCCTTTCAATGGGCATTCATTCCGGATCCGGCCTTGCGGCAAGTCTTCAGGATTTTTGGCCGGAGCAAAAAGCGCAGCATGCTGCGGTATTTTCTCCGGCAAAAAAACGTTCCGTTCCGGAACTGAAGACATCCTGATGCATCCTGAACGGATTTCACTCCATTCAGAATGCATGGGGATAAACCTGATCAGGATTCTTCCAGCATAGAGCCCCGACGACGGAACTCTATGCCGGAAGACAAGAACGCAGGTGTGAAAGAGCCCTCAGTCGCACCTATATGCCTCTCTGGCAGCTCCACTGCCACAATAAATATATTATTTTACAGACCTGTTGGCAGTGATAAAATGGGAATCCTCCACTTCTACTTCAAGATATCATTCTATATAACTTCATGTGAGCAGGAACACTATGGGGAGAATGTATCATGAGGGGAATATCTGAAGCCAGTTTTGCTTGAGTCTGTGTTGGCATACTTTATGCCACATTTATCAAATGTCACATGTTGTTTGATAAACTTGTCTCATCCTTAAACCTAACACTTCTGTCTAGAAAAGCTTCTCCAGTTTTCATAGAAACTTTTTTGCAACTTTTTAAAAACATCTCAGTGATAAATCTGGAGTGAAACTTATTAGGCTACTTTCACACTAGCGTTTTTGCTGGATCCGGCAGGGTTCAGCAAAAACGCTTCTGTTACTGATAGTACAACCGCCTGCATCTGTTATGAACGGATCCGGTTGTATTATCTTTAACATTGCCAAGACAGATCCGTCATGAATCCTATTGAAAGTCAATGGAAGACGGATCCGTTTTCTATTGTGTCAGATTGTGTCAGAGAAAACGGATCTGTCCCCATTGACTTGCATGGTGGGTCATGACGGATCCATCTTGCTTCGCATCCCATGACGGAAAGAAAACCGCAGCATCCTGCGGTTTGCTCTCCGGTATGGGAAGACAACCAAACAGAACGGAATGCATTTTGGAGCACGCTGTTCTGTTCAGTTACGTTTTGTCCTCATTGACAATGAATGGGGACAAAACGTAAGCTTTTTTTTTCCGGTATTGAGACCCTATGACGGCTCTCAATACCGGAAAATAGAAACCCTAGTGTGAAAGTAGCCTTAACATAGCTAGTCATGCCCACTTTCCTACCCATATTTCAAAACTGGAGTGAGTGGTGTAAAAATGCAAAAAGTCGCTAAATGTTTGAGCAAGTGAGCCCAAAAAGTCACAAAAGCCCCAGAGACTTTTTGAAGCCAGGATTCTGGAGTGAAGGAATAATAAATCAGGGTCAATGACTATATGCACTAGCTGGGATAGTTTAAGGCTTTGCAATTGAATGGACTTAAGATCTGCAAAAATGCTGTCCCATGCAGTCAGAGAAGGTGTCACTTGAACATTTTTGTACAATATTTTGTACAGTAACCAGTATATTTAAAAAAAAAAAAACTCCATGACCCATTTCTAGTTACTGTTAGCTTCTTAGTACCAATATCTCCAAGATGATTCTTGGCAATGTAATCTGTAGTTAAACTATTGTTCAATAAAGACACAAGGATAACAGCTCCATCCAAGGTGATCCTAATATTAACCACTTGGACTTAATGGTATTCTATGTATCCAGTCTACGATAATCTCTGGTTATGCTATATCAAGGTCTCAGCCATGAAGTGAAATGATGATACACCATGATGGCCTGCAGATATGAAGGTGACGTCAAGCTATAGAGAGAGTGAGTCTTCCTTCTACACATAACTAAGTCAATTTTCTGCTTATTTTTCTTGAGCTTGAGCCACCATTCCCCAATAGTATGATATCTAAAGGGTAATGTCCATATGTAGCACCACACATGATCTCTTCAGCTGCAATCTGTCCATTTCGCATGCAACAAGATGCTTATAGTTCAATGATTTGCACATATTTATAGCAGGAAATACACAGAAATGAAGATATTCATGAAAACCTAAGAAGTAATTTTGATAATTTTTGAATATGATGTGATCTCAGGGTATAAAATACGGTATTTTTTGCAGAGCAATTCTATAAGAGGCTTCAGATGGTGGTGAGCATGACCTCTAGTTATCCCTTGATTTAAGGCTGGAGAGTCACCTTTCCAGCATCTTCACGCTCATATTAGAAAGTACACTTACTGTTCTGCTTAAGCCATTGCAAAATTTGCCCTCAACTGACTCCAAGGTCTAAGACTTCCCATACATTTTATCACAGGGCAGGTGATTACAGCAATGGAAATGTTATCATTTCTACTAACAGCACATCCCACCCTTCCTCCAGAATCTACCATCTTCATTCAGCAACGGTATATAAAAATAACCGTCATGACAAGCACACGTAACAGTCTCCATGAGGTATCCCCAAGGTGATTTCTACAATACATGCATATTCCAATAGCACTGACAGCCTATTTGTTCACTAATTATTTAATAATTGTGTACTGTTCTTATACATAAGAAGTGTATTCCTCCCAGAGTTTATAAGGAAAGAGTCATTTTATTCCCTTTAGCCCCTTGAGAATGATGGACCCTCCTCGTGAAGGGAAACCTTGTTGCTGGGCTAAAGGGGAGTGTTCTTGTGAGGTGCTGATGTGTTGATGATGGGAAATTTATATGAGATGTCATCACTGCTGGAGGTTAAAGCACTGGAACGATATATGTCAATGATACCTTTTTTCATATCTGATCATTACATCAGAAAAGGTAATGTAACAAGGTCCGTACTGCAGAGAATCTGCTATATACTGCAGATCACTAGAGTAAGGCAATGTTCCACAGTATAATGCAGTTCCCTAGAGCAGAATCCCATATATAATGCAGATCTATACAGCAAAGGAACTAATACATTATTTACACAACTAACCCTATATAATCCTGGAAGGCATAAAAAGCCTGCCATAAAACCATCCAGTCTTATTACATCACCTAATAAAGTCAAATAAACATTGCATTAAACATTTTTTAGGACAGTATACATATAGATACGCCACCTGATATAGAAAAAGGTTTACTGAAGTCTGCATAAGAAGGTTGTTTGAAACAGTTATGGCAGCAAGGGTGTCCTACCATCATGATGTAAATGTCATAAACTGTGCGGTAAGCATGTCACAAGGAATGTCCTCATAAGGATGCCTCAACAATCCAGCACCTTAAATTCAATGCAGATCAGAAGCCTTATTGATCCCAATATAGAAGCATCTATGTAACCTTCAAAGAACAGAATCTTCACATTATGGATGTGAACCTTTATGTGACACCATAGAACCTCCATATGACAGCGTAAAACCCTCATATGACATAACAGCTCCTTCCCATCATCGAAGACCTAGACATCACTGAAGAGAACCGTTACATCATAGGACAGACCCCAACTAGAATACATCCCACTGTAGAAAAGTAACACTAAAGTCCTACAGGAAAAATCTAATAACACATTAATCACATAAAACCAGAAGGTCTTCTTCTTCAAGGAAGACTAAGGGTTAGCATGCCCTTACTTCTGCCCAGCACTTGGTAGAGATTATTCCACATGAGACCCTCTCAAGATTTATCTACCTGAGGTTTCCCTACAATGACTAAATCTTGCAGCAAGTTAGCTTTCCAACCTAGGGATTATTCTTCATCTCAGCTCATCTTCAAATCCCAAGAAAACACTTTACCCTCTTTCGGAGACAAATCTCCTTTCACATATTTAGCATCTTGGAGAACAGAAACACAATCATTTAATCCAGTGACATTTGCAGAAAAATAACATAAGTCTCAAGCAGTAAGAAATATAAGGCCCACCTGTCTGTCCTTTGCCAAGTGTTTTCTCCAACCGGTAGGGTCCAACATACTGGGCATGTTGCTGCTGCTGCTGGTAAGGGTGAATTCCACCTGCCTCCTTTCCACCGGACATGGTTCCTGAATTTGTCCCCCTTTATTTTACAAGGCCTGTCCTTTTCTCCCAGGCTAGAACAAAAGAACAGGGGGAGAGAGATAAACAGTGCAGTGGTTGTCTTCTCCCCGTTCCCTGCCTCTCTTCTTCTAGGATCCCCTTGTATTTATTTTTCCTTGTAATTTTTTTACTATGGGCTTTTCCTTTTTTTTTCTTTTTTTTTTGTTAATGGGGGGGTAGAAGGGGGAAATTGATCTGTGCTCCTCTTTGCTGATGCATCCAAGGGGGAGGGGGAGTGGGGAGAGAGAGGAAGGGGGAGGGTGGAGGGGATGCTACACTCCTGGTACCAGCATCATCAGGAGGAACGCAGCCCTGGGTACTGCTGGATGCAGATCAGATCTTGATGCTGCTGCTGTTTTTGCTGATGTATTCAGGCCCCCTCCTTACAGGCTTTTCTTCAGTAATCTCGCTCTCTCTCTTTGCTGCAATGTGCAGTCTGCTCTCTCTTTCTCTCTCTCTCTCTCTCCTTACATCAGCATCCGGGGATTCAGTGACAGCTACAATTAGTTTAACCCTTCCTTAGCCTGCCTCTCCTGTGCTCCCCACCCCACCTCCTCCCACATGCACACACTTACTCCCTGCAGCCTGCTGGGGTGGCACCAGCTGTAGTCACACACACAGAGACAGTACAGTGAAAGGGAATGGCAGCTTGGAGGAGGGGCGAAGACCTCTCAAATTAGTTTAGGTTATTAGCCATTCACAATCTGAAACCAGCTGGGAGTTGTGACTCACTAAACGCAAGTAAAAGATGGGAACGGCTAGCAAATGTGTAGCAGAAAAATACAGGAGGAGATTATGAGGATAGAGAGATGGCAGGGCATGTATTATTCAGAGAAGACCTTTGGATGCTTGGGTTGGAGCATGTCCTCGTTCCCTTCTCAATCTAGTTCATCATGTATGATTTATTTGGAATGGAGACTGATGACATTAATTACTTTACTTAGCCTCAGGTAACAGACTAAACATACCATTGTGGAGAAAGGAGGTAATCTAATAACGTAGCATTGCACAGCAACCCATGTGATTATCAGCTTTACAAATAATCTGTCCAAACAGGCGCACAATGACAGGGAAAATCAGTGCTCATCTCTTCCTCATGTTCATATAAAGGGCCATAAAACTCTCGTAGCTTTATATACTGAAATGACATACAAGTTTCCTCGCTGTGACGGCCCTATGGTAGATAAGGGATAGTCTGCATGGGTGTGGGATGTCGCAACAATTTTACCCCAGCAACATGCAAGAAAACTGTCCTGAACTGAACTGATATGTCCTGTCCTGATCTAAACGTATGGCGCTATGCATGAAGTTTGTTCTACCCGTATCAAGGAATATTGCCATTGTGATGTTGCTCTGTTCCGCTATAGAGCTGATAACTGATTGTTTTTAGTCAATGTCCCATAAGTGCACAGTCACATCTGTCATGGTATCATGGAGCACAATTCACATTCACACAACAGTTTAAAAAAAAACGGACGTTAAAGAAACGGCCATGTGAATAGGTCCATAGACCTCAATGGTTCTGAAAATGGCCGTGTGACGGCCATTTAAAAAAAAAAAAAGGCTGCACATGGACATTTTTTACTGTCGTGTGAATGGTCCCCTAAGGCTAGATCAATAATATTAAAACCCTGAAATATCCATTTATTTGCGATGTGTATATGATCCCGTATACTGAATATCTGCATATAGTGCAGCCAGTGTACTGTGTCATGCGCCACCTGTTCAAGGGGTGACTAGGGGCCCACTTGGTTCAGGGGCCCACAAGGCAGTTTACTTGCTCCCATGTGGGTCAGTCCGAGTCTGGTTGACTCACATTGTGAAGGACAATTTGTTGTGTTTTATTGTTGCATCATGCTGTCCATTTCTATGTCTGTCCGTGTATCAGATTCAGCAACACTTGCAGCTGGCAACGTGTGGCATTCATTGCTTATTCAGACAAAAAATGTCTCCAGTTCTGTCTATTAAAAACTGATGATTTTCTGTGTTTGAACAGTATGCAACGTCCCACTTATGTGTGTACAAGGGAACATTTTAAATTTATATATCTGTAGTGAATGCATTTCTGAATGTATTGTAATTCCTAATACCAGGCTGGCAGTGTTATTCATCTAGTCGCCCCTAGGTGGTGCTGGCATCACTTATATATAACTTGGGGTGTGCTAATAGAGGAGTTAGTTGAGAGGAGTTAGTTGAGAGTGAGTTGAGAGAGGAGACGGGAAGTAAGTGTATGGAGGAGCAGAACAGGCTCAGTCCACAATGTACCTGCCTTTTCACCCTCTGGGCCCTGATCAATCCTAGAGAGGACAAAGTATTTACAGCATCACAGCACAGACAAGTAAGTCTATGTCTGAATATAGAGAAAGTCTAGTGGAGATTAGAGCTAAGATTAGCCAATGGACTTCACAAGCACCTGTGACTGGGAGAGACTTAAAAGTACCTGGATGATTAAAGGCGCCTAATTGTCCTTTACCACATGCCTCTATGGACATAGTGGACCTGAACATCTTCAGGAGAGCATCCTGCATAAATAATGTAGCAGAGAGTTTGCCTGCCACGAGGGAGAATGCCCTTATTGGATTGCTTAACATAAAGTAAGAGGTTATTTATATTCAGTACCTGAGTGCTCGCAAGCGTACCTAGTGTAAACCTATATCAGCAACAATCTATTTCTTCACTGTTAGAACAACTGCCTTAGGAAAACTCCTTAACTGACAACTGCCCAGCTTGATAAGATGATTACAACATATATATATTTTTTTTTTCTTTAATTAGTATATCAAAACATTACAAAATAGAAAAACAGAATACAGTTCCCCCCCCCAACCCCCCCCCCTCCCCCCCTGCTTGTGGTGCGTCCAAAATAGAACCCCTATAAATAAAACAGTTTGACCTCAACTAATCAATCCTCCAACCTACCCATATCTTAATCCACTGATCCTCAGCTTCCCTCTGTTTGTACAAAATTTTCTCATAATTTTTTACCTTAACAATTAAGTTTATCCATGTATTTATATCTGGAGTGAATCGAGCAAACCAGATCCGACTGACCAAGACTCTAGTCAACATCAATATTCTGCTCAGGAAGATCTTTTGATACTTGTGATTATTTAATTTGGAAAGATCATTAAGCACAAATACTTGTGGTTCAAAAGGGATTCGAACATTTAGTTTATACATAATACGATTATTAATATTATTCCAGTAGTTTATAAGTTCTGGACAAGTCCATATCATATGAAGAAAGTCCGCTCCTACAGAGTCGCATTTAGGGCAGTTAGACGTGTCTCTTAATCCACATTTATTCATCCATAAGGGAGTGATATATAATCTATGGCAAATATAAAATTGTATTAGAACATGGTTGAAGTTCTGGGATAGTGAAACTAAGTTCCCAAAAATATTCTCCCACCCTTCTATTTGTAAGTTCGGACAATCCACCTCCCACGCTTTTTGTCCTGGTGACTGTGTATCACTAAACCGTGCCTTAAGTAGTAACTTATATATATTTGATATTTTTATTCTAGACAGTGTACCCCCTACCCAATCATTCAAAAAAGATGAATTATCTATATCCAACACCCGTTTATCATCCAAACTGGATAATACTGAGCGCAATTGAAAATACCTAAACCATGAAAGGTTTCTTATATTATGTGTCATCTCTATAAATGGTTTAATTTCTCTATCTTTAACTACCTGTGAGATATACAGAATTTTATTCTTCTGCCAAAATGTGTCAGCTGCAATATCATCTAGCCTTTGTAAATATAAATTATGCCAGAGGGGCGTAAATGTAAATGAACCCTTAACCTTCAACCATGTCCTAATTGTAGCCCACACTTTCAGGAGTAGTTTTATAGTCTCTCTGTAGCCTCGCTCATAACTCTTCAATAGACCAGATTCCAACAAGGTAAAAATGTTATTGTGGGCATAGCTAGTTACCAACTTCCCCAGCAATGCACTGTTCTCTGATTCATAGCACCTCAATAGCTGGGCTGCAATAAAGTACCCTTTAAAGTAAGGGAGATTTAGACCCCCACACCCCACTGGTTTGTACAAATATTCCAGCTTTATTCGAACTCGCTTTCTTCCCCATATTAAATCATTAATTATTCTTTCCATAAGTTTAAAATATTTATCTTGTATCCAAATAGGTGTATTCCTGAGCACGTAAAGAAATTGTGGTAGTATCACCATTTTAACTAGTGAGACTCGGTCAGCTCTAGATAGAGGAAGTCTCAGCCAGATCCCTATTTTAGCTCTAGTCTTTACCATTATGGGGATCAAATTAAGTTGTACAAAATTTTCAACCCGAGGCGATATAGTCAAACCCAAGTATTGAAAAGTATCAACAATGTCCAACTGTGTCACAAGAGCCTCTTTCTGTGGCAGGGGGTCTATTAGCATCAAGCTGGTCTTGGCCCAGTTTATAAGAAGACCAGACACCTCACCAAATGTTTTAACCATTTGAATAATCCTAGGGAGAGTAATTTCCGTATGGTCTATAAAAAACAAAACATCATCCGCATATAAGGAGATACGGTCTTGTATTCCTAACGTACCAAATCCCCTAACCTGATCATCCTGCCTGATGGCCATCGCAAGGGGTTCGATATAAATATCGAATAACAAGGGGGATAATGGGCAGCCCTGCCGCGTGCCTCTATTTAAATCAATACTACTACTGAGGATTCCATTAAGACTCAATTTTGCCCTTGGAGATCTATACAGTAACCTAAGAGTACGTATAAACTTTTCCCCAAAGCCCATCCTTGCGAGAACCTTCCAGAGGAAGCGCCACTCCACCCTGTCAAAGGCCTTGGAGGCATCCAATGACAGGATGGAGCGAGTGGTCCCCCCAGGGGCCTGAATATTAGAAAAAAGCCGATGCAAATTATGATGTGTGCCCTTGTTCTGAATAAAGCCACTCTGATCCGGATGAACAATAGAGGAAATGACCCTAGAAAGCCTTGTAGCCAGGACCCTCGCAAGAAGCTTTACATCTGCATTAAGCAGTGAGATTGGTCTATAAGATTCTAAATCTAAAGGGTCCTTGCCTTTTTTTGGAATTAATATTATTATAGCCTCCATCATTGAATCTGGCAGCTTCCCATCCTTCATTGATTCAGCAAAGACCTCCAGCAGTCTTGGAAGAATACAATCCCTATATTTACTATAAAATTCATATGGAAGCCCATCTGAACCAGGAGTGGAGTTAGCTGAGCATAATTTAATAGCTCCCTCAAGTTCCTGAATTGAGACCTCTAGTTCAAGTGCTCTCTTTTGCGTCTCAGTAATAGTTGGAAAGATGATCCTGTCAAGATACAAATCTATCTTATCATCTGTGATGTTAGAGTCGGCTTTATACAGATCAAGGAAATAATCAACAAAGGCTTTCTCCACCGGGCCCTGTCTAGTGACCATCCTACCATCAGTCATTCGAACCTTATCTATATGTTTTTTGGATTGTTGACTTGAAATTACTCTGGACAAGAATTTACCGGGTCGCCCTGACTCGGTAAAATATTTTTGCCCTTTAAAGAAAAGGTTCTGTTGGGCCTTATCCAATAAAAACTTAGAATATATTTGTGTGGCTCTTTGCATATTTTCCCTGTTCTCCTCCGTCTTGTTCATGTGAAAGAATTCTGTCGCCAGTGCTACACGTTCTTCTAGATTTTTCTGTTTTTTCCCATACTCCCTTCTAAGGTTCGCGATGTTACTAACCATCAATCCCCTCATATACGCCTTAAAGGTATCCCATACCACTTGAATTTTTGCTGAGCCATAATTATTATCCCAGAATCGGCCAATTTCATTTTGAATTATTTCATGTGTCTTTATGACTGATAGCCAATAAGGATTTAGTCTAAAAGGAGGTTTTGGTGTATATCTTTCCTGAGATAAACAAAGTTCAAGTAATAACGGTGAGTGATCCGATATTGACCTCGTTTCATATTTCATTCGCTTTACCAATTTCACATGTTTACTACCTATCAATGCAAGATCTATTCTGGACATCGATTTACCTGCTTTACTAAAACATGAAAAAGCCCTTTTCCCCTGTCCCAGATATTCCCAAGCATCTTCAAATCCAGCCTCCAGGCAAAACCGTGCCAGGGGAGACCCCTGGACCGGACTGTCACTCCTGACACTCGTAGAGACCCTATCCCGTACAGGATCAATGACACAGTTAAAGTCGCCAATAATCAGTGTTGGACACTCTGGCCATTTATCCATAAATAGTACCAGAGAGTTAAGGACCGAAAAGGAAAATGGCGGTGGAATATAGACAAAGGCCAAAATACATATCTTCCCCCTTAACCTACAATATAAAAAAATAAATCTCCCCTGTTGGTCGACAGAGGATGCCTCACAAACAAAATCAATAAGTCTATGTATCAAAACAGTAACACCTCTCGAGTAGTTAGAGAAGGTAGAATGATAAGTATGCGCAGCCCATCCCCTGTCGACCACCCTAGAGGTCTCCTCAGTGAGGTGGGTCTCTAGCAGGCATACTATTGCTGGTAAATGGACCTGAGTCAAATCAAAAACCGCTTGTCTCTTTCCTCTATCCCCCAAACCACATATATTCCAAGCAATAATTCTAGTCAACATTATCAACAACGGTTAGATGGAAAAAGAGGAACGAAGAAAAGAAAAAAAAAAAAAAGGAAAATCACACCTATTTTGACGCACCACAGCCCGTTCCCCCCCCCCCCACCCCCCTCGTACAGGCAATCCACCACATATTGTAGTAGATTTCTTTCCTATGACCATCCCTCCCGCACTCCCCCCCACTCAGCCACCCCCATTAGGAAGCGAAGAGAAATACATTTAGGGGTATAAGCCCCTTATAACAAATATTATTCCCGCCAGGTCATAAATCAATTAAATCATCGATTATTTCGATCAAGCCAATCCGCGGCTTCTTCCGAGGTGTCAAAAAAAAGAATTTTATCATTGAAAATAATCCGCAGTTTTGCTGGGAATATGAGAGAATATTTAATATCCCTTTCTCTTAGCTTCTTTTTAACAGCCATGAATGTGCGTCTCTTTTCTTGTATATCTTTTGAGAAATCTGGAAAAAAGGCCAAACTATTCCCATTATATAGAACCGGTGAGCATTCCCTCGCCCTTCTTAAGAGGATGTCTTTATCCCCTGTAGTCAATAACTTAACAAGGAATGTCCGAGGTGGTCTCCCTGGAATTGGTTTTCCCCCTGGGACCCGATGAGCTCTTTCGATCATAAAAAGGGAAGAAAACGAATCTTTCCCAAAATTCTCAAGGATTAACTTCTGTATGAATTGGGTTGGGTTTTTTTCTTCCACACCCTCTGGAATCCCTATTATTCTCACGTTATATCTTCGTGACCTATCCTCAAGGTCCGCCACCTTTTTCTTCAGAAGGTTATATTCTAATTTAAATGTGGAGACTTCAGTATTTATTTTTTTGGATTGATTCTGTATCAGGGCAACGGAACTCTCAAGGTTGTTAACTCTGTCTCGCATTTTTGACAAATCGTCTTTTATTAGTCCCACATCAGCTTGGATAAACCCAATTTGGGTTGTAACCGCCTGTATTAGATCCCCATTCTGTTTAACCGCTAGGAGTATTTCTTCTAGCGGAGAGGAGTTGTCATTAGGGATAACTTCCCCCATTATACCGTCTTCTTCTTCGGGGTATCTAAAGGCTTTTTGTGGTTCTAACTCAGTCATCTCTGAGTCGTAATTTTTTTTTGTGACAGGTTCCTTTTGTCCGCCCCTCGTATTAACCCTCGGAGACCTCAGGAACTGGTCTATTTTTGTTGTTTCAACAGTTTTGGACCGCCTCTTTTTCTCCTTGTGTATATGTATCGCTTCTTCTTCACTTTCCCTCTTTCCTTCTCTTCTCCTTTTTTTTTTTCCCTCTCCCTTCTTGGTTGTTCTTCTTTTCTTTTCCTCTTTTCCCCTTTTCTTTCCTTTTTTTTTTTTTTTTTTTGTTCCCTCTTCTTTATGCTCTTTCTCCCCTTCTTTTCTTTTTCCTCTCTTTTTCCACTTTTTCCGTTTTATACTTTATACTTTATAGTTTACTCCTTTTATATTCATAACCACAATCAGAGTAAGGTTAATACGGTTGATCCCAGCAGTGTAGAGGAAGAGGGGAGGATAGTGGACAAAATCTAGAGGCACAGGGAGGGATTCAAATATATCATGGGGATCATACAAACCCCCTGAAGAGTCCTCCAGCAGCCTGTCGATCTCCACTCAGGATTAGTTACAGTCAACAATCTCGTGGAGGTTAGTCACAACGACATCAAGAAGGAGAGGGAACACTTCGGGGGAAACTGGAGGCACAAGGAGAGGGTCAAGTACAGTGACACGAGGAGAGAGAAGGGAGAATCGGCGGCAGTCCTGAGTATAATTCATCAACCTGTCTCGCAGACCATCGAGTAGGGGAAGCACAGGAGGGCTACTCACAATGACACCGGGAGGAGAGCAACGGATCAACAAAGACTGAAGACGAACTCCACTGACAAACTCCACAGACTTCGCATGCAGAGCTGACCACGGCGGCACGGTGAGGAGAAGAGGAGGAGAGGAGGAGAAAGGATCGGCAGGAACGACAGGATCGGCAGAAGTTAAGAACAGGCCCTCACGTCCGGGCTCAGCGGTCGGGGCCGTAGCGCTTATCTCACGGTCGTAGAGAGGATGCGAACAAAAATCAGCACGAGGACGCCAGGAGGTTCAGGGCAGCAGGACAGCTGAGCCGCGGGGAGGCGGAGAGCGCAACGTACTCTACGTCATCACGTCATCACGTAACAGTGCATGATGATTACAACATATTTGATATTTAAACTATTATCTTGTTCTGTACTAATGGACTGCACTGACTACCTGAAGACAATTGATTTAAGTAAATGTTTAATTGTTTTACTACAACCGACTCCTCGTCTCCTCCACCAACAAACCTTCGAACCTAACAGTGCTGGCCTCACGAACACAGGGGTCCAGCCATCAAAGCACCCTAAGCATAGACATTACCATCAAGGGAACCTCACCTTCCATCTGGCTGGTGTTCCCTGCAATAGAGAGTGCCCCGGAGGATTTAGCGCTGTCTTCCTTATCACTGCACGCCGGCCCAGGGAAGGCTCTGCTAAACATGAGTGCCAAAAACTACTACTACCCCCATCGGCCCACCGTAGCCTCACGTGTTGTCCCTGCAGACCTGGTCGCTGCAAGTATGGTCTCCTAGTGCATTAAAGGGGTCATCCAAGAGTGACCTCCCAGAGTGGCCTCCATACGGTGGAGATCATACTTACAGTATATGGTTCCCGCAGCTGAGTTCAGTGTGTAACGCTCCCACGCCGGCTCTTCCTCTTCCTTCATCATCCGTCAATAAAATGAAAAGTGACTGCTGCAGCCAATCACAGGCCACCGTGATGACCTGCTCCCCTTGCATCAGATGACCAGTTGTTGTGACACAAGAGGAGCAGGTCATCACTGCGGCCAGTGATTGGCTGCAGCTGTCACGTGTCCCCCCCCCATCAACGGATGTTGAACTCAGCACGGCAGAAAGAGGAAGAGCCGGCCTGGCAGCGTTAGACACTGAACTCAGTGGCAGGGAGCATGATCTCTGCCACAAACTCTTTTAAGTTTGTCCATTATTTCCATTCATATACCATCTGTATGTCATCTGTTTTTCACGTAAGTGAAAACAAACTGAAAAATGCACACCCAGCATCTCCTAGCAACCATCAGTGAAAAATGGACCACTGATGGCTTCCATTTGTTGTCAGTTTATTTTCACTGACCCATTGACTTGAATTGTCAGTCTGGGGTGAAAAATGGACAAAGATGGTGCATGTTGCAATTTTTCCTGAATGGACCAATTGATGGTCAGTGAAAAAAAAACTAACATGTAAATTGACCCATTGACATTAATGGGTCAGTGTTTAGTCCAGGTACTATCAGTTTTACACTTCGTCTGAATAAGCACTAAGGCATAATTTTTAAAGGTATCTGTTATTTCCTATTGTTGGTGGGGCACTAAGGCGGCACTCTTAATGTGTAGTGGGCACACAGTATTTTTGGGGGCACTATCTGGAACTATTGTATTCAGGAGCACATGCAGCGGGTCCCCATGGGACCCAATGTGGAGGATGGGAGTTGCAGTGCGAACGGGAGTTATAGCGGTCACAGTGTCTTACCTCAGGCCGTCACACCCTGGGGTCCATTGCAGTGAAAGTGATGGTGTAAACTGTAGTGTGGTGCGGTATAATGACGAGACAGGTTTTGGCATAACAGATCCACGGTACTTTACTGAAGGGTCTCTGTCACAGGATGTCGGCAACACGTGTCCTTCCCCTTGCGCCGCCGAAGTCCTGTTCCTCTCCGGCGGCTGCAGGAGGCGCCCTCCGCGCAGAGCAGGGAGCCGCTCGGCGTCTCCGCTGCCGTGGCAACGGAGGCCGGAGAGCGCCCGGACGCACGCTCCTTCTATGTGCGGCCGGCGTCCTCTGTTGCCAGGATACCTGTGTGGGCTGAGCGCCGAGCCGGACACTAGGCACTCAGCTATCAGGTCATGTGGAGCTGGCCACGTCACATGACCTTAGCCCTTAAGTATATAAGCAGTGATATTGTTTTTATAGGCTCTTGATACTCTGCTCCATTGCTCTTGTATTTGACCGACGGCTAGTTATTTGACCACGCTCCTGCTTCTCCCTTGTACTCTGACGCGACCTCCAGGTTTGACCTCCGGCTTGTTATTGGTATTGTCTTTGCATCTCCCTCGTAGTTTGATGTGACCTCTCGTTGTGACCTTTGCTAGTTTGTTGACCCTTCTCGACTGCTGTACGCTCCTGTCGCTGCACGCCACCCGTTGCTTGTCTCTGCTTTTCTCTGTCCCTCCCGCACTTACTCAAGTTAGGGATCGCCGCCCAGTTGCTCTCCATCACCTAGGATGGGTAAGTGCAAGTAGGCAGGGACAGGGGCGTGGGTGGCAGATTAGTGGGTGCATGCTCTCTCTCTCCTTCTGGTGCGGCATGACAAAATTACAGGCCCTTACATTCACTATGGACCCTCTGCAAAGCCTTACCGACCACGTGCAGAGTCTGGCGCAAATAGTTCAGGAGCTTGGGGAAAGATTACAGGCCCAGGAATCTGCTCGGACCTTCGCACTTGCACTTTCGCTTGCGTCCCCACTCATCAGGTTCCGACTCACAGAGGGTAGGGATAGTTATTTCCCTCAGGAGTGGCCATTCTCCTTGTCCCCGGACTCTCCTTGTCTTCGATCCGTTGAGGCATTTTTCCAGGCGCTGGGGGTTCTGTACGACGAACCCGATAGAGCTTCTGTAGCCGAGTCCCATCTAAAGTCCCTCATTCAGGGTGACAGACCAGTTGAGGACTGCTGTACCCAGTTCCATAAGTGCTGCAGTACCCTCTGGCTGGAACGAACCAGTGCTCAAAAGTCAGTTCAGGTCAGGCCTCGCAGAGAATCTCAAGGATATGCTTGTGGGTTACCCCTGTCCAGAAACCTTAGAAGAGACCATGACCTTAGCCAAAAGATTGGACAGACGTGTCAGGGAGAGACAGCGAGAATATCTTTTCTTTCCCCAGGGACGCTCCAGACCTGAACCCGCATCTGTGGTACCTAGCCAGGAGTCTCACTTGGACGAGCTTATGCAGCTGGGTATGACTCAAAGAGAACGACGCCGACTACAGGGTGCCTGTTTCTACTGTGGAGACTCAGAAGATTGGGTTCGTCAATGTCCAAAGATCCCTCCCTCAAGAAGACCACCCAAGTTTGAGGGATCCAAAAGCAAGGTACTCCCGAAGGTGGTAAGAGCGGGGAGCCCTCCAGGTTTGACCTCTGGCTTGTTATTGGTATTGTCTTTGCATCTCCCTCGTAGTTTGACGTGACCTCTAGTTGTGACATTTGCTAGTTTGTTGATCCTTCTCGACTGCTGTACACTCCTGTCGCCACCCGCCGCCCGTTGCCTGTCTCTGCTTTTCTCTGTCCCTCCCGCACTTACTCAAGTTAGGGATCGCCGCTAAGTTGCGCTCCGTCGCCTAGGACTGGTAAGTGCAAGTAGGCAGGGACAGGGGCGTGGGTGGCAGACTAGTGGGTGCATGCTCTCCCTTTCTCCTTCCGGGGCGGTGTGACAGTCTCCTTTAACTAAGCTAAAGCAAAACGCATGTTGGGGTGTCCTGCGGAGGTGCCTTTTTCTAGGTTTGTATACTGTGCAATATTGGGTTAGTGTGGATGTACCACAGTGTGGTTTTATCTTTTTATATTTACCTTTATATTCGTTAATACTTGATATGTGATCATGGTTCTGCACCTCCATGTGGTTTTGGATATTGATACCATATATGAGTTTTTTAACCATATCTTATTCAGTAAAGATGAGTTTTCCTAATGAATGTTGGAAGCAGTGTGCCAGTGTTTGCTAGTTAATGAAAGTGATGGAGTAAACTGAAATATAGTGCAGTGTAATGACGAGACAGGTTTTGTTATAACAGATCCACAGTACATGCAGGCAGGTTGTATATGGAGGCTAGTGCAGCGACTGGCCGCAGGGGCACACATGAGTGTGGGTGGCCGGTTCGGGTGAAGTAGTCGTACTCACAGTTTCCTTAAGCTCTCTGCACCGGAGTGCAGTGATGGGAAGGGGGCACCGGTTCTTCCCTTCTGGGCACACTCTAGGTTCTGGGGTTCTCCTGCCTGATGGCAGTTGAGGTGTCCTTGATGTTGATTTTTACAGTGCGAAGCAGGGTCACGGTTGTCGTAGCACCAACATCTGATGGTGCAAATGCAGTGTGGTATAATGATGAGACAGATGTTGGTATAAAAATCCACAATACTTTACTGCCGTCAGCAGGTGATCCACACAAGCAATTCACATGAAATTCAGAAATTCACATGAAATGCAGTCTTTAGAGTCAATTCAAGTAGTTCCCAAAGGTTGTATACTGTATAAAGGCTAGCCATCCTTTGGTTATTGTAGGCAGCTTGTAGCTTACAGTGTTTCCACCACATGCAGAGGAGGCTGTAGCCAGATTAGCAGTGATAAGTCTGCAATCCCTTTCTGTTGGCTAAACCTTCTATAGACCTTTTCCATTCTGAGGGCTGGCACATAAGTTGCTTGTGGGCTGTTGGGGAATGGAATCCCCCTACAGGACCTGCTGCTTGCTGTCAGTCATTAACTCTAGAATCGTCCTCCTAGAGGGGAAGGGTGGAGCCAGCCCTGACTAGCCTCATAGGACTTCCCACTCCCTAAACCACCTTATAGGATTTGTAGTACATGCACATAATACATTAATACAGCGATATTAACATTTTTAATGCATTGCAATGTATTTCGGGACTCTGCACTAGCTTCTCTCTATCAGACTGGTCAATCTCTCCTCTCCCGGCCTAAAGGGATGCACTTCCTTTATCATCAGATATATAAGTATATGATATCCACAGTATCCTCAGGGTAATACAGTCTATGAACTGGGTGCCTTCCTGCCCTTAGGTTATGATAATCAACTGGTAGTTTATAGTGTCTCCACCATATGCAAAGGAGGCTATAGCCAGATTGGCTGTGGTTACCTTCCTTGCCAAAGTAGCCTGCAATCCCTTTGTGGTGGTTAAACCTTCTGTAGATCTTTCCCCTTCTGAGGGCTGGGACATAAACTGCTTGTAGCCTATAGGGGAGTAGAATCTCCCTACAGGATGTGCGCCTTGCTGCACTGAGGTGTTCTCTCCTCAGCAGGCAGCCATAAACACCAGAATCTTCCTCCTAGAGAGGAAGGGTGGAGCCAGCCCTGTCTAGCCACATGAGACCTCCCACTCCCTATACAATCTTAAGGGATATGTAGTACATGCACATAATACATGAAATACAATGATATTAACACTCTCAGTGCTTTGCAATGTATTTCAGGACACTGCATCTACCCTACTTTAAGGCAAGCCATCCCTGGAGCATTCTTGCTATGAAGATAAGTCACCTGAAAGAAAGAGAGAGCATGCATGCATATATATGGTGCAATACATTTACTATATACCTCTGTCTTCTTCCTGCAATAGACTATGGTTAAAAGCAGTCAAACATAAACATACTGTAGATAGCAGCATCGTGACAAGCGCTGTAGTCATTTCACATATGGGGACCTAGGGGCGCTGGCTTGGTACAACAACAGTAAAGTCCAGGACAGTTCATTATAATGTAAACAAAGGCAACTTGGAACATCTCAGGAGGCTCAAAGGACATGAGTCAGTTCCCTGGGCATGAAGCTTGGTGGTTGCAGAACATCATGGAGGGCTTAGATGCATTAAAGTCCATTTCCAGGCACATGACTTGAACATTGCAAACAGAGTAAGGTAGTCTTTAGATAGTTCCTTAAGGCAAGCAAATTGGATCTCAGCAAGTCTCTTACCCTGACTCTGTAGCTCCAAATTGTCTGGAAAGGTAGTCACAGTTCATTCCAGGTATCGGGCAGGTAGTTTTCATTTTGTGGTCCGGTTGGATCTTCGGAATGGCTGTGGTTCTTCCTCAGGCTACGACTCGACTGGGCAACTCGGTTCCTCGTGATCCACAGAAGACTCCTCATACGATGACACTTCTGGTTGATGTGGAGTGTAGGCAGATGTCAGGAATTGTATTGGACGGAGTGTATATCTCGCCCAGAAAGTTAAGCTGGGTGAGATATTAAAAGCCGAATAGTGTTGTTTTGTTCAGGAGCCTAGTTTCTGAACTGTTGGTAAATGATAAAATCTGGGGCGACTTTGTTGGAGTGGTGAAGAGGTGGTGGTGGGATTCACCACTCCCACTCCACTCCACTAAACAAGTTTGGGAAACTCAGCATGTTCAGCTAAGGAAAAAGGGTGTCTCATTAGAGGTGTTTAAAAGCCTGAGTAAACCAGTAGGGCTTGCTGGGAGAAGAGCCTAGCTGACAGACACAGGCAATCTGCAGGCTGGTAACTGGTCCGAGTCTTACCGACGTCCATTGGAGCGGGAGGCAGGAGTGATCAGTTACTACAGGAGCCGAGCCAGGTGAACGCTGTTTGGTGCTGTTTCAGTTTTTTTTTGGTCTAGCTCGCCTGGAGCTGAAATAAAGCTTTACGTTACTTTACTCGGACTGGTGCGTCTGTGTCACCGCCACACGGCTCTATCACGCATCCAAACCTTACAGGAGCTGGAGTATTTCCAACAGGAATAAGAAAGTTAAGCAATTGCGTAAGCAACCAATGGAAAGGATCTGAGTCTAATAATTGTTTCCCTATTGGCATTAGTTGTTGCACTGGCAGCAGATGGCTTTTGGACTTTAACTGGTTTCTAAATTGGTGAAGGTTTTTCTGAAACAACCGATTATGGTGCACTACTTGTGGAATTCTGTTCTTTCTGGTAATCTCATAGACATCTTTTTAAGGATAGGGTATAGCTGTAATGGTGTATCGCTCTCCTTCTCATTTGCTATCCAATTTGCTGATACAACGATTAGTTTTTCAGCCATACATGGTCACCAATTTTGAAACGTCTTGCTTTGGCAGATTGGTCATAGTCTCTTTGTTGTGCGGATTTGAAATGATTTGTTGTGCATCAGCTAGGCGTTTGTGATGTTCACCCAATCTGTTTGTGGTAAAGGGTTGATGGCATCAGGGACTGAAACTTCCAATCAATCTAATCAATTATGGTTATGGCATAGGTACAGTGGGGTGCGAAAGTTTGGGCAACCTTGTTAATCGTCATGATTTTCCTGTATAAATCGTTGGTTGTTACGATAAAAAATGTCAGTTAAATATATCATATAGGAGACACACACAGTGATATTTGAGAAGTGAAATTAAGTTTATTGGATTTACAGAAAGTGTGCTATAACTGCTTTAACAAAATTAGGCAGGTGCATAAATTTGGGCACTGTTGTCATTTTATTGACAAAACCTTTAGAACTATTTTATTGGAACTCAAATTGGCTTGGTGAGCTCAGTGACCCCTGACTTACATACACAAGTGAATCCAATTATGAGAAAGAGTATTTAAGGGGGTCAATTGTAAGTTTCCCTCCTCTTTTAATTTTCTCTGAAGAGTAGCAACATGGGGGTCTCAAAACAACTCTCAAATGACCTGAAGACAAATATTGTTCACCATCATGGTTTAGGGGAAGGATACAGAAAGCTGTCTCAGAGATTTCAGCTGTCTGTTTCCACAGTTAGGAACATATTGAGGAAATAGAAGACCACAGGCTCAGTTCAAGTTAAGGCTCGAAGTGGCAGACCAAGAAAAATCTCGGATAGACAGAAGCGATGAATGGTGAGAACAGTCAGAGTCAACCCACAGACCAGCACCAAAGACCTACAACATCATCTTGCTGCAGATGGAGTCACTGTGCATCGTTCAACCATTCGGCGCACGTTACACAAAGAGATGCTGTATGTGAGAGTGATGCAGAGGAAGCCTTTTCTCCGCCCACAGCATAAAAAGTGCCGCTTGAGGTTGGCTAAAGCACATTTGGACAAGCCAGCTTCATTTTGGAATAAGGTGCTGTGGACTAATGAAACTAAAATTGAGTTATTTGGCCATAACAAGGGGCGTTATGCATGGAGGAAAAAGAACACAGCATTCCAAGAAAACCACCTGCTACCTACAGTAAAATATGGTGGTGGTTCCATCATGCTGTAGGGCTGTGTGGCCAGTGCAGAGACTGGGAATCTTGTCAAAGTTGAGGGACGCATGGATTCCACTCAGTATCAGCAGATTCTAGAGACCAATGTCCCGGAATCGGTGACAAAGCAGAAGCTGCGCCGGGGCTGGATCTTTCAACAAGACAACGACCCTAAACACTGCTCAAAATCCACTAAGGCATTTATGCAGAGGAACAAGTACAACGTTCTGGAATGGCCATCTCAGTCCCCAGACCTGAATATAATTGAAAATCTGTGGTGTGACTTAAAGAGAGCTGTCCATGCTCGGAAGCCATCAAACCTGAATGAACTAAAGATGTTTTGTAAAGAGGAATGGTCCAAAATATCTTCAACCAGAATCCAGACTCTCATTGGAACCTACAGGAAGTGTTTAGAGGGTGTAATTTCTGCAAAAGGAGGATCCACTAAATATTGATTTAATTTCTTTTTTGTGGTGCCCAAATTTATGAACCTGCCTAATTTTGTTTAAACAATTATAGCACACTTTCTGTAAATCCAATAAACTTCATTTCACTTCTCAAATATCACTGTGTGTGTCTCCTATATGATATATTTAACTGACATTTTTTTATCATAACAACCAACGATTTATACAGGAAAATCATGATGATTAACAAGGTTGCCCAAACTTTCGCATCCCACTGTATATCCTGAGCAGCTTGGTTCCAACTTGACATGGTCAATGGCCACTATCTCCAGAGGTGTAATGCTCACAATGGGATTTAGAGGATCTCTTTGATCATGTTTCTCACCTGTTCCAATGGCACAAGGTGGAACATTCTTGACACTAATTTTCAATGTCTCCTTTCATTCCAATCCAGTAAAATCTTTGACAGGTGGTGGTTTCTGTTTTCTATACGCTGTAGTGTCCGGATTGGTTGGGGTACATCTCAAGGGCAATTCTGGCATCTCAGCAAGATATCACAATTTCATAAATCAACATCAACCCTTGTTACATGAAGAGTTGTTTCCTCTGCCTCCATAACTTCAGTAGCATTTCATCTGCAAATTCTCTTCAGCATTCTTCAACTGGTGAATAAGTCTTATAATTCTCCTAACACTCGACTTACAGCTTCAAGCTTGACCCACCTTTCTTTCTCGACTTGTGGTTCTGGATGGTTCTTCTGTTCAAAGGTGACAACTTCTTTATTTTTGCCTTGGATGGTGATGGCATCTTGCTGGGCAAATTGCTTGTATAAAGTCGGCATCTCTACTTGTTCCCAGGTGTCTTACTGTTGAGTAGGGTCTTCTCTAGTAGGCAGATGGGATTAGGATTCTGCCTTCTCATTGACTTGCCTGTTCTGTACTGGACCATGAAGTTGTAGTTGGCAAGACGTGAGGCCCATCTCTGTTCTAGAGTTTCTAATCTGGCTGTGTTCAGGTGTGCCAGAGGGTTGTTATCAGTATAGGCCACAATTGGTGTTGCTTCTAGGTAGTCTTTGAATATATAAAGTGACAGCCCATACTTAGTGCAAGGAATTCTAGCTTAAAGGAACTGTAGTTCTGTTCATTTCTTTCAGCTCCTCTAAGAGATTTGCTGCGTAGGCAATTACTCTCTACTTTCCATCTTGCACTTGAGACAGGACAGCTTGTAGACCTTTCTTGCTTGCAGTCCGTGTAGAGACACAATGGCTGACTGTAGTTAGGATAGCCTAGGACAGGTGGTTCAGTCAACTTATTCTTCAGGAGTTGGAAGGCAATTTCTCTTCATTCCAATCGATGGGTATTTGGGTCTTTTAGTACTTTGGATGTCCTTTCAGAAGTTCTTGCAGCGGTTCAACAATCTTGGCGAAGTGAGGAACGAGGGGTCTGTAGTAGCCTGAAAAAACAATAAAACTTCTCATCACTTTTACTGTAGTAGAAGTAGGCCAGTTCTGGACTGCAGCTATCTTCTCTGGATCAGGCTTCACACCTTCAGAGCTGATAATATGTCCCAGATACTTGACTTCTGGCTTCATCAGATGACATTTGGAAGGCTTTACCTTGAGACCATGCATGATAAGGACTTGAAAGATCTCGGCCAGATGTTGTAGATGATCTTCATATGACTTGGAGTATATAATGACATCATCCAAGTACAGCAGAACAGCATAAAGTTCTTTTGACCCAAGCAGCATTACATTAGTCTCTGGAAAGTTTCTGGTGCATTACAAAGTCCAAAGGCATGTAGTTGAATTCGAATTAGTCCATGGGGGTAGTGAATGCTGTCTATTCACAATCTTCTGGAGCTATGGGTACATGCCAGTATCCACTTGTTAGGTCCAGAGTAAAGAAATACATAGGCTGGAGATCCTAGTGCTGTTAAAGACTTTTTTATATGTGGCAAAGGATAACCATCCTTGTGGGTTATGTTAATTTTTCTGTAATCCACACAGAATCTGATGCTACCATGCAGCCCACTGGACTATGGCTGCCTTTTATGATTTTACCGTCCTTTATCTCTTGGTTCATCTTTTTGACAGGTTGGTACATAGCTGGTGGTATAGGTATGTACTTTTCCTTGATTGGAGGGTGAGAGACAGTAGGAATGGTGTGTTTGATCTTGCTGACTTCTCCAAACTCTAAAGGATGCTTGCTGAAGGCTTCATGATGTTCTTTTACAACCTTGAGGGCTCCTTAAATTTGATCAGCAGACGTAGAAGTATCTCCCACATAGAATTCTGTCCATCACCTGTGTAGTTGGAGCATGTTCTTGAGTGGTCAGGGTGTGAGCAGACTGTTGGGCAGTGGTTGCCGGTACACTTACAATGTCTTGGAAAGTGACTAGGAAAAGTTGAGCAACAGGGTAGTTCTTTGTTATTGTCACAATGTTATTGCTTAAGTTCAGAAGACAAATTGGTAGCTTGCCATGGGAGACAGTCATTAGGCTTTGCACTGCTCCGACCAGAGGATGGTCTTCCTGGTTGATGGGTTCTATCAGGGCCTGGTAGTCTTGGCCATAGATAGCTGGACAGGCTCGGCACCACAAGAGTGTTTCAGTACCTGGTTTTAGGACCACTAGGTGGTTATCTCTAATGCGAGCACTGGCAGATCTCTCCTTTTTCATTGGCAAATTTCTGTTGAACACTTAATACACGGATGGTCTGTTGGGTCACCTTTTTAGTGCAGGTGAAGCTGTAGGCATAGACTTACATATTGCTTCAAGCATCTCTCCATAGCAGTTTCTAAGGATATTCATTCCAAGCACTACTGGAGGATTGTTGTCTTCTCTTGGTCTATACAGATCTCTTTACTGTAGTTAAGCTGAGTTTATACGGGCTGACTGAGTGGCTGATTGGCGGGAAGGAAGCATTCCTGAATGTCCCTTACATGGGTGTAGGTCACTTTAAGAAAATTGCTTGCAGTGCTTTTAAACAGTCTATGATTCTAAGTCTAAGACTCTTGGATATACTAGGTAGGGTTATTTCCACAGCAGTTCTCACTTTTGCTGAATAGAAGCCCTTTTTTTTATCCTTTTGTGGCTATGTACAGAGCGTTGCTGTAGCACTAGTTCTGCGGACACTTTCAAGATGGTGGCGCCCTCTTTACTTCCGGCAGGGTATGGTCAGTTTTATTGCCCCCCCCCCCCTTCCAGGAACAATAGGTAGAAATTTTGGTTCTAGGCAGCACTTTGTAGCACTTTTGATGCTTTGAGTAGGCTGTGCTTCTTGTCCTTTTTCTGCTCTGTGCAGGGTGGTAACCACAGTTTTCCTGTGTATTGAAAAGTGGTGCCAGGGGTAATGGTGCTGCAAGAAATTCAGAGTTAACAGAGTTTGGAATTTTCACTTTTTAACACTTCACACAAGAAGTAGGGATCTTGTAGATGATCTACATGCAGTTCTTTGCCACAAAAACATTCCCACAAGACAATAAAGATGGCGATAGGTCACATTAAGGAGTTTTTTTGCAAAGTCTCTTGCTCACACAAATGCAGAATAAAGATGGATGACTCACAGTCTCTTGTAAGGCACAAAGGATTTGATCCTGTTTGTGATGCCAATGTATGCAGCTGGGCGCATGTGGGAGCCGGTGTGGAGGATGGGAGTGGTAGTGCGAATGGGAGTTGTAATGGTCACAGTGTCCTACCTAAGGCCGTTGCTCCCTGGGGTCTGTTGCAGTGAAGGTGATGCAGTAAACTGTAGTATGGTGCGGAATAATGATGAGATCAGTTTTAGTATAATAGATCCACAGTACTTTACTAAAGCCAGTCAGCAGGTGATCCACACAAGCACTATACACATGAAATGCATGCTTTACAGTTCCCAAAGGTTGTATATGGAGGCCAGCTTCTCTCTCTCACAATCAGACTGGTCAATCTCTCTCCTTTTCCCAGCCTAAAGGGATGCACTTTCCTTAACATCAGATACGTATGTGATATACACAGTATTCTCAGGGGAATACAGTCTCTGAACAGGGGACTCTCCTGTCCTTTGGTTATGGTGTGCAGCTTGTAGCTTATAGTGTCCCCACCACATGCAGAGGAAGCTATAGCCATATTGGCGGTGATTACCTTCCCTGCCAAAGTGGTCTGCAATCCGTTTGTTGCTGCTAAGCTTTCTGTAGCTCTTTCCCCTTCTGAGGGCTGGTATGTAAACTGCTTGTAGTCTGTAGGGGAATGAAATATCCCCACAGGAGCTGCTCCAGAATCCTCTTCCTAGAGCGGAAGGGTGGAGCCAGCCCTTCATCCTCATGAAACCTCCCTCTCCTTGTACAATCTTAACGGATTAGTAGTACATGCACATAATACATGAAATACAATGATATTAACATTTGCTGTGTAATTTAGGACTCTGCACACAGTTTGTTTGTCACTTTGTTGGGGTAACGAAGTACAGAAACTTGGGGCACTGTTTGATGAAATAGGTAGAGTAATGGGACAAATGGGGCAGCAACAGGGGCAATCATAGCAGCAAGATGGGGAGATTGTATATGTTGGGTAAAGGAAGTGCGGGTGCTAATAAAAAGTAAGGAAAAAGTAAGGAGCTAAAGATGTCTGGGCAGCAAACTTTGCAGGCATCAGTGGTGGCTACAAGAATTTGTCATGTGGTCAATCCCAAAAAGCGAGAAAAATGACATACTACAACAAGCAAAGTGCCTGTGTAGAACTGAAATTTTAGGATAAAGTACAGGGACGGCACTCTAATCATAGGTCGTGCATGGAAAAAAGAGCGTTTTATTATTTTTAATAGATACACGTATAAAGATTTGTAGTGGTAAAAATCCTTGGGTCTAAAAATGGCGTACTCTTAGTAATATAAAAATGGCGTACTCCTAATAATATAAAATGTGCCTATTATACTAAAAAATGCATGTACAGTAGAATACACAAGTAATACACAAGTAAAAATCCACAATTAGAATAGAATGTCCAAATATGATGGTAATAATATAGGAAAAAATGTCCAAATAGGATGGTAATAAAACTTATAGACCTAATGGAGATAAGTTTAGGTATCAAGTCTCAAGTCCAGATGTGTCGCAAGGAGGGCATATATAAGTGAGAAGTGGGGGTCCCCTTTAGGGGATATGGTGATGTCCAGTTCAATCTGGTTTTGCCCACTTTGTTTCAGATAAATACAGTGTTCACCTCCAGTTAGTGATTGTGTTCAAAGTTATCCAGCGATAATGGTATTATAAGAGTTGCTAATTCAGCAAGTACATTACCCTCCTATGGATCAGGGGTAGGTTGGCAGGCGGCTCCTGGCGGGCCACTGTAGCACATATCAAAAGCCAGTGATGAAGAACAACTTTATCCTACATTCAAGCTGCCACCTTCCTAGCTGGCTATTGAATATCCCGACAAGCCAGTTTAGACGACTAAAGAGAAATTGTACACTAGAGAGCCAGTTTGAAATAGAGGCAGAAAATCTAAAGACACAATTCCTAGTTAAGAATTATCCAAAGACAATAATAGATAGATCATTAGACAGAGTAAGGTCAATGGACAGAACAACATTCTTTGACCAAACCACAACAAACAAGACTACAAAAGAAGAAACTCCACGAATCATCTTACCATACAATGCCCATTACAAGAAACTAGAGATGAGCATCCACAAACATTGGCACCATATTCTGAGAGACAAAGTCATCGGTCAATTATTACCAGATAAACCGCAGATCACTTACACTAGAGCCCCAAATCTTGGACTTAAAGTAGCACCAACAATAAAAAGGAATACAACTAAACCTAACCCAAGTTGGTTAACATTGCAAGGTTTTTTTAGATGCGGAAAATGCTACAATTGCAAGATCACTAACTTTCCGAGAAAAACAACCACAGTAAATGCAACCAATAGTACATACATACATCAAATCCGGGAACATCTCTCATGCCACTCCAGTAACGTGATCTATGTCCTACAATGCCCCTGTGCTAAGCAATACATTGGACGCACTAAAAGACTCCTCAAAACAAGAATAGCAGAGCACATATCAAATATTAAAAAAGGTTACGAATTACACTCTGTCTCCAGACATTATAAAGAAAAACATAATTGTGACCCATCATCACTCACTTATGCAGCTATATTAAAAATCACACGCCAATGGAGAGGCGGTAACCACATAGCTGCAATGTCTAGATCAGAGTCTAGAAAAATATTTGAGTTCAATACAATGATCCCAAAAGGGCTCAACGCGGAGATGGAAATATTTGGGTTTCTATAATTAGGACCCCACTCCACGGATTGACCATTTGGGCGAGGCGCCCCCCCCTGGGATCAGGGATCGTAGTCCGGCTGTTTACCAGCATTCCGACCCCTCCTCCCGGGTGGGCCCCTCCCCCCCAGTCTACTATCAATTCCTATTAACAATCCTACTATTTTCCACTATTCTTCCTCTACCAACACCATCTCCACATCTAAAGCAACAACTTGAGTATACCTATACACAACAATACAGGTAGTAATCTCCCCAATAAAATTAACGATACTCAATTGAAAAACACCCGGATCCCTGATGTCCTCTGAATGTGTATATACGCAACTAGGGAACTATAATATACAGGAATCTATCTCTAGTACAACACACCCCAGTTCATAGATCCAAATCTGTAATATGCCCAACAGTGTTGATGTCACCCCCAACCTGCAGTTCTTACATTTATACGTTTTATCTTTTATCCTATGTAATACATTTATTCCTCTACAAACCGATGTTAAGTATTTATCTATATGAGAATATATAGACACATACGAAGATATATGGACTTTATGGTTTTTTATGGTTTTTTATTCCCTTTTTTATTCCCTTTTTATTCTCTTTTTTATTCACATTTTTTCTCATTTTAAAACACAAACATCATGAACCACACAAGGATATACAATATGGCTGGATCTGATCAGCTTTTCCACATGTACCACAGCATTCCACTTGAATCCCATTCCTTCCACTTTCAAGGCCAGGACAAGTGTTCCTAAACACCAAGAATTAAGGTCCATGACCACACCCCCATAATCCCAATTGGATCCAATTAGGACCATATATATAGAATAAAAAAAGAGAGGCTACCCATTCCCACTGAAGAAGGAGCAGGAAGCTCTGAAACGCGTATGGGGACTTTGAAGTAGTCATACTCATAGAAAGCTAGCTAAAAGGATCCTAAAAAATACAAGAGCTCCGGAGTATCTTAAACTTTTTTAAAAATAGCCGCAGCCTCCCATTTCCCGCCATCGGACACCATGTGCAACGCCGATGTGAATCGAGCGGGAGAATCGAGCGGGAGAGTCAGCGAGCGCGAGTGACGTCACCGGAAGTGACGAACAGCTATAGCAGCTGATAGAGAGAACACACAGCCCCGTGAGCGGGAACAACGCACGTGGATACCACCCGCCCGCCAGGAGCCGCCTGCCAACCTACCCCTGATCCATAGGAGGGTAATGTACTTGCTGAATTAGCAACTCTTATAATACCATTATCGCTGGATAACTTTGAACACAATCACTAACTGGAGGTGAACACTGTATTTATCTGAAACAAAGTGGGCAAAACCAGATTGAACTGGACATCACCGTATCCCCTAAAGGGGACCCCCACTTCTCACTTATATATGCCCTCCTTGCGACACATCTGGACTTGAGACTTGATACCTAAACTTATCTCCATTAGGCTCTATAAGTTTTATTACCATCCTATTTGGACATTTTTTCCTATATTATTACCATCATATTTGGACATTCTATTCTAATTGTGGATTTTTACTTGTGTATTCTACTGTACATGCATTTTTTAGTATAATAGGCACATTTTATATTATTAGGAGTACGCCATTTTTATATTACTAAGAGTACGCCATTTTTAGACCCAAGGATTTTTACCACTACAAATCTTTATACGTGTATCTATTAAAAATAATAAAACGCTCTTTTTTCCATGCACGACCTATGATTAGAGTGCTGTCCCTATACTTTATCCTATAATCCCTCACATACAAGCGTTGGGTACGCTTTGTTTTGGATAGAGCACCTTACTCCATCTTTTGGGCTATAGTGAGCCGCCCTACATTCAATCCTCTAGAACTGAAATTTACCACTTTATGGCCACTGTATGGTGGTAATATTGCTTTTTGTATAGTGGATTTTTCCAATACTTCAGACAAAACAGACTAAAACTGGCCCTGCATGTATTAGGCTTTGTTAATCTGAGGATGTATGACCACTTGTGATAACTGTGCTGTAAGGCTTATCTTCTTTGCTCATGTCTGTTTGCCAGAGTGGTGAGCATCCACCAGAGAAAAATGCAAACTAAATAAAATAAAACATCTTCATTGGGTATTACAGGGTCAAAGCTTTATTTAAAACCATAGGACCAGAATGAAAATGGCAAAACCTCGACTCAAGAAGAGTCATCAGGGGAGGAAATCTCTAAGGAACAATGGTTGGAGTATTGCCCTTCCTTTGGGCTTAAATGGATAAGGCCAATATGTAACTTAAAATGGTAAGAGCAGAACATGTACATTTAACCATATCTAGAAGGAGCAACATTATAAAACACATAATAGAAAAAACAGTAATACAGGACAACTTAGCGTAAAATATTACGCAATGCAAGGGCATATAGATAAAGATAGACGCGTGGCTCATCAATATCAGATCAATGGGGGAGTCTGACTCCCGACACCCTTGCCAGTTCACCGATCAGATATTGATAACTGGAGATGAGCGAATCGAAGCTGACAAAGTGGAATTCGATCCAAATTTCTGTAAAAATTTTATTCGCAACAAATGCTAATTTCCCCGCACTTCATGGTAACGAATCGCATTTTTTCCTAAAATGGAGGCTAAAATGGCGGCTATATGTGTGATGACATGGGGCAAGGAACTCTGGTAAGGCGGGATGACCCATAATGCCATGCAGCAGCCAGGCCTGTGATGTCACAGCCTTATAAATACGTTCGCCATCTTGGATTCAGACATTTTCCATCGTTCGGAGTGCAGGGACAGACATGAGAAGGCTCTAGGGACAGCAATAGGAAAAACCTCATTATGACAAAAAAAAAACTGAAAAAATGATTTATAAGTGCAACGGAAAGGAATCATTTTACAGCATCTTAGTGCAAAGAGCGACGTCAGAAGGCACTAGGAACAGTGCTAGAAAAGCGATTTACAAGTGTAGGGAAAGATAATTTGGGGATCAAAATAGCCATTACACAGCTCTGTCATTCCAGCAATTTGTTCTTGGGGTGCAAGTGCAATGTTGAAAAGCCTTTAGTGGCTTATACAGGGAGTGCAGAATTATTAGGCAAATGAGTATTTTGACCACATCATCCTCTTTATGCATGTTGTCTTACTCCAAGCTGTATAGGCTCGAAAGCCTACTACCAATTAAGCATATTAGGTGATGTGCATCTCTGTAATGAGAAGGGGTGTGGTCTAATGACATCAACACCCTATATCAGGTGTGCATAATTATTTGGCAACTTCCTTTCCTTTGGTAAAATGGCTCAAAAGAAGGACTTGACAGGCTCAGAAAAGTCAAAAATAGTGAGATATCTTGCAGAGGGATGCAGCACTCTTAAAATTGCAAAGCTTCTGAAGCGTGATCATCGAACAATCAAGCGTTTCATTCAAAATAGTCAACAGGGTCGCAAGAAGCGTGTGGAAAAACCAAGGCGCAAAATAACTGCCGATGAACTGAGAAAAGTCAAGCGTGCAGCTGCCAAGATGCCACTTGCCACCAGTTTGGCTATATTTCAGAGCTGCAACATCACTGGAGTGCCCAAAAGCACAAGGTGTGCAATACTCAGAGACATGGCCAAGGTAAGAAAGGCTGAAAGACGACCACCACTGAACAAGACACACAAGCTGAAACGTCAAGACTGGGCCAAGAAATATCTCAAGACTGATTTTTCTAAGGTTTTATGGACTGATGAAATGAGAGTGAGTCTTGATGGGCCAGATGGATGGGCCTGTGGCTGGATTGGTAAAGGGCAGAGAGCTCCAGTCCGACTCAGACGCCAGCAAGGTGGAGGTGGAGTACTGGTTTGGGCTGGTATCATCAAAGATGAGCTTGTGAGCCTTTTCGGGTTGAGGATGGAGTCAAGCTCAACTCCCAGTCCTACTGCCAGTTTCTGGAAGACACCTTCTTCAAGCAGTGGTACAGGAAGAAGTCTGCATCCTTCAAGAAAAACATGATTTTCATGCAGGACAATGCTCCATCACACGCGTCCAAGTACTCCACAACGTGGCTGGCAAGAAAGGGTATAAAAGAAGAAAATCTAATGACATGGCCTACTTGTTCACCTGATCTGAACCCCATTGAGAACCTGTGATCCATCATCAAATGTGAGATTTACAAGGAGGGAAAACAGTACACCTCTCTGAACAGTGTCTGGGAGGCTGTGGTTGCTGCTGCACGCAATGTTGATGGTGAACAGATCAAAACACTGACAGAATCCATGGATGGCAGGCTTTTGAGTGTCCTTGCAAAGAAAGGTGGCTATATTGGTCACTGATTTGTTTTTGTTTTGTTTTTGAATGTCAGAAATGTATATTTGTGAATGTTGAGATGTTATATTGGTTTCACTGGTAAAAATAAATAATTGAAATGGGTATATATTTGTTTTTTGTTAAGTTGCCTAATAATTATACACAGTAATAGTCACCTGCACACACAGATATCCCCCTAAAATAGCTAAAACTAAAAAACAAACTAAAAACTACTTCCAAAAATATTCAGCTTTGATATTAATGAGTTTTTTGGGATCATTGAGAACATGGTTGTTGTTCAATAATAAAATTAATCCTCAAAAATACAACTTGCCTAATAATTCTGCACTCCCTGTATCTGTGGAAAAAGAAAAATATATATGCAGTACACTTCTGAAGTTATATGTGGTGAATACGTTTAGTGGCAAATTTCAGTACAAAAAAGAAAAATATATACGCAGTTCACTTCTGCAGCTATATGTGGTGAAAGCGTTTAGTGGCGTATTTCAGTACAAAAAGAAAAATAGATACGCAGTTCACTTCTGCAGCTATATGTGGTGAAAGCGTTTAGTGGCGTATTTCAGTACAAAAAGAAAAATAGATACGCAGTTCACTTCTGCAGCTATATGTGGTGAAAGCGTTTAGTGGCGTATTTCAGTACAAAAAGAAAAATAGATACGCAGTTCACGTCTGAAGCTATTGTGTTGAAAGTGTTTAGTGTCGCATTTCATTACAAAAAGAAAAATATATTCTCAGTTCAGTTCTTCAGTTATATGTGTTGAACGCATTTAGTGGCCTATTTCAGTACAAAAAATATATAATACTAATTTCACTGTTGCAGTTATTTGTGGTAAAAGTGTTTAGTGGCTTTTTTTCAGTACAAAAATAAAAATATATACGCACTTCACTGTTGCAGTTATTTGTGGTGAAAGCATTTAGTGTCCTATTTCATTACAGAAAGAAAAATACATACGCACTTCACTGTTGCAGTTATTTGTGGTGAAAGCGTTTAGTGGCCTATTTCAGTACAGAAAGAAAAATATATACACATTTCACTGTTGCAGTTATTTGTGGTGAAAGCGTTTAGTGGCCTTTTTCAGTACAAAAACTAAAATATATAGGTACGCATTTCACTGTTGCAGTTATTTGTGGTGAAAGCGTTAAGTGGCCTATTTCAGTACAGAAAGAAAAATATATATATACTTCGCTGTTGCAGTTATAAGTTGCGAAAGCGTTTAGTGGCCTATTTCAGTACAAAAAGAAAAATATATACGCAGTTCACTGTTGCAGTTGTTTGAGGTAATGGCGTTTAGTGACGTATTTCAGTACTAAAAGAAAAATATATTCTCAGTTCACTTCTGCAGTTATATGTATTGAACGGGTTTAGAAGCCTATTTCAGTACAAAAAGATAAATATATATGCACTTCACTGTTGCAGTTATTTGTGGTGAAAGCCTTTAGTGGCCTATTTCACTACAAAAAAATATATATATATACGCACTTCACTGTTGCAGTTATTTGTGGTGGAAAGCGTTTAGTGGCCTATTTCAGTACAAAAAGAAAAATATATACGCATTTCACTGTTGCAGTTATTTGTGGTGGAAGCGTTTACAGGCCTATTTCAGTACAGAAAGAAAAATATATATGTACTTCACTGTTGCAGTTACTTGTGGTAAAAGCGTTTAGTGGCCTAGTTCAGTACAGAAAAAGGTTTTTTTTTTTTTTAATGTGACAACCTGTAGTTTTACTATTACTATTTTGGGGTCATATGTAGAGTTGAGCGAACACCTGGATGTTCGGGTTCGAGAAGTTCGGCCGAACATCCCGGAAATGTTCGGGTTCGGGATCCGAACCCGATCCGAACTTCGTCCCGAACCCGAACCCCATTGAAGTCAATGGGGACCCGAACTTTTCGGCACTAAAAAGGCTGTAAAACAGCCCAGGAAAGAGCTAGAGGGCTGCAAAAGGCAGCAACATGTAGGTAAATCCCCTGCAAACAAATGTGGATAGGGAAATGAATTAAAATAAAAATTAAATAAATAAAAATTAACCAAAATCAATTGGAGAGAGGTTCCATAGCAGAGAATCTGGCTTCCCGTCACCCACCACTGGAACAGTCCATTCTCAGATATTTAGGCCCCGGCACCCAGGCAGAGGAGAGAGGTCCCGTAACAGAGAATCTGTCTTCATGTCAGCAGAGAATTAGTCTGCATGTCATAGCAGAGAATGAGGCTTCACGTCAGCCACCACTGCAACAGTCCATTGGCATATATTTAGGCCCAGCACCCAGGCAGAGGAGGGAGGTCCCGTAACAGAGAATCTGTCTTCATGTCAGCAGAGAATTAGTCTGCATGTCATAGCAGAGAATGAGGCTTCACGTCAGCCACCACTGCAACAGTCCATTGGCATATATTTAGGCCCAGCACACACACAGGCAGAGGAGAGAGGTCCCGTAACAGAGAATCTGGCTTCATGTCAGCAGAGAATCAGTCTGCATGTCATAGCAGAGAATGAGGCTTCACGTCAGCCACCACTGCAACAGTCCATTGGCATATATTTAGGCCCAGCACACACACAGGCAGAGGAGAGAGGTCCCGTAACAGAGAATCTGGCTTCATGTCAGCAGAGAATCAGTCTGCATGTCATAGCAGAGAATGAGGCTTCACGTCAGCCACCACTGCAACAGTCCATTGGCATATATTTAGGCCCAGCACCCAGGCAGAGGAGGGAGGTCCCGTAACAGAGAATCTGTCTTCATGTCAGCAGAGAATTAGTCTGCATGTCATAGCAGAGAATGAGGCTTCACGTCAGCCACCACTGCAACAGTCCATTGGCATATATTTAGGCCCAGCACACACACAGGCAGAGGAGAGAGGTCCCGTAACAGAGAATCTGGCTTCATGTCAGCAGAGAATCAGTCTGCATGTCATAGCAGAGAATGAGGCTTCACGTCAGCCACCACTGCAACAGTCCATTGGCATATATTTAGGCCCAGCACACACACAGGCAGAGGAGAGAGGTCCCGTAACAGAGAATCTGGCTTCATGTCAGCAGAGAATCAGTCTGCATGTCATAGCAGAGAATGAGGCTTCACGTCAGCCACCACTGCAACAGTCCATTGGCATATATTTAGGCCCAGCACCCAGGCAGAGGAGGGAGGTCCCGTAACAGAGAATCTGTCTTCATGTCAGCAGAGAATTAGTCTGCATGTCATAGCAGAGAATGAGGCTTCACGTCAGCCACCACTGCAACAGTCCATTGGCATATATTTAGGCCCAGCACCCAGGCAGAGGAGGGAGGTCCCGTAACAGAGAATCTGTCTTCATGTCAGCAGAGAATTAGTCTGCATGTCATAGCAGAGAATGAGGCTTCACGTCAGCCACCACTGGAACAGTCCATTCTCAGATATTTAGGCCCCGGCACCCAGGCAGAGGAGAGAGGTCCCGTAACAGAGAATCTGTCTTCATGTCAGCAGAGAATTAGTCTGCATGTCATAGCAGAGAATGAGGCTTCACGTCAGCCACCACTGCAACAGTCCATTGGCATATATTTAGGCCCAGCACCCAGGCAGAGGAGAGAGGTCCCGTAACAGACAATCTGGCTTCATGTCAGCAGAGAATCAGTCTTCATATCATAGCAGAGAATCAGGCTTCACGTCACCCACCACTGTAAGAGTCAATTTTCATAAATTTAGGCCCAGAACCCAGGCAGAGGAGAAAGGTCCCGTAACAGACAATCTGGCTTCATGTCAGCAGAGAATCAGTCTTCATATCATAGCAGAGAATCAGGCTTCACGTCACCCACCACTGTAAGAGTCAATTTTCATAAATTTAGGCCCAGAACCCAGGCAGAGGAGAAAGGTCCCGTAACAGACAATCTGGCTTCATGTCAGCAGAGAATCAGTCTTCATATCATAGCAGAGAATCAGGCTTCACGTCACCCACCACTGTAAGAGTCAATTTTCATAAATTTAGGCCCAGAACCCAGGCAGAGGAGAAAGGTCCCGTAACAGACAATCTGGCTTCATGTCAGCAGAGAATCAGTCTTCATATCATAGCAGAGAATCAGGCTTCACGTCACCCACCACTGTAAGAGTCAATTTTCATAAATTTAGGCCCAGAACCCAGGCAGAGGAGAAAGGTCCCGTAACAGACAATCTGGCTTCATGTCAGCAGAGAATCAGTCTTCATATCATAGCAGAGAATCAGGCTTCACGTCACCCACCACTGTAAGAGTCAATTTTCATAAATTTAGGCCCAGAACCCAGGCAGAGGAGAAAGGTCCCGTAACAGACAATCTGGCTTCATGTCAGCAGAGAATCAGTCTTCATATCATAGCAGAGAATCAGGCTTCACGTCACCCACCACTGTAAGAGTCAATTTTCATAAATTTAGGCCCAGAACCCAGGTAGAGGAGAAAGGTCCCGTAACAGACAATCTGGCTTCATGACAGCAGAGAATCAGTCTGCATGTCATAGCAGAGAATCAGGCTTCACGTCAGCCACCACTGCAACAGTCCATTGTCATAAATTTAGGCCCAGCACCCAGGCAGAGGAGAGAGGTCCCGTAACAGACAATCTGGCTTCATGTCAGCAGAGAATTAGTCTGCATGTCATAGCAGAGAATCAGGCTTCATGTCAGCCACCACTGCAACAGTCCATTGGCATATATTTAGGCCTAGCACACAGGCAGAGGAGAGGTTCATTCAACTTTGGGTAGCATCGCAATATAATGGTAAAATGAAAATAAAAATAGGATTGAATGAGGAAGTGCCCTGGAGTCCAATAATATATGGTTATGGGGAGGTAGTTAATGTCTAATCTGGACAAGGGACGGACAGGTCCTGTGGGATCCATGCCTGGTTCATTTTTATGAACGTCAGCTTGTCCACATTGGCTGTAGACAGGCGGCTGCGTTTGTCTGTAATGACGCCCCCTGCCGTGCTGAATACACGTTCAGACAAAACGCTGGCTGCCGGGCAGGCCAGCACCTCCAAGGCATAAAAGGCTAGCTCTGGCCACGTGGACAATTTAGAGACCCAGAAGTTGAATGGGGCCGAACCATCAGTCAGTACGTGGAGGGGTGTGCACACGTACTGTTCCACCATGTTAGTAAAATGTTGCCTCCTGCTAACACGTTGCGTATCAGGTGGTGGTGCAGTTAGCTGTGGCGTGTTGACAAAAGTTTTCCACATCTCTGCCATGCTAACCCTGCCCTCAGAGGAGCTGGCCGTGACACAGCTGCCTTGGCGACCTCTTGCTCCTCCTCTGCCTTGGCCTTGGGCTTCCACTTGTTCCCCTGTGACATTTGGGAATGCTCTCAGTAGCGCGTCTACCAACGTGCGCTTGTACTCGCGCATCTTCCTATCACGCTCCAGTGCAGGAAGTAAGGTGGGCACATTGTCTTTGTAGCGTGGATCCAGCAGGGTGGCAACCCAGTAGTCCGCACAGGTTAAAATGTGGGCAACTCTGCTGTCGTTGCGCAGGCACTGCAGCATGTAGTCGCTCATGTGTGCCAGGCTGCCCAGGGGTAAGGACAAGCTGTCCTCTGTGGGAGGCGTATCGTCATCGTCCTGCCTTTCCCCCCAGCCACGCACCAGTGATGGACCCGAGCTGCGTTGGGTGCCACCCCGCTGTGACCATGCTTCATCCTCATCCTCCTCCACCTCCTCCTCATCCTCGTCCTCCTCGTCCTCCAGTAGTGGGCCCTGGCTGGCCACATTTGTACCTGGCCTCTGCTGTTGCCAAAAACCTCCCTCTGAGTCACTTCGAAGAGACTGGCCTGAAAGTGCTAAAAATGACCCCTCTTCCTCATCCTCCTCCTCCTCCTCCTGGGCCACCTCCTGTTCCATCATCGCCCTAAGTGTTTTCTCAAGGAGACATAGAAGTGGTATTGTAACGCTGATAACGGTGTCATCGCCACTGGCCATGTTGGTGGAGTACTCGAAACAGCGCAACAGGGCACACAGGTCTCGCATGGAGGCCCAGTCATTGGTGGTGAAGTGGTGCTGTTCTGTAGTGCGACTGACCCGTGCGTGCTGCAGCTGAAACTCCACTATGGCCTGCTGCTGCTCGCACAGTCTGTCCAGCATGTGCAAGGTGGAGTTCCACCTGGTGGGCACGTCGCATATGAGGCGGTGAGCGGGAAGGCCGAAGTTACGCTGTAGCGCAGACAGGCGAGCAGCAGCAGGATGTGAACGCCGGAAGCGCGAACAGACGGCCCGCACTTTATGCAGCAGCTCTGACATGTCGGGGTAGTTGTGAATGAACTTCTGCACCACCAAATTCAGCACATGCGCCAAGCAAGGGATGTGCGTCAAATTGGCTAGTCCCAGAGCTGCAACGAGATTTCGCCCATTATCACACACCACCAGGCCGGGCTTGAGGCTCACCGGCAGCAACCACTCGTCGGTCTGTTGTTCTATACCCCGCCACAACTCCTGTGCGGTGTGGGGCCTGTCCCCCAAACATATGAGTTTCAGAATGGCCTGCTGACGTTTACCCCGGGCTGTGCTGAAGTTGGTGGTGAAGGTGTGTGGCTGACTGGATGAGCAGGTGGAAGAAGAGGAGGAGGAAGCCGAGAAGGAGGAGGTGGCAACAGGAGGCAAAGAATGTTGCCCTGCGATCCTTGGCGGCGGAAGGACGTGCGCCAAACAGCTCTCCGCCTGGGGCCCAGCTGCCACTACATTTACCCAGTGTGCAGTTAGGGAGATATAGCGTCCCTGGCCGTGCTTACTGGTCCACGTATCTGTGGTTAGGTGGACCTTGCTACAGATGGCGTTGCGCAGTGCACACTTGATTTTATCGGATACTTGGTTGTGCAGGGAAGGCACGGCTCTCTTGGAGAAGTAGTGCCGGCTGGGAACAACATACTGTGGGACAGCAAGCGACATTAGCTGTTTGAAGCTGTCTGTGTCCACCAGCCTAAATGACAGCATTTCATAGGCCAGTAGTTTAGAAATGCTGGCATTCAGGGCCAGGGATCGAGGGTGGCTAGGTGGGAATTTACGCTTTCTATCAAATGTTTGTGAGATGGAGAGCTGAACGCTGGCGTGTGACATGGTTGAGACGCTTGGTGACGGAGGTGGTGGTGGTGGTGTTGGTGGTACATCCCCTGTTTGCTGGGCGGCAGGTGCCAACGTTCCTCCAGAGGCGGAGGAAGAGGCCGAGGCGGCAGCAGCAGAATAGGCCGAGGCGGCAGCAGCAGAAGAGGTAGCAGGGGGAGCCTGAGTGACTTCCTTGGTTTTAAGGTGTTTACTCCACTGCAGTTCATGCTTTGCATGCAGGTGCCTGGTCATGCAGGTTGTGCTCAGGTTCAGAACGTTAATGCCTCGCTTCAGGCTCTGATGGCACAGCGTGCAAACCACTCGGGTCTTGTCGTCAGCACATTGTTTGAAGAAGTGCCATGCCAGGGAACTCCTTGAAGCTGCCTTTGGGGTGCTCGGTCCCAGATGGCGGCGGTCAGTAGCAGGCGGAGTCTCTTGGCGGCGGGTGTTCTGCTTTTGCCCACTGCTCCCTCTTTTGCTACGCTGTTGGCTCGGTCTCACCACTGCCTCTTCCTCCGAACTGTGAAAGTCAGTGGCACGACCTTCATTCCATGTGGGGTCTAGGACCTCATCGTCCCCTGCATCGTCTTCCACCCAGTCTTGATCCCTGACCTCCTGTTCAGTCTGCACACTGCAGAAAGACGCAGCAGTTGGCACCTGTGTTTCGTCATCATCAGAGACATGCTGAGGTGGTATTCCCATGTCCTCATCATCAGGAAACATAAGTGGTTGTGCGTCAGTGCATTCTATGTCTTTCACCGCTGGGGAAGGGCTAGGTGGATGCCCTTGGGAAACCCTGCCAGCGGAGTCTTCAAACAGCATAAGAGACTGCTGCATAACTTGAGGCTGAGACAGTTTCCCTGGTATGCATGGGGGTGATGTGACAGACTGATGGGGTTGGTTTTCAGGCGCCATCTGTGCGCTTTCTGCAGAAGACTGGGTGGGAGATAATGTGAACGTGCTGGATCCACTGTCGGCCACCCAATTGACTAATGCCTGTACCTGCTCAGGCCTTACCATCCTTAGAACGGCATTGGGCCCCACCATATATCGCTGTAAATTCTGGCGGCTACTGGGACCTGAAGTAGTTGGTACACTAGGACGTGTGGATGTGGCAGAACGGCCACGTCCTCTCCCAGCACCAGAGGGTCCACTAACACCACCACGACCATGTCCACGTCCGCGTCCCTTACTAGATGTTTTTCTCATTGTTATGGTTCACCACAACAACAAATATATTATTTGGCCCAATGTATTGTATTCAAATTCAGCGGGATATAAATTTGAGGCCTAGTATTTAGGCGCTGGGTGACCGGTATGGATTTAGTGACAGAATTAGACTTGGAAATGCACAGAAGCGTGTGTGTGTGAAGTTATTCTGAATGACCCAATGTGCACCTTGAATATTATATACCCTTTTAGGGATAGATTTCAAATAGCTCTGATATAGCAGAAACCACTAAATTATGAAATTGCTAAATTGGGAATTGTACTTCAACCCAGAACAAAAAATGTGCTTTGACGGACACTAAATATCTTGCCCAGCAACAACAGTACAACGGTGGGTAACGAGAGATTTAGAGGGAATTAAATTTGAGGCCTAGTATTTAGGCGCTGGGTCACCGGTATGGATTTAGTGACAGAATTAGACTTGGAAATACACAGTAGCGGGTGTGTGTGAAGTTATTCTGAATGACCCTATGTGCACCTTCAATATTATATACCCTTTTAGGGATAGATTTCAAATAGCTCTGATATAGCAGAAACCACTAAATTATGAAATTGCTAAATTGGAAATTGTACTTCAACCCAGAACAAAAAATGTGCTTTGACGGACACTAAATATCTTGCCCAGCAACAACAGTACAGCGGTGGGTAACGAGAGATTTAGAGGGAATTAAATTTGAGGCCTAGTATTTAGGCGCTGGGTCACCGGTATGGATTTAGTGACAGAATTAGACTTGGAAATGCACAGAAGCGTGTGTGTGAAGTTATTCTGAATGACCCAATGTGCACCTTCAATATTATATACCCTTTTTGGGATAGATTTCAAATAGCTCTGATATAGCAGGAACCACTAAATTATGAAATTGCTAAATTGGGAATTGTACTTCAACCCAGAACAAAAAATGTGCTTTGACGGGCACTAAATAACTTTCCCAGCTACAACAGGACAACGGTAACGAGAGATTTAGAGGGATTTAAATTTGAGGCCTAGTATTTAGGCGCTGGGTGACAGGTATGGGTTTAGTGACAGAATTAGACTTGGAAATACACAGTAGCGGGTGTGTGTGAAGTTATTCTGAATGACCCTATGTGCACCTTCAATATTATATACCCTTTTAGGGATAGATTTCAAATAGCTCTGATATAGCAGAAACCACTAAATTATGAAATTGCTAAATTGGGAATTGTACTTCAACCCAGAACAAAAAATGTGCTTTGACGGACACTAAATATCTTGCCCAGCAACAACAGTACAGCGGTGGGTAACGAGAGATTTAGAGGGAATTAAATTTGAGGCCTAGTATTTAGGCGCTGGGTCACCGGTATGGATTTAGTGACAGAATTAGACTTGGAAATACACAGTAGCGGGTGTGTGTGAAGTTACTCTGAATGACCCTATGTGCACCTTCAATATTATATACCCTTTTTGGGATAGATTTCAAAGAGCTCTGATATAGCAGGAACCACTAAATTATGAAATTGCTAAATTGGGAATTGTATTTCAACCCAGAACAAGAAATGTGCTTGAACGGACACTAAATAACTCGCCCAGCTACAGCACTAGGGACAGATTTAGCTGGATATAAATTTGAGGCCTAGTATTTAGGCGCTGGGTGACCGGTATGGATTTAGTGACAGAATTAGACTGGGATATGGCCAAAAAATGAACAGACTATTGCTGGTTAAATGCACTTGGTGTGACAGCTTCACCCTGATGTAGGCTTTAGCCAAAAAACAACCACACCATTGAGGGTTAAATGCACTTGGTGACAGGCGCAGCTTGCCCCTGATTTTGTATATGGCCAAAAAATGAACAGACTATTGCTGGTTAAATGCACTTGGTGTGACAGCTTCACCCTGATGTAGGCTTTAGCCAAAAAACAACCACACCATTGAGGGTTAAATGCACTTGGTGACAGGCGCAGCTTGCCCCTGATTTTGTATATGGCCAAAAAATGAACAGACTATTGCTGGTTAAATGCACTTGGTGTGACAGCTTCACCCTGATGTAGGCTTTAGCCAAAAAACAACCACACCATTGAGGGTTAAATGCACTTGGTGACAGGCGCAGCTTGCCCCTGATTTTGTATATGGCCAAAAAATGAACAGACTATTGCTGGTTAAATGCACTTGGTGTCACAGCTTCACCCTGATGTAGGCTTTAGCCAAAAAACAACCACACCATTGAGGGTTAAATGCACTTGGTCGCAGCTTGTGCTGGCGCACCACAAGACACAAAATGGCCGCCGATCACCCCAGAAAAATGAGACTGACAAACGGTCTGTGCAGCCTAAAAACAGTGAGCAATTGAGGATCAGCAGCTCAATGATCCACAGCTGCAGATCGATCAGTTAATCAAGTCCTTTGGAGGAGTTAATCTGCCTAATCTCGCCCTACTGTCGCAGCCGCAACCTCTCCCTACGCTAATCAGAGCAGAGTGACGGGCGGCGCTATGTGACTCCAGCTTAAATAGAGGCTGGGTCACATGGTGCTCTGGCCAATCACAGCCATGCCAATAGTAGGCATGGCTGTGATGGCCTCTTGGGGCAAGTAGTATGACGCTTGTTGATTGGCTGCTTTGCAGCCTTTCAAAAAGCGCCAAGAAAGCGTCACAAAAGCGCGAAGAAAGCGACGAACACCGAACCCGAACCCGGACTTTTACGAAAATGTCCGGGTTCGGGTCCGTGTCACGGACACCCCAAAATTCGGTACGAACCCGAACTATACAGTTCGAGTTCGCTCATCCCTAGTCATATGGCTTTTGGTCACTTTTTAGTCCGTTTTTGGGAGGCAGGATGAATAAAAACCAGCAATTTTGATATTTGATATTCTTTTTTTAGCTGAGATCGCTGTGGACATAGTCATACCAATTTTGCATAGTATTTTTCATAATAAAGCTTCTATTAATGTTACAAATTCAACTTTGGGGTAATTTTTTGCTTTCTTTCAACCCCACTTACATGTGCCAGTAAAGTAACAGTCCGGTATTAAAATAAAAAAAACTTTTCTACTTACCTCCATGTCGGCGATGCAGCCTCTAGTGTTCCTGTGTAGCCTGTCTTTCAGAAAAGTTTAAGATGGGATTCAAACCCATGACTTTCTGTATCACAGGGAAAGCACCTAACCACACGACCATAAGAGCTGTACAGCCAGTTACTTTAAAAAAATATATATATATATATAAGACTTCTACTGTAGAGAACTTTGATAGTGTACAACCAAACACATGACAGTTGCCCCAACACACCCAGCACTGCTACATCTATACACAGTGTGCTGGGGCAGCTGTCATGTGTATGTACACTAGGTATCAAAGTAACCTACAGTAGAAGTCTTATATATTTTTTTTTGTAACTGGTAATGTCATAGCTGTGTAGGTAAATGCCTTGCCTCTGATGTGTGAAGGTCGTGAGTTCGAATCCCAGGAAAAACTTTTCTGAAAGACATGCTAAATGAGATTTAAATACACCCCCTGGACACGTCCCCCCACACAATAATGGTCACCTTTATAACTTTCTAGTTGGCACATAGGTAGCATTAATATTATTAATTCTATTCTGTATATTCATTATTTACCGTTATATCAAAGAAGAAATAACATGCAAATCAACAGTAGCCATAAGCTCAAAGATCATTCTACAATCTGTAACAACATAGCAGATAACATCTGAATGCTATTAGCCAAAAATCCGCAGCAAAGAACACATTCATGACTATTGTATCATTTAGAGAAACAAAGAAATAAAGTGGGGAATAGAACAGAACAAGACAGGTAGGGAGACAAGGGGAGGGGAAAAGGAATAGGGCAAGTTTCTGTATCCTATATAGCACTAGACATACTCATAACTAAGGAAAGAGTGCCTGATTAAAGGTACCTTTACACGAGGCGATGATCGGTATGAGTGAGCAACAAAAGAGTCATTTCTTGGTGTAGTGAACGTTTCAACAATGAACCTTTAGACGTGCCAATTACCAGAAGTGGGTTAAAAAAAAATAGAGAAGCCAAAACAAGGAGTGGATTAAAAAAACAAAAGTAGTATCTGTCTTTCAGACTTTCTCTCCTTTTGAGATCAAATCCTGCTTTTGACTTTAAAAACTGTAATAAGACACCTACACGTATGGCAGTATCTTGAGGTGCAATAAGATTACTAATGTGAGACACAGAGAGGTACTACATTAGTATAAACAAGTGCTAAAGGTACAGCCACACAGCATGGCCATGCAGCTACAACATTCCAGCCCAATTCATGCCAGCAGCTGTAGAATCATATTAACTTAATAGAAACAAACTGCTTATTCAGTGTTCATTTTTAATGGCTGTTGTTACAAACAGTGAGTGTGGACCCACTGTGCCAACCAAACAGTTCGACTTTGGGCTAACCCTGAGGGTGTCACCCTGGTGGTCCCCTGATTTTTACCTTTAAACCCATATACAGGGATTTGAATCACCAGGTCACTATCTCAGTGCGGTTGGCAGCTGGCCGACTAGAGTCATAGACACGGGTGCAAAGCACCAAGGAATCTGGCAGTACACGTAGTCAGGAAACAGGCAGAGGTCAGGGCTGGCAGAGTTTGTGCCAGAGTTTCTGTGAAACAATCCAAAGATCAGGGCAGATGGCACAGTATGGTGAACAGGCACAGGTCAGGTACACAGGCAGACAAATAGATTAGAGATCTTTGCAAGCTAGAGAGACCCAGCAAGATCTGAAGAGACAAATAGCTCTAGCCAGGAAGTGAGATTAGCAGTACAGCTAAATAGGAGGGCTGATGAGCTCATTAGTCAAGAAGCTGAGAATAGAATCAGAAAGGACATTAACTCCTGCAGTGCTGTAGGGAAAATTCTCTCTTACAAACACACAGGAAAAGACCTTGTAGACAGACTGTAACTTGTAGAGTGGGACACTGGAGTCTGGCAGCCGGCAGAGGCTAGGAGAGAAATGTGACACCTGTGCCCATCCTGGATAGCAAAAAGGCAGCAGGCACGAAGTACCACCATAACATTACCCTCCCTATACACCCCTTGAAATGGAGATATACAGAAGTTTCTCCAGAAGTGCCGGGCATAAATATTGATAGGACTGAAGATATATTTAGTATCACCTCCTGATCAACCATATCAATGGATTTTCAGATAATACCTTTCTCATGTTAAGAAGTGACTTGGGTTACAGGCACAGAGGGTTTTTCCAGGCTCTAGACTGGCAAATACAGTACATGTATAGGGTACTGGTTCACCAAGGCCTGATGCAGGAATATTCCTGCCTAACCACAGTCAAGAAAGACCTGGACAGTAAACTGTGTACCACTGCAAGACAAAAATACTGGTAAAGTCAGCTTTGGGAGAGCTGGTCTACACTTAGGGCCATCTCTCCTTTGGTATGTAGGCATGGGGGTCTCAACTTGTGAGAAGAAGTGTTGACATAGTGTCCCTTGACACCACAATACAGGTATAAATTGTTGGAAGTTGAAACGCCTAGGCAGACGTTCCTTTTTCAGATAAGTTGAGTCTATTTACTTGCATGGGGTCTGGGGCATGTTAAGAAGAAGAGGAATCAGAGATCTATAGAAAGAAGGCACCGACGTAGAGGCCTTGTCTGATGGTCTGCTTCCTTGACATGTTCCTAGAACTGGAGTACAATGCGGGTAGGATGAGAGAACAAACCCTCCATGGTAACCAGAACATTATGACCCGCCTGTCCATCCTTAAAGGGGTTTTGTCATCTCAGACAATGGGGGCACTGCTGGGACCTATATCGAGAACGCAGCCCTGAAAGTAATGGAGAGTGCACTGCGCATGCGCTGCCGCCCTCCATTAATTTCTATGAGGCCGCCTTAAAATAGCCGAGCGCTGGCTCGGCTATTGCCGTCTGCCACATAGAAATGAATGGGAGCATGGGCCGTGCATGTGCGGCACGCTCCTATTTACTTCTATGGGAGAGGCGGGGAATAACGCTTGGTGGTAGATGGACCCCGGGAAATCTGTGGGACCCGCACCTATCAGACAATGGGGGCATATCCTAGCGATATGTCCCCATTGTCTAAGATAGGAATACCCCTTTAATAGGACCTGACAGGCCCTCCCAGAATGCTGCCACTAAATCCTCATTGTTCCAGGTCGCCTCAGAGGACAGGTGTCACAACCAGACAGCTGAGAAGCTCTGACAGATACCTTTCAGAACCTCCTCCTTGACTTTCTTTGTTGTGGTATTCAGTTCCTCATCTCGTTAGCCTCTCCCAGCTGTCATGTGTTGGACTAATTGCTTCCCTTTAAATTCCTCCCCAGAATGCTTTTCTGGGCGGCTTATACTTCTTCCTGGAGTGTGAGTGCATGCTGATCTTGTTCTCCTGTCTGCTACAAAAGCTAAGTGTTGAACATTTATCTGTTATTTTCTGTTTGCTGGATCCCAGGTGACCCTGACTCCCTCCGTATCTTGTGTAGGGAGTCGGTGGTCGTGTCCCCTCACTATTGTAGGGTGCTCAGGGGTTATATAGTCAAGGTACGTGGATATGCAAACTTCCACCATTCGGATCTTTGCATAGGCTGAGCAGCCAGGGAAAGTGCCAGGTCTTCTGCAGGGGTCTCCCCTTGGTTCCTTAGTTTTTGGATCCAGCGAGTCATTTATGCATGTTGCTTTGCCTTGTTTCCTGTACACCGTCCGTGACAACAGGGTATGGAACTGTATGGCATATTGTCCAACAGACAGCTCACCCTGCAAAGATGCAAAAGGGAGAAGGCGGCAAAAGAAGTACTTCTGGATTCTTCCCTGCGGAAGGTGGCTAGGATGTCATTGATTATTGGTCATAGAATTGCCTTTGGCCCAATCAGAAGAAAAGAAGTATGGTTGCAGTTCAATGAATAGTACACCGTTTAAGGAAGTCACAGCACAAGTTGGTATCTTGATTATAGCCTGGGAATAGCAAAATACATAAATGGGAACCTCTTGCAGGCAAGACTAAGGTGGAGGTGGAGGTGCAGCATTGATCAACACATTCAGACAGGTAGACATGTCATGCACAACATCCAGCAGTCAGTTATAGCGGTCATGGTGTTGAACCAACTCCTAGCATACCTCAGGCAAAGTCATTAGAGGTGGGTCAGTGGGATCCATTGCCTAAACAAACTGTCATGGGTAGTGAGTATGTAACCATTGTGCTAATCAATCAGTTTGTCTTTGAGCTAGACTTAAGGGCGTTATCCTGGAGGTCCCCTGGTTTTCGCTCTTTAACCCCTTTACAGGGATCTGGACTTTTTTTTTGCAGGGAAGCCACCAGGCCGCTACCTCTTGGTATAGTCCCAGTGTCGTTTGCTGCTGACCCACCAGGTATCACAGACACTGGTGCATGGCACCAAGGGAACAGGCAAAACTCACAATAAGGAAACAGGCAGAGGTCAGATCTGGCACAATTCATGCAAATCCGTGAAACATCCAGAGGTCAGGGCAAGTGGCACAGGATCGGTATGGTCAACAGGTACAGGTCAGGTACACAGGCATACAAATGGATTATAGCTCTTTACGAGCTCTAACAAGCTATAGCAGAGATCAGCAACCTTCGGCACTCCAGCTGTTGTGAAACTAAAATTCCCAGCATGCTCCATTCATTTATATGGGAGTTCTGAGAAGAGAAGAGTAAGTATGCATGCTGGGAGTTGTAGTTTCACAACAGCTGGAGTGCCGGAGGTTGCCTACCCCTGAGCTATAGAGACCTTGCAAGATCTGTACAGACCAAATGCTGAGGAAAGAAAGTGAGGTGAGAAGCACAGATAAATAAGGGCTATTAGCTCATTAGTCAAGTAGCTAAAAATGGAATCAGTGCTTTCGGGGAAAAGTATCCCTGATAAACACACATAAAGAGACATTGCAGACATGCTGGGACCTGCAGTGTGGGACACCAGAGTCTGGTGGCTGGGCAAACGCTAGGAGAGAGATATGACGCCTGTGCCCCGCTAGGAGAGAGATATGACACCTGTGCCCATTCTGGATGGCGGGAAAGTGGCAGTCATGGAGCACCACCATAACAGCTGCGCGGTAACTCACAAAACTGCATGACCATTTCTAACTAGTTCACATTATACGTTGCAGCTGGCGTGGTCGCCCAGTTCTCAGCTGCATGCTGCATGGCAGCAGCATGTGGTCATACCCTTAGACAGCCTGTACAGGTTTCAGCTGAGCAATGGCAACTGCTTTTGGTCTACCTCTAATTGTCATGCTTCGCCTCTACTGGCCATGGTTCCAAGTTGCATGTAGTTACTGTGACTCGACAGCAATGTGTACAGATACCCTCACATTCAGTAATCCTATGATTGCATACAATTGCAGAGATGATTGCATACAATTTAGGAATACACCACCGACACTGTAGTAGGTTGTTGTTGCCTCCCCCAGTAGGGCTCCTGTCCAGCCTGTGCTCCTCTTTTTCTCTACCTCTCCATCTTTCTACCTGTATGGTGGCAGTTGTCTGTCACTCATAGACTGTAGTAGAGGAGAAATCTTTCAGCCACACAGCTGAAAGATATAACTGCTCTGATTTCTCCCCTTATGGACCAGATAATAAATGTTATATAGGAAAGTCACTTTTAACTATGAGGACAATATACAGTGAGGTCCATAAATATTGGGACATCGACACAATTCTAACATTTTTGGCTCTATACACCACCACAATGGAATTGAAATGAAACAAACAAGATACGCTTTAACTGCAGACTGTCAGCTTTAATTTGAGGGTATTTACATCCAAATCAGATGGACAGTGTAGGAATTACAACAGTTTGCATATGTGCCTCCCACTTGTTAAGGGACAAAAAGCTTTGTGACAATTGGCTTCTCAGCTGTTTCATGGCCAGGTGTGTGTTATTCCCTCATTATCCTAATTACAATGAGCAGATAAAAGGTCCAGAGTTCATTTCAAGTGTGCTATTTGCATTTGGAATCTGTTGCTGTCAACTCTCAAGATGAGATCCAAAGAGCTGTCACTATCAGTGAAGCAAGCCATCATTAGGCTGAAAAAACAAAACAACCCCATCAGAGAGATAGAAAAAAAATTAGGTGTGGCCAAAACAACAGTTTGGAACATTCTTAAAAAGAAGGAACGCACCGGTGAGCTCAGCAACACCAAAAGATCCAGAAGACCACAAAAACAACTGTGGTGGATGACTGAAGAATTATTTCCCTGGTGAAGAAAACACTCTTCACAACAGTTGGCCAGATCAAGAACACTCTCCAGGAGGTAGGTGTATGTGTATCAAAGTCAACAATCAAGAGAAGACTTAACCAGAGTGAATGCAGAGGGTTCACCACAAGATGTAAACAATTGGTGAGCCTCAAAAACAGGAAGGCCAGATTAGAGTTTGCCAAATGACATCTAAAAAAACCTTCACAGTTCTGGAACAACATCCTATGGACAGATAAGACCAAGATCAACTTGTACCAGAGTGATGGGAAGAGAAGAGTATGGAGAAGGAAAGGAACTGCTCATGATCCTAAGCATACAGCATGGTGGTGGTAGTGTCATGGTGTGGGCATGTATGGCTGCCAATGGAACTGGTTCTCTTGTATTTATTGATGATATGACTGCTGAAAAAAGCAGCAGGATGAATTCTAAAGTGTTTCGGGCAATATTATCTGCTCATATTCAGCCAAATGCTTCAGAACTCATTGGATGGCGCTTCACAGTAAAGATGGACAATGACCCAAAGCATACTGCAAAAGCAATCAAAGAGTTTTTTAAGGGAAAGAAGTGGAATGTTATGCAATGGCCAAGTCAATCACCTGACCTGAATCTGATTGAGCATGCATTTCACTTGCTGAAGACAAAATTGAAGGGAAAATGCCCCAAGAACAAGCAGGAACTGAAGACAGTTGCAGTAGAGGCCTGGCAGAGCATCACCAGGGATGAAACCCAGCGTCTGATGATGTCTATGCGTTCCAGACTTCAGGCTGGAGGATTTGCAACCAAGTATTAAAAAGTGAAAGTTTGATTTATTATTATTATTCTGTCCCATTACTTTTGGTCTCTTAACAAGTGGGAGGCACATATGCAAACTGTTGTAATTCCTACACCGTTCACCTGATATGGATGTAAATACCCTCATCTTGAGAGTTGACAGCAAGAGATTCCAAATACAAATAGCACACTTGAAATGAACTCTGGACCTTTTATCTGCTCGTTGTAATTGGGATAATGAGGGAATGACACACACCTGGCCATGGAACAGCTGAGAAGCCAATTGTCCCATTACGTTTGGTCCCTTAACAAGTGGGAGGCACATGGGGGCGGAGCTTGGCTGCCTTCCTGAATGGCTGCCTGTTGCTGAGCTCCTCCGGCTAGCTGGTGATTAACCCCATTAAAAGCACCTTTTTACCTGCGCAAATGGGCAAAGTGGGGAGAGACCGCAGCAAGGACCCTTTAGAGACCACCCAGGTCCGCTCCAAGCAGCCAGACATGGAGCAATACCTGAAAAAGCAGCCCAAGGCCCGTGGAGCTGAGACCCCCAAGATGGCGCCGGCTGCCTCTCAGCATTCTGAGGGAGAAGACTATTCTGAAGCAGGAAGCGCTTCTGACATCTCTGAGTACAAAGCCCGAAAACGGAGTGGAGCTCTATCAAAGACAGCACTTCGGGAGGTCCTGGACGCCGCTCTGGCTCCCCTGAGACAAGACCTAGCAGAGATCAAGGTAGACCTGCGCAGCATGGGGCAGCGGGTGGCGGACTTAGAAATTTCGCATGATGCGATTATTCGCCACGAGGGAGAAATATGCGCAGTATTAAATTCGCAAAAAGACTTCCTTAATGACGCTTTGCTGCGCATCGAGGATCAAGAAAATCGCAGCCGCAGGCGAAATATTCGCATCCGGGGCCTGCCTGAATCATTCGCATCGGAAGCTCTGGAAAAAATCGCATGCGAAATTTTTGCGAATCTTTTGGGAACGGACAGAGCTGCGAAAATCACAATTGAGAGGATACACAGAGCTTTGAGACCTAAACCTAAAGGCTCTGAGCCGCCGAGAGATGTTGTTTGTGGCCTTCTTAGTTATGTGGACACTGCGGCTCTGCTGAAAGCAAGTAGAGAAGCAGACAGTTTGAGATTTGAAGGCACACCGATCTTGTTTTTTCAAGACCTGGCTCCTACTACGCTGGCGAAACGCCGAATTCTCCGGCCACTCCTAGAAGCTCTCAAGGCCTCTGCCATCCAGTTCAGATGGCTTTACCCATTCGGCCTGGCCGTTATGAAGAACGGGAAACAGATTACTATACGCTCCCCTCAGGATCTAAACGCTGCCTGGGTTCACCTGGGTATTTCACCGCTGGAGATACCGTCCTGGATGCCTGCCGATCAGGGAGTGCCGATACCCTCGCCTCCAAGCTCGGACCAGTGGAATACCGCCACCTCGGGTAAAGCTACCAGACCTAACCGGGAACGCCATCTTCCCGCTACTTCCGAGTTTCCTCCGCACCGCTGAGATGATTGGTCGCATATGGGACACTAATCAACTCTACAGCCCAATAAAAGGGCACTGCCTCCGCTGGTCACCCAGCCTGTGACCCCTGATGTCACCCAGATGGCGTCCCTTGTTACAGCACGAAAGAGACTTTCCCTTTTCGCTCTATTTGGGACCTTGTTTATGCTACGTTTTATGGCTCACATTACTTTTCCCCCCCTCCCCCCGAGAAGCTGGGGTTTAACCAGCGTCTAACCCGGTTTACGACCCTACCCCCTGATGGCCTCCTTCTGGCCCCTAAGGGCTCCACGAGACCCCCCGCCCGGTAGATCCCGGCTGTCCGCCGTCATGCAAATGGATCGTTTCACCATCGGGCGCCCTGTGGAGCTTTCATTTCTCTGTGTTTTATGCTGGTTTTTGCATTTAACTTTCCTTTATCTTATTTGCAGATGTTTTGTTTGTTTTGTCTGTGTCTTCCCTTTTCCTACCGTGTCTTTCCCTCCTTCTTCCACGCTTGATTGGTCTACCACTGATGACATGCAATGTACCCAACCACCACCTGGAGATGGCTGAAGTCATAGTTTCCTCTTTCAACGTGAGAGGTCTGAATGAGCCATGTAAGAGGTCGCAAATCCTATCTCTACTGCAGAAAGACAAAGTCTCCATAGCATTCTTCCAAGAGACCCACTTCCGGTCGGGTAAGATACCTAATCTTCCACCCAAAAAATTCTCACAATGGTACCACAGCACACATAGCTCGGCTAGCAGAGGTGTTAGCATCGCCATTCACAAGCAACTACCCTTCGCAGTCTCGGCTTCTTCCTCAGACCCAGATGGTCGGTACTTGTTCGTGAAAGGCGTAATTGCTGACACTCAGATCACACTAGCTAACGTCTACGCTCCAAATAGGGGACAGGTCCAATGGCTGATTCAGACCCTCACGCTCTTATCCTCCTTCAAGGAGGGCATTGTAATTTTAGGGGGAGATTTTAATGTGGCCCTTGATCCTAGCTTAGACTCCTCCTCCGGGAAGTCGGCTATTACGCACATACGTTTGAGGCGTTTGAAATTGGCCCTGAAAAAATTAGGTGTGTTTGACACATGGCGCACTCTAAACCCCTCTGGTAGGGATTATACCTTCTTTTCCCATGCCAAGTCCTCATACCATAGACTGGATCACTTCTTCTTATCCTCCAAACATGCCCAACTGCTCCTACACGCCAAAATAGGTAATATTACTTTGTCAGATCACTCCCCAATTTTTATACATTTCACCTTGACCTCTCTTCCAAAAAGGGAATGGAATTGGCGCCTCAATGACACCCTCATCTTAGATCAAGCCAACTCCCAGAAGCTAGCTTCCTCTCTGACAGAGTTCTTCCAGCGGAATAACGCAGGTCCCACACCTCCCTCACCACCGATTGTATGGGAGACCCATAAAGCGGTGATCCGAGGTGAACTTATCGCCCTCGGCTCCCACGTTAAGAAACAACGCTCTCAAGCCATTGCCACCCTTATGTCCCTAATTGAGTCGCTCGAACTTACGCACAAACAATCACAGGCACTTAGTTGTGCCACTGAACTTAGAGATGCTAGAACTAAGCTTAAGAACTTACTAAATGTTACATCAGCCAAACTGCTCCTACGCTCTAGATTTAAATCGTACGCTCATGGCGATAAGGGGAACAAACTTATGGCAGCGCTAGTTAAAAAACAACATTCTGATTCTTTTATATCTGCTATCAAAGATGCTAAAGGAACTCACCTGAAGTCCACCCCTGACATTGCCTTTAGCACCTTTTATACGGAACTCTACAATCTTCCACCCCCCTTGAATCAGTCGCTTAATACCCTCACGGACGCCACGGAAAAATTTCTTTCCTCCCTACATCTCCCTAATATCACCCAATCCCAGGCAGCTCAACTAGTAGCCCCAATAACAGATGCTGAAGCGCGGAAAGTACTGGCCTCTATTCCCTCAGGGAAGAGCCCTGGACCTGACGGCTTCTCCATTACGTACTATAAAAATTTTCAAGAGGTCCTAGTCCCCCACTTCCGCTCCATGTGTAACCACCTACTGAACGGTGGCCACCTCCCCCCCCCAATCGCTTTCGGCCCACATTACGATTATTCATAAAGAGAACAAAGATCCTCTAAATTGTGGTAGTTATCGCCCAATCTCCCTCCTTAACACGGACGTAAAGTGGTGGGCTAAGATATTGGCCCAGCGAATTCAGCAGATTCAGCAGATTCTCCCCGATATCATCCATAGGGAGCAGGTTGGGTTTGTCTCTGGCAGACAGGGGAACGAAAATACAGTCCGCCTCCTTCACCTCATGAATTGGGCACGGAGCACTTCAACTCCGCTAGCCTTGCTCAGTACAGACGCGGAAAAGGCCTTTGACAGGGTCAGTTGGCAGTACATGTCTGCGGCACTGTCAAAATTTGGCTTCCCTGCTCAGTTTATCGCGGCTATTTTCTCTTTATACTCGTCCCCCTCTGCCAGAGTCAAAGTCAACGGCACTCTTTCCCCTGCCTTTGCCATATCCAATGGCACTAGACAGGGATGCCCCCTCTCCCCGTCTCTTTTTGTCATAGTAATGGAAACGCTGCTATGCAAGATTAGACAGGACCCCGCAATTGAAGGCATCAAGATGGGCTCTTGTATGCATACCACCGCAGCATTTGCCGATGATCTATTGATTATGACCACCAACCCCACGATTTCTTTCCCACGGCTTCATTCTCTGTTCGAAGAGTTCGGGTGGATATCTAACTTCAAGATTAATTATAGCAAATCCATGGCCCTGAATGTTTCATGCAAATCATATGTAGTCAAGGACCTTAAACGCGCCACCTCCTTTGCTTGGGCCCCCCGTGATATTACGTTTCTAGGGATACGAATCTCGGCTAACCAAGATGACCTATTTAGTCTGAACTACGGCCCCCTACTCAAAGATATTAGAACACATCTACAGTCCCTTAAACTCCCCTTCATCTCCTGGATGGGAAGGAAGAACTTCCTTAAAACCTTCATTGTACCCAAACTTCTATATTTAATACAGACACTACCAATTTGGCTACCCCGCTCCTTTTTTATGGAAATACGCCGTGTGTTCTCTTTGTTCATGTGGGCGGGCAAGTCCTCCAGGATAGCGTACTCAATATTGACAAGAGAAAAGAGATTTGGGGGCTTTGGTATGCCCGACATCCAAACTTATTACACAGCGTCGCTCCTGAACAGGTGCTTCTCTCTCCTCTCACGCCAACCCCCGATTCTTTGCGTACAACTGGAACGTGCTCTTCTCAACTACAAAGAAGGACTTATCCTATGGGGTATCCGCACATGCACCCCGAATAACGCATTTGCTTCTCCCATTTGGAAAGGCATGTTGGTGGAATGGGCCAAACTGTATAAATCCCGAGACATCAGATTCCCTAGTGTCCACCTCCCCCTACATCTACTACAGAACTATATCCACCCCGATATACTCAGACCCTCCGGAGTCTGGAGCATACTTTCTGACCTTACCTTACAAGATATAGCTTCCACGTCTGGGGACTTGGCATGGGACAAGATTCAGGGTCTGCCAAAGGTTAAAGCCCTCTCCTTTCTTTCTATTGGGGCATTTAACCGGGATGTTAAAGCCCTCAAGCTACCTTCCCCCACTGATGATACACCTACTTGGCTAGAAAAGAAGCTTTGTGTTCCCGAGTTACCGAAAAAGCCCCTCTCGACACTCTACAGGGAGCTGCTCTCTTCTGCTCCTCCAGTACTGCACTTTATGTCTGCCTGGGAAAAGGAGCTCACAATCCAACTGACTGAGCCGGAAAAGGCCTTTATCTTAGCCCATTCACATGGCTTCAACCGATGCATCAAAATTCAGGAGAATTCCTACAAGTTACTGACCCGCTGGTACAAAACGCCAGAATTCCTACATAGGCTCAACCCTGACATTCCATCGCAGTGCTGGAGGTGTGGAACAGAAGTCGGCTCTTTGTCACACATATGGTGGTCCTGCAGTAAAATTCGCCCCTTTTGGTCTCAAATAGAGAACACAATTAACCGGATATGCGCCTCTAAGGTACGTCTGGATGCAAAACTAGTACTCCTCTGGTGTCCCAACGATTCCCTTACTCCTGCCAAAGCTGACCTCCCGACCATGCTTCTTACTGCAGCGCGTTTATTGGTACCCCTCCTCTGGAAGAATGACTCACCACCCTCAATGTTATTGTGGATCGAGAAAACGGATCAACTGTTTAGATTTGAGGAATTAGCCCATTGGGAAACTCGCACACGCTCCAAATTTCTCAAACTGTGGCGACCATGGGAGAAATACCGCAACCCAGAGTGAATTGGAAGAACTCCCTCTCCTCTTCTACCCACCCAATTCTACCCCTCCTCCCAACCCCCACCCCCCAATCTTGTCTGTGTCTTTTCTTTCATTCGTTGTTACTAAATTGTTTATACTCACTATGTTAGTAGATCTGACACGGTCTGTGAAAATATTGGCACCCATTATGCTGCTGCCATCTGCGAATGGCTATATATTGATGCATGATTTTTGGTCTAGACCGTATGCACTCTCAATAAAAAGAGTTTTGGTTAAGTGGGAGGCACATATGCAAACTGTTGTAGTTCCTACACAGTTCACCTGATTTGGATGTAAATACCCTCAAATTAAAACTGACAGTCTGCAGTTAAAACACATCTTGTTCATTTCATTTTAAATCCATTGTGGTGGTCTATAGAGCCAAAAATGTTAAAATTGTGTCGATGTCCTAATATTTATGGACCTGACTGTAAGCATATACTTAGGTAGGGATGAGAGACACACTTTTGAGGTTGAATGTTGCAATCAATGTTAGCATAAATATAAGGCTAGCTCCAAAACAGATTGTAAATTATCACAGAGACTATAGCCAATAATTGGGTGAGTTAAGTATAATTGCTTTTGAACAAACAGGAAAGACACAAAAAGAAGGGAGGTAGGCGGTAGCTTCTAATGTCTGGGTGGCATGATGGCACTGAATATCTGAGATGAGCTTTCTTTAGGTTCCTGTCTACAATTAAACACAGGACACAGCTCATACATAATTCACCTTTTGTGTTCCCTTTTTAGAGGAGGGGGTAATATATTAGTTTTAATATTCAATTTGTTCACTATATTAATAAACTCAGAGGCCCAAAGCTGACTTGGAGAATACTGCAAATTTAAACTGCTTTTGCTAATGGGGCATACAAAATGTACCCAAACAACTGTGAAATTAGAGAACTAATGCTGCGTGTACAGAGTACCAAAATTACACAATTTTTTTTTTATTTGCTAGACGCACGGTATATACATACTGTTAGGGAAGCAGGGATTGTATATGGATATATGGTCAGCAGAAAATCTGGGATTATGGCAGCAGAGTGAAATCCAGACCAAGATGCAATGAAGTGTATAGGAAGGAGCGATCCCATTGAAGTGTATGGGATGGCTTCTTGTAATTACACCTGCTCACCGCTGCAATGTCGACAATGAAGAGAACACTGCACTCGCACAGTGCACGGCCTTCTCTTCAACCAGCTGAAGAGAATAGGTCATCAATATTAAAATCCCGGAAAACCCCTTTAACTCTTTCCTTACTGAAGGTGATTAGGAAGATGTATTTTAACAGTGGCAATTCACAATACAACCCACAAACGTGTACAAAACAACCATTAGCACCAGTCTCTCTCTCTCTCTCTCTATATATATATATATATATATTGACCTGAACTGAATTGTGCCTGAACCACTTGTAGCAGTCTCTAATACGATAACACTCTATTTCAGGTGTCTGGAATAGAACTGTAAGGGGACAGTTCTGAACAGTCTCTTCTGCAATCTGCTGTAAATGTTTTAGGCTAGCTGTTGGGTGTCTCCACTGGGCCGCTCAGCTATGTGGCCATGGTATCTTTCATAGACTCGTGCCAGCAATGTATTTATACGGAGCTCTGGGATCCACCTGGTTGCAGAATTAGCACTGTTTAGGTGAAGAGCACCTGTGACCACAAGGCCATCTCAAGTCCTCTAGTGGCTCCAATTCTGGCTTTTAGCTCTGGATGATTTGCTCTTCTGTGTGTCTTTGACACGTGCACCACAACTTCCATACCGCGGTAACAACACTACCCTGCACTTCCTGTCCAGGCTAAATCTCTGTTTCCCGAGAAACCACCATGCTGGTCCTGAGGCTCTCTTCTGTAGACTACAGGCAGAGTTATAACTTTATTATGCAGATGAGCTTTCATAAAAACATGTATGCAGCAAATCCTACTCCATGAAGTGGAATGATGGAAAGCACTCTACATAGTCTTTCATTCACCGTTGATAACCTTCCATGGATTACAATAATGATGTTAATATAATGCCATTGTCAGAATTGCTCTATAGACTGCAGTGATGTCAGACTACTAGGGACTCACATTCTACATTTATCTTATCAAGAGAACAGGTGCTGTTTCATGGAAGCCTGTATTTCCTGTATGGAGGAGTCCAATGGGTTGTTGGCCATTGAGAAGACTTCTCTGGCCATTCCATCACAATAAGAGGCATCTTGTGAATTTCCAACATTCCTGCAAACTACTGTTGGAGATTTCCATCATAAGAGTGTATTCTTACATTGTTCTGTGTTGTGTACACTGAATGCCTCCACCATCAAATATTGGTAATTTCCATACATTTCACCATAAGGTAACCCTGTATGTATGGCTTGCTCTCCACAGGCAGCTGTTGGGGAATTTTGTGGGAACACCCATATAAATAATACAACAGACAGATAAAGTCCAGTTTGACAGGGAAATCTGAGCCAAATATCTGCTATTGCTATACAAGCTTTGATGAGGAGCCAGTGTAATGGTCTTGAACTTCCAGAGATATGGTCCCAAGTACTGGATGCCATGTGTCAAGAAAATTTTGACATTCCTGGCACCAATAATACTACAATGACCTGCAGTGCCATGTCAACGCATAGAAAAGTCATGTAGAGTGAAGTTTTTTATAAGGCAGCACTACATCTGGTCATAGGATCTGTCATAGGATCTGAAGATGCCAACAATGAAGGAGGAACAAGGAAGACACCTGGAAGACACGTTGTGGAACATGGCTCTATGTGATCAAAGATGGAAGAACCATGGAGGAGATTTATCAAACTGGTGTAAAGTAGAACTGGATTAGTTGCTCATAGCAACCAATCAGATTCCACCTTTCATTTTTCAATGGAGCTGTCAAAAATTTAAGGTGGAATAATTGGTTGCTATGGGCAACTATTCCAATTTTACTTTACACCAATTTGTAATTATACTAGTAATAATAGATAGATAGATAGTACATACTGGGAAAACTAGTCCATAGCAAACTGATTCTCCAGTCACGAGTTATGTTAAAGATAGTAATTCCGGGCTGTATCTGTTAGCGCATGCGTGCACCCCGGTACCGCAGGTTTTTTTTACCCGCATCCATTCTTTAGTGACTAAATTTATGTGGGGGGAGTCCAGACGGAAGTTGTCCCTTCAGGTCCTGCAGAGGCCCAAGCTAGAGGGTGGCGCTGCTTTACCTGACTTCTTCCTTTACTACCTGGCCGGGCAGTTGAAATTTCTAGCCACTTGGGTTCAGCCGCTGGCCTTGCCCAATGCGGAATACTATCTCAGGGAGCACCTGGGCCTATCCTCTATGTGGCCGGTTTTGGAAGGACCGCGTCTCATACCCACGCGCTTGCTTCCCATCCACAGAATGGCCCATCAGGTGTGGTCAGCAGCCAAGTTGAGGTCGTTCAGAGACATCCCGGATGACATCCCTCTGTGGGATAACCCCATGTTTACCCATTTAAAAGATTTGGAGGGAGCTAGTTGGTGGAGGGCACAGGGTGTCAACAAACTGAGTGACGTCTACACGGGTGGCAGTTTGTGCTCTTCCTCCCAGCTGCAAGAAAGGTTTGAGTTGCCTCGCTCCTTTCTGTTTAGATATCTGCAGCTGAGGCATGCGCTGGAGGCACAGTTTGGGACGGGAGGTCGCAAAATTTCTAACTACCCCCTGATAGGAGTCCTTAGGTCGCAGGGTCCGAGAGGTATCATCTCTGCTCTCTACACACACCTGCTTAATAATCGCACTCTGATGAACCCCCTTGCCGTTGAAGGGAAATGGAAGAATTCCATCCCCTCCCTATCGGCGGATGATTGGAATGAAGCACTGTTGTCTCCTACGCGGGTTTCTCCGTCAGTTACTAATAGACTGATCCAACTGTTTATTCTACATAGAAGCTACCTTACACCCGTCCGATTGCAAAAAATGGGCAGATTATCTCATAATAGGTGCCACAGGTGTCATCAGGATGGAGCGGACTTCTGGCATCTCATGTGGGACTGTTCGTATTTGAGAGGCTTCTGGGATGCTGTGGTAGGAGTACTATCCGCACTAGTCCCTAATGCGGTACCGCTGTGCCCTAAGAGCTGCTTACTCGGCATCCTAGATGAGGAGGTTTGGGGTCATCATCATAGGATTTTTCTGAGCGAAACCCTATTCTTTGCCAGGAAGGCCGTCGCTCTGAGGTGGATGGATGATAGAACGCCTACACTGAGTCAATGGAAAGCTTTGGTCAATCAGGCTGTCAGCTTGGAAAAGGTTGTCTATATCCATAGGAAGTGCCCACAAAAGTTTGACAAGGTGTGGGGTGATTGGTGTGCGTCCCCTTTGACTGTGCATGATGCGTGTATGTACTCAGCTGCCGATGTGTAGTAAAATGCCTGCGTATGGAGGCACTTGTCTCCTTTATCTTGTAACCCTTCGTAGTCAACTGACTTATATACCTCATTGCCGAATCGGGTGTGATGCAATACTATTTTGTACTGTTGTGCCTGCAATATCTCCCCTGCGTGGGATCGAATCTGGATCTGATGCTTCTCTGCTTAAGCTATTGTAACATGCCTTTCTTGTTAAACTTCAATAAAACGAGTTTAAAAAAAAGATAGTAATTCCAGTCTTGGGTAGTGGACTTAAACCTTTATGGAGTTTCAATTGCAGAGAAAATGAGGTACAATACTATGTGCAAATCAGCTGGTAAGTGCCCAGTGGATGGTCCTGAGCACAGCAAAAGCTCAGGATCTCCTCATTATACCCTGCCCCACTCAACTTTTTGGTGCTAACAGTTCCCTCACTCCTTCTGATGTTATACGGCCCTGCACATGTGTGGTGTAATCCCAGGGTTTAGTGAGGAGACCTTGAGCAGTGCAATACCCGGAACCTCCAACGGGGCACTTGCCGACTCATTTGCACATGAGATAAAACTAAATTTTCCCTGCAGTTGAACTTTCGTCAATGGACGCAAAGCTATGCTTGTAGAACTATTTCAGTCCACTACCCAGTCCTGAAATTACTTTTAGCGGCAGAATGAAGCTGACAGAAACCCTTTAAACTATGAGGTCATTATTAATCAGTTTCAGAAAATCAGAAGTGTCAACAGTAATCTAATAGCTGATTCTAAATCACAACCACTAAAATATAAATTATTGATATATGGTTAGTAAGTCCAGTACCAATTCATCTTTGTCAAAGGATGAGGACTATATCTGAGAAAAAGCTACCTGCTCTCCACTTGCAGAGTTCATGCCTGGAGATGCAATTGCTGGTAATGTGTGATTCATCTCACTGAGCACAAAATGAAAAAACCATAGCCTTCAATCTTTCAATTGATAAAATAGTCTTTAGAAAGGAGCCTTGCTACAGTAACGATATGCTGTCATTGGTGTCAGCGGGTGGTATGTGTTGCAGCTAGTTGATTTACTAGGGAAATTGAAAAATAAAGGCCCAAGACCAGAAGAGGTTAAAAAAAAAGTATGCATTTGCAGAAAAGGGGGGCAAAATGATGAGATGTTGGTCAGCAGACTGGTAGCTCCAGTTAGGTGAATACTGTCATGAAGGACTGATATTATTATATCATGTTATTTTAGGAGATATTTCCCAGTATGCATCCACTGGAAAATTATTGGGTGTAAGAACGCCCCCCCAACCAGTAGCAGATACACTAATAGTTTCAACAGTCTCTTGACATGTGTTCGATAGATATTAAAAAGTAGCATCAGTGGTAGTTTGTCAGCTGGAACCTCAGGATAGATCATCTGGGACCCCCGCCGATCAGCTGTTTGAGAAGGCAGCGGCGCTCCAGCAGCGCCGCGGCCTTCTCACTGTTTACTGCAGGCCCAGTGACGTCACAACTAGTATGAACTGGCCTGGGCGGGGATAAGTTCCATTCAAGTGAACAGAGCTTAGCCCCGCCCAGGCCAGTTATAAGATAAGATGCCTTTATTGTCACTGTACAATACAATGTAATACAATGTACAATACAATGACATGTTGTTTTGAGCAATCCTAGATGCCATGGACAGAGGAACAAGAACTGACATTTAAACTAAAGCATTACACTAGAAAAAAATAAATAAAACATTGCACTAGAAGGCATTACTATTCACAGTTCACAGCATATATATAGTAAGTGCTTGTGAGTATATATACACTGATTCAGACACCACTGCAGACAAGAGGTCATCATGGGGTCATGAATGCAGCAGTCACTTTCAGTCTGTGGTAGTTTCTATCCTAGGAAGGGGCAATAATCTCCGAGCATTTAGGAGACTGATTGCTTTGGGGTAAAAGCTGTTCTTCAGTCTAGTGGTGCGGGCATGTAGGGCTCTAAGACGCCTACCAGAGGGTAGGGGAGTGAAAAGGCTGTGGCCGGGGTGAGTTGGATCCCCGCAGATAATTTTTGCCCTGTTGCTGCAGCGAGCAGTGAAGATGTCATCCAGTGATTGTAACTGAGTACCAGTAATTCTTCCAGCCATTCTGATGATGCACTTGAGGGTCTTCTTGTCCTCAGAAGAGCAGCCGGAGTACCACTAGTCGTGACATCACTGGGCCAGTGGTAAACAGTGAGAAGGCTGCAGCACTTTATGATCGCGCTGAGAGGTATATCTACTAATAGTTCTACTTGCTGAATTTGGTCGCAATTTGCAGTATGCAGTTAGCAGTAACTATTTGCAGATTGGTTGAGTATGAGCTGGTATAGTTGTACGCAATTTGAATTGCAATATGGAATTTGAATTTGGATTGTGAACTTTGTAGTTTGCAATTGATAGAACAATTTTAGCCTCTCTGCTTCCATAAAACACAGCTCGTAGTGGAGTCTGTCCAGCTTCTCTCCTCTGGGGTAATGATTCTAGCAGCTCCTGCTAAGGGAATTTCCCACACAGGCAGTGTGTGAGGCTGGCTGTTATTGGTCAAAACTGCTGCTGTGTGTGAGGCTGGCTGTGATTGGTCAAAACTCCTGCCCAGCAACAGTTTAACTTTATGCTTTCTGTTGTTTCTGCTGTGTCATTGAGCTTACCTTACATTATATATAATGAATCTTAGAGGCATACTATCTTTTCTGCTTCTGTGAACACACAATATAACTATTACATGACATACAAACATCAAGTCATTGTAAATAACTCTGCTTTTGTCTTTAACACACAAAGGAACTGTATTAAGGTTATTGGCAGGTCTAGCTTTATAAACACACAAGCTATATTAGCAACCTAGGTAGCTTGCCAGCTACACTCCCACCAAAATTACCTATAAATCTATGTTCTTAGTGGTAGGACTTAAACATGAATTTGAGGAATTTTCCATCATGTTCTCAACTCTAAAGTGTCTTTTATCACTCTCAAGTAGAACAACTAACTTCTGTATAGGACGTTCCAACTTGAGTGGAGTAGTGAGACGTTTTCCTTTTTTGTCAAGTTTTGAGTCTCCTATTTGTAACAACACTCTTCTTACTAGTTTTTCTTCATCCTTTTGAATTTGTAGGACAATTTCCATTGACCTTTAGGTAAATCTTCTTCTTTCACTAACATTATGTCACCAACTTGGACATTTCTTCTAGCTGTTTGCCATTTACTTCTTAGCATCAGCTTGGCTAAGTACTCTTTCCTCCATCTATTCCAAAACTGTTCAGATAGATATTAAACTCTTCGCCATCTCCTTTTGGCATATAAATCCTCTTTGGTAAACTTGCCAGGTGGTGGCTGTATGTAATCAGACTTAAGGTGAAGTAGATGCTTGGGAGTTAAAGGGTCCAAACTTGTTGGATCGTTGATGTTATCAACTTTAAGTGGACGACTGTTAACAATAGACATTACTTCATAGAATAGGGTCCTAAGTGAAGCATCATCTATTCTTCCGGCGTTCTTTTTCAACACTGAACTTAACACATTTCTTACAGTTCTGATTTGTCTTTCCCAAACTCCTCCTGTATGGCTTGCATGTGGAGCATTAATATGAAAATCACACTGTTTCTCTATCAATCTTTTTTAGAGCTTTCTTCAATTCATTCTTCGCTCCGACAAAATTAGATCCTTGGTCAGATCTAAGCTCTCTGACAGTACTTCTAATGGCTATGAAACATCTCAAGGTGTTGATGAATGCGTCAGTTGACATATCCTCTAACATTTCCTGGTGAATTGCTCTGGAGCTCAGACATGTAAATATTAGTCCATATCTCCTGGCTGTGTTGTTTGGTGATAAATGGGCCAAAACAATCCATTCCGCTATAAAGAAATGGTGGTGATGGGTTTACACGATCTGCCGGTAAATCTGCCATTCTTTGTTCTTCGGTTGGTCTACGTGCCTTTCTGCAGACTACATATTTACTTATATACTTTGCTATAACTTTGCTTCCTTTCACAATCCAGTTACCACCTTTTCTCAAACAGCTTTGGGTAAAACTTCTTTCTTGATGCAAGGACTTGTTGTGGTAGTGATCAATAATCAATCTTGCGAAGGTTGAAGTTTTGAGTAGAATTGCTGGATGCTTCACTCTGCTAGGTAACGATGCATTTTCCAGTCTCCTCCCACCTTCAGTATACCATCCTGCAGAACAAGATTAAGCTTATACAATGGGTGGTTGTTTGGAAGCCTTTTAGGTTCTTGACTGTCTCTTCAACTCTTCACTGTGGAATCTCTGTTGAATGAGTCTTATGACTGTTTCTTCAGCTTTCATTCTTTCTTCTACATTCAATAATTTCTTCTATCTGATTCCCTTTGCCAAACGTTGAATTCGAGCTATTACGTTTATGACTGTATTTCATTTTGAACATCTGGCTAGTCTTTCAAGTATGTCATCTTGACACCTTGCAGCAGTGCTCAATGTTTGTACAACTTTTACTTCTGGATCACCCATAGACAATTCTGTGTAACCTTTCTGGGCGTGATTTCCTTTTCCCAAAGGAACTCTGGGCCTGTGAACCAATTAGAATTTTTCAATTCTGTTACATTCAGACCTCTTGAAGCATGATCTGCTGGGTTATGCTTTGTGTCAATGTGATGCCAATGTTCCGGATTTGTTATTTCCCGAATATTCTCAACTCTGTTGGTGACAAAGATATGGAATCTTCGAGCTTCGTTGTTTATGTATCCTAGGACAACTTGTGAGTCTGTCCCAAAATATTCTTCATCTCATTTCAATTCCAATCCTTCTCTCAGAAACTTGCTTACTGATGCTGAAACTATGGCTGCTGTCAGTTCAAGTCTTGGTATTGTCTGAATACTGGTAGGTGCAACTCTGGCCTTCCCCATAACAAGGGCACAGTGTATCTTTTTTTTCTCCTATTACTCTGATGTAGGAGCACTGACCGTAACCATAACTACTGGCATCTGAAAAGTGATGAAGTTCTATTTTCTTGTACTTTCCGAAATCATGAGGTACAAAACATCTGGGTATCCGATCTTCTCTCAAGTTTTGCAAGTCTCTTATCCAACTCTCCCACCTTGGCCTCAAATTTTCAGGTATGGGCTCGTCCCATCCCAACTTCTGTCTGCATAAATCTTGCAGTATTTCTTTTGCTCTGAGGATTACTCTGGCCAAGAATCCCAATGGATCATATAAAGAAACCACCGTGGAAATAATGGTGGGTCTAGTTGCAACTTTCTCTTCCATAGATACTTTAAAAAAGAACTTGTCATTCTCTACATTCCATCCCAATCCAAATATGTTCTGAACTGGAAGATGATCATAATTGTGATCTACATTCTTCATTGTTTCTGCACGTTCAGAGTCACTGATGGATTCCAGTACCTCTCTGTTGTTTGAGATAAATTTATGAAGGCGCTTTCTTTCACTAGTTTGATTGCAGATTCTGTGGACTCTAGACATATAAGACCATCATCTACATAAAAGTTTTTCTTTAGAAAATGTGCTGCTGATGGGCACTCCTTTTCATTCTGATTGGCCAGGTACTTCATACCATAATTGGCACAACCTGGAGACGATGCTGCTACGCTACAAGTGTACTTTCATTCTGTATTCTGCTGGCTCTGAATCTACATCTTCGTCCTCCCACCATAGAAACCTCAGGAAGTCTCTATCTTCATTCTTAACATGAAACTGGTGGAACATCTTTTCAACATCACACATGACTGCTACGGGATACCTTTTGAATCTACAGAGTACTCCAGGCAGAGTGTTTGTAAGATCTAGTCCTTTTAGTAGATGATCGTTCAATGCAACACCATCGTACTTTGCTGAGCAATCAAATAACACTCTAATCGTATCTGGTTTCTTTGAGTGGTAGACACCTTAATGTGGGATGTACCACACTTCTTCTTTAGGCTGATTATTACATTTCTCTGCATGTCCTTCTTCAAGGATGCTTTCCATGCATTTCAAATAATCATTCTTCAGTTTGGGATCTCTTACCATCCTTTTCTTTATACATTTCAATCTTGCTAGGGCAAGATTTGTGTTATTTGGCAGATGAGGACGTTCTCTAAAAGGTAAGGGCATTTCAAGATGACCTTGTTAATTCTGCTGAATACTTTAGCAACAGAATCCTTCTATAGGAACAAGACCGAGAGGAATAGGCAAAATATGCAAAGAGCCACACAAATATATGCTAATTTTTTATTGGATAAGGCCCAACAGAACCTTTTTTTTAAAGGGCAAAAATACTTTACAGAATCAGGCCGACCTGGTAAACTCCTTTCCAGGGTAATCTCCAATCAACAACCCAAAAAACATATAGATAAACTTCGTTTGAGTGATGGTAGGATAGTCACTACACAGGGCCCGGTGGAGAAGGCCTTTCTTGATTATTTTACTGATTTGTATAAAGCTGATTCTAACATCACAGATGACAAGATAGATCTCTACTTAGATAGGATCAAGTTTCCAACTATTACTGAGTCGGAAAAGAAAGCACTAGAAATGGAGGTCTCAATGCAGGAACTTGAGGGAGCTACTAAACTATGCTCGGCTAACTCCACCCCTGGTTCAGATGGGCTTCCATATGAATTTTATAGCAAATATGGGGACTGCATTCTTCCCAGACTGTTGGAGGTCTTTGCTGAATCAGTGGAGGATGGGATGCTACCAGATTCAATGATGGAGGCCATAATAATACTAATACCGAAAAAAAACAAGGACCCCTTAGAATTAGAATCATACAGACCAATTTCACTGCTCAATGCAGATGTAAAGCTCCTTGCGAGGGTCCTGGCAACAAGGCTTTCCAGGGTCATCTCCTCCATTGTCCATTCGGATCAGTGCGGCTTTATCCAAAATAAGGGTACACATCATAATTTACACCGGCTCTTCTCCAATATTCAGGCCCCGGGGGGGACTGCCCGCTCCATCCTGTCATTGGACGCCTCTAAGGCCTTTGACAGGGTGGAGTGGCGTTTCCTCTGGAAGGTTCTTGCAAGGATGGGCTTTGGAGAAAGATTTATACGCACTCTTAAGCTACTGTATAGATCTCCAAGGGCAAAACTGAGTCTTAATGGAATCCTGAGCGGCAGTATTGATTTAAAGAGAGGCACCCGCCAGGGCTGTCCACTATCTCCCCTGTTATTCGATATTTATATCGAACCCCTTGCGATGGCCATCAGGCAAGATGATCAGGTTAAAGGATTCGGTACGTTAGGAACACAAGACCGCATCTCATTATATGCAGATGATGTTCTGTTTTTTATAGATCATACGGAAACTACTCTTCCTAGGATCATTCATATGGTTAAATTATTTGGTGAGGTGTCTGGTCTTTGTATAAATTGGGCCAAGACCAGTCTGCTCCCAATAGACCCTCTGCCACAGAAGGAGGTTCCTGTTATACAGTTGGATATTGTTGATACTTTCCAATATTTGGGTCTGACTATATCGCCTCGGGTTGAAAATTTTCTACAACTTAATTTGATTCCCATAATAGTAAAGACCAGAGCTAAAATAGGAATCTGGCTGAAACTTCCCCTATCCAGAGCTGATCGAATCTCACTAGTTAAAATGGTGATATTACCACAATTTCTCTATGTGCTCAGGAATACACCTATTTGGATACATGACAAACACTTTAAACTTATTGAAAGAATAATTAATGATTTAATATGGGGAAGAAAGCGAGTTCGAATTAAGTTGGAATATTTGTATAAATCCGTGGAGTCTGGGGGTTTAAATCTCCCCTACTTTAAAGGGTACTTTATTGCAGCTCAGCTATTGTGGTGTTATGAATCAGAGAACAGCGCACTCTTGAGGAAGCTGGTAACTAGCCATGCTCATAATAATATTTTTACTTTGCTGGAATCCGGTTTATTGAAGAGTTATGAGCACGGCTACAGAGAAACTATTAATCTACTTCTGAAAATGTGGAATACAACTAGGACATGGTTGAAGGTTAAGGGTTCATTCACATTTACGCCTCTTTGGCATAATTTCTATTTACAAAGCTTAGATGATATTGCAGCTGACATATTTTGGCAGAAGAATAAAATCTTATATATTTCACAGGTAGTTAAAGATAGAGAAATTAAATCCTTTATAGAAATGACACATAATATAAGAAATCTTTCATGGTTTAGGTACCTTCAACTTCGATCTGTATTATCCAGTTTGGATGATAAGCGATTGTTGGATATAGATAATTTATCTTTTTTGAATGAGTGGGTAGGGGGTGCACTTGTTAAAATAAAGATTTCAAATATATATAAGTTATTACTTAAGGCACGGTTTAGTGATACACATTCACCAGGACAAAAAGCGTGGGAGGCGGATTGTCCGAATTTACAAGTAGAAGGTTGGGAGAATATTTTTGGGAATTTGGTTTCAGTATCCCAGAACTTCAACCATGTTTTAATACAATTCTATATTTGTCACAGATTATATATTACTCCCTTATGGATGAATAAATGTGGGTTAAGAGATATGTCCAACTGCCCCAAATGTGACATTGTAGGAGCGGACTTCCTCCATATGATATGGACTTGTCCAGAACTCACAAACTACTGGAATAACATCAATAACTGTATTATCTACAAATTAAAAATTCGAATTCCTTTTGAACCACAAGTATTCGTGCTTAATGATCTTTCCAAATTAAAAAATCATAAGTATCAAAAGATCTTCCTGAGTAGAATATTGATGCTGGCTAGAGTACTGATCAGCCGGACCTGGTTTGCCCGTTCCACTCCAGACATCAACACATGGATAAACCTAACCGATAAGGTTAAAAACTACGAGAAAATTTTATATAAACGGAGGGAGGTTGAGGAACAGTGGAACAAGATATGGGATGGCTGGAAGATTGATTGATTAGTCGAGGTCAAGTTGGTTTATTTACGGGGGGCCTGCTTTGACGCACCACAGATTAGGGATTAGGGATTAGGGGGGAGGGAGGGGAGGGTTTTCTAAATGAAAGAAAAGATGAATTGAATATATTATAATTATATATAATTAGTTGGGACACTAAGAATTGAGAGATTGTAAAAATGTCTGTAAAAAATGTTTTGTAGTGTTTTTCCAATAAATTTTTGTTGAAGAAAAAAAAAAAAAAAAAAAAAAAAAAAAAAAATTTCTTCTATCTGATTCCCTTTGCCAAACGTTGAATTCGAGCTATTACGTTTATGACTGTATTTCATTTTGAACATCTGGCTAGTCTTTCAAGTATGTCATCTTGACACCTTGCAGCAGTGCTCAATGTTTGTACAACTTTTACTTCTGGATCACCCATAGACAATTCTGTGTAACCTTTCTGGGCGTGATTTCCTTTTCCCAAAGGAACTCTGGGCCTGTGAACCAATTAGAATTTTTCAATTCTGTTACATTCAGACCTCTTGAAGCATGATCTGCTGGGTTATGCTTTGTGTCAATGTGATGCCAATGTTCCGGATTTGTTATTTCCCGAATATTCTCAACTCTGTTGGTGACAAAGATATGGAATCTTCGAGCTTCGTTGTTTATGTATCCTAGGACAACTTGTGAGTCTGTCCCAAAATATTCTTCATCTCATTTCAATTCCAATCCTTCTCTCAGAAACTTGCTTACTGATGCTGAAACTATGGCTGCTGTCAGTTCAAGTCTTGGTATTGTCTGAATACTGGTAGGTGCAACTCTGGCCTTCCCCATAACAAGGGCACAGTGTATCTTTTTTTTCTCCTATTACTCTGATGTAGGAGCACTGACCGTAACCATAACTACTGGCATCTGAAAAGTGATGAAGTTCTATTTTCTTGTACTTTCCGAAATCATGAGGTACAAAACATCTGGGTATCCGATCTTCTCTCAAGTTTTGCAAGTCTCTTATCCAACTCTCCCACCTTGGCCTCAAATTTTCAGGTATGGGCTCGTCCCATCCCAACTTCTGTCTGCATAAATCTTGCAGTATTTCTTTTGCTCTGAGGATTACTCTGGCCAAGAATCCCAATGGATCATATAAAGAAACCACCGTGGAAATAATGGTGGGTCTAGTTGCAACTTTCTCTTCCATAGATACTTTAAAAAAGAACTTGTCATTCTCTACATTCCATCCCAATCCAAATATGTTCTGAACTGGAAGATGATCATAATTGTGATCTACATTCTTCATTGTTTCTGCACGTTCAGAGTCACTGATGGATTCCAGTACCTCTCTGTTGTTTGAGATAAATTTATGAAGGCGCTTTCTTTCACTAGTTTGATTGCAGATTCTGTGGACTCTAGACATATAAGACCATCATCTACATAAAAGTTTTTCTTTAGAAAATGTGCTGCTGATGGGCACTCCTTTTCATTCTGATTGGCCAGGTACTTCATACCATAATTGGCACAACCTGGAGACGATGCTGCTACGCTACAAGTGTACTTTCATTCTGTATTCTGCTGGCTCTGAATCTACATCTTCGTCCTCCCACCATAGAAACCTCAGGAAGTCTCTATCTTCATTCTTAACATGAAACTGGTGGAACATCTTTTCAACATCACACATGACTGCTACGGGATACCTTTTGAATCTACAGAGTACTCCAGGCAGAGTGTTTGTAAGATCTAGTCCTTTTAGTAGATGATCGTTCAATGCAACACCATCGTACTTTGCTGAGCAATCAAATAACACTCTAATCGTATCTGGTTTCTTTGAGTGGTAGACACCTTAATGTGGGATGTACCACACTTCTTCTTTAGGCTGATTATTACATTTCTCTGCATGTCCTTCTTCAAGGATGCTTTCCATGCATTTCAAATAATCATTCTTCAGTTTGGGATCTCTTACCATCCTTTTCTTTATACATTTCAATCTTGCTAGGGCAAGATTTGTGTTATTTGGCAGATGAGGACGTTCTCTAAAAGGTAAGGGCATTTCAAGATGACCTTGTTAATTCTGCTGAATACTTTCTTCTAGAGTGTGTAAGAACTTTATGTCTTCTTGAGATACACTCTTTTCTTTAAAACTTATGTCTGCAAAGTCGGATTCAAGGATCTTGATTACTTTTGCTGGACTTACAGTTGGTAACTTTTGGACAGATATTCGATGACACAATCCTGTCACCTGTCTTGAGCTTGCGATCTGCTGTTTTCCTCCAACAACACCCCATCCTAGATCAGTTTGAACAGCGTAGGGTTCACCTTTTCCTCCTGTGATTACCTTTCGTGGTACCAAGGCTTTGGGACAATCGTAACCTATCAACAGTCCAACACCAAGCTCCATCAGCGGGGACATTTCATGAGATATGACAGATAGGTGTTCCCACAGGTAGGTATGCGATCTCGATCTAGAAGTATATCGTCTTTTGTATAAACTGGAGGTAGATCTAATGTGAAGTTTGAATGAAGTCCTCTAACTCTCAGTCCTTTGACCCTTTGACTGTTCACTAATATGTCTCTCCCCATCATTGTGGTGAGTTTGAGCTTCACTGGTTCTGTAGCCTATTGTAATTTCTTAATCAATGAAGGTGACATCACTCTGGGCATCCAGTAGCGCATAGGCATATACCTTCTTGTTCCTCCTTTTAGGATTTGAAATGCACACTGGTACAACCATTGATGTGCCGTCGCTTTGTCCTTCCCTCACTCACTCTCACACATATTTCGAATATTCATTATTATTATTTTTTTATTGCTATATTTTTTTCTTTCCGACTTCCCAAAAGTAGTTCTTACCTGTCCTTAGGATTCCTGGCTTCCTGGCTGCTCCAGTCAGTTTCCGTTGCTGCTTCTGCCGACTTCCGTCCTCGTGGAGTGTCCCCATCACCATGGGAAAGTCTCCATACTAGAATGTACTGTCGGATTTGAGAATTACGTTGAAATCGCAATGCGATTAATCTAACTTGAAGTAATAGCATTGCGATTTCAACTTAGCACTGCTATATTCCATATTTGTTAATTCTAGCCTAATATGGAATATAGCAGGTCTAAGTTGTAATCGCAATGCGATTAATATAACTTGAATTAATTGCATTGCGATTTCAACTTAGACCTGGTTTACTATGGTTGTGTCATGGTCTTACCTTCTTACTGTTCTCCTTCGTTTGACATGTGCTGGCGGCCATCTTGGTTTCTGGGGTTCTTGTAGCCTCCCACCCTGCGGCTTCTCCTTCCCACTGGGAGGAGCTGGATGCCTAGCTCATATATATAGGAGGTCTGTGGCTTCAGTTCCTTGCTTGGTCCTCCTGTGTTCACATGCTTCTAAGACTGCTGCTGCTTCTGGTTCCTGATCCTGGCCTCGTCTGACTACCCCGTTGGTTCCTGATCCTGGCTTCGTCTGACTACCCTGCTGGTTCCTGATCCAGGCTTCGTCTGACTACCCTTCTGGTTCCTGACCCCTGTCTACGCAAGACCCTGCTTCGGTTTAGCCATCCGTTTGGACTTTTGCTTACAGCTTGATTTTCAATAAAGCCTTCTTATTTCCACTTATCTCTTGTTGTACGTCTGGTTCATGGTTCCATGACAGGTTGGCTTGGTAGAATTAGCGAAGATGACAAATATGATTAATGTATTCGTCATATTCCTCAAAACGAAGTTTACAAAATATTCTCCATCTTCGTTTTAGCTCCATATCCGTCAACTTCACTAATTCTAGCAATCAAATAGGAAAGTTGACTAGTAGAGACAGCTAAGTTTTTAATTCGCTATGCGATCATATTGAGCTGATATATATATATATACAGTACAGACCAAAAGTTTGGACACACCTTCTCATTCAAAGAGTTTTCTTTATTTTCATGACTATGAAAATTGTAGATTCACACTGAAGACATCAAAACTATGAATTAACACATGTGGAATTATATACATAACAAAAAAGTGTGAAACAACTGAAAATATGTCATATTCTAGGTTCTTCAAAGTAGCCACCTTTTGCTTTGATTACTGCTTTGCACACTCTTGGCATTCTCTTGATGAGCTTCAAGAGGTAGTCACCTGAAATGGTCGTCCAACTGTCTTGAAGGAGTTCCCAGAGAAGCTTAGCACTTGTTGGCCCTTTTGCCTTCACTCTGCGGTCCAGCTCACCCCAAACCATCTCGATTGGGTTCAGATCCGGTGACTGTGGAGGCCAGGTCATCTGGCGCAGCACCCCATCACTCTCCTTCATGGTCAAATAGCCCTTACACAGCCTGGAGGTGTGTTTAGGGTCATTGTCCTGTTGAAAAATAAATGATGGTCCAACTAAACGCAAACCGGATAGAATAGCATGCCGCTGCAAGATGCTGTGGTAGCCATGATGGTTCAGTATGCCTTCAATTTTGAATAAATCCCCAACAGTGTCACCAGCAAAGCACCCCCATACCATCACACCTCCTCCTCCATGCTTCACGGTGGGAACCAGGCATGTAGAGTCCATCCGTTCACCTTTTCTGCATCGCACAAAGACACAGTGGTTGGAACCAAAGATCTCAAATTTGGACTCATCAGACCAAAGCACAGATTTCCACTGGTCTAATGTCCATTCCTTGTGTTCTTTAGCCCAAACAAATCTCTTCTGCTTGTTGCCTGTCCTTAGCAGTGGTTTCCTAGCAGATATTCTACCACGAAGCCCTGATTCACACAGTCTCATCTTAACAGTTGTTCTAGAGATGTGTCTGCTGCTAGAACTCTGTGTGGCATTGACCTGGTCTCTAATCTGAGCTGCTGTTAACCTGCGATTTCTGAGGCTGGTGACTCGGATGAACTTATCCTCCGCAGCAGAGGTGACTCTTGGTCTTCCTTTCCTGGGGCGGTCCGCATGTGAGCCAGTTTCTTTGTAGCGCTTGATGGTTTTTGTAACTGCACTTGGGGACACTTTCAAAGTTTTCCCAATTTTTCGGACTGACTGACCTTCATTTCGTAAAGTAATGATGGCCACTCGTTTTTTTTTACTTAGAATTTGTATTATGGCAAGAAAAAAGCAGCTAACAGTCTATTCAGTAGGACTATCAGCTGTGTAGCCACCTGACTTCTCCACAACGCAACTGATGGTCCCAACCCCATTTATAAGGCAAGAAATCCCACTTATTAAACCTGACAGGGCACACCTGTGAAGTGAATACCATTTCAGGTGACTACCTCTTGAAGCTCATCAAGAAAATGCCAAGAGTGTGCAAAGCAGTAATCAAAGCAAAAGGTGGCTACTTTGAAGAACCTAGAATATGACATTTTCAGTTGTTTCACACTTTTTTGTTATGTATATAATTCCACATGTGTTAATTCATAGTTTTGATGCCTTCAGTGTGAATCTACAATTTTCATAGTCATGAAAATAAAGAAAACTCTTTGAATGAGAAGGTGTGTCCAAACTTTTGGTCTGTACTGTATATATATACAATTATATATATATAAATATATATACACACACATTGCATTTATAATAAACACATATACATATATATGCAGTGGGTATAGATATGTAGTATATTTTATAGTGTACAAGGTGTAATTTATACCTCACATATCAGTTCACTGATATTATACTATATTTATATGTACATACTGCAGTAGTAATATACTGCTGAAGTATGTGTAATATATGCAGTGCACAAAAGAGCTCTCAGAAGACCTACGATTAAGAATTGTTGACTTGCATAAAGCTGGAAAGGGTTATAAAAGTATCTGCAAAAGCCTTGCTGTTCATCAGTCCACAGTAAGACAAATTGTCTATAAATGGAGAAAGTTCAGCACTGCTGCTACTCTCCCTAGGAGTGGCCGTCCTGTAAAGATGACTGCAAGAGCACAGCGCAGACTGCTCAATGAGGTGAAGAAGAATCCTAGAGTGTCAGCTAAAGACTTACAAAAGTCTTTGGCATATGCTTATATCCCTGTTAGCGAATCTACGATGCGTAAAACACTAAACAAGAATGGACTTCATGGGAGGATACCACAGAGGAAGCCACTGCTGTCCCAAAAAAACATTGCTGCACGTTTACAGTTTGTACAAGAGCACCTGGATGTTTCCCAGCAGTACTGGCAAAATATTCTGTGGACATATGAAACAACGTGGAGTTGTTTGGAAGAAACACACAAAACTATGTGTAGAGAAAAAGAGCCACAGCACACCAACATCAAAACCTTATCCCAACTGTGAAGTATGGTGGTGGGGGCATCATGGCTTGGGGCTGCTTTGCTGCGTCAGGGTCTGGACGGATTGCTATCATCGAAGGAAAAATGAATTCCCAAGTTTATCAAGACATTTTGCAGGAGAACTTAAGGCTGGGTTCACACTTGAGCGTTTTACAGCGCATTCCTACGCACTGTAAAACTCTCAACAGGCAAGAACCAATCATTCCCTATGGGCATGGTTCTCACCTGAGGGTTTTACAGCGCGTACGAACGCACTGTAAAACGCCCTACGCCCCTAGAAGTACAGGAGCTTCTTTGGGGCGTATTATCACGCGTTCCCGCACATAGACTTCCGGGAACGTGCGACAATGGGCGTTTGCTTGTTTCCGGAGCCGCGTATGTAAACGCCCGATATAATCGCGCATACAGAGTACGCTCAGGTGTGAACCCAGTCTTTGGCCATCTGTCCACCAGCTGAAGCTCAACAGAAGATGGGTGTTGCAACAGGACAACGATCCAAAGCATAGAAGTAAATCAACAACAGAATGGCTTAAACAGAAGAAAATACGCCTTCTGGAGTGGCTCAGTCAGAGTCCTGACCTCAACCCGATTGAGATGCTGTGGCATGACCTCAAGAAAGCGATTCACACCAGACATCCCATGAATATTGCTGAACTGAAACAGTTCTGTAAAGAGGAATGGTCAAGAATTACTCCTGACCGTTGTGCACGTCTGATCTACAACTACATGAAACGTTTGGTGGAAGTTATTGCTGCCAAAGGAGGTTCAACCAGTTATTAAATCCAAGGGTTCACATACTTTTTCCACCTGCACTGTTAAAGAGTTTACATGGTGTGTTCAATAAAAACATGGTAACATTTAATTCTTTGTGTGTTATTAGTTTAAGCAGACTGTGATTGTCTATTGTTGTGACTTAGATGAAGATCATATCACATTTTATGACCAATGTGTGCAGAAATCCATATAATTCCAAAGGGTTCACATACTTTTTCTTGCAACTGTATTTTTATATATATATATATTGTAAGAAGGCACAAGGGTCCGTCATTGACAGAAGGTATGTGCCACGAGATACCTGGCCTCGGTGAGGTAAGAGCAGGTAATTTCATGTGTTAGCGGCAGCTAGTGTTCCCGAACTGTGAAGGCTTTTTTAGATGTTGTTTGGCAAACTCTAATCTGGCCTTCCTGTTTTTGAGACTCACCAATGGTTTACATCTTGTGGTGAACCCTCTGTATTCACTCTGGTGAAGTCTTCTCTTGATTGTTGACTTTGACACACATACACCTACCTCCTGGAGAGTGTTCTTGATATGGCCAACTGTTGTGAAGGGTGTTTTCTTCACCAGGGAAATAATTCTTCGGTCATCCACCACAGTTGTTTTCCGTGGTCTTCCGGGTCTTTTGATGTTGCTGAGCTCACCGATGCGTTCCTTTTTTAAGAATGTCTCAAACTGTTGTTTTGGCCATGCCTAATGTTTTTGCTATCTCTCTGATGGGTTTGTTTTGTTTTTTAACCCTAATGATGGCTTGCTTCACTTATAGTGACAGCTCTTTGGATCTCATCTTGAGAGTTGACAGCAACAGATTCCAAATGCAAATAGCACACTTGAAATAAACTCTGGACCGTTTATCTGCTCATTGTAATTGGGATAATGAGGGAATAACACACACCTGGCTATGGAACAGCTGAGAAGCCAATTGTCCTATTACTTTTGGTCCCTTAACAAGTGGGAGGCACATATGCCAACTGTTGTAATTCTTACACCGATCACTTGATTTGGATGTAAATACCCTCAAATTAAAGCTGACAGTTTGTTTAATTTCAAATCCATTGTGGTGGTGTATAGAGACAAAAATGTTAGAATTGTGTCGATGCTCCAATATTTTTGGACCTGACTGTATATATATATATATATATATATATATATAAATTCAAAAGGATGAGGCAACACTCCAGACATAAAGTGAAAAAATGGTGGATCTTTTATTCCCCTCTGCAGCATTTCAACCGCTCAATGCGGTCTTTATCAAGCATAAAACATGGTGTCATACAAGGGTATATATACCCAGAATACATAGCAACAAATCAAGTGAATAATCATTCAATAAATAATATAATCATAAAAACAAATCTAGAAATACATACAATATCTCCATATTGTGGACCATATACCGATAATAGTTTACATGATGTGTTCCAATGTGCAAATCAATAATATCCATAGTTAACACATAAATATGCCCTAAATTGTGTAAATTATATTCGTTACGACAGTGTTGCAGCACCTGTGTGTAAGTGTTAACAATAGCTATAATTAATAATGTTAAAAACTCACACAGAGCCGAAATCCGCGTCCTCCAAGTCCGACTGCGCATGTCCAGAAACCTAGCAACTGCATCTCAAACAGACGGAGCCAAGAGATGCCACCAGGGTCACGTGAACGATCACCTGATCACACACATGACCCATGCAGCCATCGCGAGACAAGTCCGAGAGCAGCGCCGAGCCTTGTCACGCCGGCGGGGCGGGGCAAGTGCAGAAAGGCCAACAGCGCCAGCGATGGCTGCATGGGTCATGTGTGTGATCAGGTGATCGTTCACGTGACCCTGGTGGCGTCTCTTGGCTCCGTCTGTTTGAGCTGCGGTTGCTAGGTTTCTGGACACGCGCAGTCAGACTTGGAGGATTATTCAGTCACCGCTGTGTGAGTTTTTAACTTTATTAATTATAGCTATTGTTAACACTTACACACAGGTGCTGCAACACTGTCGTAACGAATATAATTTACACAGTTTGGGGCATATTTATGTGTTATTTATGGATATTATTGATTTGCACATTGGAACACATCATGTAAACTATTATCGGTATATGGTCCACAATATGGAGATATTGTATGTATTTCTAGACTTGTTTTTATGATTATATTATTTATTGAATGATTATCACTTGATTTGTTGCTATGTATTCTGGGTATATATACCCTTGTATGACACCATATTTTATGCTTGATAAAGACCGCATTGAGCGGTTGAAACGTTGCAGAGGGGAATAAAAGATCCACCATTTTTTCACTTTATGTCTGGAGTGCTGCCTCATCCTTTTGAATTTATGTCTACAGTTAGCCGTTGAGCCTGCTGCTGGGAGGACTTTGCACCCGTACCATCGGACTAGTGCTGCTGTGTATTTTTTTGTTTGCGCATTTTTTGGTTTGCTATATATATATATATATATATATATATATATATATACACACACACACAGTTGAAACCAGACGTTTACATACACTATATAAAAAGACACATATGCATTTATTTTTCAATATCTGACATAAAATCAGAATAAACCTTTCCTGCTTTTGGTCAATTAGGATTACCATAGTTATTATTATTTGCCAAATGCCAAAATAATTAGAGAAAGAGAATGTTTTAGGGCATTTTTATTACTTTCTGCCTTTAACCACTTCCAGACCGGGCCATTTACCCCCGACCAGGCCTAATTTTGCAAATCTGACATGTGTCACTTTATGGGGTAATAACTTTGGAATGCTTGGAAGCCATTGTGAGATTGTGTCACGAGAAAACATTGTACTTCATGACTCATAAATCTGAGTCAATATATTTCACCTTTATTTATGAAAAAATCCAAAATTCACAATTTCTCTGCATTTCAATACAGAAAGTGATATCTCAAAGTATTTATTACTTAACATTCCCCATATGTCTACTTTATGTTGGCATAATTTTGTAAATGTCATTTTATTTTTTTAGGACGTTAGAAAGCTTAGAATTTTAGAAGCAATTCTTAAAATTTTCCAGCTAATTTCGAAAACCCACTTTTTAAGGACCAGTTCAGGTCTGAAGTCACTTTGCAGGCTTACATAGTGGAAACCCCCCATAAATTACCCTATTGTAGAAACTACACCACTCAAGTTACTCAAAACGGATTTTACAAACTTTGTTAACCCTTTAGGTGTTCCGCAAGAATTAAAGGAAAATGGAGATTAAATTTTAAAATTTCACTTTTTTGGCAGATTTTCCATTTTAATCCATTTTTTTCTTTAAAATATCAAGGGTTAACAACCAAACAAAACTCACTATTTATTACCCAGATTCTGCAGTTTACATAAACACCCCATATGTGGTCGTAAACTGATGTAAAGGCACACGGCAGGGCGCAGTAGAAAAGGAGCGCCATATGGTTTTTGGAAGGCAGATTTTTGGAAGGTTCATTTTTTGAACGATTTTCTTATGGGCTGATTTTTTTGCGGGAAGAGGTGACGGTTTTATTGGTACCATTTTGCGGGGCATACGCCTTTTTGATTACTTGGTGTTGCAATTTTTGTGATGTAAGGTGACAAAAAGGGCTTTTTTTGACACAGTTTTTATTTATTTATTTTTTTATGGTGTTTATCGGATGGGGTAGATCATGTGATATATATATATATATATATGTGGAGAGAGACTGTCACGGACGCGACAATACCAAATATGTCTATTTTATATATTTATTTTTTTTAAACATTTTTTTAATTATTTATTTTTTTACATGTAAAACCTTTTTATAATAAAACACAATTTTTTTTATTTTATTTTTTATTTTACACTTTGCGTCCCCCATAAGGTCATAAAAGACTTTTTTTTTTCACCATTGATTTCTCCTTTAACCCCAGAGAGGCTGTACAGTCGTGGCCAAAGGTTTTGAGAATTACATAAATATTGGAAATGGGAAAAGTTGCTGCTTAAGTTTTTATAATAGCAATTTGCATATACTCCAGAATGTTATAAAGAGTGATCAGATGAATTGCATAATCCTTCTTTTCCATGAAAATTAACTTAATTCCCCAAAAAACCTTTCCACTGCATTTCATTGCTGTCATTAAAGGACCTGCTGAGATCATTTCAGTAATTGTCTTGTTAACTCAGGTGAGAATGTTGACGAGCACAAGCCTGGAGATCATTATGTCAGGCTGATTGGGTGAAAATGGCAGACTTGACCTGTTAAAAGGAGGGTGATGCTTGAAATCATTGTTCTTCCATTGTTAACCATGGTGACCTGCAAAGAAACGCGTGCAGCCATCATTGCATTGCATAAAAATGGCTTCACAAGCAAGGATATTGTGGCTACTAAGATTGCCCCTCAATCAACAATTTATAGGATCATCAAGAACTTCAAGGAAAGAGGTTCAATTCTTGTTAAGAAGGCTTCAGGGCATCCAAGAAAGTCCAGCAAGCGCCAGGATTGTCTCCTAAAGAGGATTCAGCTGCGGGATCGGAGTGCAGAGCTTGCTTAGGAATGGCAGCAGGCAGGTGTGAGCGCATCTGCACGCACAGTGAAGCAAAGACTTTTGGAAGATGGCCTGGTGTCAAGAAGGGCAGCAAAGAAGCCACTTCTCTCCCAAAAAAAACATCAGGGACAGATTGATCTTCTGCAGAAAATATGGTGAATGGACTGCTGAGGACTGGGGCAAAGTCATATTCTCCAATAAAGCCTCTTTCCGATTGTTTGGGGCATCAGGAAAAAGGCTTGTCCGGAGAAGAAAAGATGAGCGCTACCATCAGTCCTGTGTCATGCCAACAGTAAAGCATCCTGAGACCATTCATGTGTGGGGTTGCTTCTCATCCAAGGGAGTGGGCTCACTCGCAATTTTTCCCCAAAACACAGCCATGAATAAAGAATGGTACCAAAACACCCTCCAACAGCAACTTCTTCCAACAATCCAACAACAGTTTGGTGAAGAACAATGCATTTTCCAGCACGATGGAGCACCGTGCCATAAGGCAAACGTGATAACTAAGTAGCTCAGGGACCTTTTGGGTCCATGGCCTGGAAACTCCCCAGATCTTAATCCCATTGAGAACTTGTGGTCAATCCTCAAGAGGCGGGAGGACAAACAAAAACCCACTAATTCTGACAAACTCCAAGAAGTGATTATGAAAGTATGGGTTGCTATCAGTCAGGAATTGGCCCAGAAGTTGATTGAGAGCATGCCCAGTCGAATTGCAGAGGTCCTGAAAAAGAAGGGCCAACACTGCAAATACTGACTCTTTGCATAAATGTAATGTAATTGTCGATAAAAGCCTTTGAAACATATGAAGTGCGTGTAATTATATTTCACTACATCACAGAAACAACTGAAACAAAGATCTAAAAGCAGTTTAGCAGCAAACTTTGTGAAAACTAATATTTGTGTCTTTCTCAAAACTTTTGGCCACGACTGTACAGCAGTATACAGTGCTGTACAGCCTCACTGCAGGGCTGATCGAGGTCTGTGAAAGACCCGACAGCTCCTGCACTCTCCCAGTCGGTGTTCATAACTCAATAGCGCCCTCTATTGGTTTCATAGTCTTCTGACAAGAATATTTGTCTTGTCATAAGACTGTAAAACCAATAGAGGGTGCTGTTCATAACTCAATAGTGCCATCTATTGGTTTTCATAGTGTCACGGCCAATTTATGTTTGACCGTGACGCTGTTGCGTGCAGACTGGTTGCCGGGGGCAACGTGTAGGTTTCTGTTTGCTGGTTCACTTTTAAGCGAAGGCAAGACCGTGGGTTTCCCAGCCTGGAGCCTCCGTCCATCTTGGCTGCGGCAGGTAAGAGTAGATAACATTGTTATTTTGCTGTGTGACTTACCTGCCATACTGCTTTACCCATGTTCTTGTTTCCTGTCTGCCACTGGGTCACTGGAGACACCTTTTCATCCGTTGTGTAGGATGAATAGGTGGTCTCTGCCCTGTCATCAGGCCTAGGGCATAGCAGGGATAGCAGGGTCCGAGGTTGGTGAGCATGAGCCCCCTTACCTTATGAGGCGGCTCATGCGCTAGGAGTCTAGGGAGAGCGTTTAGGGTTACGTGAGGAGGTGACCTGCTCCCTATTCCCTGCTATCTGGCGTAGCAGCCTCAGCAATTGCACGGTGGGGGGGTTTCCCCACTCCCCACCGTGACATTATAATAAATAATGGCTCCGCAGTCGCAGTGCCTTCGAAAGAGGGTGCAGCATGTATTGCGTTATGGGGTTCACCGTTAACGGCACGGTTGGTGGCTTCTCCCCGCCACCTTGCTAACCGGGTCCGTGTTGGTGACCCCTCGTCCCTCTCAGGGTTCCTATCTCTGGTCGTCTGCTGGCAGCATTCCTTTAGTGTTCCGGCAGGTGTGCTGGTTGGGGAGTGTCTGCTGGCAGCGACCTGGAGTAGGAATGTTTTCTTGAGTTGGACGCGTTGTCCAGTGTCCCTCCTCCAGACTGCTTTGGTGGCTGGCTGGCTGCCTGAGACTGAGGTGTCGGTCCAGGTATGTTGGCGGCAGTTCTGGAGGAGGATACGGGTACCTGTCGGGCAGTGCCTCCAGTTATTCTTTTCTCCAGTCTGCTTTGGTGGCTGACGACCTGGGACCGTTGTGTCGGTCCAGGTTTGTTGGCGGCAGTTCTGGAGGGAGACACTGGTGGTTATCAGGCATTGCCCCTCCCCCCTCCCTGTTGTTTGGCCCCACTAGCTTCCCATTTTCGGTTGGAGGGGGCTTTGAGGGGTGGGAGTGTCACGGCCAATTTATGTTTGACCGTGATGCTGTTGCGTGCAGACTGGTTGCCGGGGGCAACGTGTAGGTTTCTGTTTGCTGGTTCACTTTCCTTTATTTGGTGCTTTCCCCGTTTTGGTTGTCACGGGGTTAATTTAGGTGTGTCTGCTAGGTGTGGTGGGTGTGACCTCAGGCCTCTTTACAGGATGGTGTGTTGGAGCCTGTGGTCATTCTTATTTTGTTGTCTGCCTCTTTAGGAGCTCTGCTCCCTGGCGGTATGTCTTTGTGTCTGTGTGAGTCACCCTTATTTATTATATTGATTCCTTACCCTGGCTGTGTGTCCCCTCCGGTGTGTCTCTGTTTTCCTCCCCCACCTGGTGTATGTTGTATTGGTGTGGTTGGTGTATGGAGGTTTTCTGGTGGTGTCTTTGCTCCGGAAGGAGCGTGCTTTCCCGGAGGGGTTAAGCGAAGGCAAGACCGTGGGTTTCCCAGCCTGGAGCCTCCGTCCATCTTGGCTGCGGCAGGTAAGAGTAGATAACATTGTTATTTTGCTGTGTGACTTACCTGCCGTGCTGCTTTACCCATGTTCTTGTTTCCTGTCTGCCACTGGGTCACTGGAGACACCTTTTCATCCGTTGTGTAGGATGAATGGGTGGTCTCTGCCCTGTAATCAGGCCTAGGGCATAGCAGGGATAGCAGGGTCCGAGGTTGGTGAGCATGAGCCCCCTTACCTTATGAGGCGGCTCATGCGCTAGGAGTCTAGGGAGAGCGTTTAGGGTTACGTGAGGAGGTGACCTGCTCCCTGTTCCCTGCTATCTGGCTTAGCAGCCTCAGCAATTGCACGGTGGGGGGTTTTCCCCATTCCCCGCCGTGACACATAGTCTTATGACAGCTGAAATATATATATATATATATACACTCACCTAAATAATTATTAGGAACACCATACTAATACGGTGTTGGACCCCCTTTTGCCTTCAGAACTGGCTTAATTCTACGTGGCATTGATTCAACAAGGTGCTGATAGCATTCTTTAGAAATGTTGGCCCATATTGATAGGATATCATCTTGCAGTTGATGGAGATTTGAGGGATGCACATCCAGGGCCCGAAGCTCCCGTTCGACCACATCCCAAAGATGCTCTATTGGGTTGAGATCTGGTGACTGTGGGGGCCATTTTAGTACAGCGAACTCATTGTCATGTTCAAGAAACCAATTTGAAATGATTCGAGCTTTGTGACATGGTGCATTATCCTGCTGGAAGTAGCCATCAGAGGATGGGTAGATGGTGGTTATGAAGGGATGGACATGGTCAGAAACAATGCTCAGGTAGCCCGTGGCATTTAAACGATGGCCAATTGGCACTAAGGGGCCTAAAGTGTGCCCAGAAAACATCCCCCACACCATTACACCACCACCACCAGCCTGCACAGTGGTAACAAGGCATGATGGATACATGTTTTCATTCTGTTTACGCCAAATTCGGACTCTACAATTTGAATGTCTCAACAGAAATCGAGACTCATCAGACCAGGCAACATTTTTCCAGTCTTCAACAGTCCAATTTTGGTGAGCTTGTGCAAATTGTAGCCTCTTTTTCCAATTTGTAGTGGAGATGAGTGGTACCCGGTGGGGTCTTCTGCTGTTGTAGCCCATCCGCCTCAAGGTTGTGCGTGTTGTGGCTTCACAAATGCTTTGCTGCATACCTCGGTAGTTGTAACGAGTGGTTATTTCAGTCAACGCTGCTCTTCTATCAGCTTGAATCAGTCGGCCCATTCTCTTCTGACCTCTAGCATCAACAAGGCATTTTTGCCCACAGGACTGCCGCATACTGGATTTATTTCCCTTTTCACACCATTTTTTGTAAACCCTAGAAATGGTTATGCGTGAAAAGCCCAGTAACTGAGCAGATTGTGAAATACTCAGACCGGCCCGTCTGGCACCAACAACCATGCCACGCTCAAAATTGCTTAAATCACCTTTCTTTCCCATTCTGACATTCAGTTTGGAGTTCAGGAGATTGTCTTGACCAGGACCACAACCCTACATGCATTGAAGCAACTGCCATGTGATTGGTTGACTAGATAATCGCATTAATGAGAAATAGAACATAGAGTGTTCCTAATAATTCTTTAGGTGAGTGTATATATATAATGTATAAAAAAAATATATATGTTAAACGGATACCTCAGACTGATGCCAAACAGTGGCATCTGTTCACTATAAAGTTCTTTTGTATAATGTATATACATTTTTGTTTTTTTACCGGATTCCTCAGGATACAAGAATGTGGTGTGGTGCTTCTTTGTTGCGTGATGTGAACCCACCCTTATCCTGGATTTTAGGGGTAGAAGGACCTGTGATGATGTCATCACAGGTCCTGACAGATGCAACTTTCTCACCTGGGAACTACACCAATCTTGCAGTTCCTTTGCTAGATCCTGAGGGCCTGTGAAACTGAAGATGATGTCATCACATGTCCTAGCAGGGCCTATCCTCCACTGCGGGGGCCCCCTTCCCTAGGGGCCCCATAGCAGCTGCGTGGTCTGCCTCTATGGGAGGTACACCACTGATGTAACCCCAAGAAGGAGTCGGAGACCAATTACAAGCCAATTTCTGCCCTTATTACTTTTTGGTGCAAGATTATGTCAGAAAGTTTATGAGGGTTGTATTTAAATAACTTATGCTGCTGTTTTGTTTGCCAATTTCAGACTGAGGTCTGTCATTCGGGAATATCAGTAAGACTAGGTTCACACTCCATCTGTGCTGCATGTTCAGTGAATATGGCTACCAAATCTACCAATGTATAGGTTAAATGTGTGTGCAAAGCTTAGTAGCCAAAAATATGGGTCCTGAACCCTAGTGATCAAGAGAATGGGAGTCTGCAGGTGCGACTGAACTCTCCATTGCTGCATCCACTGCTCCATTCACTTCCATGGGACTTCCAAGTACAACACTCCTGGAAGTCCTAAAGAGATGAGTGGAGCAGTGGATGTAGCATCACTGCATGATAGGGCAGTTTTATGGCACTTGCAGACCCCCATGCTTGTGATCGCTGGCGTTCCGACCACTGAGACAAACACTTATTCTCTATGCTCTGGATTGGGAATAAGTGTTATTAGTGGCACAACCTCTTTAAACCTCTATAAATTTGGTATGCAGGACATTTTAAGCGTGGCACAGGAAGCCCCTTCGTGACACATCATGCCTCCACAAAGACATATGGGCACTGGGGCCAAGACTGATGACACAGTTTCCTGGCACCACATATAGAGTCTGAGAGGTCTCCTTTTTTTCCTGGAGTCTCCCCGACATTCTGTAGTTGGCAAGTATGCTGCATGGTATATAAAACAGAACCCGCAAGTAATAAAAAACGTCATTTACATCATCTCACTCGTTTCTAACAAAACATAATCAAAAGTTTCTGGATAATAATATCTGGAAAAGAACTGTTTGAATCTGAACAAAGAAATCATGTACGGGTCACGAGGAGGCCTGCATGCATCACAAGACGTGTAAATGATTTGTTCTGAAAATACCAAATCTGATTTCTGAAATAGAACATTCTTTCACGCTTTGCCACAATGAAATGACTTTGGGGTGTTGTCAATAATTAGAATGAAGTGTGATTATTCGGCTGTATACTGATGGGAAAAGGACTGATCATTAGCGAGACTGCAGCAGATGCTGAAATGATAGTCTTCTAGTAACGCCATTGATGTCATAATCAGCCTGCAGAATGGGAAAAGCTGAATAATGCATTTCACAAAGCACAAAGAAAGCGTCCCCCCCCCCCCCCTGTTAAATTCATACAATAGAATACATATTACAGATGTAGCAGGCTGTCACTTGGCACCTCTATTTCTTTTAGCAGTGGGGTACAGGCTACAAATCTGACCAAGGATCACTTCTGTATGGAGTCTGTAAGATCTCTTCGTATTCGTATGGGTTTCCTTCAGGCACTATGATTTCCTCATGTACTCCATAGGCATACCATACTTATAGGTTATTGGGCTCCAGGAAATTACTCCTAGTGTTTGTATGTGTGTTTGTGGACAGGGACTTATGTGAGTGATGACAATGGGAGGAATTTAATAATCCCTTCCGGACCTTTGCCGTACATGTACAGCATAGCCAACAGGTAGACTGCAGTCATACATGTCGATCAGGGGCAGGGGCCCAGCTGTTACTAAGGTCATATGACCGTATGGCCGCCTTGCCCATGTTGTGAACTGCAAAGAGCAGGTCTACAAAGCTGTTGACTTGAAAAAATAAAAATAATTTAACTGTAAAACAGATAAAAAGTCTCAAACCGCAATGTTGTTTGGAGCGCAGCAGGTCTATGGTGAAGTAGGTTCAAATTCACTCAGTCCTCAATTTCATATATAAGACCGCGCAGCTCGAAATTCTTCCATAGAAGTGTCAGTAAATGAAGGTATATAGAAAGTCTCTTTCAGATGTGATTGATCACTGGGTTCCAGGTCCGAGCTCTCTCCACAGTCAGTGTTTCTATCTCCTGGATGTTATGCAAGATGTACCGCAAACCTTTCAGTAACCACGCTTTTTTATTATACCCACATCGTTAAAACAATTCAATGCAAATAAAATCATATGGAGTACTGCTGATTCCTCGCCTCCCCGAGCCGGGTTTAGCTCTCGCTTCGTCAGGGGCTACTCTATACTAGATTTACAACCCACCCTTTTATAATCAGGTGGGCATTTTTTTTTTAAACCGTAATTAAAATAAAACAAAAATAGTCTTTCTTTCCTATAAACTCAACAGAAATTCAGTTTATCCACATACACATGACACCCCTATCCAATGTTTATCCACCAACATCAGACTAGAACACATTTTCATTAACATATATAACCGTCAGAAAACCCCTTACAACTCACACCTGTGGTGTGTGAATCGCACTCCTGCATATCCAACAGCATTCACATTTGTAAAAAAAAAGGCGCATCCTTCCTAAAAACTATATTACATGTAACTCCCACATATATTTACAGTACATCAACTATCCCTTAAGACAGGTCTTAATATCAAACTCTACATTAAACCCAAATCGGAGGTAAATGAAGACAGCGGCACTCACCCGTATGCTTTAAACCACTTCAGTAGCTTTATTCATTCCAGTAATGACTCAGGCAGGGGGCGGATGTACACAGGCACGCATTGATCAGCGGCGGCCGTTTCGCGCTAACTGCGCTTCTTCTGGCTGTGCGATTTCGCTTACACTGAACTTTGTCTGCGCAGCTGAGCACCACCGATCGTGTGCCGTCCTCCCCAGCCGTCAGGTGCATACGATCCTTGTGCATGCCGCCGGGTCAGTGGTGCCGCCCCCTACCTCACTCTACATTAAACCCGTTTGGCTGTAATGTAAATCCCTTCGACCTCTTTTTTATAGATTTTTTTAATAGAATCTTCCTCTCTCCATTTCATTCACACTTTTTCCAAACCTACAAATTTTAAATCTCGTGGAATTTTATTGTGCACCTTTTTAAAATGAGCCAATACACAATGCGCATCTACTCCTTTTTTTGATGTTACGGATATGTTCTTGCATGCGAGGTTTACATTTTCTCAAAGTTCTTCTCACATACTGGAGGCCACATGGGCACTCCAGCATGTAGATGACAAGTTAGTTCACCTTCTATTCTGAAAGTCATTCCTTTGCTTTTGGAGGTAACCTCCTCAATCCGAAGTTGCTTATTTCGCTTTGTGCGATTTTTACAAGCTGCTCAAAAACCGCACCATGTGAATTGGTGCTTTTTAATTTTCTGTTGATGTGTGGGTAAACTATCTATCTTTGATATTAGGAGCTTTTCTATAGATAACAGTGGATCGTTTTTTAAAACAGTCCATGTAATATAGTTTTTAGGAAGGATGCGCCTTTTTTACAAATGTGAATGCTGTTGGATATGCAGGAGTGCGATTCACACACCACAGGTGTGAGTTGTAAAGGGTGTTCTGACGGTTATATATGTTAATGAAAATGTGTTATAGTCTGATGTTGGTGGATAAACGTTGGATAGGGGTGTCATGTGTATGTGGATAAACTGAATTTCTGTTGATTTTATAGGAACATAGTAACATAGTACATAAGGCCGAAAAAAGACATTTGTCCATCCAGTTCGGCCTGTCATCCTGCAAGTTGATCCCGAGGAAGGCAAAAAAAAACCTGTGAGGTAGAAGCCAATTTTCCTCACTTTAGGGGAATAAAAATTCTTTCCCGACTCCAATCAGGCAATCAGAATAACTCCCTGCATCAACGACCCCTCTCTAGTAGCTATAGCCTGTAATATTATTACACTCCAGAAATACATCCAGGCCCCTCTTGAATTCCTTTATTGTACTCACCATCACCACCTCCTCAGGCAGAGAGTTCCATAGTCTCACTGCTCTTACCGTAAAGAATCCTCTTCTATGTTTGTGTACAAACCTTCTTTCCTCCAGACGCAGAGGATGTCCCCTCGTCACAGTCACAGTCCTGGGGATAAATAGATGATGGGAGAGATCTCTGTACTGACCCCTGATATATTTATACATATTAATTAGATCTCCTCTCAGTCGTCTTTTTTCCAAAGTGAATAACCCTAATTTTGATAATCTTTCAGGGTACTGTAGTTTCCCCATTCCAGTTATTACTTTAGTTGCCCTCCTCTGGACCCTCTCCAGCTCTGCTATGTCTGCTTTGTTCCCTGGAGCCCAGAACTGTACACAGTACTCCATGTGTGGTCTGACTAATGATTTGTAAAGTGGTAGGACTATGTTCTCATCACGGGCATCTATGCCCCTTTTGATGCAACCCATTATCTTATTGGCCTTGGCAGCAGCTGCCTGACACTGTTTTTTGCAGCTTAGTTTGCTGTTTATTAAAATTCCTAGATCTTTTTCCATGTCAGTGTTACCGAGTGTTTTACCATTTAATAAGTACGGGTGACTTGCATTATTCCTTCCCATGTGCATAACTTTACATTTGTCAGTGTTAAACCTCATCTGCCACTTCTCTGCCCAAGCCTCCAATCTATCCAGATCCCTCTGTAGTAGTATACTGTCCTCTTCAGTGTTAATTACTTTACACAGTCTAGTGTCATCTGCGAAAATTGATATTTTACTATGCAAGCCTTCTACAAGATCATTAATAAATATATTGAAGAGAATAGGGCCCAATACTGACCCCTGAGGTACCCCACTAGTGACCCAATCTGAGTATGTACCATTAATAACCACCCTCTGTTTTCTATCATTGAGCCAGTTACTTACCCACATACAGACGTTTTCTCCCAGTCCGAGCATTCTCATTTTATATACTAACCTTTTATGTGGTACAGTGTCAAATGCTTTGGAGAAGTCCAGATACACGACATCCATTGATTCGCCGCTGTCAAGTCTAGAACTTACCTCCTCATAGAAACTGATTAAATTTGTTTGACATGATCGATCCCTCACGTTATTTGCTTATTTCCGTTGAGATGCTCTAACATAGCATCTCTCAGAAAACCTTCAAACAGTTTACCCACAACAGATGTTAAACTTACCGGCCCATAGTTTCCAGGCTCTGTTTTTGGACCCTTTTTGAATATTGGCACCACATTTGCCATGCACCAATCCTGTGGGACATTCCCTGTCAATATAGAATCTGCAAATATCAGAAATAAGGGTCTGGCTATGACATTACTTAATTCCCTTAGGATACGGGGGTGTATGCCATCCGGTCCTGGCGATTTGTCTATTTTAATCTTTTAACGTCGCTGTTGTACTTCTTCCTGGGTCAGACAGGACACTTTTAATGGGGAATTTATTATCAACATTTGGCATGTCATCTGACAGTTTATTTTCCTCAGTGAATACATTGGGGAAAAAAATATTTAACAGCTTTGCTTTCTCCTTGTCGCTCTCTGCGACTCCCCCCTCATTACTCTTTAACGGGCCGACACCTTCAGATTTATACTTTTTAACATTTATATAATTGAAGAACATTTTAGGGTTAGTTTTACTCTCTTTGGCAATTAATCTCTCAGTCTCTAGTTTGGCCGCTTTTATTTGTTTTTTACATGTTCTATTTTTTTCCTTATAGTTTTTCAGTGCTTCCGCGCTACCCTCCTGTTTTAGTGTTTTATATGCTTTTTTTTGTCATTTATTGCTTTCTTTACAGTTCTGTTTATCCACATTGGTTTCTTTTTGTTCCTTAACCTTTTATTCCCATACGGTATGTACCTCTCACAATGAGATTTTAGGATGCTTTTAAAGATATCCCATTTTGTGGATTTTAGGATGCTTTTAAAGAAAGACTATTTTTGTTTTATTTTAATTACGGTTTTAACAACATTTTTAGCTAACGTCCACCTGATTATAAAAGGGTGGGTTGTAAATCTAGTATAGAGTAGCCCCTGACGAAGCGAGAGTGAAACCCGGGTCGGGTAGGCGAGGAATCAGCAGTACTCCCTACGATTTTATTTGCATTGAATTGTTTTAACGATGTGAGTATAATAAAAAAGCGTGGTTACTGAAAGGTTTATGGTACAAACCGGATTCCAAAAAAGTTGGGACACTAAACAAATTGTGAATAAAAACTGAATGCAATGATGTGGAGATGGCAAATGTCAATATTTTATTTGTAATAGAACGTAGATCACAGATCAAACGTTTAATCCGAGTAAATGTATCATTTTAAAGGAAAAATACGTTGATTCTGATTTTCACGGTGTCAACAAATCCCCAAAAAGTTGGCACAAGTAGCAATAAGAGGCTGGAAAAAGTAAATTTGAGCATAACGAAGAGCTGGAAGACCAATTAACACTAATTAGGTCAGTTGGCAACATTATTGGGTATAAAAAGAGCTTCTCAGAGTGGCAGTGTCTCTCAGAAGCCAAGATGGGTAGAGGATCACCAATTCCCACAATGTTGCTCAGAAAGATAGTGGAGCAATATCAGAAAGGTGTTACCCAGCGAAAAATTGCAAAGACTTTGCATCTATCATCATCAACTGTGCATAACATCATCCGAAGATTCAGAGAATCTGGAACAATCTCTGTGCGTAAGGGTCAAGGCCGTAAAACCATACTGGATGCCCGTGATCTCCGGGCCCTTAAACGACACTGCACCACAAACAGGAATGCTACTGTAAAGGAAATCACAGAATGGGCTCAGGAATACTTCCAGAAACCATTGTCAGTGAACACAATCCACCGTGCCATCCGCCGTTGCCAGCTGAAACTCTACAGTGCAAAGAAGAAGCCATTTCTAAGCAAGATCCACAAGCTCAGGCGTTTTCACTGGGCCAGGGATCATTTAAATGGAGTGTGGCAAAATGGAAGACTGTTCTGTGGTCAGACGAGTCACGATTCGAAGTTCTTTTTGGAAATCTGGGACGCGATGTCATCCGGACTAAAGAGGACAAGGACAACCCAAGTTGTTATCAACGCTCAGTTCAGAAACCTGCATCTCTGATGGTATGGGGTTGCATGAGTGTGTGTGGCATGGGCAGCTTGCATGTCTGGAAAGGCACCATCAATGAAGAAAAATATATTCAGTTCTAGATCAACATATGCTCCCATCCAGACGTCATCTCTTTCAGGGAAGACCCTGCATTTTTCAACAAGATAATGCCAGACCACATTCTGCATCAATCACAACATCATGGCTGCGTAGGAGAAGGATCCGGGCACTGAAATGGCCAGTCTGCAGTCCAGATCTTTCACCTACAGAGAACATTTGGCGCATCATAAAGAGGAAGGTGCAACAAAGAAGGCCCAAGACGATTGAACAGTTAAAGGCCTGTATTAGACAAGAATGGGAGAGCATTCCTATTTCTAAACTTGAGAAACTGGTCTCCTCGGTCCCCAGACGTCTGTCGAGTGTTGTAATAAGAAGGGAGATGCCACACAGTGGTGAAAATGGCCTTGTCCCAACTTTTGGGGGATTTGTTGACACCATGAAATTGCGATTCAACATATTTTTCCCTTAAAATGGTACATTTTCTCAGTTTAAACTTTTGTTCCGTGATTTATGTTCTATTCTGAATAAAATATTAGAAGTTGGCACCTCCACATCATTGCATTCAGTTTTTATTCACGATTTGTATAGTGTTCCAACTTTTTGGGAATCCGGTTTGTACATAACTATGTTCTCTTGCATAACATCCAGGAGATAGAAACACTGACTGTTAAGAGAGCTCAGACCTGGAACCCAGTGAGGCTAAATGCACACGATCAGGATTGCGTGCGGATTTTCCATGCGGATTTGCGTGCGGAAAATCCGCATTGTAGGTCATGTACATTTTATTCTATGAGAATTTGAAATTCTCAGTGCACACGATGCTGATTTTTTCTGCGCAGATTGCGCAGATTTTGACCTGCGGTGCGGATTTTAAAATCCGCAGCATGACCGGATTTTCTTCATTCACTTAGTAAAATCTGCATGCGGAAAAGCCGTGCCGAAACCGCACCAAATCCGCACGCAAATCTGCATGCAATTCTGCACCAATTGATGCGGATTGATCACACAGATTTGCCTGTGAACACCTGGGGATTTCAGTGCGGATGCTCCGCACATGAATCCTGAACGTGTGCATTTAGCCTGAACGATCACATCTGAAAGATACTTTCTATATACCTTCATTTACTGACACTTCTATGGAAGAATTTCGAGCTGCGCGGTCTTATATATGAAATTGAGGAATGTGTTGACTTGAATGGGTCCGCGATCCACAACCTATGGCAAAGATAGGACTTGTTCTATCTTTTGAGGTGCGGAGGCACGGGCACGAAATCCCACAGAAGGGCTTCAATGTGGGCTTCTGGGTCTATGTCTCTGCACTGCAAAAGATAGAACATGTCTCATTTTTTGCCATATGTTGCAGATCATGGACCATTTAAGCCAATGGGTCCGCCATGCGGAGTTCCCATGACAGGTGCCCATGTCTTGGGGACCCGCTGTTTGCCTTATGGTCATCTGAATAGGCCCCTGCTGTATCCACCAGTATCGCTGAAAACTCAGATGCTGGCAGATCAGCTCCTCAGATGCCACGATCAATGCCTCTCTCTTCTCGTTGGCTCCCAGCAATGCATTGCGGGGTGCCGATAGGTACTATGACATCCCATAGCCTTGCAAAAGGCCTCGGGCCTGCCAGCTACAAATGCTTATGAAGCCTATCCCCCAGCATGTATTGTACTGCCTTGTAAAAGGAATCAGACAAAAAGTTGAAGTTCCATGGTGGGACAAAAATAAAAAGTAAAAGTAAAAAAAAAAAAATTATATATAACTGTAGAAATCCACGGCACAACTCTGTATATGGTGAAAAAAGTGCCAGCGTTCGACCCTTGATTCCGTGTGTAGAGATAACTGTAGAGATCCATGGCACACCTCTGTATATGGTGAAAAAAATGTGTCTTTATTCACACGTCACAGTAGCAACATTTCGGTCCCATCACGGAACCTTTATCAAGCCAAGTGGCTTGAGAGGTTCTGTGAGGGAATGAAACATTGCTACTGGGACATGTGTGAATAAAGACACATTTTTTTCACCATATACAGAGGTGTGCCATGGATCTCTACAGTTATCTCTACACACGGAATCAAGGGTCGAACGCTGGCACACGGTTTATTGTTTGGAGACGTGCTTCCCTATCTTCTGATATGTGTATATATATATATATATATTCAAGAAAACGGGCAGCACTCCAAAAAAATAAATGAAAATAAGTTTATTCACCCACATGGAAATGCTGGTAAATAAACTTCTTTTAATTAATTTTTTTGGAGTGCTGCCCGTTTTCTTGAACGTTATATTCGGGGTTTGCTCATCCCCATCAGGGCTTTCTGCACCCATTTGCTTTTTGTTTTGACGGTGCCGCCATCCGTCTTATATATATATATATATATATATATATATATATATATAGTGGGGATTTGCTCTGGTAGACAGGTTAGTGGACGCAGTATAGAGGCAAGGAACCAGGTTGTAAATCAAACTTCAGTGTTTTATTCACACTCAGCAAAACATAACAAGCTGACTGCTTTATAAGCCTGCCACGACCCAGCCTGGAATGTGGGGAGTAGCCACCCACCCCACCCAGCACTTTGGCTACTCCCAGTAAGAGCCGTCCCGGATCAGCTTTACAGCCATACTAAACAGCTGAAGTGTCAGACTGCAATCTGCAATAATGACACTTCAGGGGAAAAAAAACGGCTCTTACCTCACTGAGGCCAGGAACCTCAGTGACACATACCGACCATCAATGATGGCCCCTTGTTCCTTCCTACATACCTCCCCCTTTGTTCAACCCTGAGGGGGTGGACACACATTAAACAGTGTACCCGGGACAGGGCATCCGTGTTTCCTAGTAACCGGCCTGCCCTGTGTTCCACCGAAAACTTGAAATTTTGCAAAGACAGAAAAAACTGGGTGACCCGGCCATTTCTGTCCTTGACCTGGCTCCTCCATTTGAAAGGGGAGTTGTCAGTCACCAGACAAAACTTTCTCCCCAACAAATAATAGTGGAGAGACTCGAGTGCCCACTTGATAGCCAGGAACTCTCTCTCCACTATACTATGCCTGGTCTCGGCTGGGGTAAGCTTCCGGTTGAGGAAGACAACGGGATGCTTCTCCCTGTTGACTTCCGGAGACAGTACAGCACCAAGACCTACTTCAGAGGAATCGGTCTGTACTATAAACTCCCTTTTGAAGTCTGGCGTCACCAAAACTGGGGACCCACACAGGGCCGACTTCAAAGCGGGGAAAGCCTTTTCCACCTGCTCATTCCAGTGGACCGTCACTGACTTGCATCCCTTCAAAAGGCCTGTCAATGGTGCGGCCATTGTGGCAAAGTGGGGGAATTTACTTTACTTGCCGAGTAGTGACAGGTCGGGTCCAATTCCAAATTGCCTCAATTTTGTTCACCTGAGATTTGATAACTCCGCGCCCAATTACATACCCTAGGTACTTGGTCTCCTAACCCTATCGCACATTTTTGGGGGTTGGCGGTTAACCTCCCTGGCGATATGATTATGTCAGGAATTTTGTACCAAAAGTGGTACAATTTTTTGCATGAAATTTGGCGTTATGTATTGTAGGCTTGCAATTCTTAGTAATTACTTACTTAAACCTGACCAAACAAGACTTTAGTAGACATCCCAGATGTGATAAAGTTTCAAACACAAAATCATGAATTATAATCTAATAAATAATATAATTTTATTTAATAATGTAATAAAAATAATGAAATTTGTTTTATGGGCACAAATTACAGTAAAATTGCAGGCAAGGGGCACTGTACAGTAATAAAATGTCAGCTCTGAGGTTATACAGTGTAATCCTCTCAGATTACACTGTATAACCTATTTTATGTGTGTGTGTCACTGTTTGTGTTTATATTTTTTTTGAATCTCCCGCCCAGTTCCGCCCCCATGCGCAGCTGCTGCGCAGAGAACGGAACCAGGAAGTGATATGCCGGCGTATTACTTGTATTACTGTATTGCGGCGGCAGCAGGGAGCGCACGGCGTCATAGCAACCAGTGACGCCGTGCGCTCCTGCTCTCAGGAGGGATCCAGGCCGCGGTTCCACGGCCCGCACACGGCCGTGAAACACGGCCGTGTGCATGGGGCCTTACTTCTCAATAAGCTCATCCACTCGAGGCATGGGATATGCGTCAAACTTGGAAACCTCATTAAGTTTGCGGAAGTCGTTACAGAATCTTAACGTCCTGTCCGGCTTGGGTATTAAGACTATCGGACTGGCCAATTCACTTTTTGACTCCTCGATGACACCCAGCTTTAACATTAGCTGCACTTCTTCCAAGATTGCTTGTCGCCGTGACTCAGGTACCCTGTATGGTTTCAACCGGATTCTGACCTGAGGCTCAGTGACAATGTCATGTCGGATGATAGAAGTGCGTCCAGGAATGTCCGAAAACACATCTGTGTTCTTGTTGATGAACTCCCTGGCCTCCTAAATCTGTTTAGGGGGGTTGGTTATCTGGCAGGTTGGGCAAGACTTGCAATACTCTTCCACCTCTCTGAACACACTTGGCCAGTAAAACCGCTGTAGAATCTGGTCCTGCGTTTTCTGCTGGCCCAGGTGTCCCCCAAGAACATGTTGGTGGGCTAACTGCAACACAAGCTTGCGATACGCCTTGGGCACCAACAACTGTTAAATATGCTCACCCCGTAGATGATTTACCCGGTACAGCATCTCCTGTTGAACCACAAAACGGCGGAACATAGACTCGGCCCCCAGTTGTTGCAGCTCACCCTCAACTACTACCACATTTTCCTAGGCCTGAGATAGAGTCGGTCCTGGTGCTGTACCAAAATTGTCTCCAGAGACTTTGAGGTCTGCCAACTCCGGACCCGGTGGCAAATCCTCCACGTCTCCCACCATTACATTCAGTGAGGTTGGCTCCCCCCCTTTCCCTGCAGTCGCGGCCACCCCTACTGCTGGCCCTTCAGTCTCAGGTTCCCAGGGTTCAGGTTTTCCCCCTGAGCTAGGCCATTCTATTGGGGTTGCTCCAGCCCCATGGGTATCGGTGGCTCTTGCCTCAGGCCACAGTGACGGGAAACCGGGGAAGTCTCTCCCAATTATTAGTACATAATGTAACTTTGTGGCGACGGCCACCTCATGAGTCCATCTGCCGGCCACCGTAGATAGAGACACCAGGGCACCTGGCACAAGTGACTATTGTCTCGGGGGTACCGGTTGCACACAACCTCCTGGCATACATCGAGGGCTGGTAGCCATAGTTAGCATCCATGGGTTTCCCCCGATGGTGACAATTGGCCCTTATGTGACCAGGCTCTTGACACCTCTAACAGTCCACCGGAGCTGTGTCTACAGGGAGTACATCCCGAGCGGGCCTTGCTGGCACCAGCCGTCTGGTTGAGGGTGGAGATTCCTGGGGTTTAACTGGCCCCCTCTCCTCCTGTAGATTTCTGGTGGCTTCATAGAGCTCCACCAGGTTGACCATCTCTAGGGCATTACTGGGAGACACCTGGCCGATCCAGTGCTGGAGAGGGTACGGCAAAGCCCTCCAGAACACATCAGCCAACAGATGGTCCAGCATACCAGTGGGACTCAGTATGTCAGGCGACAGCCATTTTTGCAAAAGGTGTAGCAGATCATAATACTGCGGTCTGGCAGGTTCAGCCGGGTTAAATTCCCACTGATGCACACGCTGGGCCAGGACCAATACATTCACCCCCAGTCTGGCCAGAATCTCACCCTTTAAGGTTGGGTAGTCGGCTGCTTGAACATTTCGTAAGTCGAAAAACACCTGCTGGGGTCAAGACACCAGGAACGGAGTGACGACCTCAGCCCATTGGTCTCAGGGTAACTTCTCCCTCACGGCCACCTTTTCGAACACCGCCAGATAGGTCTCGACGTCGTCCGTGGGGGTCATCTTAGAGATCGCCGTACGGACAGCTTTCCGGGCATCGTGGACGTTCTGGGATGCTCATGCCGCTTGTAACGCCATCACATGCTGCAATAGCAGCTGGTTGGTTTCCTGCTGCTGCTTGTTAGCCTGCCGCTGCTGCAAGTTAGCCTCCATGAGGGCTTTTACCCGGATCAGCTTTACAGCCGTCCTAAACAGCTGCAATCTGCAATAATGACACTTAAAAAAAACGGCTCTTACCCTCACTGAGGCCAGGAACCTCGGTGACATGTACTGACCATCAATGATGGCCCCTTTGTTCCTTCCTACAATATATACGATATATATTTATATATATAGCACTGAAAAGGCATATTGGTGGAAAAATTTCAATTTTCACTTTGCACCATCTGCTGTGCATTCATTTTTGCAAAACACCATGCTCAGTGCAACTTATGAAAAATTCCTTGGGATGTGTAGTTTCCAAAATGGGGTAACTTTTGGTGGGGTTTCCAATGTAGGGGTACCTCAGGATCTCTTCAAAAGAGACATGGCACCCAAAAAACATTCCAGCAAAATCTGCCGTCCAAAAGCCAAATGGTGCTCCTTCCCTTCTGAGCCCTGCACTGTGCTCATACAGCATTTTATGATCACATATGGGGTGCTTGCAGAGAAAAAGGGGTTAGTCAGCACCTCCCAATCCGCAGGTGCACGCTGCATTGAGCTGAAAATAGGCTGATTTTAATTAGTCTCAGTATAAGGCCTCATGCACACGACTGTTGTGTGCATCCGCGTCCGTTCCGTCATTTTTTACAGTTTAGCGGAGGTCCCATTCATTTCTATGGAGCTGTGAAAAAAAAATGATAGTCCTCCGTTTTTTCTCCGCGTCCGTGATCTGTGATTCTAGTCCGTCAAAAAAATATAACCTGTCCTATTCTTTTCAGTGGAAAACGGAAGACGGACCCATTCAAGTCAATGGGTCCGTCAAAAAATGCACAACTGGTATGTCATCCGTGTCCGCGTCCATTTTTTTCTACAAGACCTTGGTGCAATAAAATTACACTTTTCATTAACCTTCCTTTTTTTCCCCCTGTCGTGTGCATGAGGCCTAAAGCTGTGGCCTGCTCTCACTACATTCATTGGACGCTGTCTGGCACAAGGAAAGGTATGGAGTGGGCTTGACATGCATGTTTGTACCTGCATCCCTTGTAAGTAATGAAGGCCATTTTGGCACCAAAAATGGTAACAGGCAGAGTGGACCTAGCATGCATGTGGATCCAACACTTCCTGAACTTCATGGCGGCCATTATGGCGCATAACAGGTATTATTTAGTGTTAGGACCCGTCTTACAGAGATCGTCTTGACGTTCAGCAGATGGGCTCAAATTGTTTTGTACAAAATGCATTTGCCAAGCATCTCTTTTTGTGACTATGGCATTATTGTACTTTATCTGGTTTCCAGGGTGCTGTTGCATTGTCTTTTTTTCTCCCCATATGGGGTGTTGCCGTACTTAAAGAGGTTCTATCACCCAGATCAACCCTACCCTACCAGGCATATAGCCAGGTAGGGTTGATGACACTGACAAAAACTTTTTACCTTTCTTTCTTCTGTAGTTGTTCCAGTGGTGGGGAAAAATTAACTTTTATAAATATGCAAATGAAGCATTGGCAGGCTTATTCCATCCGAGCACTGCTTCAGCGACACTCTCGTTACGTTATAATGACTCCTCTCTCCTGTTGATCACGCCCCATGCCTTTAGATTGATAGCGCTAGACCTTCTGACCTAGCGCTGAGATTCCACGCTTGCCCCCTCGCGTCCAGAACGGCACATGTGCACAATATCTTTGTCTTCATTCCCGACTTGTGAAGATGTCTAGCACGCCCCCCCCCTTATCACCTCACTGAACACGGATATCATGTACCCGAACTACGGCCACAGCACCGCAGTCTGATAGAAAGGATGGGGAGATGCACTATCTATTACTGTTCTTATTTAGAAACATAGAATGTGTCGGCAGATAAGAACCATTTGGCCCATTTAGTCTGCCCAAAGTACTATGAATAGCCCCTGGCCCTATCTTATATGAAGGGTGGCCTTATGCCTATCCCATGCATGCTTAAACTCCTTCACTGTATTTGCAGCTACCACTTCTGCAGGAAGGCTATTCCATGCATCCACTGCTCTCTCAGTAAAGTAATACTTCCTGATATTACTATTAAACCTTTGCCCCTCTAAAACTATGTCCTCTTGTAGCAGTTTTTCTTCCTTTAAATATTCTCTCCTCTTTTACCTTGTTGATTCCCTTTATGTATTTAAAAGTTTCTATCATATCCCCTATTTGGACATATGTGGACTTCTTGTTACATATCACAGTCCTGCACGACTATCTGCCATCATTACCATTATTATTATTGCTGGGAACGGTGAGAAGCGCTGTTCAGTGCTGCATATTTTTGACACAATACAGTGTGAAGATATAGCAACACTTGTACACATACAGGTATATACGACAGAGCTACTTACAGCTGTGTTAAAAATAATTGCAGTCAGACATCACTAACCTGATCAATCACTGTTTTGGGTATAAATTATATTTCTAAATGGCAAATAATTTACTAGCAGGTATAGTAGAGTAATAGAAATCCAACAGACCCAACAGTCAGGACATGCATCCTGCTGATTCTCTGTAATTCAATCACTTATTGAAAGGGACATGTTCAAAATAATAGCAGTGTGGAGTTCAATTAGTAAGGCCATTCATTGTTTGAAAAACAGGTCGCAATTATTGCCCTTATTTAAGGATGGAAGGCAGCAAATGTTGTACATGCTGGTTACAGTGCATTTCTCTCTGAAATTCTGAGAAAAAATGAGTTGTTCCAGACTTTGTTCAGAAGAACAGTGTACCTTGATTAAAACGTTGTATTGGAGAGGGGAAAACATATAAAGAAGTGCAGAAAATGATCGCAAATGCTTCAAAATGGCAACCAAAACCTGAAAGACATGGAAGAAAACTAAAGATTTGAATGGATAGAAGGATAGCCAAAATGGCAAGGACTCAGCCAACAATCAGCTCTAGGAAGATCAAAGAAGGTCTAAAGTTACCTGTGAGCACTGTTACAACTAGAAGACGCCTATGTGAAGCCAAGCTATCTGCAAGAAGCCCCCACAAAGTCCCACTGTTGAAAAAAAAGATGTGTGCTGAAGAGTTTACAATATGCCAAACAGCACATTGACTGGCCTAAAGAGAAATGGTGCAACATTTTGTGGACTGATGAAAGTAAGATTGTTCTTTTTGGGTCTAGTGGCCGGAGACAGTTTGTCAGACGACCCCCAAACACTGAATTCAAGCTACAGTACACTGAGAAGACAGTAAAGCATGGTGGCGCAAGCATCATGATATGGGGATGTTTCTCATGCTATGGTGTTGGGCCTGTTTATCGCATACCAGGGATCATAGATCAGTTTGAATACATCAGAATACTGGAAGAGGTCATGCTGCCTTATGCTGAAGAGGAAATGCCCTTTAAATGGGTGTTCCAACAAGACAACGACCCCAAACACACCAGTAAACGTGCAACATCTGGGTTCCAGACCAACAAGATTGACGTTATGGAGTGGCCAGCCCAATCCCCGGATCTTAATCCAATAGAAATCTTGCGGAATGACATCAAAAATGCAGTTTCTGAGGGAAAACCAAGAAATAGAGAAGAACTGTGGAATGTAGTCCAATCATCCTGGGCTGGAATACCTGTTCACAGGTGCCAGAAGCTGGTTGACTCCATGCAACACAGATGTCCAGAAGTTCTCAGTAACCGCGGTTATACAACTAAATATTAGTTAAGTGAATCAAAGGAATGCTATTTTTTTAAACAGTCTAATATTCACTTTTCTTAAAAAAATTTTTAGAGGAACAACACAAATTTCATATATTTTTCTTCATGTTTTGATTTGTAATAGAATGTGTAGTGTTCCCAATGCATTTGTGTGCATGGAAATAAAAGCTATTAAACTGATTTTGAGCTTTATTCACTTTTTTAAACACACTGCTATTATTTTGAACACAACTGTATTTTAATGAGGGGGCACACAGAATATGATGGGTAGAGGTCTGGGAGAGGATAGGTCATCAGTAGTGTTGATCGATCACCAAAGTGCTCGGGTGCTCGAGTAGAACACCTCGGGATGCACAATGGAAGTCAATAGGAGAACCCGAGCATTAAACCAGACACCCCCTGCTCTGAAGAGGGGAGGGTGTCTGGTTCACATGAAAAGGTCAGAAAACGAGTGAAACGTTTTCAAGAAATCTACAGTACGTCCAGGTGCCTTGATTTATTCTTTACAGATATACCACTCAAATGGTTCGGGAACAGCATGGGGAGGATATCTGGATGCATTTTGGACTCCCAGGTCGCTGCTGGGAACGATGTTATCCAAATAGTACACCAATTTTATAGACTGACAATAATACGCACAAAACCGATGATAAAATCGATTTTAGAGGAAAAATTGTTAGGAAACATTTTTTTCTGTATATAAAGTGCAAGTGCTGCCAAAAATTATGTTTGCTGTATATGCCAGGAAATTATACCAATGTATATACACAAAGGAGTAGGGTTGTTAGTGTACCAAAATTTTGATTAGATTACAATACCATAAAAAAGTATTGCGATACTAGATACCATTTGATACTACGCAAAAAAAAAAAAAAAAAGCAACGTGCATTCCCCATTTTATGGAACGTCTGGCCCATAATCGAACAGTCTGATCCTATTTTTAGGGGGGAACAAAGTGACAAAAAAAAGGCAAATCACACCTTTTTTTTTCTGTTACGTTGTTCACCGCATAGGAGATTTTTTTAATATTTTAATAGTTCACACTTTTTGGAGCATGGCGATTCGTAATATGTTTGTTTATTGTTTATATATTTTATATGTAAAATTAGGACTTAACCCCTTCTCAACCAGCACCGTAATAGTACGGCGCAGCAGGACGTGACTTGGCGCCCAGCGCCGTACTATTACGGCATGCTGATTGGGCGGGTGCAGCTCCTGCACCCGCCCAATCAGCTGCAGGGGACCAGCTGTTCCCATTGGCCGGACCCCTGCTGTATGCACCGACATCAGTAAAAACACGGATACAGGCGCATTAAGGCCTTCTATGCTGCAGTCAGCGCTGACCCTGACATAGAAGGGGTTTTCTGCGGGCGAGGGAGCCCATTGGGTCCCCGCACTGTTGTGGTGGGGACCCGATGGATGAGAAGGCAGCCCGATGCTGTGCAGAGGCTGCCCAATGCCTTGCACGGCATCAGGACCTGCCTTCTACGAGGAGATCCAGCCTCGTAGAAGGAGAGGAGATCCAGCCTCAGGCACCCGTAGCCTCGTGCATTATAATAGAGATGTATTGTAATGCATTGCAGAGGGGATCAGACACCCAAAAGTTAAAGTCATAAATAAAGTAAAGAAAAAAAAGTAAAAAACAGTTTTTTATAAAAAAAAGTTTCAAGTAAAAAAAAGAAAAAACGCCCCTTTTCCCCTGATTTTATAATAAAAAATGTAATAAAAAATAAAAAAAACACACATATTAGGTATCACATGATCCACCCTGTCCGGTAAACACCATAAAAATTAAAAAAAACTGTAATAATTTTTTTGGGGGTCATCTTACATCACAAAAAGTGCAACACCAAGCAATCAAAAAGGCGTATGTCCCACAAAATGATACCAATAAAACCGTCACCTCATCCTGCAAAAAATGAGTGCCTCCCTACATAAATCCCCTGCGTATGATTTTTCTTATATAGGTTGGAAATGTGATTGCACTTTTTTCTTGATATATACAATATGATCATGGGATATTGATAGTCCTAGCTGTATTTTATTATTATGTGGTTGCACTGTAATTTTATATGTTTTTTTGTTAATTGTTATGAATTGAACACACATGTGTAAATTGCTATGAATCAGCACATTGCTATATATACTTGGCACTTTGTCTGTATGCACTGCTTGAGAAAGGCTCCAGTATAGAGCCAAAACATCGCATGTCCTGCTTGGGTACATAAAGAATTTTTGTATTTTTTTACTTCTTGGAGTGCTGCCCATCTTTTTTTACCTCTATCTATTGGATTGGCTTATATCCACAATGGGCCAGCGGCACCCTCTTGTTTGTATTAGGGATGGTGCTGCCACTTTTATATATATATGTTAAATTTTTTGCCAGTGTTTACCGTAGTGAATTTTTATACTACCGTTTTTGCACACACCGATCAATAGTGTACTCAGTAGCATCTGCACATTTGCAGTTAGTGGTAGTTAGATATACAGTGGATATAAAAAGTCTACACATCCGGTTAAAATGTCAGATTTCTGTGATGTAAAAAAAATGAGACAAAGATAAATCATTTCAAAACTGTTTCCACCTTTAAAGGGCTTCTGTCACCCCACTAAAGTCATATTTTTTTTGGGCTAGTTACATTCCTTATAGTGCGATATATGCAAATAGAATGGTACTTACTCTCATTCGGCCGTTTCTTATAAAAACGAAGTTTTATAATATGCAAATCAGGTCTCTACCAGCAAGTAGGGCGTCTACTTGCTGGTAGCCACCGCAAAAAAACGCCCCCTCGTCGTGTTGATTGACAGGGCCAGCCGCGATCTCCTCCTCCGGCCGGCCCTGTCAGCATTTTAAAAATCGCGCGCCTCTGTTCATTCGGCGCAGGCGCTCTGAGATGAGGAGGCTCGTCTCCTCAGAACTGCCTCAGTGCGCCTGCGCCGATGACATCACCGAAAGAGAAGACGTCATTGGCGCAGGCGCACTGAGGGAGTTCTGAGGAGACGAGCCTCCTCATCTCAGAGCTCAGAAAGTTTTATATATATATATATATATATATAAAAAAAATGTGGTTGCATAAGTGTGCACACCCTCTTATAACTGGGGATGTAGCTGTGTTTAGAATTAAGCAATCACATTCAAAATCATGTTAAATAACAATCTGCATACGCCTGCCATCATTTAAAGGGCCTCTGATTAACCCCAAATGAAGTTCAGCTGCTCTAGTTGGTCTTTCCTGAAATTTTCTTGGTCGCATCCCACAGCAAAAGCCATGGTCCACAGAGAGCTTCCAAAGCATCAGAGGATCTCATTGCTAAAAGGTATCAGGATAAGGGTACAAAAGAATTTCCAAGGCATTAGATATACCATGGAATACAGTGAAGACATCATCAAGTGGAGAAAATATGGCATTACCATGACTACCTCTTGAAGCTCATCAAAGGAAATGCCAAGAGTGTGCAAAGCAGTAATCAAAGCAAAAGGTGGCTACTTTGAAGAACCTAGAATATGACATATTTTCAGTTGTTTCACACTTTTTTGTTATGTATATAATTCCACATGTGTTAATTCATAGTTTTGATGCCTTCAGTGTGAATCTACAATTTTCATAGTCATGAAATAAAAAAAACTCTTTGAATGAGAAGGTGTGTCCAAACTTTTGTTCTGTACTGTATATTGCGGACATGCTAGCGGCAATCTAGCTGTGCATGTCCACATCTCTATATGCTAAAATGAGGTGACAGAATCCCTTTAAGGGTCCATTCACACGTCTGTAGGAATTGGTCCGTTTCCGTTCCGCATTTCCGGAGCGCGGACACGATCTTCCAGTCCGCGGCTCCCCTGTGCTGCTGAGGGAACATTGCGCAGACCATGTTCTCTGATACTAGGCTGTGCAGAAGCGCAGCCTCGTATCGGCAAATGTCAAATCCGGGTATCAAATCGATACCGGTACAAAAGTATTGATTGGGTATTGACAATTCGATACCCTCTACAACGGAGGATATTTATCAAGGTCGGTGCTCTCTGCACTGCTGGAGGACACACCTAATATGAGGTGGATGAGTCATCATATATTAGGTGCGTCCTCCTGCAGTCCGAGACAGAAATATATGACAGCTCGGAGGTGCCATAGATTTCTGCCATCATTGCGCCAGAAAACTGGAGTAAAGGAAGGTAAATTTGTCACGGCTACTGTTTCGGAAAAGTGGCGTGAAAACCTCCACTTATGACTTTTTTCAAAAGTCACGTTGAAAAAGTGACAAGAACACATGGGGTCATTTTATCAGACTGGTGTAAAGTAGAACTGGCTCAGTTGCCTATAGCAACCAATCAGATTCCACCTTTCATTTTTGACAGCTCCTTTGGAAACTGAAAAGGTGGAAGCTGGTTGCTATGGACAACTAAGCCAGTTCTACTTTATACCAGTTTGATAAATGACCACAACAGTCTTTGTGAAATCTCTGCTAAAGTCTCCATAGGATGTAATACACCTGATGCATGTTTGGCTGCTAGGCTATGTTCCTTTTCCTTTGTTTTGTATTGAAACGTGTAGTCTAGCGTTATGCAAGCGGGTGTGGACCCACTGCGCCACTGACTGGCTGCACTCTGAAGGGGCGTAACTAAGCAGCTGCCTGGTCCTCACTAGAGCCTCTGATGGTGAGGATAGGCTTGAGCCGTAGGGTAGTTGCCAGGTGCCACTCCAGAGCAGTCCCCGAGTCAGTGGCAGCTGACCAGGGAGTCAGAGTACCCAATGCAAGCACCGAGGGGATGAGCGTGGCCGGGAGGTTCCAGGTCAGGACAAGCAGCAATGTCAGTAAGCGAAGTCCTAGGTCAGAGGCAGGCGGAAAACAAACAAAGTCCATAAACGAGATCCAAGGTCAGAGGCAGCCAGCAAACAGGCAAAGTCCATAAACGAGATCCAAGGTCAGAGGCAGCCAGCAAAGCAGGCAAAGTCCATAAACGAGATCCAAGGTCAGAGGCAGCCAGCAAAGCAGGCAACGTCCATAAACGAGATCCAAGGTCAGAGGCAGCCAGCAAACAGGCAAGACACTTGGCAAGCTAAAACCATGAGGTTGCTCAGGCAACTTCCTGTGGTAGGAAGCGCCTTTCAATACCTCCTGCAATCCGGCCATAGGCTGCTGAGACTGGGGGCGTGTATGTGCTGCCACATAGGAAAGAGAGACACCCACGCACACTTCAGCACCAGTGCAAGTCTCCAGCAGCAAGGAAACACTGGCATGGATCACATGTAGCAGAGTACAGTTAGTTGCTGCCCGTGTTTGTCAGCTGAGCGGTAGGAGGGAAAAGAGGGAGCCCGTGCCTGCCGATAGGGGCAGCGACGCTGGCACGGGCCGCTGGGCTAACATCAAGTATGGGGATCCCGTAAAAAAGGTACAGTATACCCTGTGCTATGTTTACAAACAACATCTCTTAGCAACCATCCGTGAAAAACGTATCGCATCTGCACTTGCTTGCGGATGTGATTTTCACGCAGCTCCATTCACTTCTATGGGTCCAGCGTTGCGTGGAAATTGCTGAATATAGAACATGCTGCGATTTTTCACGCAACGCACAAGTGATGCGTGAAAACGAACGCACATGTACACAGCCCCATTGAAATGAATGTGTCCAGATTCTGTGCGGGCACAATGCTTTCGCATCCCGCATTGCACCCGTGCGGAATACTCGCTCGTGTGAAAGAGGCCTTATAGTTATGGCTCGCAAGTATTTAAAAATCCCAGAGAGGGACAATACTGGCATCACACAGAGTGGGCATAGTTGCCAACTGTCCCAAATTCCCCAGGACTGTCCGTGATTTTCAGAGATAGTCCCAGCAAATTCGGACTGTCCTGGGCCTAATGTAAACCCCGCCAAAAAGTGGGCGTTCCCAGGTGGGGACAGCATGCTCCTAGGGGGCAGGGATTAGATGCCCTGATTTTACCAACTAAAACATTGGTAAGTATGCGTGTGATGCAGCAAAAAAAATGTTTACACTAAGCCATCTGTCTAATTCCGCCCAATGCCTTACACATCCTCTACACATACCCAATCCTGCCCGGTGCCTTTTCTCATCTCAACAACCCCTTTAAGGCTACATGCACACGGACCTTGTTTTCCGTGTTAAAGATGTGTGAATTTTATTCTATATGTTGTATATCTAGGATTGTAATGAGTTAACTTTTTCTACTTCCAAGTGCCCACCCCCCCTCTTTGTTTCAAGACTGGAGAGGAGAGAGAGGGGGGCAAAGAGCTGTGCTGTGGGAAGTGTCTGATTTCTTATCTTTCTACATATGTTCCATAGAGTGTCAGGCATTGCCTTATGCATGAACAGGTGGAATGCGTAAGCCAATCATATGGCTTGATGATATGTATATATTATTCACTGCCTATAGAGAAGCACCTCTTTAAAGTGTCACATATGACGTAGGCAGTATTCTTGTTAGAATAAACTCCATTACAAAATGGCGATGGTAACCAGATGTTTACATTAGTTCACATTCCAAAGTGGTACTCACTGCGCAGATGTTGAAGTGCTATCTCTGTTTCTCTTATCACTTTTTCCTTTTTGACCAATGAAACAATGTTTTAGCCTCAGAGAGGACTGCCCTCTTCTGAAGATTCATAAACGCTTAGCCCATGTAATAAAGTTAGAGATTGCTTTGACCAACTTCTGTGTCAGTGTCCAGTCTCTCAGCCACGCGTGGATATTAACCCCGGGGGGGGGGGGGGGGGGTACATTGATCTGGAACACCAGAGTGTATCTAAAATGCCCTAATTTAGGGTGGTTTTAACATCCGTGTCCGTTCCATTTTTTATTTTATTTTTTGCGGATAGGATGCAGACTGGTTAATTTCAACGTGTGCTGTTCGCATCAGTATGTCCGTTCAGTAGCCCCGCAAACAAAATAGAACATGTCCTTTTCTTGTCCGTTTTAGGCATTGTTACAATGGATCCGCAAAAAAAACGGATGGCATACGGATGTCATCCTTTTTTTTTTTTTAGGATACGCAATTTGCGGACCGCAAAACGCATACGGTCGTGTGCATGTAGCCTAAGTCTGTTAGCAGCATAAAACCTCATTTGCAGTGCACTGCCACCTTCGTAGTAGGAGGCTGCACTACTGAGCCAGATTTATAGTCTCTCCCCGCTGTGGCCAAGAGATGATCGCCAGTATAGAGTAGAGACCACTGCCCAGGGGCGTAGTAGCTATAGGGGGTGCAGAGGTAGCAGTCGCTACCGGGCCCAGGAGTCTGAGGGGGCCCCAAAGACCCTTGTGCCACATAAGACACTGGCATCATAGAAAGTGCATGCTGGTCAAGTTACACCTCTGGCTGAAGGGAAGGGGTAAGTTCAAGAATTTGGCATGGTTGGGGGTGTTGGCGGTTCAATTTTTGCCTCAGGGTGCCCAAAAAAGCACTGAGGGAAGGGCGGCCCAAGCTAGGCCCATGAGCCTTTAGCTGCACCACTGCAACTGCCCATTTGGCTCCTCTGGGGAGGAAAGGTCCCAGTCAGAATAGGGCCCCTTTTTAGGTTATATAAAAGGTTTTCTGGTTGCTCTGCCTTATGATAGAGAACCAGAGCCACAGTTCACGATGATATATATAAAATAATATCTGAGCCGGCAATTATTTTATTCAGAGTATCCTATTGATTTACACTTCTTTAGACAGGGTGGTTAGGACGTACAGTAGCCACTAGGTGGCGCGCTGTGTATAGCAGCCTGAAGGGCGGAAGAAGAAGCTTCTGGAAGAGCCTAGATGTGCTCAGAGCTCTATAATACAACGTTCCGCGCGGAGGAGGAGACGCGCTGAATAGGACTTAGGACCGGGCAGGATCCCTCCGGCACAGCAGAGGCAGGTATGTGAGCGGCACGTTACTATGACACATGGAGTAGTATAGCAGCTCTCTGTGCGGCTTGGAACTACGAATCCCGGCATGCTTGGTACTCGCGGCGTGTAATGGTCGAGCCTTGCGTGAGTCGCTGATGTACAGGCTTCAGTGCTGGAGCAGCTAGCTGAGTCTGTTCTTATGCTCAGCCTCTCTGTGCTGCGCATGCTGTCCTGCTCACCCGGATGTAGTCGGTGTCTCTGCGCAGCGCATCATGGGAGCTGTAGTTTTTCCTGGTGCCTGTAGATCGGATTGGACGTGCAGTTTATAGAAGACAGTTTGGCTGTAGGTAATGGCTTCTTTACCTCATGTATCAATGTGTAGATGTGATTAATCCAGATGTGCAGTCCTGAAGTTCACTTGATCCATGCGTTTTCCTCTGCACCATGTGGACATAGGGCCAGTGTGAGCATTGGATGTTGCAGACATAGCAGAGGTGCTGTGGACCAATAATACAAAAACTGCGGGGGGGATGAGTTGTGAACCATGATCCATGACAACTGAGAAATTTGTAGCATATGTTGTTATTTCTGTAGGGTAGAAGACGTTCTCCCGTATCCAGCGCTCTATTTCCGGCAATCACATAGAGAGTGACTGGTGCGGCATAGCACATGCTAGACCAGGCACTCCATATTCATGTCACAGGTTAATATACTCCAAATTTATCAGAGGTTGTGCGATGTCTGATACATTTGGCGTATCTTTAAAGGGGTTTTCCAGGAGTTTTATAGTGATAAGTCATCAGAATATGATCAGTGTGGGTCTGACACCCGGGACCCCCGCCAATCAGCTGTTTGAGAAGGCACCGGCGCTCACAGGGGCCTTGGCGCAAATCAGCCCCATAGAAGTGAATGGGGCTGAGGACGATGCCAATCACAGCTGGTATACAATGTACGGCGCTGTGCTTGGTTTGCTGAGGGAAGGCTGCGCCACTACTGTGAGAACCAGTGCCTTCTCATACAGATGATCAGCACGGACCTATGGAGAGAATAGGTCATCAGTACAAAAAATCTCGGAAACCTCCTTTAAAAAAGAAAGTTATGTTTTTATATTATAATTATTATTATTATTGGCTACATTGGATCTTGCATTTGACCTATTTTGTTTTTCTGTTTCAGACAGCAGAAAATTATCATGGCTGGTGAAGGCAGACCGCATCCGCACACTCTGCAGGGCTTGCTGCATATGGCCATTGAAGCTGGAACAGAATCGGAGGAGACACAACAGACGGAACAGATGACAGAAGAGGTACAGCTCGTGTACGATGCAATTCTGGGATGGCACCCATAGACTTGTGGTCCTGTAAAGGAACTGCACCAACTTGTGGTATGAATCCAAAATGAACAAATACCATCAAGTTTGGCAGCCAGTTAGAGCCCCCCATTTGACATTAGGGGGTCCTATCATAACAGATGTAGCTTTCCTTAAAGTGTAACTTCAAGTTTATTTTGTGTAGGGAAAGTGAAATTGAGCATTGCTAAGGGAAACCCGAGTTCAGTGTGTAATGTACAGTTTCTTGAGCCTGCCTCTACTCTCCTTGCTTCATACATCAATATAAGGGCTGTTTCACACGAGCGGATGCCGTGCGTGACATCCTCTCCGTGAATGACAGCCAAGACCCGATGCGGACAGCAGAAGCCCGGGCACTAACATGACTGATGATGCTCCGTACCTCTCTGTGACCTCTTTACTACGAAATCACAGTGACAACTTTATCTCACTGTGATTTCGTAGTAAAGAGATCACAGAGAGGCACAGAGCATTATCGGTCATGTTAATGCGCTGTGCTTCTGCTGTCTGCATTGGGTCTTGGCTGTCATTCACGGAGCGGATGTCACGCACGGCATCCGCTCGTGTGAAACAGCCCCAACTGTGCCTATATACTGACTGCCATTGCTGCTCACTGCATCTCTCCTCTGTCTCCTCGGCATGCTGACTAACTAGCTGCCAGAGAGAAAGTGAAGAGACGCGCTGTCAGCGCTCATCACTGTAATAGGAAGACAGGGAGAAATAATGTTACAGTATATCGGACAGTTATACCAGTGTATGAAGCAGGGAGAGTAGAGGCAGGCTTGAGGCTGCCACAGCAACTAAATGGCTCCCTCAAAAGACTGCACAGATCCTGCGGTTGCAATTGATCATGGCATCTGACAGGTTTAAAGGGAACCTGTCATGTTGAACATGGTGTTTTAGCTGCAAGTGGCATTTTATAGCAGGAGGAGCTGAGCAGTTCGATATATAGTGTTATGGGAAAAGATTAATAAAATAAAACATGTAATTGATCCATTTAAATTCCTGCTCATTCTGGGCTTTGAAGTTCAGGAGGTGGTCCTATCAGTGATTGGCAGCTATCTCTGTATACACAGCCATAGAGGGAAGGCTGTCAATCACTGATGGGACCTCCCCCTGGACTTCAAAGCCCAGAATGAGCAGGAATTTAAATGGATCAATTACATGTTTTATTTTATTAATCTTTTCCCATAACACTATATATCGAACTGCTCAGCTCCTCCTGCTCTATAACCTACGGCCTGCAGCTCAGACACCATGTTCCCTTTTAATGCCTCCAGGTGTGCGCTATGTAAAACATCAGGCACCTGGTGGCTATGGCAGAAGCTCAGCTTCTGAGCGGACACCATTGGGCCTGTGGTAAACAGTGTGAAGGCTGTGGCGCTACTGCAAGCGCTGCTGTCTTCTCAAACAGCTGATCGGCAGGGGTCCTGGGTGTCGGACCCCCGCTGATCAGATGCTGATGATCTATCCAGATGATGGATCATCAGTTTAAACTAACTGCAGTACCCCTTTAAAGAGGACCTGTCACCTCTCCTGACATGCCTGTTTTAATAGCTTCACACGTTCCCCATGTAATAAGAATTCTGGAGCATCTATTCTTACCCCTCTATGTTGTGCCATTCCATTATTATTCCTACTAGATTCATTACTAGCAGGCTGCAGTAAGGGTAAAGAGGGGAGGTAACAAGTTGGCAGCAGACTAAAAATGGCAGCACTGATTGGATAGAGTCAGACTGTGCAGGTACACCCCCCCCCCCCCCCAAATGGTTACCTCCCCTCTGTACCCTTACTGCAGATTAATAGTAATTCATTCATAACTTCTAGTAGGAATAATAAAGGAATGGCACAACATATAGGGATAAGAATAGATGTTCCAGAATTGTCACTACAAGGAGAATGCATGTAGCTATTAAAACAGAGATGTCAGAAGTGGTGACAGGTCCTCTTTAAGGATTGCTACATCTGTAAAGGTTTTTGTAACATGTCTGGGCACAGTGGCTAGCTGGCTCCTACGAGTTTTTCAACCCTGAATGGCTATCTTGCAAAAGACGTTGACGATTTAGCAATAAGGTATTCAAGTGATTAACAGGGACATTGTTTGAACAAAGCGTCAGAAGCTCTATGAAGGTCTCCTGCTCCTTTGTCCCCCCTTTGCCCCAATTGCAGTTACATTGTTTCCAGCTACTCAGAGTCAGTCTGGTGGGAAGTGCACTCAGAGTGGTCCATTGTAGTGACTACGCACCTTAAAGTCGCTGAAAGTGAAAGTGAGAGGCAGACCCATGTCCAGTATGGTCAGTCACATATTATTGTGGTGCACTTTTTTTCAGTGATTTATGCATTTTTATTTTTTCATTGCTTCTCTTACCCCAAAAAATGTAATATAATGTGATCAAATAGTCATGGACACTCCAAAATGGTATCAATAAAAACTACGGATTGTACCGCAAAAAAGTGAGCCCCTAAACATCTCAGTAGACACAAGTATAAAAAAGTTATGGGGGTCAGAATATGGTGATGTAAAAAAATTATTTTTATCAAAGTTTAAATTTATTTTACACTATTTAGACATAAAAAACCTATACATATGGGGAATCGTTGTAATCGTACTGACCCAGAGAATGAAGGGTCAGTTTTGCCGCAAACGGAACGCCGTGGGAACAAAACCCATAAAACAGTGGAGAAATTGCATATTTTTTTCCAATTCCACCCAATTTGGAATTTTTTTACTACTCCCCACTACATTTTATGCCATAATTAATGGTGGCATTAGAAAGTACAACTAGTCCCGCAATAAATGAGCCTTGATACAGCTATGTAAAGGTTATGGCTTAAAGGGGTTCTGCACTTTCATTTAACTGATGATCTATCCTCTGGATAGATAATCAGCTTCTGATTGGCCGGGGTCCGACACCCGGGACCCCCGCCGATCAGCTGTCTGAGAAGGGAGCGGCCTTCTCACTGTTTACCGCCCACTGACGTCACGACTAGTATCAACTAGCGTGGGCGCGGCTAAGCTCTGTTCACTTGACTGGAGCTTAGCCGCGCCCACGCTAGTTGATACTAGTCGTGACGTCAGTGGGCGGGCGGCCCCGCGGTGCAGAAACCCTTTAAGGAAAATAGACAAGAAAAATGAAAACGAAAAAACCTCTGGTAATGGTCCTAAGGGTACATTCACACAACCGTAAGTGTTTTGTGGTCTGCATAAAACATGGCCATCCTTGGCATAGATACTTTTCTAAAGGTCAGTGGAAAAAAGAATTCAGCAATATGATGTCTGGATTAATAGTTCCAGTTTTGTGTTTGTACTTTGGGAGCAGAAGTTTGGTCCAAGGTTAGATGTGGCAGTATTAATCATGACTGCATTAGGTCGTCCATCTAGGATGCTCGCCAAAATGGGTATTATGTTAATGCTCTGTTCTGGCCAGCCTCCACTAGGAATGATGTTTACAATGGTTTTGCGTCTTCTCCATGTGCTACATCCCACTTGCCTTATTTTTTCAGCTTGTCTTCGGCAGTGCAGAGCGATGGTCTGTTCTCCAGATTTAATCCTTCATTCTCCAGAATTCAACTTCGTTCTTACTGCTATAGCAACTCCTATTATGCTTCTTGGTTGTATACTGTAGTTATTATTTTTGGTGAGAAATGGCAAGGAATGTAAGTTTTATAGTTTGGGTTCAGCTCAGGTGGGCGTAGGAGAATATACAGTATGAGAATTGCATAAATGGGATTCTTTAATCTAGTGTTCTGGTTAAAATTGTTCCTTTAAAGGGGTTATTCCACAAATAGCATTTATTAGCCATCCGGGCAAGGGATGAATGTAGGATTGTTAGGGATCTGACCAATGTGACCTTCAGCAGTCCTGAGAACGGGTCCTGTGTGAATGGAGTGGCAGTGCGCATGTTTGAACACCCCTTCATTGACTTCTTTGGGACTGACATAGACAGTGCTCCGTGAGTCCCTTTAAAAGTGAAAGGACAGGTGGACCATCGTGCTCACTACTGCTCCATTTAAACAGGGATACTCAGGGACCCCAGTTCTCATTTGCAGGAGGTCCCAGTCGTCAGATCCGTAGTGATCCTACATTTATCACCTGCCCTAAAGGTTTTTCCACCATTTGAAATGATGGCATATCATCTGGATCCACGATGTTCCCCAGCACAGTCCAATTTTCGTGTATATTGCAATAACACTTAATTTACTAAAGTGGTGGTGTATTCCCTGTGGATGGGCATGTCTTTTTGTGCTGGGAACTAACTAAAGGCACCTTCAATCCTTCTTTCTTAAGGCCCCCCCATACACATTGATGTATTATCGGCTAAAACCACAGAGAACTGTAGATTCGGCTGACTATCTAATGTCTAAGGGAACTCCTGACTATAAGGATCCACAGGATACGGTATAACTAGCTGATGGCTGGGGGTCCAATCGCTGGGCCCCCCACAGATCCAGTTCCCCTGTTCTGATATAGTAGCAGGTCGAGATTTCACCCTGCTGCTCCATTTTCTGTGGGAGTACCGGAAATAGCTGAGTGCTGTAGTCACTGACCGCTCATTGGGGTGTGTGTGTGTGCCCCATTACAGCTTACAGTGAATTTTTGGCAGTTCATCCAGAAAAGCATTTGTGAGGTCAGACACTGATGTTAGATGAGAGTCCCAGCCTCGCAATCTCTGTTCTAGTTCGTCTTGGATGGGGTTGAGGTCAGGGCCAGTCAAGTTCTTCCATACTAAACTCATCCAACCATGTCTTTATGGTCCTTAATTTATGCATCGGGGAACAGTGATGCTGGAACAGAAAAGGGCCTTCCCCAAACTGTTCCACAAAGTTGAAGGAATACAATTATCCAAAATGTCTTGGCATACTGAAGCATTAAAGCATACCTAACCTTTCAATAAACTATGTATTAGGGCCAATCCACGCGGCCGTATGGTCGCCGCAAAACACGGACATCGGCTATGTTAACTCCATATTGCGGTGCGGACCCATTGGGTCCGTGATCCGCAAGATACTGCAAAACATACGACATGTCCTATATTTTGCTATGTGGAGACACGGACCTGAAAGCCCATGGAAGGTCTTCTGAGGGCATCCGATCTGTACCACAAAAGATAGAACATGTCCTATCTTTTGCTGTATCTTGCAAATCACAGACCTAGTCAAGTCAATGGGTCCACACCTACGATGCTGATTTTACACAGCCAGTGACCGTGTTTTGTAGTCCTGCTGCTTGGGATCCACAACACGGGCACAACATCCATACGGTTGTTCAACATTCAATCTGCATGCAGCATGTTATAGAGCAGGAGAAGCTGAGCAGATTGATATATAGTTTTTATAGGAAAAAGACTCAGTATAACTTGTAATTTATACATTTATATCTCTGCTATTTCTGACTTCATTGTTCATGGGGGAGGTATTATCAGTGACAGACAGCTATCTATGTATATATGCTTACACAGAATGCCATCAACTACTGATAACACCTCCCCCATGTACAGTTATCAGTGACTGACAGCTATCTATGTATACACACTTACACAAAATGCTATCAATCACTGATAACACCTCCTCTGTGTACAACTATCAGTGAATGACAGCTCTCTGTATACACATATCTCTGTATACTGTATACTCAGGGAATCAGTCACTGATACTCTAACTCCTCCCCATGTACAGCTATCAGTGACTGACAGCTATCTCTGTATACACACTTATACAGAGAATACTATCAATCACTGATAACACCTCCCCATGTACAGCTATCAGTGACTGACAGCTATATATGTATACACGCTTATACAGAGAATACTATCAGTCACTGATAATTCCTCCCCCGTGTACAACTGAAGTCAGCATTAGCAAAATTTAAGTGTCTAAATTGCTGGTTTTACTGTCGTGCAGTAGACCCCATACCGGCCGCCTGGTGTTTGTGTTTTCTCCTCTGATGCAGGAGAATCGTGTCATATTACTACCAGGAGCACAGATAAGTGCCCCCACTTTATTTGCTGCCGAGTGATCTTAAGCAGACGGAGAGCAGGAGAGTACTTGCCCTGCAGAAGCATTTCCATTTTCTGGTCTTAGATGGTGGTGATAGAAACCAGGGTATGTCTGTGTAAGCAGCGTTGAAAGCTTTCAGGATCCCTGTGCGTCTCTTACAGATCCGATCCCTCTATATGATTAATGACTTCTACATGGTCTCTGATCCAGGAGAGCACTGCCGCAGCAACAAGGTCTACAATACCTTAATAGTCTATCTTCAAGCTCTCCGCATGATCAGTCAAGCACACTAATCTTCATTTATGTAGAGTACAGTAATTAGTTGGTGTCTGTATGGGGATATCTGCTTGACCAAGCTTCAGTAAATCTGCATCTATGTAAGAGTTGGTTATTAATATAATGAGAATTTAATGGGATGAAATGTAAGATGTGATGCGGGTGTGGATAGGCGCAATACAGTCTCGGTTTAGGAAGATGGTTGGTTTACTTAAAGTGGTATTCCTGTTTTCTATGTGTAAATAAAAATGTGGTTAAGGTACTCGCCTTACCGAGCCGCCGCCGCTGCTCTTTGGCCGCTCCACTTGCCACTTTTCTCTTACCTGTTCTTTTTGGGCTTGACACACCTGAAACGCAATACATATACATTTTAGGGCTCATTCAGACGACTGTATCCGTTTTTGGAGTCCGCAAATTGCAGATCTGCAAAACAGATACCATCCATTTTGTGGATAGCAACTTCCTTCTCCTGTGTAACAATGGCTATTCTTGAGCAGCCTAAGGCCTCCTGCGTGTGTCTGCACTATATCCCCACCACAATCTGCCATTATGGATTTTGGTGTGGAATTAATGCTGTTTTGCCACAGATCTCATCCTTCATTGGAAAAGGGTGAAATCCGCAGCTAAAACCTCAAACACAATGGATATGCTGTGGATTTGAAAATCTGGTCAATTTCCGCACACAAAAAAAAGGGCCAAGTATACATGAGATTTGTGTAGTCTCATACACTTTGGTACTGTACTACGCTGTGGTTTTTCCACACGGTAATCTATTCTGCAACTTGTGCAGGTGGCCTAAGGGTGTCTTCTAAGTGGTCCCCTGGTTTTCAGCCTTTCACCTTTGTTCAGTGACAGCAGACCCAAGCGTGTCACCAGGGAATAGGCAAATCATGGTCAGTGGACAAGCCGAGGTCAGGACAGGCAGAGATTGTTCAGTACGGTAAACTGGCATTAGGTCAGGGCATTTCTTCTAGAAGTTATGAATGCATTGCTAGCAGTTTGCAATGAGGATCCAGCTTGGTTTTACCAGTTTGGGGTGTCCTGCACAGCCTGACACTATTGGATCAGTGCTGCCAGTGGCAGACAGCCGAGGGACCCCCACCTCAAGTGGTAACACCCATCTGGACCTTCATTGCAAACTGGCATAATAAAGGAATGACACATCATAGTCATAAGAATAGATGCTTTTGTACTGATTACATTCAGTCTTGGTGTAGACGTTTCCCGTTGCCTTTCACCAAATGTTATTAAATTTTCCCTTCTTCTATTCATTCCTTGTCTTAGAGGAGACAATGGCTACAAGAAGCTATGAACAGTGCATTCTCTGGCCAGGTAGATGAAGTTCAGCAAATGAAGGAATGTCTGAAGGAACTAAGCAGTGAAACCAGTGATGAAGATGGGGAGGTGCGGAAGGAGAGAGCTCTGGAGTTACTGGCAGATCTCTGTGAAAACCTTGACAATGCTTCTGGTAAGATGAAGGATGAGTAGGAACACATTCTTAACCAGTCAGAATCACTTTACATGGAGCCTTCAGCATCTTCCAGCCCCCCCAAACATTTGGGGACTTTTCCCTATGACATTGTATGTTGGACCTTCCTGAACCTCACTTGGCATTTTATAGCAGCCAGTAAAAGGATTCGGAGATGAGGTCTGTCACATCATGAGAATGGGCAGAAAGTCCGTGTCGGAGGCAGGTTCCCCTTGTAAGGTAGCATTTGAGGAAGATGGGGCATGTGGCTGAAGGCAGTTGACAATGAAGGGGCAGCAGCGCTGATATATCTCTGCATCCTTTCACTATTTTCTCTGTACAGTGACGTCTCAGCCTGCCGTTGTGCGTGCAACCACAGAGTTGCCCCATTCAAGTGAATGTGACCACACTGCAGTACCCTGCGCAGCTGCTGCATGGGAGCGCCACCGTGCAGGGGAAACATTAAAGTGGCTATAGCCCCTTCATTCTCTAGCTGCACTGATCACAAAGTGATGGCATATCACTGCACCTGCGCAGTAGAGGACAAAGCCACCATCTTGGGAAGTTATAGAAAGCGTGGCTTGATAACCTCAGTACACATGGGCACCAGGATAGCCCTGAAGCCATGTAGCAGTTTCTTCTGCCATTAGTCCTCAGTGTATGGCATTTCTGAAAATTTTAAGGCTATAATAATAACTAAAAAAAATGCACATTTTCACTACCATTTAGATCATTCTAATAGCAACTAAAATGTGTTCCATGCTGTTCTTTGACAGTGGCATTGCAGCGTGTTTATTAAGTTTTCCAGTATAATAGAAATGTATATTTCTATAGGATCATTCCGTTTTCCCGTCATTGACCTCATAATGCTCAATGTTAATGCAGCGTGCGTGTTTTTTTAACTGTGACCTTTGATTTTTCACAGATTTCTGTAAGCTGGGCGGGATGGACTTGATGTTGAATCATTGTTCGAGTTGCCCTGAGGCTGAGCTGCGCTGGCGAGCCGCTGACCTGATTGGCATTTGCAGTCAGAATGTGCCCTTCGTTCAGGAGATGGCACTGAGCCTCGGTGCTGTGAGCAAACTCTTGAAATTGCTGGACCTTGACAGCAGTGACACAGTCAGAATAAAGGCCCTTTTTGCGATATCTTGTAAGTGTTCTTCACGCTTCATTAAAATGTATTGGCTGAAATGGAAGAAGCTCGATCCCAGGGTATACCTGAATTGATCACATGTCACCAGGCACATGGCATCTAGCCTGATATGCAGTTGCTGGTACTAGTAGTGCCACCTATTTCCTTGTACTACAGTTCATAAATCAGACTGCCAGGGGTATATGTATAGGTCTAGATATTAGGGGTGCACCGAAATGAAAATTCTGGTCCGAAACCGAAAATTCAGGATACCCCTTGACCGAAACCGAAACTGCCTTTTTGCCCAAATACTTTTAAAATACTTTTTTTTTTAAATGATTTTATTAATAATTCTTTTTCATGAATTTAATAAATCATATTACCCACCCACCCCATAACAGTGCCATCCACAGACCCCCACCCACCTCATAACAGTGCCATCCACAGACCCCCCCACCTCATAAAAGTGCCATCCACAGACCCCCCCCCCCCTCCCCATTGCCGCTCCAGTACAGACTAGTTATTATAAAATGTGTACAATTAATAGAAAATAGCGGGGAGGGACTGGGAGGAGGAGCTGGGGGCCGGTGCGTTCACTGTGCTCCGGCCCCCAGCTCCAGTAGTTATAAAATGTTGTACAATTAATAAGGATTCTATTCATGAGGCCCCCTCTGCAGTATTACATTCAATATAGCCACATCATACTCACAGGGCTGTCATCTTAATGCTGGCCGGCCGGGCAGAGGAGCGGCAGCATCACAACTGACGTCATGTGCCCGGCCTACTTTCTGAATGAAGGAGGCGGCGCAGGCATGTGACGTCAGTCGTGACCTTGCCGCTTGTCTGCCCGGCCGGCCAGCACAGCCCTGTGAGTAGGATGTGGCTGTATTGAATGTTCTACTGCAGAGGGGGCCTCATGAATAGAATGCTTATTAATTGCACACATTTTATAACTACTGGAGCTGGGGGCCGGAGAACAGTGAACGCAGCGGCCCCCAGCTCCTCCTCCCAGTCCCTCCCCGCTATTTTCGGCCGATATGTACAAATATCGGCAGAAATGGATTAGGTGCATTTTCGGCCGCCGAAATTTCGGTGCACCCCTAATAGATATCAAAGCTTCTGTATATGTTGTGTACTTCTATAGAACGTATTCTCGGTTATTCTGCAGAGACAGAGAAGGAGATTTATCAACTGGCTTATTTGCCCATCGCAGCCAATCGGATTGATCCTTTCATTTTCTAAAGAAGCTCTGAGAAATGAAAGGTGAAATCCGATTGGTTGCTACAGGCATCTAAGTCCATTTTCCTAAAATGTATTGTATCTCTTACATGTGATTGTGTCCCCACAGGTTTGGTGCGTGAGCAGGAGACGGGACTTGCTGAGTTTGTGAAGTTGGACGGGTTTTCGGTGCTGATGCGTGCCATGCAGACCGACATCTTGAAGCTGAAGATAAAATCGGCATTCTTGCTGCAGAATCTTCTGATAAGCCACCCCGAGCATAAAAGTGAGAATAGTAGAAATGATTTATTGATCCTACAAGCCTCTGTTTCAGATGGATTAATTATGCATTAAAGGGGTTGTCCAGTTTAGAAAAATCTTTTTAAAGGGGTTGTTTGGTTTCAGGAGTAAAATGGAATCTGCCTCAAATAAAGAACAGGTAAGTACTTACCTGAGAGATCCACTACGGTTGTCCTGACTGAGCTCTATTTACCCAGATGTAGCGGTGACATTACGTCGACAGCACGTGACCACTGCAGCCAATTACTGGCCCTGTTGGGCGTACAGCTGAGGCCAGTAACTGGCTGCAGTGATAATGTGTTGGCAACATGTCATCGCTGCAGCTGGTTAAATGGAGCCCGGCTGGGACAACCGGAGCATGGACTGTGTCAGGTAAGTACTTGGCTTATCTTGGTAACCTGTGATGAGACCACAGCGCTCACCGGAGGTCCTCTTCAAACAGCTGATTGGGGGGGGGTGTATCAATATCAAGTTCCCAGATAACCCCTTTAAATACACCATTTTGCTAGTTTTTGTGTAGGTGCCCCATTACTACCAGTATGTTTATTTTCTGCATATAAACACACAAAAATATGTATTTTAAGGGGTTATGCAATGTTCGGTATTGATGACCTCCTCAAACTGCTGATTGGCAGGGGTGTCGGGAGTTGGACCCCGACTGACCTGAGTATAGGTCATCAATATCTGACACCGCACAACCCCTTTAAACTGTAGGTCGGAAGTACATAGGACTTACATCTTATGTTTTGGTGGGTGAGTTGCAGATCAGAACTTGTACTGCAACATCTGATACTACAATGAATGCTTATCTCACACACTAATCGTGTGCCAACAATAACCGCAGTGCGTGTCGCTTCAGATTTACTTTCCACGCCCAGTGTTTTATTGTAGTGTGAGCAGGCAGGAAAAGACATGTCCAGGTTTCTATCCAGAAGAGTAGAGGAACTGAGGTGTGTAAGGACGTTATTGTGCAGGGAAATTCCTTTTTTATTAGGGTTCCATTAAAGGGAATCTGTCAGCAGTTCTGACCATGATGACAGCGCTAGGTAGCATCCAGCTGAAAGTTATCTAATGCGTATTGCCTACTTAAGGGTATTTTTACAATAATAGATGCATTGATCAACAACGTATCAAGTCAATTGAGCTTGATTACTTTTAGTTTTTCTATCTTGTAATTATTGTGAGGTTTTTCATATGATGCCCTGCAGTTCACGTGGCAGAGAATGTACAGGTCCATTCTCGGCGCGGTTACCACGCAAACTCCTCGCCAAGCCACATTGGGAGCTTGCTCGTGGTCTAACTCCAGTCAATATAGCTAAACCTAGAGCTGGTCCGCATGAAAACCCACGGCAGAAAATGCAGCACAGGGCAGCGGTTTCAGCCGTGGGAAAAGCTGAGGATTTTTTGCAGACGATATCCTCCTATGTGAACCTACCCTTAGGCTACTTTCACACTTGCGCTGTTAAAGGGGTTATCCTATGAAAAATATTCTACAGCACCAGGGCCTGGATCTGAATACTTTCGTAATTGCATGTGATTCAAAATTTAGCATAGCCAGTGAGTTATTCCATAAAATGTATCTGCATAGCGCCACCTGCTGTTTTTTTTTTTTTTTTTGTCCTGCCCACTGATAAGGCCGCTGAGCTGTGATAGGGACAGCACAGACACGTCCTCTTAGCTGTGATGGGGACAGCACAGACATGCCCCCTTAGCTGTGATGGGGACTGCACAGACACGCCCCCTTAGCTGCAGCAGAAATGACACGTCCCCTTAGCTGTGATAGGGAGAGCTGAAACACGCCCCCTTAGCTGTGATAGGGAGAGCTGAGACACGCCCCCATAGCTGTGATAGGGACAGCACCGACATGTCCCCTTAGCTGCAGCAGAAAAGACACTCCCCTTGAGCTGTCAGCTTGATATAAATCTAGAAGAGCAATGATTATGGAGATCTCTGGATCCATGTGAGGTACAGGGAGGGTTCTGAGGTTGTCATGTACTATATGATGCCCGATTTTCATTTTTTACATTAGTCATGGGATAACCCTTTAATTCCGGTATTTAGATCTGGCAGCGGATCCGTCGCCATTGTTTTCAGTGGCAGATCTTTTTCCATTCAGAATGTATAGGGACTCCAGATCTTAATACTGGAAAACAACAACGCAAGTGTGAAAGTAGTCTTAGTTTGGATTTTTCACCTGAAGGGTCTCTTCCCTTAGAGGTGAACATTATATACTTATGTATGAGTAATTGTCCCATTGATGACACAGTACAGGACCTTTTCTACACAAGTTCAGCAGTACCTTCTATCACTAAGAATTGGTATTGGTAAGATGATCGACCTGCATTTGTGTATCAGTGTAGGGTTCTTTATAAGGGCTACTGCAAGGCTCTGCTAAACACGAATACCATCCGAGAGCCCGCCATCTTTTTATTTTTTTACTCCTTCACAAATGTCCTATCCTTGTCCGCAAAATGGACAAGAATAGGACATGTTCTATTTTTTTTTTTTTTTTTTTTTTTTGCAGGGCCGCAGAATAGGCTTACAGATTGAGATGAATGTGTCTGTATCTGATCCACAAAAAATGCAGATCGGTTGTGGATCAAAACTACAGCCGTGTACCCGAGCCCTAAGAGGGTGTCCCAAAGAAATGACTAATCCTAGAAAAAGGGATAAAAAACCTTTTTGCACATTCTTGACTGAGAAGAAGCCGGTTGCCCCGGCCCAGTTTTGGCCATCACTCACATTGCATTGATGATGATGGTTTGTGTTTTTTATTTTTTATTTTATTATGCAGGTACCTTGTGTTCCATGGGGATGATCCAGCAACTGATCTCGCTGCTACGGACCGAGCATAGTCCTTTCCATGAACATGTCCTGTCTGCTCTGTGCAGGTGATTTCTACATTTTCCTTTTTTAACTGAATTCTACAGATTCATGTATTGAGGATCCACATTATATACATATTAGGGATCGACTAATTATCGGAGTTACCGATATTATCGACTGATATTCATGATTTTCAAAGTTATCGGTATCGGCATCTAACCTTGCCGATAATGCGTCCAGCTCGCTATCACAGAACATCAACGCGCTGCTGTCAGCGCGCTCATGTTCACTCAGCAATACAGGGGAGAAGGAGTCACTCTCTCCTTCCCTCCTGTGCCGCACTGATGAGGAGGAGGGACGGGCGCACTGCGCCACCAATGATAATGAACGTCTAATACAAATACAGGAGGCGATGCCCAGGAAGCTGCGATCAACGGCAGTTAACCCCTCAGGTGTGGCACCTGAGGGGTTAACTGCTGCCGCTGATCGCAGCTCCCTGTCAGTAGTAGGATGCCGGCTGTGTGATTCTGCGCCGACACAACCTCGTCCTGTATTAAACGTTAATTATCATTAGTGGTGCAGTGCGCCCCCCACCAGGGGCTCCGATCGGTTACCATGGCAGCCAGGACACTACTGAAGCCCTGGCTGCCATGGTAATCTCCCTGCTGCTGTGTGTACTATGCATAGGGCATCAGGGAGAGTGTAAAGTCCGATTCACCCTAATGGAGATCTATCAGGGTGAATAGGACAAGGGATTATAAGATCCTAGGTTCTAGCCCCTAAGGGGGGAAATAGTTATTAAATAAAAAGTAAAAAAAAAAAAAAAACACCAAAATATTAAGTATAAATCACCTAATTTCCCAATTTTACATATATAAACAATACATAAACATATCACTTATTCCCACGTCTGAAAAGTCCAAACTATTAAAATATTGAAATAACATAAAATACAGACCAAAAGTTTGAACACACCTTCTCATTCAAAGAGTTTTCTTTATTTTCATGACTATGAAAATTATAGATTCACACTGAAGGCATCAAAACTATGAACTAACAAATGTGGAATTATATACATAACAATAAAGTGTGAAACAACTGAAAATGTCATATTCTAGGTTCTTCAAAGTAGCCACATTTTGCTTTGATTACTGCTTTACACACTCTTGGCATTCTCTTGATGAGCTTCAAGAGGTAGTCCCTTGAAATGGTTTTCCAACAGTCTTGAAGGAGTTCCCAGAGATGCTTAGCACTTGTTGGCCCTTTTGCCTTCACTCTGCGGTCCAGCTCACCCCAAACCATCTCGATTGGGTTCAGGTCCGGTGACTATGGAGGCCAGGTCATCTGGTGCAGCACCCCATCACTCTCCTTCATGGTCAAATAGCCCTCACACAGCCTGGAGGTGTGTTTGGGGTCATTGTCCTGTTGAAAAATAAATGATGGTCCAACTAAACGCAAACCGGATGGAATAGCATGCCGCTGCAAGATGCTGTGGTAGCCATGCTGGTTCAGTATGCCTTCAATTTTGAATAAATCCCCAACAGTGTCACCAGCAAAGCACCCCCACACCATCACACCTCCTCCTCCACGCTTCACGGTGGGAACCAGGCATGTAGAGTCCATCCGTTTACCTTTTCTGCGTCGCACAAAGACACGGTGGTTGGAACCAAAGATCTCAAATTTGGACTCATCAGACCAAAGCACAGATTTCGACTGGTCTAATGTCCATTCCTTGTGTTCTTTAGCCCAAACAAATCTCTTCTGCTTGTTGCCTGTCCTTAGCAGTTGTTTCCTAGCAGATATTCTACCATGAAGGCCTGATTCACACAGTCTCCTCTTAACAGTTGTTCTAGAGATGTGTCTGCTGCTAGAACTCTGTGTGGCATTGACCTGGTCTCTAATCTGAGCTGCTGTTAACCTGCGATTTCTGAGGCTGGTGACTCGGATGAACTTATCCTCTACAGTAGAGGTGATTCTTGGTCTTCCTTTCCTGGAGCGGTCCGCATGTGAGCCAGTTTCTTTGTAGCTCTTGATGGTTTTTATGACTGCACTTGGGGACACTTTCAAAGTTTTCCCAATTTTTTCAGACTGACTGACCTTCATTTCTTAAAGTAATGATGGCCACTCGTTTTTCTTTACTTAGCTGCTTTTTTCTTGCCATAATACAAATTCTAACAGTCTATTCAGTAGGACTATCAGCTGTGTATCCACCTGACTTCTCCACAACGCAACTGATGGTCCCAACCCCATTTATAAGGCAAGAAATCCCACTTATTAAACCTGACAGGGCACACCTGTGAAGTGAAAACCATTTCAGGTGACTACCTCTTGAAGCTCATCAAGAGATTGCCAAGAGTGTGCAAAGCAGTAATCAAAGCAAAAAGTGGCTACTTTGAAGAACCTAGAATATGACATATTTCTCGCCCAATTCCTTGGGGGACACAGGAACTCTTGGGTATAGCTTATCTCCATAGGAGGCGTGACACTAAGTAAAAGACTGTTAAGCCCCTCCTCCAGCAGCTATACCCTCAGCCTGGAGAGAGAGACTTCCAGTTTTTTGCTTAGTGTCAAGGAGGCAAGACACTCTCTGCACTGCAGAGTTGTCTTGAGAAGATTTTAGAGTTTTTAATTTTTTATTTATTTTTTTCACTTGGATTTTTCCACAGGGACAACAGAGTCGCAGTAGACTTCTCTGTTTTCCCGGGGTTGAGCTGCACCAGGGCCGGTTATCCGCCCTGCTGCCTCCCCCACAGAAGAAAAGGAGGACCAGGGCAGCTCATGCTCCCCTGCATCCCGCCAGCACTGGGTCGCCCACCTGCAAGCCCCTCTCCAGCTACTGTCACTCTTGTGCCAGTGGCTGAAGGGGCGTCCCAGCTGGATGGACTAGAGGGTGAAGACGTCGCAGGTGAGGTGGCTAGTGCAGCCGTTCCGCTCCCCTCCCCCTCCCTTCCTTTCCCCTCCTCTCCGTTCCGTTCTAGGCTCTCCCTTTTGCTGATGGCCTCGTTGCTCGATTCGGAGGCGGCCTGGCGCCCTGTTTGTACCGCCTGGGACAAGTCCCAGGAGAGCTGAGCGGCGCTCATGGGGGAGGCTTGTTTGGGGGCGGCCGGGTATGCGACCGCTGTGCCGTTGCATTGCAGGACGCCTACACCCGGTCCTCCTCTTTCGGCTTCCTACCTCTCGCTTCCGCTGCGGCGGGGGCCATTGGGGAGACCTGTGATGGTTCAGAGCGGGATTTGAATCGCGCGCGCGCGCGATAATGTTTTCGGTGGGGGGCGGAGTTTCGGACCGTCCCAGCGTCTTGCTTGGTCTTCAGTCAGGGGCCGGACGCCCTTCTTCCCGCGCCTCTTTAGTCCCGCCCACTCTCGTGCCTGCGTGCTTCTGGGAACTCACTGCAGGACGGACCATTGCTCTGGTTGCCGCCGCCGCCGTTCTTCTGCTGCTGCCGCTGCCGTTCTGCTTCCTCTGTGACCTGGTAGGACTGTTGACCCTTCCTCACTGTAGCCCCCTGGCCTGGACTCAGGTTTTTTCTATTGCTCCTACCAACATGTCTGACCCCTTAGTGCCTGTGGGACCTTGGTATCATACCTGCACCGCATGTAAGGCGCCCTTTCCTCAAGGGCAGTCTGACCCGCATTGCTCGCTTTGCAAAGACCCATCGCAGGGTCCACCATCTGTTGTGTCACCCCCTGGCCTCTTGGATCCCCCTGACTGGGCTAGATCCCTCTCCCAGGCTGTGGTTAGTCTCACTAGCGTTGTGGGCCGACTTGCAGATGTGTTGCCCTTGTCGCAGCCGGATGATTCCCCTGCTGGGCCCTCCGGGTCCGCTGTCCTGGCCGACCCGTCTGAGTCTCTCTCTGCAGGCGATTCCTCCAGAGCCCGCCAATCCCAGAAGCGGTCAAGGGCGGATCACCGGTCATCCTCGGATGCTTCGGTATCCCCCCCAAGGGTGCGTTCTCAGTCGGGTCCTTCCTCCTTGCAGGATTTGCCCTCTGAAGGGGAGCTGGTTGATTCCGATTGGGATATGGATTCGGCGCTGGCTTCCGCTGTGGGCCACCTTATAAACAATATCCGTGATACCTTTAAAATTCGCGATGATCCTCCTGATCCTGAGAAAACCAGTGTTTCCTTTTTTCGCCAGAAGCAGGCTTCTGCGGTTTTTCCCCTCCATGCTGACTTTTCGTCAGTGGTTTCTAAGGCCTGGGCCCGTCCTGATGCACGGTTTACCCCGCCAAAAAAGTTAGATGTTTGTTATCCGTTTCCGGCGGATTGCATCACAAACGGGGCGTCTCCTCCTAAGGTCGACCCCCCTGTGGCCCGTTTGTCCAAGAGCACGGCTATTCCCGTCGCAGATGGTTCTTCCTTACAATCCACTGAGGATCGCCGTATAGAGGCCCTTACAAAGGGTATCTTTTCGGCCTCCGGATCCGCGCTTAGGCCAGTCTTTGCCTCCGCTTGGGCTGGTAAAGCGGTTTCAGAATGGGCGTCTCAGCTGGATCTGGAGCTTGAATCCGACGTCCCTATTCAAGACCTCCGTGCCCTGGCTCAACTTATCGTTCAGGCTGGAAAATTTGTATGTGAAGCATCCCTGGATGCAGGGGCTCTTATTGCCCGTTCGTCTGCCCTGGCCGTGTCGGCTAGGAGGGAGCTTTGGTTAAAGGTTTGGTCGGCGGACGCCGCGTCAAAGCGGTCTCTTACTAGCCTTCCTTTCTCTGGTGCTCGTTTGTTCGGGACCCGTTTGGATGAAATCATCTCTGAAGCCACGGGGGGGAAGAGTACCCATCTTCCCCAATCCAAGGCTAGGAGCTCCACTCGTGGTCGTCCCACCTTCTCCCGTTTCAGGTCTTCTCGTAGGGCTTCCGCTCCTCGCTCCGCCTCAGGTCCGTCCGCTAACCCTGTCCAGGACAGGCGTAAGAAACCCTTGGTTGATTCCGATTGGGATATGGATTCGGCGCTGCCTTCAAAGCTGGCTTCCGCTGTGGGCCACCTTATAAACAATATCCGTGATACCTTTAAAATTCGCGATGATCCTCCTGATCCTGAGAAAACCAGTGTTTCCTTTTTTCGCCAGAAGCAGGCTTCTGCGGTTTTTCCCCTCCATGCTGACTTTTCGTCAGTGGTTTCTAAGGCCTGGGCCCGTCCTGATGCACGGTTTACCCCGCCAAAAAAGTTAGATGTTTGTTATCCGTTTCCGGCGGATTGCATCACAAACTGGGCGTCTCCTCCTAAGGTCGACCCCCCTGTGGCCCGTTTGTCCAAGAGCACGGCTATTCCCGTCGCAATCCACTGAGGATCGCCGTATAGAGGCCCTTACAAAGGGTATCTTTTCGGCCTCCGGATCCGCGCTTAGGCCAGTCTTTGCCTCCGCTTGGGCTGGTAAAGCGGTTTCAGAATGGGCGTCTCAGCTGGATCTGGAGCTTGAATCCGACGTCCCTATTCAAGACCTCCGTGCCCTGGCTCAACTTATCGTTCAGGCTGGAAAATTTGTATGTGAAGCATCCCTGGATGCAGGGGCTCTTATTGCCCGTTCGTCTGCCCTGGCCGTGTCGGCTAGGAGGGAGCTTTGGTTAAAGGTTTGGTCGGCGGACGCCGCGTCAAAGCGGTCTCTTACTAGCCTTCCTTTCTCTGGTGCTCGTTTGTTCGGGACCCGTTTGGATGAAATCATCTCTGAAGCCACGGGGGGGGAAGAGTACCCATCTTCCCCAATCCAAGGCTAGGAGCTCCACTCGTGGTCGTCCCACCTTCTCCCGTTTCAGGTCTTCTCGTAGGGCTTCCGCTCCTCGCTCCGCCTCAGGTCCGTCCGCTAACCCTGTCCAGGACAGGCGTAAGAAACCCTTTTTTCGGACCCAGCCCTCCTGGCGCAAATCTCAACCTGCTCGCGCTCCCGCGACCAAGCAGGCCCCCGCCTGAAGGTGCGCCCCCACCCACCCGGGTGGGGGGACGTCTCTTCCTGTTCAGGGACTTCTGGCAGGCGCACGTCTCCGACGCCTGGGCTCTCGAAGTTGTGTCTTCCGGGTACAAACTCGAGCTTGCGTCCCTTCCCCCAGTTCGGTTCTTTCGCTCTCGGGTTCCCCGGGATTCCCGAGGGGCGGCCGATTTCTTTGTTGCCATTCAGACTCTTCTAGACAAAGGAGTCATCACCCCGGTTCCTATGGGAGACAGGTTCAAGGGGTTCTATTCGAACCTTTTTGTGGTCCCCAAGAAGGAGGGTTCGGTGCGACCCATTCTGGATCTAAAACGGCTGAACCGCTTCCTTCGTCTTCAGCGTTTCCGGATGGAGTCTCTCAGGTCGGTGGTGGCCTCTCTGGAACAGGGGGAGTTCCTGGCCTCCATCGACATCCAGGACGCCTACCTTCACATTCCAATCGCACGGTGTCATCAGTGCTTTCTGCGTTTTGCAGTGGGGTCCGACCACTACCAGTTCGTTGCCCTTCCCTTCGGGCTGGCGACGGCCCCTCGTGTTTTCACGAAGGTCCTGGCCCCGGTCCTCGTCTTACTTCGTTCCAGGGGAGTTTTTCTGCTTCCATATCTAGACGACCTCCTAATCAAGGCGCCTTCTCTGTCACTGACTTCAGCCAGCGTGGATCTCTCGCTGCAGACCTTGCGCCGGTTCGGTTGGGTTATCAACCTACCCAAATCCTCTCTTGTTCCTTCCCGGCAATTGGTCTTTCTGGGGATGCTGCTGGATACGGATTCAGCGGTGGTTCGGCTTCCGTTGGAAAAGCGCCTGCTCCTCCATCGGTCGGTTCAGAGCCTTCTGTCCCACCGCCGTCCTTCTTTCCGGTTCAGCATGCGGGTCCTGGGTCAGATGGTGTCCTGCTTCGAGGCGATTCCTTACGCACAGTACCACTCCCGCACCTTTCAGACGGCCATTCTGTCCGCCTGGGACAAGTCCCAGGAGAGTCTGGATCGGCATTTTCCCCTTTCCCCCCCAGGTTCGTTCCTCTCTCCTCTGGTGGCTGCGGACCCCTCTTCAGGGGAAGTCTTTCCTGCCAATGACTTGGCTGGTGATTACCACCGATGCCAGTCTGCGGGGTTGGGGGGGAGTGTTTCCTCCTCGGTCCGTCCAGGGCACTTGGTCTCCATCGGAGTCCAGACTGCCGATCAATGTTCTGGAGCTGAGGGCCATCCTCCTCTCGCTCCGACACTGGACTTCGTTGCTTCAGGGTCGCCCTGTTCGGGTCCAGTCGGACAATGCCACGGCTGTGGCGTACATAAATCACCAGGGGGGCACTCGCAGCGCGGCGGCGATGAGGGAGGTGTCTCTGATCCTTCGCTGGGCGGAGGTTCATGTTCCGGCCCTTTCGGCCATTTACATTCCGGGGGTGGACAATTGGGCGGCGGATTTCCTCAGCCGGACGACGATCGACCCGGGGGAGTGGTCTCTGCACCCCGACGTCTTCGAGTCTCTTTGTCTCCGTTGGGGTCGTCCGGACGTGGATCTCATGGCCTCCAGATTCAACCACAAACTTCCCATCTACGTGGCCAGGGCCAAGGATCCGGACGCTTACGGCGCGGACGCGCTCGTCCTCCCCTGGACGGAGTTTTCGCTCCTCTACGTGTTTCCGCCCCTGCCTCTTCTTCCGCGTGTCCTTCGGAAGATTGCGGCGGAGGGCACGCCAGCAATCCTAATCGCCCCGGACTGGCCGCGTCGTCCGTGGTACGCCGACCTTATGTTGCTTCTGGCAGACGCTCCCTTGCCTCTGCCTCTCAGAGAAGACCTCCTCTCTCAGGGGCCGATCTTCCACCAGCATTTAGGGTCGCTACGTTTGACGGCGTGGCTATTGAAACCGCGGTCCTGACGCGGCGGGGGTTTTCGGCTGACGTGGTCCGTACCATGATTCGTGCGCGAAAACCGGCCTCGGCCAGGATTTATTATCGTACCTGGCGGGCCTATTTGGCTTTCTGTGAGGCCTTGGGGACTCCCCCTCTGAGGTTTTCCCTTCCTACGGTTTTATCCTTTTTGCAGTCTGGTCTGGTTCTGGGCTTGGGTCTCAGTACCCTGAAGGGTCAGATTTCGGCTCTTTCGGTCCTTTTTCAGCGTCCTCTGGCTCCGCTCGGTCCGGTTAAGACCTTTCTTCAGGGGGTTGCTCACTGTGCTCCCCCCTATCGCCCTCCCGTTCCTGCTTGGGATCTTAACGTTGTGTTGGCGGCTCTCCAATCTTCCCCTTTCGAGCCTCTGCGCAAGGTTTCCCCTCGCTTGTTGTCTTGCAAAGTTTTCTTTCTCGTCGCTATCACGTCTCTTCGGCGTGTGTCTGAGTTGGCGGCTCTTTCTTGCGTGGAGCCCTTCTTGGTTTTTCACCAGGACAAGGTGGTTCTCCGCCCTGTTCCGGATTTTCTTCCGAAGGTGGTGTCCGCCTTTCACCTGAATGAGGATATTGTCCTTCCTTCTCTGTGTCCGTCCCCGTCGCATCCCCGGGAGCGGGAGCTTCACCGTCTGGATGTTGTTCGGGCTCTCAGGATCTACCTGGATGTGACCAGACCCTTTCGACGCTCGGATTCTCTGTTTGTGATTCCGGAGGGTCCGCGCAGGGGGCTGGCGGCGTCTAAGGTGGTTGTTGCCCGCTTCCTCAAGATGGCTATCGTTGAGGCTTACCGTGCTCGGGGCAGGGATCCGCCCTTTGGTGTTACCGCTCATTCTACCAGAGCGGTCGGGGCTTCCTGGGCTCAGCGTAATCGTGCCTCGGCTGAACAACTGTGCAAGGCGGCCACCTGGTCTTCTTTGCACACGTTCACCAAGTTTTACAAGGTGAACACTTATGCCTCGGCGGATGCTGCTTTGGGCCGCTTGGTCTTGCAGGCGGCGGTGCCTTAATGTTTACGGTGCCTGGTTCGCTTTTGATTGTGGTCCCTCCCTGTTTGTGGACTGCTTTTGAACGTCCCAAGAGTTCCTGTGTCCCCCAAGGAATTGGGCGAGAAAACGAGATTTTTGTATAACTTACCAGTAAAATCTCTTTCTCGCTCTTCCTTGGGGGACACAGCGCCCACCCATTGTTTTTTTGTTGGCCTTCGGGTGTTTTTTTCTGACTTGTTGGTATTGGTTTGGTTACTCCTTGCCTTTGTCTTGCACTACTTGGGCACATAACTGGAAGTCTCTCTCTCCAGGCTGAGGGTATAGCTGCTGGAGGAGGGGCTTAACAGTCTTTTACTTAGTGTCACGCCTCCTATGGAGATAAGCTATACCCAAGAGTTCCTGTGTCCCCCAAGGAAGAGCGAGAAAGAGATTTTACTGGTAAGTTATACAAAAATCTCGTTTTTCAGTTGTTTCACACTTTTTTGTTATGTATATAATTCCACATGTGTTAATTCATAGTTTTGATGCCTTCAGTGTGAATCTACAATTTGCATAGTCATGAAAATAAAGAAAACTCTTTGAATGAGAAGGTGTTTCCAAACTTTTGGTCTGTACTGTATATATAAAATCCTATGTGGTGAACGCCGGAACAGAAAAATGTTTATTATTAAATGCACAGGTATCGGTATAAGTTATCGGCCTGAAAGTTTACAGGTCATCAGTATCGGCTCTAAAAAAATCAATATCAGTCGATCCCTAATACATATTGTACTTACAAATCTTCACAAACTATATAAAGGGGTTGTTTAATGAGCACAACCCTTGACCATATGTCCTGTAAGGAAATAAGGCTGTCATAGAGCGGCACGTCCTACTCAAACCCCATCTTCGATTGAGCGACTCTTCGAGAGTGGCTTGTTTTATTACCGACTCGAGTCATCCATGGATGACCATTCTTCTGACAGGAGTGGCTTGCATTCTAGCAGACTCAAGTCATCCTTGTAGTACATGGATGACCATTCATCTTACAGGAGCGGCCTGTTTTCTTACCGACTCGAGTCTTCCTCGTAGTACATGGATGACCATTCTTCTAACAGGCTACCAGGTAATATTGGCCACAGCTTTCCTGGGCCAGGAGCAGTGATCAGCTGTACACTGTGGTGGTGTCTTTCTGAAAAGGAGGGTCTCTGAGACAATCGTTTTAAACCTTTTATGTGAAATTCATTATAGGGATTTTCCAGCATGTGGTCCCTATTTAATTAGCCTTCATAGCATGTGGTGCCTAATGAAAGGATTGTACTCGCCTTCTCTCCGCTGCTTTAGTAAAGTCCTCAGCTCCAGTCGGCGATCTTCCAGTCCCTGGCTGGTATTCTTCCAGATGGGGTAAGGATGGGGTTTGCTGCTGCTGGCCTCAGCAACATGTCTCTTCTTTCATTAGGTACCACACGATATGGGGCTAATTAAAAAGGAACCGTGTCCCGGAAACACCCTTCATATTCAGCACATGATAAACTAAAACAGAGCGTCCCAAACATTTTATTAGAACTCCATCAGCCAGAACTTTGGGTCTCGCCAGAAATTGACCTACAGGCCACAGGCAAAAGGTTTCTCGATTTATATTTCGTAATAACAAAAGAAATCTATTATATTACAGAAACACGGCTGAACATTACTCTGTGACGTTTTATCGTGGCCTATTCCTAAAAAGGCGATTTGTTTTTAAATATTATTTTCTATGCTTGTCCAGTAAGTTAGAATCCACCATCGGGCGTCTTTGATGCCAAAACAAGTCTAAGGCTACTTTCACACTCGCATTTGGTGCGGATCCGTCATGGATCTGCACAAACGGATCAGTTTGGATAAAACAACCGTCTGCAGCCGTTCAGAACGGATTTGTTTGTATTATCTTTAACATAGCCAAGATGGATCCTTCTTGAACACCTTTTGAAAATCAGTGTTGGACGGATCAGTTTTCTATTGTCGAAAACGGATCCGTCCCCATTGACTTACATTATGTGTCAGAACGTTTTGGTGTCCGCCTCCAGAGCAGAATGGAGACTGATCGGAGGAAAACTGATGCATTCTGAGCGGATCCTTATCCATTCAGAATGCATTAGGACAAAAAACGTATCCATTTTGGACCGCTTGTGAGAGCCCTGAACAGATCTCACAAACGGGAAGCCAAAACGCCAGTGTGAAAGTACTTACTGTACTATACTTGTACTTATTATACTAGATACAATAGAAACTGCTTAGAATAAAAAAATTGTGAAACAGTGATACATATGGTAAATGTAATCTAAGAAATGACTTCTTGCTAGACGGTGAGGAGGTGGAAATGAATCGGAAGTACTCATCTGATGGGTCACCATTTTCCTTTATGTCTAGTATGGTGACAGATTTCCCACAGGGAATTGCAGAATGTCGGGCGCCTGAATTAGCGTTTGAAGATTTGCTCAAAGAAAGATGTCAACTGGTGCAAAAACAGGAGGAATATCAGGTAAAAGGCTTCTTATATTCACTGGTACTTTAAGTTTTATCAATTTTCCATTAAAGGGGTTGACTGGCCTCAGCAGTGACATGTCCAAAGCAACATATCACTGCTGGGTCACCTAGAGAGCCAAGGAGCTGGAAAACGGGGGGACGGGACGGGACCTTGGAGAGTATTATACATTAATTAGCATATATAAAGTATATTTATGTGCTTTTAGGCTAGGTCTACACGGCGACATTTGTCGCGGGACATTTTGTAGCACCAATGTCGCGCAACAATTTTTGTGATAGTCTATGGTGTCGCAATGCGACATGCTGCGATGCAATAGGCTGCAGTGCACAATCAATGCTGCGGCCCCTTCTTTCTTGGGATCGGAGGAGACCCCCACCAATCATAAAGGGACAGCATATGCTAGAGATCGGCCATCACTTTACAGGATGGAAATGCCCCTTTAAGGATAAATATGATTTGTTTTATTGAAGATATTTGGGGACACCCAAATGTGAGTGATTTATTAACCACCTCCCGACCGCCGTACGCGTATATGCGTCCGGGAGGTGGTTGCTTTACTCCTCCTGGACGCATATACGCGTCTTCTCGCGAGACGCGAGATTTCCTGTGAACGCGCGCGCACAGGCGCGCGCGCTCACAGGAACAGAAGGTAAGCGAGTGGATCTCCAGCCTGCCAGCGGCGATCGCTCGCTGGCAGGCTGGAGATCCGAATTTTTTAACCCCTAACAGGTATATTAGACGCTGTTTTCATAACAGCGTCTAATATACCTCCTACCTGGTCCTCTGGTGGTCCCTTTTGTTAGGATCGACCACCAGAGGACTCAGGTAGGTCAGTACAGTCCCACCAAACACTACACTACACTACACTACACCCCCCCCCCCCCCGTCACTTATTAACCCCTTATAAACCCCTGATCACCCCATATAAACTCCCTGATCACCCCCCTGTCATTGATCACCGCCCTGTCATTGATCACCCCCCTGTCAGGCTCCGTTCAGACGTCCGCATGTTTTTTACGGATCCGATCCATGTATCCATGGATCCGTAAAAATCATGCGGACGTCTGAATGGAGCCTTACAGGGGGGTGATCACCCATATACACTCCCTGATCACCCCCTGTCATTGATCACCGCCCTGTCGGGCTCCATTCAGACGTCCGCATGATTTTTACGGATCCGATCCATGTATCCATGGATCCGTAAAAATCATGCGGACGTCTGAATGGAGCCTTACAGGGGGGTGATCAATGACAGGCGGGTGATCACCCATATACACTCCCTGATCACCCCCCTGTCATTGATCACCGCCCTGTCAGGCTCCATTCAGACGTCCGCATGATTTTTACGGATCCGATCCATGTATCCATGGATCCGTAAAAATCATGCGGACGTCTGAATGGAGCCTTACAGGGGGGTGATCAATGACAGGCGGGTGATCACCCATATACACTCCCTGATCACCCCCCTGTCATTGATCACCCCCCTGTCATTGATAACCCCCCTGTAAGGCTCCATTCAGACGTCCGCATGTGTTCTGTGGATCCGATTCATGTATCCATGGATCCGTAAAAAATCATGCGGATGTCTGAATGGAGCCTTACAGGGGGGGTGATCAATGACAGGGGGGTGATCAGGGTAATCAGGGTGATCACCCCCCTGTAAGGCTCCATTCAGACATCCGCATGATTTTTTACGGATCCATGGATACATGGATCGGATCCACAGAACGCATGCGGACGTCTGACTGGAGCCTTACAGGGGGGTTATCAATGACAGGGGGTGATCAGGGTGATCACCCCCCTGTCACTGATCACCCCCCCTGTAAGGCTCCATTCAGACATCCGCATGATTTTTGTGGATCCGATCCATGTATCCATGGATCCGTAAAAAATCATGCGGATGTCTGAATGGAGCCTTACAGGGGGGGTGATCAGTGACAGGGGGGTGATCACCCTGATTACCCTGATCACCCCCTGTCATTGATAACCCCCCTGTAAGGCTCCATTCAGACGTCCGCATGCGTTCTGTGGATCCGATCCATGTATCCATGGATCCGTAAAAATCATGCGGACGTCTGAATGGAGCCTTACAGGGGGGGTGATCAGTGACAGGGGGGTGATTACCCTGATCACCCCCTGTCATTGATAACCCCCCTGTAAGGCTCCATTCAGACGTCCGCATGCGTTCTGTGGATCCGATCCATGTATCCATGGATCCGTAAAAATCATGCGGACGTCTGAATGGAGCCTTACAGGGGGGGTGATCAATGACAGGGGGGTGATCAGGGAGTCTATATGGGTGATCACCCCCCTGTCATTGATCACTCCCCTGTCATTGATCACCCCCCTGTCATTGATCACTCCCCCCTGGTAAGGCTCCATTCAGCCATTTTTTTTGGCACAAGTTAGCGGAAATTTTTTGTTTGTTTTGTTTTTTCTTACTAAGTCTCATATTCCACTAACTTGTGTCAAAAAATAAAATCTCACATGGACGCACCATACCCCTCACGGAATCCAAATGCGTAAACATTTTTAGACATTTATATTCCAGACTTCTTCTCACGCTTTAGGGCCCCTAAAAAGCCAGGGCAGTATAAATACCCCACATGTGACCCCATTTCGGAAAGAAGACACCCCAAGGTATTCCGTGAGGGGCATATTGAGTCCATGAAAGATTGAAATTTTTGTCCTAAGTTAGCGGAAAGTGAGACTTTGTGAGAAAAAAAACAAAAAAAATCAATATCCGCTAACTTATGCAAAAAAAAAATATAATTCTAGGAACTCGCCATGCCTCTCATTGAATACCTTGGGGTGTCTTCTTTCCAAAGTGGGGTCACATGTGGGGTATTTATACTGCCCTCGCTTTTTAGGGGCCCGAAAGTGTGAGAAGTCTGGGATCCAAATGTCTAAAAATGCCCTCCTAAAAGGAATTTGGGCCCCTTTGCGCATCTAGGCTGCAAAAAAGTGTCACACATGTGGTATCGCCGTACTCAGGAGAAGTTGGGCAATGTGTTTTGGGGGGTCATTTTACATATACCCATGCTGGGTGAGAAAAATATCTTGGTCAAATGCCAACTTTGTATAAAAAAATGGGAAAAGTTGTCTTTTGCCAAGATATTTCTCTCACCCAGCATGGGTATATGTAAAATGACCCCCCAAAACACATTGCCCAACTTCTCCTGAGTACGGCGATACCAGATGTGTGACACTTTTTTGCAGCCAAGGTGGGCAGAGGGGCACCTTTCGGATTTCGCAGGCCATTTCTTACACATTTTGATTGCAAAGTTCTTCTCACACATTTGGGCCCCTAAATTGCCAGGGCAGTATAACTACCCCACAAGTGACCCCATTTTGGAAAGAAGACACCCCAAGGTATTCTGTGAGGGGCATGGTGAGTTCCTAGAATTTTTTATTTTTTGTCGCAAGTTAGTGGAATATGAGACTTTGTAAGAAAAAAAAAAAAAAAAAAAAAATCATCATTTTCCGCTAACTTGTGACAAAAAATAAAAAGTTCTATGAACTCACTATGCCCATCAGCGAATACCTTAGGGTGTCTACTTTCCGAAATGGGGTCATTTGTGGGGGTTTTCTACTGTTTGGGCATTGTAGAACCTCAGGAAACATGACAGGTGCTCAGAAAATCAGAGCCGTTTCAAAAAGCGGAAATTCACATTTTTGTACCATAGTTTGTAAATGCTATAACTTTTACCCAAACCATTTTTTTTTTTTGCCCAAACATTTTTTTTTTATCAAAGACATGTAGAACTATAAATTTAGCGAAAAATTTATATATGGATGTCGTTTTTTTTGCAAAATTTCACAGCTGAAAGTGAAAAATGTCATTTTTTTGCAAAAAAATCGTTACATTTTGATTAATAACAAAAAAAGTAAAAATGTCAGCAGCAATAAAATACCACCAAATGAAAGCTCTATTAGTGAGAAGAAAAGGAGGTAAAATTCATTTGGGTGGTAAGTTGCATGACCGAGCGATAAACGGTGAAAGGAGTGTAGTGCCGAAGTGTAAAAAGTGGCCTGGTCATGAAGGGGGTTTCACCTAGCGGGGCTGAAGTGGTTAAATGGACATGAAATGCACTCACAGTGTGCCGCCTATGAGGCCTTAGTACAGCACCATATCAAGAAAATATTTTCTGGTGAATACCACCATAATATGACACCATTTTGTCCCCCCCGATCTCCGTCAGAATCCAGCAAAAGAAAGCCTCTTAATGAAATGCGAGGCCTGAAGAAGGGTATGGTGCCATATTACACCTCCACACAATTTGGATATGAGCCCTTGGGCTTTGAAAAGGATCTGTCACCTCTCCTGATATGTCTGGTTGTAGTAACTACTTGCATATTCATGTGACTCTATGTTGTGGCATTCCTTTATTATGGATGAATTGCTTGCTAGCAGCTTGCAATGAAGAGCCAGATGTGTTACCAGTTTGGGGGTGTCCATGTGCATCATTGGTTGGATAATGTCAGACTGTGCAGGGACACAACCCATTGTGGTAACACCCAGTTGGATCTTTATAGCAAACTGTTGGCAATTCATTCATAAACTTCTATTGGGAATTAGAGAGGAACAACACAACAGAGGATTATATGAAAACATGCTCCAGAATTGTTATTATATGGAGAGTCTAAGTAGTGACTAGGAAAGGTGAGGGGTCCTCTTAAAGGGGGTTGCCCAGGGTCAAAACATGGTTTACGTCTTTGCAGAAACAGCATCACATCTGTCCATAGGCTGTCCCTGGTATTGGAGCATAGACAGAAATGACACTCCCTGGAATAGAAATAAAACCATTTAATGCAGGGACCATGGAACCATTGGTAAAATTCTATAGCTAAATTATTATACTGCAGTTATGTGAACTCAGTATGGGCTACAGCAATACACCAACAGTATATAGGGTGTGCCCCTGTGCAGTTTCCCTAGTAGAAGTGTGTGTATACAGCAATACACCAACAGTATATAGGGTGTGCCCCTGTGCAGTTTCCCTAGTAGGAGTGTGTGTATACAGCAATACACCAACAGTATATAGGGTGTGCCCCTGTGCAGTTTCCCTAGTAGAAGTGTGTGTATACAGCAATACACCAACAGTATATAGGGTGTGCCCCTGTGCAGTTTCCCTAGTAGGAGTGTGTGTATACAGCAATACACCAACAGTATATAGGGTGTGCCCCTGTGCAGTTTCCCTAGTAGGAGTGTGTGTATACAGCAATACACCAACAGTATATAGGGTGTGCCCCTGTGCAGTTTCCCTAGTAGGAGTGTGTGTATACAGCAATACACCAACAGTATATAGGGTGTGCCCCTGTGCAGTTTCCCTAGTAGGAGTGTGTGTATACAGCAATACACCAACAGTATATAGGGTGTGCCCCTGTGCAGTTTCCCTAGTAGGAGTGTGGACTTGCCTCTAACAAAGCTCGATTATACCAGGTTGAATGGGCAGCAGGTGAAGTACTGCTGAGCGTTCTTCCTTTGTTGCGAAGATAAACCAGTGCTGCAGTGTAGATGTAGTATAGGGCGGCACCCCATTGTACGGGTATCTGAGCACTGCTAAATTATACCCTTACACTGTACGCCTCTGTCAACGGTTCATTTACTTGTTCCATTCGGATCTGTATTTTTAAGGTTGGTTATTTGCATAAGCCTGGCTAATTGTTTCCCTCTACTCTGCAATTATATTCTTACAGTTAATTAGCTGTCTGGCAAATGAGAAAATGCTAGCTTTTGCTGTTATCTGGCTCATTTCTCAATTTGTTTTATGTAACTAACCATTAGGTGAAGAAGTAAGAATTTTCCATTTCAATGTCGGTGTCTTGGAAGCGCAGCCTGATGTGAATGGGTGGCTGCGACAGTAGAGGTCCTAGTGGAAGCCGCTTTAGTATCTGGTGGCTGCTGAGGCAGTGATCACACGGGCATCATGGCTTCTGTTTAGCACCAGATCCTAGTGAACCAAACTCACTTACAGGCCTCATGCACACAATTTCAGTCCGCATTTCAGTGGGGCAGCTAAAATTGCAGATAGCACATCATCTGCTGTCTATATGTCCGTTTCACGGCCACGCAGAAATGATAGAACATGTCCTATTGTCCGTTTTGCAGACAAGAATAGGACATTTCTACTGACAGTGGGGAGAAAATGGCAACCGGACGATAGGTCATCAGTATTAAAGTCTCTGGGAGCCCCTTTAAACAAGGGGGGGGGGAATTAATAGGGCAGCAGAGTTGATGGGAGGCCGCAGAGAAGGATGTTGCAGTAGTCTGAGATGATGAGGACATTTTAGCTGACCTTAGGTGGAGAAAAGAGTGGATATGATAAATACTTTGAGTTGGAGGCGGCAGGAAGGGTAAGAAATTAGGATGTGTTTGAAGTGTTATCCCAAGGCAGCAGAGGGAAAGATGAGTTTTAGAAAGCAGGAGCAGAAGAAGGATGCAGCTGATACATCTACTGGTATCCAGTGTCTAACATCTACGCCAGAGAAGTAAATTTGAGTATCATCAACGCGGAAGTACGAAAGTCCAGGCCGAAGGTATAGATGGAGGAAAGTAGCGATCCCTGAATGTTCGGTTTGTAAGGGATGAGGAGACTGGAGAGGGTCAGGCGAGAGACTTTCTGACAGGAGGGAGTGGTTAATGTGTCGGAGACAGAGGACAGGTCAGGAAGAAGGGGGTTCATTGTCTGTTTTTAGGGTGATTTTTTTTTTTTTTTGGACAGCAGGATATGATCGACAGGGCTCTGAGGAGAGGCATTCAGAGTCCTGATTACCCTGCCCACACAGTGATTGACAGCTTTATATTCTGCTGTCAGATAGGGCAGCATGAATAACGCAACAGGTGCTCTTTAACCCCTTCTAGGCCAGCGCCTTACATGTACGGCACAGTGGGACATGATTTGCTGCCCAGCACAGTACGTGTATGGCTCTCTGATCAGGCAGATGCAATGGGCAATTACCGACAGCAGAGCCCCTGCTGTATACGCCGGCATCTGTGTATTCATTGCATTAACCCCTTGTATGCTTCAGTCAACAGTCCAGGATGGGTCTTAGTGGCACATTGTCAGTGTATTATACAATATGACACTGATACATTGTATTGTAATGCATTGTAGAGGGGATCAGACCCCAAAAAGGTTGAAGTCCCATAGTGGGACAAAAATCTAAAGTGGGAAAAAAAAAGTGTTTTATATAATTAAAAAAAAGCCCTTTTCCCATAATCAAGTCATATTAAATAAAATACAAAAGAAGAAAAATAGACATATGAGGTATTGCCACGTCCGTAACAACCAGCTCTATAAAAATATGACATGATCCACCCCATCAGGTGAACGCTGTGCTGTAAAAAAATAAAAACTGTGCCAAAACAGGCTTTTTTTTTTGGTCACATTGCCTCACAAAAAGTGTAGTACCAAGCAATCAAAGTCATATGTACCCCAAAATAGTACCAATGAAAACATCACCTCATCCCACAAGAAATGAGCCTCCACATAAGACAATCACCAGAAGAATAAAAAAAATGGCTTTCAGAATATAAAAACAAGATTTATTTTCACAAATGCTTAACAAAAATAAAAAAAAGACATGTTGGGTATCGCCGTGTCTGTAATGACTGGCTCTATAAAAATATCACATGATCTATCCCGTCAGGTGAAAGCTCTAAAAAAAAAAAAAAAAAAAAAATAACCGGTGGCAAAAAAGCCATTTAGGGTCACCTCACAAAAAGTGTAATACAAATCCATCAAAAAGTGATATGTACCCCAAAATGGTACCAGTGAAAGTGTCACCTCTTCCCACAAAAAATGAGCCCCCACACAAGACAGTCTCCAGAAAAATAAATGGCAATGCAAAATGCTTTGTGTAAAACGTAAAAATAATAAATTAAATAAAAATAATTTAATTGGTATCACTGCAATTGTACTGACCAGAAAAATAAAGATAATGTCATTTTTTCCCGCACGTTGTACACTGCAATGACGAAACACAAAAAGCAATAACATAAATGCTGCATTTCTTTATCCTGCTACCCAAATAGCAAAATAAAAAGTGATCAAAAAGTTGTATGTGCCCCAAACTAGAACCAATAATTTTTGCAACCCATCCCACAAGTCCTCACATAGCTCCATTGAGAGAAAAATGTTTGGTTGTCAGAAAATGGCTATACTGGTGCCTGTAAACCAATCCATCAAAATCTACGCTGCAAAAGCCATATGGTGCTCCTTCCCTTTTGGGTCGTGCGGTGTGCCCGTTCCTCAGTCTACGTCCACGTATGGGGTGTTATCATATTCAGGAGAAAATAGGTAGCAAATTATGGGGTGCTTTTTCTCTGGTTACCCCTTGTAAAAATGAGAAATTTGGGGCTAAAGCAACATTTTATTGGAAGAAATTAAATTTTTCATTTTCACAGCCAAGTGTTTTTAAATTCTGTAAAAAGGCTTGTGGGGTCAAAGTGCTCAGTACACCCTTTACCAAATTCCTTGAGGGGTCACATTTTAGGGGTTTCCACTGTAGGGGTACCTCAGGGTCTCTTCAAATACAACATGGTGCCCAAAAAACATTTCAGCAAAATCTGCCTTCCAAACACCATATGGCACAGGTTGAGCACGTGGGATGTTTCTGTAAACTGCAGGATCAAGGTAATATTGACGTTTTGCTGTTAACCCTTGCTGTGTTGCAGGAGAAAATGGATAAAAGGTGAAAATGGATTAACATATAAATTCTGCATAAAATAAAATTCACCTCCATTTTCCTTTTAATTCTTGTCGAACACCTCAAGGGTTAAACAAAGTTTTTGTAATATCAGTTTTGAATAACTTGAGGGGTATAGTTTCTAAAATGGGGTCATTTATGGGTGGTTTCTATTATGTAAGCCCCTCAAAATCACTTTTTATAAGTAAAAAGCATTCCAAAGTTGTTACCACAGAAAGTAATACATTTCAGATTTGCAAAAATAGGCCTGGGCAAGATGGTAAAACTGGCCTGGGTTAGAATGGGTTAAACAGGGGGATGTCAAGGCAGGGGAGGGGATACTTTTATTTTTTTCCCTTTGTAGGTAATGCAGATTTGGAACTAGTAGGTTCATTTGAATAATAGATGTAGGCTCCATTAAGGACATTTATCAGGACTGGTATTCTGAAATGCAAGTCTTGATCCCCTGCGCTGGAGTAAGATGAGCCTGATTTATTAAGAGGCAGATGCCTCACATACTTTGGTCAACAGAAAAATTTGAAAAGTTAATGGATATCACAGAGTAACCTTTTTTAAAATGGCTTTTAATGTTTCTAAGTAGTAAAACATAATAAAGCTATATAAATCTAGTATTGCCTTAAAGAGGACCTTTCACCAGAATTAAACTTCTAAAGTAACTATACAGGCATGGAGAGCGGTGCCCAGGGATCTCCCTGCACTTACTGTTATACCTGGGCGCCGCTCCGTTCTCCCGTAATTGCCTCCGGTATCTTTACAGTTAGGCTCCACCCAAGGGAACCTGCTGGCGCCTCCTTCTCCCATGCTGCAGCGCTGGCCAATCACGGCGCTCAGCTCATAGCCTGAGAGGCTTTTTTCTCTCTCAGGCTATGAGCTGAGCGTGGTGATTGGCCAGCGCTGCAGCATGGGAGAAGGAGGCGCCGGCAGGTTCCCCTGGGTGGAGCCTAACTGTAAAGATACCGGAGGCTATACCGGGAGAACGGAGCGGCGCCCAGGTATAACAGTAAGTGCAGGGGGGTCCCTGGGCGCCGCTCTACATGCCTGTATAGTTACTTTAGAAGTTTAATTCTGGTGAAAGGTCCTCTTTAATTCTACTGAACTGCAGTCTTAGGTTGGTGTTTTTACTGCATAGTGAACGCTGTAAAATTAAAACCCACAAAACTTTTGGCAGAATTACTTTTTTTTTTTTTCCTGTTTCACTCCACTTATAAAAGGTACCACATAAAATACAGATTGTGCCACAAAACAAGCCTTCATATGGCTAAATCAACCAAAATAGTTTTTAGCTCTTGGAAGGCGAGGAGGAAAATTTTAAATATTGTTTCCAAAATTGCCATGGTTTTGTTAGCGGATTTTCAGTTGTTTAATATTGAAATGGGTGGGGGTCTGACATTTGGCACCCCTGCCGATCAGCTGAAGAGACTCCTCGCAACTTCCCAAGCACAGTGGCGTACAATGTATAGTAGCTGTGCTTGTTATTGCAGCTCAGTCCGATTAATTTGAATGGCACAGAGCTGCGCCTAGGCCACGTGACCGAACATGACAGGAGCGCCACAGTCTCTTCCATAAGTTGATAGATGAGGGTGCCAGGAGTTGGACCCTGTTGGTCTGAAATTCATAACTATTCTGAGAATAGGCCATAAATATCAAAATCGGGGACAACCTCTTTAATGTACATTAAATGTCCTGTATTTCTTCTGGTAGTTTTCCTTTAAAAAAACATCTTATATTCAAGCAATAAACATTTCTCCTTGCGTCTAAAAATGCTTTCTTCTTTTTTAGGAAGAACTGGATTACTGTGAGCGCCTTTTGAAGATTTGTTTCAAAGACAATCCTGACGATAACAGCATGGACCGGTGAACCATTCTGAAGGATATGTCCACCAGTGGTGCCTTGTGATGAGGCAAGATGGAGATTGTGAATGAAATTGAGCTAACTTATGAACTGCTACCCTAGGTCCCCTCGGACGTCTGTAATCTTTGTTTCAAAAGAAAAGTCTGAGATGTGGATTTCTTTTTTTTTTTTAAATAAAGAAAGACGAAATAATGTCATATTGTGGCTGATTTATGAATTCTAGTTTTTCCGTGGCATCAAATTGCATGGCATGTAATATGGAGATAACATTTTCCACCTTCTGTGGACTTTTTTGGGCACACTCCCTCTGGACCTGAGGAAGGGAAGCATACTTAGCTGCTCCCCGTTACATTACCCAGTGATATAAAGTATGGAGAACACGTCCCCACTTAGGCCAGCTATTGCCTGCAGCGACCACATGACCCATATAAAACAAGTAGTTTGGCAGGAGGAGTAGTGAAGGAGCAGGAACCCAGAAGCAAGGAACGGGTCAGTATGCTTTCCTTCCTCAGGTCTGGTCACGTGGAGGGTGGATAACCCCTTTAAAGATAACCGGTCACTTGGTAAAACTTTTTAATCTGCCTGCCTTGTGAGATCACGTCGTATTCTCAAACCACCTTACGTTCACAGCATTGGGGAGTGGAGTAGTGCACAGCCTGGCTTTGATGCTGGCTCTGCAGCTGCTGTCCATCCCGCCGCTCCTTTATCTGATATTCTATCTTATCAGAAGAAAATGTTTGTGTTCTGCTATTCTTTGTAATGTCCTTCGTGCTGTTGCTATTTTTCTGTGTATGAGATAGTGATGGGGAGCAATATTTCCTCTGGTTTCTGTTTGCAGGCTATAGGAGACATCATAGCAGCTGGTCTTCATCTACTAGCTCATGCATCTACTATAAGAGATGGACACGTGCCACATACAAGTTATATACTGGCCAGATACAGTGTTTTTAAAGGGGTTTTCCAGGATTTTCATGTTGATGGCCTAGCTTCAGGATACGTCATAAATATGAGATCGGGAAGGGGATAGACTTCAAGTCAGTCGGGCTGAGCTGCAATACATTGTACAACGCTGTTTTTGGTAAGCTGTGAGGAGGCCACAGTCATCACAGGAGTGCTGCAACTTCCTCAAACAGCCGGGAATGCCGGGAGTCCTGAGGATAGGTCATCAATAGGTTAATCCCTAACCCCTTTAATCCTCATGTACACACGATAGTTTTTTTTCTGAAAAGTCATCAGAAACTACAGGCACACAAGAATTACCATAATTAAAATGAATTGTATTTTATTTAAACAAATATTGCAAAAAATTATGTAAGTGTGGTACCCCTGTAGCCATAACAACCCATCTTCTAGCGCTAATATAGGAAAAAACTACGTCATAGACGCTGGAATCTGCATGACTGTCACATTGTACATTTTGGGACCCCACATGGCCGACCCTGTGATAGAAATGCCTATTCTTGTCCGTGGCTGCGGAGGAGAATAGGACATGCTGTATCTTTTTTGCGGGGCTGCAGGAACTGAACAAGGGATGCAGGCAGCACACGGTGTGCTGTCCGCATCTTTTGTGGCCCCATTGAAATGAATGGGTCTGCACCTGTTCTGCAAAATTGCAGAACAGATGCGGACCCAAAACTACGGATGTATGAATGGACCCTTACTGAAACACATTTGCAGGGAGGAATGGACCGAAATCTATTCTGGACATTGTGCAAACATTTGGTGTAGGCGATTGCTGCTAAATAGGGATGTACCGGTTATCAATGTTTCACTTACTTTTTCTCTCTACCCTGTGGATCTTTACTGCTTGGACCATACAGTTGACATGTATCTCTGAAAATAAAATATAAAACCTACAGCAAACATGTTTTTGGAGGTTCATTTTTGGAGGGTGCAAAATTCCCTGTGGTAATGAGATAAAAACCTATACATAATCTAGACGTAAGGGGAAGGCGCGGGGGGGGGGGGGGGGGTTGCGTCCTTCTGGTGTCCATATTATGTCATGTGTGCATGTCATTTTATTGTGATGTCACTTGTCATTGTACATGGCGGTGGCTTTCCCTTTTAGTAATATGTACATGATGCATTGCTTCCCCAATCTCGCCATTTGAACTGAAAACTGAGAAATCCGCAATAAAAATCCATGATGCAACCTACTGACATGCTGCAGATTTTAAAATCCACGCGGCAGGTCAATTTCTGCCGAGAGAAAACATCCAAAGTGTATGCGCTGCTTGTTATAGTTCCCTATGGGAACTATTAAAAAGTAAAAAAAAAAAAAAAAGTTTAACAAATTTTAAAAATTCTAATCACTCCCCTTTCCCCAAAATAAAAATACATAAACAATAAATAAAAAAACATCATCGTGTATTTTTCTCAGAATTCGTTTTTTATAATAAAAAAAAACATCATCCAGATGGGAAATATTAAACTCAGGACAGTGGTGTTTTTCTTTACTCTTGAGGTGTGTATTTTGAGTCGGCATACTCTGGGTCTGGTGCTCCTTTTTCTTCTCATTCTCTGCAATTCTTCTCTATTTTTATAGCTTTAAAAAATGCATGGGCAGTGTGTAGTAGTGGTTTTTTTTTTTACCAATGTATTTTCCCCACACAGCTCTACCAAGGAGGTGACATTACACGGGGTACAAATGGCAGTTAGTAAAACACACTTTATAGACAAAAACACCAAAAAAGGCTGCAAAAAAACGATCAAGCTGGGTTTACAATTTTTGGGGTGTTTCTCTGCACTTTTGAAACGTATTTTAATTTTTAAATTTTTTTTGCATTTCCATTTTTTGGTGTTTTTTTTTTTTTTTCCGTGCTAAAATTTACTAACGAGCAGTTTTTGCATTGAAATCAGTGGAGATGATGTGCAAGCGTTTTCATCATGATTTTTGGGTGCAGGATTCACGTAGCAAAGAACGTACCCTTATACCATGGTTATACTTTTTCTTAGTGTCTCCCAGGCAACCCATAGGACGCTGACCTTTCATTTAGGGCTGATTCACATTACCATGACTGGCCTGCCACATCAGACAGACCCTTATTTCTCATATTTAAAGGCTCTGTACTGACAGGGAATGTCCCACAGGATTGGCGCATAGCAAATGTGGTGCCAATAATCAAAAAGGGTCCAAAAACAGAGCCTGGAAACTATAAGCCGGTAAGTTTAACATCCGTCGTGGGTAAACTGTTTGAACTGTTTCTAAGAGATCCTATCTTAGGCTACATTCACACGTCAGTATTTTTCTATATCCCGAATTTCGGTCCGTTTTTTGCGGATCCGTTGTTCCTGAAAATGTTTCCGTATGTCATCCGTTTTTTGCGGATCTGCAAAAAAACGGAAACATGTATAAATTTCACAAAATAAAGTTGTTTGGATTTCTTTGAATTTTTATTTTTTTTTAAAAGTGAATAAGTGATTTCTGTGGGCAGGATTTAATTTCCAGGAACGGATTCCGCATAAAACGGATGACATACGTAATGACATACGAATGTCATCCGTTTTTTGCGGAACCATTGACTTTGTATTGTACCAGGATCCGATTTTTGCGGAAAAGAATAGGACAAGTTTTATATTTAATCGGACATGCGGAACGGAACAACGGAAACGGACAGCACACATTTTTTTCAGAACCCATTGAAAATGGGTCCAGAACTGGTCCTGATCTGTTCCGCAAAAAATGGAACAGATCAGGAAAGAAACAACGGACGTGTGAATGGACCCTTAGAGCACCTCAACGGAAATAGGCAAATAACGCCATATCAGCATGGCTTCGTGAGAGATCGGTCATGTCAGACTAATTTAATCAGTTTCTATGAGGAGGCAAATTCTAGACTTGACAACGGCGAATCAATGGATGTCGTATATCTGGACTTCTCCAAAGCATTTGACACTGTACCGCATGAAGGGTTAGTATATAAAATGAGAATGCTCGGACTGGGAGAAAACGTCTGTATGTGGGTAAGTAACTGGCTCAGTAATAGAAAACAGAGGGTGGTTATTAACGGTACACACTCAGATTGGGTCACTATCACTAGTGGAGTACTTCAGGTACTGATCTATAAAAATGTCACATGACCTAACCCCTCAGGTGAACGCTGTAAAAATAAATACAATAAAAACTGTGCTAAAACAACCAATTTTTTGGGTCACCTTGCTCCATAAAGTGAAATAATGAATGAGCAAAAAATCATATGTACCCAAAAATGGTACCAATAAAAACGTCAACTCTTCCTGCAAAAAAGGAGCCCCTGCGGCCTTCAGAAAATGCTTTATTATGTAAAACTGAAACAAAGAAAGTAGACATATTTGATATCATTGCATCCGTAGCTACTTGGTCTATAAAAATAGCACATGATCTACCCTGTCAGATGAATGTCGTAAAAAATAAAAACTGTGCCAAAACAGCAATTTTTTTGTTACCTTGCCTCACCAAAAATTTAACATATAGCAATTAAAAATTATATATACCCCAAAATAGTACCAATAAAACTGGTACCTTATCCCCTAGTTTCCAAAATAGGGTCACTTTTTGGGAGTTTCTACTGTAAGTGTGCATCAGGGGGGCTTCAAATGGGACATGGCATCTAAAAACCAGTTCAGGTAAATCTGCCTTCCAAAAACCATACGGCGCTCCTTTTCTTCTGCGCCCTGCCGTGCGCCCTTACATCAGTTTACGGCCAGGTGTGGGGTGTTTCTGTAAACCGCAGAATCAGGGTAATAAATATTGAGTTTTGTTTGACTTTTAACCCTCAATGTGTTAAAGAAAAAAATTTATTAAAATGGAAAATCTGCCAAAAAAGTGAAATTTTGAAATGTCATATCCATTTTCCTTTATTTCTTGTGGAACACCTAAAGGGTTAACAAAGTTTGTAAAATCCGTTTTGAGTAACTTGAGGGGTGTAGTTTCTACAATGGGGTCATTTATGTGGGGTTTCAACTATGTTAGCCCCACAAAGTAACTTCCGACCTGAACTGGTCATTACAAAGTGGGTTTTGGAAGTTTTCTTAAAAATTTAAAGAATTGCTTCCACAATTTTAACGTCCTAAAAAAATAAAATGACATTTCCAAAATGATGCCAATATAAAGTAGACATATGGGGAACGTTAAGTAATAAATATTTTATGAGGTATCACTTTCTGTATTAAAAGCAGAGAAATAGAAATTTTTAAAATTGTGAATCTTTCAAAATGTTTGGTAAATTTTGGATTATTTTATAAAAAAAAAGGTGAACTATATCAACTCAAATTTACCACTGTCATGAAGTACAATGTGTCACGAGAAAACTGTCTCAGAATGGCTTGGATAAGTAAAAGCATTCCAAAGTTATTACCACATAATGTGACACACGTCAGATTTGCTAAATTAGTCATGGTCAGAAAGGGGGAAATGGCCCGGATGTGAAGTGGTCAAGGAGCAGGCCACTCCCTTAGCAGAGCAGGGGGAGGAGCAGAGATTGTTTGTTTTATTGCATGTAAACAAAGGGCCAGAAAAGAACCAGGGAAATGAGGAACTATATAGATATTTTTTGCATAAAACTTGCTTAGCTTAGTTATATATTGCTGCCCATCAGATTATCAGTGCTATATATTTTTTTTTCATAACTCAGACAACCCCTTAAGGACTCAGCCCTATTTCACCTTAAGGACTTGGCTATTTTTTGCAAATCTGACCAGTGTCACTTTAAGTGCTGATAACTTTAAAACGCTTTGACTTATCCAGGCCGTTCTGAGATAGTTTTTTCGTCACATATTGTACTTCACGACACTGGTAAAATGAAGTGAAAAAAAATCATTTTTATTTATAAAAAAAAAATACAAAATGTACCAAAAATTTGTAAAAAAATTGCAAGTTTCAATTTCTCTACTTCTATAATACATAGTAATACCTCCAAAAATAGTTATTACTTTACATTCCCCATATGTCTACTTCATGTTTGGATCATTTTGGGAATGATTTTTTTTTTGTGGGATGTTACAAGGCTTAGAAGTTTAGAAGCAAATCTTGAAATTTTTTAGAAATTTTCAAATACCCAATTTTTAGAGACCAGTTCAGGACTGAAGTCACTTTGCGAGGCTTACATAATAGAAACCTCCCAAAATTTTTAATTTTAATAATTATTTTCCAGTTCCAGAGCAAGGGTTAACAGCCAAACCAAACTCAATATTTATGGCCCTGATTCTGTAGTTTACAGAAACACCCCATATGTGGTCGTAAACCGCTGTATGGGCACACAGCAGGGCGCAGAAGGAAAGGAATGCCATACGGTTTTTGGAAGGCAGGTTTTGCTGGACTGGTTTTTTTGACACCACGTCCCATTTGAAGCCCCCTGATGCACCCCTAGACTAGAAACTCCATAAAAGTGACCCCATCTAAAAAACTACACCCCTCAAGGTATTCAAAACTGATTTTACAAACGTCGTTAACCATTTAGGTGTTCCACGAGAATTAATGGAAAATAGAGATACAATTTCAGAATTTCACTTTTTTGGCAGATTTTCCATTTTAATAATTTTTTTCCAGTTACAAAGCAAGGGTTAACAGCCAAACCAAACTCAATATTTATGGCCCTGATTCTGTAGTTTACAGAAACACCCCATATGTGGTCGTAAACCGCTGTACGGGCACACGGCAGGGCGCAGAAGGAAAGGAATGCCATACGGTTTTTGGAAGGCAGATTTTGCTGGACTGTTTTTTTTACACTATGTCCCATTTAAAGCCCCCCTGATGCACCCCTAGAGTAGAAACTCCCAAAAGTGGCCCCATTTTAGAAACTACGGGATAGGGTGGCAGTATTGTTGGTACTAGTTTAGTTTATATGATTTTTGGTTGCTCTATATTACACTTTTTGTGAGGCAAGATAACAAGAAATAGCTGTTTTGGCACTGGTTTTATTTTTTGTTATTTACAACATTCATCTGACAGGTTAGATCATGTGATATTTTTATAGACCAGGTTGTCAAGGATGTGGCGATACTTAATATGTATACTTTTTTTATTTATGTAAGTTTTACACAATGATTTAATTTTTGAAGCAAAACATTTTTTTTTTCCATAGTCTGAGAGCCATAATTTTTGGGTGATTACCTTGGATAGGGTATGATTTTTGTGGGATGAGATGACGGTTTTATTGGCACTATTTTGGGGTGCGTGTGACTTTTTGATCGCTTGCAATTACACTTTTTGTGATGTAAGGTGCTTTATTTAGCACAGTTTTTATTTTTTATTTTTTACGGTGTTCATCTGAGAGGTTAGGTCATGTGAATTTTTTTTAGAGCTGGTCGATACGAACGCGGCGATACCAAATATGTATCCTTTTTTTTATTTATGTAAGTTTTACACAATAACAGCTTTTTACAAACAAAAATAATGATGTTTTAGTTTCTCCATATTCTGAGCCATAGTTTTTTTTATTTTTTGGGTGATTGTCTCAGGCAGGGGCTCATTTTTTGCGAGATGAGATGACGGTTTGATTGGCACACTTTTGGGGTGCATATGACTTTTTGATCGCTTGCTGTTGTACTTTTTGTGATGTAAGGTGACAAAAAAATGGTTTATTTAGCACAGTTTTTATTTTTATTTTTTAAGGTGTTCATCTGAGGGGTTAGGTCATGTGATATGTTTATACAGCCGGTCGTTACGGACGCGGCGATACCTAATATGTATACTTTTTTTTTTTCCCCTATTTTATACCAATTTTTTTTAACTTTATTTGGGGAAAATGACGTTTTTGTTTATTTTTACTTTAAACTTTAATTTTATGGCGGGAAAACTTTATTTTTTCAACTTTTTTTTCACTTTATTTTTTGTCCCACTTTGGGACCTGAACTTTGGGGGGTCTAACTAATCCTTTACAATGCATTCCAATACTTCTGTATTGGAATGCATTGGCTGTATGAGTAATACTGTGTGTATTACTCATACAGCTTCCGGGGCCTGTGAGATACAGGGGGCTGGATCTCACAGGCTTTTCACCGGAAGGCAGCGTGATGACTTCCTTAGACATTGCGCTGCCTTCCATGCCATCGGGTCCCCCCCACAGCCGCATGGGGACCCGATGGCATGCTGGATCACCCCTGCAACCACAGGTAAAAGCCGCAAACCGCAGGTCTGAATTGACCTCCGGTTTGCGGCGATCGCCGATACGGGGGGGTCACATGACACCTCCCCTCCCCCGGCGTTGTGACAGGATGAATGATTTCAGCGGGCATCCTGTTCCGATTAACCCCCGCTGCACCGCAATCGTGGTTTAAACCCATGACGTACCGGTACGTCATGGGTCCTTAAGGACTCGGGAAACATGCTGTACCGGTACGTCATGCGTCCCTAAGGGCTTAAGGACCAGGCCATTTTTTGCATATCTGACGTGTGTTAACTTTATGTGGCAATAACTTTAAAACGCTTTTACTTATCCAGGCCATTCTGAGATTGTTTTCTCATCATATATTGTACTTCATGACCGTGGTAAATTTGAGTGAAAATATTTCATTTTAATTCATTATAAAAAATACCAAATTTACCAAAAATCTGGAAAAATTCACAATTTTCTAAATTTCAGTTTTGCTGCTTTTCAAACAGAATGCATCAGTATGGCTCCGTTTGGCCTCCGTTCCGCTCAGCAGGCGGACACCCGAACGCTGCTTGCAGCATTTTCGTGTCCGCCTGGCCGTGCGGAGCCAAACAGATCCGTCCAGATTTACAATGTAAGTCAATGGGGACGGATCCGTTTGACGTTGACACAATATGGTGCAATTTCAAATGGATCCGTCCCACATTGACTTTCAATGTAAAGTCTGGACGGATCCGTCTGACTAAGGCCCCCTGCACACGGCCGTGTTTCACAGCCGTGTGCGGGCCGTGGAACCGCGGCCTGGATCCCTCCTGAGAGCTGGAGCGCACGGCGTCACTGGTTGCTATGACGTCGTGCGCTCCCTGCTGCCGCCGCTATGCAGTAATACACTGGTATGATCTATACCAGTGTATTGCTGTACTGTGCCGGCAGCAGGGAGCGCACGGCGTCATAGCAACCAGTGACGCCGTGCGCTCCAGCTCTCAGGAGGGATCCAGGCCGCGGTTCCACGGCCCGCACACGGCTGTGAAACACGGCCGTGTGCAGGGGGCCTAAGAATTAGACTTTTTTCTGAAATATAATGCAGACGGATCCGTTCTGAACGGATACCATCGTTTGCATTATAGGAGCGGATCCGTCTGTGCAGATACCAGACGGATCCGCTCCGAACTCAAGTGTGAAAGTAGCCAGAAGTTTAGAAGAAAATTTCCAAAACCCAATTTTTAAGGACCAGTTCAGGTCTGAAGTCACTTTGTGGCTACACCCCTCAAGGTATTCAAAACTGATTTTACAAACTTTGTTAACCCTTTAGGTGTTCCACAAGAATTAAAGGAAAAAGTAGATACATTTTAGAATTTCACTTTTTTGGCAGATTTTCCATTTTAATCCATTTTTTTTCCAGTAACAAAGCAAGAGTTAGCAGCCAAACAAAACTCAATATTTATTACCCTGATTCTGTAGTTTACAGAAACACCCTATATGTGGTCGTAAACTGCTGTATGGGCACACGGCAAGGCGCAGAAGGAAAGGAACGCCATATGGTTTTTAAAGGGCAGATTTCATTGGGATAATTTTAAGTTGCCATGTCACATTTGAAGACCCCCTGATGCACCCCTAGAGTAGAAACTCCAAAAAAGTGACTCCATTTTAAAACCTACGGGACAAGGTGGCAGTTTTGTTGGTACTATTTTACTAAGTATTTTAGGGTACATATGATTTTTGGTTGCTCTATATTACACTTTTTGTGAGGTAAGGTAAAAAAAAAAATAGCTGTTATGGCACCGTTTTTATTTTTATTTTTTACAATGTTCATCTAACAGGATAGATCATTTTTATAGAGCAGGTGCGGCACCTGAGGGGTTAATTGTGCGGATCACAGCCCCCTGTAAGAAATCGGGTGCTGCCAGGCAGCAGGGGGCAGTCATGTACACAGTTCGTAGTATATTCTAACTTGAAGCGTCCCCATCACCATGGGAACGCCTCTGTCGGATCTGAGTTTCACGATCTAACTCAAATCCGATGGTATATTCTAACATAGAGGCGTTCCCATGGTGATGGGGACACTTCAAGTTAAAATATACCATCGGATTGGAGAAAACTCTGATCCGATGGTATAATAATGACTCCTAACTTTACATTGAAAGTCAATGGGGGACGGATCCGTTTGCAATTGCACCATATTGTGTCAACGTCAAACGGATCCTTCCCCATTGACTTGATTTGTAAGTCAGGACGGATCCGTTTTGCTCCGCACGGCCAGGCGGACACCAAAACGACTTTTTCCTTCATGTCCGTGGATCCTCCAAAAATCAAGGAAGACCCACGAAAGAAAAAACGGACACGGATCACGGAACTACGGAACCCGTTTTTGCGGACCGCAAAAAAAAAAGTCTGTGTGCATGAGGCTTAACTCTGCTGGTTCTTCCTCTCTAAAAAACGCATCAAAACCCGTGCGGTTTTGATGCGGTTCCCATGCGTTTTTTTCAAATGCTACTTTATATCTGTTAGGTTATGGACTGAGTTCTAATTCTATAAAAATGGAGTCATCTGCACCTAAAAATAAAATAGAGTTAAAAATAGAAAACTTTCGGATCCATCTTTCTACTCTAGGGTCCTCTACATATACTTGGGATTCCTATGTTTTATAGGTGAACATCGAAAATGTATAAAACATAGGAATCCCAAGTATATGTAGAGGACCCTAGAGTAGAAAGATGGATCCGAAAGTTTTCTATTTTTAACTCTATTTTATTTTTAGGTGCAGATGACTCCATTTTTATAGAATTAGAACTCAGTCCATAACCCAACAGATATAAAGTATCATAAAGAAGCGATTTTGAAAAAAAACGCATGAGAACCGCATCAAAACCGCACGGGTTTTGATGCGTTTTTTAGAGAGGAAGAACCAGCATAGTTAGGCCTCATGCACACGACCGTTGTTGTGTCCCGTGTCCGTTGTTCCGTTTACCGTGATTTTCTGCGGACCCATTGACTTTCAATGGGTCCGTGGAAAACTCGAATAATGCACCGTTTGTCATCCGCGTCCGTGATCCGTGTTTCCAGTCCGTGAAAAAAATATGACCTGTCCTATTTTTTTTTCACGGACAACGGTTCGCGGACCCATTCAAGTCAATGGGTCCGTGAAAAAACACGGATGCACACAAGATTGTCATCCGCGTCCGTTTTTCTCCTATAATTTGCATAGTAAACTAAACTTAGATTTTTTTTTTACTTTCCTTCATGTCTGGTGATCCTCCAAAAATAAAGGAAGACACATGGAAACAAAAACGGGCACGGATCATGAAACAACGGAACCCCTTTTTGCGGACCGCAAAAAAATACTGTCGTGTGCATGAGGCCTAAGATGTATAATCTGTATGGAAAGTTTTTAATTATATCATTGCTTTCATATGTTTTTAATGGTTTTATTAGTTTTAAATGAACAAACTATTAGTATGTGATTATGGATCAATGGCATATACACTCACCTAAAGAATTATTAGGAACACCATACTAATACGGTGTTGGTCCCCCTTTTGCCTTCAGAACTGCCTTAATTCTACGTGGCATTGATTCAACAAGGTGCTGATAGCATTCTTTAGAAATGTTGGCCCATATTGATAGGATAGCATCTTGCAGTTGATGGAGATTTGAGGGATGCACATCCAGGGCACGAAGCTCCCGTTCCACCACATCCCAAAGATGTTCTATTGGGTTGAGATCTGGTGACTGTGGGGGCCATTTTAGTACAGTGAACTCATTGTCATGTTCAAGAAACCAATTTGAAATGATTCGAGCTTTGTGACATGGTGCATTATCCTGCTGGAAGTAGCCATCAGAGGATGGGTACATGGTGGTCATGAAGGGATGGACATGGTCAGAAACAATGCTCAGGTAGCCTGTGGCATTTAAACGATGGCCAATTGGCACTAAGGGGCCTAAAGTGTGCCCAGAAAAAACATCCCCCACACCATTACACCACCATCACCAGCCTGCACAGTGGTAACAAGGCAAGATGGATACATGTTCTCATTCTGTTTACACCAAATTCGGACTCTACCATTTGAATGTCTAAACAGAAATCGAGACTCATCAGACGAGGCAACATTTTTCCAGTCTTCAACAGTCCAATTTTGGTGAGCTTGTTCAAATTGTAGCCTCTTTTTCCTATTTGTAGTGGAGATGAGTGGTACCCGGTGGGGTCTTCTGCTGTTGTGGACCACCTTTCTTTCCCATTCTGACATTCAGTTTGGAGTTCAGGAGATTGTCTTGACCAGGACCACAACCCTACATGCATTGAAGCAACTGCCATGTGATTGGTTGACTAGATAATCGCATTAATGAGAAATAGAACAGGTGTTCCTAATAATTCTTTAGGTGAGTGTATAAGACAATGTATTTGAAATCAAAAGTAAAAAGGATAATGTGTTAAAGGATCAAATGCAAATCCCAGAAAAGGTTGTATTCCAAATCCGGAAACCCAGGGATCTCACTGCTCTTACTATTATCCCTGGGCGCCGCTCCGTTCTCCCGTTATGTCCTCCGGTATCTTCGCTTACTTGGTTATAGTAGACGGAGAATTAGGGGACTTGGTTATAGTAGGCAGAGTCTGCCCTTATTCTCCCTGGGCGTCTCCTCCTCCTAGGCTGTAGCGCTGGCCAATCGCAGTGCAGAGCTCACAGCCTGGGAGAAAAATATCTCCCAGGCTGTGAGCTCTGCGCTGCGATTGGCCAGCACTACAGCCTAGGAGGAGCAGACGCCCAGCAGAACAAGGGCAGACTCCGCCTACTGTAACCAAGTGAGCGAAGATACCGGAGGACATAACGTGAGAACGGAGCGGCGCCCAGGCATAATAGTAAGTGCAGTGAGATCCCTGGGCGCCGCTGTATATGTCAGGATACTTAGTTCACAATGTTTTTCCAGGTGAAATGTCCTCTTTAACCCTGGGTTCACACCTGAGCGTTTCTCAAACGCGCGTTTTACGTGCGTTTTTGTCTCGCGTTTTTATGCGCGTTTTTTTGTAATAGTAAACGCGCGTTTGACGCGCGTTTGTGTGATTGACTGCAGTGTCCTATGGCCACAAACGCGCGTCAAAACGCCCCAAAGAAGCTCAAGTACTTGATTATGCGTCGGGCGTTTTACAGTGCGATCGTACGCGCTGTAAAACGCCCAGGTGAGAACCATTCCCATAGGGAATCATTGGTTCTTGCCTGTTGTGCGTTTTACACAACGCTCAGGTGTGAACCCAGCGTAAAGCGGTTTAATAATAGCAAACGTGAAATAGCGGCAGACCAAATATAGGTTGCTTAAATACAGTCATTTGCACAGCTAAAATTTTGCCTGTATTGTATTATATGCTATTTTTTATTGTTTCATTGTTTTCTAAAGATTTTATGCGTATGTGTGCACTTATTATTGAATACATTTTCTGTATACTTCAATTTGATGCCGAATGTTTGAGTGCTCGCCCATCTTTCCATATATTTATACTTACCATCAGAGGGTTGGGTGTTCCCCTTTTTGAGGGGCTTGTGGCACCATACCAGAGCTAGTCACGAGTGAGACACCTCAGCTTATTGTAAATGAGAAAGAAACCTTGAAAGACCACAGTCTACAGCAAAGATCGGACTACACTATCGCTCCAATACAACTGGCTGCTATACATAAAGAAAAAATCAGCAGAGCGATTTGGTGAGGAAAGATATACGGTAAGATTATCTTCGAACAACTTTCGAACATTTACCGGCAGAATATTTATTAAAACGGCAGTGCTATTATCCCAGTGGGACGCCGCTACATCTTGCCGGTGTGGGACAGGAAATAATCAACGTTGCCCTTAATCATTTTTGTACTGGATTTTTCAGGACATATATTTCATTCTGGGAGTAATTCGTGACAGAGCTATACGAAAATCGTAGTCAATACGTTCCCTGCGAAGATTTAATACTATTCATTCGGATTCGAATATTTATTTATTCACCGATTTAAAGTACTTTGTGTTTTTATTTGCTATATATGCCACCTAGGTTTTAATACTGGTACACTATCCAGCCGTATAGACCACCATTCATTCCTATAATACATGCTACTAAGGCCTCATGCACACGACCGTTGTTTCATTCCGAGTCCGTTGTTCAGTTTTTTGTGATTTTCTGCCGACCCATTGACTTTCAATGGGTCCGTTGAAAACTCGGCTAATGCACCGTTTGTCATCCGCATCCATGATTTCAGTCCGTCAAAAAAATATAACCTGTCCTATTTTCTTCACGGAAAACGGTTCGCAGACCCATTCAAGTCAATGGGACCATGAAAAAACGCGGAGGCACACAAGATTGTCATCCGCGTCTGTTTTTTTTCCTATCATTTGCATGGCAAACTTGACTTAGATTTTTTTTACTTTCCTTCATGTCTGGAGATCCTCCCAAAATAAAGGAAGACACACGGAAACAAAAACGGATCACGGAACAACGGAACCCCATTTTGCGGAACGGAACACAACAACAGTCGTGTGTATGAGGCCTTACTGTTGAATATTTATAGTGATTTTAACACGTGGGGAATATACTTTTTATTGTTGCTTTTACGGTTGTTTCAAAGACTGATAAACTTCTGTCTGGTTCCAATATCTTGAGAGTGCCCAGTTCTTCTATTTCGTTTTTCATTCTCGTTTTGAGTGGACAGGGTGAGTCCACGTTACTGAGTGCACCTGTGTTTGGTCAGGGTGGGATCCTGTGCGCCACATTTACATCATCCAGAAACCAATGGTTGTCGCAGAGCGATGCACATGTTCTGCTGCAACCGCATAATGAAAAAAAATCCAATCCTGCGCCTTTATTTTTTGCGATTCTGGGTTCACAGCAAACATGCAGCCCCATTCATGTCCTGCCACACTGAGATGCTTGGTGTGATACATGTGGCACCAAGATCGCCATGTGGTCAGGTCTCTGCAGGAGTGGATCATAAAAGGACAGAAAACATACAAGGACTTGTCTTGTGCCCTTTTTTGAATTCACTTCTGGTGTTGCCGTCCAAAACTGCATGCAGAAACCTGAGCATGTGACCATACCCATAGACGTGTGACGGGTAACTGCCCGTCCTGGGATCGAACCCGCGTCTCCCGCAGCCCGGTCACACCCCCTGCCTGGCCCAGCCCACATGTCTCCGAGGCCACGCCCCTCCACACAACCACACCACATCGCGCCGCCCTAATGCTCCACAACACTGTCACAGCGCCACCTGCAGGTCGGTTGACGTGACGCACACCGGAACCCCCTCCTCACACCCGCAGTCCTTGTGAGCGGAAGCGGAAGAGTCAGCTCTTTCCGCTGCTGCTGCCGTCCTTCCTGAGATTGCAACCCCCCCCTCCCCTTCCCGTGACAGCAGCGACAGCCGGGTCTGTGCTCTTCTCCTGCCCCTGTCCTGTACTCCCCCACCGGGGAAAGGAGGTCCGGCCGCCAGCGCTGCGCCCGTCTCGTACACCCCGTGTCCCGGGAGAGCCGCCACAGGGTGAGTGTCTGCGCGCACGGGCTCGTCACCTTCTGAGAAGTTGTCTGGGGCCATTAACCCCTGCCGCCCCGGCGCTCTCTGCTGCGCATCGCTTAGCAACGCCGCGGCCTGCAAACACGTTAGTACCCAGAGTGCCCCGCGCCTCCTCTCAACTGCCTGTGTGTGACAGCCCGGACAGGTAGGGCAGGGACCTGCACAAAGCCTCTGCCCAGCCTGAGGAGCGAGCCTAATCTACACCTATGTATATGTTTTCTAATGCTCTGCTTGCTGGCAGTGAATAGACACATTATTGTTTTTGCCTGTGTTTGTGATGCATTGTAGCAGACTACCCAGGGAGGAAAGTGTTGTGGTGCTGATTTAGGCTACTTTCACACCTGCGTTAATATTTTCCGGTATTGAGATCCGTCATAGGGGCTCAATACTGGAATAAAACGCTTCAGTTTTGTCCCAATTCATTGTCAATGGGGACAAAATGTAACTGAACAGAACGGAGTTCTCCAAAATGCATTCCGTCCCGTTGTCATACCGGAGAGCAAACCGCAGCATGCTTTACGTCCTAGGATCCGTCATGACCCGGCCCCAAGTCAATGGGGACGGATCCGTTTTCTCTGACACAATCGAAAACTGATCCATCCCCCATCGACTTTCAATGGAGTTCATGACTGATCCGTCTTGGCTATGTTACACATAATACAACTGGATCCGTTCAGAACGGACGCAGACGGTTCTATTATCAGTAACGGAAGCGTTTTTGCAGAACCCTGCCGGATCCAGCAAAAACTCTAGTGTGAAAGTAGCCTTATTAGGGGTTGTCAGAAAAAACAACCTTCCCAAACCCTGCCTTACGTTCCTGTTCTACTGCCTACAGCATGTGGCCGTTGCTGCTGCCAATCACTGACGTCAGTGGTCTGCAGCAGTAGGTGATTGGCTGTGGCACTCACATGCTCTGTATGGGCACATCGCCGCTGCAGTCAGAAACTAAAGCTTGCTGGGAAGAATGCTGTAACGGCGGGTCATTGGGAGCGGATGAATTATATTTTTTATTCTGATAATGTCCCTCCCTTATTTATTTATTTTTAAACATGGCTGCTTTCTTCCAAAAAGAGCTGCACCTCTGTCCATGGATTGTCCAGAGTCAATGGGGCAGAGATGCAATACCGCACACGGCCTGCGGACAGGGGGGTGCTATTTTTGGAAGAGCAGTCATGTTTTTCTAATCCTGGTCCATCAGATGTGAAAAGTAGTCGGTTTTCAGCCTTTGGTGGAGACCAGAAGGTCACCGTTCATAGCTCCGTAGTTAGTGCAGTTGATAAAAGTCCATGCGGCAGGAGACTGACAGCAAGAAAATACTCTGTAAGATAAAAAAAGATTGAAACATAAAATCTGCTGTGTATAAAGGAATTATTCCTACCGTTAATTTGGTTTCCACTAATCCTTCATGATGGCACCAAAATGGAGGTTGCTCCCCTTGTCGCTCTAGGGACCAGAAACAGAGAGGGTTCAAAGGGCCCCTCACACACCCCAGGGCTTCTTCAAATTACTACCAGAATGTGAGATAACAAACCCAACGCCAAAATTATAGGGTGGGAGTTACGGTGGTGCCGTCATGAAGGATTAGTGGAAACCGAATTAATGGTAGGAATAATTCCTTTTTCCAGGGCATCGCCCTTCATGACGGCACCAAAATGGAGCCATAGCAGATAGGCTCTAGGGAGGGACCACGGCCTGAAGGACCTTGCATCCAATGGAACAATCCTTGTTGGCCAACACGTCCAGTCTGTAATGACGGGTGAATGTGTGAAGGCTTGACCATGTAGCTGCCCTGCAGATCCGATCTGGAGATGCGTCTGCCCTCTCGGCCCAGAAGAGACTGCTCTTGTGGAGTGTGCCTTTATTGCAATTGGACAATCCTTCCCTTCTGTACGATGGCTGACTTGATCCACCTTCCGACCGTGTCCTTTGAGGACTTCTTGCCTCTATTCTTACCCCCATACCGAACAAGAAGGTTCTCATCTAACCTCCACTCAGCCGTCGCTTCTAGGTACCTGAAAACTGTTCTCCTAACATTGGGAACGTGAAACACCTGCTCTCTTTCACTTTTGGGGTTCTGAGAAAAAGAAGGTGAAATAAAACCTCGGCTTTTATGAAAATAAGAAAACACCTTAGGGAGAAAATCTGGATGGTGTCTGAGAATAATCTTCTCATCTGAGACCCTAAAAAAAAGGTTCTCTAACCCTGGGTTCAACACCTGAGCGTTTCTGAGACGCGCGTTTTTTGCAATAGTAAACGCGCGTTTGTGTGATTGACTGCAGTGTTGTCCAATGAGTCTATGGCCAAAACGCGCGACAAACGCCCCAAAAAAAGCTCAGGAACTTGTTTATGCGTCGGGCGTTTTACAGCGCGTTCAAACGCGCTGTAAAACGCTCAAGTGTGAACCAGGGCCATAGGGAAGCATTGGTTTTCACGTGTTGAGCGTTTTACAGCGCGTTTGAAAGGGCTTGGATTTCCCCTATTCTGCGGGCTGTAGAAACTGCAACTAAAAAGCCGCTTTCCATGTAAGAAGTTTCATTTCTGCCGCCGAAACAGGCTCAAAGGGACTTCTTGTTAGTCCTGACAGCACTAAGTTGAGATCCCACCTAGACCTAGGGTTAATAACACTGATACCTTTGACGAACCTCTTCACTAGCTTATCCTCAGCTAGAGATACCCCAAGGAAGCTTGACAGAGCCGACACCTGTACCTTGATGGTGTTATAACTAAGGCCCTTCTGCAGACCTTCCTGCAAGAAGTCCAACATTAGGGTGATACTAGGGTTGTCTATTTCAAAGGGTCTATCCAGCAGCCAGGAATTAAACCTACGCCAGGTCCTAGCATAGACGGAAACTGTAGAAGGTCTTCTCCCTGACTGGATAGTCGAGATGACTGGGTCTGACAGACCCCTCTGCTTTAGGATCCACCACTCAGGATCCATGCTGTGAGATGGAGTCTCCCTACCTCGGGAAACCAAAGGGGACCCTGCTGGATCAGATCTGGACGGAAGCGGAAGAGGGGGATCTATCACAAGGGATGTTCTATTTTTTTACGGTGCGGACGGATCACGGACCCATTCAAGTTGAATAGGTCTGGAACTGTCGCGGATGGGGCACGTGCATTGGGGACGGCAATTTGCGGTCCCCAATGCACGGAACGGCCGTGTGCATGAGCCCTCGTACTGTTGACCACATAAATCAGGCAGGACGGTAATGCTGTAGACCCATGTAAGGCTCTGGATGCAGGTGTCTGGGGACGGACCGCACTCCATCACCTCCCCATTTCCAGTTCAGAGACATGGAAGAAATTTCTGCGATAAGACTGTCCTGTGTGAACATAGTCAATTAATATGACATTTCGCTGTCAATGATTTCGCATTTATTTAATCTGCCATAAAGGCCACACCCAGCTTTACTGTGTATGCAGAGCATGCAGGAAGGAAGCACGTGTCTCCAATATGGCTGCTGGAGGGACATTTTTTAAAAAGTAAAATAGCTGCAACACTTTAAAAAAAATTTTACTGAGCGCTTTGGGAGAGTATTCCTGCTGCAGCGGTCTCTGCTTCCGCACAGCGCACATACATTTTCATAGGGGGAGGGGGGCCACCCCAGCCCTGACGCATTCATGTATGGCGCGGGACTGGTGGCCATTTTTCCAATCTCTGACACCTGCAGAAGGGACAGTGGCCGGCTACAGAGGCTGATGCTTGTGCAGCTCCTACACAGTGCAGAAAAAGCGCAGCATAATACAGGGTGGAAATTGACCTGCCGTGTGGATTTAGAAATGATGTTTGTGATTTGCGGTGTGGATTTCCCTGCTTTTTAAAGGAAGGCAAAAGGACATCAAATCCTTGCCAAAAACCGCGAGTAACACGTGGTTTTTGGTGTGGAAACGCACAGAAATTCTCACATTTTCAGTTTTGAAACCTGCACCCGTGTGCAGATACTTTTAGGTGTGCACCCAGCGGTAGAGGGATCACAGCAGCCCTGACTGAAGTGGTTGGGCTCCCACATTTACAGGTAGATTGTCCCCCCCTTGTAAGGTAAGATCGCGGAGGAGATCACTGCATCTAATAGCATCAGTCTCCCTCACTATTGAGGGGGCGATTTCCTCCCGACAATGGTCTGCCACATCTGGCTGTCGAAGGCCCCTTTCAGACGAGTGAGTGTCGCGCTCCGGGCTCGCAACGTGAGTATCGGACAGCACCACCCAACCTGTCCTCCCAACAAATTCCTGGGTCGCATAGCATTATATTGATTTATGATGCTATGTAACCCTTACAGTTCTAGAATGTATTGGATAAGACTTCATGCACACGGCCGTTCCGTGCATTGGGGACCCTATTTGCGGTCCCCAATGAACTGACAACACCCGTGCAGCAGGCCAGACCCATTCAACTTGAATGGGTCCGTGGTCTGTCCACACCGCAATAAAATATGACGTCAGATTTATTTGCGATGCGGAACAACGGAAATAAACACCACGGAAGCACTCCGTAGTGCTTCTGGTGTTGCATTCCGTGACTCCGTTCCGCATCTCTGGAATTGCGGACGCATTCAAGTGAATGGGTCCGCATCCATGATGCGGGGTGCACACGGCCGCAGCCTTGGACTGCCGACCTGTTGTTTGCGGGCCGCCCAACGGCCGTGTGCATGAGGCCTAACACTGACATAATGCTGTACATTCCATACATTCCAGAACTGTAAGGGTTACATAGCATCATAAATCAATATAAAGCTACGTGACACGGGCAGTGCTAGGAGGACAGGACGGGTGCCCTCCCTGACACGCTGCGAGTCCAATGTGAAAGAGGCCTAATACAGCCTTAAGTCAGCCTCCTTAAAGGGGTTGGCTAGTTTACATTCCGAGCTGCACATGTACTGGGAACAACAGATACATGAAGCTGGTAATAAGCATTAATAAAACTGTCAGCACTGCTGTCCGGTAGTTTAATAGGAATAATTCATGTGGCGGTGCTGCGCTGGAAACATGGCCGCTAATGGAGGGTTCTGACCATCGACTGCCTTCATTTACGTGCGGTTGAACTGGCGCACGCACAGTTCATCCCCAGTGCAAGTAAATGGAGGCCGCTGATGGACGGGATCCTTCCTCAGCGGTGATCTTTCCAGCGCAGTCGCCCTCTGTTAGATTCCAATAGCTGTGTGCACTCGCTTAGCTTTTACTGGGTATGATGGGAACAAACAGGACATTTATGGTATGCTCACAGCAGGTGGATAAACTGCAGACTTTCCGTCCGGATTGTTTTGGGTGAAAACTTCACAATGTATGACATTAGTGGATGAGACTTCACCAAATCTGTGAGGATTGTGAAGCTGCACACATGACATTATGTTGTGGGGTTCATCTTCTGTAATGCACAGGGTGAACTCCATGGCAAAGCTGCTTGTGATGGGGATTTTTTCCATTGCGGTTTAAATCCTGTGTGACTTCCAATGTAACGATCAGCCTTTGGATGGAGCTGTATCCTGGCCCCACATGATGTGTTAGGTTGCCCGCCACTATCGATGGTGTATGTAAGGGGCTGGCAAGTAAGCCTTAGGTATTCTGCTATTAGTACATTTTCATATTTTCACCCAGGCAGCCCCCCATTCCATGTTCCGATGCTCTCCCTTTCCCTGCGCTGAGTCGCGGAGGGCAAGGGCTCTTTTTATTTACAATAGCACACTGCCGGGCGGAGGCTTCTGCCCAGCAGTGTCTGGTGACATCACCGGATCTGATGGTCAGGCTTTAGCGCTACCCTAGCCGTTTTACTGGCTAGAGCAGCGCTAAAGCCCGCCAATCAGTGCTGGTGACGTCACTGGTCTCACTGCTGGGCGGAAGCCTCCGTCTGGCAGCCATAAGGAAAGCCCGATACGTAACCGGAACTCCAGAAAATACCTGCTCCAATGCTCAAGTCGGGGGGGGGGGGGGGGGGGGGGGGTCTGCCTGGGTGAAAATGAGGATATGTCCAGGTTCAGCTCTGAACCCGGACAACCTCTTTAAAAACGTATACCTTCCCTACTCTCTAGTTCTACTAGTTCTAGAGTGTCGAGACCTGTTACGCCGAAATTTCCGTAACTCTGCTTACTTTAATTGAGGACTTTTATTTTCTACTTTATACTGCGGCAATGACCTTTGCACTGACACCATGAGTTTATTTCCTCTCTCGTGCTGTTTATCCTACCTTACTTTGAAAACAATAAACAGATTTTGAAAAGAAACGTATAGCTTCTGATATATATATATTCTCTGAAGGGTTTTCTACATTTTGCCTTTCCCCTGGCTGTGAAGCCGCATCCTACACAGCTACCTATGTGCAAATGGTGGGCGATGATATGGCAATGTTCTCCGTATGTGAAACAACTCCCAGCATGCAGCTGTTAGGGCATGCTAGGAGTTGTTGTTTCTCTACCACTGGAGGGCCATCTGATGGAGACCACTGCTGTGTGGTGTTGTTAAGGTGAGTGATCAGGAACCATAGGCATAGTGAGATAAAGGAATCTGTGCAAGAAGCAGGCCTGGCTCCCGTATGTACTCCCCAGTGTTTGGGTCTGTTGCCTGGTTCCCTAATGTCCCACAATGACTGTTATTACACTGGCAGAATCCCTCTCCATAATCGGTGACCGGTGGAAATAAAAATCCCTTGCGACCCTTATACTGTTAATAGTGGTAAACTGCTGATGGTAGTGGACGCACTACTAATCCATACAGGGTAATAGACTTTTGTCATTACTACTTGAGGACCCCTAAGTCTACACAATTTCCACTGTTGCTGTTATAGGCATATGGTGGTGTCCATCTTCCATAGGCTCATGTGGGAGCAAAGCATGTGATATATTGGGGAAGATTTACTACAGCAGTGTTTCCCAACCAGTGTGCCTCCAGCTGTTGCAAAACTACAACTCCCAGCATGCCTGGACAGCCTTTGGCTGTGCGGGCATGCTGGGAGTTGTAGTTTTGCAACAGCTGGAGGCACACTGGTTGGGAAACACTGTACTACAGACAGTACAACTCGATCTAAGATTGCATTGTATGCCCCAGACCTCTCACCGAGCATGCACAGTTATGGGTAGTGCAGGAGGCATAGCTGTAACCAGACAAGTGTTCATCCAAACATTGACCCTTTTCCCTAAAGAAGTATCATGTCATTAACACTTAGGGGCTCATGCACACGGCCGTAGCCGTTTTTGTGATCCGCATTTTGCAGATGGGTACGTCCTGCCCTCTGTTAGAACTGGCTATTCTTGTCTGCAAAATTCTTTTGTTTCTTTGTGGCCGTGGAACGGACATGTGGATGTAGGCAGCACACAGTTGAAATGAATGACAGAGGATCGGATGCGGAAAAAAACTACAGTCATGTGCAGGATCGGATGCGGATAATAACTATGGTCATGTGTAGGAACGGATGCGGACAGTAACCATGGTCATGTGTAGGGCTGAAACGATTACTCGATTAAATCGAGTAATTCAACACAAAAAAATCCTCAATGAAAATTTTGGGCATAGAGGATTCGTTTGTTTAATGTGACCACGAAGCGGGAGTGAAGCGCTTGCTATTATTTACCGCTCCGTGGTCACCCGCCGGCCCATACCGCACTGCACTGGATCCTGACACTTCGTCAGGTCATAGTGCACGTAAGCGCGCACTATGACCCGAGGCTGTGTGACATTAGGATCAAGTGCAGCGCGCGGAGAAGGAGCTGTGGAGCGGCGACCCTACAGGAAAGGTAAGTATTTTATTTCACTAGCGCTGAGGACGTGGCACTGAAGGGGGACAGCCGGCAATGGATGGCATGGAGGTGCAGATGGGAGTGGGAGACATGGAGTGGCTGATCTGATAGCACTGGGGGAGTGGGGACACGGAGGGGCTGATGGCACTGGGGGAACTGATGGCGCAGGGTCTGAGTTTTTATAAAGGAAAACAGTCTCCTAATTAATTTTTTCTTATTAGATTACTCAATCGTAAAAAATAATCGATAGAATACTCGATTACTGAAATAACCGTTTACTGCAGCCCTAGTCATGTGCATGAGTCCCAAAGGAGCTCTCCAGGCTTTGAACAAACCTGGCAACCTTCTGGCCTGTTGTGGGAAGATAGTCTGGTCAGAACTTTTTCTTTTTCCCAGCTTTGAGCTCTAAACTTTTTCCCATTTTCCATCCTTCCGTCTGCAAACCTTTTATAAAATATGGTGGCACTGTCCTCTTTGGAGAAGCCTATAATTTTAGTAGGAATTCCTCCCATGTGCCGTGTTGCTGCGGTCCCTGCCCGTTCAGTGTATATATGCTCACACAGGGATGGCTGCCACCCACTGGTTTTCTTTTCCCCAGAGGGGGATTGGTATTGCGTTTAAAGAAAATCCTCAGTCATTACATAATTTCATTTGTATGGTTGGGCTAGCGAACTGTGGAATTAAATATTGTAAGTACTTGTCTATGAATTCCTACCCTGGGCGGAGGTTCGCTGTCACGTGACGGCGCCTTCCAGCTGCCATCAGGATAGGCAGATTAATTGAACAGGTTGTCTGGTTTAGAAGCTCCCCTTCTTAATAAGGAAGGCTACGTTCACACCTCCATTGGAGGAATAGTCTGCCAGAGTTCACTGTATTCGGCATAATGGGATAGTGCCGCGTACAGCATTAAGGCTACTTTCACACTCTCGTTTTGGCTTTCTGTTTGTGAGATCCGTTCAGGGATCTCACACGCGGTCCAAAACGGATCAGTTTTGCCCTAATGCATTCTGAATGGAAAAGGATCCGCTCAGAATGCATCAGTTTGCCTCCAATCTCCATTCCGCTCTGTCTGCAGCGTTTTGCTGTCTGTCCTGGGATGTGGAGCGCGATGGATCCGTCCTGACACACAATGTAAGTCGATGGGGACGGATCCATTTTCTCTGACACAATCTGGCACAATAAAAAACTGACCTGTCTCCCACTGACTTTCAATGGTGTTCAAGACAGATCCGTCAAGACTATAGAAGACCTAATAAGACCGTATCCATTCAAGAAGGATGCATGCGGTTGTATTATTGTAACGGAAGCGCTTTTCCAGATCCATGACAGATCCGCAAAAAACACTAGTGTGAAAGTAGCCCAAGCCTGTTTCAGACGAGTGTGTCCTGTGTAAGATTCGCGCTCCTGTCGGTATAATCCTGTAGATACAGGTCTTGCAGAGACGGACAGCATTATCGGTATATCCCGTGCAGTCCTGTGAAGCAAGCAGTGTCCATAACTGGGAATAATGCTCCCACACTGGGTACGGTGAACTCCGGCAGGCTGTTCCCCTGCCGAAACAGTCTTCCAAGGTTCAAAGGTGGAGATGTAAACGTAGCTTTATTCAAAGTTAATATCCATAGGACAGGCCATCCGTATCAGATTGATGGGGTCCGACACCTGGCAACCCCACATTCGGCTGTTTCGGGCAGCTGCCGGACACTGTGCAGTGGACAGAAGGCTCCATCCACTGTGTAGTTTCCAGTGCTGGGGTACTGTAGCTTAGCTCCCATTCACTTCAATACGACCGCTACACCTTGTACAGTTCACATCACCAGCGGTTGTCTGAAACTGCTAATGGGTGCGGCTGCCAGAGCCCCTGTGGTCTGATATTGATGGCCTATCCTGAGTTTTGTGGGAAGAGTGTGTAGAGTTACAGGTAGCTACTGTAATGGAGTCGTCCAGTGACATCTGATTAATACTAGAGAGGAGCCTGGTTGCTGGCACACCACTTCTTCCGTCCCTCCCGACAGCACAATGCCAATCCACCTTTGAGCTGAACAGCTGAGTCATATGAGAGACTCCAAGCATTATACTGGGTTGTCAGGCAGCGCTTCCCTGGAAAACCATCTGACATTACTGACGTCTTCAGCTCAAGTCATGGATGTGGGGGCAATGAAGCTGCAGTGAGGTGCGGCCTTTTTCTGTCTCTCGCTGCCAGGTAAAGCTGTGGCAATGTCTTTTGCCGATTAGCCCTAAACTAGATGGGTTTTCATTAGATTCATTGCAGTGATGCTGAACAGAGCTTAACGGGCATCTGTCAGCAGATTAGTACCTATGACACTGGCTGACCTGTTACATGTACGATTGGCAGCTGAAGACATCTGTGTTAGTCCCATGTACATATGTGTCCGCATTGCTGGGGAAAATGATGATTTAATATATGCAAATAAGCTTCTAGGAACAATGAGATGTTGCTGTTACTCCTAGAGGCTCTGCTCTCTCTGCAA